>NC_051189.1:76340331-77637850 GCF_015220075.1 Falco rusticolus
CTTGCAGGCCAGGTAAAATAGGAAACTTGACTCACGACGCAATTAGAGGATGGAAATTAAGAACAAAAAAAAAAACAACTGGAAAGACAAAAAAAGAATACAAAAGCAGCACTGAATGGATTCATACAGAAAGCAGAGTATTTATACTGAGCTAGAATAGAATATATAAATAACTGATGGAAAGGAGGAGCTGACAAATTAAAACTGAGGAACTGAGAGGAAGACTCTTATTTCCTATGGCTAAACTGCCCCTTTAGCTGGTAGGGACACTCGCATCTATAACCTGCATCATCATCTCACTATAGGTGCAACGACTGACTAATTCTGAAATGCATCAAAGCCATGCTGGAAAGCATTATTTGGTTTCTTGGAGATAGGGCAGTGAAGAAGACTTATACCCTTATGCCTTCAGCCCCACATAAACCCCTCACAGGTCAGAGATGTTGCAGCAACTCTAATAAAACATGGTGTGAATGCCACTAACACTTGCAAAGCAGCTCTGAGGGGAGAGGATACAGGATGGGAACAGATGAATACCATTAAATGACCCAGTATGGAATTTTTGCTATTTTGGTGAAATCTACTCATTATTATTCCACATGTCCCCCTATCTACCCTTCCTCCATCTACTACATCTTTATATTGAATAGGGATACTTATGCAAAGTTCCTTATTCAACTGACCCCTGCTCCTTCTCTGAAAATAAGTTGCTATTACATCAAAGCAATACCCTTATGAGTAAAAGACTGTAAGTCTGCCTGGCTGGAGGGAATTATTTTCCCTGGGTTTGTGAGCAGTCTCTTCCACTTGCTGTCTGCCAGTTCACCTGAAAGAGATGTTGCTTTCCCATTCCTTCTTGAACACCAAGAGTTATCAGCCTCAATCCAAGCAACCCACTCCATTTCCCAGGCTGCTAACATTCCACCTCCAAGGTGCCTTATTTAAATGTGTTACTTAAAAAATGAAAGTCAAAGAAAACATATGCTATAAAATCAAGAACTCAAATGTTAAGATGTGCAGGATTAAAGCTGATGCTATAGCTATTCTTTGATACCTTGCGCTGTGTATCCACTATAAGGCAATCCTTAAATAAGTGCTCACTCTTTCCCCCCCCCCCCAACAGGGACTTTGACCTGATTCAGTCTACAGAATGCAAAGTGCTGTGTTAACCTGCATCAACATAACAAATGTGTATATTGCGTATTTACAGACATCTCTATGAGGTGATATCAAGCCTGTGAGGTGGGCTAGCGCCCTATGGATGAGAAACAGATTGAACGGGGGGAAGGGACCCAGAAATTCTGTCTAAGGCTCTTTGACATTACAAAGGTTTCATTATTGTAGTTATTGAGTCTAACCATTAATTAACCCTTTTGATAGTCTGAAAAAGAACATTCTCATTCATTTCAATTGTAATAAATGCCTAGGCTTCTGCAAAAAAACCACAAAACACTGGAAACTGAAGGTGAAAAGTGAAAAGATATGCTGTTACTAACACCTGTTTTGTTTTAAGTAAAATTATTCATGTCACATAAGAACAGTGATAGCAGCAGATACAAATTTTTTCTTGGGCAGAATTCAATGATTTTACTCCTGTTTTGTGCCAACAGAATCTCTGGGGAATTCAGGTGCCAAATTGTAACTACCAACACTTCTGGAGCATGTGCAAACCGTATCTAACTCAAATGTGGGTTGGTTTTTTTCGCTTTTCTTTTTCTTTTTTCTTTAACAGAACCATGTAAAAGAGCCCATCTGTGACACACAGGCTATACATCTGCCAAACTCCCAGCACTGAAACATGGGGGTATCTGAAATTCTCCAAAGTGCATGCCAAGTGTCTGTCTCCAGCTGGTTTGTTTGAGGGAAAGTTTGAGAGCAATGATAATAAGTTGGTGGTTTTTTTAATCTGGGCCAATCAATGTAATTTTTACTAATCTCCTTCTTGGAAATCGCTGAGCCATCTTTTTACAACTTTCTCTAAAAGGTATAACAAAATAAATCAGCCTCAGGCAAACACTCAGCGTGGCAAGTTTGAGTCTTTGTAGTTAAAGCTTGGCAAAGTTAGCAGTCCTGGAAACCGTGGGCTACCAGCTTTCAATGTAACAATTTAGAGAATCAGAAATGGTGGGGACAGTGCAGACTCCACAGCTGGGAAAGTGGTGCGATAGCATGATGGCAGGACAAGGTATTTAATCTCTCCTGACATCTATTAACAACCTAGGGATTTTGCGATGTAGCAACAGTATTTGGGGTTTGGCCCTAAATCACCGGACAACTTACTAAGCACAAGGCTGAATAGGAACCTCATCAAGTACATCTTTTACAAAAGCATGCACCAGCTTTATTTCATTATGGAAACTGAGATGCCAATTTTGAAGGGAAAAATAAAATACTTACCGGAAGTCCTGAAATGTCCGAATATTTCTTGGCAGGCTTAAAGGAAGGAGGAGCATCAATATTAAAATCTAGAGAGAAAAAAAGGGATAAATTCAGAGTGCTATATATATCTTAAAACATAAACTCAAAATGTAAATAGGTAACAATACTTCTTTAGAATGCTGCCTTTACTTTCTGAGGTCTCTATTAACTAGCAACACTAAGGGCCAGAAATATGAAGCAGAATTACCTTGGAAAACATTTAGCCTGTTCGCACTGTGAACAGCAGCCTGATTCTGCTCACCTCTCCGATACCAGTTCAGTAAGCAGAACTGCCCTCCCGAAAAGGAAAAATGTGAGAGCTACCTGGAACGTGTCGATTTCTTCCAAGCCTTAATGGATTCCCTCACAGTCAGTTATTTGCAAAGAATAGCCATTATCATACACATGCTTTATGCTAAGACCACAAAACACGGCTCAAGATTGCAGCTCTGAAATACTATAATCCAGAAAAGCAAAGTAATCTTTTAAATCAGTTAAATCTTTAAGCATGTACCACTTCAAGCCCAGTCAATGACCTAGAAAATTGTCTGAATGTTTAAATTAAATGATGGAAATTGCTGTTCTTTGGTGCCCTTTAGATAGCAACTCTCATTCATAAACATTTTTAAGATACAATTGGTACATTTAAGTAGTTAAATCCCCAATTTTGGTTGTTTACAAAAATATCTTGTACCTGACTAATTTCTTTCCTCCTTCCTAATCTCCCTTGTACCTCATTCAGATGCTACTACGATCGAGTCAAATGCTCCATCCATATCAAATTTCTAACTCATCATCTCATAATTCAAAAGACACTAATGTCACAGCTGGTTTTAAATATGCAACTGAATTTTTTGCCTTACCTTCTTACAAACAGAACGTAATAGAAATAGCAACATCAGCAGATTGTCAGTTACAGTAGCCAGGTACACATCGTAATCTGCATTTTTCTGTAACAGTTGTGTCTAAATCGCTTCAAAAAAATGGCAAGCTTTTTTTGCATAAAACACTGAGTCTGACAAGAAGTATATGCATATATTCAATTCTGAAATGCCTCCACTTGCTTAAGTAAAACCTAAGGATCACATTCTGCCTCCCGCTATGTTCAAAAGTATCCTACTTTACCAGCAGACTTGAAGCATATGTAGATTAAGAGCACTGCTGTAACTCTGCTCCTGTAGATGTACACCAGTTAGAACTGCTAATCAGGACTACTAATAGTGTAGTTTCAGCTGTGCTGAAATAAATAGGGGATGTAGAATTTAAATCTCCCAAGAATCTAGGATAAGGAACTGGATAGGAAGCTGGGGCTGAGGTCTAAGCTACTGCAGGTAGGTGACTTAGCAGAATCTATTTGAAAATAGTTCAAAGATAGCTAGCCAAGTAGCAGCCACCCATCAGAAGACATTTCAGGCTGTACGCAGAGGAGGAGGCTCCTCAGTAGTGAAAAGGTGAGAAAAAACTGATGGGAACAAGGCGTTTCTGACCTGGTTTGCATAAATACATTTCCATTATGAAATTCTCTCCTCAAATGTATTTGAAGTTTGTCACAATACTCCAAATTATTTGCTTCCCCCTACTTTCCACTTAGGCTGCCAAGTGTGATTGGAGTAGTCTTAAATGTACTACTGGACCCTGTTGAAAAGCAGGAAACTGCATGCACTGATGAAATAATTTAGGTTTGTTTTAAAGAAAGTTACTTGTGTGGATTTTATTATTTATAAATACATGCAAAGCGTCTAAGCAGCTTACAGCTAGGATCATTTAGTTGCCATGGCAATGCCCTTTCAGAAGCAAGAATTTGTTTTAGGTTCTTCCAAGTTCTGTTCTTCTTGCCAGCTGCTGCTCCACCAATGCCAGAGTGCTAGAATTAAAAATACGGTGTTTAGAGAAAAAAATAAATAAAGAATACTACTTCAAAGCATGACACTTGTATTTCATAGTCTTTCTGATACGTCTCATCTTGTCATAAGCCATTTGTTATCCTCACTTATTTCATCAGTAGGCTAATATACTGTACACTTTAATCTTGGCTGCAAGAAAAACAAAGCTTTTTGAACTGTGTCAAAGCTACTGTGTTTACCATTAACTGAAGGAAATGAAAATCTGCTTTTTACATGGAAATAGAAAATCAATGTGTTTAGGTTTAGCCTGAGATTAGAGGATTCTGTATGTACTTACCATCATATCAGAACTTACTATTATGAAGCTGTGTCTAAAATTGTGATTACATGGCTAAATTTTCTCTCTCCTTTTTATGGCATATTACAGGTGCAGCTCTAGCTCCTTTGACAAATTACCCATGACTGTAGAAAACACAACTGATCTTGCAAAATGTAATAAATGCTATGAGAAACTTTCTGGAAATTTTATTTTCCTTTCAAAGGACAGAAGACAGAAGAATAGAAGTAATAAATAGAATGTTGGCTGTCAAGACAATTTCGCATTTTGAAAGGTACATTAATAGAAGGCTTGCCACAGGTACTACAATGGTAGTTTCAGTTATCAAATGTGATAGCTACAGAGTAATTTACTTATGTCCCTCCAGAGATAGAAGCTGCACAACATACTGTACTACTTCTACATGATCAAAGGACACATATTTACAGCTCTACTTCAGGAAAGAAAATGTTCTTACAATTGGGGAGTTGTTGTTATTTCTGTTAATAATTACTACCTGCGACATCGGTCTCATCAAAACTCAGCAAAGTTCTGCAAACACACTTCTGCTGTGATTGGTTTATAAATTAGCCTGTTAAATTGCTGAGAATTATAGGAGGAAAGATTCAATTAGAAAGCTTTTTTCTGTAAATGTAAGTTGTATTCAAAAAAGATGCTCATGAGCTAATGACAGGTGGAGGTTTGGCAATGGATATCCAATACAGAAGGTATATGCAAACGTTTGCTCTGAGGGTAACACCTTAGTAACCTAGAGATCATCGTAAAATAGAAACGGCTGGAATACGAGATGAAAACAGATGTACTACCACACTACTAATTCAAATTCTTTACGTGAATTTTCCCCAGGTCATTCCATAATGATTTTTTTCCCCCAGTAATCTGGTTTCTTAAAAGCAACTACTGGATTTATATGGAGTCAGGCCTCCTAGGAATGGGGCTGGGTATCACCTCACATACCTACAAGCAAAAGGCAATGACTGCCAAGCATGAATGAACCAAGCTACCTCTGCGCTAGTGAAGTTCAGGGAAAGCTGGAGCTAGGACAGGTGGAGCTATTCATTGCTCTGTACAACTGTCAGAAGGTCTTCTTCCCCGTCCCCGTTGCCAAGGGATGCAAATTCCATTCAGGAAGTTTAGAAAAAGGTAAATTCTTCCTTCTTTGCTTTTAAGTCTATCCTCTGCTGTGAGCTAATGGTTCAAACGTGGGTGTATTTATGAGAGATAGGCATTATTTGATTTATTTTCTTGCTTTTAAGGGAAATTAGGCTGGAAGGATGCAAGAAGTGATCCAGATTGTTACTAGCAGTTCATACCGATGAAAAGCTAGTTAAAACTCAATACATTTCTTAAATTAGTTACTGTATTGGGGAGGATAATTTAATGTTTTTATTATAACTCCCTATTATTTCTTCAGCTGTTGCCAAAGGCCCTGTACATTCATTATTATTTCAAGCATGTAGACATTAGTATTTTCCTTTTTGGAAAAGGTGATGTCCCTCTAAGAAATGAAATATCAGCACAAGGCCTCATGGCTATTTAAATACTATATGGAAGCTACATGGAATGCCTCTGGGAGCAGATGGAGCTTTTCCAATAAGCCCCATTTCTCGAAGAGGCTGGTGCTCACTGGAGGATTACAGTGAGCAAAGTATACAGTTGTTTGAACGGCCCTCTTGTGACAGAAGTCACCTGCAAAGCAGACATAGAGCAGCTTGCAAGTCAGAGATTAATTTTATATCCTCTGCCAAACCTGTGCTTAGTGAGCTGTGCGATGCCCGATTACTCAGGTTTTATGCTGTGGGATATTGTATCTTATTCATACAGAATAAAATCTGGGATGAAATCCTTCTTTGTAAGTACTGGCTTAGGACCAGCAGTCTGAGAAGTTTGCTTCTAGAAAGCATTTGTACAGTGTGCCAATGAGTTGGCCCTGGCACAACAAGATAAAAAGATATTAAACCCAAACCCAGCAGCGACAGCATTACTAGCTGTAGTCTTCCTTCACCCTCCCCCCCTGTTTAAACTTCAGAGTGGTTTAGCAGCCTGTATTTCATCAGCTGTCAGAGTTTACATGACTTCTGAATGCCAGCAGGCCAGGCTTCTGGGGAGCATGGAGCATTTACTTCTAAATCTAGCAATTACTGGAAGAAGGGACACCCCAGGTCTGTTAAAGAGTTTCAGAGACTGGGAGAGGAGCAAAATGACAGTTGCTAATAACTCTCCAACTGATTTCTAGTTCTATTGCTTTGCAGCCTGCCTTGGCTAGGAACTGGGAGATGCGTTTCCTACATTCACAGCAGTATTAATTGTTCCTCTCTAGCTGTGTTAGTTTGCGAGATACCACACCATAAAGCTTCCGCACTTACCTTGATCTAGCAGAGTTTCTGACTCTGTTCCAGAATTTAATATAATAGTTCTGCCTCTGGACCAGTGCCATTTTCATGCTATAATATAGTGTGCGCTTTGGACCATAGTGTGGCATGGAGTTGAGGTGAATTTCTTCAAAATTGTCGACCTTTTATTTGGCTGTTAAGCTGACTTTCTTAATATTTACATTAGCAATATGGCTAAATAGAAACCTAGTTAATGTTTTATTTGAAGAGGTCAGAATTTCAGATTGTTAAAAATAATATACTTACGATGAAGTTTGGATCTTTAAACGGCAATGGCTTGACAGCAGTTTCCACTGATCCTGTATTAGAGTCTGTGTTCAGAAATTTGTTTTCATTCATGGCCTCCCCACCTGCACTCTGAAGAAAAAAAGACAGTCTTACTGAATGTTATGCTAAGCAAGTTTAACTGGAGACAGAGCTGTCTGCTGTATTACTTACCTGTTGCCTTTTTACCCTTCCTATCTCTTTTGAATCTATTTAAAGATGTTGCATGTCAGCAGTGGGGAAGCATGAAACAGAATATTTTTCAAGCAATTTACAGCCAACACATAAAGGGGAGGAGGGGGAACAGAAAAGCCAAAGCCTACTGAGTAAAAACAGCATTGGGTTTATTTCAGTATTAATGAAAGCCATCTCTATAAAGTGCAAAACAGCGTGTGAAACCTGAAACAGCAGAAATGTACATTGGATCTATTTCAGAATGTTCCATATTAGAGCATTAACAGGAATATATAAAATTTATAGAAAGGGTTTTTTCAAGGTTGTAAAGAAAAATTGATTAATCAGTTTATTCTCTGTCCTTGGGTTCAATCGTGCCTGAGTGAGAATTGAGAGATAAAAAAATTATATATATTATTTTTATATACAAGCCTCACAAAATCTACACAGGTACTAGTTGGTGTTTTCTAGGCTTTTCTTTATGGTTTACTTATTTAGCTGGAAGAGCTGTTGGAGAAGGGGTGTGTGTGATTGGAAAGCTAAAAAAGTTGTGTGGCAGTCTAACCAGTTTCTGATAGTTGTGCATAACTGCCTTTATGTTGTTTTTTGTGAATGCCCTGTAAGTCTCCACACTACCAGAACAAGCCCATGCAACATACACAAATGTTCCTTGTGAAATCCTGATCCATACTGAAGCCAATGAGAATTTTGCCAGAGTTTGGCAGTTCAGTCAATAAGATTTCATACCTTGATTCTTTTTTCTTGAAGCACAAAGAACTTGGCTAAAAGCTAAATCAATATTTACTGAATGGGTGGTTAAAATGTTTCTCCATCTTCAGACAGATAATGCTTAGGAAAAAAGAATGTTTTCCTGTGAAAACCTGCACTGCAAAACCTTCTGTGTTGATACAATCCTCTTACGTAAGAGAAAAAAAAATATCATTATTATTAGTCAATTATGGGAGAACCTCTAGAAACTGAGACTATATAGCTAAGGCCATGATTCAGCATATCCTTCTGCATGTGATTACAAGGGAAGTGTTTGTATACGTAACTACATGCATAAGTAATTACAAGATCAGGAACCAGGCAAGTTGAACTCTGGGGAAATGTATCAGTTATCCAGCAGTGCCTGTTCTTAACATAGCAAAGAGAGGTCTTAAGTATGTTATAAAGAAGCATTCAAGTAAAATAGTCATGTTTCTAATGTCTTATTAAAATAAAATGTATGAATAGAGATGATCTATTTTCAAAACAATAGTCAGTCCTCTGTAAGCTCATAGTACAGGGTAATACTGCCATAACATCAGTGGAAGCAACGTTGAAGTCTGTAGCTTAAACTTGATTCTTCCCTTGCTGAGGACAATATTAAAAGGCATTGACTGTCAGAGAAACAGAAGAAATGCAGATGGATGTTTAGAAACATGCATAATGTTAAAGTTAGCCGAGAAAATACCTTCAGCAATCCTGAGTAAAGTTGCTTTATACAATGAGTTGCTAGGTTTCAAACTATACTCTTGCACATGCATGCTTCCACCACTTCAGATTTCAGCAGCACACATTAAAGTCAATCATGAGAAAGACAAGGCTTGAGATACAAGATTATTTTTTGATGAATAAATTATCTCTGATACTTCTCATTATCAGTGTAAATTCTCTAAGTGGAGGAATCGGCATTCAGTTATTCTTCAAAGTGTCCTTGCCTTTTATTTGGTACAATTTGATTGATTTTAAATTCAGTCCTGCAGTTTTTTATTAATCACTTTATCACTTTTGCCCCTCCAGTGACCTTCTCCAAAGTATTCTGTTGTTTATGGAACAGGTTTTGAGCAGCATTTTAACAATATCTCAAAACAGTATCTAGTATTTTGAGACAGAGCAAATAAAAGTAGTTAAACAGTAAAGGGAAAGAAGTTTCCTTATACATATAGTCCTTAATTTCTGCAGCTGGGTACACTTAATATATTACACTCACTGTCTTCAGTGGGTTTTTTCTGTGTGGATTCAGTGCTAATCTTCCTGGCGCATTGGGAAGGAAAGTAAGGAACTGTTCCTGGCAGGACAATTCCTGAATGTAAATTCTACACGTAGTTTCTTTTCCGGACCAGCCCCTAAGGGAGTTCAGGTAATAGTGCTGCTAAGAGTCGAGATAACTCACGTTACAGCCCAGATGTTAATTTTGTTTGCGCCGGTATCCTTTGCACAGCGTTAGAGGCAGCAGGATCTGGAGTAGCAGCTGCTGCTTTTCTGGGCCATGTGGACATCCAAGTCATCCTCCAGTCCCAATGAGACACATCACTAGTAGCTTCTGGATCTGTCATGGACAATTTGAGAGCAGTGGTTTCCCCTCCAAGGCAAAGGGTGCAGGCTGGTGTGCAGGACTGTATAGCAACATGCATACCATAGTGGTATGCAACCGATACCATGATTTCAGAGCCCTGTGATAGACTGGGAAGCAAATAAGACCGAGCACTATGATCCCAGCTGAATGTTGGGAACTGAGATAAAGAGACACTGTAGAAGCATGCCAGTTTCCTCACTCAGCATTGCTTGTATGAAAACTCTGATTTTTAGCAGGAGCGCTATGGAAAGGATGTTCAGCTAATGTGGTTTTCTTTCTGGAAAAACATTAAAGAGTTGAGTAGAAGCACTGCTTCCAGAATAATGTGCTATGGCACAGAGGAGTGAACTCTGGCAAGCAGAGAGCTTTGGAACGCTCTCTGTGCAGCCTGCAGAAGTCTCAGCTGATACCCTCAGCAGTTTTATAGCCACAAACTGAAAGTATCTCAACAACCTACAAGCCTGTCCAGACTATGTTTTAAAATGCCAGGATTTAAAGCATAAGCAACATCATTTTATGTTTCAGGTTTGTTTTCTGAAGGTCTTTTTTAAAGGCAGGGGGAGATGCCAAATGAATTTTAACCAATATGGATCTACCTTTGTACAGCAAACCCCACGTTTCCTGAAAGTGAGTAATACAATGGCAATACAAAACATTATTTACAGCCTGAAAGAAGATTCCTCAGTGAACAATTACTGTACAGTAAAGGTAATCTTTAACTTGTAACATTAACTGAACAAATCTCTCCTTAATGTGCTTGTTAGCTTGGATGTTTAGTTTGGAAGGTAGTTTGTTCCTCACTGCCATGTGTTGGGGCAAACAAACAGGAATGAATTCAGATCCCCTTTGCAGTCCCACGAAGAGCAGAGCAAGGAAGCGCCTGTCACGGGGAACACACACTTCTCAGTGTGTGCTGCAACCTCCCCTATCCCACCACCTCACAGCCGGTCCCCAGCACATGTTCCCTAAACCCCTCACACCCTGTGCCCTAGGATAATCCCAAATGCTTTGCAGTAGGGCTAGAAAGCGTAATCATGGGCTGAAACTCTCGACAGCTTCTTTAAAGCTTCTTTTTAACTGATCTTGTAAACATCCTTTATGGGGAGCTCAATATACACTTCAAGTAGAGAGACAGTGAAGCGACTTTTAATCTGCACTTTATAACTAAAATGTGTCTTTTAAACAGTGGTTTATGTAACTAGGGCTACTGAGAATTTGTGCTACAACAGTCACTAAGCAGTATATTTTTTTCTCCATAGGTTGTTGAAGGTTATAACAACAAAGAGTCGGGGGTGGCTTTACATTTACATGGTACATCTGCACTGACAAATGGAAGGTGTGATTTCACTGCAGCTGAACATGCTTATGCTAGTTTCCTTCCAAATAACAATAAAAACACCAAAGACTGCAGCTAAGCCATCAGTAACTATATTCATCCTTTGAAGTCCATGCTGCCACCCCTTCTCACGTTACCTCTGTTCTCCTCCCAGCACCCTCCTTAGCCAGCCACAGAGCAACCTTGACTGGAATGGCATGTTTTAAAAGTTGTAGACAGCAGGGCAAAGGCTTCTTATAAGACTTTTACAATTTTATTCCCTTTATAAAGTTGTGTATATGTGCTTTAGCTGAATTTTTGACTACAACCACAGTGTGACAGGTTGGCAACCTCTATCACTCCTGGGATTGATGGGAGCTATAGTGAGGGGTGCTGCTTCTTTTTTTGCATTTCTTTTCACAAGACCATCTATACAGTATTCAGTGCATCCCAGCGGGGTGGGACAGTGTCCTCCCTGTTACGTACTAGGACCAGGTGACAGTCAGTGTGGGAGGAAGCTGGCTGAGGATTTCACTTGGTTAGGAGACAGCAAAAATGCGAGACAGTGCAAAGACCTGCAGCAAACACTTGGATGTCCTAAGAGGTTTGTTGTAAGAGCAGCCAAGTCTGGGGAAGAGACCTGAGCTAAGCTCTGCTAACTTAAGACTGGTTTCTTTTGAATAAAGCCAAACCCCAGGAATGAGCCTAGTTTGGACCCTACTGTATGTGCTGTCTGTAGTGGGAGAAAACACACACTGGGAGGCTGCCTGTTCACATACTACTTTCAATCTTAGGTTTTGGTAGATCTATTAATTTTTCTCGAAATATTCTGTTCCAAATTCCCTACCGCAGATGTATTGGTTTTCACATGATTTCCATAGATCGCTCCATCTGTCTGGTTTTATTTAGGGACAGGACAAGCAAAACTTGCAGACCATGGAAGCTGGATTCTTTGTTTTGGCTATTTCTAGGTAGAATCAGCATTGTGGGGCTTGGGATGGGTGTCTGTGATGGGACTAAATACCAGGTGGAATTAACTTATTATGGAAGTGCTAGTTTGAATCATCATTCCCCACCCCGGGCAAAGATTAGAACTGCATAACAGAACAACTGATATATGCTGAAGTATCATTTCTTACCTATTTACTTGTGGATTATATTATATAATATTTCTTCATTATTTTAGACTAACAGGATTTTACCAATTATAAAAAACATAAAAGAACACAAAAACAAACATTAAAAAAACCCAAACCACCAACAACAAAAAAAACAAAAACAAAAACATAAAAAACCAAGAAGAAACATGAAAGTCAAAGATGTCAATTTGTGCATTTCTGGCATCCTGTCACTGCATACCATATCACACTTGGTGATAACTTTGCCCCAAGCACCCAGTCTGGCTAACTGAGGCAACCTTTGTATATGAAATTCAAGAAATAATTAAAATTATTTTTCCTTACTTTTGGCAGCTGATTTTCATAATCACAATAATACTACAGTGACATTCCTAATTTCATTGACAGAGTTGTTTTAACTCAGACTCGATAACGGTATCTGTCTAATTATTCCTGTAGTAGGTTACTTCTAAAGCAGCAATATCTAACTTGTAGCAACTTATTCAGCTTTTAGCTGCGTCTAAGTTCTGTAACATCCTTATGAGGCTGTGGCATGCAGCCACAGAAGAAAATGGTAATTTATAAAATCGATGGATAATACCTGTATTTTCACTAGCAGCCAATTACAGTGAATCAGAATGCCATGTGGAAACGTAGCATGAATGTCACCAGATGACAGCAGCAATGATATAAGCAGACTTTTCACAACTGGGAGTAGACTTTGAATGTCAGCTATTTAACGGAGTCCCAGCTAATACTGCTTATACTGGAACATACATTAAGCTGTTTGATTAATATATTAGCTCACTGTATAACAAGCCTGGCACAGGCTCTTGCACATTCTGAATATTTAATTCATTTAACTTTGCGTGATGACATGACAGGAGCCATTAAAACTTGAACACGTACACTCTGGCAGACAAAAATGCTGCTCTTTACATCGCTGGGAACAATTCAGAGAGAAAGGTGTCAGATGTGTTTAAGCTCAAGTTAAAATGATGGCTAAAAACCTTCTCATTACCAACGTTATTAGCACAGTGTATTTCTGAAGGCAAACTCACTGAAGACTCTAACAATGTAAGACTGAAGAAATAGCACTCTCTTGAACAAGATTAACTCTATGTCTGTGACAGAAAGCTTTGCTGGAAAGACTTATTCAGTAACATGTATAAACATGTCTTCCCCATCTGGCTGCATTTTCCTGGTTCTTGGATTCAACAGGAAAAACTTCATCCCTCTTCCTTTCCACTCACTAAAATGAAGCCCAACACAATTTCCCCAGCCTTTTCTGTCTCAGCACTCTGATACATGGTAGCATTTTAGGAACATTCTCTCTTCACAGAAGGTCCTACCTTATTTTGGGGTAGGACAAAAAAAAAATTTCAGCTTGAAAATGTCCAAATGCTAGAAAGGAAAAAAACCTAATCTGGCATATTCACAGCAGATTTTGTTTCACAGGGTACAGAAAAACTCTATTTACTACACAAAAAAAACCTGAGTAGTAGCCAGGTGAAAACAGGTATTAAGTATAGTGCAGATCGATTTTCTTGATTTCAAGCAGATAGTAGGGTGGCCAAGACAGTCATGCATACAGTGTAAATTGACAGTAAATCCATTTAAATCAATGGATTACCAACTCATCTTAAAAGACAAGGTTCCTGGTACAGGTTTCTGCTTCCATTGACATCAAAAGTAAATCTCCCAAATGCCTGATACCAAAAATATTTTTGTTTAAAATACAGCATTGTCCTCAGATGCTGCTGCTGCTCTCACTCATAAAGAAAGCTGAGAGAGGGTTGTTAAAAACAAACATAACAACACAAAGCTTCAAATTAATTGTTGATTATAACTGTATAATAACAGTTTATAATTCCACACTAAATGTACTTCACCTTCTTTTAAGCATTCCCCAGAGGACTTCTGAGTCCCAAGTCAAACTACTTTTTTGTGTGAGACTTAAAAAATCTGCCCCTCCTAAAGCAGCAGTTCTTTCCTTCTAGCTTGCTGAGTATTTCTGCTGAGCATCAAGAGTTAACCAACTACGCAAATTCACTCCAAACATATGACTAAAATTTAGAAATAATCTCACCTGTTGGGTGTATGAGAGGGAAGGGAGAAATGTTTGAAGCAGGACATGGAAAACATTTCAAGTGAAATCTAAATAAATGAAGATAATACATGAAGACACATATGCTGTCCAAAATGCAATCTGTACATCATGCTTTCAAACTTTTACACTGCTGTTTTGAGATGAGTTAAAACGTCTTACAATCCAGCTGCCTTAGAAAGGCTGAATAAAATTTTACTCATGCGCTAAAAGACTGGACTGTCACAAAGTGATGGATGGCTTTTCTATGTTCTCTGTAGGGCATTTCAATACCATAGACTTCAAGTGCTCTTGATTAAAAGGCGACATTCTCATTTAGGGTCCTGTCACTGCCTGAGCTTCAAACCATTATCATTCACCTGCACTGGTGCTTCCAGTGACAAAATGCTTACCAAAATGTATAAAATACTAATTAGTTTAGTCACTTTGATAGAGGTATAAAATACCCTAAAGCAAAGCTCTATTATGCTGTGTGAGGGTTTGAATTCAAAATTAAAAATGCAGCCAAAAGGAGAATAAGATTTTAATTACATTCCCCGCCTCTCAAACGTTTCTTGAAAACCTAGGGGAAGAAGACCTAGCAAGAACTACCTTCTTACTGGTACTGCTCACTTAAAAAAAAAAATAAAAAATCCAGAAAAACTCAGTTTACTTTGTTCTCTTCAAAATTATTAAACTTTCAAACACAGAAAGAGACTAACAAGCTTCAATAAAAAGCTATGACTTCTTCTCAAGAGATTTCAGATGCCAAACATGTTTTTCCATTTAAAAATTTTCAACCACTATGATAGACAAAGTTTTATAACTTACAGATATTTCAAGGAAAAAAATATTACCATTTTCTCTGGGGAAAAGCCTCAAACAAAATGTAATTGGGACACAACTGTGAATAGCTTCCCACTATCCTGGAAAAGCTTGGTTTAATTTGCATTTGCCACAAAGCTCCCTTCAGCTTAAACAATTGCAAAGGATCTCTCACTTTAAGATTTCATTTGGTGGACTGGGAATATTCCTTGTTTGTAGCATTTGACAGTTTATTAAGAAAATTGTAACTTGGACAAATTCATGAGCTAAAAGGCATGCTGAAGCAGCTCTGGAGCTAAAAATTTCAGGATATATGGAATGAAAAAGCACATGTTAGTTTGTACTCTCACCAAGGGTATAACCAAGCCCAGCTAACAGAATATTTTGATTCCCCAAGAGCAAGAAAGTCTTCTAAATTGATGGGTCTTAAGACTGAAAATGGATGGAAGCATACTACCAAAAAAAAAAAAGAATAAATCACAATTGAATTTTTAAAAAAACTGCCAGTACATTCCTTTCTCCATCAGAAAAAATCAGCTCAGTCAACGACTTCAGCTAAACCACTTCTCACAGTTTAAAATACATCATTTGATATAGAACAGTTAAGGTCAAAGTATTTCTGGAGAAAAGACTGGAGAATTACAATATGTTCATGTGCTGTTAACATCATAATGCTGCTCAGGGAGCATATCAAAATCCCTCTACCAAATAACAGGCTTCAGCCATGGTAGGAGAAGGATCCAAGTCCATTCATCTGCATATGACTGAACCAGGGACAAGGAAAGCAAAAAGATACCGGCTCCTATAGCTGACAAGAAAGCAATTCCATTCTGCAAAAAATAGTTTCCTGATCGTAGTTTATTCTGTAAAACATTATCCATTTTGACAAGAAACAACATTTGACTAACAAACAAAACCAAAACAGCATTTCTTCAAGGAAAGTCAATTAATTACTTTCAAGTAAAGACAGGGTGTAACTTTCTTCCAGAGCTACTGTTCTACCTATTATTCTTAGGAAAAATAGACCTGAATTAGAACAGTCAAATGTTACATGCAGATGTTATGGACTAACTGGTAAACAAATACAGAAAACAAAACTTAACTTTTGCATTTTCCATAATTTTTTTGCGTATTTTAGCAATTCCTTCTGCCTTGTCACTTTTCGTAGATAAGAATTCTATTTCTATTACATTTCTGCTAACTACACCTACTGCTGCCGTGACGCATTAGTAAGTACTAGCAACCATACTGCCAGCTTTTCCATTTGTGTACAGGTAGTTCAGTGTCATACCCAAACACAATGTCAGAAAGACAAATGCTGGGTACGCTGACATATGGAACATTCCACTTATAAAGCAATTGAGGATAAAAATATTCCTTCTACAAACCTTCAAAAAGTTATCAAAGGCATAACGTATCAGAGACCAGTAATTTCACTAGATGCTTCAAAGGTCTTCTAAAGAAGACAAGAAAATAACCTATACCTTAGTTTTTAAAAATCTTCAGACTACAAACGTCATCTTTATTGTTTGTCCCAAACTATAGGACAAGAATATCTGGCGGTACATTCCCTGAATATTACACCCATGTTCCTTATCTAGCAAACTCAACATGAATCATTCCTGCTTTGAATAGCAGACTGGGTCTCCTGTACTCAGCAGAACTGTAGGTGCATTATCCTACGGACACCTATGTTTAACTAGATAATGAAAAAAAACCCACCTGATGACTGAACCAAAATAAACATACAACAAATTCTAATTTAGATGAAAAAAAGGTAATGCAAGTATCTCTTGTAGACTACTTTGAGGCTGCTCAGGAGGAAAAGGGAGGAGAGAGTTGTATAGTGATGCTAATTTCAATGCAAACTTCTGAACTATTTCTGCAGACACATTTGTACAAGTAGGTGGTTGTTTACTTAACAATGTAAGTTCTGTGGCCATACACTTCACCCTGATACTATATACTGAAGCTGAAGAATGGCAGCACATCTAAAAAGTGCCAGACAGTTCAGTGTTTTGCATATAAACTTGTATTCTGACTGTCTTTTCACTGGACTTGAAACAGAACAGAACTATGAACTGACTTGACTTTACTACTACGTTAGAAATAGTGAAGTTTTGGTATTACACTCATGATCATAGGTGAGAGGGGAAAAGTAGTATTTAATATTTTGTGATGGGTTTAGCAGGATATTTTAAGAAGCTTCCCACAATGAATTATTTAGCAAATAATATATTTTGGACAGACGGAAAGGAGGAGGATAAAAAGGGCCATTCTATGGCTGCAACAAAAGGCAGTTCTGGGTGCAACAAACAGGTCTAACAAAAATGAAGAAGAGAATGGAATTTCTGACTTGAGAAAATTTAAGGTTGCTAATGTGAGATTCAAACTAGCATTGCTAGTTCTAGACTATGCAAAGATAATCAACTTAAGGAATAAGGACTTTCCAGCTAACTACTTTGGTTTGAGGAGCCTGAACACACTATGCATATGTTAAGGAGAAATGGCCTCATATTCCAGTTTGTTGATTTTAAGAGTTAATTTTGCTGTAAGAACATTGTGCTGTTCCTCCCAGAGAAAAGCAGTTCTGCTCAAACATAACCATTGTTACAGCGTGGGGGGAATTAATACTGTATAAATGCAATCATTGAGTTTTGGACTTCATTAATGCACTACGGGGAAAAGTACCCAGCTGAGGTGCCCTGACTTGCCTATGGAAGCGTGTATGACTGCTTGTCTAGGGAGAGGACATGCCTATCCAAATCACATAAATCAGACATCTGAAATGAGACAGAGGCTGGAAAGGGTCTTGGGAGGTCACCAGCCCACCTTCTGCTCAAAGCGGGGTCAAAACTGACTTGGACCAAGCTGCTTAGGGCTTTGTCCCAGCAGGTCTTGAACACCTTCCGAGGACAGAGATTCCACAGCTCTCCGGGCAACTCTCCATCTCCCTAGTTAGAAATCAATATCCTATGAAATAGGAAATACTGGTTTTA
The DNA here is from genome assembly GCF_015220075.1 of Falco rusticolus. NCBI lineage: Eukaryota > Metazoa > Chordata > Aves > Falconiformes > Falconidae > Falco > Falco rusticolus. The sequence continues at coordinate 76,358,446 of NC_051189.1, forward strand.
TTAACAAAAAGCTCTTCTGGTCTTGAGCAGTCATATAACTCATGTTAATTACTGCCCTAATTTCTGCATGTTCCATTTCAGCGGTATTTTGCTGTAGCCCTGATGGTTTCAGGGCATAAATGTAACAAAGTTGCTAGGCAGAGTGGTCATAGAGCGGTCATCTTTTATTAAATGTACCTGTTTATCTGGAAAATTAAGACAAGCTTCTGGATGGACTGCATACCAATACACCACGGACTCAACAGAAAGACTGTTTTTATGGCACATAACTTTCACAGAGTTTTCTACAGGGTTTTAACTCCCTCCTCCTTTCTCCTAGATTATATTTTCACAATACCCTCTCCCATCCCTGATTAATATCCCGTGTACTCTTGAGATGCCACTAACCTTTCATTCAAAGATGGTCTACTTGATACATACCTAACCAAATTCTAAGCAGTTGTTCTGTATTTAGCTTAGGAAGTTTCAAGTATTTTCAGATTTGAAAAAAGACATGGATGCTTGAAAGCTTATTTGGTTTTTCCAGCTTGTACCACTTAAGTGACACCATGCATACGTGTAAACCTTGCCTAAATAATGCGCAAACTATCATAGGCATCTCAGCCTTTTATGCCCTTCTCGTTCTTTCCCTAACTCAGAAAAGCCCAGATCTGAGGAAGCAGTAAATGGTCCTGTCGTGACAAGCATGTTGCATCCTTATGTACACAGGGGTTGGTAGTGCTACTAGCATGCCAACACTGTAAGGGCAGAAAAGTGAAAAAAACCCTAACTTGCTTAAAACTGTTTACAAGGTTTTCACCTCTAGGCCTGTGTCGATGTTTGGAAAATGAGGTATCTTTTTAAATTAAGTTAAATTTTATGTAATTCACATATCAGACAGTTTGTGCATCGAAGTACACAGAAGCACGATATTTTGTCTGTTAATGAAAATGAAGGACAAATTATATAAAACAAATCTTTTTTTTTCTGTTTAATAAATGATAAAGGGCCAGATACGATACTTCAAGTCTCTCTTCATGTGGTAAACCCTAGCAATGGCCTGCAATGCTTTACAGAAGGTTTTTTCTTTTAATTCCCCAAAATGTTCCTTATCCAAAGCAGAGTCTTATAATTAGCAAGGACAATTTTTCTGAGTCAGCCAGCACTAACATCCTGGGGCAGGATGATTACAAACCATGTAACTACAGATATTCACCCTTCCCAGAATGATGAACTCTGCTACAGTTTAATTGCATATTAATCACAAAATAGTTTCCTTTTATCCATTTCAAATTTGTTTCTTGAATTAACAGTGATGCATTTTTATTACAACATAAATGCATGTTATTAGATGGCATGACTATGTAGCTTTTTGGTGAGAGTTTTGGAAGGAAAAGATTTCTGATCCCTGTCCGCACAACTGTATATTTTGCATTTAAATCATCATTAGACAAAATATTGAAGAGAAATAAATACCTAAACCACACAAGCAGATCATCCTGACAACTGCATTCAATATCAGACTAGGGAGTCATTCTCTTTGGAACAGACAGAACATCCATCCTTGGCTGGAGAGGAGAAAACATACCCACGCCCCCCTCCCACCATGCCAGTGGTGGTAAGGTGTGCATGGGGAAAAAGAGGGTTTGAATCCCCTCAGGCAGAGGCAGGAACTGGATCAACTTTAAGTGCAGAACACAGCAAGCACTTTTAAGGACGCATGATATAAAAAGCAAGTATCAGTGCCGTAAGTGTGACTTCTGTTCTACTTTTGAAAGATTTTAATATCTGCTTTCAGAAAGGCAGATGTTCATGGTTCTGAATCCCAAGCAGAAAGAGTTGCCTAAATCTTCAGGGAGAAGTAGAATTAGGAGTCGTCTGTAGTATTTCCTGCTAGCTTATTTTGGTGGCATCTCACAGAGTTTGCCCGAGTTTGTAAAATCAGCTAAGGCACCTAGAGACTGACAGGCAAGCAGTATGACAGCTGAAGCTGTTACTCCTCAGGTCTTCCCACAGGCAGGGACACTGGATCTATAACGAATGAGATCTTGAACTGCTCCAGTTTTCATTTAGTTTGTTACGATAAACTAATGAAAACTGGATCTATAATGAATGAGATCTTGAACTGCTCCAGTTTTCATTTAGTTTGTTACGATTAACTAATGAAATCTGCAGTTAAGAGCATCTAAGCTCGTGAAATAGCTCACTTGTAGTGGAAAAGTGGTTTTCCTCGCCAAGTGGTCCTGTTTTCTCCTTATGCTACTCGCTGATACCTGTTAGACTTCCCTGTGAATCAGTCCAGTTCACCCACGCAGCAGAAGACGATGCAGCTTCCCGGGAGAGGGGACAGGTTTCCTAACGGAGTCTTCTGAGTGATGACCTCTGTCAGTGGCTGAGCAGGTCTGCTGAGTACCATAAAGCTGGCTTGATGCAGACAGCAGGAGCATACAGCTGAGACTTGTGGAGGTATGTAAGACAGGAGGCGGCAAGGACTCTTTCCTTTGTAATCATGAGAAGCTAACAGATTACCTGATTGAGCCTCTTGAAGTTGCAGGTGTGCTCTGCAGTGAGGCAAGACAGGCTGCTGTTCACAACCATGAATTCTGTTGCGAGGGCCGGGTTATTTCACAACACCGAGTGTCCCAACTGTTATGGCTTTCTGCAGGTCTAAATAAATAGCCTATTTCTCCATTCTGTTTTCTTAGAATGCTTAAAAAATGTGTTCAAAATCCTCCCAGGCTACCAAATTAATATTTCTATTAGATTTTCTAATCCAAAATCCATACATTTATGTAACTACTAATGCCTTGCTAAAGCAAAACCTTAAGTTACTACCTAACACAAGCATTATGACTTCACAAAAATGTGAAAAACAGTCTGATACCTCTTTGAATCTGCAGTATCTAAACAGTTAAGTGACTCCAAGCTTTCTTTTGTTAATCTGAACCTTTTAATGGACTAACTGGATTCTCAGATTGCTTTTTAGGAGCACTACCTCTCAGACAAAAACATCATGCAGAAGTACACGCATGCAGTGTTTTAGAGCGCTCTTTCTCTTTCACAAAAATAACTCATCCTATTTTATCTCCTTACAATAAAAGCAGTGAACCACCTTTACTAGCTCTCCTAAGTTTCTCATATGTTTATTATGAATCCCCAAATTAAGTATGACCATAGTAGGACTCTCCATCTTCTGTTAGCTAAAGGAGAAATTAAAATTGTCTACTAGGATAAGGGCTGAAGGGTAAAAAAGCCTGTGACACCAGCATATGGACAGCCATAGTAAAACTCAATACACAGATGCTTTTGCCTTTCTACAACATAACACATCTGTGTTTACTTTAAATCTAAAATCTAATCACATTTGGTTGGGGGGTTGGTAACTCTGAGACTGGCGTAGTCTGGTTTGGAAATTCACATACTTTTATGATTACAGATCATCTAAAGCCTTCAATATGTGATAAATTTCAAGCAAAGCTCTCACTTTTGACAGTTTCCCTTTTAAACTAGATTATTCCATAAAAGCAATTCCCTTCTTTGAATAAAGCTAAACTTAAAACACACAGAAATTTTGCCAGATTTCCCTACAAAATCTGCTAATTGTCTTTTAATTATCATTTTTCCCCATCTGGGACTGGAGAGATTCTGGTTCTTTAACAGATTTGACTTCAAATGTGCAAGTGACAAAAACTGGTACCTAGGCATAATCCTGGCTTTCACTAATGGACTGCCTGAAAATAAGCTGGGTTTTGGGAAGAGTACAAAAACTCTTGGTGGAAGAGAGATGCTTACTACTTCAGTGATTTACAGCAATTACTTTGTAGCAGAAAGTACCTTTGTGGTTAAGTGGGACAAGAGATGTAAGCCTGCAAGTTCTGGAGATTTTCAGTGCTCTCTGCTCTGGTGACATGCGCTGTATGTTACCTATCTGTGGGACAGCTATCCCAATTTAAACACTACCTGCTAAAAGTCTCATTAAGACATGGCAATTTGTTTTAAACTGGCTGCTAGTTTTGCAGGAGCAAAGACTTGGGTAGGGCTGTGAATAAGTGTGTAAGGAGCTGAACTCACCTCAGCAGTACTACCAATAACTAGCAATCGACTGCACCATATCGTGGTATCTAGACTTTATCCAGTGAGAGTGTCATTTAAATCACTTTAATTAGGTTTGAGTTACCATCCCCTGGAAGCACATTACATCTTTTAAAGATATCATTCCAGGCAAGCAGCAGCTTCAGACTGGTACTGCTTCATTCATTAAATTAATATATTTTCGGTTACTGTCATAACCTTAAGGGCTGAAAGATGTTTTGTTTTGTTTTGTTTTAAAAAAGCATTGCCTAGAGCATAATGATGTGATAGCTTTTTAATAACTGGCAAATATGTACGTACTTACATCTCCCTACCAGCATGTTGTATCAGGGCCCTGCTATCTCTTTCAGGTCAGGTGGATTGGTGAGAAATGCAGCTTGTTTATTAGGTTTCCAGCTACAAAGGAAAACCATGCTTTTCTGCTACAGGAAGTCTTATATGGAACAGTGTTATAATAATTAGAATAAGTATAGTGTTATAGTGATTGGAGTAAACAAGGTCTGAATTTGTAAGTAGGTAATTTTTAATTTCAGATTAGAAAGTTATTACACTATGATGCACTAAAAGAGGTACTTGTCCCAGAACATGGTGAGAGCAGCAGTTCAGCTCAGTACTTGTAGTGGTACTCACCAATTCTGTAGTTAAACTCATTCTCCTCAACCTCATTTTTCAGGAAATTACAGCCAGATCAAATGGACTTTTTAAAACAAAGTTATTTTAAAATTGATCTGATGATTTCCTACTTACAGTGATAGCCTTGGTAAAATAGCATAACAGGAGAACTGATTAAATTTACTGATGCTTTAGAGTCCAATTGCATGCTATTTATGTACTAGGGTAAACTCTGTCTTCAGTGAACAGCTTCTGAGTACATAACAGTAAACATGTTAATATGTATATATTTAAGTCTTCTTGATGAACTTACAGCTGTCTATCAGAACTCTAATCTGATTATCTTAGTTTATGATATAAAACATCAGCATTCAGTTTCATTTGAAATAAAAATGGAGTTCTAAGTGTATCTTAGATTCCCTCCTTTTATTTTCACTTTGTGCGTGAAAGGAGCTTATCTAAGAGGATGATAACTTTAAACCCGTTTTTACTTCATCTTCTAATATTGTTGTAGGGTTTCTGGTTTTAAGCATAGAGCAAGAAATACAGAAAGTGTTAGGTATACATATGAGAGCTAGTTACATAAAATGGAGATTGCCAGTAGTACTGCCACAATATTCATAATTAGAGGTTAGATCAATATATTTAATAATTTAATTCTTAAATACCATTGCAGAAGTTCAGCCTTTATTTTCTAAATGGTACCGAGACCTGCTGTTGCTACAGTGATGGAGAAGAAGGAAGCAAAAAGGATTCTCTTTGCATTTCTGTAGTTTACAGGGCAGTTTACATCAACTCAGAATGTAAGGCAAAACATGATGTCATTCTCAAAGCGTTTCCTATACTTCATCATTTAAGTCTGAAGCTGTTTCACAAATAACGTAAGCAAACATACATTTACCATAATACTTAGCGTATTTTCTCTCTTTAATTGTTCTCTGACAAAATCAGAGTCATATTTTTTTTGCCCCCCAAATCATCTCTTATCTCACTGCAAATGTTATCTTTAAAGCTTGCTAGCTGTCATGGGTACACATTTTGTTTCACCAATTACATATTCATTACATATTCATTTTACCAATTCATATTCATGTAGAATATACTCTTAAAAGCTTCCTGTTGCTGTATGATCTACAAAATAATGGTGTGAACATTAAGGTAGAGGAAACTGGTGCCATTTTAAGATCAGTGACAAAGATTGTATCCCAGGTTAAGTGTTAGCAATTAAAAAGACTGGAGACCTGGAGGCAAGTCTGCACAAGAGCCAGCAATGGAGCTGAACCAGCACAGCAGCTATTGGGGATCATTGGATAAGGACATCTAACTGAACAGTGCTGCGTAAACCACTAAACAGCACTGGTTTTGAGACATGAATGTTAACATTTAATATACATAATAATCTTCAACATTAAAGATCTTCTGCTGCAGCAAAGACAGGTATTTTTCAGTGGCACAACTGCATGGGAGGAGTATTTGTGTAATGCTAACAAAAGTGATGTAATCAATTTGCAATCATGCTTTCCTGTAAACTCACTTTTAATTTTACATTTGGCAAATACTGGCATTATATCCAAAAAGCATGTGTCTCCTTCTGTAGACATGACTGACAAGCCCTATGTGCTTCCAAAACAAATATGACTTAATACCTTTGGGCTTATACAAAACGATGAAGAATGGTTTTTGGTAATGTTCCTAAAGTGTATCTTAGACAAAGTAGCAACTCCTATGTTTGAGAAACATAATCAAAATTGGGTTTATAAAAATCCGTATACTGTGTGATAATTGTGCCTTCTTGTAGGATACACATAGTTACTCAAATTAGTTAATTACATCACTATACTTAAGCAAATTCGTTATATAGAAAAATAAACACATTTTTGAAATCTACTTTTTTACCAGAGCAGCATGTCTTTCAGGGTGAGCACTGTGATAGCTACTTGTGACATAAACCATATGAAAGGAAAATAAACTATGTGATCTGTGGAAATTATAAAATCCCCTTTTTGTTTAATATCACAGTGATGGAATATGGAATCACAGATGTGGCTAAATTCACAGTAGGACAATGTGAAGTATATTTTCATGTAGGCCAGGCACAAGGTCTCAGCAGAAGTACCAGTTAATATAATAAGGAGTCCCCAGATCCCAGGCTGACCCCTGCAAATAGTTACAAACCTCTCAGTAGGGATCCTCTTACCTACAGTTTTCTAGTTAACCAAGGAAATAATTCACTGTTTCTCCATCTGTTTCACAATGTCAGTTTACTTAAAATGGAAACCATTCCCTGCTGAGCTATGGCATAGTATATTTGACTTCTGAAAGGCTGAAAATATGCTGTAAAAGGCTGTTAAAAAATATCAAAGGGGTTAATTAGGAAAGTGAACAGTCAAGAGGACTAACAAGTGCTACCTCCAAAGCTGTGCTGAAAGTGTTGTGTATTAAAGGTGTGTACCTATCAGACTGTCAGGTGAATGTTACTTCTTTGGAGTTAGATAAGTAAAATAAAAATCCCATAATGACTGGATACACACTATACAATATATTTGGAAAAAGTATTTAAAATTCATGGACGATCTAGGTCCTGATTGGCTGAGCTACTTAAAGATTGGATAAGTTATAAAATAGAGTAATAAGTGCTTGTTGACTGGCTATATTGTGAATAGCTCAGTGGACTACAGTTATTGAGTGTTTCATTGTCATAGGTTTCCTTATCCAGAAAAACTAAATTATTCAGCAATTAACTAAGTACTTTATAAGGACATTTGGAGATTAAGATGAAATAAGGTACTGAAGAAGAAAGTGCCCAGCGACCAATGTTTCTAACTCAAAAAACATGAAACCCCCATTTATTTTCTGTTTCAACTGGCTCGCTCCAGAGCTAGTCAGCAACAATGAATGTGATTGCTAGAAGATCAACGAGCTGTTTCTTCTCCCATTCCTGAGGTTACACATTTTCTGAGACTAATTTTTTTCTTTTCCTTACGGGATTGATCTGCACTGCTGAAGTCAGTGAATGCGTATGCTGACTTAGACATAATGTAGAGAAATTACTCCTTTCTCCACTGAAATCACATGTGAGAAGAATTGCAAAAACTGTTTATCACACACTATGAAAACCCAGTTTGAGTATGAAACCATGGATTGTCTCATAACACTGGAAACCGTCCACAGGTTTAAGTTTGGTGTGACATTCAGAAAACAGTTTTAGAGGCTGAAGGCTTTGGGGAAGTTCTTAAAATACAAAAGATTTATTTGCATTTACATCATATATATAATGTTTTATATCTGTATACACACACACACACACACGTGCACACATGCACAGAGCAGTCCTCTCCATACTGAAAAATCTAGACTGTTACCTCTAGCAGACCTTGAAAAAGTTGTCAAACGTGATCATGCCAGGCAGTAATTTTTCACAGTTGCAGTGCACTTTAACTACATTAATCACTGTGGCTCATACTCCCTCTCCCAGGGATAAGGCCACCAGAAAAGAAACTATGTAACTGCCACCGGGTGAAAACAAGTGTTACAAGAGCATCATTCAGAGTGAGGAAGGGTTTGTGTCTGTGCTCTGAAGTGTGCACAATGGCTTTTAATTGTCTGGAGAGAAGATCTGCTGAAAAACGCTGAAACATTCCCCTGATCAGATGGCTCGTGTGAAATGCAAACAAGCAACCTACTGGCAGTAGGGCATACTTTGTAGCTGTGCTACTGCTATAGTTAATGAAATACTGCTCAGAAGAATCATTTGGGGTAGGGGGGTGGGGCAGGGGAGACTACTATTTTTTCCAGCCTTTTTTTGACCACTTTAGCTACTCAAGTCCTTCTAAAAGAAGTAATTCAAGACATGCTGCATCTGAAGTCTATACAGGTGTCATATACACACTGACTCTGAACTTCTCCAGGGACTTAGTTTTGGGGTATGAGATGCTACCTCATGATCAAGAGGCAGATGTCATCAGTTGGGGATGGGTCTGCGGAGCTGCACATCAGGGCCACACGATGCAGAAACTGAAGCTGCACTACCCGCTGCAGCTGGGAGTAGGAGGTTAGGAGAAACTCATATTAATAGACCTTCCCCCTCCCCTGACCCTGTTCCCCAAAACTCAGGCTCTGAAGTTACATCTTCACCTCACATTTAACCATTAGGTCCACTCAGCTCAACTGAGAGAAGGCCGTAACGCAAAACTGTATTTAAGCCGCACACCACAGAACTAGCAGCTGTTAAAAAGTGCTCCGAGCGTTAGTCCCTCCTCTGTGACAGATCCACTACCTCAAATTAAAACCATCACAATGCACAATCTGGGCGTTGTGCACGCCGGTGTACATGCGGTGCTCGGATATGTAATATCGGTACAAAGCAAGCTACTGAAGGCAAAGGGAAAAAAACCTAACAGCTGCAAATGGGTTTGGTCCGAGAGCGCTGGCACACACAGCACACCGACCAGTATTTCAAACAGAGCTTTAACTGCACCTCGGGGTTACGCCTTGCTGCTTGGCCGCACCCCCGGCTGAGGAAGGCATGCGACCGGCTGCGCACACGGAGGGGCCCATCACCCCCTCGCCGCGGGGGGAATGAAGGGAGAGGCGCGGAGCGCGGCCTGCGAACGCCCGGGAACAAACCGCCAGCCCGAGGGCCGCCAGGGCGCCCCGGCCCCGCGGCAGGCACCGGCGGCCAGCCCCAACCCGGAGCTGGCGCGGAGGAGGCGGCCGGGTGGCAGCAGCGGGCACACGGCGACAGAGGGCGGAGCCCGCCGGGACCACGCGCCGCCCGGGGGGCGGGGATGGCCACGCGGCCCCGCGCGCTCCCGCCCGCATGCGCGGAGGGGAGGGGAGGGGAGGGGAGGGGAGGGGAGGGATGTCGCCGCCGCGCCCGCGCCCTGCCGTCCCGCTCCCGTTACCTGCGAGCCACCCGGCGCCGTCGCTTTCTTTTTCTTGGCAGGGCCGCTGCCGGTGCCTGGGCTCGCCGGCCGCTTCTTGCTGCGGGGCGGGGCGCCGGCGGGAGAAGAGGCCGCCGCGGGGATCAGACTCGCCATTGCTGCCCCCTCCCCGTCCCTCCGCGCCCGGGCCGAGCGCGCCGCCGGAGCGGAACCGGGCGGGAGCGCGGCCCCTCCCCCCGCCGGGCGCCGGGCAGCGCGACGCAGGCGCAGCGGGGCGCGGGCCCGGGCCCTGGCTGGCGGCGCGGCGGGCGGGCGGGCATGCGCAGTAGCGGCGGCGGGCCTGCCCCTCCCCCGCGCCGGGCCTGCGGAGGGTGGTCGGGGGGGCGGCGGGCGCGGGGGTTTGGCTTCCGCCGGTGAGGGGTTTGCACCTGGGGCTGCGGGCGCGGTGCTCTGGCAGCTGGGGCGGACTTCGCAGGAAGCCGCCCGCCCCCTCACCGCAGCTCGGGCCCCGGCGGAGGGCTGGCGGCGGCGGAGCGCGGCCCCGGCCGGGCCCCGTGTGTGGGAGGTGACGAAACGCGGCGAGCCTCGGGTGTGCCAGCCCTTGGCGGCAGCGGGCGGGCAGCGCTCGCCGAGTCCCGTATGTCACGGAGGCCTTGGGGTCGTGCAGTGCACAGTCATTTGGGAAGTGTGAAATAAAAACCTGTAAGACTCGACATTCAGTCGACATACAGTGTGGGAGATGGGGGGACCTCGCCTCGCCCGCCACAGCGTGAGCGCTGGGGTATGGTGCCATGTTTGCAGGCAATGGCTGTCTTAAGCCTGCCCGAAGTGAGGTGAAGTTTATGTCGAACACTTACAGACTGCAAGAAAGCTCTCTGAGTCTCCAGTGTGCCAGCTTTTCCCAGTTGCCTTGAGAGAGCACACAGCTGGTTTTAATTGCTCCTTTCAGTTCTAAGACCATGACCTTTGAGAAGCCTACTGGTGAGTGTTCTATGTGACTGTCCACACTTCAGCTGTGATCTTTTTAAATGCAAGTTTCAAGTAACGACAGTTGTCACTAAAGATCTCAAAATATGACTACAGATAGCTGATAGTGAATGTATTGCTGGGTAATTCATACTGTTACAGATTTGTTTGGTTCCATTCTGTTTTGACATGACCTGGTCCAGCAATTTTTCCTCTTGTTGGAATCTGGAGTTATTTTGCACCAGAGCAACATACTGAAACAGTGATGATTCAGACTGTGCTCCAAAGCGTTTTCACAGGCCTCTTGCTGTCTGTGCTGTTTCATACCCTAGCCCAGAGAACTGGTTGGTGGTAATATGGGGTGCAGGCAGTTCTCTAGCCGCTTGATAACTAATAAAACTTGTTTTAGCATTTTTATGCTTGTATAGACCTGCATTCAACATACGGTCAACTTACTACTATACCTGTTTCAGCTGCTTCTATGCAGTGCCTGACTACTGGGTTTCTAGCTGCAGCTGTATGAGATCCTGCCCCAGCGCATGCCTTGTGGAAAGACAGAGGTCCAAGAAGTTGATACTCAGGCATAAAAATTAGGTCACGTTTATAGACGGTGCTGTAATGAGGACTTAGCTTGGTCACAGTAGGGGTGCCCGGCAGTGCTGTGTAAAACAAAAGCTTTGAAGGTGGCCTGAAAAAAAGTTGAAGACAAAAGCCTGGACTTCCAGGCTATGTTCCAGGCACCTGTGTATATAGCACTAAAGCAAGACAAAATTTGCTTGCCAGGGTTGTAACCAAGACCTTAGACCTTATACAAACATCCAAGTTCCATCTCCTTCCCAACTGTAGTCACTGTCTTTCTGTCTGAGCACACAGGCTGGCAGCAGCATTGCCAAGCTGGCTTGGTACATGCGATTGTATTTACCCTTAGTGATTGTTTTAGGCTGATGTGTGCTATGCAGTATGTTTCTTCTCACTTCAGATGACAGCCTCCCATCACATGCTCAAGATGGTGATCTGAGTTTGTAATTGGCAAGGGCACTGGGAATTGCAGGGGAGTCATGTCTCCTGACAAAGCCAGATCTGCTTTTCTGTGCGTTCAAAGCATTGTTCTTGTCTTACTCAGCCTTTTTTTCATTCCCAGAGCTACATGCCATCTCTTTCCCATGCACATGCTGTGTGCTCAGCTCCCAGGCATGCCCAATTAAAAAAGAAAGCATACCTTATCATAGGGATATTTTTACTGAGAGGAGCATCTTCAAGGCTGCTGCAAAGTAGATGTTGCATGTGAATCATGCAGAGAATTAAAGTGCTGCATCAGTGAAAGTTTTTAAATAGCACTTAGCCAGGCATTCTCTTATCTGTACCCATTTTTATCCATCAGTTTACTAAAAACAAAATTACAAGGCCCGTGTGTATTGCAGCAATACTAAGTACAATGCAATTTTACATGGTACCAAATGCTTTACAATCCCAGAAGGCCTACAACTCATTGGAAAATAGCAATAATGGCAGTGTAAATGGTGAGAGTGTCTGCAGGAGATGAGTAGTAGAATGAGGGATGTAGGAAGGGCTATGGAGTTGCAAGGCTGCCTTTTCCCCGCTTCTTGAGTGGTTGTCCACACCCAGCCCTGCTGAAAATTAAGAGATGGCGTTCTGGTGAGTAAGTGCAATATATGTCTTGCTAGGTTCCTGTTACACACTCCAGTGGGCAGTTGCTTTGTGAGATGGATGAGGGCTTGCCTGAAGAAGTGCAAATGGCAATTGCTAGTCTGGCTTGGTGTGACCTGGCTTTTCCTGCTCTTCATTCTGAACCTGGCTCAAGCTGAACACCATTTCCCTCACTAGTACTGCAAGGTCTATTTTTTTTTTTTATATGCTGCCTTGCTAACAAGACAATTAAATACAGCTCAGCAACAGACCTGCATACTTTGTGATGTGAGCAGTTACCCACCTGCCTGTTAGTAATAGTCTCAGTGAACTGGAGAGGCCCCTTCTACTTTTTTCAATAATATGTGAGGAAAAATACAGCAGTCTGCTGAATTAGGGAAGATCTCAGCCTCTTATTGTAGGTTTGTGAGGCAGCATTTTGGTTTTGTTATTTGGGGTTCTTTTTTCCCCCTTTGTCTGGATAAAAATTGACTACTAATGATAGTTTTCTCATAATGCAGAGGGAATTATTCCAGTGTGAAGTTGTTGAGGCTTATGAAGGGTGGTGGGGGCCTCATGATTAGGATAATTTAAGGTTAATTTTTTTTTTTATCTTAGTGGAGGAAGAAAGTGATGAGAGAAGAAAATGTTTTGAAAACCAGCAGAAGTATCTTTAGCATTACTTAGAATAAAGCAGAGTAGAGAGAGTGAGGCCCCTGGCAGCCATGCTTTGCCCCTGTGCATGCTGTAGCCATGAGCCACAGCAGTCATGGGAGAGCTCTGTTGTGCAGGTGGCTCTGTTGTAGGCTGGGAGGCATGACATCTGCTGCCGGGACAGCAAGGACTGACCTGAAATGGAGGAGGATGGCCCACCATTATGAACCTTAGTAATGTGTATTTGGAGATGCAGGGACAGCTGACAGAGAAGATCTGTAGGCAAGAAATGGTTGGGAGAGCATAAGCTGTGTCAGAGCTGCTCCTTGCTGGGCCCAGCCCTGGGAGCAGCTTCCTAGTGAGTAGAGAGTTGTGCCAGCTCATTTTGTAGGGGTACTGGTGAACCAGCCCAGCAGAGCGGCTGGTAGCAGTGGGACACTCTCAGACTGCCACATTCAGGATGTGTGGGAGCAAATACCTTGAATGCTTTTGGATCAAATGCTTTGGTACTCTTCTGCTCCATCAAAAGGAAAAGGCTGGTCTTTGCAACTGAATTTATTCTGTTCCAAACTTTGAAATTAAATCTCCCTGAGTACCAAATTTACATCCCACCTGGCTGTTTAGTTTTCAGCATTCCTACTCTTCATACTTCTATACTACCAGAAAAATGGGCAGGTTAAAAATGAAATTGTATGTGGCTTCACTCGTTGGCCATATTGCAGTTTGTAAGATTATTAGGTATTTAAATTATAATTAATTAAATAAATAAATTTAATTAAAATGGTGCAAGAGAATATATATAATCCCTCTGTATACCACTGAATTAAAATTAAGGTTTTACATGCTTAAATAACCTCTTTCTGCTTTTTTTTTCTCTCTTTTTTTTTCTTTTTCTGTATCTAGAAAGTGGGGATAACTTTTCACTAGATGGTAGGTTGAGCTCAATGTAGGAAGTTGTGGCAGTTGAGAAATGTCTCCTAGCGTTGGTTACATAGTAATTTGTACCATTACAATTTCCTGGCAACAGTATCAGATGACTTTTCTGTTAATTTATGCATTTTTAGCAGCATTGCACAGATGCAATTTGTGCTGTAATTTCTAAGCTTTAAAATCTTTAAAAATAAAACAAACACCTTTTCTTTTAGTTGTGTATGTGTCTACTGGGTGTCATTTGCATTTTTATAGAGACTCTGGAAAAAGAAGGGATTGAAGTTCTTAGCTTCACCGCTCTATCAGGTAAAAAGCAATGGGTTCCTGCAGGGTAGCTTGTGAGGTCTGGTGGCATTCTGTACATTATTCTTTACAAGTACTTGGAGGCTTTGATGACTTTTCAGAGCCTGCAGTGTGAACTCTTGTGATTTGCATTTGTTCCCTGCAATTTGCAGCTGCAGGCACTGCACTAGCTTTGTTTAAATATAATGTTGAATGCCTTTAAAATAGGAATTTGAACTTTGGATTAAGGAGACTACTTTTGTAATATTAAAGGCCTTTTTACTGCACACATCAAGTATGTAACTTTCAATGCAATCTTCCTGTTAGAAATTTTGAAAAAGCCATTTCTGTATTCTTAGTAATGCGAAAAGAGAAGCAGGGTCTTTAGAAATGCCTTTTGTGCCTATTTTCTAGTAGCCTCGCCTTCTTGAAGTTTACTTTAAAATGTGATGAATTTGACACCTCAGAATGAGCTGTAAGAGAAGAGTCAAAGTGGTTTTCTGTTTGCAGTTTAGTCTTACTTCATTTGGATTGTTTGCTACTAACTCAGAAAAGTTATGTTGGCAGCACATTTACCATTTATCAGTGTTGTTACCTTCTGACCAAAAATTGTATGCAATGCTGTGTCTGGCAAGTTTGACCAAAATATTGTGTAGGCAAGGGAAATCTAACCCCAAAAGTTATATTAAATACAGATTTCACTATGGTAAAATAGAGTTCTACACTGGAAAAAACACTGACATGTAGTATTTGACTTTGATTTTAAACTTCCACAGTGTACGCAAACAGAATAAAGAAAGAAATTTGCCATTGTGCAGTTAATGGAACCCTGTATTCTGTATATCCTGGATAATTATTTATTATGCAATATTTAACATATTTACCCACCATCTCAAAAGATTTATGAATTAATTTATCATATTAGATTTCATCTTTTTGAAAGTGAAAATGGGTTAATTTCGCTATTTAGTTTGCATTCAGATTCTGATTAATGTTTTCTGCAGTTATTCATGTGAACAAGTTCTTGATTTATGAAATGCTCAGCTGAGAAAGATAAAAATGTCATGATGCTCATTTGCATAATCTTTAATGCAGTAACCACCTTGAAAATGCTGTAGGTTTGTAGACTGAAAAAAATGTGGATTAGCTGAGTAAGTAATCTGATTTATGAACATAAGATCTTGGTGGGATGGCAGATAGTTTGCAAGCAATCTGGAGACTGAGCATGGTCATATAATTAATTTATTTATAATTAAATAAAGAATAAATTCACAGAAATAAAAATGTCCCATTGAATTCATTAACAGAACAGGGGTTGGAGTCACTGAATAAATTGCTCATAGGGATTAGCTCATGCATCACTGCTTGTTAGAACAAGTCTTCTAGTACTACAGCACTTTCAGTTTTATAGTGATTTTGTGTTTGCCTGTAGATTAAGGCTGTGGTATTTTTATTACAATTTGGTTATAAATTTGAGTAAGTTAACGTTGCCAAAAGTATCTCTAAGTGTTAGTGGGCCATTTGTGAATGTTATCTGCTTTGCTCACTATTGTTTTCTTGATGCAAAAAAAAGCCCAAAAGATGAAGATGCAAAGTGAAACCAATATGTAATGTCTGCTTGATAACATCTTGACTTTGGTGGTTATTTGTTAGCCTCATTTCTTTTTTTTTTTCCCCCTTTTTTTTTTTTTTCTTTTCTTCAAATACAAACTAGGAATTCAGATGCTAGATAAACCACTGTGGTGGGTGCTGCACTACTCGGACTGCAATCGCACTCAGTGTCTTAGCCAAGGTCTCTGCTCTGCTGAGTTGCTACTGTGCAAACCAGATGATGGGACAGACAAGAAAAAAACCTGACTAAATTTGCACATGATACCAAGCCAAGAGGAGATGGTAGGAGCATAAGATTAGAATTTAGAGAAAAGTTTTTTCCGGTTTTGGTTTTGTTGTTTGGGGTTTTTTTGAAAATGTATGTATAAATAAACCAGCACAGACAAGCACAAATTCATACTTTATTTCTATAGCTAGTGATTTTGAAGTCTCATCTGTTGATCCTGGGAAATCCCTAGAGTCCATGTGAGGTGACCAAGAGAAGCAAATTGATACTGCTTAGCAACAGTGTAATTTCTGTGATGTTCCTAAAAAACATCGTCTCTTTTTGAGTAAAAAGTGTTCTACAAGACAGAAAAAATTGAAAATAATTGGAACTACATAAATCATGGGCTGGGGTAAAAATGAGTTTGCAGCAGAAGGCATTGCAAAGCCTGGGTGAATTATGAGCTGGATATGAATCAGCGGTATCACAGTGCCTTGAAACACACACGTCACACATGCAGGAAGCCTGCAAGGCACATGCTGTAATCCTTTCACTTGTCAAAGCTTTGGTTAAGCTCAATTTGAATGCTATGTCTAGCTTTGGGCATTACACTTCTGGACTGTCTCCAAATCTTTCCTATCTTTCTTAAAGAGAGTAAGAGGATGCTCTGAGGTCTAGGAATTGTAATCTGTGAAGAGTGATAGAGAATTTGGGTTACATGTGTGGCATATGGAGGAGAAGGGGGCTGGAGGAGATTTCTTTGGAAAAGGAAGAACAGTTCTCTGTGCCTGTTAGATGAACTCATTTCACTGAGCAGTGTAGGCCATTCTTTAACCATATTCCACACATACATCTATTATTTTTTGTACTAGTAATGGCCCTACTGGAAGGATCTGTTTTGTTACTTTCTGTGATGCACTCAAATGGGTACTATGTAGAGGAATTTTGGTATTGGGGAAAGGGGGGGGGGGCATTGGTGGTTTGGGGTTTTTTTTCTTTCAATGATTAGTTTTACTGCAATTTTTGAGGGCTTGTGTTTTCTTTCTGGGTTTTGGTAGATAAGACCAAGGATATGAAAGGCCACTGCAAGGCGGGAGGGACCATCTCTCTCTGTATCTGTAACAATGAAGAAATAAAGGTATTAACTTTGCAGCAAGGAAGATTCAGATTGTATTACAAAGAGCTTTTTTCAGAGAAGGCCAGCTTCACACTTGAAGAGCTTGCTTTTGAAGGTTTTGAAAAACAGGTTAGACATCTGCCACAAAAGATTGTGCACAGTTGATTCTACCAAGAGACAGAAGTGTAGATTAGATGACCTCTCAAGGATTTTTCCAGTTCAGTTTTCTGTGACTGTCTATTCCATCGTTATTTGTAAAAGGGATGTGCTTTCACACAGAGAAGTGAGAATGTGAGGCTAGTGGTACGGGGTCAGAGTGTTCAACCCAGTACATCATCCTCAGCGGGAGCTGAAAGCAGATGTGTGGGGAAGACTGTACAAACAGGGCAACTACGCAAGACGATACTTTTCTGTAGATGGTTTCTGTGTGTTTAGTAGCTCTTGGTAGATTCCAGTTCTGTAAATTCATCCAATGCCTCTGGAACAAGTCTGAGCTGTTAGTGTTCATGGTGTCCCACAACCAGAAGTTTTGCAGCTGAGTCATGTGTGTGAAGACCCACCTCCTCCTTGCTTTGAACCTGACTCCCTTCTAGCCACATTTGGTCCTTTTTGGCACTTGTTTTTTGGAGAGACATTAGAGATCCATCCTCTCCTTTGCCACTAAAAACTTTATAGACCTTTCCTTTATTCAGTGTTAAACATTTCTGTTTCCAGACTCAAGAGTTCTAGCTTACTTAGCTACTTTTTATATGGAAGGTGATGCCTGGATTCTCCTTGTTGCCCTGTTTGGAACATTTTCAGCTCTACATCCTTTCAGATGGAGGGAACAAACCGCATGCAGTGTTTAAGATGCAGGCACTCTATAGGTAGCAAAGGGATGTTCTCTGTTTTATTCTAATTTCCTTTTTGAGTAAGTTATTTTCTTTCCTTGACTATGGTTGCGCACCAAGCTTATGTTTCCATAATCTGTCTGTCCTAACCTGAAGGTCTCTCTTTCTGAGTGATACTGGTTGACTCATTGTATATCTGAAATTTGGACAGCTTTATTCTCCTGTGTACCTTTTTGTATTTATCTATATTGAATTTCCTGTGGTGGTTTATTGCCTGTTTAGTAAGTCACGTAAGGTCTGTATGTAGTTCTTCATTATGAGCCCTCACTTTCACTATGCTAAATAATGAACTAGCATCAGCAGCTTTTGCCACCTTGCTACACCCTTTTTCTAGCTGGTTATAAATACAATGAGCAGCACGGAGTCCCAGGACAGGAGTCTACTTCCCTAACTCTTTTAGGCAATTATATTCTATTTTTTGACAAGTTCTCTATCTGTGCAAGAACTTTAATTGTTTTTTTGGTAGGTACTTAGGTTTTGTAAACCTTCTGCAAATCCAGATAGATTGTATCAACTGGATTTCCACTGCCCATGTGCTTGTGGGCGTAAAAATACAACAGTAGTAGCAAACAATGTGATTCTCTTTTACATGAGAAACTATTCTCACCAAATACAAATACAGTATTACATTCCTAGTTCTGATGCATAGAATTGCTGTGTTTTTTAATGCTCAGAATACAATGATTTCATCTGTGTCTTCATTTTTGAAATACTGGAATTATAAATGGATGCATTTTACCACTTGAAGAAAGATTTTGATGAAGAACATTAACTGTGTGCTGTTGAGTATGTCATGTTGTACAGTACAAAATTTGCAACCCATTTGAATCTTTTCAATAGGCATGATTAGTATTTAAACAAACTATATTTTTCCAGCATTGATTAGTGTTGTGTTATTGCTGAGATTATTAACAAAAAATAGGTGAGTCAGCCAGTTGTAGTGCCTTTTTTATTTCCTAATTTGTAGTTGAATATGGCTCAGCAAACTTGAGTGAGAGGAAAAAGTAGCTTCAAGTCAGGGTTATGCTCTCCTGGTCATGTCCGTTGCTCTGAGTTTGGCAAAAGGGCCGAGTTTACTTGCTTGCATTAGGGGTGTGTGTATATATATATATATATATATTTATATATATGTCCCCTTGCAAAAAAGGAATTTTGCTAATTATTTCATTGTCTGAGCAAGCTAAGTTCTCTGCCCCTTTAACAGAGAGGAGCCCTTCATTAAAAAATGTAATGCATGTTTTCAGGTAATGAAAAATGGTGCTGCTGAGTACTTTTCAAGGATTTTTTTCCCTTCCCCCAATTCCTTCCTTCCTCCAACACAGTTCTGGCATGGGGGTTTGTTGTTTCCTGTAGCAAATATTAAGGGCTGATATGAGCAAAAGATACTGTCTTATCACCTTTTATGATTGAAAACAAATGTTTTCTGCATGATCTTGATTTTAAAAACCCCTACAAATATAATTTAAATTCCCCTCTTGAAAGGTTCTAAGGAATCTGTCTTCTCCAGCTAAGGATCTGAGAATGCATATAATTATACCTAATAATTTCACCACTGTCAGATTAGATTGATTTTTAGTCACTTTTGTGCAGATTAGGTTCAGCTCAGGTGCTCAAAGTGAAAGAAGGTGCATTAATCTGCAGTGACGTTCTGTCTCTCCTAATTAGCAAGTTCTAAGAGATGTTAGATAATGCAAGTTTGATGGTGTGAAGCATTTTTGCTCTCCCATGGATTTAGTAAACTTAAGGAGGTTTAGGCCTTCAAAGGCAACCATTAGCAGCTTAGGTGTTGGGCCTACAAAAAAAAGCATGAAAAATTAATGGAAATAAAGAATATTCCTGACGTATTTAAAGGCTGGAGACAAATGTTGGTGGTTAAATTGAGATTCTGAGGGACACTTTTTAAAACTTATGTTTCTGTAATGTAAGCTTGTAGTGTACACATCTTTGTGCAATGAAAATCTGTCTTTCAAAATTTTGGTTAGAGTATTGACATTTATAATGTGTGTAAGTTTGCATGTAGTGGTTTCTCTAATGCTGCATAACCTTGTCATCAGGCATGTATGTGTTTCTGTGTAGTGTTGAAGGTCGTGCACTCATTTCTTCAAGCTGCATGCGGTCAGACTATAATTTTAATTATTTCCAAAGCAATAGTACATTAGCATTACAGAAGTGAACAGTGAAGGACAAAGTACTGAGAAATGAAGTGCAAATAAATGACATTGCAGTGTGTGCATGTCTTCTGATTTGGCAGAATTAATGCTGGCAAGGCTTTGCTGTAGCTCAAAGTATATGTTTATTGCTTAATTATCTCAGTTACTGAATATGCTTATTACATAATCTGGGGTAGCAGTAATTGAGTCCCTTACTGTAGATAAACAATTGCCAATTTATAGTACTTCAGAAAAAAAGTCTTGACTGTAAACAGATGTTACAAAATCTGAAATATTGATGCTATCTTACTTTTACCATGATGAAATCGTACATGATTTTCTTAATGTGTGCTCTGCCAATGCTTGTTGAAAATTGCCAATATTTTCTTTTTATTTATTGGAGAAAGGAGTCTACTCCAATTAAATTAAGATAATTTTTCCTTTTCACACTTTCCTTAATTCTTGGATCAGCTATTACTTTTTTTGTTTGTTTGTTTAATGTTGGTATTAGCTAATGTTAAGAAGCTAGGCTTTTTTAATAACTTGAGAAGATTGGCTTTTGATTAAATCAGAGCAATATGGGGTGTAATTTTAACTGATAGAGCAATGATGATTTTGTAGGCGTGTAGGCAGTTTTCAGTCTCCTACTTAAAAAGATATAATAAGTTCATCCTGTTTCAGGAATGTTTGCATAAATCCGAATTTAGTGTTAAAACAAACGAAAAAACCAACCTGGTAGGAGCTCAATATTAATACTAGAAACTAGTTTGAACAGCATGGTGAGATGTAGGGGGTTTCTTGCAGATCATAATCCCTTCTAATTTCTAGGTTTAATTCCTGATACCTTGCGAGAATGTTAACCTGGCTAATTCCAAAGCAGTGGTCAGTATCTACTTCCTCACTTTCATAAAATCTGATTGTTTAAAATTGTACCATAGGTTGGAAAGAGGGAATTTTGCTACATCTGATATAATCCACATAAGAAATAGGTTTAGTTGAGTGTGGGTTTTTTTGTTTTTCTCCTTTTATTGGTGAATCTGAATTATCTGGTGCTTTAAAATATATAACTACCAGACCCAACCCCCTGCATCGGCAGGGACACCATAGTCTTGTCTGAATTGTTTCTGTTTGGATGCAGCAAGGCCTGGGCTGATTTTTCTTGGAAGCTCAGGAAAACTTTCAATTGACCGTAGTTGGAGATAGAATTCCTCTAGGCAGAGGAGTTACTTCATATACTCAATAAGATTATGAGATTCTCAAATTGGAATTGGGACCTCTAATGTCTTATGAGAATGAAGCTGCAGCCTTTATGAAAGGCTTCCTGTCTTCTAACCGTCTTGCTTTGTAAGCTTATATATGCTCGTATTATATGCTATTCAGCAGTGATAGATTGGATTTTAATACATGTATGAATATAGAAAGATTTTAATATTAATGTAACTGGAAGTCACATATATATATATAAAGATAAAACTTTTATGTACGTATATAGAAGTGTATATGAGTGAGTGTATTGTAAAAGCAATTCAGAGGGCTCTCCTACAATCATTAAAGTTTTGCTATAGATTATAGTAAGAGTGAGTACATGCCTCCTGTTACGCAGAATTATTCTCCCAGTCTCAAGGGGCAATTTTGTATCTTATGCCTGCAAAATGAAACTGATCTCACAAGTACTTAGCCCAGAAGTGTTCATTTAATCTTGGAAGTAGTCCCACTGAATTTAATGAGCCCTTAGATGGTAAATTCTTTGGGGCTGTTATTTTCCTTTGTGCCTTATTCAGTGGTAAGCACAATCTCCATTAGCTTTTACATTAACATCTACTGTTACTTACAGCAAAATGCTTTTAGGTTTTGGCTTGAAAATGCTCAATTCAAGCACATAGGCACAAAAAAACCTCTGAGGCAAAAGGCAACAATTAAATTAGAATGACTCCAAAATTACATTTGAAGAATCTGAGTTGGATTTGTGAAATTTCAAAAACTACATTTTTGAGTACTGCTGCAGGGGTTGTATGATTTGGTCTTAATTGGAAAGAGTCTTACAGCCATTGGGATTTTTGAGAGTGGAAGGATTATAGACCTCGGATAGTAAATGCTCCAACCTGATGATGAACACTGATAGTCAAGGTAACTTGGACTTCTAGGTAGCGGGGAGTTCAGTGTAGAAAACCACAGCTTTGGTTGACTACGATGCTGACAGCCAAAGGTATCCAACTGTCAGCCATCAGAGTCCTCTGACATCCATTCGAGTTAACAGCATTCTTCCAAATGACTGCTCCAGCTCTGGATGAGCCTTCTCTTCTGCATGCTTCCCAAATCACATGCCTAAAATAAGCTTCCTGCAGGCTGGATTTGCTCAGTAGAATTGATGTGGTCTGATTATGTATTTATTAATAAGCTATATGTAAAGCACAAGCTCATTTTAGATAATTGACACTTTGGGGTTTTTTCTTCCCAGATGGCTTCAATGTTTAGTTTCAGAACAAAGGATAATTTAACCTTGCCAGCAGAGAATTTCTCAACTTTCTAAGTTTATAAACTTTGTAATCTTTTTGATTTAGTTAGAACAGCATTTCTATTCTGGTAGTATAAAACAATGTCCCACACTGACCAGAGGTCAGTATGAGGCTTACAGTGCATGACCATATTCCTTTAGCAGGAATTCATGGGAGATTATGCATGGTTTCTTACGTATTTTTATCTTAAGGGTTACTCTGCTAACATCTGTTTATTTTCTCTTTTGAGAAAAAAAGAGAGGGGTGGGAAGTGGGATGAAGAGGGAGCAGTAATAAATACAAATGTAGGCAATAAAACCAAACTAGTCTATCATTGCTATGAGAAAATTAGGTGAGATGAGTTGATTTGTGTATTGGTTTTCACTTTAAAACTGTGTTTGAAAGGCATATTATCTACTGCACTGGTTTTCATGTTAAAAAATGGTATTCTGGCTCAGCAGTGCTGTCAAGAAGTACAATATGTCCCACCTCATTAAGTACCATCTTTTTCCTCTCCATCTGTCTAGAACAGCAGGAAAACTAGTTTTCAAATGGAGAAATAATCAGTTTTGTACATTTATTTTCTTTACCTCTGTATCTGTACTCATCTAAAAATTCAACCAGATTTCCAGGGAAGTGCCTGTAGAACAATAATCCTAATAAAAGTGCCATTCAGAACATCAGGGCCTGTTGTTTGGGATTTAGCAAGGTGAGCAACCAAGCAAAAATATATTGGACACATGAGGGAAGGAAAATCTGCCTATTTAATAGAAATATAAACTGTGGCTGATTTGTAGCATAGCTAGAAGAAATTTAGAAAGGGAGGCATTTCCTCTGTTTTAATATGTGACCGAGTTCACTGTTCAGGTGTTAGAAGCAGTGCAGCACTTTGTGCCTATGGAAGTTATTTATTTGAAAGTAATTAACTGTGCCATATGTAAGAGAAATGCCCAGGAGGTTATTTGATTCATTATGGACAGTACTGTTCGGATTAAGGGCCTGATCCGCCATAACCAAAGTGTAATGCTTGCTACTTGCTTAGCTGAGTAGGCAGCAGCAAACTGCAGATGCTGGCTTTACTGCTGGAACTAACAGAAAAACAACCCCAAAAGCCAGGAAGAAAAGGCAACAGCAGAAACATCAAAACATTGCCTATGTTTTCCGGTAATTACCTTCATCACCATTCAGCTTTGGGGAATTCCAGCATTCTTCAGGCTAAAGCAACTCTCCTCATGAGACTCATATCAATGCCGTCTCCTTGTTCTTCACAGCAGCCACTCAGAGGTTCTGCAAGAAATCAATTTTAAGCCTGTATTGTCTTTCTGAAGAATGCTCCCAAAGACTGAATGAGGGTCTCTGATTAAACCTTTTCCTTTCAGAGGCCTCAGATCATACTGATACTGTTCAACTAGTTGGAGTAGTGATACTGAATGAATAAAACAGTGTTAATTTCAAAAGGTCACTCCTCTGCAAAGTCAGAGTGGCTATGGGCAGAAGTTGGCTGTACACGAGGCTGAAGTCCCACATCAAAGGTTGGGTAGAAAATTGTATTTTGCAGCTGAGGTAATACCAGAGGATGTGTAACTGTGTGTATGAGCATTGTTTGCAACACAAAAAGCTGTTTTTGAAAAGTAAATAAATACAAGTTTAGAAAAAAGCAAATCAGCTACCATAATGTTCTCTGCATCCTAAACTATTTGCATCTTTAGTTACATTGTAGACACAAAAGGTAAGAGACCCCAGTGTGTAACAAAAGGAATAAGCCTGCAAATCAATTTCAGACAACAGACATCAGTTACCAATTTGCCACTAGGTGATGTTTAACAATCTGAGAGTAATGAAAGGAATTTTCAGGGAGAATAATTTACTGTGTTCTGGGCTGTGCGTGTGCTATGGATGAAGTCATACTCTGAAAGAATAACTATGCAGACCATATTCAGCTAGACAGATTTAACACTTACTTTCCAAGACAGGAGTGTATCTTCAAAGAAAACACTTTTCTTTTTATGCAAAGCATTCTCTTTATCCAAAGAAGGACATTTCAAATCAAAAAGAAACTTTTACTCTTAAAACTGTGCTGAACAGTGGTATGCTATAGTGAAAAGGGAGATGCGTGTAATAAAATAGGAGCATGACCCAATAATGAAGCACAGGAGTGGGAGGGGAGGTAAGACCCTGAATCCTTTTGGCACGATGTCATTGACTTGCTTTGCTACCTGGGGCAAGATGCCAGTTTGCCTCTCTAAAAGCAGGGGTAACTTGCTTTACAGGGTCACATGAAGTTTAGTTTGGATTCAGTGTGGTGTCCCCCATCCTTGGTATATGTGTAGCTGTTTGTCTAACAAGAATGGGACTGAGACAGTGGCATCAGCAAAAGCTGTGAGAACCTTGGGTTAAAAATGTGGTGGATGTACAACATGTTTACTTACCTAAGACTTGCGGTGACTGAAGTGCCAGTGTTCCAAACACTCAATAATACTCAAATCTTGTGTACATTCAGATGAGCAGACAAAAAGAGAGACTTTGTTTAGATGCAAAAGAGCAACTTTAAAACAACATTTAGGAAATTATGATACTGTGCTTACTCTTGACTCTGATGGAAGTGATTGGCCCCAGAATTAGTACCAGGCAAGTGGAATGCAGTTTATAACCTTGAGCAGGTACTATATTACCTTCCATGGCCACCGCCACACGCTGCATCTTGCTGTTGACTTTGCCAGACTGACAGGTTCACACAAAGGTTGTTGGACTTCGGAACAGTTCGAAAATGAAACATCACATTCTTGCACTGTCCTTGACTTTCTTCCATTGTCTCTTCTACAGCAACCTTCAAGATCCCACTGGGACTTGTGGTATTTGGGCATTGTATTAAGCACTTTATCTAAGCTCTCTGGAAATACCTACTTACTGAGCTCTACTGGACACATCTGCTGCTCACTTACACTGGAAAGCTTGCAGACTTTTCCCTTTTGCATTATGGGATACCATCTCAGAAATGGCACTCTGGAAAGTCAAAATATTTTTTCTCTCTTTTTTTTTTTTTTTTTTTTTTTAAATAGAAGACTGGAGGAAAATAAAGGTATGAAAGTAGATTCATATAAAATTAAATACTTGAATTTACTTCAATGCTGCTGTGCTGGTTCTAGACTATATACTACATCTTTTTCTCATCTCCAAAGCGTCTAACTCATTGCTTGCACAGTCTCTGTGCTTGTTACATTTGATGAAATAATCTTTCTGTATTATCCACCTGCGCTAGGATTTCTGAGTATATATCCAAGAAATAATGCAGCTTCTTTTTAAGTTAACAATGTAATATTTGGGTGGGGCTGGGGGAAAGGGAGGGGAGGTTTCTGTGGCTGTATTGCGTAATAGGGAAGAAAACAGCCTTTCTCCTGGATCCACAAGATTACTCTCCAGGTAGAACTATTTGCACTGCATAAAGGAAGAGTTAAAAAATGCAGGCAAGCCACAAGGTGGGAAGGAGAAGTAGATCAACAGTTCAGGCAGATCTTCCTTATTTTGTCCATTCCAAGCACTGTTGGTTTGGCTGTGGCAGCTGCTGTACCTCTAGGGCTGAAACAGCAGCTGCCAAGTATGACCCTGAGGTGCTGGATATTTTTTTTTTCCTCTAACCCTCCACGCTGGGCTCGTGCTCAGCCATGATGTGCTTGGTTCTGGTGCAGGATTCAGGAATCTTGCAGTAAGCTTTAAAACAGCTCCAGACAAAGTGATTTTTGTCCACCTGCTCTAAAATCCATGCAACTCTAGAAGGAAGGCAGTGAATGTACTAATATCCAAAATCATTTCCACACAGCAAGGCAGAAGAAAACTTGTTAGAATACCCTTATTACTCAAACGTATCCTAGGTAAAGTATTTTATACTTGCATATAGTTTGAGATTGTGGGGTAATAGGATTTAAGAATAAGAATGGAGCTTTAAGAACGTTAGACAATTTCCTAATACTCAACAATTGTTAGCAAAGAAGTTCTGAGTGACAGATTATTCCTTGGTTTTAAAGCAAAGCCTTTTTATACTTTGGATAAATTATTTGGCCCCCTCAACATGTCATCCACTGGTTCCAGAAATCAAAACCCTAGGGAAAGTATGCGAATCCCTATGGTCTGGTGAGATCAGAAGGGAGAAACTGAATTAAGACTTGCCTTTTGCTTTTGCTAGCAGCTTTCATGTCTACAAAGCTCACCTGCAGCAATTAAGTATTGCCAGTACATTTCAATTAAGCACATATTTAAGTGGAGACCCAGATGAGGATGATCTTCAGGATTACTGCCTCTGCAGACTTCTGCAAGTTGTAGAAAAAAAATGAACTGCAAATCACCTTTTTATTGAAAACAGAAACTAAACCCAAGTTCAGCTGGAAGCCAGAGAGGTGCCACCATGGGTTTATAGTGGCCCGTGTAATCTTTTCTGGGATACCCAGTTCAGGGGGTGTCAGAGAGAGGATATGAAGCTAGACAGACCTTTGGTTTGACCCAAACCATCCCTTTGTGCAGGTGTGGCTCATTTGCAATGTCATTTAGGTAAATGGTAAATGTAATTAAATCATTGAATTGCAGTGGGTGTTGACTATTTTAAAACATTAATTGGGCAATAAAACTGGAATCTAGATTATAGGTGGAGTCTTTTGGCTGGAAGTAACATGTGGGAATGCTAATTAACGCACATAATGTAGGAGCACCAGATTAATGGGAAAACCTACCAAATACTTATTAAGGGCTTGCTTTACCTGAAAGGTGAGTGTTAAGTAGTGTATTTTTATCACATCAGTCCACTTCCTTTACCTGCCACTTGTAACTGAAATGTTCCTGCTTGCTTTTGCTGCTTGTGCTTCACAAGCCATATATATAACAAATAGCGCTTTTCTAACATAACTGTTTATTAAGTTCCAATCATTGACTCCGCTAGAAACCTGCTGAAGGCAAATGGACTATTCAGTTGTCACTGAAGGCATAATTTAAGGATGCAGTGTTTCTCTACACTGATGAATTCAGCCTTTTTATTGTGGTTGATCTATGATGTGTGGAGCAGACGGTACCTTCGTTTTGCAGACCTGCCTGTGGGAAGCCCATTTCCTGTCCTTTGCTATTCTGTATGTGATAAACAGAGCCTATTTATTGAAGAAGCCACCAAAGTACAAAGTTGAAGCCCTCGGGTGCCACTTCTACAGTCCCTTTTCAGAATGTACCTCCTCTTCCTTCAAGCAAGTGGTTTCCAAGCGGCCTCAGGCATCCCCTACAAGATTGCCTTGCTTCACATTTGGCAAAAAAATTATGTTGCTGACCCACTGTGTTAACAGCGATGGTAAATAGTGAAGGATAGATGGAAGCATTTGGGTGAGTAATCTGTGACAGGCTTTTATGTGAAAACATTTAGTATCTGCTCTCGCTTTAATCACTTATTGTTTTTAAGTCAATGACAAAAACATCCTGCTGAAATCAGAACACTGGGATCCCATCTGCAGGGAGAACGGATGGTGTTAGACAGACCTTACTATTGTGTAGACGCAACAGTATATCAGGCAAACAAAAAAAAAAAATTAGTTGCTAGTTTTACTGTTGTTTTTAAGACTGCTTGAGAAAAGTTGCTTTAACCAGGCTTATGAACTTTCAAATGGCTACATAAAATTGCATCTTGTCTTTGTTTATCCATAACATAAAGCTACTCTGGTAAAAATAAAATAGAGACTTCATCTTTTAGAGGTTTACTATACCTTTGTGTTGCCTTCAGCCGCTTCTATTTTTCTTGGGAGAAAGCTCATTCATATTTCTTCCAGAATAGGACCAGTCACTTTCACTTTGTAAAGGCTAGAGCTGTTTCTGATAAATTGTCAGTCCTTTCGGTCACACCTGTATTTGAATGAAGTGTAATAGTTATTTTTCTTTCGTGGTTTAAACATCCACATTTTGTAGTTGTGGATTAAGTGTTTTGTAATATATTGAAACATGTCATTGCTGTAACAGAAATATGCTAGAAACATACGCTTTTCTTTTTTCTGTAACAAACTTAGAAATAAGTATCCAAAGAAATTACAACATATGAAATAACAACAGGCTGTGTAAGAATGATGAATAAGCTCCAGGTTTAATGCAGATGGAAATGGAAGCACTTTCATACCTGCCAAAACATTTTTAACATTTTGAAAACTGGTGTTTACATTCTTTGCAATGTTTATACCTAGAAGCAACCTCCTTCCTTGGCAAACTTGTTTTATATCATCTTGGACCTCTGACAACCAAACTGATGAATATACCGATATGCTCTGATGTTGTCCTAAAGCTTGTTTTCCATAGGAGAGTTAACAGAAGTGAAAAATTAAGGGCTGGGATTTGAGAAACTAGCTCCTGATGAGGAACTAACACGCTGACAACGTTAGCCTCTGGCGGTTTGCTCCAAGTAGGCCCCAACAGAAAAAATGTAGTATCATCAAGATGATTTTTTAGGAATATTGAAAAAAGACACTGCAGGAGTTGCCAAAAGCATTCTCTTTTACCAAATGCGTTCCTTCATTATGCATGGTCTCCTGCAACTTCTGACCCTTCTGTGGTACAATATTGCAGCATAGATGGCAGTAACACTGTGCAGCTGCTGTTCAGCTTGCACATGGTACCAAATGATTCAGTAATTATCAGGTTGTCAAACTCACATGATATCTGTAGGGTTAGGCTTACCTAAGTCCAGTTTTGCCAGTCCTGTGTCACTGGTTTTCTGTCCTTAACTTTCTCCTCAGATACAGGACAGTGTCCCAGTTGCAGCCCAATACAGGGAAGGAATGGGGTGAAGGAGACCTGTTCTTGCTCTTACTCTTCCCCAGCAAAGGAGCAAAGCAGACAAGAGCTGGGCACTCATGGGCTCAGGGAGCATCCATGGCATGAGAGTGCTGGGACACTTGCACCCTGGGACTTGAGAAGGTGCTCTACCCTCCCCTCTGGGGTACCAACACAGATCCCAGCTGTTCCCTCCTCCCACCCTTACAAGTGAGGTGAGATCAGATCAGCTGGGGGGTGAGATTAGGTTCATGAAGGATAGACAAGTTCTTATGGTGCTCTCCTTTTCTTGCTTGCCATTTGCCCCAAAGGGGATTTTTATTGTTATGAAGAAAAAATCACCTAGTACAGTCACAGCTCTCTTGGAGCAAAGCAGTGGTATAGGTGAGGAGCACAGAGATTATCTGCTCCTGTTTGCTTGGTTTGAGCAAATGAGCTTTACCCATCTTTATTCATTGCATGTCAGCAGAACAAATGGAGAACATAAAGTGCTTTGTTCTTGCCCAGGCTGGAGAAAAAAGGAAGTCATCACATTTAATAGACTGAAGTCTTGGATTCTGGAGTAGAAGCCATCTATGACTACCTCTCAGATGACACTCCAATTCAGGAAAAGTGGTGAAAGGACATCTGTTGGCAAATGGCCTTTTTGGGTTATTGAAAGCAGCAAGTTGAAAAACAGAAGAGATGAGGATACATGGGATCCCAGCTGACCATAAGAAATCAAATTGCACTCATTAAAAGAAAACTGATTACCAGACATATTAAGCTTTAATCTTATTTGCAGTTAGTAGCCCCAAAGAGAATGCTTTGTTGGAGACCTTCCAAGAACAGCTATTGCAGACAGCTTGTAAAACAAAGACAATGCGATGGAAATAATGCAAATATAGTTTAACATTTGCTACAATAAAGTTACTTTATGACACCTTTTGTAACAACCTGAACAATAAATGCCAATTTTTTCATTGGCAATTAGCTCTGATGGGACAAACCCTACCCCAAAGTTGATGTGAAGACAGTGCTTATACATTCCTTTCTTTTTACAAAGTGGATTGTATCTGGCACGTAAGTATACTTTTTATTTCTAAGGTTTTCTTTTTAAAATGCCATTAAA
Organism: Falco rusticolus; assembly: GCF_015220075.1. Lineage (NCBI taxonomy): Eukaryota > Metazoa > Chordata > Aves > Falconiformes > Falconidae > Falco > Falco rusticolus. The sequence continues at coordinate 76,388,856 of NC_051189.1, forward strand.
ATACTGAATGAGTGCAAAATGACCTCTATTAAGATACTGCTTGTTTGTATTCCGTTCAAATGGGATGCTGCTTCAGATTCCAATGCAGTGAACTGCCAAACTCTGACACAGTGACCTGCTTCAGCTGGGGAATGTTTTAATCCCAGTTCTGTGAGGATTCCTTGGCAAGGCTGCTCCTGGCTATTGTCCTCATGACACTAAGCCATGCTGCTGACACGAATTACAGTTGCACATCCCCTGGGATCTGGCACCTGGTGCCTCTGTTTACCTTGCAGGTAGTTCGAACTTCAGTTCCTCATCTACCCTGAGCCTGGCAGCTTTGGCATTTGTCCTGGTCAATTCACCTCTCTGCAGCTGTAGGAGGGCTGCGCATGTAGGATGGAGACCGATGTAGGAAACTGTGCCAGTTAGTACCTGCTACAGTACAAATTACACAGCGGGGTCCCCTCTGCAGTATACTAGCTGTTTTCCCCAGACCTGGTATTTTGTGGGGTTCTGGGCACATCAGAGGAGTGGCACAGCTTGGACAAACATGTAACCAAAGCAAGAGAAATCCTAGAAATCCTGCCCGCCCTCCCCCCCCAGCTTTCTGCAGTATGTATGTCAGAGCAATTTGAGAGTGTCATGAAATCAGAAGGATAGCAATAGCATTGACTGTAATTACAAACCATCACAAAGATTTTTAAAATCTATTTGTTCTCATGACTTGGGGATGTACATATTTTAAAATATCCCTCCAATAATAATTTTATAAACTTGACTTAGTAGTGCTCCACAATCCATAAATCTGAATCTCAATATACTTCTCTTAATACAAATGCTATAAACTTAGTCCTTAAATTACAGACTACATGTTTGAATGTACACTTACTCCAAAATTACATCTTCTTATCTACATGGTTTAGTGAATTCATATCGCTTCTTAAAGTGTCTTTGGCTGTATCTAGATGTCTCACACTGACTTCTTTTCACAAAATTGATAACATTTTTGTTAAGTGAGTTTCCTGGACTTGGTTGCAATGCAATAGCATAGATAATTGAGGTGTCATAAAGATACTCCACCATGGGGATTTGGGATATGTCCTATAGCATCATCAATCATAACAGAACAAGTGTTAAGCTGCTTGCATGCAGTAAACTGCTTGCATACAATAGATCGTTCTTCCTAAAACTTTTTAGTATAAATTGAAAACACACATTTTTGGCATAGGAAAGCCTGATACTTCTTATATTACCTGCCTGTGTATAAATACACACATAGTCAATCCCCAGCCTATAAATGCTAAATGAAGGCAGCTCTATAGTTCTTGCACTGGCGTGTGTTACCGCTCACAGGGAAGCTGCCTGTTGTAGTACGCAGTCCCTGGTGAATGTATCAGCTGAGCAATACAGCAAAGCTCAAACACTGAAGTTGTTTAAGCACACAAGGAATCCCATTCAGCTCATTGAGGGTGAACACATGTGCGAGTCCTGCGCTGGGCGAAGAATGCCTCCTTGTCCTACTGTTTATGCATTGGCTACCTTGGTATTTTTACACGCATGTTTACTCTGTCACCTAGCTACAATTTTTAGCATTTTTCAAAATGTTTTTTACTAGAACTACGTCAGTCAACATTAGTCAAAGCCACTTTTAGTCTATTCCTTGGCTTACCCTGGCTAGATGTCTCCTCTCCTCAGGAATCCATCATCCACTTTTGACTGTCCCCAGCGAGGGAGGAACAGGCAGATGGAGTCCAAGTGCAACCACTGTGCTGCTGCCTGTCTCATCCTGCTTAGAGATGCTGGGGCTGAAATATCTTCTTTAGCAATTGCAAAAGTAGGCAAGTATACAGCTGTCAAAATATGCGTGCATCAAAATACATGGAGAAACAGGATTCTGTATGCTCTCTGCCCAGCAAACCAAGGACTCATCCTCAACAGGTCTGTGGGGGCACACAAGGATTCGGAACTTGCTGGGTTTGTCTGAAGAAAAAATGTCCCAAAGGAATGGCTGGGAAACCTAAGTGCCTTTAGAAAAAGGCCTAAGTTACTTCTGAGAGAGGCAGGAGCAAGGAGCACTTGCGTATGTGGCAAAGAGTAAGAAAATGAATCTTGGGGTTAGACAAAATAAAAATACCATAGGGGTAGTGGCAGCTGCAAGTGTGTGGTGGGTAAAGGACTAGAACGAGTCAGCATCTGAACAGAAACAGCTTTGAAGAGAGAAATAAATGGAAGCACCAGCAAAAAAACCCCGTCGATATAGCAGTGTTCGGCACTCACCTAACTTGGTCTGCACACTGTCTTTATTTTTTTTTCCTTTCCACGTTTAAATTGTATTTAGAATATAGGGTTTCTGCCAAGGAACTTGTTAAATATGTTTATAATGAGCACAGCATGGGTTTTGGGTTCTGTAAACAAATACCTCTTTAAAACTATACATCATTTCAGAGACTTTAAGATTCACTCGTCAAGGAACCCCAGCGTTTCCTTCGCTGAAAACTTTGCTAGTTGGACCTTTTAAAGAGGGCACACAATCTTTGATCTATAAACTTTAAAAAGCCGAATTTAAGAGTAGGGAAAAACAATTCCCAGAATTCAAGTGTCAAAATATGTCTCGAGGGGGGTTTGGAAGTGATTTCCCAGCTGTGTAAAATAACCCCTGCACACAAACGCTGGTACAGGGCACACTGTCACCCTTCGATGCTGCAACGGGCCGCACGCCCGCGGCCAGCGCCTGGCGCGGGGGGCACCGCTCGGAGGGGCCTGGCACGGCCCGGCGCGACGTTTCGCTCAGCCCCGGGCCCCCAGACCTCCTTTCGGCGGGCGCAGCGGGTGCCCGCACCGCACCGGCCCGCGCCCCACCAGCCGTTCGCCCCGTGCGGAGCCACAGCCCCCGCGCGAGGCACGGCCGCCCGCCCGCCGCGCCGCCACAGGGCTGGGGGGCGCGGGCCCGCGACGCGCGCACCCGCCTCCTTGGCGGGAACCGGGCGAGGCGAGCGCGCCCGGCGGGGGGGCGGGGGGGCAGAGCTGCCGGCGGCCGCCAGCGCCGCCGTACCGGGGCGGGCACACGCGCCGGCCGCGCGCCACGGTCCGTCCCTCCCCGCGCCGCCGGGTGCCCCCGCACATCCGGGGTAGCGGCGGGGCGGGGCGGGCGCGCGGGGGACGTGTCCGCGCGCCGGGGCGGTGACCGCCCCTTTCCCTGCGCCCGCCCCCCCGCGCCGCCGCCCCCGCGCCGGTGATGGAGCCGCGGCGCTGAGGAGGGCTCGCGCGGCAGCGGCGCGCGCGGGAGGGCGGGCAGGAGCCGCCGGCGGCAGCGGTGGGGCGCGGGGCATGCGGAGCGGGCGCCGCCGGGGGCTGCAGCTGCGGGCTCCGGGGCGCTGAGGGAGGCGGCGGCGCCTCCGCCGGGCTCCGTGCGACCGCGCCGCTGCGCCCGGAGCGCGGTTCCCGGCAGCCGCAGGAAGAGGGGGGCCGAGGCGGCGGCGGCGGCGCGGCGCTACCTCCCCGTCCGCGGAGCCAGGCGGCGAGCGGAGGCGCCGGTTCCCCGCGGCTGTAGCGGCGGCGGCCGCCGGCGGCAGCCCGGCTGCGCGACGGCAACGGCGGCCGCGCCTCAACTTGCTGCGAGGTAGCGGCCGCCGCGACGAGTGGCCGGTGCGCGGTTCGTGCCCGTCCCCGCCGCCGCCCGGAGGATTTACCCTGCGGGACTCTCCGCCCCGGGCGCACGGTGACAGGCGCAGCAGCGGCGGGGCCGGCGGCGTCCGTTGCCTCCCGCCAGCGACCGGCCGGCCGGCCGCCCTCCGCCGGCCGCCCCGCAGCGGCAGAGAGGGCCGAGGTGAGTGCGGGCTCCGGGCGCCTCGGGTTCCGCTTCCCCTCCGCGCTGCCGCCCCGCGGCTCGGGGGAAGGGCAGCGTCGGGCTTCTTCCCCCCTCCGGCCGCCGGCGGGGGAGCCGCCGCCTCGGCCCCTCGCCGCTTCCTCCCCGCCGGGCGGCCGGAGGAGCGGGGCGGCCCCGCCGCGGTGCCTGCTCGGGGGGCAGCCGTGGGGGGAGCGGGGCGGGGGGCCGGGCACACGCCGCCTGCGCGCTGCCTGCCGGCGGCTCCTGGGCGGCCGCTGGCCGGGGAAGGGGGCGGGCGGGGGCTGGGGTGTCCCGTTGCTGCTTCCAAGGGCTCGGGGTGCTGCGGCGTGTCGGCAGCCTCCGGGAGCGCGTGTGTGTGTGTGTGAGCACCGGGGCAGCATCCCCGGCCGTACCGCGGCACCGCTGTCACATCAAGTTCGATCACTTAATGTTTATTACATAACATGTGACTAATATTTTAGACTTTGTCTTATCTGCCGGAATCCGGATCAACCTTATTTATTTCCTTTTTAATTTATAAAGCTGACTGAAGAGGGTCGGGGGAACTAAGGCTCCCGTTCCAAGCAGTTGCCTAAAAGCAAATTAGTTTTCATGTGACTTTACCCGTGTGAACAGAGGGTTACAGCCTTCTTTCTCTCCAAGAAAGCAGAAGTGTGCGTCGTCTGTCCCCCCTCCCCGTTTATTATTAAATACGGTCAAGTTTCTTTAGGTCCTTCTTGTTTTTAGCAGTCTCTAGAACCTGCCGCTTCATAAACTTACAGGGTGAGATACTGAAATAGAAACTGATTTTTGTGCAGCAGCTGCTGAGAGAAATAACTTTTATGGCGATGAACAGGAGTGAACCAGCCTCTTCTGTTTACATAAATGATGTTGGCACTACATGAACTGTAAATGAACATAGCCAACAGCTGTGCAAACCAAAACTATGTAACTGACCATGTATTTTTATACACTGCTATTCTCAACTTTGTTCCTTTGCAAAGGCAGCGAAAATCATGCTACTCTGAACGCTTGGAACACCACAGAACTAGTTTTTCTTGTAAATACAAAGGATTGCTTATATTGGAGAAAGCATTTCACTTTCTGGTGCCAGCTTCATCTTTTTCTGTGACTTGGAATTTTGTCCATGTGCTCCTGTGATGTTGGCCTGCCTTAAGTGGTATTGTTAGTGCTTTGAATTTGGATTTGCTGCATTTTAGCAGGCTTACCTTATCTGTAAAATGCAAATGCACATCAGAGAGAAATATTCTTCGAATGATTGTTGATAGGGAGATTGTGGCAGCATGATAGTCTTCAGAAAAATGATATGAATGGTACCTGGCAAGGACACCACATGCAAGCCACCCTTGAGATCAAGGTGATAATGATAACACTTGGACTATTATTGGATGCTGCCTGGCTTTTCAGAATTGTAAGCTGCGTGAGTGAGGATACCTTGTTTCTCATATATACCTTGTTCCTGTAGGAATAGGGCAATTCAAAGATGCTAATGAAAGTCATGAAAATGTTTTAAAAATACTGTGTGACAGTCACTGCATAGCCTAGTGGTGAGGCAGTACTGTTTCACTTTTATACAAAGATTTATTCCTCCCCCCTCATCATCTCAAACTAGATTTGCTCAAATGAGTTCAGCAATAAGGTATAAAAAGAATGGAGGTAATTTAGAATAAATTTCAGTGCCAAGTTGCTGCTTTAGCAAAACAGTACCCTACTGTCCTTTCTTTGTTGTGTGTATGGTGGTAAACTATACGTTAGCTGTAAATTTGTTAAATATTTTTTTTCTATTATGGAAAGGGCATGATGTTTGTCTTGGGATGAGAACAAACAATAGCTCCAGGGACACTCATTTAAAAACAGGGTGCTTCCAAATACTTAAATAATTTGAATATTGTTTACATTATATTTAGTTCAAGAGACAAGATTCTTGACAGATTTTGTTAGTGATTTTTTTTTTTTTGTAGTACACATGATAAGTCTCAGACTATTCATCTGGCACAAAAGTTTGATTCACAGGACCAAAATGGTCTGATCTTTGGCTCTGCAGTCCTCCCAGGTCTGTTTCATTAGGTTTCTTCTATGTGGAAGTGCAGGAACTATCTCTAGATGCAAGTTGACCTGTGCTGGGAGCCTTCACTGCTTACAAGGAAAAGGACTGGCCTACAAATTGAAATAGAACTATTTTTTTTAATATATATATAAGATGCATTAAAATGCCTTTTAGCAGTTGGACTGGTGCTGTTTCACACTTAAGAACTAATCACTTTATCAAGAATTTTTGAGTTCTTTTATTTGTCTTAAACTATTAACCAAAATCTGGAAGTCTGTAGTGCTGTTCAGGACAAGTTGTAGTGTGTGTTTTGCATTCCAGTGTTGCTCTTCAGGACCTTGATTTTTAAAGTTTATTTGGGCGGTGGTGTTTTGGCAGTGTTCCTCCTGTGTCGTCCCCCTGCCCCACAGGTCCAACACGGTGATTTTAGCATTGAAATTGTGGCAGTGGGGTTTATTTGGAGTTCATCTAGATGAATAGCTTGTAGCAGATACAAGAAGTGTTAAAGGAAGCAAATGTTGAATACTTCTGTTATGGTATGGATCTTATACTTCATAGAAGTAGTCATGGATCCTTAAACGTGATGTTCATCATCCCAGTCTAGTTTTCTGTGCTGCTTTGACTATTGGCAGATTCTTTATTATAAAGATGGACTAGAAATTACTTTGAATATTTAATTAAGCATTGCATCAAAAAAAGCATACCTCTGAACTGTATACTTCCCACTTTCACTGAGCAGCATCTGAATTTTTGGTGTAAATTATTTCCTTTCTATTTATGTTGTTAAGTCTACTTATACCCATGCATTTTTTCATGTCTTGCTTTGTGATTCTTTGTATTAACAGTACTAATTTCTAATTCTCCACCTAATCTAATACTGTAGCAGCTTTTTTTAAGTAAAGATTGAGAATGAAGCACTAGTTTTATATGAAGATACCACAGTTCTGCGAGTGCTTACCATTGCTTCTTTTGAATCTTTTGAATTCTGATACTTTTAATTTTCAACAGCTATGTTCTCATATTGAACAGAGATCTTTCTTGAGTTCCACAGGGATGCTTGTAATCCTCTTGTTTGTACTAGGTCTGCTTAATTTAGAAGGCTGCTGACCATACTAATAATTCTGTCTTTACCTTTCAGTGACACTTCTTCTGCATTTATTAATATTGAATTTTACTTGCTGCTTTGTTACCTGTCCATCATGGTTGAACTTTGTTTTCTGTACTTGACTAACCTACATAACTGTTAACTTTTTTTACTTTCTTTTTCAGATCATTAGTGCCTTTAAATGTTGCTTGCTTTATGGATCCTTGAAGCATCCTGCTGATACCCTTTTGCTGTGTTGAAGTTTGTGAATTCATAGTCCAAGCTTCCTGTTTCTTAGCTAGGGATAAACCAAAATATTTAAAGCAAAATATAACAGAAATCTGCAAGATATATCTGCAGTGCTGTAATCATCACTTTTATTTAACTTTTAGCACCAAATATTTTCTTGCCAATAGTGTTCTAAATTTAACATCCCCAAATAAAATGTTTTAGCTGTGTGATTGTCGTAAAAGCATTTTGACACCATCTTCCACTAATTCTGGCAAAGCATTTTTTCCCTTTTACAGTCTTTCTAGCAAGCTTAATCCATTATGTGAAATTGGCCCATCATAAAAATCAATGGAATTGATATACTTTTACCTAATGTATTAAAGAGCTGGCTAATTGCTCTATTATTCACTTTTTGATCACTTAAATATGGTTTTGTGCTATGAAATATGAGGATTCTTAAGGGGCATTTACTTTTTGGCTGAATTAGAAGCTTGTGACTTTGAGCACTGCATAAATATCTTGCGCATGTACTGTTGTAGTAACTCCCGACTCATTGAGGCATTCTTACCATCAGGTTCACATAAAGGTCTGGTTATAATCCACTAAAGAGAATTACTTGAATTCTAAAGCCCTGAATTATGCAGGTTACTTGGTGGTTTGTAGTTTCTTGTAGGAAATGTAACTTTCTAAGAAACATAGAAACATTTAGATTGGAAAAGACTTTCGAAATCAGCAAGTCCAACTGTTAACCCAGGATTGCCCAGTCCATCACTAAACCATGCCTCTAAGCACTGCTTCTACGCGTTTTGTAAATACCTCCAAGGGGGGATGGGATTCCACCACCTCCCTGGGCAGCCTGTTCCAGTGCTGATCACCCTTTCAGTGAAGACATTTTTCCTAATATCCAATATAAACCTCCCCTTTTGTAATTTCAGGCTGTTTCCTCTTGTTCTGTTGCTTGTTATATGGGAGAAGAGACTAACACCCAGCTGCCTGTAGCCTCCTTTCAGGTAGTTGTAGAGAGTCTTCCCTCCATGCTAAACAATGCCAGTTCCCTCAGCTGCTTCTCATAAGACTTGTTCTCTACACCCTTCACCAGCCTTGTTGCCCATCTCTGGACAAGCTCCAGCCCGTCTACATCCCGTTTGGAGTGAGGGCCCCAAACTGAACACAGTATTGTAGGTGCGACGTCCACAGTGCTGAGTGCAGGGGGGCGATCACTGCCCTGGTCCTGCTGGCCACACTGCTTCTGATACAAGCCAGGGTGCTGTTGGCTGCCTTGGCCCCCTGGGCACACTGCTGGCTCATGTTCAGCCAGCCATCAGCCAGCACCCCCAGGTCCTTTCCCACCAGGCACTTTCCAGCCGCTCTTCCCCAGGCCTGTAGCGCTGCGTGGGGTGGTTGTGCCCCAGGTGCAGGACCCGGCACTTCTCCTGGTGGAACCTCATACAATTGGCCTTGGCCCATCAGTCCAGCCTGTCCAGATCCCTCCGCAGAACCTTCCTGCCCTCCAGCAGATCAACACTCCTGCCCAGCTTGGCGTCATCTGCAATTTACTGAGGTTTCGCTCTATTCCCTCATCCAGATTGTCGCTGAAGGTATTAATCAGGACTGGCCCCAGCACTGAGCCCCGGGGAACGCCACTGGTGGCCTGCTGCCAGCTGAATGTAGCTCCATTCACCACCGGTCTTTGGGCTTGGCTGTCCAGCCAGTTTTTAACCCAGTGTAGAGTACACCCATTCAAGGCATGAGCAGCCAGTTTCTCCAGGAGAATGGTGTGGGAGGTGGTGTCAGAGGCTTTACTAATGTCCAGCCTTTCCTTCATCTACAAGGCAGGTCACCTTGTCATAGAAGGAGATTGGATTTGGCAAGCAGGACCTGCCTTTCATAACCCCATGCTGGCTGGGCCTGATCCCCTGGCTGTCCTGCACGTACTGTGTGGTGGTGCTCAGGATGACCATTTCCGTAACCTTCCCTGGCACCGAGGTCAGTCTGACAGGCCTGTAGTTCCCTGGATCCTCCTTCCTGCCTTTCTTGTAGATGGATGTCACATTGGCTGACCCCCAGTCTTCTGGGACCTCTCCAGTGTGCCAGAGCTGTTGATAAATGATGTAGAGTGGCTTGGTGAGCTGCTCCACCAGCTCCCTCAGTACCCTCAGGTGGATCCCATCTGGCCCCATAGACTGGTGCATGTCTGAGTGGAGCAGCAGGTCACTGGCCCTTTCCTCCTGGACTGTGGGGCTTCATTCCGCTCCTCATCCCTCTCTTCCAGCTCAGGGATCAGAGTACCCAGAGGGAAGCTGGATTTGCTATGAAAGACTGAGGCAAAGAAAGCTTTAAGTATCTCAGCCTTTTCCTCATCCAACATGTGGCAATGTTCCCCTCTGCATCTAAAAAAGGATGAAGTTTATCCTTGGCTCTTTGATTCCTCGTGTCGTTGTTTGAAGGGCCAATGGAATTGAACAGTTAACATAAAGGTGTGTTTAACTGATAGCCTCCGTTGTCACTGAAAGCAGATGTGCTTGGAGACTTGGTCACTTAAGAGTAGGTACACTTGATAAGGTGGTCTCCCTAGATTGTCTCTTGATACCGCTTACTATCCTTGCTTCTGTGATTCAGGGATTTATTTTCAGTCATTAAAATAACCCACTGCTTTTTGTTTTTCTTCCCTTATCTTATTCTGCCTTTAAATGGTAGGTGTGGTATGGAACTTGCTTGTTAAGTGGCTTCAGAACTTTTTTTTTTTGCTGAGGTATTTGGTTTTGGTATTGGAGTGGCCACCTTTATTTTTCTGTGGAATTCAAAAGTTATCCTCAGCAGTCAATGCTTTGTAATGGTGCCTTTTCACTGGAATCAGCGTTAAATGACCACTGCAGCTTTCATTGATAGTTTCAGCTTGTGTATTTTTCCTGTATTAACAGTTCTTTTCCAGCATTTAAGACTGATATACAGGTAGGGTTATTAAGCGCTGTTTGTGTTGTAGACTGCTATTCTGCATAATCTGATTGTACTTAAGACATTTGTGTGTGTTCTTCTGTGAGAAGTTACTCTAGTGAAGAACAGTATACAGCAGCAGCAGTTTGCTGCTGTGGAAATTCAGACTGTGGGACAAGCTGATGTACAGCTGCTGTGAAATTCATTCCTAGTCGAGGAGGGAAGTGTTTTCATACTTTTTTTTTTTTTTTCCCCTCCTTGTGCCATGCTAGTATCAACTTTCAGAAACTTTACTCTCTTAGAAAACTTAGCCAAAAGATAAGCCAGTTCAGTGTTCTGCTGTCTGGCTGAAAGAGCATTAGCGTCCTTTGGAGGCAGGTGTGAACTAGTCCTCTGTTCCATAACACTTGTCTTGCTTTTAAAAAAATTACAAGCTAGTGTAATACTGTAAATGTTTTGGAAAGCCTACTTTAGTTTCACTAGTGCTAATATTGGTTAAGCTGTGCAAGTGGTAGAGTCTCTAGGAATCGTTTTTTGGTGGGATTTCTTACTGTAGACAAACTTTGCATTTTTTATACAAATACTGTTTTGTACTGGGGTGCAGTACTATTTTCATGTTGAGTTCCAATATTTCTTCATGTTAAGAGAATTCCTGATGTGTAAGTGAAGTCATGTGACAAAATTTGTAATCCTAGTTATGTGGAACATTTGAATCGGGATGACATTCAACATCCAAGTTGCCTGTGAAAACTTGTTACAGGCAAGTGAGAGGGTACATAATTTTCTTTGACTTTTTTTTTACAGTGCATCAGAGTAGACTCCAGAGCTTCAGCTGGTGCTTTACATCAGCCACAAGAATTATGATAATATCACAGTTAAATATTAAATAAATACAGAACATTAAGTAGTTCTACAGGAGACAAGGAATACTAGCTTTATTTTACGGTCACAACATGGTGAAGGTCAACAGAGCCTGAAGAACTTGAATCCAAATTTGTTGACTTTTCTGTAGCCGCAGGTCATCATTATCATCTCTTTTCCCATGCGGTCTGTATGCTGGCAATGCTTTAGCGCCAATTGTGAATGATAACCAGAATTACACTGAAAATTAAGAGGGAAGTGATATTACCGGGAATTCTTCCAGGGAGAGGGAAACCAATGTTTTTTTTGGAGGTCTCTGTGAGGAACACACCAGGGGATGGGAATATTGGTGAAGGTCAATTGTCAGTGTGGAGAGAGATTTGGAAGTGCTCATTGCATATCTGAATGAAGAAGCTGACTGAAAAGCTAACTGAGAAATGGATCAAATGACCATGGACCTCTGTAAAGAGAAAGAGATCTCTAGTACTGGTCTTAATCAAATGTCTCCGGAACAGTGTTCTAAAATTAGTTTAACTAAAGAGGCCAGGATGAGTAAGGACTAAGACCAAACATAAAGCTGTCTCTCACTCCAGCCAAAAGTGGATGACAAGCAGATGTGATTTCATGTGGTCAGTTCTTAACTTTGCTAGGTGATGCTTTTAACACCTCCCCCCCCCTCCAAAAAAAAAAAACAACCACCACCCACCCACAAGTACAATAGACTTCTGAATCTTCAGATGGTCCAAGTGCAAGTTAGTGGTAGGTGAAAAAAAACAGGACTGGTCAGAGCTGTGCTTTCACTCTGTGATATTTATCAGTTTGATTACCATTATGAATAATTTAGCATTAAGAACAAGCTGGGCTCTTATGATGTGTCCTGTTCATGATGTTTCTGCACTAAATACATTGAAGAGAGAACATTCACTGATGGGGCATTTTTAAACTATCTTTAAGGACTCATTTAAGTTAAAATTAAACTAATGGATTTATTTAATTTTCACTTCATTGTGTACTCAGGGTAATTGGAATTGATATACTTTTCAAACACAGAAGCTGAATCCAAATTCTAGATGCAAAATTCAGCTTTGACTATTGTTTCCAGACAGTACTTCTGTAAGAAATTACTTCAATTTCTGATTGCAATGCTACTTTAAATGTCCAGTTTGAGTTAGTGACTGTAGTGAAGAGGGTAGGGATGCATTTCCACAGAAGGTGGTTTTTTTAAGTCCAATTTGTGGTTTTAAACTCTGTCTATAGTATCATGTCAACAAAATTCATGTCTGCTCTCTTTATCTTTGAAAAAATGGTTGAAGACGACATACCAGAGCAGTCCTGTTCCAAAGAGATACTTGGAACAACAGGTATACTTCAAATAGCCAAAAGCACCCCACTCTTGCAGGCAGTGTGTGACTTAGTTCGCCCCTTTTCCAATATACTCTTGCAATTTTTTCTTCAGGGGTGGCTGATCAGAAGTTTAAGAAATACAGATACTTAAACCAGTAGTAGTTTAATAAACCTTTTTTGTTTTCATTTTTCAAATTCTGGAGGTAGTGTGGACATGTACACATCGTACTATAAATATTAAGCTTCCTGAAATGCAGAAGTACGGCAGTTTAAATATGTTTATTTGAAATATATATTTCAAAAACCCGAAATTCACCCCTTAAGGCCCTCTGCCTGCAAAGAGAGATTACAAAATTGAAGTCCCTTTTCAGTCTGACGCTTCCAAATATTAGATTTTGTTGTTTATTTTCCTGAACGGAAAGTCTCAAACAGCATGAAAAATACAAAGTTGTTCAGTTCAGTAACTTTACAGAGTAGGAAAGCACAGTACCACCTTCAGGAGCCCTAATGCAGTTTACACATTAGACACTCTTTGTAACTTCTTGCATGCTTTGAAAGGCCTTTAGATTCATATCACGACTTATTCCTTGCTCCAGTGCTGTTCATGTATAAAAAGGGTTACAGATGGGATACGAAAGTCCAGTAAGTTAACCTTGCATTTGCTTAAGACTTTGCTTTAAGTGTCTGGCCTCTTTAAAGAACAGACTGGTAATGTTTTGGAAATGTGGTCTAAGATAACTGTGGGAAAACAACTCCAAGCTGCTCAGTGGTCCCTTTTCTTCAACTTCTGCTGTGGTTTATTTGGGCACTGAAGTGGATAGGGAGAATAATGTGACAGGAAGGATGCACAGGAATTCTTTATTCTTTGTAAAAGCTCAAGTTCCCTGCTAAAGCAGAACAAAATAGGGCAGCTGCTGCTATGTTAGATGGCATAATCAAAAAAAATGGTTTGTTTTTTTTTTTTCAGTTCAGATTGGTTTTGATGTATGGCATCACAAGTTTTATGAACATTGGACTTAAATATTTTCAAAGTGTATAGATCAACACCATCCTTAAGGACTTTCAGCTGTGCAGAGTTCCAGAAGTAAATGGCTGATAATCTTGCCTTCAAATAACTCCAGTGGGCTGAGAACTTAAAAAGTATTGGTAGTGTACCTTTAGAAAAAAATAGTGTTCATTATAGGTTTTATATGCTCTAAAATATGTATTTGATGTTCGACTGTGAATAGATTAATTGAATTGCTGGGAGCTGCATTAATATTTTATCAAGTCTAAAATAATTTGTATGTTTGTAGTTGAAATACTACTTTGTTGTACAGATTGTTAAAGAATGAGGAAACCTTTGGTACTGTGACTGTCCAGTAACACTAACAGACTCCTGCTGAAAATATTGAACAATCAATCAACTCTTGTAGAAGTGTAGTTGGAAGAACGACGCTGAAATGTAGTACAGCAGAATCAGAGTTACTCTGACAAAAGCATCTGAAAAAAAATTCAACTTACATATTCAGAAGGCATATGGTATAGTCATTAAAAGTCAAATACTTTTTTTTTTTTTGGTATTACGAATTCAAGTACTATTTCATGATATTATTCACATTATTCTGCTATGGTGTCATGTCATCAAATGAAAAAGGGTATTTAAAAATGAATAAGCTGAAGAGTCCAGTGAGTAACAGAACTGGTTAGAACATTTTAAAGCAACATGCACCTTGTGTATGCATACTCAACGCAAAACTTTTTTCTCTATCAGAATAGGCTGTCAGGCTATATAATAACTAATTTTGCACTGCAGTTCTAAATCATAAAAACATAAATCTTGAGTAGTTAATAATAAAAAATGTAAGTTAACCAATGCCCCAAAATTCCCAAGTAATCTTGTATATAGAATTTGTTAAATCTTTAAAAAAGAAACCCTGCAAAACCCAGAAAACCAAACCCTCTGTTTCTGGAAGTTACGTATTTTCTTTCCTGCCTTCCTTCGTCTCTTCCTCATGTTTCTATCTTTTAGTTCCTTTTAGATTTTGCAGAGTTGTCAAATCACATCTTTTATTTTGCCTTTCCATGTCCAGGAAAGCTAATCACTCTTCTGCAACCAGTTAATGCTTGAAATCTGCTGTGCGCAAGAAACCAATTGTCCTGATCTCAGCTGTGATCTGATTCACAGAAGTACAATAATATGTAATTTTCTTGCTCTGCATTATAGCAAAGCTTTTTTATGGAGCTTTAGACTGTCATGAGTATTGCTTTTTTCCTCAAAATTTTACTTTTCCAAACACACTAAGAACTTCCTAGAGCTGAAACAACGGTTTCTGTATATTTGAAAGACATCTAAGGACTCTTTTCAACCATGTTTTCCTCTATTGAAAACTACATAAAACATTTTGGCTTCTGCCAGGAAAACAATGCCTTTAATTTTTTATAGCATACCTCATGTTATTTGCAGTAGAGTTGAATAGCACTGAGTTGTGGTCACTCGTTTGCACTAATCCACTAGCTGCAATCACTAGCATTTTTGAACAAAGAATCCACAATGGGATGGTTTTTAAAATGAGCAGGCTTTCTTTATTGTCACTTCTATGCAGAAGAGCCCAGACTTAAATAGCATGCAAGTCAGGCACTGATTTTGAAATCAAATATTTGACCTTGGGATCCTCGTAGCTAACTTTTCAACTCTGAGGCTGTAAAAATATGTGATACCAACTTTCTTATAATGAAACTATCTTTTGTTGTGGTGGCTAATGAAATTATGATTCACTGCCACTTCCGTCTGCAGGGATGAGTATTTTTATGGAGCAGAAACAAGAACAATTTATTGTTATTCTAAGGGACTGTGTGTGTTTATGTATCTGTCACTTGTAAAATGCTGGCTAATTGTTAGTTTAAAACAGTTTTTATCAATTACTGTTGTAGCTTAAGTTGTATCAGCTTAAGTTTGCCATAATGTGTCGTTTCTCCATGTTTTCCTTTTCTTTGAATATGTAATGAGTGGTTGGTTGCATCATTAATTCTTATACAGAAGGATGTGGTAATGATTCAAGAATGGCAGCGGAGAAATATATCTGAAAGAAGTGAAAATAATAGAAATTGCTAGTAGTTTGTTTTTTTGGTTATCTAGTTTGACATGTCTTAGAGACCTGGTTGTCTGAAAGTGAAGCTCAACCTTTTTCAGCAAATCATCACTTTTTTCATTTAACTCAAGTATTTCAGAATTAAAATAAAATTATCTCAAAGTCAGCTTACTGAGAATGTTCATTTTAGTGTACTGGTGCCTGGAGAGTATTCAGAAAAGGTGTGAGGTCTTGTATTTTCATTTGCATGCAAATTCTTGACATAATTTAGTTTAATTTAATAGAGATGTTTCAATATATTATGAATAACTTAATGAGTTCCTTTGTGTTTTAACAATGTATGAAACCATTACATAAAAGGTAAACTAGGATATGTCAGGAGAAAGAGACAAGACTTCTTTAAGAGAAAAGTGATGACTGGCATCTTTGAAATAAATTGAAATCTATTTATGGCCAGGCATATTGAAGAGGAAGTGAACACAGTGGCCCAAGTGACAAACACTGTTTAAATGTTTCCAAATCAGAGTCTTGCGGTTTGGAGGAAAGGGAATTAGTTTGGCTCTTTGGTGGCAGCTGGAACTGCTACTGCTTTGGCATCATGAAACTTGTCATGGGGTCGAGCTGACACTTTCAGACACAAGAAGGAGAAAGTTTAGCCAGTCTTATTATGCAAAAAGTTGTTGAAGAATTATCTTTCTTTTCCAAAAGGGCTTTGTTTCAGATGGAGAGGAAAAAAATGATAGTTATTTATAAAAGCTTGAATGCTTAAGGAGAAATATTACTGAAAAGCCTCTAAGCTTATGAAATCAACTGTATATAGATGGGAAATTTTAAGAGACTTCTATCTTAAAACTGTGTATCTGTCTGAAAATCTTTGTATCTACTGTAAATGAAAGGTTATGGAAGAAAAGTGTTCTTTTTGAAGCTGAACAGAAAACAGTATAATAGAGTTATAAATAAACATTTTTATTTTTTTTTTTACATGGTTCTTTCAGGAGAAAGGAAAGTAAAGAGACAACTTTAATACACAAAAGGTTTGAAGGACATTTTGAAAAACTTGAAGGCACTTGCTTTGGCTGCATCTGTGTGGATCACATGTCCAGTCTTCAGGAGATGGGAGGGGTGTTTCCCTGGCCACAGCAGCACTGGCTGGGGTCCTGTTCTCCGCCTGCCGGTTGTCTGTTTTCTCATCATGTATCAAATACGGTAACATCATCCCCTGTGACAGTCCTTGTTGTAAAAGCTAATAGTGTTTTCAGGTGAATGCTTGCCCCAGCCAGGAAACAAAAATCCCTTTGGCAGGAGAGGAAATGTTGCCCTTTGAGACAGTTTGATCTCCTGCTCTGTTCACATTTCAGCCCTCTATTGCTCTTTCCCTATACAGACCACTCCCCCACCCCCTATTTGCAGACTGCTTTTAGTTATACTCTATGGGGAAAAGTCGCCAAAATATTAAATTGGCACAAATCGGGAGAAAATTGATGCTGAGGAAGAAGAAAGATAACTCAACAGTTGTCTGTTCTTTCCTAGCCTGCCAGCTCACCAGTGAGCCATGGTTTTGACTGACTGGATGGTATTCTGGAACCTTGGGACAAACCCTGGCATGTGATACTTCTTGCTGATTTGGCAATTAAGAGACATAGGGAAGCTAAAATAGTATCATGTGGGGAATGGATGTTTTGGGAGTGGAGGAATAAAGGAGAGCTTGTAAGGGGCAGCCAGCAGCAAGGTGCTGAGTTTATTGCTCTTCACTGAAATCTGTGGGAGATCAACCCACAAGTTCTACTTTCCACAAGGCAGGATAACTTGTTTTAGCAATGGCTGTTTGCAGATAGACTGTGATTTATTTGTAAGCATCCGCGTTCCAACAGATATTTTTCAGTGTGCTGCACCTCCTACTGCAGCGGGTCCTTTTAAACTGTAAGAAAGTAGCCAGCTGCTGCTACAGGGTAGGTTTTCTAGAAGAACATAGTGGTCAAAGTTAAACCGCTTTGCTTGTAGTAATGAGTAGTTGGTCATATTTCTTTTCCCTGACACAAAGTTTCAACAGTTTGGTTGTGAACTCTCAGTCTGAATTCACTGAATGTGTGTGTGTTTTTTAAATTTTTGTTTCTTTAATGGGAATAGTTTGAAAGCTGCTTATAGAAGAGATAATTAGCTTATAAAGTGGCTATTTTGGAAGTATACCTTCTCCTGAAAAAACAGAGGAGGAGAACAGACTTCAGACAAGATGAAAAGATTAATGTATTGTTTGTACATCTAAAGTATGTAAGCTGATGTAATTAGGGACAGTGATAACCTAGTTTGTTTACTCTCTGAATACCATGAGGAAAAGGAATGAAAGAAGCTCAATTCATTGTCTTCGTGCTAATATTTTCTACACAAAAATATTAAACTGGATACCTTACCACACTGGGAAAACTGAGGATTATTTCTTAACAGTGACAGCAACTTGCACAGAAGAGTGGTACGAGAAAATTGATAAAAGCAACTGTCTGCTCAGACATTCTTCAAATGCAGTTGTTGGATATTTAGTTATGACCTAGTTTCTTTGGTGGACATGTGTTCTAAGCTGTAATGGCACAGAAACTATTAGGAAGGACTTCTTACACTATAAATCATATTCTCCCACCTTCCTGAAGGTATGCTACTAAATGATATGATTTTAGGGACTTGATGTTACTAAGAAGTGAAATGTTATTGTAAGTGTGGACATATTTTTATTTAATTACCAGAATTAGCTGCTTTTTTCACATTTAATATGTAACATTATAACAACTTCCTTGGCATTAAAAAAAATTAAATCTAAAGAATTGATTGCTTCAAGCCTTGAAATTAATAAATACTAAGAAAAAGCTTAGGTTGTCTTAAGGTGTATTGTAACTATTTTTTCCATTTGATGTTAATGGTATCTGATTCATGTGTTTATGTTGATCTGCCTAATGGGGATTACTTCCCCCCGCCCCCCCGGCCCCAGTTTAGCATATTAACAAAAAAATTGCAGATTACATGTAATATAATACATTCTGTTACACTCAAATTTTCCTTCATTCTGGTAATGTTCAGGGGTCACTGACATTCTTTTCACAGCATTATAAGTAAACCACTGGGTCACAGTATTGAAATACTGTAATGTTGGCTCCTCACCTCGTAATTATTTTTATAAGTATGTAAGATGTAAATGGTCAAAAGCTACACCTCAGCTTGAAAAAAACAAAATGAAATCTCATAATGAGACATTGCTTTGTTGAAGGCTCTTTCAAAGGAGGTACATTGCCTCAAAGTGCAAATGTTTGAGACTGAGGAAGATTGGAACTGGGTGGCATAACTGATGTTACCAAGCATCTTTTTAAGGATTAGAAGTAGTTGAGGGTGGGTCAGAATTAGATGCTTTGATAGCATATGAACAGCTTTGAAATAAAAACTCTGGTACAAGATCCTGTTGATGAGAATAAAGCTGTGATCTCAACTTTCTCTGGACTGAGTAATGTGAAGGAAGCAGCGACATTCCCCTCTTCAGCTTTTTACTTTGCTGCAGCTACAAGCAGCATTGGAGAGTCAGTGCTTTGCCTAAAGGCGTGCGGTGGTGGCTCCAAGTATAGGCAGACAGGAAACTGGGCAGCAAACACCTGTAGGAGAAGGGAACAGAGGAGCTGGCAAGAGATAATAAGGTAGGTGTCTTGTTCTAGAAGATAACAATATTCAGATGGCTAAATAGTATCTTGCCATTTCTTTTTTCAAATAGCGACACGGTTGTGTAGCAAGCTAATTAGTAAAACAGTTAGAAAATCCCTAACTGTTAAGAGAATGTAGGTGTAGTTTAGGGAGAATTTACCAGTTGGCAGGTGAAAGTTTTGACTAGTGTAGTTACCCTGTCTAGTAAGTTTTAGGTAGGAAAAAAATCAACTGGACTTCCATCCTGCCCTTCTTGACTCTGACACGAGTGAAGTTTACTCTTGATATAGAACTTAGTTTTCTTTTTGTGCTTGCTTGTGCTTTCTGGAAATGAAACATAAAAATGGGGGGAAAATGCTTTAAATTCTAAATATTTTGATATAACTCGGGTAAAAGAGGGTAAGCTATGATTAGCAGAAGAGTATCAGTGGGAACTTGGCAAGAAATGGGAGGGGGTTTTATACCCCAGTAAAGTGTAAAGTAGACATACTGTCTGCTTTCGTTTACAGCATAGGGCACACTGTTACAGCCCTGGGGTATGTTGTATTAATTGTTGAGGAGGTAGACAGGACAGTTGATATATTTGGATAAGATGTGATGTCAGTTGAGAGAAAAATTACATGGCACTCCAAAGCAGACTGAGAAGATAGTTATATAAGAAGTTAAATTTACATGTTCTCTACAGACTTGTAGTTTTCTTTTATGTACATGTGCTGAAGATAGCACTGAGCTTTATGTCTTGTACAAACTTTTGTCATATTCATTCTGGATGAGTAAGCAGAATATTGTTGTTAGGATATGGAAGATCAGGTTGAATTTTCCATTCTGTATTTAAAGGGCTTTTGCTGAAAAGACCATATATAAGTCATCATCTGTTTATTTAGAACTTAGTTTCTGGAAGTGTGGAATGCATTTTGGTGCAAATCTAAGAGTAATGTTGACAAGTTACTGGCTTGAGCATACCTGGTTTGTAGAACACTTCAGCTTGCAAAGCAAATAACTCTTCTCAGCATTTGCTATTCTTTTGAAGCTGATGAAGCACTTGAAATGCTACATATAAATTGGTTCTTATTAATTTTATATCAAAGTGATTTGAAGCTAAATGTACATGTATCATACTGTGAAAACCCAGCTTAGGTATTCTGACAAATGGATGGTCTTCTGTTCTGGTGGGAGCCTCTCAGGGAGGTAATCACAAGCCCCAAGTTTTCAGTTGCAGAGAAGGTCTTAAAAATGCTTTTACAGCTGGTACCCGTTCTCTGGTTTAGTTAGTAATGGTGAATTGGATTTTAGTTTTTCAAAAACAGTACGTTTCCCAGTATGCACAGAAAGTTAGTTGATACCTTTCACAGGAGCCAGCATTAAGAAGTGGTTTGCTAAGGGTATGACTTTGTCAAACCGTTTTGCTGAAAGCTGAATGAGTTGGCAGGCTTTGTTTTGGCCTATCATGAGGTGTGCAAAAGTGTTCAGCGCTTCCTGCTTGCTTTTCTTAATGTCACGTTAAACATTTCAAGATAAGTGGTTTAAAAGAGTTCTAGTACTTCCAAAAATTTTTCCCATCTGTATAAAGGAATAGTTCAGTGTCAATTGAACAAAAATAATATATTCATATTTCTGTTGCTTCTTATTTAACTGTATTTTTAAAAGGTGCCTTCTTTCATTTTGGTGCTTGCAGAAGTATTCTATAGTGTAGCGTACCTGCTATCAAATAAAATGTTAAAATTTTATTCTTCTGTAAGTCATGGTTCAATCTGTATCCTGACCTTCCTTTCAACACTGGAAGTACCTAGCCTACTTGTTACACTATTTTGTCGTTAATAACTTTGTTTCTAGGGACTGATTAGAAAGTTAAACATTCTGAATGTTTTTGTATTCCTGCCTAACTTTTGATGTAACCTAGGATGAGCTTCTAGATGGAAGATTCCCTTTTCATCCCTTTCTAGAATATTCAAACAAGAATTATTCCTCAACTGTCATCCAGCCAGGTGTTTTAGGGAAGCAAGTTTATATAACTGATGTATTTCCAGTTACTGAAAATGCTAAATGGCTGAATTTATATCTGAATAGCTGATGGAGATTTCCAATAGTGAAAGTTTCTCAGACCCTGAAGCGTTCTGCCAGGTGTCAGATTAATAATCCTTCTCTCATTATGTTATGATGTAATTTAGTGTTCCTGGTCCAGCTGCTAAAGTAGCCTTTAAATTGACGTGGAAAGCAGATACAGAATAACTGAAAACCAAACAATTAGAGAAAATAGAAGACATAATTGCCACATAACAGGTCTGTTGAGATTTAGTGTAACAACAATGGCAAGTCTCAAAATTGAAAAATTAGGTTGTTAACTTCGTGACTGTGCCAGTCTGCCACTGCTGCTGAAGTAAACAGTCTTTTCCTGGCCATACTTTCTCTTCCTTAGGCATGTATTGTGAAATATATTGCAAAATTTTCTGGATTGCAGTACGTTTCTGTGCTAAATTAGTTCTAACCTGTACACAAACATGGTGATGTCAGGAAGGAGTGTAGGGATAGAAGCAAATGCTTAGGGACTAGGAGATGTTATTATGCACTCCTTGAGCAGCAGTGCTGATTTTCAGTATTCTTGATTTATATTTTTAACTTTATTTTAGGCATGAGGTATATGTAAACTGCATACCAAGGTATCTTCTGAGTTCGTGCTTGTAAAAAGAATGGTACTGGAAACAGATGACTTGCTCAGCAATTAGTAAACTATGTAAAACAAGGTATTTCTAGGAAGAAACCTTAAAGTTTGCAGCATGATTTGGGAAACTGTATGCTAAAATGCTGCATTGTCAAAGAATGCATTAAAACAGAAGTGCTTTTTTTAGAAAAGCTAATTCATTGGCTTATTGTCACAGCTTCCTCATCCTGGTGGTGACAGTGTTAATATCTCTCAGTATTCTGTTTCAACTGCCTGCTACTGATTTCACAGAAAGGGACAAGAAAAAAGTTAGGATCCGCATTACTAACTGAATCCATTGTTTTGGAAACTTGATAACGTAATGTTTCCTGTGTTCCTTGGTGGTAAACAAAACTTCCTGAAATAGGGACCATTATCTCACCTGCAGCCAGAAAATGTTTGGCTGCCTGTTTCTGCTCAGAAGAATGGAAGAAACTTTTTTTTGTTTAAAGTGATCTTCCTACTTTTGCAGATGAGAAATGATAGTCATTTGTCAGCTCAGCCAAATTTCAGATACTGTTGCAAGCTTTGCCTGCAGGCAGATGAAGATATCCGAAACTAGAATTTCTGTGGGAGAGTTAGTATTTGTGTATGAAGACATATGCTCAGTCAAGCAGCTTGTTGTTTTAGGGTACATATTCTCCTGTTGACACTGACAGACAGTCTTACTGAAATGCTTTATATCTGGCAGAAGGCAGCAAACCATTCCCTCTTCACTTCTATTTATTTCCCTCACCACAAAATTTCTGTTTTAAATAGTGTGTTAATATTTTCAAAGAACTGAGCCCTCAGGCCAGACTTTTTTTCCTAGACATGGTTCTACATATTACTTCTGTGTTCTAGGCTGAGGTTTTTCTAAAGGTTTACTTTTATGTGCTGTAAACTTAGTGTTGCCTGAGTTAAAAGTCCTCCTAATAAGCAGTGCATAATTTTGGACTTCGGAGTTATGATATGCTTGTTCACTTCTTAAACAGCTGTCTCTAATACTTCCATTACTTACTGGGGGACTAATGTAATGTGTGATAATATAGGGCTTCATAAAAGCCTGTAGACAAGAACACAATTTCCACATTTTCCTCTTTGATTAACAAGTGCTAATTGCATCCTGCAAGAGAATACTTCCTATTTGATTTGTGACTTTTTTTTGGTTACATTTGGTTCCTAAGTTAGTATACAAAACAGCCTTTTTTAGCTCTGTATACAGCGATAAATTATTTGGTTTAGAGTAAGGACTCTAATATTTGTATTTCTTTCACAGTAAAGGTACAGAGCTGAATAGACAGTAGACTCTCTGTTTTGCCAGAATGCTGGAAGAAATGATTTCTTAGTGTCTAAACAGACATAATTAGATGTGTGGAGCAGTGGTTTTACTTTGGGGACTTCCTACCACTTAGCACTTTGTTTATTATATTCATGAGAAAATATCGTTGAGATGCTTTGTAAATATTGAGAAGCATTGTGTAAATTTGACATTTGCTTTTACAAATTTACCAGTTGACTTATTTCAAGTACTGCCTGTTCTGAATGGCAAGTCTTAGGATCTTGCTTAGATACCCCCCCCTCCCACTTTTCTCACTTTAAGTAATATGCTACAGTGCACACCATAATACTGTATATGTGTGTGATCTCCAAAAAATCTTAAGCCTTTGGTTAGAAGTAGAACAGTTCTGTAGTTCTCTTTCTCTACATACAGGACAGAGTTGCTGTAATTTTATTATCCCACAGTTGCCCGTTTCCACTTGCAAACTGATTTCTTGGCCCATGGAAGGATGAGGTTGTGATCTTTTAAGCACCATTAAAGCAGCATGTATGAATGTCCATAATTTTGCATTCCCCTGGTGTACCTGAGGTAATGGGAAATATTTGTGGTTATCTTGCTCTCTGTAGTTCCATTAAAAATTATCAGTGGAAATGGAGAAACTGGGTATGACGATAACTCAGTTTATCATAATTTAATATTTTATTATATATTTTATATTTATATTCAATTTATATTTACTGTATATTTTATATTTTATTATATTTATATTATCATTTTCTAAATTCTGTTCTCCTGCACTCTTTCCCTGTAAGCTTTCCTGCTGTTTGTTTTTTTTGCAGTATATCAGAAAGAGAGGTTATAGATTATTCAGTAGAGTATTATACCTGAGAATATAGCAGGCTGCTTTCCTGAAGCTCTCTGCTCACTGTTGAAGAAAGCGTTGGTCATCATAGGGCATGCAAGTTTACCGAACATTTATGAAGGTAGCTGTGATTGATTTTAACGTAGTTATGTATTTAACTATTTTGTATTCATAATTAATTAGGATTTTTGTTTTCCTCAGCAGGTCTGGGAACTTTTTTTCTAATGAGTCAAGGGAGACTAGGAAAGCTTAAACAGAAGGCATCATCTTTCTCAGCTGAAGGGATCCTATGTTTGTTTGCCAATGTTAATGTCACGTATGCTTTTTCTAGCAAAGAACAGTACTCTGAAAATGGGAGTCAAGCCACATTCATAAGAACTAATTGAAGTAATCCACTTAGTGTACATACCCATGCACCTGTACACATGCACACATCTGTATAGGCAGCTGGGATTAATGCCAGTTGACATACTGGAGCAGGTTGATGATTCTGCCTAGTTGCTGCTGCTTGGTTTAAGGCTGTTGCTCTACTCACATTTTTTGAGGAAGATGGTTACTTGAGCTGTTACAGTAAGTGATAATTATCTGATGACTCCTGAGTTTCATGTGACTTGTGGTGAAGAGTTGTCAGTGAGGTCCAAAGTATACACTCTGTATACAGGAAGCATTTTGTCTGTTATGTCAGGGGTGTGCGCCTACTGCTGGTCCTACCTGAGCTCTGTGAGCCAGGGGAGAGAAGGCAAGACTGGAGTTGGAACTATTGCAAAATAGGAGATTTTGAGAGGGAAGTACAGCTCAGTCTTTGAGTTTTCAGTAGCTGGTTACAATAGAAAAATTACTGAAAAGCTAAATTACCCACTCTTTATAAACAAACGAAACTTGTAGTGGACACTAAATCTTATTTTTTTTCACTTCTGGGTTCCTTTGTAGTGAATGCTTTGTCAACTGAAGGAGCTGAGAGGTGTCTAATGCATTTTGCTCTGTGGCTCACATCCTCCATATGAATCCACATTGGTTGCTTTGCATACTTGTGAAACAATGAGTGTACTGTTTCCTGGTGGCTGAAGAGAAGGTGCAGAGGGTGTCTGCCAGCTCACAACAGTCAACACACAACTCTTTGTTGATAGTCCCAGTGAAGGCAAGCATGCCTGGACCATTGATGCTCCATGCTTTTACTTAAGGCTGATATATGTTAATGCTATCAAAATAAATTGGTTGTGATGATTGCTTTCTAATGTTTTTGAATCACAATAGTTAAGAAAGACTTCTGTCATCTTTACAGACCTGTAATGCTGCTCCTGATTTACAAATAATTTGGTTTTTGTCTTTCCGGAGAGCAGTGTGAGGTTATGAAAGACAGCTTTTTTTCCCCCAAGTAATTCCGCATAGGTACTGTTTGAATTATGACAAAGATATTTCTTATAGTCCAAGGAGACTTAATAATGATGCTGAATATGATAGTAGACGTTTTACTGTTGAGAGCAGTAGATTGTCTTGTATTTTTTTTTTCTTCTGCTTTCCAGCAGTGTAATACTCTCAAGCAAAGTGAAAATGGGCTTTGCTGGATTCTTGATTTGGGGGCGTGTGTGTGCATTTTGCAGGTGACTTCTAAAATTAATATTTCCTTAAAAAAAATCCCTGTGGGTTCAATCACTCTTGGTCTCTTTCATAC
Organism: Falco rusticolus; assembly: GCF_015220075.1. NCBI lineage: Eukaryota > Metazoa > Chordata > Aves > Falconiformes > Falconidae > Falco > Falco rusticolus. The sequence goes on from NC_051189.1 coordinate 76,414,425, forward strand.
ATTGCTAGTGTTGGCTTGTGTTGCTTTGAGTCAGTGTCCTCAGAAGGCAGGAGGCCTGTGAGAGGAAGGTGACGCTGTGTTGTTTGCATGGCCGTACTTGCCAGAATCATGGCTTCGTTGGTGAACCTACAAGAAAAGTAAGGTCATACACTTTAGATGTCAGCTTGATCGAAATAACTGTTACCTTGACAATTTTTTATGAGTTTTGGGGAGATAGTATGGTAGCAGTGTGTACTTTACACCTGTTAAGCACATACCTGTGTTTATGGTTTGCTGATTGTATTATAAATTACACCTATGGATCTTACTTTTTTCTGACAAATTGCATGCAGGAAAAAAATCTTGGGATTGTCTCCATTAGGAAAGATTTATTTAAATTATTATTTTCCTTGCTGTCTTTCTGTATAAGATAAAGCCATGGAGACTTAAGGAATAAAACCATGGTTGTGTTGTTGTATGCTCTGGGGTGTTTTATGTATTGTTGGTCACTTCAAGACCAACAGGTAGAAGGTGTGGTTTTCTTAGTGTTATAAATCTGTTTTCTCTGGAGTTTCATGGCAGGCTAATAATGTTGTCTCCTTTTCATGCTTTCCTATTCACTCCCCTACTCTTGTGTTTCTGGTCATGTGCAGGGTCATACCACTGGACTGAGCTGGTAGAAAAACAAGCTGATGAAATGGAGTTTGCTACATACCTTATGGCAACTGGATGATTTTGTGTGGGGTGGGTGGTATGTCACTGAATAAAGAGAAATTGACTGTACAGACTGGGAAGGTAATGCATGACTGAAAAATCATAGTTAATCCAATATTATATTTGGGAAGAGGTGAAAGTGGTAAGTGGAATGGAGTGACAATTGGAAATAGATATTTTATTGTGCATAGATAACTCTGCATGATCGTTGCTGTTATTAACATTAAATGTGTTAGAAGGAAGTTCTCTGAATAATGTGAGTGCAAATATTCAGACTGTTCAGCATAGACACTTAATATGAGACAATTATATTTGTACTCAATGTTGTGACTTTGAATCTGGTCAGCATATCAGAGTGGCTAGCTAAAATTTGCTTTGGTTTAAATAAAAACCTCAAGAGTATTCAATTCCCCTTAAAGTTCAGTTTTCAAAAAAATCCCTTTCTTTGTTTTATGTGTCACTTAAAAAAGCTGAGGCACCTACTGGTGCTTGTGATGACAGAATGGTGGTAATGGGGTATAAAACAGGACAGTGAAAATTATTGGCAAGGGAGATCTCTACCTAGAATATCTTCATCTAACCTTCATCCTGTGAAATACTTGGGAGTTGATATAAGAACTTATTAACAGAAGCTGCTTGGATTCCAAATTCCAAAATCCCAGCTCCAATAATTTCCTTTGAAGTCTGTAGGCTATTTTGTATGCACAGTTTAAAAGCAGTAGTAGTCTTCAGTTTAGACTGCATAGCAGTGTAATGCTGTATGGAGCATTGAAAGCCAATGGCTACTGGTAACCTTAATCTACGTACTCATAAGTGCTATTGCAGCAGATGCTTTCTTGTTTTTGTTCACCTACATATCCTGTTGTTGGTGTTCTTGTCTCCAAACCCACTTGCCTGCCCACATCAGGTTGGGTGTGTGTTGGTTATTAGTTTTTTCTGGGTTACTTTGGATTTACATGAAGAAAATGAAAGGGCACACTGCATCTTCTTTACCTTGGTTTCTTTTGCCTGTTTCTAGCTAAAATGACTTTTGTTTTGAGTCAGAACCATGAGAAAATCACCAGTGAGTTCTGCACACATACTGTGCCTTGATTTTTGTTCTTGACAGGATATAATGGAAAATCCAGTTAGAGTAGAATACTGAAGAGATGTAGTTACAGGTAAGATAGTCCTCTCTGAACATGCTGTTTAGGGAAGCAAATTTGAAAGCCTTCTGTGAAGATCAGAAATGCATTATCAAGCCGGTCTAACATCCTCTAAAACAGGAAGCTTATGGACTGGGGAAAGCCACATGTGATACTCTTACAGACCAACCAAAGGAAACGTGGCCTAGATTAATAAAAAAAAAAAAAAAGAGGCTGTTTTAGCATGTGTGTAAAATCATTAGGTTAACAGTAGCCAGAGTTTTGTTTTTCAGTAGTTCACTTTCAGCAAGGGGAAAGCATATTGTATGGGATTTTGTGTAGTTGTTTCAGACTATTGTTCCTGATCATGAATTGGGCAATGGAATAGCATATGATTGTGAGACCTGAAGACAAGATATGTTTGGGAATAAATGCAGATACACGAAGTTGGGCTGGCAATTCACTGAATCACAGAATGGTCAGAGTTGGAAGGGGCCTCTGGAAATCATTTAGCAGAGTCCAACCCCCTGCTAAAGCAGGTTCTCCTAGAGTAATTCATTCAGAAGAATCTTGAATGTTGGGAAAATGGCCTGAAAGAATAGGATGCATTTTAGAAGAATAAGTGAAATGGTTTATATGTGGGTCAAAATAGCACAAAAATAAAAGGTGAACAACTGTTTAAGTTGTTCCTGCCACCCTGTTCCCCACCCTGACCGCAAGCCATGAGTTACAAAATGAGAGTTAACAAAGTGGCGTTCTTTAGAAAGAATAGGTGTGTTATATATTGGCATGAATAAATGGTGGTATAATCTAGAGAACATGTGGAGTTGAACCTTGCTCTGTTCTGTATTGTAAGATTAAAGTACTGTATCAGTTTTTGTTATTGTACTTCAAGAAAGATGTAGGCACAGTTAATTTGCCTCAGGAGGGTGATGGTAATGACTGGTGATTTAGGAAAGATGGTATGTGCAGAAAGAATGACCGAATTGACATTTTTGTAACCCAAAGAAAAATCAAGGGAAATTACATGCTTGTAAGTGTGTGGAAGTTCACTATGAAGAAGCGAACATCTGCCCTTGGTAGATGTGCTTTGCTTACTAATGGCAACGTGGACCATTCTCTGTGTGTCCTGCTTTTATTGTTCGCTTTTTGTTTGTGGGTTTTATAGGAGCTATTTCTGTCCAGTGTCTGGAGCACACTGAACAAAGAGCCTGTCGTCTTAGGATCCTTTGAAGAAATACTTAAATTAGCAAAATCACTAGAATATGGATCTTCATCGAACTGGACAGATGTATAGATAGATACTTCAGTTACAACTCTTGAGCAAGTAGAATAAAACTTAATCCCAGATTTGGCAGCTGCTTAGCCAGTAATGGACTAGTTTCCCCATCTGTAAAAATGGATTGTGTTCTCCATCTCTGTAAGGCACTTGAGTTTTACTGAAGAAAAGTGATATAAAAAAAAGTTAATTTAACATAAGCATCGCTGATTTTTTTTTCTGTATTGTATGTGACAGTACAATGTGTAGAGCCTTGTCAGATATGTCACAGAAGTCTGTGTGTTTCACTTTCTTGAAGCCTGTGACTAATTTGCTTTGATAAAGGCGGTTGGATCTCTTCAGAATTGTCATGATCTCTTAATATTTAACACGTTCAGAAAGGTAACAGTCATGTGATTTATGTCAGGTGTCCTGCTGGGTGTGGCTTGGATCATCCTGTGAACCCGTATTTTTCTGGCCCTTTGAAACTTCCTTATTTTTTTCAGATTTGATAAAAATTGATGTTATTTCTGGGAGATTCTTAGCCACTCTTTTAAAATTCAGACTGTAAGCCACTTCTGTGGATATAAAACTGCTTACTATTCCTATTCTATCAGTATGTTTTATCAGTATTTTGGTAATCTATCCTCAAATGGAGAACAAAATTAGGACTTGAGACATTTTCCCTTTCTACTTTGATACCCAAAAAAATGGGAAACTGCCAAGTATTATACTTGCTGCACCTGCCTCGGTACTGGGGGTCATAATTTGTGTCAGAATAAGCAGTTGACAAACATGTTTTCAATCACTGCCAGTCTTAGCTTTCCTTACCATGTATTTCCTCCATACTGTCATGTTATCATAGTGTCAGCATCTTAATTTTTTTTCCTCCCTAGTACATAATTCTTCATCTGGACAGGCAATGCATAAAGCCAACAGTTTAAACAGAACAGTAAACTTAAATAACTTAGTAGGCTCATATACAATATGGCAAATACAACACACAAGGTCATGATGTATGGCAAATATTCCTTAAGTGTAGGCAGGTTACAAGCATTTAACATTGAAAAAAAATCTGCTTTCTTATTTGTTAAGATATTTTGTTTACTTTTCAGCTGCTTAGAATTTCCTTCAGATAGTGCTGTATCAACTGGGTAAAGGAAAAGATTTGAAAGAGTTCATTCAATATTGCTAAAATTTTAACAAAGCCTTGGAAAGGCTCAGCCATCATTTTTCAGGTGTCACTTTTAGAAGTGAAAAAACATTGCTTCTTAAGCATCAGGTCAGTGTTAGATTAGTAACACCTGTTTTTTTTACAAAAGCTGTCGTTATAAATGCTAATGTTTAACTTGTGGGCGAGAGATGAAAGAATGTGAAAAACCCTTACATCTATAAACTAGAATATGTATGGAAAAATTTAGTCCAAAAGAATGATCATCTGGGGAGCTGCTCATGTGAATGTGTGCTGTTGAGGAGGCTGTTTTCTAGCCTTATCAAGAACAATTCATAGTTTGTTGTGCTAAGTGTTTATGATTGGATAGAGGGCGACATATATAGAACTCAAAAATAGAGAACTGCTTATTTGGGAGGACAGGCAGTCCTCCCACTTAAATCATATCATCTGAAAGGCTAAAAAATTTTGATGACTTGTTCCACCTCTCCACTCTACCCTGCATATGTTGTTTTCCTCACAGGCTCAGTTCACTGCCTCTTTTTAGAAGCAGTCTTTTGGCTCCTTCTCCCTTGCACAGGATTTTGGATTTTGAAGTCTTAAATGCTGGGAAACTTCCCTTCCCCTTCCACCTCAAGCTATGCCAGAATTGAATCTGGAACTTATCTGAATTTCTGTTTTTCTTCTAGGACAGCCTTAAAACCTTGTGGATGGAAGAAATCTTCTGCTTCTACATTCATGTCAGAATGACCTAGGCGAGTCTGTTGCTCTATGGTCCCTACCCACAGGTGCCCTACAGCAATGTATCGGGATTTTGCCACCAGTGTTAGTGGACCATCCAGATGGCTGTGAACCTGCAGAGGAGGTTAGTACAAAATTTGATCTAGGAATTTTTGATGCTTTGGTCAGGTCTGTCTGCTTTGGATGTATCTTAGAGCAAAGGGAGACTGCATGTATGCTACTACTTTGTCGTTGCGTTGTATAGGGTTTGCATAGCACAGTTTTGGTATGGGGGGAGATGCAGGGGTGGCTTCTGTGGGAAGCTGCTAGAGGCTTCGCCGATGTCTGATAGAGGCAATGCCAGCCGGCTCCAAGACCAGACCCACTGCTAGCCAAGGCTGAGCCCATCAGCAATGGTGGTAGCACCTCTGTGATAATGTATTTAAGAAGGGGGGAAAAAATCCAGCAGCTGAAGAGATGCTTGAGAATGAAAGAAACAACTCTGCAGACCTGAAGGTCAGTGAAGGAGGGGGAGGAGGTGCTCCAGGCACTGGAGCAGAGATTTCCCTGCAGCCCATGGTGAAGGCCATGGTGAGGCAGGCTGTCCCCCTCAGCCCATGGAGGTCCCTGGTAGAGCAGATATCCACCTGCAGCCAGTGGACAGCCCCATGCCAGGTGTGACCCCCTGGAAAGGCTGCACTGGAGCAGGCTCCTGGCAGGACCCGTGGAGAGAGGAGCCCAGGCTGGAGCAGGTTTGCTGCCAGGACTTGTGACTCTGGGGGTACCCACGCTGGAGCAGTGTGTGAAGAAGTGCAGCCTGTGGGAAGGACTCACATTGGAGAAATTTGTGGAGGACTGTCTCCCATGGGGGGGACCCCAGGCTGGAGCAGCGGCAGAGTGTGAGGAGCCTCCCCCTGAGGGGGAAGGAGCCCCAGAGACAACGTGTGATGAACTGACCACAGCCCCATTCCCTGTTCCTCTGCGCCACTATGGGGGAGGAGGCAGAGAAAATTGGGAGTGAAATTAAGCCAGGAAGAAGGGAGGGGTGATGGGAAGGTGTTTTTAAGATTTGGTTTTTATTTCTCATTACCCTACTCTGGTTTGGTAAATTAAACTAATTTCCCTGAGTTTGGTCTGTTTTCCCCATGACAGTAATTGGTGAATAATCTCCCTGTCCTTGTCTTGACCCATGAGCTCTTCATTATATTTTCTCTCCGCTGTCCAGCTGAGAAGGGGATTGATAGGGTGGCTTGGTGGGCATCTGGTGTCCAGCCAGGGTCAATCCACCAAATGCATGTTCCATATTTTTGTGTTCCTTCAGGGTCCTGGTGAGCTAGTGCAGTTGTCTACAGCTATTAAACAGGTGTCCATAAGAATGCCTTTAGATACTAGCACAGGCCTAACTTAATCTGGTACTGTGGTTGTCTCTGGGTATTAGAAAGTACAATACCCAAGTGGGTAAAGCACCCCATTTTTAGTTTTCCTAAATGTACTTTTACTTTCTCAGTATGAGAATCACCTTGAGAAGAGTGACCTAGGGCAATGAACTGGAATGCAGATCAATAATTTTCTATCCATTTGAAATAAGAAAGTCTGGGTTTTTTTTCTGTGTTTCTACAGTAAACACAGTTCCCTTAAAGTATCCTTGTCATACGAGCCAAGGCCACTGTGTCACTGGCTGTCCAGTGACATGTTTAACAGCTAAGCTCTTGTCAAGCCTTCTCTCTGTGTGCATCTCCCACGTACTACTGTTTGGGGTTTTTTTAGCTTGATTGAAACAAGTTGGAGAACCAAATTTAATGGGACAAACTGGCAAAGATGTGGTACAACAAATGATGTTTCCTTTGGCAAAAAAGGTTAACCAGTTCAATGTATTTAGTGTGTTAAATGTTGTCTTCTGGTTGATATCTTTGGTATTGACATTTTGTGCTTATTTTTCACCTTTATTTTTTTATTTCCTGCAAACCTGTTAGCACATTTCATAAGATTAATTTTCGCAGACTGAGTTCTGAAGAACTCATTGGGACTAACTTTGAAGTTCAGGTTCAGTGGGGTAAAAAGGAAAAAGCCTGTTTCAGGTCTAAGTGGATCCTTTTCCAGTTGACTTCAAAAGATCTTAATCTGGCATGTACTCTTACATTTAGTGCTTAAAAAGTATAGCTTGAACAAGCATAATTTCAGGGGAGAAGGAAAAATATATCCAAAATTATTACCTAATGCTGTTAAACATTAGTAGAGGCTACTCAGAATAAAAAATAATTAGGGTAATTTTTTTTTCAATTTATTTCTGGATTTAAGGCTTTTGGTCTTTCGAGCTATAGCTCCACTGATATTTCTTCTGCTGTAGCCCAACCACCTCTTGGTTTTTGACTTTAACGGTGAATTTAATAAGGTTATGGATTTGAGTGGAAATAACTGCTGTTGGGGGAGGGTTACCTGGTTGGTCTGTATTGTTTGGTCTGGGTTTGCACTGGGAGGCTGATGTGGCTGAAAAAGCACTATTGTTTTTGGTTATTTTTCAGTTGTATTATTTCCTGGTTGAGTTTCTTCATTGCTGTGTAAATTTTTACTGGCAAAGCAGGAGGCTGGCATATTGGAATAAGAGAGAAGATAGAGTAGCAACTACTTACGCAGTAGCGTGTTGGTGAATCTTTAGCTATGGTCTAACCATATGGTATGGCTTCTTAGGCATGTCTACTTTCTCGTGTTGTAAAGACTAGTATTTTCAGAGAAGTTGCAAATCGTTTGGAAAGGTTACTGAAAAGTAATTTAGAATGTATTTGAGCACAGAATTTTAAAAAAGACTTTTTAAATTTAATCAGGTACTTTTAAAAGTGATTGTATTACTCAAATGCTGCAGTCTCCAATTAATGTATAGCTGAATTTGCAAAACAGTTCCATCTTATTCCCTTTTTTTAATGTTTTCTGACAGATTAACCTTTTTTACAGTGACCTGTTTCTCTCTTGGCTTCTAGTCAGATATGAATTTTGAATTGTAAAAAAGCTTAGAGTTGCTACCAGCTTTATACCTTCAAAAAATGATGTGTCAAATTATATATTAAGTGTTTTTTTACAAAGTGCCTGACAACTTCTGGAAAAAATTGGCAAAGTAGGAAGCACCTAAGTATCTGAAGAAACTTAAGTAATGTACTGAAGTCTAATACATCTCTGCCATACCTAATGTTCTGCTGATTTCTTTGTCTATGCAACTATGCAGAAAATTCTTAGCATCAGTCTTACAGGTAACTGGGGGGGAAATGTGAACTCTTTCAGGAAATAAACTTTCTACCTTAAATTTCATATCAGACTTCAGATTTCTCTGTACTACTGCACAGTGCAAGAAATAACAAATTCTAAGTTGTTGGTGGTTTTTTTTTCCCTTTACTGATGCAATGCCTATGTCTTGATATGGCTATTTTATTTAAATTTGCCAAACCTTTTTCATATTAGTATGAAAACTTAGAAGTTAAGCTAGATGGAAAACATTTTATTGGAGTCACTAGCTGTAAGAGTATAGTCTTGACATTTAACGTGTGAGCGAATCTGCCATTTTTCCTCTAGAGTATTAAGAAATAAAATCCAGCAACATTTGGAAGTATTTATTACAGAATGCTGAAAATATAGCATTTTTCTTGTCAAAATGACTTTGTTTAAATACTTTCTGTGATCTAAGTGAAAACTAATTTTTTCTGTTTACTGATTTGTGTTTTTCTAGCATTTTCTTTCACAAATGAACTCAAAACATGGTAGGTTTGCTTGTTTAAAAGGAGTACAGATTTTTGAAGCTGTTAGAGAATAGCAATCCTGATTTGCTATAGGACTCAACTTACTGTTTCCATACTATGGCTTTTTGACCAACTGTGAACTTGAATATCAATTGGTTTATGTTTCAATGAAGTTGAAAGCTCTAAAGAGTGCTCAGTGGTTCTGTTTTAACCTTTTGGAAATCCAAATTTTGCATCCAGTCCTGCATAAATGCTGTGAATACAGTGACTTGATAGGGCAACCCAAGTGCTTCTTTAAATTTACATCTGCCTGTTTGATGTAGACCTTTTTCTTTCTTGTTATGCCTTCTCTTATTTAATAGTGGTATACTTTTTATAAAGGTTGGTCCAGAGTGCAGAATAAAGTTCATTCTGTAAAACTATAAACCCAAGACATTCTTTGTCATACTTGGCTGGACCTAAATGCAACATACTCTTGGTCTCAGTGATCATACTTTACATTTTGAAGTTTCAGCAAACCAAGTTTAACTAGTGGATTTTATTTTATTTTTTCTAAATTGTTTGGAAGTACAACTTTAGTGAATATGAAGAGGCTTAAAATATTTATTGTAGTATTGGAGATGAGTCTAAGGAAAGTCTTCAATGTAGCCAGCGTTTAGTCTGTCTAGAAATAGTGGCAAATGAAGTCTTGGTTTGTAAGTATTTTTTTTACAACGCTATCTAACATGTCTGGTTGGGGGCAGAGGAGAGAGGACAAAGTTGTTCACAATGAAATTAATAGACTGGATTTCTTGTCTTTTTTAGTCTTTGGTGGTTTTCTTTTTTTTTTCCTGTATAGTCTCAGTAGTCTTCAATTAAAAGTGATTTTATTCTGCTGAACAGCCAGATAGTGTCTTTTTTGTTTGTTTGCCATCAAACTTTTGCCAGTCTTTCATGACTATTCAGTTGGGCTTTTTGATTTGTCTGCCAATCTAGCTTTTTCATGTATTCATATTTGTAGGGACTGCTAATGTAAAATCAGTTTCATTTATTTCCATTAGGACTGGCATGGGACCTGGGTGGATCAAACAGAGTTCTCTCCCTTCCACTTAATGGAATATGGAAACTCTGCCTGCACATAACTTGTAATGAGCTAGACATGTCCATGGTTAATTACAATTTCCATGCTTAGGTCCATTGTTTATCATTTTCTACTTTTACAGTTACAGAAGGACATTAGGTGGATAGGTGAATACTGTGTGCTTCAGGTTTTTTGAATCATATGGGCAGTTGCATATTTCTTAGACAGGTGAGGTCTTGTCTTCTCCTCCTTATTCCTCCTTTCGTTATATAATCTTGATTCCAGCAGCAACAGAAGATCACTTTTTCACCCTGCCTCTGCTTCACCTGTTATCTTAATTTTTGTTTGTGTGATAGCAGCCTAGGAGATGTAGGTGTAAGAGCAATGGGGGAAGGAAAGTGCATCTGCTTGCATGGAACAGAATTGGTCAGAGCTGCTGCCTGCTGGAAAGTTAAGGATAGTTTGCTTGCTGAATATCAAAGGGGAAAATGCAGTGAAGAGGAAAAGGAGAGTAGATTTCTGTTGTGAGACTGTCCCAAAATGTGAAACCAGTCTTTGAACAGTTCAAAATGAACAGTACTCATAATTGTGTAAATTCTCTTATACTGTCAGGCATCACAGGTGCTTCAGCATATAAACCTCTACAGCTCACCTGAAGTCTGAATTGTGGAGTTTAAGCTCTGGTCGTTTGGAAATACCAGTACCAGATCTAAAGACCAAGATGCTGTGGGGACAAAGTACCTAGGACCCTAGTCCTGAAGAAGAGCTGTTGCTGTACTGGGCTGTTTACAAACTATTATAGCAACTTCTCTCTTTCAGTTTCTTCTTTTCTTGTGTAATCTTGCAATTGATCCCAAGTTCTAAAGGATTTCCAGAACTCTGTTTTATTATTCTGCCTATTTAGCATTTTATCTGACAGTTCTTTTCTTGTTTACCTATTCAAACTAGAACCCAAAATACAAACATTGCCTACTTTAGAAATAGACTTTACATGGACAAATATATAGGTCCTTGAAGAAAATCTCATCGTTGTTCTTTTTATACTGTGTGTACATTTGCATGGATTGACGATAGAAATAAAAAATTTAGAAGCATGGTATTTCTCAAGCTTGTGTTGTCAGAGATCTCTGGGAAGACAGAATTAAAAAAAACTAAATCTAAAGCAAGTGAGTATAAGAGGGAAAGTGAAGGATGGATGTGAAGAATCTTATCCTTAGTGCAATACTGTGCATGTTAATTAAGTACAAAACAGTTGCTGGCAGCAGAAGTTACCTGCTGAGCAGACAGCTTTATGATGTGAAAACAGACTTCATGTGTGAATGTATGCTTCAGAGCTATGTGGCATGTCTGTATAAATACAGCCATTTTCTTTTGATGTAGACTTTAATTTGCATAGGGAGATAGCAAAGGGGCACAAATTTTGGACAATGCCGTTTTTTCTTTTTTTCTCCATATCTGATCCAGCTTTTCATAGAATCATTTAGGTTGTAAAAGACCTTTGAAATCAAGTCCAACTGTTAACCCAGGATTGCCCAGTCCATCACTAAAACATACCCCTAAGAACTGCTTCTACGCGTTTTGTAAATACCTCCAAGGGGGGATGGTAATTCTACCTCCCTGGGCAGCCTGTTCCAGTGCTGATCACCCTTTCAGTGAAGACATTTTTCCTAATATCCAATATAAACCTCCCCTTTTGTAATTTCAGGCTGTTTCCTCTTGTTCTGTTGCTTGTTATATGGGAGAAGAGACTAACACCCAGCTGCCTGTAGCCTCCTTTCAGGTAGTTGTAGAGAGTCTTCCCTCCATGCTAAACAATGCCAGTTCCCTCAGCTGCTTCTCATAAGACTTGTTCTCTACACCCTTCACCAGCCTTGTTGCCCATCTCTGGACAAGCTCCAGCCTGTCTACATCCCGTTTGGAGTGAGGGCCCCAAACTGAACACAGTATTGTAGGTGCGACGTCCACAGTGCTGAGTGCAGGGGGGCGATCACTGCCCTGGTCCTGCTGGCCACACTGCTTCTGATACAAGCCAGGGTGCTGTTGGCTGCCTTGGCCCCCTGGGCACACTGCTGGCCCATGTTCAGCCAGCCATCAGCCAGCACCCCCAGGTCCTTTCCCACCAGGCAGCTTTGCAGCCGCTCTTCCCCAGGCCTGTAGCGCTGCGTGGGGTGGTTGTGCCCCAGGTGCAGGACCTGGCACTTCTCCTTGTGGAACCTCATACAATTGGCCTTGGCCCATCAGTCCAGCCTGTCCAGATCCCTCCGCAGAACCTTCCTGCCCTCCAGCAGATCAACACTCCTGCCCAGCTTGGCGTCATCTGCAATTTACTGAGGTTTCGCTCTATTCCCTCATCCAGATTGTCGCTGAAGGTATTAATCAGGACTGGCCCCAGCACTGAGCCCCGGGGAACGCCACTGGTGGCCTGCTGCCAGCTGAATGTAGCTCCATTCACCACCGGTCTTTGGGCTTGGCTGTCCAGCCAGTTTTTAACCCAGTGTAGAGTACACCCATTCAAGGCATGAGCAGCCAGTTTCTCCAGGAGAATGGTGTGGGAGGTGGTGTCAGAGGCTTTACTAATGTCCAGGTAGACAACATCCACAGCCTTTCCTTCATCTACAAGGCAGGTCACCTTGTCATAGAAGGAGATTGGATTTGGCAAGCAGGACCTGCCTTTCATAACCCCATGCTGGCTGGGCCTGATCCCCTGGCTGTCCTGCACGTACTGTGTGGTGGTGCTCAGGATGACCATTTCCGTAACCTTCCCTGGCACCGAGGTCAGTCTGACAGGCCTGTAGTTCCCTGGATCCTCCTTCCTGCCTTTCTTGTAGATGGATGTCACGTTGGCTGACCCCCAGTCTTCTGGGACCTCTCCAGTTTGCCAGAGCTGTTGATAAATGATGTAGAGTGGCTTGGTGAGCTGCTCCACCAGCTCCCTCAGTACCCTCAGGTGGATCCCATCTGGCCCCATAGACTGGTGCATGTCTGAGTGGAGCAGCAGGTCACTGACTGTTTCCTCCTGGACTGTGGGGCTTCATTCTGCTCCTCATCCCTGTCTTCCAGCTCAAGATGGGGGGAAAGAGAAAAAGGAACAGAAGCATATATTCAAGTTGTTTTCTTTCTTGGGGCTTACTAGTTTTTTTGGATGGAGATCTGATATTTTCTCTGTATTTCAAAAAGTATTTAGGCCTGAAAACCTGATGAGCTACTTTAGGGTTAGTATTTTGGTATTTCCCTAAATGTGGAGGGGGTGGTGGTGGTATATCTTTAGTATTTTTTTCTTAAACTATCTTTAGTGTCACTGTTGGAAGTAAAGCTTATTACCAAAACTTTTGAATTCTTCACCATTCTTCATTTTATTTGAGAGAATATAACCCACCATGGGTTAAATGTTTGTCACCCTTATTTTGTCAAATTACATTTCCTAATTCCTTAAATTTTCACATTTAGTCACATGCTTTGTCCTATTAAACATTTTTTAACTTGACATCTGCCAGTGTTTGATTTTTCAGCATGTTCTGCAGTTACTCTGGGCAGAATTCTGCCAGCTTCTCTAGGATAAACACCCCGTGGTCCCAGCATGTAGTATCCTTTTTTTGTTTACTTGTGGTGTTTTCAAAGCTTTTTTTTCTAGAATACTTACTATTTTCTTGAATATTTTCTACATATTTTGGAGGGAGAGAAAAAATGTTCTTTGAATGCATTTGCTGTTTCTTCAAGTTCCCCTTCTGGATTTTTAATCTATGATAGGAAGTTTTCAGAATTTGAAGTTTCTGCAGTTACACACGTAAGGATGGTTTAATCAGTTCACTGCAATTTACCCTATGTTTCCAGGAATCTCCTTTATAGTATTTTCTAATTAGCTGACTCTGCTTTTCTTTAATTCAAATTTTTGCCCATTAGTGGTTCATCCTTAATGATGAGTATTTGCCTATGTAATTTTCTGCTGTCTTTAAAATTGTTTGAAGAATTAATGAACAATTTTATTCCACTCTAGATATGTATCAAAGCCAAAAGCTGAAGAATAATCAGAAGCTTTATGGAAGTTTGATATTTTAGAATATTTGAGACATAGCTTGCAAGATTTAACAATTTTTGTAATGTATGAGGAACGTTTCAAGGATGCCTTGTAGAAGATTTATTCACTTGATTGTTCATAGTCTGCTTAGGTCTTTGTCTATGAAAAATGTGTAACTAGCTTGGCAACAGTGAATTCTTCTGACCTTTAAGCAGTGAAGGATTTCTTCTTGAAATTTGTGATTCTTTAATACAGACACGTGAGTTGCTAGTTTTCATCTCTTCTAGCAATAGTAGAATAAATGCCAACCCCCTTTGTGTTCATCAGTGTTTTCAAGAAGAACCTGCTTATTTTCTCAAAATATTTCAAAGCAAATACTACAAAATTTGAAAATTCTACTGATATTTGACACATCTGTATTAAAAGTGATCTATTAATAAGATTAGTGTTCTTTTTAGTTCAGTCAGCTGGTAAAAACTGAGTTTGCAGTTTGACATTTTAATGTGGAACTTCTAATAAAATTTGGAAGTAAATTTGATTTTCTGAACTAAGCAGAAACATTATAAAGGAAGATGGAGAATATGAGCATTGAGAATGGGAAAAGCTTGCTGTATTTTTACTTCCACGTAGTCTAATCTAGTGCTTGTTATTTGTTAAAGAAGATTGTTCGCAATAGTAAATCTTAATTTTTTCCAGTAAGAATTTGAACTCTAAAAGAAGTTGTGTCAGCTAGCCTATTCTACTTATAGCTCATCTTGCACCTGTGAGATGATTTTAAATAGTTCTTGAATTGTGTGATTTCTTGATTATTAGAAATTCTTGACTGCTGCATGCATTTGATCTTAGTGAATCTATGCCTTGTAAGGCCAAGTGATGCTTCTTTTGGCTGGAAGCCTTCAGGCTGTGTTACATCATGTCACAAACTTGAATATCTAAAATACGTGGAGGTGTTCACAGGTTTTTGTTGCAGACAGCAAATAGTATACTAATAGCCTGATCTCTACTACTGTGACACTATCCCATTGTAATATAAATTTTGGGTAGTTCAGCTTTTTATTTCTTAAAAAGAGCCTTGGAACCACCATTTAGTTCTAATAAGGAAACTAAAATTAGTTTTAAAAAATCTGTTTCTTCTGAGTAATAATGAACTTGCAAGGTCTGTAGCTCACATGACAGAATTGTTTTTCTTGAGGAAATTGAGGTCTTCACCTAGAACACCTGTACTGATGTGACCTGTATTTTCCTCTTCCAGCCCTGTAGTGTTGGGGTTGGAAGTCCAACTAGCACAGCTCATCAGGGATTTATTAAATGTTGGAGTCACTTTACAGCTCTGGGATGCTGATTGGCAGGAGTGTTGCTTGTACTGAAAAAGCTAAGTGCTGGGTCACCAACTGTGACTCTTCCAAAAAGAAAAAACAAAGAAAATCCTACCTCAACCTATTAGGCAAAGGGTAGTAGAAAGCTTGAGTAAGTCTTACTGATGCATCTTCAGCCATTAATTACTATATGCTGGGGATTTAGGAGCTTGATACATTGCTAGCACTGACGTTAAAATCCTCTCTTGCTGCTGTTGGTAACAATTGCATGTTGTCTTCACGCTGCCTGTGATACCGATGAAAATACTGTCTGTATTCTCTAGCTGGCTGTTATTCTTAAGTCAAGCACACTCAGTAGCGCTCCCAGAGTGCGTATGTGAAGTAGCTGTGGCTTTGAAGAGGAGTGTTTATTCTGTCAGCATCTGAGGCATCAGTAGCCCAACTTAAGACTGCAGTTGCTTCAGGAAAAGAAATAACTGTCTATCAGCTTATAAATCTACTTTCCTAAAAGGATTGCCTGTTCTGTAGCTGTCACGAGAGGCAATGTCTGCTGTTCAGTGTAAGAAGGAAAAGACCTGAATAATGGAGTTTTGAACCTGCCTGCCAGTACTGTTAATACCCAATAACTTAATGACTGTGCAAAAACTTCCTGCTGTTGACTTCAAGGTACTATATATCTGTGTATTCATTTCATCATGTTGTAATTAAATTGAACTAATGATGTACTTCTAATATTTGAAGCAGTACTGTAAAAATGTGTAAGGTTTTTTTTGTATAGGATTGGCATTATTAAATAACGTATACTATTATGACCAGTGAACAATCAGAAGTATATTTTAAATCTCAAAGCAGTTGAGAGAATGGAATTGTCTGTAGAATCCCTGACTAAGTCTATTTTTAAACAATTTTCATTCAACCTGGAGAGCAGACAGAAAACCTAAAATGTTGCCTCAGTCATTTGAAAGCTACTTTAAAGTCATGGGAGTCTAGCAAATCTCAGCTGTTTATATGAGTACAGTAGTCTTTGCACTTGTATTTTTGGTTTCCAAAATTTAGCTATCTTCTTGAGCTTTTGTGTTTACAGTGATATTCTGAGAGGCAATATTTGTCTCCCTCCTGGATCTATTTATTTTTTTCTTGAATAGCAAAAATTCTTGTAAAAGAGAATGTAAATCCAAAATTTGTGGATTAAATTGTTTTTTAACTTTTGATTAAAATATTCTTCATCCGGTCCTTTAAAACCTTGCCTATTGCACTTTCTCTCTGCAAGCAACACTGGGTTCTCTTAAAGTCAGTCGGAAAAGTATTGGCTACAGCTGGGGGGAAAAAGTAACTTAAGCAGCTTTTCAGAGACTTTCATTTGAGGAGTTCTGTGAATAATTTTTTATTCTCAGAAACAATCTATTGGGAGAATTTTATTCCTTCTAAAAGGCTAACAAACAACAACAACAACAAAAAAACCCACCCAAAACCAAACACCCCAAACACAGAGCTCGTATGGAGGAGTTTTATGAAAAAGATCTGGCATCTACATTTGCTTCTGGAAGTGATATATTTAGGCCTTTTCACTTGTGTTCATTACTCTCCTACGAATTCCAGGCTGGAAGAGGAGGAGTAGAAGGGGCCATCTGGATCACTGTGTCCAGTCCCCTGCAGTGGTCTCTTACAAATCCACAGGGCTCTGCTCTGAAACATCTCGTTTGCTAAACACATAGCTCTCCCTTTGTCCTTGCCTTGTGCTTCGTACAATGGTTTCTGGTTTTATGTCTAAGAATACCTAAATGATGTATCCAAAAATCTCATTGGCCTTTTATCCATGACTGGATGACAGTGGCAGCTCAGTGTTACTGTTATGAGCATTTGCTTTATTGAAACTCTTCAGCTGAGAGCAGTTACATGCTCCGGTGCATACTATTGAACATACTTTATTAAATGTTATCTTGATTCTGTTATTCCAGTCCACAAACCCATCTTTCTTCATACCTTATCACTTGTTCCTTTTTAATGGCAACAGGTCTTAAGATTGCCCATCTAGATCTAGCACCAAGGTTACTAAAGAAAACAGTTGTTAGATTATTGAAAGTCCATTCTCATCAGCCTATGAAGTTGGTTTTTTAATAAATCTTTAGTTGTTTATCCACATTATTTTTTGTATTAGTCCTGATCTTCCTCACCTTAAATAACAATTTGCCTGTGGGAGCTACATTTAAAATGTTTTGCACTAGCTGATAGCAGTAACTTATATCTATAAAACAATCAATTATGGATTGAATGAAATTTACACTGTCCTAATTTTATCAAAATTGTATTTCTTTTTTATTACACTTCTGGTCTGCTTACATCTCTGATCATTCACTTGGTCTGTTATAGAAACATTTGCAGTATTTATATACTGTATTAATTACTATTCTAATGTATAGTATGTTAATGCCGTATTAATATACTTTATTATATTAAACTAAGCATGTATGTCTGAACAACTTGCTGTCCTTTTAAATGCCCTTGAATTTATGCCTGTTTTAGGCAGTAAATTACCAGACTCTTCTGCTATCACACCTTGAAATTTCACGTGGCAGTTCTTTCTGGGCTCTACTGAAGGGATTATACAGGCTGTCCTGGTTTTACCAGAGTAGGTGGTCTCAGTTGGTTTTGCTTCCTCTTGGGTTTGATCATTTCCATTCTTTGTCCCTGTTGCAATTAATTTTCACATATTTCATCTTTATTAAATGGAGGTAAACCATATTTCTTGTATAGCTAGTATTTGGATCATACTAGGTAGTTATTAATCTGCAACTTATTATTTTTATTTGAGTAGTGCTGATTAGGAAGAGAATCAGGAAGGACTGTGTAGTAGTGGGAGCTACTTGAAAGTGTTGACCAAATGCTTGCTTGATTTCTTGAAAATTTTAAGATTTAATCAAGATAGTACATACTACTTACAAACTCATTTGAGAAACTGCTAAGCAATAATTTGCAAAATGATAAATTGTTTTCAGAAGTTAAATGATTGTAGTTAAGAGGTTTCTGAAAAGTGTAGGTACCAAAATAGCAGTGTCTTTTAAATTTTCTTGCAGTAACTGAAAGAAGAGCTTGGATTTGAAAGTGTTTTTTCTGAATTTAGAAATGTTATTTCCTCACTATGTATCTGTAGAAGTAGTATTAGAACTAGTCATAAAAATTTAGAGGTGAAGTAAAGACTACTTAGATAAGAAGGTCCCTTCCAACCCGAATTATTCTATGGTTCTGTGATTTTACACTGGAAGAATCCGAGGTTCAAGAGCACAGTGACTTAGTTCTATACACTTTGACAGAGTTGTGGATGGAGTACATACCTGTTGTTCAATTTTTGGCATTGCTTTTCTATGTGATGAGCAGGATTTTCATCTCATAAGAGCTTCTACTTTTATAAGCATATTTATGCATTTTAATTTAACTGGAGAAAGGCCTTTATGAACCAATAAATTCAGCTTCTGTGTGAAGTTCATCCTTGTTTTTCAAGTGTAGTCAGCTAATCCTATGTTTCTATTTTACTCCTCCTTCATTCCAAGGCCCACCAGTTTTAGAAACTTAACTGATGAGGTTTTTCAAATGGTCAATTTAAAAAATTGACTTATGAATTGAAAATTCACTTCTAATTAATTGGAAGTTCAGTCTTCCTACACAGACCAAGAAGAATAGAAATTGATGTTATTCACCTACATTTCTCAGATTTTTCTGAAGAGTAGGCTTGCTTTTAATGAATTAATGTCATACTGCTCAGACTAGTATGATCTGTTTTCTCTCATCACTTGTTCAGAACTTACTGTTTCTGAATCGTACCGAACAGATGACTTTTGAATACTAAAACCTTTCAAAATCCATCAAATGAGTGTAGGCCAATGAAGAGTACTTCTGTGTTAATTTCTGAGCAGAAGAGAGTACTGGCATTCTTGAGCTCATGAATATTTTTTTGCCTGATGAAATTTACCAGGTGTGTTTGTGTTTCTGTGAAGAAGCCAAAGAATACACCTGTTTTGCATAGTGATGGGTTGACCCTCTGATTCAAATGGTATTTTAAATTTGCTTTTGTAGCATTGAAACTAGGCAATGCTTTATTTGTCCTCAAATAGACCTATTTACTGATGAGCTGATGGTAATGAGCTCTCTGCAAAGCACTAATAATTTAACAGAGCATGTGCCAGTTAAAAGAAACCAACCCAAGCATCATCACAGTAGAAAAACTACTTCAGAAACCTGAGTCTAGTCGCTTCTGTTCTCAAATAGAGACATACTAAACTAGATAGGCCTCATTAATAGTTCAGATATATGAAGTTTTAGACAATACTCAATGCCAATTTGCGTTTGCTTCATTTTTCAGAAGTTTGTTCAAAAATCCATACATATGCCTAATATGTTACCTTAGAGTATGCCAGTATTTTCTCCCTCATTACTAAATGGACTGAGGAGCTGAAAATTCAATTTTGTGTAGGCCATCAATCTTTTCTTATATGCTGTTCAGTTAATTGCTTTCCATTTTGTTTAAATTGATATTAATGGCTTAGAAATAGCAAATGTGCCAGGATCTTGATGAACCCTTACTTTGTGCCAACTTCTGTTTATTCATATCTGCAAGTTTGGAAAGCAAACTTTACATCAGCTTTTTCAGTGCCACATCCAGTGTAGGATCCTGATTTCATTGAATAACAGCAATGAAGTCCTGTGTCAAGTCTGTTACAAAGTCGTATTGAAGACTGATTACTAGTGTAAATAAAGATGAAGTTGGTCCAAAGATAAAAATGACTCAATAGTCACGTGTCGTATTGAAAAGACTAAGCATTTTTTTCAATGCCAACTGTGTTGGTAAGAGAGGTGGTAAAGTGAAACAATGCACATTATAAGACCAGTAATTTTAAAGATGACCTTCTTCTATAGTGTATCATGGATTTTGTCGGAGGGGGGAATCACTTGACCTTCAGAAGTAACAAGACTTGAACATAGCCATTTTTCCTCCTTTCAGTTTATTCTTGCCAAGTTACAGCCTCTCTTTCTACTTCCAAGGTGTTTTTAATACTACTTTTACTTCCATGGTGTAAAGGTTTTGTGGTCTATTATCCAGTATATTGAAGGGAGGAAAAATGCCTGGTTTGGCAAAAATCTTCAGTGTTATTACATTACTCAGTAGCAAAGGCAATTATTAAACCAATGCCTTTTGGGATTATTGCTGTGGTTACCGGACTTGTTTATAGGTGCAGTTGGCTTTCTTTGCTGTAAGAACACACTAATTCATATTAAACTCGCTATCAGGCTCTAAAGGTTTCTTTCTGCAGAACAGCTTCCTAGCCTCTTGTCATCCAGTCCAAATGGATAATAAGGTTATTCAGTGCTGGGTACAGGACTTTGTACTTGGATTTGTTGCACTTTGTGAGGTTTTCAACCCAACTGTTTTTCTAGCCCTTGGGTGTCACAAGGATTGGCCACCCAGGGCTATTCCAGGATACTGTTTCAGGGAATCATCTGCATGCTGCACCCCCAGTGGGGTGTCACCAGCAACCTTGCGGAGCATGCATTTGTTCCTGTCCCCCAGGTTCTCGGTAAAGATGCTAACCAGCATCAGCTCTAGTTTTGACGTCTGAAAGATGCCACTGGTGAATGTGTCACCTGGATTTCGTACTGCTGGTCAAAACCCATGCAGCCTGCTGTTCCAGCTGGCAGTCCACCCACCTCATAGCCCACTTCTTCATGAAGATCATGCCTTGTTCAGTTCTGACAAAGTACTCTGGAAGACTGTCATCACAGTCCTTGTTAAAGGCAAGGTAAACGATATTCACTGATCTTTCCTTGCTCACCAAACCAGTCCTCTCCTTACTGCAAGCTGCCAGGTTGGTCAAGTCCTTGGTGAATCTGTGCTGTCTGTTCCCAGTTGCCACACACACCCCACCCCACCCTCTTTTTTTCTCTTTTTTTTTCTTTTTTTTTTTTGTTTGTTTGTGGATATAGATTCCAGGAGGATTTGTTCCGTAATCTTTTCAGGGACTGTAGTGACACTGACTAGAAGGTGGTTCTCTAGACTCTTCCTTCTTGATGATAGCTTTTTTTTTTTCCTAATCCTGAGGCAACTCTGGATCACTGTGACTTGTCAGAGATGGTAAAGAATGACCCTACAATAGGATCAGTCTGCTTTTTGGGCAGATCTGGGGGACCCAATAACAAAGGAGTCGCACTGAGTATCTTAGCATTTCCCACACCCATTGTCACCAGGTCTGCTGCCCCCCCAACAGCAGTGGATCTGCGTTACTCTTAGCCTTGCTTTTGCCATCATCCTTACAGGTGCCTTGTTGCTGCTCTCGTTTCTTCTGAACTTGAACTGCAGGGTTCATTGAGTACCTCCCTACACTCTCAGGAGGTTTCTTTATTCCTCTAAAGTAGCTCTGCTTCCACCTTCTGTGTGCTTCACAGAAGTAGTGTAAGAGCCCTTCCGTGATGCTGCTGGCCTCACTTTGTCACTGAGATCCTGGCCAGCAGCCCTCATTCCTCAAAGCAGGTCCTGTGGCCTTAGAGGCCTGCCTTTGACACTAGCCGTGCAGCCAAGTATTGACAGGCTGTGTGCGCTCCTGCCTGAATCTTGCCCTCTCACTGCAGCAATTGAGGAGAGCAGTGTCTGGGTCTCATGCCTGCTGATCTCTACCCTTCCAAGCTCTGCAGTTACTGCTCATATGCTCAGGTTCGCACCTGGTAGTATCATTGATTCACACATGAAGGAACAGGCAAGGAATGGTTGTCTAAGAGCTGAACTTGAGCAGACTCATCAGTCTTTCAACAGCATCCCAGGCAGTGTAACTGTTCTGGAAATGCATGGCTGCAGACTTTCCTTCTGTTGCCACAAGTCACTAATTTCACCACCTTGGGGACTCAGCCACCACCTTGGGAGTGTCCATCCACTTATCCTTTGAGTGCAATGCCTACCTGTCTCTTCTTCCTTGCATCATGGTGCTCAGACTTGTGGCACTGCAAGGTCTCTGCAAATGCATCTACCAATTGGTCACCCTTGTTCATGCTGTACCGGTGTGCTCACGTTGTCCTGTAGCCCCTTCCATTGAAGAAGCAGCTTCTCAGGCAGAGCACCGCTCCCACGAGTGAGGCCACCACCATCACTCCAACACCAGCTTACAGCCCAAGCCCTGCATGGTAGAGCTGTCTTTCTGGAGCTCTTTCTGGGTCAAGGCTCTGGCATTCTAAGAGCAGTTGCTTCAGCAGAGTTTCTGGGCCCTTCTGCTTCACTGCTGTGCTGCCTGAATTCTGCTGGTACGCAGACAGTGGAAGTGCTGTCTCAAAAAACAGTGGTAAAATTACAGTGTGATTACAGTGTAACTTGTGAGATGGTCAACAGCCCAGTGGAGTGAGAGCCTTTGTCTAAAGGGCCTTATCAATGGTCCATCAGTGTGTGTGAATTGAAAAAGCAGTGTGCAAAGTAAGTTTTGCATTGCTGTCTCTTACTCACTCCCTGAACCCTCAAAGGATTCAAAGGGTTCAGAAGGTGTCTCTTTCACATTTCACTGAACTCTCAAAGGAATTTTCTTGCATTAGAGGCAGATATAGTGCCAGCCAATGTATTTTAAAACACTTCATATAGTTGGTATTTTTATGGACAGAAAGGTGTAGGTTACAGTTCTACCAGTGTCTTGCTAGCCTGAGGACCCCTAAGCACTGTGCTCCTGTGTGTTTTATACTTTCTTTTATAGCCTAATATCTCACAAGTCTGAACTTACTATTTTTAATTAGCAGTTGTTTTCTTTAACTGCAAGCAGGGTGGTGGTATGACTTTTTGCCAGATCATTTCTATAGTATGTCGAATTAGAGCAAAAGAAGAAAGCTATTGTATGGAGAATTTAAGTACTGTCTTACCATGTCAAACAGATTTTATTTGTATACAGTACTTGTTTTTGCCAGTGGTTGATAGTGTATATCATGGGAAGAGAACAGGGGAAACTGTAATGACACTTCCTCACTGTGCTCTCCTAGTGTGCAGTGACTTGAGAGTCGCAGTCAGGGACTGCCTGAAGTAGGGGTGAGGGCTGGATATTTAATAGCTGATGAATAGACTTGCAGTGCTGGCAGTGTACTGTGGCAGGCAGTTCCCCTAACGTAACTACACGTTGTGGGGACTACGTTCCTTTTGGTTTTTAATGTCTTTCTGCTAAATTCACTTGATTTCTGCCAATATAAGAAGTAGGAGTAACAGGCAACAGTTATTCTCTGTTTATCTCCATGCAGCCTTTGATGTTATAGACCTGCCACTTGATTTGGGTTACATCTTTTCCAGACGAGAAGAATGCTATTGTCTTCACTTACATCTTGTGATGAAGCTATTGTCTTCATCCTTTTGCCCTTCTGACTTGTCCTTTCTAACCCTTCTATATCCTTTTTGAAATTATAAGACTGGATGTTCATCCAGCGCTTGAGACAGCAGATACTGTGTAATGGCATAGTGGTGGTTTGGTTTCTGTTCTTCGGTTAGTAGTCTGTAACAAATTATTTTTCTTTCACTGCTGCTGATCACCAGTGCTTATAGTGCAACTCCAAGATCCAGAGTTCAGGCCCACTTGTGTCTATTTAAAAACCCAAACAACCAATCCCTAGGATTTTTTTCTTAACATACTTCACTTAGTGTTTCGTAGTATAACTTCACCTGCTATTTTACCATCAAGTTGTTACTTACAGATACTTCCGCAGTTCCTAATTTTATATAGTCATCCCTGTATACCAAAACTATATAGATGCAAACTGAGATTATCCCAAACAAAACTCTTTCTTGGCATGTGGTGCACACCTATGCAGGAAGCAGAGGGATATATGCCCTTCCAGTCTTGTACAACTGGAAAGCTATAGGCTCCTACGCTACTATGCCATCCAAACCTATACCACTTAAGTGTATAGGGATGCATGGAGACATGAGTGTCTCTCCTGCAAAGAAGAATAAGCTGTATTTACAAGGGGGATGTCATAGTATTTTCACTCAAGAAGCGTGTGTGTGTGAGAGTGAGGAATCAAATTATGACAATTAGATACTAAAGAAATGGTAGTCTTAACGATGCAGTTTTTTGGTGAGGTTTTTGCATAATCGTGGTTTATGATTAAAGTTTTCCTTTCCAATAAATTCTTCAGTCTAGGCTGAAAGCATGTAAGAGAAGCTGTGTGTATGTCAATTTTCAAATCCTAGTGTGGTTTTGAAGAGTGTTATTTCTATGTATTTTCTAAGTTAGGAATATCTCATATCTGGTTTTAACTAGTAAGCTATTCCAATTGGGAAATACTTTGGGAGTACTTTGAAACATTTCAGCACTGCTGGGGAACCTTTTGGTTAAAAAAATAAAAAAAATGTAAATAAATTATCATATTTTAGTGTAAGTGAACAAGCTCCAAGTTCTTCTTGACTCTGCCCTACCCACCTGTCAGTCATGGAAAAAAAGCAGTCCTTGTAACAAAATTTGCTTGTAGTTTCAGTAGGAAAAAAGATAATTTCAAAGGCTGGCATTCTAAAATTTTAATGTATGCATGTCGAAAAATATATAAAAGATTGTTTTATAAGAATTTAAACTATTAAGCATCAGAATTATATAGTTGACACCTTTAGCTTTGAATGCCTAGTAAGTGATCACAATAGCTTGCAGGTACTTGCTTCACTTTACTTACTGTTTAACTTTACCAAAAGGGGTGTTTATTTTTGGTTGGCTGAAAGCAAAGCATTTTTCTTTGTGATGTAGGTGCAATATGCCATTAGACTCCATGTAAAATACAGGCATTTGTAGACTAGTGTTCCTAGTGATGAGCCCAGAAGGTCAGAGTGTACTACATGGGAGGAGCATGAGGAATATTAGCCATGGGCTTCATGCAGCACAGATTGATACCCTGCTTTCTGAGATGTTCCTGATTTGTCATTTGTCATTCATTTAGCTTGTTCTGATTTCCAGAGGATCCAGAGAGTTCCTTTTAATTTCATTATATGTGCCTGCCTACCCTCTTCTCCCGTGGCTCAGCAGAGCACTCTGTTTTAGTCACTCGTTCTGTTTCAAAGGACTAGAATAATGCTGCTTTAATTGACCCTATTCCCTTAATCTCATTGGCGTGCATAGAGGATTCATTTTGATACATACAGCATTTGGTAATTAAATAGTTACATTTAAAAAGTAGATAAAAATTCTGCCTTTAGCTGCTGGCCTCAGGTAACTTTTTGTGACTTTTTTCTTTTTCTTTTTTTTTTTCCAGATACAGAACGTGGCCTCTCAAAGTGGATTAAAGCAACTTGTTGATATTTTTATTTATACTTTTTTTATTTTTGTATTTGACTTAAAGTGCCATGAAAAAATTTGCATATTGCAAGGTGGTCCTTGCCACCTCTTTGGTTTGGGTCCTTCTGGATATGTTTCTATTGTTGTACTTCAGTGAATGCAACAAATGTGATGAGAAAAAAGAACGAGGCCTGCCTGCTGGAGATGGTAAGTTTTCTGCCTGAGTAATCTTTAAATTGTGCTCATGTAAAATTGCACTCCTTTTAAACGTTTGATTTTTTTGCCCCAACAATATAGCATTGCATCAGCATTCAGATGTTGCTAAATGTTCAATGTTTGTTTGAATGAAATAAGCACGTTGCTGAGATGTATGTTACAGATTTAAATACTTAAGATGTAGAATTCTAAGCATGAATGTGTATGGAAAAATAATAAAACTGTGCAACAGCAAGCTGTTTAGGAATGTGAGCTATGTTAATATAGTCTAAAGCATGTTCTAAATTTCCAGCAGTGAGGAAGCAAAGGCATTGTTAACTTCACTAGACTTGGTAGTAAAACAGGCCAAACCAATGACCACACTTACTTGTGCCCTGGCCCTGCCACAGTGCACACCACACCACTGTCCACCCCCCTACAAAAAAGCCCACAACCAAGCCCCAAACAAAACCACAAAACCCCACCTAAGCCAAAATTTAACTGACTATAGCAATAAAGGACAGTGAATGTTGTAATGAAAATAAATATATGAAAATAACTAGAATAAACTTGCATGTAAAAGTGACAAATATGGGGGGTATATACACATATATACACACATACTTATGTACTTAACTTTTCCTTTGAAGTGAGAGCCGTATTATTCAGTACTAAAGATCTTCAGATAAGATTTAGGTTTTGTTAACTGACATGGTAGTTTTTGGGTACCGGTTAGATGAGCTGAATGAGGTTTTTTTGGAAAGCCAGTACCATTCACGTTGCCAGCTTTATTTCAGGGAGGCCTTCATAGCTGATCACATGGGATAAAGAGCTGGTGTAGGGAGACTTCTCATCTCTACCATGTCTCAGCACAAGTATTTAGAACTGCAGGCACCTGCTGCCTCTAGTTCATTTGTGAAGCATCTAATTTTGTAGTTATGGGGGTCTCTCCCACAGGGAGAGCTGTGTTTGTATGTTTCGCTGCTGCTGTAGGAAACTTAATCAGTGATGCTCAATGTTAAGTCTGATCAGCCAATTGTACTTTAGATTAATTAATGCTTTCCATCACAAAAACATTTTCACCTGTTCACATCTGGTATGGACAACTTTGACCTTCTTGGGAAATTTTCTGAAATGTTTTAAGAACCCTATTGCTCTGTTATAGAATAACTCTGGGAACATGCTTAGGAAATGTTAGTTTTGTTGTAGTTTTTTTCCCCCATGATGAAAACAAGCCAATAAATCTCCACAGGGAAACACAATGTATAGGAAATGCGGAATTTCTGTGCTTAGTACCTCTGAACAGTAGTTTCCACAGCTGCATGCAAACATTTTATAGAGGTTCTAGTTCACTTGAGTTTTGCAGAAAGGGCATAAATTTTCAGCTGTTTGCATTTCATCTTCCGGGTTTCTTTTTCAGTAAGTGGAAAAGAAAGTGAAAAGAAAATTAATTAGGGTTCTGTAGAAAGTATGTCTTTTATAGGAACTCAGTCTTCCTTTTTTTTACCTCTCCCCCTCCGCCCCCACCCCCAAAGTTGGGAATTTTTTTTTTACATCAGAGTGTAAGATGATGACTGATACTGTGGTGGTAAGGAATGAGTCTACTTTTCAGGTTCCCACAAAGTTTTTACATGATGCTAAGGAGATAACTTACATCAGGCTTCTTTAGAATTGCAACAGGATTTTTTTCTGCTTTTGGCAAACAGCAATTGTAGTCAATATATAAATCAAACTTGGTTTGATATATGAAGGTGTGGAAAGTTCAGATGACTTTACACAAAGTCATTGGGGGGGATCCTTCAGGTGAGGGAAGATCTGCAGTTTTTAAAGCTTATAACTTTCCCTATGCAACATGAGTTTTACTTAGCTGAGTACAGCCTTCATTCTGGCCTTTCCCTAACCTGTGTGTATTAAACTCCTTTAGCTTTTTAATATCTTATAGTTGGCTTGTAAACAAACAAACAAAAAACCCCAAACCAACCGACCAAACAAAACCTTGTGTATAGTTTTGTATATTTGTCTTGTTTTTTTAAACAGCTAACTTTTCTTAAGGTATGTGCAGAAATATGTCTGCTAGAAACTGTGGTTGTAGTTGACACTGTGGCACTTATTTTTACCCAGTTGCATGCCTGATCTTAGATATTCCTGCTTGTACCGGTAGTTTACTGACTAGAGTCTGTAGTGGATTTATTCCCACTCAGAATGGCTAGAATTTTCTCAGATAACATTGAAGTTATTTTTTCTGTTAAGCTTTTATCAAAATCTGCTTTTGCACTTCACATTTCACCCCCCCTTCATTTCCATAATTGATTTAGTTTTCTTGATTCAGCATAAATTATGTAAGTGTTCTGAATTTAATAGTCTCTTGTCTGTGTCACTCTGGTATATAGCTTCTCTTTGCAATTCGTGGAAGAATTCCATGGCATTTAATGAACCTACTTGACATATGAGTTAAGTTTTTCTGAAGAGTTTGTAAGTTTATTTTAGGCTATGCTCGCCTAGTTGGAAAGATTTGTCTTTAGATATTTCAGCAGGAGCAAAGGATTTTGAGCATAATTTTGGACAGTTCAGGCTTTTTTGAAGTTACAAGGATGTTTTCCTTAGGTTTCTAATACAGAAAATGAAGGGAGTTTCTTTTATCAGAATGAGACTTAAGAGCCGTGGTCTAAATTGCCTTTGGGAAAAAAATTTCTCCTAGGTATTGATGGCATAGGATAGTAGCATCTTAAATTGTGAGCTTCAGCTTATGCATCTAATATTGGATTGTATGTATACCACCGTTACATTTTACAAATTGCTCAAAATAAGTAGTAAAGGAATGTGGATCTGTGGAAAAATGTACGTACATGATTATGGGGAAATGTAAGATGAGTGGGATAAAGGTCCTTGTGTCCACTATCAGAGAGGTGTTGAGGGTTGGTAGTTGAAATGATGCAAATGTGGAGATGAGGGGACAAAAGGTGATATGGAAAAGGAACAAGCGCTTACCAGGCTGTGAGCGAGAGAGCTGAGATGAAGATGTTTCTGGAAAAGGGGGCCTGGCATGGAGTCTGGGTGGTACAGGTCTGGGGAACTAAAGTGATACCAGAGGAGGAGTAGTTACAGTCTAGTGACTGTAATTGTGTGGGATGGTTTGGCAGTAGGCTCCCAGCCCCTCCACCATGGCGGAAGACAACAAGGGTAGCTTTGGGAGGCAGCCTGCGGAAACGGGATCAGAACATCTAGCAGTGTTGATTCCAGCATCAGTCTTGGGAGCTGGGAAGGGAGCCTGTGTTTGTCCTGGCTGGTACTGCTGCTCGCTCTTCTCCCCGCTGTGACCACTCCAGATAGGTGGGAGTAGGTTGGGGAAAGCTCTCCTCAGTGCTCAACCCAGTTTGTCCCACCTATTCTGAGCTACCCAGTTGACCTGGATGGTGTATATCCCTTGCCCAAACTGTCACAGATTTTCTTTCTATTGGTATAGCCTCTGGGTAGTGGCTCCCTTTTTATAATTCCTGATGGTTCATCAGTCAAATTCACAAAGAGTAGCTGTTGATGGAAGGCTATTGGTGTAAGTTTAAAGGTTGTCGTGAGTTGGAAAGATAATCACAGAACCTTAGTAAGCGTCGTCCATGCTATGTAGTCGTTTTTTCTAAACCTGAAAATCATAGAATAGCTAGTTGAGCATTATTGTTTCCAGGTGGGGTTTTGACATTACAATTTAGATTTCACAGCTTGGATCAGAACTTACTGATAAGTGTAAACGAGTTCTAGACTTAAAGAAAGAGTTCAGACTGTTTTCCAACTATATAAAAAGGGACTGTTTCTGTAAACAAAAAATGCCCAGGTGGTACTGTGGTTTTACTAATAAAGTTTTTTTTGTGTAGCTCCATCTTATTTCTGTAAGAGTCCTGTATATCAGCTCAGAGGTCTTGACTTAAATGAAAATCAAATGAGTCCTTTGTTACCACAGTTACAGGCTCCCTAAAGATATGACTGCAAAGGAACTTTCAGCTTTGGCACTTGATGCAGTTTCTAAGTAAACTTCCAAACTCATCCTTTTTCCCTTTTTTTTTTTGCCTCAAATGGCATTCCAGTTATGTAATGATTAGAATCCTTGGAGGGAAAAAAATATATCTCAGACCTAGGATTGGTATTGCAAGAGTCTTGTTATCTCAGCTACTTGCTATTTACATTCTTTTCTTGGGGCAATGACAAATTTAAACTAGGACCAGCCATTTTTGTCAAGTGCCAATTAAGGCCTCATGTTCTGAATTTTGAGCTCTTTGGTAATGATGGATCTCTTAAGTTGTGACTTGGTTCTGAATATTCTCATCTGCATAAAAAATTCCTAAGAAGAAAAGTGAGCAGCTTCAAGATATAAAACACAGATTCAGTTTTTGAAAAGAGGAACTGTTCATCAAAAAAATCAGCCTAGTTCTCTAAAGGCTGAGGTGTGTCTAAGAGACAAAACTTCTCTGAGGTTTTACCTGTCCATAAAATTTGTAATTTTGGGAAAATCATGTTGGTTTGTGTTTATATGGAGCTACATGCTTTTGTGGGAAAACAGATTACCATAAATGCAGAAACCTCAGAGAAAATGGTTAACTTTTCTTGGAAAGTCATCACTGTGCCTGCACGCCAAGCTTGCTTGTCTTTGCATTTAGTGAGTTCCATAAAATATCTGTGGATCTAATTAGCTGTTGCTGGATTTTTCTGCAGAAGTGGGGGCTACTTTATTTAGGTAAAATGTGTAATCAAGTAGTATGTATTTGCTAGAGAAATTTAAAAATTCAACTGATGAATTTGTGGAATTTATACACCTGGAATCCAACTTGCTGATGTCCTCAAGTAGCATCTAACAGCAAGATCTGCAAATGTGAAAGATGTGGTTTTGGTTAATTTAGCTATTCAGTGTAACTGGTTTAGTCAAAGTTAAGAAACAACTCGGAGTGTAAACGAAACAGGAAATTATTTTTTCTTCTGAAAAGCAAATATGGTATTCACTCTTCAGAATGCTAAAAATCATGGTGACTATAACTATATTCTGATAGCTTTTGTTTAATCATTTTAGGTATGTTGAACATGCATCATTTAATCATTTTCTGTCCAAGTGAACCTATACACTAATTGCTATACACTTAATAAAAAGTTATAGTAGCCCACGTAATAAAACCAAGATGAATATCTAAAGTAAGCCCAAATAATTGACTGATTGTGTACCATACTTTTATATTACTTATCCCTCCAAAAGACAAAAATTCTAGTTTAAAAGGTTATGCAATGGCTAATCAGCAAGTTTTGATGTGGGTTCAATAGTACTTTCCTAGGAGGCAAAGATGCAAAGCAAACTGCTTGCTCATTTTAACCCCTGGTTAAAAGAGTGCCTAAGTCAGTCCGCTCAGGACCTGCTTGGACATACTCATTCTGTCAGTTTTCAGTGTATGTGTGGATGGCTGGCAGCTTCTAGAATTGTATAGCTCAACTGGAAGTCAAGGGCATTTTGGTAAAAAGAAAGCATCTCTATGGCGGGAGGATTTTCTCTGCTAAATGTTACTGTGCTAATGCAAATAGTGCAATCGCTTCAAGTACTTGAAAATGAAAGTTTCTCAAGGAACACATTGTGCTTTTAACAGATAAATGCTAAATGCAAACTAGCAAAATGTTTCAGTTATTAGTAAGAATATATATTAAGTCTTAGTGTTTCAGCAAGGATGGAAGTCTTGGGCTTTCTTTTAAATTTTATTTTTATTCTTTACACGGCGACTTGCTCTTGGCATAAGCTTTAATTACACTGTGCTGTCCTAGATGCAAATTAAAGATAACTTGAAGCTAGGCTTATTACTGAGGGCTTTGGTGCCTTTATTTTAAAATACCTCCAGTTCCTCCATTTAGATTTTAAATTACTATTTTTTTTTAATTAAAATTTGTATTCGATTTGTAAAGTAGTAATATATTTCAAATTCAGTATTCAGGCATTTAAAACATTCCAGTTCAGGAGAAAATAAATGAGTATTTGTAAAGAAAATGTAACAGGTTTTTTTAAATTATTTTTTAATTATTTGTTTTTTCACTTGTTTAAAAAAAACAAATAATACAAGAGTCTGGATTCCTTTTTTCTTTCCTGTCTCCCTCATCAGTTTGATCAGATATATGCTATTTAAGATTTCTTCGGTTTAAACATGCTAAATGTTAATGTTTCTGTTTCAAGTAGTAACATTAAACTCCAAAATGTAATGATGTTGACTAAAAATAACGTTAGTAAACCTAAGAGAAATTGTTTCTAAACTGTAAATGCCGATGTCATTCCGTCAAAATAAAAATGTTGAAATAAATATAAAGATATAATTTTACTTGAACCTTTACTAAAATCCCCATAAAGAAAAATCCAACTTTTCCTGAAAAGCTTGTGTGTGCAAGAACAATCTAGATTATAAATGTCTGTTGTTCTAGAACTTTAACAGCAAAGTCAATTAGGACATAATGCTAATAGATATAAACCCTTACTGTTTTTTCAAATGAATTGTGGTGTCCAAGAGTAGTGCATAACTACTTCTGTTAAACTCCCAAATATGAAGATTTGTTTTCAATTCCAAAACTTGGGGTGGGGGGTGGGGGGTGGGGGTGGTGTTTAGAACACTGTTATAAACAGGAGTACACACTCCTACAGTGTAAAATAAAGTATCAACAAACAAAAACAAGCATAAAATTAGTTACCAATATTTTATCTATTTTTAGTTCCAGAACCCATACAAAAACCACATGAAGGACCTGGAGAGATGGGGAAGCCTGTGGTCATTCCAAAAGAGGAGCAAGAAAAAATGAAAGAAATGTTTAAAATAAATCAATTTAATTTAATGGCAAGTGAAATGATTGCACTCAACAGATCTTTACCTGATGTCAGGTTAGAAGGGTAAGTGCTTTATGTTGTATTAAAAGTGTACTCGACTTAAATGAAGAATGTGCAAAGAATGATCCAAAACAGAGTTCAGTTCTGTAAGATCCTACTTTTGAAGTGAAAAGTAGGAGGATTTCCTGTTTATTGTGGTACTTACTTGTAAAATAAGATTGAGCAGCAGAAACCGGTTTTATTCAGTATTATTTAACTTTGAATCCGATTATGAATATGAAGCCTGTTCAGGGGAATGGAAATTAATTTGGTTGAAGGAAACAAAGTTAACTTAAGACTTGGCATTTCAGGAAAAAAAATTACTTATTTGAAAAATTCATGCACTGCTTGTAATGAGGCAAACTAAAGTTCTGAATTATATGAAATATAAAAGGTTTGATGATGAGAGAAGTACTTTAAAAATTTCTTACCTAATGAAATGTGCAAAGCCTCATTTAGTTTGTATTATAATATTTTCTAATATCCATCTGGTTTGGGTTTGATCTTGCCTTTGGAATATTGATCCTTTCAGAGCTATTTGAGTCATAAGTAATTTAAAAAGAAAATTGTAGCCTTGTTTTAAATAAAACTAAGATTGCTTTAGTCTCCTGGGGCTACTGTGGCAGGGTAGCTGATGACTCCCCCACCCTCAATCCCTCTCATTTATGAAAGGGACTCTCAAGTTAAATGAAGCTCATGAAACAAGATTTTCCCAATCAATTATCAGCATTCTCTTGCAAGAATCAGATTCTATAGAAACCCCATTTCTTTAGAAGCTTTGCTGTTGCTTCTGTATATACAAGGCCAAGCTGCTGGATTAATTTCTTTTCATTTCCTACCTCAGAAGATAATACTAGAAGAATGAGATGAAGCTCTGACCACTTTTCATTTTTAGTGAGTGATAAAGAGCTGGTTTGTAGGTACTTTCATCTATTTTAATGAATGTGATTCTATGTAGTGTGAAAGTTCCTGGTAGTGCAGGTGTTCTTAATAATTGAACCGTATATTTTTCAAAATATTGATTTCATAAGTCTGAATTAGTGTAACTTTTCAATTGATTTTCAGACATATGAGTCAGATTTTATGGTCACTACTTGCCTGTTTCTCTGTATGATGGAAGAATGCAAATCATGAGCTTGCAGGGTTTTCTTTTGAAACTGACATGTTATGGGGGGTTATTCCTTTTCTCTCATGTTATTGCTCTGATTGTGGTTGTAACTTGGCAATGATATCCCTTGGCATTCATGCAGATTCATGTATAGTGTCTGCCCCCTCTATCACACTCTACAGAATAAGAAATTGCCTCACTGTAAAGGGGTTACTTCCACTGGTTAAGGACTTGTAGTTAGTATTCTCAACTTGCTTTACTCGTGAGAAAAATCCTAAGTTTCACTGGAGACTTGCCAAACCTGGGATGCTAATTTGGGGTGATTTCTTTATGTTTTTTTCTGGAAGAGATGAATGGAAGGAATTAACAAAACTATGGGGAAATTATAGTTACAACAGTTGGCTATGTGGAAGGTAAACATGAGTGATTTTTCATTATGACCGTGGAAGTATGAAATAAATTAACATCATCTGTTTATCAGCATTCATATTGTAAAACTTGCACGTATGTATTCTACCATTTTTATAGTGTAAGTGCAAAGATATGAAAATAACTTTTTAGACCCACAAATTTGACTTAATCATAAGCTTTGTGAAGTCTAGACTTCTAATAAACCAAAAATGGAAAGAGAAATTGTTGTACACTATTAAAAAATGTATTACTTAAGTACCACTCAAGCTTTTGCAGACAAATGGAATCGCAATTTTAAATCAAGTTGAGCTACAGGAAGTTTTTGTCTTGAACACTTGGCTATGCTCTGCAGTTACTGTATTTCACAGTAAGATATGCATTATAGATTTAGTAATGTTGCATTTGTTTCTCTTTTTCCATTTGTATGGAAAGAAATACTGTCACTATATTATGCGTGTGAAAGTAGAATCAGAATAAAATTTTAGGTAAGGTTTCAGGGTAGGGTTGGATTTTCTGTTTTTGTGAATTGGTGCCAACAGTTTTAATTTTTATTTGCTGTGTACATTTTTAGTAGATTTTGAGAGAGAAATGGTCCCCAAAAAGCTCCTCCTTTGGTCATCTCTTCAGTATGTACTCTATAAGGTCACACCGATTAAGAAGTTAGGGAATGTGTTAACACTTCTTCAGCAGATTTGAGAACAATGCTGTATTTACAATGTAAGGGTATCTTAATCTGTATGTGTGGATTAATATTACTTTCCAAGAACACTATAGCCATTTTCAGAATTGTGAAAACTATAAATATGCTCTGGTGTTGTATGTTTGTCTTACAAAAGTATTTGTTTGATTAGTCAAAATACTCACATGGTCAGGAACACTTTGTTGTGTTGGAGTTGCTTCTGTTATAACTTGTTCTATCTATATCCCTGCTAATATAGAAATAGTTTGGGGAGAAGGAGAATGGCTAATTTCTAATCATTCCTTACCACATTTATATACTTACAGCACAGCTGCAGTAGCGCTTTCAATCAAGGTTTTGAAAAAGCAGGGTATGTTCAAAGGCATACTTAGCTGTTCAACCATGTAATTATTTTCTTCGCAGGTTTTGTGGGTTGCTTCCTTTAATGTAGTGTGGGGAGAATATGTGACTATTTCAAGTCCTATAATTCTCCAGCATGTCAGTTTTTCTATAAAGCAGAAGTCTGTAAAAGTTTTGCCTAACGGTTCATCATTGAAAAGCTGGTGGAATCAGGTGTGCCAGGACCAATTTGCTACATGTATTTAATGGGGGTGGCATAACCTCTCGGCTGGAGAGCAGCTTTTGAAGTCTGCATTATACTTCACATTAATTTCTAGTTCTGCCAAATCCCCCTGTCATCCGTGCAAAGGCAAGCACATTTGTGTGTCCACTCAGTCCTCGAGTGCTCATAGGTTAATGTCTATAGGCGACCCACTCCGGGCATCATATTTATGTTTTGGCCAAGAAATGTTGTTTCCTTACTGGAAGAACAAATATGTGAGCTGTTTTAATAACTTCTAGGCATTTCTCCAGCTCAAGGAACTCCTCAGTATGAGACATCTACAGAAGTTGAAAACTGTGTTCTGTTGAGCTGTAACCCAGTTGTATTAACAGATTTATATTTATTTTTACTATTTGGCACAAAATTACTGAGGCACACAGATACCTTTAAAAACATTGACATATGCCAGAATTGCTAGTCATTTTATGTCTGTAATTGGGAGCTTTATTCTACCTACTCTTATCGTTATCCCAACTGAATGATTTGCTTAAGAGAAAAAGCTAAATCATAAGTAACTTTTTAGTCTGGATACTTCCCGGAATCTGGACTGGGGTATGTTAGTGTAACTAACTAATGTAACTGACAGGGCCACAGCCTCTGGGGGGGATATTGTTGCAGGGCAAGAAGCAGCTGGGGATAGCAAGTTGTTAATAGAGTAATTTCTGTAAGCATGTCTTATTCTGATCTGTGAATCAGTCATCAAGGTGGGAGCTGATTCACAGTTGCCAGGAAAATATGCAGCTGTGGGCTTGGGGCTTGACATGACAGCAAAGTGAAAGATGAGTGATTAGGAACACTGGAATCTTGCCTTGAATTTACTGGGGGTGAGGAAGGCAATGAATAAAATAGGTATCAGTGACTAGAAGAGGTGTTCAGCTGTGTATATGTGTCTTAGACTGGTATTCAGGCTGGAAATGCTGTGGTTAAATGCATGACATTTGTATGTGTCATATGACTTGGTTTTACTCTCAGTGCTGTTTGAGGTTAGTTGGAAGCTGCTTTGCAAAATTAAGAATGGGTACTGTGTTCTAAAGCTGAGCTTTTCAGGCTGTATTCATTATTTAATAATTTGTGGAATATGTAAAACATTTAAGGAGACATTTGTGTCCCGGGTGTGAGAGTTTAAGCCCAATTCTGACTTTTTTTAAACTAGAAAAGAGCATCTCAAAATGCTGCTCTTTTCCAGGTACAAGTGGTCAAGGCTGGAAACAATGGAGGCATAGCTGGGACAGAATGCAGTCATTCATCTAAGCTCTGGTCTACACTGGAGTTTATGATGCTGAGCTAGGAGGGAGTCCTATTTTGCAGGGTGAGATTTCTAGGGAAAATGATAGGCTTTCCCAAGCAGACCTGCAGCAAGGAGGAGTGTGTTTTTTATTGCTTTGGAATACCTTAACAATCTTTTCCCCAAGGCTGCAGGTTCTGTAGAAATTCACATAAAAGAGCTTCCTAGTCTTTTTTTTTTTTTTTTCCCCTTAGTTGGTATAATTTTGCCAGAGTTAAGGGTGTCAAAAATTTTATTATACCTCAGTCGGTTCTGCATAACATTTGGGATCTTTTAACTGTCCCTTTCTCAAACTGTTTGTATCCGGGAAGTAGGTAGCTGGGTTTCAAATGGTATAAATAGTGTTAGGGCATAATCAGAGCTTATAGCCAGGTGGCCCTCCATATTTGAGTGAACTGACTCTAAGTTCATACGAACTGTGACATCAGCCACTTAATAGAAAAATAAGATGCAGATCTCTAACTAAGACCTTAATGTTTAACTAGGACATTATTAAGGCTTTTTTGCTGAATCAAACTACGCTGCTCAGTTCCTGCTGCCAAGCTTACTTGCACAATTGGGAGGAAGCAGGCAGGTTTTTTTTTTTTCTGAGGTTAAGCCTTTTTTCTAAGTCTAAACTAAATGAATGTTGTGGAGTTTAGAGCAGTTATGCTGGGCTCCTTTCTGAGTAAGTCCAACATATGACTAATTCTGTCGTCTCTTTGCTTAGAAAGAACCATATTTAGGTTTAGGTTTAGGCACTGTTAATTATATGATACAATATAATGCTTTTCAGTTATGGGACTGTGATCTGGTTTTCATACATGTACTTTAAAAATATGTTGTTTTTAAACCTGAATTGTACGTGTGAGATACACTGGAATTTGGATTTTTAACTTCTCAGAACAAACTGATTTGCTGTATATCTTAGGATACTACAGTTAAATTGTAATAGAACACATTCATAAAATTTACACAATCCCTGTGTGAGGAAAATAGTTTGAGTAAATGTACTCATAGTAAAACTAGTAAGGCTACATATGCTCTTACAACTCAGATGTGTGACATTTTATGGGGTTTTTAAATGGCAGCACTTAAAGTATTTATTCTGTGAGGGTTCTGAAAGTGTGTTCTTTTTGCTTTTAATTATTTTAATTCAGGAGAATAGCTAAGGGGGCAGTTTTATACTACATATAATCTGGTGGACTGCAGCCAAACAAAGTGTTCTCACTGCTTCTGTTCATACTGATCTGATGATTGTGTGGCCTTGGCATTCACTGGCTGGATGGAGGATTGCACACCAAAGAGGAGAAAAAAGTATGTTTTGTTGAATCAGCAAACTGAGGCAACACACAGCAGCTCTGTGATTACCAGATCTGGTGTAAAGAAGGGGATGGGACAAAACTGTAATGGTCTAAAGTGGGATTGTTGTTTTTGGCAGCAGTTTGCAGTTGCACCAGATT
Organism: Falco rusticolus; assembly: GCF_015220075.1. Classification (NCBI taxonomy): domain Eukaryota; kingdom Metazoa; phylum Chordata; class Aves; order Falconiformes; family Falconidae; genus Falco; species Falco rusticolus. The sequence continues at coordinate 76,452,382 of NC_051189.1, forward strand.
AGGTGAAACATGGGGGGAAAAAACCCTGTGTGTATTAAGACACACTTTTTTCTTTTTTTTCCTTTTTTTTTTTTTTTTTAAATCCCCATAAGATCATGGGGATTTAAATAGCTCCATAAATTGTGATATGCTTTGTGAACTTTTGGTATTCATTTAGCTCAGGTCATAGTGACATAAAAGATAATAAAAAAGAGCAAGTTGCCAACATAGGTGGTGAAAGACTTCAGAAGTTTATTCAATGTTTTGGTACAGGCTAGAATTCTAGACTGTTAATTAACCTGGCACCTGTAAAGGAAATCTGCTAATCTGATGACTAGTAATGTAACTTTCAGCAATGTCATGCTCAAAGTCTGAAGCATGTGAGGCATTAAAGACTTTACGGTTCTTTCAAGCAGGAATATTTTTTCATCTGGCTTTTGTGGTGCATATAGCTTGTTGCTGACCCACTGTAGAGTCAACATTTGGAAATGTTCTTGTTCGTGTTGACTTAATGAGTTAGCTGGAAGAAATTACCTATAAATCTTTTTCCTAGAGAAAGTTTAGAGGGGAAAAAAGTCACTTTAAAATCAGCTTGCTTCCTGTAAACTGGTTTGGGGTGGGGTTTTTTTGGTTATATATCAACATACATATATATATACATACATAATATCCATATGTGTGTCTGTATATACATGCAAACACTTGGCAATCTCATTCTTAGTTATGAGTGTTTTCCATTTTGGATGAGCAGCCATATCCTGAACTTTTTAAAAATTGATAGGTCAAGTATGGAAAATAATTTGTCTAGAGGACTTAAGGTTCAATTTCAGGCTTTGAGGACAGAATTGGTTTTGCTTCTGTCAAGAGGTTCTTTCCTGTGATCACTTTCAGGATAAGGAAAACAGCCAACTGCAGCTTATTATTTTTGTGAAATTCTGCTTGAATTCTGTAACCACGATGGTTTTAAGGACCATTTTGGATTTTGTTTCCAGGGTCTAAAGAAGATTTCTACTTGACTCATGAGATAATGCGACCTTTCTTATATCCAAATCTTTGAGATCAGAAGAAAGGAAAATATCATACTCTTGATGTCAGGTAAATTATGTAACACTGTTGAAGGGAGACACTAAGCAGGCTGGATGGAAATGTTTAAGTAAGAATAAAGGATTTGCCTGCATTCAAGTCACCTGCTTAGAAAGATTAATTGGAGTTGTGATACAAATTATAGAAATGAAGACCTTTCTAAACCAACTTGTTCCGATTTGATTGGACGAAGCAGCTTCAGGGTTAGCATGAAGTTTTATTGCAACCTTACCTGTAGCGCTTTCTCTTTGTGCGGCCACAAGTTAAAACTGTGGTTGTATGCAGAGTCTGTGTAGTGAGAAGTGGTTTGGCATGTTATGACAGTCAGTGATTCCATCTTTCTCAGAATACTTCTGAGAAGTATTGCTTTTAGCCATGTTGCTTCTGTGTGAAAATTAGATCATTATCCAGCTGGATTGTCTTCGATTTGAGAGCTTGAGGTATTGTTAAAGTTTATGTCACAAGCAGATTTATTAACACCCTTGTTCATAACGATATCAGGATGCTGCTGCTCATATCCAGGAAAGACTAAGTCAGTGTTCACCAGAAACACACTACTTGACTTAAGTGCTGGTGGTTCTTGCTGTAGTGTTTTGACACTTTCTGTGCTACCCCTGCCACAGGGCGTTACCTTCTGGTGGAAATGTAGGTCAGTCTCAGCAGCTTCGGGGTGACTCTCGGTCTTGTTTCAAAGCCGTTTTCATTCATTACTTCAGTAGAGAGGAGATTCTGTGTTGGGCATAGCTGTGCCTCAGCTTTGTTACATTAACTTCATTGCAGGCTATAACTTATGGAAAATGGACAGGTAAACAATGGAGTACTGACATTTTATGGCGCTGCAGCAATATTCATCAGATATCAGTAATTAAAGCCTGGCGTTTCATGAGAGGAGCTCAGACTTCCTGATTTTCTCTCTATTGATTTGGCATTAACTTTGGTAACCTCAATAGAAAATAAATGTGTGTTTTCAAGTCTAAGAATACTGATGCTTACATCCCAGATACTCCAGTATATTTTAATACTAAAGAGTATGCTGTTTGTACTGCATTGGTAATATTAAACACATTTATTACGGGGGCTGTGCTGTGTATCGTTTCCTCAGAACTTCAACTCTAACCTGATTTTTAGCAAGACACAGATTATTCCTTTGTCACATTTAAGTTCTGGGATACAGTTTATTTATAACTGCAGCTTTTATTTATAACTCTTGTTTGTAGTGTGCAAGATAAGGCATTGTACTAATTTTGTAAGATGACGAAATATATCTTCCTCCCTGCCCCAATCTGTTGCCAGCACAGCTTTCAAAAATACATTGGCACTGCATTATCCTACTGCACATACGAACTCCGGTCTGAGCTCCGCTGGGATTTCCCAACTGAGCTGCCTAGTGCACAGGAGACACTTTTGCTTGTGTTCCATCTCTGTCCTTTATCAGAGTGCTCTGGGCTGTGTGCGCTGGGCTAGAAAACAAGGATCGCATACGTGTTTTACTGCTGTTGATGTTTTTGAGCCACTGGAAATTACTGGTCATGCCTTGTTTCTGTGAAAAAGTGGTGGAATCTGGGAATAAACTTGCTATCAGGTATAGCAAGTCAGGGTTCAGGTAGTGTCTGAGTCTATTGAATTTTGTGATTAGGTAAGCATAAGTGGCCTCATTTTGAAAATTCCTTATTTTAAGAAAATACTCTGATGTTACTTGTCCTCTCATTGCTCTTTCATAGACAATAACCTGTTGGTGGCATCAGAAAGAACAGAGACGTGCACTACAGTATTTAGAAATTTAGCATTTATTTCTAATACAGAATATAATGATGACATCATCTTTCTAGAAAATCATCTAGATTTTTTTTTCACGTTCCATTGTTCACCTCAGTGAATGAGGTTTTCCTCATTGTGTCTCACTGCATAGCATTATGAAAGTGTATACTTGATTTCCTACAAGACCTCTGCCCTGTTTATAGCTGTTTTTGGGGGTGTATGGTTCTTTAGCCTGTGAAACAAAAGTGTTTAAGAGCTATCAGGACATTAAATCCCATTTTATTATATTAATTTCAGAAATGATTTAGCATGACTTGGAAGAGTGTGCAAACAGATCACTGCTAACATTTAAATATTTGTCTTTCAAGATATGACAATATTGCACATGTAACACTCAATTTTGGGTTTTAGGGATAATTTCTAAGTAAATTGATCCACAAATACAATTTCATAACATTGATAAAATGCCAAGTGCTGTTCTGTAGTAAGATGGCTGCACAGTTGCACCTTTTTAAGATAATATTTGAAGTGTTTGTAAAAGTGCCAACAGTAAGCTGAAAGAGGAGGCATTGGCATAGCGAAGGGTGGTGTCCCAAGTTCCCAGCATCTGTGCATCTTGGGTGCTGGTGGCTAGAGCACGTAAGCCTTATTGATCTCCGAGTAGGGCACTGAGCAGAGCTGATAGGTATCAGAAGTATTTCACCTTCTGAGGAATTCAAATGAAGGATCTTGTAAGATTGCCTGGTAGATTTCTTCTGTCCCTGCGGTGGTGAAGTATGTTTTTCTCATTCCCTCACTGGCATGAGAGAAGAGAGGCTTCCAGTTTGGCCAGATGTGGAGGAGGGTTGAAAGTACGTGGTTGTGGTGTTGCAGAAAACACAGTATGAGGAGTTGTCTTTCTGTGCACGACTGTGCTGCAGCAGCAGTTAAACTATGAGATTTAATGGTTTAATTTTATTTGGAAAGAATTGCCTTACTTGATGTCTCTTCTTGTTATTTCTGTCATTTCTTCTGTGGGCTATTTGTACCCTGGGGTGAAAGAGAAAGTAGGAAAGCAGTTTCTTCAGAGGCTTTTCAGGTGCATTTGGAGTAGCATCAGGTAGTTTTCAAATAGCTATACATAGTCCACTGAATAAAATTCTGAGATTATTTTTTCCCCTGAATGTCTCCCCATCTACAACATGCAGAGCTTCTATATGATTCAATTAACACCTGCACAAAAAGTCGTGGTAACAGAGAAGCATAACACAACCCAGAGCTGCTTTTGACCTCCCATTTTAAGAACTTCTGTAATGGATTTAAAATTTGAAATCAGGCTACAGGGTATTAAGGACAACAACTTGTACTTATTTTGCTGTCACTGTTCTTCTTTAGGAATGTTATACACATATATGCTAAAATCTGTCCTTCCTTTGCCTTTAGTCCATTGATCTGAAATTCAAATTATGATGGATTTGGACCTGTTACATTGCCTTGTGCTTTTGGGGAGGTGTGGACCTAGGAGTAACCGTGTAGCTATAAGGAACTAGGCCAAAGTATTCTGAATATATGATGCTAAATTGCAAAAAAGTGACATTCTGTGAAGAATGTTATTAACATCTTAACAGAGGTTGGAGGAGAGTTATGTCTTTATAGTCCTGTTCCTTTGCACAACAACTTTTTAAAGTATCGTTTGTAAACTCAATTTTTTTCTCAAATCTGATTTTGATGGGGTATTAAAGATCTTGGATAACTTTAATTTTATTTCCTAATTAATTTTCCACTTCATTTCCTAATTACATGGAAGCAAGAAATCAAACAGGGAAGAATACAAGGCTAATGCAGCTGAAGGTGGGGATTTAAGTGCATGAGACGGAGACTTGCTATGAAATAAAGTATTACTGATTTGAGCATTGGAATGTGTACATTAAGAAATGTAGACTAACTAGGCTTTTTGTTTTGATCATATTTTAACAATCTGGCCTATTCTTTTTCTGTGTCTTTAGGTAATAGGGCAGTAAGTCTCTGCTTGCATTTAAAATGTCTGACATTTTTGGGGAGTTTCCACAATCTAAATAATGTATGGAATCACATTAGCCGAGAGTTTGCATGGTGAATGCCATAGGTTAAGGAAAGGATGATGCATTCCATATGAAGTAGACATGCTCAGCTGCCGTTTGGAGTCTTCATTAAATTACTGGAGATGGTATGCCTTCCTAATATTATGCACTCAATTTTAAAACTGTTTGAGGCATGATCCAAGAAAAGGAACATAATGTATTAGTAGTTCATTAAAATTCAAATTGTCCTTAATTCATACCCTATGTGTCATACCCCTCATGGTTATATTCCGCTACTAATGTTGCGTAACTGTTGGTTGAAACTAATGCTTTATTTTAAATTCTATAGTAATCCCTGTCTGGTGTAATTTGTTTTCAAATGAAAGACAAAAAGGATTCTTAATTTAAATGTTTGTTAGTAAGGATAAAACAGGTTTACGTAGAAGGCTAATGCTCTGATCACAGTTATCAGCTGTTCCATTTTGCTTGGTTTATGTTCTGCAGCCATACATTCCTGAGGGTGGGAAGGAGTGTATGTAAGTGTTGTCAAAATGAAAAACAAGAGGGTTTATTCATATGCGTTCACAAAAAATTGTACAAATACGGCTAAAAGTTATATACAGAAAGGCAAGTGAAAGGAGTATTATAAATCAGGTATCATGCTATTAATTCTTTCCTTTATCCTGCCTGCATCAATGAGTCTTTTTAGAATAACTTCACACCAAACACTTTATTAAGAATAGCATTAAAAAATTCCAAGCCAGAAACACCCTTGTGTTACGCATGGCAGCCTTTTACATATTGGTAAACAAACCAGTCCAGGGTCACTTTTTACCCCAGGTACAAGTTTTTACCCCAGAAGGGGTTGATCTCTGTGGGTGAGAATAGGCAAGTCTTGTTATGGAAAGGAGAATGTTCACCTTCTGCAGGACAGGGCAGTGAGAATGCCTTGCAGGGGGAAAGTGTGTCCCAAAAAATACCTGGTTTTCTCATATTGCTAATAAGTTCCCCTTCAAAGACAGATCTCAAATGTTTTGTTATATTTATGCTTCAGACTGTAATCGTTCATAAACATGGTAGTCTCTGATCACTTGGCTGGCTTTTATTATACCAATTCATTGATTTGAGCTCAGTAAAATCAAATCTTCTGTAAAACTGTTAAACAATGCGAGGCTGGAGGTGCAAGATTTCATATTGCGATGGTAGATCCTGTGGCCACTGCAGCAGGATACTCCTGATGAATGACACATTGTTATTGCTTTTTACAGAGAACTGGTAACAGGTTTCTCACAACTTTTTTACATTTATTCTGCCAAAAAGTAGAGGAACAATTGGTGGATTTGTATTAGTACTGTAGCTGAAGGTCTACAATCAGACACTTATTTTCTGGTGTAAGGAACAACGCAGCAGAAGGAATAAAACATTTAGAATTCGATTTTAAAGTAGCAAAATAGGCTGAAAAAGTGACAAATGAAAAATTATTTGGCTTGTCATTGAATTTCTCATCTGAAATTCATAGCATTTTTCTGAAAAGGTATTAAAGTGATACCACAGAAATAACATTATCAGTCGGCATGCTTTGCAAGGTTTTTTTTTACACATTAATTCAATTGGAAAATATAAGGATGTATGGCTCCTTTTCTTAAAGATTTTATGCTGTTCACTTCAGTGTGGTGAATAATTAAATTTGGCCATAATTTTATAATAAGTAAGTATAATATTGAAGACAGTGCCTGATCCTACTGCTTCAGTTCTTAGAAATGAAACATGATTCCACAGAAGCTCATCCAGGTATTTCTTCAATTGTACCTGGACTTATCTTTTCTGGGATCTCTGGGTACACTGGGCTTTTGTCACCACATCAGAGCTGAAATGCCTATGTATTATGAGAGCTGCTCTCACTTAGAAGAGCTCTGGATAACCAAGTTATCCAGCAAATAAAATACTCATTTTGGGACCCCAGTTTTGGCTGTTCCTGGTTTTTGCAAAACCCCTGGTTTTGGCTGTTTGACGTTCCTGGTGTCACTGGGTGGGGTGGGATTAGATGCTGACACCATGATCCTGTATTGGCAGGCTGTTTCTTCAGTATTATTTTTGTATGTTCAGGGCAAAGAATATTCACTAGGTATTTCTTAAGCTCTCAGACAGCACTGCTGTTCAGGGGATAGTCATGAATACTTGTTAATGCATTTTAACAGTGTTTAGGTCAGGTTACATTACAGTGAATCAACTCAATAATTTGGGATCTAATAAAAGCTTTTTTGTTGGAACGAAGCTCCACTGAGTATATTTCTTCTTCTGCTTCAGTGTTTTCCTTGTGTTTGAGATCTGCATGTATCTCTCTAGCTTTGATTCTTACAGGATTTAGCACCATCAAATCTTATGTAAGTTTCTGTGTGTAATTTTGAATATGAAGGAGGAACAGATCTGTGGGGGGAACACTTAAATTTGCATGGTTATTTTTTTGAGCAGAATTGTATTATCAGAATTGTTAAGAGTACTTTATGTACAGCGTATTGATTTTTCTACGAGATAATGAAAATATCACTTGTGTTAAAATAGTGTTGCAGAGTGTAAAATATTGGCAGCATGTGGAGTTACTTGGAGTGCATGTCATATTTTGCACAAATACCCTACATATGCTGTTAGAAGAGCTAAAGCTATGGTCTTCCACGCGAACTTTGGAGTGTGAACGTAATTCTCTTTTAATTTGATGAACTTTTATAGTACTTCCAACATGTATACAATGAGGAGAAAAAAAACCCCCAAAAAACCCCTAACCTCTTCATGTAATATAAACACGTTAAATTATGAAATGTACTTAACTCACTGGTTTTATAGGTAGCATGCATGTAGTCTTGGCTTTTTCCAATCATCAGCTGTGTCTAGAATTCTTTACCTCTTTTAATTATTATTTGGGGTTTTTTTTTATTGTGTTTTTACTGCATTTACTTCCTAGTTTGTTTGCCATTTCTTATGTGTCTCTCTCCATTCCCCCTCTGTCCCCATTACAGTACTAGGGTTTCTCCCTTGTCCTCTGATGGAATGCAAGCCTAAATCAGGGGCTTGGATTAGTGTGTCTGGACATGCTACTCTTCAAAAAACATGGGTAGTGGAAACAAATAATCTGCTATCATCTCTGTGTGTTAGCAGTATGGATGTCTCTCTCATTTCTAGAATTGGTTATTGAATTGATGTTCCCCCTTTTTAGTGGTAGGAATACATAGAAGTATACATAAAAGTCAGGATGTTTTTTAGGTAAAAATATAAATCTGTGCACCATTTGCTCCTTTGTCATATTTCACATACAATTGCTATGTCATGAATGTTAGTATTGATACCCAGAAATAAACCTAAACATTGCAGTTCTAACTGAAGGCTTGGCCTTTACAAATATGTGCCTTATTTTTGTTTATAGGTGTAAAACAAAGGTGTACGTAGACAACCTTCCCACTACAAGTGTTGTCATTGTTTTTCACAATGAGGCTTGGAGCACACTCCTACGAACTGTTCATAGTGTGATAAACCGGTCACCACGACACATGCTGGAAGAAATTGTCCTTGTCGATGATGCCAGTGAAAGAGGTAATGATAACGTTGATGCTTTAGCTTGCTGCTCTTTTTACTTCAAAACCTGAGACTGACTTCTATGGGCTTAGCTCTCCTCAGCAAGAGACAGTAACACAGTAGCTGGGGCAGGGGAAGGCAGAGTGAGCGATGCCCATTTTGAAATACAGGTGGATCATTCTCTGCTGAAAACTAGTGTAAGTTTATCTGGTTATGTTTCTGTTGACTCTGTAGAGCTTGTGTTTGCTAGTGGGATTATCCTATTACAGTTTTCATGTTTTGTGTTTAAACGCATTCCTAAAGCTTGAGGGCATTTAATACCTGAATCACCTGGTGAATAATAGTAAATAGGCCTGCTTGTCACACATGTCCAAATTCACTGTCACTACCACTGTTAAGCTTGGTGTTCAGAGGGATTAATTTTGATTATTCAGTTCAAGGGAAGTTGAAACTCAACTTCTATGCTGTAAGAGATTCTGCTTTTTACTAGTGCTACAGAATGAAATGTTCCATGTGTAATGAAATTAATAGACAAAACTTGAAGCTGATTTATTTAGATTCTACTCTTTTAGTATTTTTTTTGTGAATTACAATACAGTGGAAATAATTATTTTCTAGACAATAATTTATATTTAATTTTGGTTAATAGTTGGTATTTGGCTTGTTCTTGCTTAATCTTCGGTGGTAGGGATTATAAAGTATAACTTGAGGGATATTCTTTTTCCTTGTGTTTGTAAATGGACATGAGAGGGTATTATGTTGATTTTTAATCTAAAACGTTTCTATATTTTTGTATTGAATCACCTATTTTTCTATCTTTCTACGCTGAAAGTTTTTTACTAGGACTAATAGCTAGTAAGCCACCAGAAAATGTCTTAGCAGCCACCAGTTGTAGGCTGTTACTTGTCGCAGCAGGAATTCCCATGCTTTAGTCAGGGAAGGTGTTTATGCCCAGCATGCTGACGTGTCTGCCTGATACTTTTGATTCCAGTCATGCAAAATCCATATTCTACTGCTTATGGTAATTCCAACTTCAGAGTAAAGTGGCTGACTGTTGTTCGAACAAGAGATGTTGTTTAGACACATATGTACAAAGAGAGACGTTAGATTCCTGATCTTATGGTCTAAGTAGCAGAATGGCATATGGATTGCAGTGGTTAACAGGAGGTTTTATGATAGTTAGTAACCATTAACAGGAGTTTTTGTAGCTGAAGAAGAGGGGATTTTTGCACTTCATATCTAATTTGGTAGAAAGTATAATGAACTTCTTCAGGTTGTGTGTACGTATGATGCCGTAGCATATCCAAACTATGTAGGTCTAAAGTACAGCTAGCTGGTGGTGGAGCACCTGAGTAGACTAAAAGAAAGGTAGTATCAGCTAAACTGAGACCTGACCAACGTGTTTTCCTAAGGATGAATAGCTTGTGCATTCAGATTGTGTTTGCACTCTTATCAGTCTGTGTTCCTTTCCTCTCTTGGGCACCTTGCTTGCTTTTTCTTTCTTACCTGATACTAACTTTAACTGCTTCAGCCAATTTCAGTGCAATTTGGAAGAAGGGACAGAGGCCTTAAACACAATTACATTCTGGCAGCAGAGGAGGAATGCCCATGCAAAGGGCAAGGCTGCCATACAAATGTGTTCCAGATTAGGTGAGAGGTGTGATTGACTTTTGCTTTTAGAAAGGCACAAGGTCAAATTTTCACTGTTTTCACTTGTGGGGAATTTGTAATTGCATCCCTCAATTTCTTGTGTTTTTTCAACCTTTATATAAAATTTCCACATTTCTTTGGTTCTAATGCATGTGAAACTGCTCACTTTTTTTGAAGTTGTTCCCAGGGAACAATCCTCTTTTTAACACAGATCCTGATAGTTGTGTTCTGGGTGCCTATACCTGGTTATTGTACAGGTATATGCTTCCTTAATGGAACAGAGACAATACATTTGTTTTGGTTAGCTTTTGTGTGCAGACTCTTGTTAGGAAAACAAAGTTTATTGCAAGTGTTGTCTGTTTCATTTATGAAAACAGTCCTTGGCACTAATTCAGATCAGTGCTAATGATTAATTTTTACAGGTCAGCTTTCAATATGAACTAGAAATAAAGAGCAAGCTAAGAGTAAAATAATGTAGACGTTATCTGACTTTTGCTTTACCTCTTCAATTTCCGTTTTAGGAAAAATGTTTAACATAGCAGCAGCCATGTCCTCATTATGAAGTAGAATTGTAGTCCAGTGAAAAAAACCATGTGGCTTTCTCTAAATAACTGTTTCTGGGTTTGGGTTAGGTAATAGAAGGAAGGGAACTTAATTCCAGGCTGAAAGATACAGCATTTCAGACTTTTTTTGGTGGTATTATTGAACCTGTTTCAATTTGAAATCTGTGTTCTTCATTTCAGATCATTCAAGCACCTTCTATTTGTAGTTATTTTCAATGATTACTGAAAGTCTTGTTTTGTTTTTCAAAACCTTGTTATTGTTGCAGCAAGCATGCTTTTAGATTAAGTAAAACAAAAGGATATGAAGTTTAGTATATGTACTTGTGTTCTTTTTGTGTTGAACTAAACCAGCAGACTTTTCCAGAAAAAAATATAATGTTCAGCCTAAGTAGGCTATTTTGAATTCTAGCACCGGAGTCAATTTAATTGGAATAAAGTAGGCATTCAGTCTGCCTGAAGCATACTTTGTACCTGTTAGTGTCATGCTCTTAGAAGAATGAATTTGCATAATAACATCACACACACAGAAACAAGATATATCTGTAACATTTTTCGCTAGTTACTGATCAGAATTGCATGTTTCGTTTTTAAGTATTGATCTTTGTTAACTAGTTAAAAAAAGTTAACAGGAGAAATCAGGATTAGTCAGTACTTAAAACTAGGTCAGCACTGAATGGCCAGGCATGGTAGGCAGATTGCATCGGGCTAGAATACACTCACAGAAGTTGGTTATACAGATACAGATCAAGGCAACCTAACCAAAACTAAATTCCTGCCAATAATGTCTTGTAAAAGTATTCACATTTCTGAAAACTGTGTTTGGATGCTTGTATGTGATAAAATGAGTGTTTTGGTATAGTTTAATTTAAAAAAGAAATTGTTTGAAACCAGATTTTTCATTTATATTCATATAGATGTGATTAATAGAACTGGCAAGGTGTTTTTCAATTTATGCACTTACTTGACTTGAACTGAATAGATTTACTTTTTTGGCTTTCATAGTTGTGCTACTGCCATAGAAGATACTCTTTAAACTGTCCATAGTCATGGGTAGCATTATGCGTCCTTTTGATACGGAAAAAGTTTGAAAGGAATATCCAGCAGAAAGAGTTAAATGAAAGTGAAGTTATACCTCTGAAAATACATGAATTATTATTTTTCCCAAGTAAAAGTATTTGTGGATTTGTAATTTTTTTTTAATATTATCAAACCTTACTCTGAGGCATAGAAGGCAATGCTAAAAATTTACGCAGCTGTCATCCTGAATGACTTGTAAACAACTGACTCTGTAATGCACAAAACTTTTCATTCCAGTGTTTAATACAAGTTTTAGTATAAATATGACTAATAGGGTTGTATAGAAAATAATCTCTCCTGCTTGATTCTGGCATCTCCTATAGACCAAACATTTATTGCATTAGAAGACTTTTCAAATACTTTTTTGTAAAAATAAAAAGCAAGTCTTGCCTCACAAGAAACTATTACCAGTTTCTGGATGTATGACTAGTCCAAAACTCTAGCCTCTTGCTACTTGAACTAAGGAAGCAGTTTGTGAGGGATGTGTATTGCTCTAAGAAGCAGTGCTCTGGAAGGAAAATAGCTACTTAGATTTGAGCATTTAACCCTAACTGGTGCTAGTATAGGAGCACCAGAAATCTTGATGCTCGAGTTATCTTCCATGCTTTTGTAGGGATGAAATGTCAAGCTTTACCTTTTTGCTTATTTTACTGAAACTATAGTAATATTTTAAGGGCACGGTTACTGAATGTCTGTCACAGTGTTTTGCTTCTGGGAAAAGAAAACTTCTGAAGTTTTGAACAAGGTGTTCAATCAGAATATTTTTATGGACGCTGTTAAACATGGGAGAAGGACTGATCTTAAACCTCTTCCCACCGTAGTGAAAACACTGCATACATCTGTGATTGTTTCTTAGAGAAAAAAAAATTGAAAACTACTTGAAAAGATAAATTGAAATTTGAAATACCTTACTGAGAAAATGTAGGTAGGACTTAGGATTTTATATTAAATATGTTGACCCATGGTTTTCTGTAATGCAACTTTGTTTTATGCTAGTTCTTGAATGGCTGCAGTTGTATTATTGAAACGTGTCTCTTCCTCTCTTCCTCCTGGTAGAATTTTACCATTCTGTTAATGTAACTCTGTGTTCAAGGACCAATGTAACAGCCTATATTCATTCAGCTTTAAGTAGTTAGAACTACTTAGAAAGCTTATTGGAACTACACCTGAAATGTGCAGAGGAACATGCTGATCTGTGTGACATGCTCGTGAGATGGTTAGCATAGAGAGAATGTTTTGCCGTTTTATTCTCTTTGTGTATGTCATGGAAGCCATATACATTAAAACTATAAACATTATCATTAGTTCTTTGTAATGCATGGCTTTGGAAAGCTACACTGTAAAGATTTGAGATTGTTTGCTACAGCCTCAGCCAAATGATCTGTCTGTGCTCGACCCCAAAAGGCCTGCAAGATGTTCAGACGTGTACACTTGGTTTGTACTAATAAACGTTTATTTATGAGTCTCTGTTAATATGCAAAATAAGAATTAACTTGCTTTGAGTTTCTCTGGAGACAAATATTTAAGATCTATCAACCTTTTATGCTCTTTTAGCACAGTTCAGCTTGCAAGATCTGTCAGAACTTATTTCTGTGGGTTTTTGTGACAGTCCAACAATGCACAGAAAAAAATGAGGAGGCAATTAGAACTCATTCATCCAGAGCAGTGGTAAGGAATGGTAATCACCCTCAGGTCAGCTCTGCCTCTTGAGATTTACAAAACAACCACTAAGAGTTCATGCTGTGCCTTTTTTCCTCCCCTCCAGTGTCACGCTTATTCTTATATGAGGTACTTACTACCTTATGCTAAATCCTACTACAGGCTTTGCACTGGTGTAGTACAACTCCCATGTGCTTTGAGTGCATAATCTGATATATTCCGTAGCTGTGTTACAAGACTGTTTTTCTTTTTGTACAAATTCGGATCTGCAAGTTATTGTTTGTGTGACTGTCAGTTGCGTTCCCCCTCAGTTCTTTGTTCTTCCTTTGGCATCATCCATTATAGTCTAATTTTTCATGATGGACAAAAACTGTGCCTGGCAATGGGAAATTTGTTGATTTAGCAGCTCTTTGTAATGCAAGCAATTTTGAGTCCCTAGGCATACGGTAGTCAGTTATGGCTGTTCTATTTTGAATAAATTGTTCCTCAGCTAAGCTGAGGTTTGTTGGTGTTACAGATACTCATTTATATATAGTTTATTTTGTCTTTATTTTTGTTTTATGGTGTTGTAGTGATAAATTAATGGAAAAAATATTAGCCAGAAAAATCTAGAGAAAGCAAAATTGAAAAAAAGATTTGAGCATGTTTTCAGCTGCTTTCAAAAAAATTACATTCCTGTTACGGTTCCTGTAAAAGTTACATTCCTGTAAAAGGCAATTCCTTATGTTCAGCTAGTCGGATCATTTTCTGTATTTTCTTGGTAGAGAAGTTTTATGTCCAAGAGCACTTATGTGTATGTTTTTGAAAGTAAGAGTCATATCTACTCCATAATAACAGCTTGCCTATCCCATCTGGTTTCTATGTAAGCATTCTACACTCTCTTCATTTCCATGTTTTCCATAATGAAGAGGAGGAAGAACTTCCAGCTCTAGCAAGTGAAGCACATGGAACTGTGGAAGGGCATATTGTGAAGTGTAGAATAAGCAGCAGAGGAAAGTAGGAAAAAGAAAAGAAATGAGGAAATGTCTCTTAATTCAAGTCTCTTCATTCAAAGGAGAGTTGGGGGGAAGAAAAGCTTAACTATGTAACTAACAGTTTCCATGGTTTTGATCATTCTTTGCAGATTTCTTGAAAAGACCGCTGGAGAGCTATGTGAAAAAATTAAAAGTACCTGTTCATGTGATTCGAATGGAACAGCGTTCTGGATTGATTAGAGCCAGATTAAAGGGGGCTGCTGCTTCTAAAGGCCAGGTCATCACCTTCTTAGATGCTCATTGTGAATGTACAGTAGGCTGGCTTGAGCCTCTGCTGGCAAGGATCAAAGCTGACAGGTAATTATCCATCTTTGGTCCATGTTGGTTTTTTTGGTTATTAAGAAATGTTCAAAGTATTACAATATAGCCTACAAGCAACTATCTACTTTTTGAAGGGGTGGATAAATGCTCATTGGTGTAAGTATAAAAGGCTAATTCAGTACAGCTTTTAAAAAGTAAACTTGATCTAAATTGAAGCTTATATTGGGAAGTGTGGGATAGTGTGTTAAATAGCAGAAGACCTGAGCACAAATGGAGTTGAGAAAGCAGTGGAATTTGAGGTCTTCCGTGTGCAACCTGGCCCATTTCTTCACGAATTTGGGAAGACATTATTGAGGAAGGGATGGAGCCCTAATCTCTTGCAACGCCAACGCTCTGAACAAGAACTGTCAGGTTTACTGTTTTCAGGTTCTCGTTGCGTTTTCTTTATTTTGTAATGTGTTTCTATTGTGGAAATACGTGCTGTGACTTGGTTTTCTGTGATTACTTTCTAGAGTTAGAATAGCTACTGGAATCATACTGACCTACACTGCAGTATCATAGCTTTATATTTCTATCTTAAGTCAATACTCACAGCACTTATATCCATGATAGTGTGATGGAAATTGTATTGAGAGGAAAAAAAAAAGGAGTGAGAGAATGGTCTGCTTTATAGGACATTTATACATCTGAGCAGTAACTCTGTAGATGCACACCAGTCTGTTAGTGAGCAGCATATTAAATAGACTAGATATTAAGTATGTAAGTATGGCGTTACAGTTCTGTTTTGTTCTTACGGTTATAGATTAAAATAACTTTGAAAATTTAACGTTACAAAATACAGCATTACACAGTGAAAAATCCTCAGATAATGAATCTTTGTTCAGCACTGTGCTGATGTAATACTAACCTTTAAGTTACTATTAAAACACTTTTTATGAGACTACGATACGTAAGTTGTTAAAATTTGTGCAAATGGCTCAACTAAGTCCTTTAAATATAGTTGCAACCCCTGAATCTTTTTGCAGAGCTTTCTGTGAGAGGGAGCCTGCTTGAGGATGGTTTCTTAAGTGTTTTTAAGATGATTAGTTTCTGTGAGTATGTCTTAATAATGTCAGGAGAGTGGACAAGGAGGCCTCTTTCTGTCAACTTTGATACAGTAGTTATACTTCGTTAACAATGGCTATCATTTCTTAGTCCTAAGGGCATATAAGAATACTTCCCCAGACATAATGACCACATTTTAATTTCAAAACATGCAAGTTACTTTGCTTAACTAGAAATGAAATCCTTGTTTTCTATACAATTACTATACCACTGAGAAAGCTGTGATCAATTTTTCTATCTGCAGAGAGATGATTCTTTATTACTGGTAATAATGCAAATATTATTTTTAAAAAGTGCTAGTATTGCCAAAATTGTATCAGAAAAACACATTGTCCTTTAGGGGAAT
This sequence comes from Falco rusticolus, assembly GCF_015220075.1. Lineage (NCBI taxonomy): Eukaryota > Metazoa > Chordata > Aves > Falconiformes > Falconidae > Falco > Falco rusticolus. The sequence goes on from NC_051189.1 coordinate 76,468,502, forward strand.
TAACTCTTAATTAGCAAGACAGAGAGTATGTTTCATAATAATAATCTATTGAGTACAGTTGTTAAGAGATGGCATTATGAAAATTTAAACTGCATGTGTTAAAAACAAAATTAAAAAAACACCACCATCTTTTTTGACAATTTAATTAATAGGGTTTGATTCTCTCCTTTGTCTAGGAGAACAGTGGTGTGTCCTATCATTGACGTAATTAGCGATGACACCTTTGAATATATGGCAGGGTCTGACATGACCTATGGTGGATTCAACTGGAAGCTGAATTTTCGTTGGTATCCTGTTCCTCAGAGAGAGATGGATCGACGGAAAGGAGATCGAACCCTTCCTGTTAGGTAATGAGAAAATATTAAGTCAGTTAGTGTTCACATGATTGTTTAATGATATCCTTTTTACGTTAATCTTGTGAGTGAGTACTTAATGAATTGTGTTGTCGCATCATCTTTGTCTGGCCAAAGGAACAGCATAAAAGTTCTTTGACATGGACTGGTGTTGGTTTGGTAGCAATGAAGGAAGCAATCAGCCTGTGACTTGAGAAAATTTTAAGTTTTATGTCAATTACTGATAAATTGCTAGCTTTTAACTAGTTTTTGTACCAATATACAGATTTTTATTGAGGCTTTTTTTATCTTTTACTCAAACAAGTAAACAACATTTTGAAAAGGTGCATCGATTTTTTACATGTGTATGTATGTATTTGTGTGTGTGCATACATATATAAACGTAATTTCTTCAAAGTGCATGGTTGAGAGGTGAATTAATACTAGGATGTCATGCAGATGCTGTAGCAAAGGTAATAAGAAAAAAGATAACTTATGTATAATGTATACTTCTTAACAATTGCAAACTTACCTTTTCTGGCCTTCCTGTTCTGAAAAGTGGGCAATGTTTACTTACCATAAAGTTGAGGATATGGCCTTTACTGCTTCTTGGGTTTTGTTTTTTTTTTTTCATTTAAGAAATCAAGAGTTCTTCTGAGGATATGGTTAATTGTATAATCCCACCACCACCACCAAGTTTCCTTTCTAGGGGAGAAAGCTACATAAATGTTTTGTTAGATTGTGACCTGGTTTATATTTTGTGTCCTTCAGAAAAAGTCCAATGCATTTGAGGAAAATGACTAGTGATATAAAATAATTTATTCTAAAAGTGTGAGTAATTTGTGTACTTGAACTGCAAAGATGTGTCATCAGCCTAATGTATAATTTACCATTTGTACACTTGTTGACTAAAAAGGTGGAAATCTGGGAGATGTTGGTAAAGTTAGGAGAAACCAGCACAGTTCTCTTTTTCTACCAATAAGGAATTTTTAAAGAAAATCTGGATGTAACCCTGACGACAGTTTTCTTCTATGAAGCAATAATAGTGCAAGCAAGCAGGCCGCTTCATGGCCTCCCATAACTTTTTCAAGAACAGTTGCCAGAAGTATAAATTTCCTGTCAGAAACTGGTTTCTTTTTTATGAATTACCAGCACTGAAGCCAGAAGTCTTTCTCTGGAATTGCAGCAGCTTTCTAGGAGCTGTTTATCTGGATTACAATTTGAAGTGAGAAAATAAGGAGAACTGTCAATAACTGCTTCCATCCCTGGAAAATTTTGGGCTAGCAAGTACATCGATGGTAACTGAATTTGGATGGAAACCTACTGAGCAGGAATGTGTTAGAAACTTGGGAAATAAAAAGATATTTTGTCAGTGTAAGGGTGAAATGTATTTAAGTGTATGTTTTCATAATGACTGACACTTACCTTTTGTCTTCCCCTCCCCCCCAGGACACCTACAATGGCAGGAGGTCTTTTTTCAATAGACAGAGATTACTTTCAGGAAATTGGAACATATGATGCTGGAATGGATATTTGGGGTGGAGAAAACTTAGAAATTTCTTTCAGGGTAGGTAAAACTTTTCAGTGTTTTGTTACTCAGGACAGTGCATCTTGAGTTCTGTAAAATACAGATCTGCTGCCTGCATCAGTGTCCTCCCCTGTTGCAGTTAGCACTTTGCTTCTGTCGTGTTCTTCCAATGTAGATATGTAAAGACTGTAGCTGTTAGTGAAAAGTGCATGGTGAATTGTTGGCATAGCTTTGTGATTAAAAGATTGGGACGGTCATTCTGAAGAATGGCTGTGTGTCAAAAGGAGTTCAGTTAGAAAAGCTAATTGGGTAGCATAAGTTAAGGGTGATATCATCAGTGCATGGTTTAATGTGTCAGTGAAATGTGAGCACTTCTGTTACAAACTCTCCTCGTGCTGTTTTCTAACTTAATTATTGCATCTGTTCATTTGGATGTGGACTTAACCAGTGGTGTTCTCGCTTTGGTTCCTACCAAACTGAACTATTTGCTTTTGGTTTACTTATTATCTCAGAATATACAGGTGGATACTTCTGAAGTAGTTCAGCCTCCTGGATTTGCATTTTTAGAGGTCCAATGTAAAAATGCAAATATTTTCAGAATCTTTAGTTGGGAAATGTATGGGGGTTTTTACATGTATATTCTACTTTATGATAGAGTTTTTTGGACAGATCACCACCTGTTACTTCCTGTGATTCATGTGAGCCTTTTCCTCCCAATGCTGTCAACTTGCCCAGTTCTCCAAAGTAGCCTTGCTGATGCATTACTGCTTCGAGGCCTGATATACACTTTATTATGGTGCCTGACTCATGTTTGTGAGCATCTTTATCTGTTGAGCAGGAAACAGGCATATGTTTCTCTTCCATGCAGTATGTGTTTGTTCTAGACCTCAACTAATGTTGTTTCTCCAGCTTGAGCAGAAGCAAGTGATTAACAGTTTTAAACTTTTTTTTTTAACAACTTGAAGCTATGGAATAATTGTTCTATCACTTTCAGATCTGGCAGTGTGGTGGCACTTTGGAAATTGTAACTTGTTCACATGTTGGTCATGTGTTCAGGAAAGCAACACCATACACTTTTCCAGGAGGTACAGGGCAGATTATCAACAAAAATAACAGGCGACTTGCAGAAGTCTGGATGGATGAATTCAAAAACTTTTTTTACATCATTTCCCCAGGTGAGCAGGCCTTTGGTTATGAGAAATACCTATTAAATATTAAAACGTTAACATCTTTTGGCTTAGTAGAGTTTGCACTTCACTATCCAGAGTATAGGAGCAGGTTGCTAGTATACTTGTCTGTATGATATTTATTATGTTTCATAAAATGGATGTTAAAAAACCAAGAGGATGTAAAATATGAGAGCAAATTTACTATTAACTCAATTTCTGGAAAAAAAAAAAATCAGGGAAAGAGAGGAAGCCTGGGAAATACTGATTACTTACTTTCCACTACTGAATATTGTTGCTGTTGTTGTTGTTGTTCAAAAAAACAAAGGAAAAGAGACAAACTTTGGGTAACAACAGACATAATTTCTAAATACTTGAGACAATAGAGGCTTTTGACTTTAAATACGAAGTGGTAGTTCTATGTACCATGTCTGCTTTTCCAAAAATGTATCTTTAAAACTAATATTTCCTTATGACTTATCAAACCTGCATTAGTATTCAAATTTAAAAGCTGTAATACAATGTAGTATGAGTCTGAACAATGTCAGATTTTAGATTAATGGTTTTAAGAATACTTGTTGAGAACAAGTCACTGTGCAGATTTATGTTCTTTTTTTGTCTTAAGAGAATGTATTACTCAAGACTGTGTAAGATTTTTTTTTTTAATTAAAAATAATTCTTACTGCTACTCAAAGCTTAGCTGAAATCAGAAGCTAATAGCTTATGGTTACTGCCCTGTGTTGTTGTTAATGAAGCATTATGAATTCAAACATGACATGTATAGATATTCAGAAAACTTGTATTTAAATAGGTGCAATCATTTTTGGTTAAGATTGCTTTTATGCATCCATGTCAAGCAAGATTTTAAAATGTAAAAAGTAGCTGGAACACCTAACTATAAAAATTATCTAATTGTTAAAAAGAAATTTACATTACTGAACACCATGATAAGGCTGTTATTTTATATATAATCTCTGTAGTCCTTCCGTTTCATGTGTTAAGTGTAGGCTACAAAAGGAGTCATACTGTTTGAATTTTGTAGGATTGTTATTTTGATAGGACTTACTTTCAGAGTTTTGCAGTGTTGTGGAATATACATGCATTCTGCTGTTGGAGAAAAGGAATGAAAGAATTCAATCTAAACCAGAATAGGGTAAAAATTTTGAAATGGTGAAAGTAACTTAAGCAGTTGTCTAACTGCACTGTATATTTTCTTTCCTTTCAAAAGATGCATGTCTGCATAGTTAGTATGCTGATAGACTGAATGATTGCTGGATAGGGATGTGTTCTTGCCAGGCTCCTCTTAAGAGCATCTACACCTTCCAACTGGCACACAATCTCATTTCTATACCTGTGTCCATATTGACACTGCACTGAAGTTTAATAGAATTTCTAAGCATTTCAAGAATAGGATCATGTAGTACCTGAAGAAGTTGTTGCTCTGAAACTGATTTGTTGCCTGGGGCTGTGAAAAGAGTGGTTAGTACTGTGGGTCATTCTTAGGTATGATGTAATACCTGTTGTTCATAGAATGAGCGCATAAATGTACTCAGTGCCACTCATGCCTCTCACCCCGCCCCCCAAATCCACGTAAGTTGTGAGAGCCGGTAGGTGTTAACTAGAAAGGATTGCTGTTTTGGGAAGTTCACAAGCACTTTGCTGTTGTTATTCTGATATATCTCCAATCTTACCTGAGTGTTGCAGACCCTGATCTTACCCGTTGACAGCAAGTAACATCAGTGTGAATTTCAGTAATTCTTTCTGGCCAATAGTTGTCTTAGAAACTCAGTGAATCTCTGCTGCATCGGCTCATTTAGCCATACTCTGCTTTTCCAGGTATCCTTCTAACATAAACATTTTAATGTTTAGTTCATACAGAATGATGGTGTAGTGGCCCTCTGGCAGAGTACAGCATGCAGCTTGTGAAACTCTTCGCTAGTACAAGTACAATGTGTACTTTCAATATTACTGTGACACTGTCTTGAGTTCTTGCAAGGACTGAGGTGAGAATTTTTAAGCTGATGCTGGTTTGCAAGCCTGGGTGCAGATGAGCGAGGAAAACAAGCAATCCGCTGTGCACCCAGGTTTTTTCTTATTAGTTGACATGGAAGAGAAAATTGGATTTTGGGGGAGGTAATATACTGACAGGCATCATTGAGCCTAGCTAACAAGAAATTTGTTTCCTCCTTTATATCCTTTCTATTCTGCTCCCCTAAGATACTGAATCACAGAGGGATTGGTCCAGGAAAGCAAACCTAGGATTTTCAGGTAGCTTTCCCACTTCATGTAATTTGTGTTATGCGGGGGGAAAAAAAAGGCTTACTGCTTGAATGATAGAGACTCAAGAGACTGTACTATTAATGTAATGTAGTTAAATGGAAAGCTGCCCTCTTGAAAAATAAGCCTGTAATCCTTTTTTCTGTAATAAGTACAGCCTAGTAGAAATTGTTACTTGTCTGTTTTAAGGTTTAATGCATTTTAGAAGCCACCTCTCTCCTTAGGAGTGGTTAGGTTGGGTAGGGCAGTTGAGTAGTTGGGCAGGGAAGTATTGCAGCAGCTGCTCCTCAACTAAAATCAAACCTATCTTATTGCACACAACAGCTATTTTCCATGGCAGTAATGGCACTGGCTATAGTCTTTTCTCATTAGCTGACTGTTTTCCTCACAGTCATGCTTTACGGCAAGGTGTTGTTTCCCAGACCGTTTCCTCTTAGGCTTTCAGAAAATGGGTCCAGCACATGCAGATGAATAATCTGATTCCTGGCTCCAGTGATTCTGTTCTGTGGACACTGCCACTTCTTTATTCCTAATGGTGGCCGTTCATCACTTTCTCCAGCCTAAAATACTAGGACTAGATTGTCCAAGGTGAGGCTTCACAAGATGGCGATGGCAGTCTGACAGCTTGCTGTGAGGAGAGTGCCTTGCTTTCCATGGCAGGTGATAGGGCTTCACCTCCCCTCACTTGTTGACTGTTGTCTGTGTCCACTGATTGGACTTGCCAAACCTGTTAGGGTTATTTGTCCTGTGGGTTGGCTCTCCACTGGTTAAGTTCACCCCTGTGGCAGCACAGGAGGTGCAGCAGGAATCTGAAGGTGAGCAAGGGAAAGCTGCCCCTTTCCACAGCAGAAGCTGAAAGCATTAGGCTGGCTTACCACAGCTACCTCACCCTGCCCTTCTCTCCTAACTACTAATTAATGATAAAGTGACAGCTGCAAAATTTGGTATCCTCAGTTTAAAAGTGAAGCATGAATACCTTCAGACTGCATGGTTTCCCTGTTCTGCATGTGAGTCTGGGTTCCAGCTCCTACATGTACCCCCACTCCTTGTCCGGCATGCATTCTTGTCATTGAGCAGCCTCTCCCATCCCAGCTGGCGAGCTGAAGGCATCTTAGAAAGCCACTTCAGTGAGCTCGGGTAGAACCTCATCTAGCTGGTATAGAAATTAGTTTTATTGTTGAGCAAAAGTTTGCCCTTGAAGGTATCTTCTGTTGCACTGGGGCTAAGTGGAAAGGCAGAAAGCCTGAAAAGACAGCATTGCAGAATTACCTGAGCAAGAACCATCTAGGCAGACATTAGATGTGTTATTCTGAAAACTGCATCAGTAGGCCTAGTTTCTAATTGTTGCATGCACTTGTCTTGAGGCAAGCATGGTAAGTCAAGGTTCCATAGGTAGACTGGAAATGGATAACTTTTTTATTTGTGTGGTTTTGTTTTCAGCTAGTATTCCCTGTTAGCATTAATTGGGAATGCAAATAATGGAACTGTTCAAATTGGTTTAAAATTATTATTGCTTATCGAGTTTCATAATAGTAAAAACAAGTTCTATGATTTTTAACAGAAGACTAGTTTTAGATGAAATAGTTTTCATACTTGTCATGCTTTTGAAAATGATTGAACAATTGATAGTCTTGATCAAAATATGCTGCTTTTTCTTTCAAAGCAATTTAGCATAAATATATTGCCACATGTTGAACTTTGCAAGCAATTTTTTAGTTGTTTTGAAGTTCTGAGGCTGGCAGAACTGTTGCAGCACAACCGATAGGAAGCTCAAATATAAGGTGACAAAGAAAATTAATCTGAAGGAGTACTTTACTGATAGACATCATTATATGTATGTGTTTCTAAAGGTGTAAGGAAAGACCATTATATATTACTAATCAGAGTAGTCTGGTACTGCATACCAAACTTCTTCAAGAATAGTGGTAGCACAAGCTGTTGCTGAGATGAGTCTTTATTTGTGCAAAAGAACTGGTGGTGGTGTAACTTTTTTTGTGTGGTAGTTTTTGCCTTATCAATATTTAATTTTTAGTACATCTTTAAATATATGTGTGAAAAAAAAGCATGTGATTGTGGACATAGCTGTGGAGTCTGGCATAATTCTTTCCTGGGGGGAAGTTTTGATCTAATTCTTGTTTTGTGCTTTGTTTTTTGTTTTGTTTTTTTAGCTGAGCCATTAAAAACAAGTACAAAAACACTGGAAGATATATGTCACTTTCATGTGTATATAAACTTTACTGGTCTGTGGAGGAAATAACAATTTACACATGTACTTAATTTTTATATGTTTTATACTTTGCAGTTTTCCTAGTTGCTTCCTTTTTTTCTTTTCCTTCCCAAAAGAACTGTAACCCGTAAGTGACCGCCACTGCACTGTATAGGAACACTCAAGCTAGTTTTGAGTAATACAGATAAAGTACCAGAAATCTAGGAAATGGAGTAATTCAGCCTCTTTAAAGGATACCCCTAAGGCAACTATACCTGTTCTGCTATTCGGTCCATCTGCTAACCTGCTGCTAACTGCAGTTATGTGGCAATATATAGTTTGGTGCAAACCTAACTTAAGAGAGGATTTCTAAAAAAATCTTTCAGACTAAAAATGGTTAAATGTAATATAATACATACCTTTTACTGCATTGTAACAGAGAGAAAATCAGCTGCCACTTTTCTTTCTACTTGTTGACATTTTAAAATACTTTAAGAAACAGCATGCACATATGCTATTAAGTCACTTTGCATTTAATTGTTTATGGTTGTGACTTTAATTCTTACTGCCATCCAGTGATGTGACAAAGCCTTAACAGTGTTGTTTTCTTAAGGTGGTCGATTTAGCAGACTGATGAAATAGTTTTGAGTGCTGTAAGGTTGTTGTAAGGATGGCATGATAACTGTTTCATCCATCAGCAGCTTTTTTATCACTGAAAAACGAAGAACTCCATACTTAGCTGTGGTTGGTACAACCTTTCTCTTCTTGCTTCATCATCTTTTGAATGAGTGCTCCTTTTGGTGTAGAGCAAATACTTGCTTTGGTGAAGATAGAACAGTGGTTTTTTTGGAGGTTTTCTTTGTCTTGTGGTTTTTGGTTTTGGAATTTCTTTTGTGACTGGAAAGCCCAAACTGAAGTTTTTTGGTATTCTATTCCAAGAGATTTTTAAATTTCATTCACACTATTCAAAATATTAAAAAAACAAGCTCTCCTTTGCTTTCATTCCCTTTCCAGTGTAGTTCTCAAACATCTTTGTTAAAAAGCCTTTTAGGTTTGTATTTAAAAAAAAAAAAAAAGCCTGTGTAACATTTTTTATTTCTGGAATACTGAAATTACTAATGTTTTTATTGATGTTTACAAAGATTTAGCTGAAACGGCAGTTATCTGTCTTAATTGAGTAGACATACACCATCTTCTGGTTGGTCGATGTAATAACACAGTATGCTAACAATGTCTCGAACTCAATTTCAAAAGTTCAACAATTTCAGAGGTAATTCACAGTCCTCTAAGTGGAGGGATTTCTGAAAAATGTATGCAGCTGGAGGTCTATAGTGTGGCGGCCAGTTGAGCCATATTTGTGGTCTGTGAGGGGAATTTAAATTGCTAGGAATTGTTTTTGTTCTTTTTTGGTTTAGGTTTTCGTTTTATTTGTTGTTTTTTGGGTTTTTTGTAGTATATTACTTTTGGCCTGTGTGTTATGGAGTGTAGTGTGGAAAATACAAAAAACCCATGATGCCTGAAAACTAGAAATTATTCTACCCTTAATTAATCAGTATTACTGGAATATTAATGACTAGCGCTTAATGCTGGTCAGGCAAAAATATCTACTGATCATGCACACCTTCCTTAACCTGTCTGCAGATGGGACTTGCACAAATTAATCTTTGGAAGGAATTACAATAACCACAAAGCAGTAGGAAGGTACAGAAAGAATGAGCACTTTGATAAATGAGAAGCAAAGGAGAAGAAAGGCAAGCAAAATACCACAAAAAATGATAACAGTCTAATGGTGAATGTACTTCCTGCAAATGCTGCAGTTATATTGAACAAATACTGAATTATTAAAGGATTAGTTCCCTGTATGAAGGCTGCTTTCTGACTGTTTCTTTGTGCAGTTAGATAGATGGTGAAGGTCCAGCAGGTGGTACCTGGCTTACAGAATTAAATTAAAATGGAATTCTCCTTGCTCCAGAGGAGACTACCATGTTATACACCCCGATTGCCATTGGGGATGGAATGGCGTTAGTGACTGTAATGGTTTTAACCTTGCTCCTTTGATAACTTAGTAAGCAACTGCATTCAGATTGTTCCACAAACCACAGGTAATAAATCGACGTGTAGCACGGATGTAGTGATTCCATCTTTTCTATAATTATCTGGAAAAAGAAGTCACAGGTAGTGACTGACATGTTCTTTCTGAGAATATAAACAGTGTAATGCTATATTAAAAAAAAACCAAAACATTTTGTTGTGTAGAGATGATTTTCTAAAGAGAAAGTCTTTCATGCAAGCAGTGTATTATACTGATCATTTTTGTATCAAGTGGATGTACATAACTTTTATTAGCAGTCATTGAACAAAACTTTCTTTGTTGCTACAGGAGTTACTAAAGTTGATTATGGGGACATATCGTCACGACTTGGACTAAGACGCAAGCTCCAGTGCAAGCCTTTCTCCTGGTACCTGGAGAACGTTTATCCTGATTCCCAAATTCCACGCCATTACTTTTCTCTAGGAGAGGTGAGATTTTATTCTACATATCTTAATGTGCAACTTACGTTGGGTAGGTAAGTTGTGTTCTGAACTGAGTAGTGCAAACAAGTTATCTCCAGCAAAGTCCAAGTATCTTGCACCTGTGTTCCTTGTGAAATGATACATCTGGCTTCTCAGTGAGGCAGAAAACTGAACTTCGGTATACAGTACTGTAACTGGAATGTTCTCCCTTTTTTGCTACAATACTAAATGTTACATAGAAAGGCTTTAGAAATATTCCTTCAGAAACTTATAGTTATGAATAACTTTCTATATAACATTCTCTAAGTAGAGTATGAGCAGAATTTTGCTTAAAGATCTAGACCAGGTCAAGCAAGGGCTTGGCCCAACAATAGCTCTGAACTTTACCGCCAGAACCCTCGTCCGTGACCAGCAAACTCCAGTGATCCCTAAACCTTGCTAGACATTTCTCTTACTTTTTCTTTAAAGTTTCTTAGGTGACTGTAAAGGTAGTACAGATGATGCTTTCCTAAATGAGCATGCACCTACTCTCCCCTACAAGCCACGCTGAGGCAAATATTGAGCGCATTGTAGGGTGATTTTGTACCGTTTGTTTTTAAAAGAAGCGCTTTTAACAAAATGGAGCAGGCATTCATGCTGCTGCATGACTATCAAGAGACTTGCTACCCCTGCCTGCTTACTATATAGTAATACAGGGATTAAGGCTGTAACTTAAGAAGTGAGGAAATTGAAACCAGTCACCCATGATTTCAAAGGGAATTAAACCCACCATGCCTAGGAGAGTGCTTTAAAACTTCTGAAGGTTTTGGGCTGGAGACTCAACTGTGTCCATTTTGTTATAGCTGAGCCTTTAAGCAAAGAGAGTCCCCAGGATGGAAGGATCCCTGAAAGAAAGTAAAGAAACAAACGTGGCTCTGTAACCTGGTAGCTTGAGAATTTGCTTGGGAGTTTGAGTCTCAGACAGTGGTTTCTCATTGTAGTACAGTTGCTGCTATATTTTACATTTCATTCCCATAATCTCTGGTGTATGGCAGAGAAAACTGGTGCCAGTGTGGTTTGATATGGACCTAGTTCTCTTCTAAAAAATAACCTTTGGTGAGGTGCTCTTTTTCACTCCTAGATAAGAAATGTGGAGACAAATCAATGTCTGGATAACATGGCAAGGAAAGAAAATGAGAAGGTTGGAATTTTTAACTGCCATGGAATGGGTGGCAATCAGGTGATTATTTTGTTTTATTTTCTTAATATATTGAATTATTTGGAACACTACTTCTCCTCACTGGGACAATTCTTCAGTTCTTTCAGTAGTTATCTTTAAAATATACCAAAGTGGTAAAGTTTAGGAAACCCTTGCTGAAAAAGATGCCTGTAAGAGGAAATGCATAAGAAGATTTCTTGAGTGGTTTGTCATTTGTAGATTTTTGAGGCCTTATTGTAATAGGTTTTAGATCAACTTTCAAGTCAAAAAAGAAATGAGGAGAGAAAGGAGACCTGCTGCAAGCAAGACTTTTCACCTCCTGTAGGTTCTCTGGGACTGTCTTCTGGTTAGATGTCCTTATTGGCATTATTACTTTAAAAATAAAACCCAAACATGCCTGTACCTGAAACGCTGTTTATAATGTACATTTTTCTGGGGGTCAGTTCTGGAATTTATTTTACATCTTGGTTTTTGTTCTATTTCGTCAATAATTCTTGATGTTGGGGTTTTTTTCAGTATACAGGGATTACCTGTGTTGGGGATTCTCCTGTTTCTGTACAGGAAGCAGTCTAGAATTAAAAAAAATGTCAGTTTTGACTGAAGAGCTTGTTCGTATAGTGTTTATATTTATTCCCTAAAAAACCCCACCATAATCTTTCTATACACGCTGAATGGAAAAGAATAAAACCCTGAAAGTTTTAGTGGATATCAATGAAGTAATGCACAAATGTTCCCCCTGCCCCAGGAAGTTTTAGTTGAACTTTTTTTCCAGTTCCTCTCATTCTTTTTCTGTCTAGGTTTTCTCATATACTGCCAACAAGGAAATTCGAACAGATGATTTGTGTTTAGATGTATCCAAACTTAATGGCCCAGTAACGATGCTCAAGTGCCACCATCTAAAAGGAAATCAGCTTTGGGAATATGATCCAGTGGTAAGTCTTCTAATGACTTGTGACAACTTGCGTTTTACATGAACCTACAGAGCAACATATTCCAGTGTGAAACCACTACTGGACAGTCAAAACAGGAAACAAGGTCAGGGTTATGTTCCCTCTGTTATTAATTCATTGTGTAATCACTAAATAGACATTAAATCAATCTGTATCGATTTAATTACCTGGTGAATTTTGGGGGAGCTTTTAGAAGAATATATTTAATGTGCTTTTTAGGTCCTCTGGAGAAGGTCCTCTGGAGAGAGGTCCTCTGGTCCACTAGTCTGCTAGTGTAGTGTTGTGTTACAGTGAGATTAACAATGGAAAAGTATTCCAGGTATCTTCTGGACCAGTAAAAGTTAATGCTAACAAACTTGTGACAAATTCGTCACCTGGTATCTTATCTTGCACAAGGTTAAAAGGAAATACTTCTCTAATTAAAAAATCAGCATCCCAAAATTATAAGGAAGATTTTACATTTCTAATCATGATATGTTTAAGGTTGAGATGCTTAAAGCAGCTTTATTTTAATTTTACCTTTAATTTATTCTTTTTCTTGTACATCATGTTCAAATTTATTTGAAGTTCACATGTTGAACTGCCAGATCTAGAAATCATTGATTGTTGATCCATTCATCACTAATTTGATTTGCAAGCTCTAAAAACTCCCTTGTGATATAGTGCTGTCAAGAACTCTGACTTAAATCATGGCTAGTTAGTAAGGAATAGTTCTAAAACTTCTTAATTTAAAATCACTTATTGCAAAAGACAATTGTGAGACAATTTGTGGAAGGAGAATCTTGCCAGTATAATCATGACAACTATTTTATAAAGAGAACATGTGGATATTTAGCTACTAAAAAGTAATTTCACAGATTAAAAAAAAAAAAAAAAAAAAAGAGAGCGAGAGAAAGAAAAGAAATAAGGGTGGGTTGGGCATACCTAACAAGGTATTTCTAACTAAATAGACTTGCTGTAGATTTTAGTAGCTGAGGTGTTAATGAAACCTACAGCCTTTAAGACTAAAAGGAAATATGTATGAAAGATGATTTTTTCATTAGGATGGTAGTTAATGTGGAAGATGGTGGATCTTTACTTGAATTTCTGCACGTTGCTAGCAGCTGCTGGTAGGAGACTGAAGCAAGCTGTTGAAGGCTTTCAGGATTAAATGTTAATTGAAATGATTAAATTTGAATCTTGGGAACCATTCATTCTTGTTTTTAATGTAGTTAGTTCACATGACTTAAGTAAATAAGATGAGTAATATTACTACATGGCAGCGATTCACCAAAGTACTTTTTATTTTGTTTCTACTTTATCATTTGGGAAGAACATTGCACTTAGGTGTCTGAAGATGCAGTAGTCTGTCTTGCAATGATTGACACAGACAGTAAAACAGTAAAGACAGTAAAACTTCCCCTGTGTCAATCTTGAGCCATAGATTTGGCTGTATTTGTATTTTCTCTTCATTCTGCCAGTGGAAAATCTAGGTATAACCTTCAGAACTTTACTGAAAGCTGGCTAATAAAACACAAAAACAATTTAGGGAGTACTTAGCAAGAACTCCTGCCTGCTTAGCTGGATGATTTTCGTGTAGGTTTTATTTTTCTTTTGCCTCTGTTCAGGAGACATGTAAGAAGCCCCTTTCCCTTGGTGTCTACCAGATAGAAAGAGAAAGGAGGGGGAAGCAAAACCTAAACCTGTGTGTTAGTTATTTGTTTGCTTATGTCTGTTCCAACTGTCTCATTCGTTCTTCATGTGCTGTATGAGCGGAGGAAATGTGCTCAGGTTTTTGGTTGGGGGTTATTTTACCCTTCATTGCTTGTGCACACAAGGCCTGCTTGTTCTGCCACTTTTCTGTCAGTCCAGTAGCGCTGCTGAGTGAGAGAAGAAATACTGATAGTAATGCCTGTCAGTACCATAGAGAAGTTGATGCACTGATGAGTACCCACAGCACAGTGGCAGGAAATGCAACTTTTGAAGATCTGTTGTCCATGAGGATAGTGCGGAGGTAGACAGAGTGGTGTATGGAAGATTGCATAAGTAAGATTAGTAGGTATTGCAAAAGATACATATGTATGTGAACTTGTACGCATCTTTTTTTTTTTTTTTAAAGAACATATTTTTTAAAAAAACATAGTACTAAAAGAACACAATGTAAGGTCAGTGTTGTCCCCAGCTGAGGATAAAAGTGTACTTTCAAATACATATTTCACGTGTTCATTCTGATCAAAGCTTCTCTTATAACTAATAATTGAAGTTGTATATCTTACCAAACTTTAATTTCTAACTCCTCAAATATCCCTAGGTATATAGTCCTATTTAAAGAATGGTGGATATTGCTTGATAAAGAACATGATTTAAAAGTTCAGACTGTTCTGTTTTTCACAAAGCATTGTTTTTAATATCTACCACATCAAATAGCATGTTTCAGTGTTCTTTAGGATTGGGACATGGAGTCAGTAACCAAGGGGTCTTGTCTAGTTCCTACATACCTGTGGAAGAATTTTAATGGCCACTAGAAACTTTTTGGTGAACTTATGCCTGGTGAATTTTGTAAAACTAATTTCTTTTTGTTTTGTCTTCAAGAAATTAACCCTGTTGCACGTGAACAGTAACCAGTGCCTGGACAAAGCCACCGAAGAGGACAGCCAAGTACCCAGCATCAGAGACTGCAATGGCAGCCGCTCCCAGCAGTGGCTGCTTCGCAATGTCACCCTTCCAGAAATATTCTGAGAGGTTCTAAAAAAAAAAAGCAAAAAATTGACTGGGCTACCTCGGCTGATACTTGGGCTACACTGTTAAGTAGCAACAGAATCTTCTGCTCTGCAGAATCCACAGTTCATCAGCTGTTAGAACTCCTGCAGCTTCTCAGTAGCTGTGAACCAGCCTTCCTGTATAAGGATGTGAAACTACCACACATACTAGTGAAACTGCGCCCACTGATGTTTACAAGATCGAAAAAATTTCTTTCAGCAAGTCATTTTGAGAACGTTTGGACAGTGGAAACATAATCAATGAAATAATCTCTCTGAAGAGCTGCATATCGTTGTAGTTTGCTTGCACATCAGTAAACTCTGCTGAAAGTGCTGTTGTAATGAAGAAAGTTCCAAGATTTTTTTTCCCTGGTTTAGCAGTGGTAACCAGACTACTAAATATAGATTCACAAATAAATGAGAGAGCTGGAAACCAGATTCAGTAACATGAAATAAGAATTCTGTGATTTAAAAACAAAAAGTAAACAGGGTTTAATGGAAACTAAATCAGAACTATGAAAAGTACGATTTGTTATAGTGAAGTATCAAATTTATATGTAGATTTTATACCTCAGTGGGGGAAAATAACCAAGTCAAAAGACAATTGTTTCTCTTTTTCAATTGTGAGATAGTCCATAAATACTCTTTTTTTTTTTTTTTTTTTTTCTGGTGAGTCTAAAATTCTTTTGGGTGCAAAAAAAGCGAGCATAAGAATAAACATAGCTCTTGAATGTCAGGTCAACTTTTTTCATTTTTTTATTTTAATTTCTTGGCTGTTGGAATTGTATCTTTTTATTACTGTCTGAAAACTGGAGGTTAACATGCTGTCTAACTGTTTTGTTTTATTTTTTTTTTTGTGTCCAAAGCTTCTGTTTCAGTTTCTACTTGGGTCAGTCAGCTTATGGTCTTTCATGGCCAAACAAAAGGTTTAAGTACACTTTGAAATTATTAAGTTAACTTGACAGGATACACTTAGCGCCCAAGACCTATACTACTGTACTACAGTTTTGTTTTCATAGCAATAAATCTTTTGTTTCTTGTTTGATTTCAGTCATCAGAAAGCCAGCAGAAAAGATACATGATTTGGCTAGCAGGAGACTGGCAAAATTGAAGGTTTTCTGGAATCTTTTTTCACTTCATATTCAGATGTGCTTCATTGTCAAGTGCATATTTAGATTAGACTCTGAATTGTAATGTTGATCTGCTGCTTTTTTCTAATAAAACCTAAAGAAAAATAGCAAAATTGGCATGGTTTTTAAAGTCAACATAGCCAAAAGCAATATGACTATGTCAGTACATTGGTCTGCATTTTTTAACTGAATTGCTTTGTTTTGTTACAAAAAAAAAAATCTGTGTGGGCTAATCTTGAAAATGAGCCACTGAATGCTCAGAGTATACATTGAATTTTCTTTTGGAAAGAAAAATGAGATTTGCTTAATGGAGAGGATATTTTTATGATAAATGTCATTGTTTGGCCAACTGTCCTGTAAAGCAAATTAAACCTAGACTCATGCAAAAGTTGTGTGGAATTATATTTGGATGTTATGGCTATTTTAGATTTGCTATTCCAAGTTGCTTTAGTCAGTGTTATGTCCATTATTTCTGCAGCAGTACACAAGAGTTTTCATACACTAAGCAGGGGAGAAGTTAACAAATTGCAGTATTATGTTGCTGCTTTAAAAATACATAGGACGAGATGGTGGGATTAATATCAGATAAAGCATCTAAATATCTATCTTTCATTGACCCCTCTGTGGATAGCCCTGCAAATCTTATAAAGTTGAAGTGATTTATGAAAGAAATGGTATGGTACATTTATCAGAAAGATATTGAAGCGTGCCAAGATGACTTTAAAAAAAAGTCTTAGTGGTGATGTAAGAAGATTTATACCTTTTGTTACAGGCCATGATGAAGATGGGATGGGCAACCATGTCATCATTTGTAATTGATGCATATTCTTGCTCCTTAGATACTCTGTGGTCCCTGCTGCTTTTATACTGTTTCTGAAGTTTTTGTCTGATACTGCTTATTAGCCACCAAAGCACTGTTTTCATTTTTCTGCTGTGTATTGGCCAGTGATGGCTCGGGTCATGTTTTGGGTTTTATTTTAGCTGATCTTAGCAAGCTAGCACTTTTCGGTGTGTGTGGGGGGGTGATGGTATGTAAAAATGAGGGTATTAGTTCAGAAACAATTTCTGAAACTCAAAATACATCCCTTTAAAAACATCGCCAGCAAAGAGGCTCTAAATCAAAGGTGGGTAACCTTTTGTAGAATGAGAACAAGGAGTGTCAGAAGTGCAGCATAAAAGTCCTGTAAGTTTTGAAAATTTCTTAGTGTTTCAGTTTTCATAAGTATATGGCACATCACTGAACACACAAAAATGAATCATTTTCACTTTATATTTGTAACTCTTAGGATTAATGCTGTGTTACTCTGTTAACAAAACTGAAGTGCTGTGGCTTGTAATATCACTAAACCTGTAGCCAGACCTCAGTGTTACTATGATTTTACCCTTGTTGATTCAACAACTCATTTTACATGTTGGTCACATAGAACTGCAGTAAAAATCATCGCACAACTGAAAATGCATGTCTTGAGTTGTCAGCTTGTTGTGGTTTAACCCCAGCTGGCATCTAAGCCCCACACAGCTGCTCACTCACTCCCCCCTGGTGGGGTGGAGGAGAGAGTTGGAAGGGTAAAGTGAGAAAACTCGGTTGAGATAAGAGACGGTTCAATGAGTAAAGCAAAAGCCATGCATTGGCAAAGCAAAACAAGGAATTCACCACCTCCCATGGGCAGGCAGGTGTTCAGCCATCTCCAGGAAAGCCAGGCTGCGTCACACCTAAGAGTGACTTGGAAAGACAAACACCATCACTCTGAACATCTCCCCCTTCCTTCTTCCCCACCTTCAATTTTGAGTGTGACACCATGTGGTACGGGATATCCCTTTGGTCAGCTGGGGTCAGCTGTCCCAGCTGTGTCCCCTCCCAGCTTCTTGTGCTCCTCCAGAAAAGCCCTTGGCTCTGTGTGAGCTGCTCAGCAGTAAGGAAAACATCCCTGAATTATCAACACTGTTTACAGCTCAAATCCAAAACATAGTCTCACAGTAGCTACTATGAAGGAAAGTAACCCTCTCCTAGCCAAAACCCGCACGCAGCTTCGCAGCACCGAAGCAGCAATCTGATTTCCAGTTCATACCTTACCGATCCTTACCTGCTGAATGTGGGGAGGGGAAGCAGCAGACTGGAGAGTGTCTGCAGCCTCTAGGTGTGTGGGTCAAAACCCCTTAGCTCAGCCAGGGCAACGGGTGCTGGTTCACTGGCAGCGGGCTGTGCTTAGCTTGCCCATCTTGCTACAGCTCATGCTCAGCAGTTGTACTGCGCTGGATAACAACAGGAATTCTGCAAGGATTCCCTGTCCCTCTACTAGTGTGCATTTCAAATAGTCTGTTGTATTAAGCACCTCTCAAATGTGGCCACAGAATATCTCTGCCTGCCCCCAGTTTTCTTCTGGCTTCTCTTACCACAAACATGGTGGCTGTGGTCAGAGCTCCCTGCAGCAAGCGACCTTCCTTGGTGACCACCTACAGTCTCACAGTGGCGGTCCTCCGCTTACAGGCACAGTACATCTGTGTCCCAGCTTGCAATAGGAACACTAGTCGACTGTCCTTTCGGAGTTACAGGTACACTTAATTCCTTTCCACTGAATCTGTCTTCTCATACTGAAGTCTTCATATGGAATTTTTAGAACTTCTGTAACTATTTTTGTTTAATCTGTTCTGAAAAAAAAAAAAAGCAGCACTGTGGTTTTTTCTTACTGTGTAACATACCTGTGTGATTAGGCATATGAACAATTTCTAGTAGAAATCCCACTCTGCTCTCCAGTGCCTCTGCATTTATGGCTGTTTTGTTCAGATCAGATGTAGGAGGGGGAAAAAATAAGACCACTACTGTCTTATTTAACATTGATAGCAAATACACACAGGGTAAGTAAAAATAAAAATCAGTAGTTGTATTTTGGAGAGAACTGGTAAACTCTCATTTTGCCCTTCTGTGCTCGGTGTATTTAGCAAAATATCCTATGCATGCTTTAAAGACAGCGTTGTGTTCTGTTCCACATCTTTTCTCATTTGCTTGTGCAGACATTTATTGAGAAACACCAGTGCCCCTTAACTGAGTTGAAGTGTATTACATATTATGGTACAAACTTTGGATAAGTACACTGTGCCACATCTGATTAGGTCATCTTCAGTCTGTTTAGATGCTGTAAGTCACAAAACTGTTATCTGCATGTACATGCAAATATGGATGTTTTTGTCTCCATCTGCCAGTTTGTTTTATCAGTATGAAATTAAGTTGTATTTTAGTAGCTTTATTTTTATGGTAGTGCTATACAAAAGGGCTTAGCAGTCGCTTTCCATTTCATCACAGCAACAGTCATAATCAGAGATATGTACTGTAAACAGAAGAAAGAATCTTTGTTACAAGTTAGCAGCAAAAGTAAGATAATCTTTCTAATTCTTACTCTGCAGAATGCTTCTTGGTTGCTTTTATTTGTTCAAGTAATGTAATGCATTCAGAGAGATGAGCTAAACCTTGACAGATTTATTCTGGTATATTTCCCTTTCAAGGTAAGTAAGGAGATGCAAGTGTGCTTCAGAAGATTGACTGAGAAATAGTTACTCAAAGCTTTCCTTCATAACGTTAACAATTCCTCCATGCTTTCAAATGAAGAAACGCAGTAAAACGTGAGTGTTACAGAATAGATTTTAATAGCTTTGAGAGCTTTGCATCTTGTTTGAAGTTAGTTGTAATACTAGAGATTTAAGGTAAGACAGGAATGCATCAAGTTAAAATGATCAGACTTGCACAACATCATAGTGCTGTTTGCTCTCAGGTCTGTAAGAATATTTCTTACAATCATCATAAAGCAAATTGTTCCCAACCTTGTCTTACTCTAAACACTCTAATAATTGAGAATTGCTCAACTAAACATAGTTGTAAAATTATGTGAAGGTGAGATGGTGCTCGTGGTGTACAGTGCTTTGAATAAGATAGTACTTTTTGTGTAACAAAAGTTTTCATTGTAGAAAACATGACTGGCACATAGCTAATAGGTTATCTAGAAACTAAGAATTATGACACTGAGATGAAAACTAACTTGCTACATTGTTCACTTATTTTCATTTTAAATCTTGGGAAATGAGTTTGTAGAGTTCTGCTTGCATTTCATGCAGTGTCAACTGATCCTTGCCATGCTAAGCCATTCAGCCAGGTGATGCTACTCCATATGAAAACCAAACTGAGATGAAAGCAAGCTGCTACTTCTGACAATAAACCAAGTAACTGCTGTATCACCAGTTCAGGGCATAGACAGTAACCTGCCTCTGAAATGATCATTTCCGGTTTCCTTGCCTCTGAAGCAACTAGTAAGATACACAGAACTTCCTTTTGTTCAGTTTTAAATGCATTTTCCTTTCAGTAGGTGAATGTCTTTAGGAGTGCTCAGATAACCTTGATGTTATTCATGCTTTGTATTCAAAAAAGCTTTTTGGTCTCACCAAAGTGAAGTTCTGTCTCGCTGTTATCACCTTTCTAGTCTTCTTTTTTTGTATTCTTTCAAAGATTGGATTATGGTGTTTAAGGTACTGGTGATTTTCATATAATGTCTTTAGACATGTGCATTATTTCTGTTACCCGTTACACATTCTAATAGTGCATTAAGTAAATGTTTTTGTGGAGTGATCTTCAGTGGCGTTTTAGTCTTCTGAACATTGAGCTTATAACACAGGACTATAGAAGTAATTCTGTGTTCCATTTTGCATTAAGTTGAATTTTTAGATTTTTGCTTTCTTTCCTTGTATGCTGTTTAATCATCTAGCTTTGGTTATTTTGATGTCTTAAATAACTTGGCCTTCTTTCTCAGTACTTAACAGTACTGGTTCAGTCACAAGTTTCTTGACATTCCCACTTTGGCTTTTCTCTTGGGTTGGAATGGACTTTTGCAGGTCATCTGGTCCAAACCCCTGCAAAAGCAGGGCTGCCTTCAAAGTTAGATCAGGTTGCTCAGAGCCTCATCCAGTCAAGTTCTCAGTTTCTTGAAGAATACAACCTTCTGGCCAACCTGTTTGTGTTTGACACCTCTCATGGTAGAGGTTCCTGCTCCCCCCCCACCCAGTACCTAATCAGAATTTCCTTTCCTGCAACTTGGCTGTTGCCTCTCAGTCTCTCACTGTGCATGTCAAAATCAATCATACATCTTTACTGTTCAGATACTCTGTCTACTATGTCATTTTCCTCTTTCTGGGACTATAACCAGTTGGCCATGTATAGTTTCTATACTGAAAGTGTACTGCTCATAGGAAGTAGGTTAAACCAGAGACTTCACCGCTCCTTCCCCTAAATTCTAGAAATATGCCTTTCCTGCAAACAACTTTGGCAAAGGGAGGCACCTATCCTGTTAAGTGGTCCAAGAAAAACTGTTGGGTCTGTGTCCAGGCCACAGGAAGTGGGAAGGGAGCCCAGCCTTCATCGCTGAGGCAACTTCAGCGTTGGAAATATTCAGACTGAAGAATTCGAGAGTAAGTTGTAGTTGCCTTGGCTGCACAACAAGGAGATCTGGATTGTTTCAGAGCAGAAGCCCTGTTTCAAGTTCGTGAAAACAGGAAGAATTTTCTAGCTGCTGTTTTCCATCATGGTTCTGATGTACGCAAATTGATTAATCAGGGTATCTGGGTCTCTAATGGATCTTTTTGTTCTGAAAATGTTTTCAGGTAGCTAACCAGATTAGCAGAGTAATAGTTTCAGATCTATGCCAGTTAAACGGACACAGCTCACATGACCATTTCTGATGGTAAGTATTCTAGGATCGCGGGATATAACAGCTGTCACTGTAGGTGATTGCTGTAATGCAGTAAGCGGTGGCTTGTTGCAAGCAAAGGGTTCATTGGCATTCAGTTTCTCCTGCAGTCTTTTAAATCGGGGAGGTGCTGGGAGTGGAAAGTGTCATTTCCATTACCAGGGTAAAGGACCTCTCCCCATGTGAAATGAAAAAAGAAATGTATCCTTGAGGCAGTGAGATCAAGTTGCACATGTAATTCCATTCAGATGTGGCTCTACTAATATGGTGAATGAACTGGAGACAAATCTGAAACTCAAAAATCTTCTTATTCCCAGATGCTGAAAACCACAGGAACCAACTCTATTACCCATATTTATGGCTTGCTTGAATGTAGTAGCTCTCAAAATTACTCTTTGAAGTCAAAGCCAATCATTATTCTGATCTGGCCTGGGATTTTTTGTGATCTTCAGTGTGAATTACTGAAAGAAATAGCAAAGAGTTATTTAATTACATATTGTGCATATGTGTGTATTTATGTGAAGTAGTTCAGACAAAGCACATTAAACCACTTCAACCAATTATAACTGAAGTTCAGCCCCCCAGCAGGAGTGTGCACACCCTGACACATCAGAGGCTGGTTTACTTCTGCATTATCTGTTGCAGGCATGCTTATCCCTGCCCCTCACGTTTGGTACGTAAGATGCAGTCAGTGCCATCCCAAGCCTGCTCAGTCAGGTCCCGCGTGCAATGAAACACAGCATTGTTCTCGTTTCTTTTCATGGTTCTGGAGTGCCGGGAGGCGTTGTGTGCCATTTCCACTTTTCTGTATTGTACTCTTGCCTTGAAAAGTGCATTTCAGCCCCCTGCAACAGTGCTGAAAGATGTCTTGAAGGAAATTGTATCTTCCATCTGAGTCATGGGTTTTGCAGAAACCAGATCCCAAAGGTCTGGCTAAGGACTTGCCAGAGGCTGGATAGCTTGAATGTGTCAAGATGAGTCCCCTAAGACATGCTTTCTTTCTCTGATACTTCAGTCCAATTGGATCAGTGATCTTTCAGCCTTGTGAGAGCAGAAGCTATGGAAGTATAAAATCCATTCATTCAGTTGGTTCCTGCAGTGAGATTTATGACGAATGTTGGAGTGATCTTAAGTAATCACTGACATCACTAAAAAGAAATTAATTGTTTTCTTCAGGTTCCCCAAAATACACACTTTGTCAGTAGAGAATGGATTTTTTGCGTTTGTCGGGACAGTAACTGGAGACAACTCTTCAACTGTGCTCAGGCATTGGCATTTTAGAGCTACTTGCTCACTCCAGTTCAGCACAGCTGGTCTGCTCTGCCTTTGGCATTGGAAGCAGCTTGGCTGCGAGCACCTCTCTGCTCCTGCCACCACTGTGCTGCCACCGTAATACATCATGGGGAGGTGGCAGTGCCCACCCTACCTTCACCTAACCCCACAACCAGGTGCCCGAAGTTTGCAGACCTGGTTTGCAACAACCTGGATGGATGGATGGTTTCATTTTGAAGGTCACAAACTACTGGCTGAAATGTTTTTGGGTTTTTTTGGTGTTGGAACTGATTTGGTACTCAGGGAGGTGGCAGCCTCTGTCCCATTTTTGCCTGGGTAGCTAATTAAAAATGCTTCCATGTAAACCACTTGCTTAGAGGAGAACCAGCCTATTGGCTCCTAAAGGAGTAGGAGGCCACATTATTCTGCACAGTGAACAGGCAATGCCTTTTGCATGGTGTTTCATCAGGATCTTCTGCGATGTTACAGAGTGTTGTCAGCTGCATGTAACCAACTGGTATAATATCCACAACACAGCAAAATGTTGTGGTTTGGTGTCGAAGCAGTTGACTACTGATGTATTGATGCACTGAACCTCGTATTTGTTTGTGGCTCATTTACTGCATGCTCCTAATATTCTGATGCGTGGGCTGAATTGGTTCAAGTTTCCATATCTCCTGTAGGAAATATCAGAGGAATGTGTAATGGACTGTCTTCCAGACATGGGGCTATTTGAATCTGCCTGTTAATTGTATGTTTGACTTGGACATCAATAAGACACATTAATTGTTCTCATCCTGTCAGTGATGTGTGGGAAATTAAAAAAGAGGTCCCTTAGATGTGATTCTGGCTGGAGGGCCCGAAAGGCTGATGTACAAGTTTCCTTCATTTTTCAAAGAGATGACAGAACTGGACTCATCATAATGATGGGAATGTAGTAATAATCGATGTGGTTGGTGGGGACTGTAGTGATACTGGGAATGTCTTTACTGCTCTCTCAACGCTGTTCAGTGATGCTGTCCCGTCTCCCAGACCTCCGATGGAGAACGGTGGAGCACTGTGCCTAACAGTTCTACTGTACTTGATCTTGGGAATGGGTGAGACACCTCTTTCAGGAGCATACATCTCTTCTGCCTTGCAAGATATTCTCATCAATGGCAAAACCAGCTACACAGTGTATACTGTCGTATGGTTTTCCAGAGTATTGTTCCTATAGTCCTTAATATTGCCAGTTAGAGTAGTGGCAACTGGAGAAGACTGATTCGTCCTTCAGTTTTAGGGACCTCATGCTGTGAGGGGTTTTGTTTTCATTCTGTGCGTTTTGTGGTTTTTTGTTTCCTGTTCTTTGCTGTGTTCACATTCCGTAATATTACAGCTCCATAAGGAAGTTAGATGGATCCTACTTGACCCCCGATGGAATTTTTCTATGAAGATATCTGAAAGAAGGGCAAATTCTGCCAGAAATACAGAGAAGATAGAGCACTTCTGGATAATAACTCCCATACCCTGCACCAACCTGTACCCAAGCTTTTTTGAGATACAGTAGTTCAGTTTAAATTTCTAATCTGATGTCTGCTTGAATTGTGCTATAATGCACCCAGGTTTTTCATTAAATTGCTCACACCAAAAGCTGTGCTTCATAGCATTACCTCAGATAGTTTTGCCTTTGTCAGTGGTACGAGGTTCTTTAGACAAGCCCACCCAAGGTTGTCTGTAGTATTAGTTGACAAAGCTAGGAGAATGGTCACCTCCGTGTACACACTATGGCCTCCTCCTTTGCAGCGTACTTCACTACAGTTGGAGTTATCTTAAGTGTTCTTCCTGCCACTTCTTAAGTAGCTTATGTGATGACCTAGGGCTAACATGGCACCAGTAAGGTGTCTGTGAGAAGAAACCCTCAGACAAGTAGTTATCAATGTCAGGCACCTTATGTTAACACCACAGGTGGCTCCATGCATCTTTCTTTTGATAATAGCATAGTTTAAAAGCCACAGTTGGGATTAATTAGATGTGTGTGCTCATTTTCCTCCCTTCTTTCCCTTTCTGTAAGAGTCCTTACACTTTGTGGCTATCAGTCAAGTGGCTGAGAAGGAACTTAGATGGTACTAGGCATGTCTGTACCCCAAATATGAAGAGCAGAAGAGTTATTTTCCCCGATATGGATACTAGAAACAAAGATTTGTGTTATATGTACAACCAAGATGCAAATGTGCAAGTAGACTGCAACTTGGAGAAATCCAGTTCGAGGTAATCTGAGTTTTATGCAAAATTGCATATGATTTTTTTTTTTTAAACTGATGAAGTGAGCCTAGACTTCTGACTATCTTAATTATTCGGAGCATGTTGCAAAATGCTAATGAAGTGGTTGTTCCTGCATCCTGTGGATGTAGCTTGATAACTGCAAATTTCAGCTAACTTTTTTTATGATGTGCCTGGGCTAGGAATGTTAACTAGCTAAAATAGATTTAATACAGCTGCATATAATCAAGGAGAGAAGGAATAGGAGCTCATATTCTACCTGATGGGGTTTAGATTAAAATGTAATGGGGTAAAAGTGACTTGGAACAGATTTTTTCCTTGCTGTCACACCCAAACAAACAAACAAACAAACAAAACCAACAGCTGAAAAAAAGCCAGCCCTGACCATACTGTTTTAATAATTTCTCACAGTTAGGGGGATAGTAAAAAAACTCAATGAACATTTGAAGTTGCTTTCCTGAATTTCTCAAAGATTAATTTCTAATGCTCCTCTACTTACTGAAAGCTGAATTTTTTTTCTTTTGAAGTCCAAGACAGTTTATCTTCTTAACCAGTGTTTGCTGTATATGCAAGCGCTTTACGTGGGAAATGTTTAGGGTCAGCACAGGGAAAAGCTATGTTTTCCCAGGAGTCATTCTGTTCGTTCAAGTAACTTACAATAAATACATACAGCTGAGTCCTAGAAAAAACAAATTATTTTTCTTTTCAGTTAGGAAAGCCAAAAACCATTATCTGGATCACTACTGGATAAAGAGACGTCTTCACAAGGTTTAGCTAAACTTAAATCTCACTTTTATGCAAACTTGTATATGATTTTTTCTAAACTGATGAAGTGAGCCTTGACTTCTGACTATCTTGATTATTCAGAGCATGAGGCTTATTGAAAACTAAGAATTCAGAGGATTTTATGATCCTTCCTCTGAAATAGGTGATTGAGCTCAAACGCTTCTTATGGGTAGGTAACTAATGCCTGTCACCTCTGTGAGGAGCGACCAGCTCGGTGAGAAGGGCCAGCTCTGCACATTGCCACTGCAGAGATGCCCAGGGAACTTTTGCTTTGGGCTGCAGCTGCTAAGCACAGCCCAGGGATCTGGGCTCCGGAGTGTTGTGATGGGCACAGAGCAGCTTATTGAGACACAAGAGCAGAGGTCTGTTAAAACGCGATGGCAATGGGAAAAGAACATGAAACATTGTGAACTGCAGAAGCACCCCTCTGAAGATTTGCTCATTGTGACTTCTTGACACTCATAGTATCATTCATTTCTTCTCCACACAAGGGGCTTCTGGATGTCCTGAAAGAGGAGGGTATGCTGAGGCTGGGGGATT
Organism: Falco rusticolus; assembly: GCF_015220075.1. NCBI lineage: Eukaryota > Metazoa > Chordata > Aves > Falconiformes > Falconidae > Falco > Falco rusticolus. Next base: position 76,495,127 of record NC_051189.1, read on the forward strand.
GTCTTTCTAAGGGTCAAAGCAGCACCAGCCCCAGGACTGGAATTTTGCAAACAGGGACTTTCTCTGAAGTACAGCTGTGGTGGTTGTGTCAGAATGGCCATCGCAGTCGCTTCATGCTCTGTTCAATTTTCATTCGTGAAAGGGATAGCCCACAAAAGCCATCCTTCTTTTCTCATTGAAAAGATAATGTTCATCGTCTTTCTCTCCCTTTTTCTGCTCATAGGTAGAATAGATTAATTTACAAAGAAAATGAAGCTTTGTTTTACAGTCAAAGGAGAAACTGGTTAGGTTCTCTTTTTGTGGGAAGGGAGGGTGCAGGTATATGGAAGCAGAGACTCTTAAGAGACTGTGTTTAGTCTTAAATGTCTCCATTGAACTGCACAGAAAGCCTAGCTAGGCAGGCATCTGCAGCTGTCAGCATAAGCATCTAGTTCACAGGAAGAAAAGAAAATACATAAAGCAATATTTTTTTATTTTATACAAATATTTTATACAAAAAGCAAATCCAAAGACACTTCCATGGCTGAATATTTTGAAACGTTTACCCTTAAAGAAGAACACACAACACATCATTTCGCAAAGAATTGGCAAAGTATTTTGAAGATGAAGACAGCTGAAAGAGCTCAATTTTTCCTTTTTAGGTCTAGTTGCCTTTTCTTGCCATTGCAACATCTTCACTTTTTTTTCCCCTTCCCCCTTGTCTTGAATGCCAAAACTGTAACTCTGTGGTTACATCAGAGACTTAATCTTGGGGCAGAGCAGGAGGCAAGCAGGTGTGGTGTCTTGCTGCTCTAGCATTGCTCTGTGCTTTGCTCGATGGTAATTATTCTTGCAATTCTGCTTCCCACTGTTTACACTTTTACAGACAGTTGCTTCATGTGACTTTTCACTCACCAAATCAGAACAACTACCCACCCTTCTGATCTCAAACCAGGGACCAGAGGCACCATTAGATTTCAAAACCTTCCTTACTCTGGGTGTATCTCTGATATTATCTCCTCTCTGCTTTCCCTCCCCAATGCAAACGTGTCGTACATCTAAAACTGGAGCCCTATTCAGAGGACAGATCCACATCTGTGGTTTCATTTGACTGCCTATTTGACTGAATTGCTGTAGCAGACACAGCTAAACCAGCCCTGACACCATCCCTGGGCCACTGGGGCTGCTGCTGGCTGCCCAGCTCCCACAGTCCCACCACCTCCCACAGGGCACCCCCCTTTGCCTCCCATCGTTTGGCTGCTCTTGGTGTAAATGGCTTCTGCTCACCTACCCTTAAGGTGCAACCCCTTTCAACGTGACAGCTTCAAGCTGGTGGCAAAGACAAAGTAGATTGATGCCAGCGTCATTCCAGATGGTGTATAAAGTGCCTGCAAGCATTTTGATTTTTGACGACATTTTACAGGTGGGGAAAAGAAAAAAAAATAAAAAGTGCTCTTTTGGTTTGGTGCTATGAAAGGCACCAGTGATCTCCCTGGTGGCTGTTAGCCATCAGCATGGTTTTTGTCCAGCTAGTAGACTTATGTAAAGCTAACTTAGAAACCAGGGAATGTGGCCCAGCCAAAACCAGGTCTCTTTCTTTAGCAGTCTTGCTTGTGAGTCACATTGTGGGTTTCTCCCAAGATGTGCAATCTTTTTTTCCTCTGTGTAATGAAAACCTTTCAGAAAACTTCTTGGCATTGCAAGCAAAATCTTTGCATAGCAGCAAATGATCAAATCTTAGCAAAAACTATTTTACAATTGTTTTAAACAGATTTGAAGTGTTTGTATTGGACCCCCTGTTTTGTTGTTAAAGCCAGGATCATCAGTTACTATGAGTACAGCTGTGCAAGGCCACAGGCAGCTGTAAAATCATATGAAAGAAATTAAATGTCTTTCCTCTGCCTAACAATGTGATGTGAAATTTGAGGATCTTGTAGAGTAAACAGTAATCATCAGCTTTCTTGTCAAACTTTGTCATATCTGCCTTAAAATGCTGGAGTAACCATGGAATTACCCCGAACCAAAGTACTCGGCTCCAGTCCCTTTCCAAAAAGCAGAGGAATACAAAGAATGAGAGAGTAAATCTTTCAGGCTTATGTCAAACAGGGGACACCGAAACTGCAGCTGGCCATGTGAAACCAACCTGCTATTGCCACCACATTTTGCTTCAGTGCACAATGGTTACAATTTTCAAGACATTTACCCATGACTTTTATCTAGTTTGCAGACTTTGCTTTCAAAGACAGCAAGTACCCTAATATAAAGAGTAGAGGTAGCTCCAGTTATTAATTTGCACTGCTGATAAATGGTCTCTCCTGTGTTTCTCTGGGTAAGTAAATTGACAGTATCCCTGATGGTCTTTTTTCCCCCCTTACTGGCGGAGTAGGACTGCAAGAACTACAACTTCCCTGTGATTTAAAAGAAGTCATCTGCTTCTTTGCTTCTCTGCTTCACTACATAGGGCTGGAATTCAGTCCTGAAGATCAGGATGTATGCAAGTATTGCACTTTAACCCTGTCTCATTTGTTCTAAAACTAAATAAGAAATTTGCAGAATCTTATGTGATTTCCACCCTGCTTTTCAGGATTAAAATAGTGGTCATTCCTTGACATTTTCCTTTCTGTGCTTATATTTTACTGTACTTAAGAACTGGTCTAGAATTGACTTGATCTTTCATATTGCTCAGCTGAACAAGGCGAGTTTACAGTTATTTCCAATAAACTGAGAATGCTGGAAAGAGAGGAGAGGATTTGAATAAGATGACATGGCCTGCTTTTAACTTTGAAATAATAATACTGCTCCAAACCTGTAAGCAAAAACTAAATAAAACCCTTAGAAGAAAACATTGGTTTTCTGCTATGATGCAATGGGACTCCTTTCCTGAGGCACAGCTCTACCAGAAAAGTGTCTCTGGGCTATAAATGCTGTCCTCTGACAACCGCACCATGTGCCAAAGGGTTAAGATGGGGAAGCTGGTTTAGAGCACTAGTTTGACTCCCCCCACCCCACCCCTCCAGCCCCAAAGTTAGATCAGGCTTTTGTTACAGAAAGTTCCTAAGCTGCACTTGGATGATATCAGAGTTCAAAGAAAAAAGTGAAGGGGAAGGAGCAGAGGATGCAGCCGTGCCATCAGCCTCTGACGTGTTTGGTGCTGGGTCAAGAAGTGTAAGTCTTCAGTCTTTGTGCTTCCACCTTCTCAAATGCCAACATGTGATTTAGTGTGCTAGCTATTATTTAACATGGTTGTTTAAAATAACTATGTTTCAGAGTCTGTTACTCAATATTTTTTACTCTTGTTTGCTTCACATAATGATCATCATCTGTTTGAAATTAAGTCTTCATTTGGAAATAATTTGGAGTGCAATGGTTGTTGTCTTATTTGGATGTGTTTTTGTTATTTTTTTAATATTATATATCTAGGTCTGACTAAAAAAGAAAAAGAGAGGGATTATGGGAGTATATGGAGTGTTTCCATCTCAAGAGCCACTTGTAGGGTAGCTAACTTCCCAGTAAAAGCCTGACCACCATCTACTGAATAAACTTGCATTATTGTTGTGTTCGAGCAGCGCTTTGGTGAACTTTTCCTTCATCTGTTTGCACTGTGCTGATGCCAGCAGTTTGCTCCCTGTGAGCCTCCTGAGCCTTGTCAGGCAACGTTTCCATAGACTGCAGATGGTTTTGCACGAGGGGTTTGGCTGGGGGGAGTATGTTGGTATTGTCATCTTCTGATAGGCAGGGTGCGTTAGCTGGCCCTCTTCTCCCTCCTTGCCCTGCCGCCTGTGGCTTCTTATAAAGAAGAAAATACTGTATAACACAAAGGTCAGGTGCAAGCAAAATTGTTACCTCGGGGCTTTGAAGGAGGGAAAGGTAGGTAGGCTCCTGGGGATGTTGGTCCCCATAGCACATCCATCTTTTCTCAGCTAAACCTGGCTTCATAGCCTGCTGCAGTACAACACAAGCTCCTGAGCTTCCATCTGGGTTTGCTATGGCTGTTCAATTAAGTTGCGAGCTGCTTTGCATGACTGCCTGGGCTTGCAACTGGAACGTCCTTGTCTGTTTATTGTAGCATTCTTCTGACCTGAGGCAGTTGTTTGATCTCCTTTGGTTGTCACCTGAGGCCTTCCAGGGGAGCAGGAGTCCTGTCCTCAGCTTCTCTTGGCTTCCTTCTGCCCTGACATGGGGGATGGCAGGGATGGCGTTACCTCTTCTCTCCCAATGCATCTTTGTCTGGAGTGGCAAGCTGATGTGATGACTGCTGTCTGAAGTCACTGCTGTCTCCAGCAGATGTGGGCTTGTGTTGCAGAAAGTGGAGGTGGGACCTAGCATCAAAAATCAGAGAGCTGTCTGTGAAGTTTTACCTACCTTTTACATATCCATAAACCCCATCTCCTCTGATATCAGCTTTCAGCATCACGGTCACCCCCGTCCTTAATATGAAAACACTTTGTTTACCAGAAACGTGTATTATATTGTAGATCTGCTCTAAATTTAGCTGTAGTAGACACAGTTTAGCCTAACATCCATTATCAGTTGCTGCTTCATTATTTAATACATTTCCTGTAATATGAAACTTGCCTTGGTTTGTGTTTGTTCTGGCTCTTTCCTGAGGTGCCAGTCATCAGTGTTTATGCTTCCCAATATTTTTAACCAAATCAACTGGTCATCCTAGAAAGAAAGTATTTGGAGGGTAAAGCTCTGTAGCGAGTAATTTTGTAGTTGTCTTAATCGGGTCTTCAGGGTCCATGTATTTAAACACTTAGAATTTTGCTTCTGTGGTGCAGCAATGAGCAAGCATTCCCATCCTTTATCCAGTATAAGGTAGAGCAGTGTGTTCCTGAGCACAGCCACAAGTATTTCCTTCTTCATTAATATTGATGATGGCTCACTCACCAGCATGCCGAGTTTCCTTTCTCCTCTTACAGGACAGGCTCTTCATGATAAATGCTGGATTCCCTGACAATTTTTCAGTACTTGGAACTTCTTTTTCTATTTAATACTGTTGTTTCTGGAAACTGACTTGTAACTGTGTAACAGTATCCAATTGAAAATTAATAATCTCATTTGCTTTTCAGAGTGCTTTGCAGCAGGCTATGGACAGATTGTCAATTCCCCTTAGCTAGCAGTGCTTGAGGTGATCATTTCTGTCCACTGTGTGTTTGCCAAAAATGAGGCAATTCGTTGCATGCCTTTATTTTTTCCTTCATCTTTTAATTCTGTCTTGGCCAGTGGAGTTCACCATAGCTTGCTTGACTGGTTTTAAGATCAGCAGGATTTTGGAGGCAGACAATCCTGACTGCAGCATCAGAGTCTCAGCTTCATTTTAGGTTGTGTGCAACCTGTAGAAATTAAATAGAGTAATCCAGGGATAAGTACAGGTCTCCTGGTAGTCACTCTAGGGCTGCTGCTTTGGGTTCCCACTGCAGTCTGATTTCTTTTCAGGCTCCAACAGTGTCAGAGAGGCTGGTCAAGGTAAGCCCTGCATCAGTCACACACTCAGAACCGTGTTGTACTGCTCATCTCATCATGGACCCTTCCTATTATCTTCCTCTGCCTGACTCATCTGACAGCAGCTAAACGTACCACACACACCACTTTGCCAGATGAGGTCCTCTTCACTGTTGCTAGTGAGTTCTCACTTTGTTCACAGTGAAATGCTGCGTAAATATCTCCATCCCTGAGGGACTCCATACACTCAATACCAAGGCATTCAACTCTTTCATCCTTCCAGGTGTGTGTAAATCCAAACTCTTCTTTTCATCATGCCCTCAGTGCCCGGCGAGCAGGTCCCTGGGCATCTGAGTACCAGAAAGTGATATTCTGCCTGCCGGGCCCCCTTGCCCCGTTCAGACCTCTGGCAGCTAAGCCACCTGTTTGCGGACTCCCAGTTCCCTCCTGGCCGCTGTATGTGCATGGGTTCAGCTGCTACTCTCTGACTGGAGTTGGTTGGTTCCATGAATGTGGTTGAAATATTTATTTTGCAAGTTTCAAAACTGTTCCTGTGTGCAATAACAGCCTAATGAGTAGTCATAGTGTCAAATGGCTGGAAAACATTTTTTTAGTATAAGCTTCTGTGTGCATATTAAATATGCCTATATGCATATATAAAAATAATGAAGATATTTAAATGTGTGTCTATATGGTATTTTTGGCGGGGTATTTTACAGAGGGATTAGGGTCATATGGACCGTGTTTTCCATTTAGAAAAAGAAAATTGAATCACTGTCCTTATTTATTGATGGGAATTCTATGCTGGTAAGTAAAGTTATTGTAAGGGTATAGATAAATGGATTGCAAAATTAAGTATATCCAAATAGGCAAACTGCTGTGCATTCACTGAATGCATTTGACATCTTTAGTTGCAGTGTTTATTAGCCCACTCGTATATGTTGCACAAACCTTCATGTTTGGTTGCTGTTCCCCACACATGCAAGTGAACACACATGCACACAAGCAGATCGAGCATAATCTTTCTCTCATTCACTTTGCTATTTTACTGTTAATAAACTGCCTGTGTGTGGTTGATCCATCTGCAGATTTTAGCAGTGACATTTACGTGTTTGGCAAAACGATGTGCATTGTTTTGAAGAGCCAGCTGTCCTCTGTGGCTAGCCGGGCCAGCTGTGACCAGTGGCTGGGTGCTGCAGAGTCTTGCTGGGCACCACTGTGGCAGCCCAGGCAGAGAGCACACTGCCCTCCGCTTGGGCTGCTTTGCTGCTCAGCCTGTGTCCTCCAGCAGCTGAAACTCACCCATCACAGACCTTTATCTCTAGGAATACATTTATTCATCAGGTTTGATTATTTTTTTTTATCTGTCCAGGTAGATCCAAGTTTTTTCAAAAAGGTAACATATTAATAAATTTTGGGTTATTGTACCTGAGGAATGCAAGGCAGGAACATCGTTTCACAAACATTGTGTTAAGACAGTGTGGCGTCAGTGGTGGGCTCTGGAAGATCATCACTGTTTGGGGAGGAAATTGCTCCTCTGTTTTACATAAATACACTGGGGGGAAGAAACAGGTGAGGCAGCTTGACGAGTCCTCTGGGGTCTAGCAACAATAAAGGATTTTACAGATGAAAAGACCTATTTGCAGCATTGGAGGCCTATTTGTGTTCCCTGAACTTTGTTTTAGGCTGTGGGCAACCGGCAGTAAATGAATTGCCTTAGCAAGGGATAAATACGGGTCTCCTAGCAGTGTCTCTAGGCAGTCCCTACCAATAAAGGGCCCAAGGAACCTCCTTGCTGTGACACCCTTCACCCTGCCCTCGCTTTCCTTCTCCATGCTCTTGGAGACATTTGTGGCTGCTACCATACAGTTGGTTTGTCGGTGGATATAAGGAGACAGGAGGTGCGAGCACCCTGGAGCGAAGGCAGAGGGATGCCCTGCAGGCTGAATGCTTTGCTTGTCTTGAACTTTGTAACACGTCTTGTTTTCTCTGTTTCTGTGGAACTAATGCCAAGTCAGGAATGATGTTATAACGTTGTCAGAGCTATAAACAGCCCTTAAAAAATCAGAAAAGCAAAATCCTGGGTTAAATCAGGTTTGTTTGGATATTAGTTTCTCAGTGTTTGTTCTGAACTTGTAAACATGAACATGTAAAGAGATGTTTACTCATGTGAACTGAAACCAAATCTTTCCTTTGCTGTCTTTCCTGACTGATTACATCAATACCACAGTCTCAGGAGACATGCTGCGTATGGGAGGTCGGCACTGGACCTGGGTGGCCTTTTCCTCCTTATGGTACCCTGAAGGCCTGGAGGTGCAGTTGCTGCTTCTGGTTGCATGCAAGAAACAAGTGCATGTGTTGCACATCATGTTGCCATTATCAGGGTGTTGCTGCCAGGGCTCAGCAGAAAGACTTTCCAGCTCAAGCAGCAGTTGTTGAAAGCTACTGGGGACAAAATTAAAATGAGAGAATCACCTGGTGTCTTCAATATGGTGTGATTGCAGGAATGTGGAAAGAGGAAGAATCCTTAATTAAATGCTTTCAGAAGTCTTAATGAAATCAGATGTCTAATCCTGAAGGTAGAGCTTCTTTTAACTAGATAAGGCATATTCTTCTCACATGAAGAGAATGAACTCATTGAAAATCAGCTTTGGTTTCACATTAAATTAAAGTCTCCAGAGATGACAAGGGGTTTGAATAATAACAACACTCAAAGTTATCAATAGTTTTTTGAAAGTGTGGTTGTATTATTAAAACGCAGTTTGGATTATATTGCCTCCATCGAGGCATGGTCCATGAGTAGGAGTATATGCATGTCAATACATGCCGACAGGTAAAGCATCTGACTGTCTCAAACACACATCATCTGCTTCGTGCAGACTGTGTGTATGAGTGTACGTGACCATCAATGTGCATTTCTGTTTAGCTAATGTGCAGTCCCCACATTTTCTTTCCATTTCTCCTCCACAAGCAGCCTTCATGAATCTTATTTTTGTTCTTCGAATGTTTGCAACAGTAAGTTATAGGGGGAAAACCTCATTTCTTTGTCCATTTTTATTTTTGTCCTCCTCTCTCAGGCCTTAATCTGCAATTTGCAAATTCTTCACCCTGCCCGGGTGTTGCTTTCACTTGACTGGAAGTGCACGTTGGTGTAGCCTGCAAGTATTTGGGCAAGGCCTTCAGAGGGCAAGAGGCATAAAAGGGGAAAGGAAGCTTAACAAACTGGGAAAAGTGTTTGTAGGAATAGAAAAAAGTGCAGATGTATTGACAGCAGCTGTGGTGCCATACTTGGAGTTCAGTTCTGTCTAAACAGGCCAGACTTTGAGTTCAAACTTAGTCATCTGAACTGGTACTGTGCAGCACGCTGGAGGTAACGTAATATCCATCTATCGCACGGGTATCTTTACCAGCCAATACTGCACTCATGTTTATGGATAAAAGTGACCATTGTCACACATGGGTGGCATTAGTACATTCTGGCTTTTTTTCAGCTGAAGTAGTTCAGAACTCAGCTTGGAAGGATTTTCCAGAGGATGTGGGTGGTGGCAGAGCACAGGAGACCACAGAGGAGCAATGACACGTTGTGCATCTTTCATGTCTGTATTCTACTGATTAGCACTTGTTCAAACCAAACCACAACAAGAAAGCTGCAGAAGTCAGGAACAATGTTGGCTTGTGTGTGTGCAACTCTCTTGCTTCCTGCCTTCAGCTCTTAGAGGCTATTCCTTTGATCCACGATGTTTCTCCATTCATGCCTTCACCTTGTAAGCTGTTGTCTGAAGGGGCAAGCTGTGTCTGTGGAAATAGTTCTCAGAAAGACTCAGAATTCACGTGGACAAAATTACATTAAGAGAATATGTAACACTAACTGCCCTGGTATGGTGTGATGAAGAGACAGAGGTTTCATAAAGTGTGATGTTCGCTCAGTTCGTGGTAGAAGGAGGTGTGCTCCAGAGCTGACCTTCAGCCAGACACCTCCAAGGGCATGGAGGCACATGTCATATTATTTTGTCTGAGCAAGGGAGGAGGGGTTAGAAGCAGACACCAGACATGAGCTCATATTTCTGTAAATGGAGAGGAATAACCAAAAACCCAGGAGAAGTTGATGTTACACCACAGGATTCTAAAAGCAGTTGTTAATCAGAGCTAATCTGTTCAAGGAAGCAAAATAGTGAAAAAGCTCTTGGCTTGCAAATGGAAAATGTCTATTACCACAGATGTAACTCTTTTTTAATTTAGCAATTCACACTCTTTTGCCCCCACCCCTCACCCCCAACAAGCCCCATGGATCCAAATTCTCATCAAAGTAGTAGAAAGTTGTGGCTCAGCCTCACTGCTTTTGAGGCTTTGAAATAGGGACTGAATGTTCAGGACGCTGTAATGTGCAACCACATCAGAAAGCTGTGATGATACGAACAGATCCTCTCTATCCAGGTTTCGAGGCGAGTATGTACACCAGGGTTTACCTAGGATGGCATTGGGCAGCAGCCTGTCTTGACCTGTTCCTTCATTCATCTCCTATGAAATTCCTCAGAGGGTGTCTTGGCTGATGAGTAAAGGGGGAGTTTGTGTAATTTGAACCTTAAGGAGGAATGATAATATTGCTCCCACACAAATGCATCATTGTGGTAAGGAGGTGAGGTGTTTTTAGCCAATCATAAACACTAACTTATGCAAGAAAAAATGTTGGAATTGAACCAAACAGGGTGGGTTTTCATTTCATCCAGGAGTCACAAGTTCATGTCGAGTGAGATATCTGTGTGTCTTGGTAGAAGGTTACTGCTTCTGGAACAATATATCGATACAATTTTACGTTTACCCAGTACCTGTGATTAGCTGAGAAGTAACTATTGCTATCTCTTACTCCAAAAGCCAAAGTTAATCTATAGGAATCTAAACAAACTTGGTGGTGCAAGACATTAACTGGGACACACCAGTCAATTTAGCAGGATCACAGGGGTGATTACTTGTGTTGCAATGAGAAACAGGTTTTGTAACTGGATCAAACATATAATTTTAGCTCTGATTCTTGAGATATAGTGCTCATGTGCATTCCTTCAAGCCTCCTCTCAGATCTCCTTACCAACAGAAGTTGGTGGCAAATTGTAGGCTGGCACATATAAATTAGACCTAGAAAATTCCTGCAACCCTCACAGCCTCTGGGATAGCAAAATCAAACCCAGTATTTTCCACTTAACCTATCTGAACTATAGAAGACTCAGAGTTGCCTGCTAAGTGTCCAAGACCGAGACACCTTAGTAAGCAAAGTGTAATGTGCTGTGGTACTGTCCTCAGGTGTGGGGTTCCAAGAAGTTCTTGGAGGTTTTACCTGTGGCATTTCTTGGTGTTCTCTTGCTGCTAGACATTCCTTTTCCCATCAGTAACCTATGACTTCTGTCTCAGCAGCAGTTGTAAGGGTCAATGTTTCCCTTCTGTGTTATTTTTGACATTATCAGCTGACATACAGGGCATGATTTAGGCTCTTTACTGTGACTAGTATTACCCTTGCAACTGAAAACTGGCATAGGAGAGATTTAGTAAACCATCATAAATGGCCCCTTCCTTCAGTTTTGTTCATTCTCTGTGACAGGCTCAACTCAAACCAGATGAATAAGCTATCATGTGGTTTGGCATTTTGCTGGAAGGGCTGAGTGTGCAGGTTTTTTTATTGTAGTCTGGATTTCCTGCTATTTAAAAATATATGATATAAAGGCAGGGAGGTTAGGGGATATTTTGCAGATACTTGTAAATAGGAACATTGCTCTAGAGAGTGTCCTTGTGGGGCACTCCCAAACAATCCTCTAAATCAAGAAAACAAAAACTTCATATAAACCTTGACGCAGCCAAATGAATCCCAGTTTGTTCATGACTCTTTCCCAATTGTTGAGTTGCTTTGTCTGTCTCTGAAAATTTGAAGGTCAAGATGTAGTATCTTTAGGATGTGATAAATGTGCAGCTCCACAGTATTCAATTATAACAAAGTGCATTGTGGCTTGTTAATATCTCTTGTATCTTGGTAAGCAATATGTAGTAATGTTTGCATTCAGATTTTGCCTAAGATCTGATGAGGTCTACCCTGCTCCTTGTGTGATGGAACTGGATTGTCCAGTCAAAACTGCAGAAGTTCTCTGAAGCTTCTGCACCTGAGAGTTGCACCTACTTATCAAGCAGATTTTAGTTCGTCACAGCCTTTAGTTACTGGGTTACCAACAAATCACACTCATGATATATGGGAGCTTACGCTGGTTCTATGGTATACTGGCTTAATTTGAAGATGATTGCAAAGCTGGCATAGATTTTAATGGCAACAGGAGGGGCTGTTTTAGGAGGTTATGCAGGCCCTGCCATTTGTGTTGGTCCATGCCCTTCATAGTTCTCCAACATCCACAATCACCATCATAAAAATTATAGAATACAGCTTTGCCCAGTCCTTTCAGAAATAATTTCTATATTGCCCGTGAACTTAATTCCTTTTTTTTAACCAGCTCTTACTCTCAACATCCATGGTTTGCTCTGGCAGCAAGTCCCAGAAGTTCACTGCCTTCTATGTAAGGAATTGTTTTCTTTCAACTTTAAACTGGTTTCCAGCCAGTTTCCTTGAGTGTCCTATAGTTCCTGCAATATGAGATCACTTGAACAATTTGGCTTTCAGCATGGCCACCAGCTTTGATATGATGTCCTTATATTAATATTGCATTGTATGATATTCCTTGGCTTTGTCTTTTGCAAGCTTGAAGAGTCCTAGTCTCTTACTATCTCTCCCTGTTGGGTAACTGCACTATCCCCTTAATCACTTCAGTTAACCCTTCTCTGGACTTTCTTTAATTTCACAATGTCCTCTTTGAGATGCAGACACCCAAGCCACATGCCATTTTCAGGATGGAGGCTGCCAACTTCTTATGTGGCGGCGAAGCATTCCTTCCTGTCTTGTTCTCATTACCCTTCCTGATGATGCCCAATTATGTTGGTGTTTTCTTTCTTTCTGCTCCTGTGCACCGAGTTAGAAATTGCTGAGAGCTGTCAATGATCACTCTAAGATTTCCTTTCTGAGTTGTAACTGCCTATTCCCAAGCTTCACATCGTGTAGGCGCAGGTAAGCTGTTTTTCCCTAGGTGTATTTGCTTGCTTACATCAACACCAAAGCTCACCTATCACCTTTCTGCCTAGTCAGCTCTGTTCTGCTCCTTCTGAAATTCTTTGCCAATGACCTGCGAAAAAATGAGCTCAGCATCATGCTCAGAGTGGCACGTGGATCAGAGTTTGCAAACAGGAGGAACGCCGCTGATGGAGCATGTAGATAAAGGAACCGCAAAATGTTAGTACTGGATGTCAACAAACATGCCATGTGTGCATCAGCTGTGCTTGAGGAACAAGTGGCCTGGATGCTGCCCCCAGTTTTATCACAGAGATCAAGCATAAGTAACCCAGGCCAGCAGATAGGAGACCTGGGATCCAAAGCCAAGGGGTACCAGAGGTCCCAGGCCCTATCTAGCCTGCCAGCCAGAAGATTAACCAACTTCATAATGTACCTTTAGGGAATTAAAAAGATTTTTAAAAATATTTGACCTAAAAGCTCTTGCAATAAATCTGCAAATCTACCTGTTTCTTAAGCTTGGCCTGTTAGGGCTGCGCCATTAATTTCAGAGCTGAAGTAATGAGGTAAATTATCCAGCCGATCTCATGTGACTGCAGGGACCACCTTGACACGGCAGCCAGCTTCCTTGCCTCCCCTAGTACCTATACAACAGCAGAGCTAGAAAGTCTGGCTTGGGTGTCTTTATGTTGCACACAGTCTGCAGTATGATGCTGTGTATATTGATGTGTATTCAGAAAGCAGGTTGTATTTGTGATTTATGTGATAAATCATACAAAATCTAATTATGCAAATATGTCAGAAATTGTATACTGTTTCAAGAAAAATGTTTGCTTTATATTGTGACTTGGGAGATGTACGTGTTGTCCTTACATATGCATTCTAATGCCAGGTGCTACAGCATGCTAGTGTATGAGATTCTCTTTAAACTGTGTGTTACGTGACAAATAGGAGGTGATTAGGCAAGGCATGTGATATGTAAAGAATAAAGCTTGTGCTTGCAGTTGCTGTAGTGCTGAGAATCACAGGCTTGACTGTGACTAGAAGAACGTACAGACGCCAGACTGAGATTTTCATTGCCAAAACTTAAAATCAGTATCGGTGCATGCAAAAAGCTTGTTTCTTTAAAGGAGAGTTGAAATCCCTGATTGTAAACTCGCTTCACAAAAGAAGCTTTCCCAGGGCATCCTGGGAACCACAGGGCATGCGTCTGACTCGCAGCAGCGGCAGCGAGATGGTAGGGGTGATAGTAAGGAATAAGAGCGTTGGGCAGGTAGATATAAACACAGCCTGTAGGAAGCAGTCAGCACGGCTTTTAAGAAGGGAAACCCTACCAGACTAGCCTCCTGGGTCGCATGGGGTTGTCACTACGTCTGTGGTTAAGCAGGGCCCAGGACAGTGGGATGCATGTGGATTTTCTAGCAGCATTAGGTAAGGGTCCACACCAGAGGTCAGAATGGACAGAAAACTGGTTAGAGGGTGAGATGCTCTGAGAGACACTGAATCCAAATTTCAGATGCTTTGAAAATGGAATAGAGTCTGATCCAAGTCCACAATGAAAATTCACATTTTAGCTTCCCTGTGAGACAAAATACTTAATGAACATTGTGTAGAACAGGCTTCTGGGTGAGTAACCGCTGTGTTCAACATCATTGATAATGAGTCTGTGGCCTGTTCCTTCCAGGGCTTAAAAGGGCAGATATAGTCAGAAGGAAATTGATGGCCCATGGGCTTGCAGAGGCCAAGTACATAAAAAGAATGGGTTTGGGTTGTTGGCCCCTCACAACTGATGCTGGTCAAACCACCCAGCTCAGCCCATCTGTGAAACAGAAGGATGAGACACTTGCAACTGAGCTACCAGTTAAATAGAAGATGTGAGGAGAACACCACAATTTCCTTTCTTTTATTCCTTCCTCTATATCCTCAAAAAACCTGCCTGACCGTTATTCAGACTCTCATTGTTGAAAATAACGTTAATAAAAATATTTCTGAGGTAGGGAAAGGTGTGAGAAACTTCAGCCCTGAGGAAGAACAATACGTGCAAGTGGAAATTACTTTTTGCATTGGAAATATTTGTTCAGCCTTAATGGTATTCACTGGTCCCATGAAACAAAGCAGGGAGAAAGAACAAAGCTGAGCAATCCAATGCAAGGTTTGCCCATAGGTGTTTTTTTTCCCCTTTACTCAGAGTTGAATTTGATCCGTTTTCTTTTATTTGCTCTAGAATAACAATGATCGTCTGCTCCTCCAGCAGTAAACATTGCAGCCTGTGAGCATCAGGCTTCAGCAAGCAAACTTTCAAAAATCCCTTTGCAGGGTAAATGTCAGGCTGTTGTTCAATTAATTATTTTTGAAAGTGGATTCACATGCAGCAGTGACCTTTAGCTGTGCTGCATGCACACTGCTGCTTTTCATGATCTCATTTGGTGTTTCATGTCATGGCCTAATGCGAGGGGCTGGCGGTGTGAATAGTGGCAGAAGAGACGCCTGTGGTGCTGTGTGTGGGGAGAGGTGCTTCCTCTGCCTCACCGGTTCGGGGGGCAGGGGAGGGAGGTCAGCGAGAGCCCCAGGCTTCAGAGGGGAGATCTGCCCTCCCTAACCACCTGAGACCTGTTGGGGCCCCCTTGGTCTTGGTCAGAGTCACCCAGGCTTGGGGAAGGGGGTGAAATGGCTGATCTCACCTGGCATCTTGCCCCCCTTCTCACTGCTAGCATCCTCTGTCACCAGCAAATGAGACACAGCTGGGACTCGTATGCTGAAAGAAGACAAAAAATTGATGTGGTTTGGAGTCCTATAAATGAGACTGTGCTGTCCTGACCTCTCCATCTGGTGTATTTTGTTGTCTCACCCGGTGTTGCTTCAACATTCAAATGAGGAAATAACAATTCCTTTTCACAGGGGGACTGAGGACAGCTTTATTGACACGAGACATACATGAGCATCCCAAGGGAGCAAGCAGCCAGCTGGGGAGCGCTGCAGTTTTGTGAGGCTTCTTATAAAGGTGTGGGATTGCAGATCCTGAGAAAATGCACCCAGCAGCAACAAGAACATTCACCTGAAAATAATCCGATGGACTAAAATGTATGTAAAATACCAGTGATGGAGTCTGAAGTAATTGCAGAGATGTTTATGACTCTTATTTGCTCTGTAAGAAAAGAAATAATCATATCTATCATGCACCACGGCTGCTCTCCTGAGTTCAGAAACTTAAAGAAAATCGTACCTCATTGGAAGGAGCAAAATATTTTATATTTTTTACTCCCAACAGGTGATAACACTAAAACATTTTGATAGCCTCTCAGAGATGCATGGAAGACCACCAACCATCAAGAAGTGAGTGAATGAAGGCAGGAAACTGGAGTGCCTGGGTCAGGAGCGCCCTGTTAGATGCACAGGGATGTGGTAGAGCTTTGTGTGACTGCCACATGCTGGCTGGAGACCCAGCAACTTTGTATTAGATAAGTCCATTTGAATTTGACCCAACTCAGACCCTTACTTGGTTGTTTGAACTTCCCAGCTGCTACCAGCTTTATGGTTTTGTTTCATTTGCAGTGATTTTTGCCTAGGTACCCTGCTTCAGAAAACAGTGTTTTATGTTATGAAAACCTTTACCTTCTCTTTTCTGGAGGATTATTACATCTTCTAAGAAAAGCTCAAATGTGACATTTGATATCAAACCATTTTTATTTGTCTTCCTCACTTTCCTTTCCATGACTCCCATGCTCTATATTGTTTATATGATAGACACAGAGCCTAGTACTTTACTGTGCAAGCAAAAAACATTTCAAGGAAGCACATCCAGGTGCATATATGCCCTTTGATCTTCATTTACCCCTAGTGCTCAGCTATCCCTTGCTTATGGCATGTATATTCTGATATTGCTTCATCCACTTAAGAAACCCCACCAAAATAGTGTAAATATTTGAAACTAATTACCCTATTTCTTGACACTTACACTGAAGAGAAAAAGGAAGACCAAATACACATGTTTTAGCTGAAAAATCAGATTCTTCTTTCCCATGGTAGTGAAAAAAGCAAAACTTACAATAGCAGAACAGCTGGAAAAGGTCTTTCATTTTTTGATCCGCCACACATTGTACGTATGCATACATATGTTCTAGATATAGTAACACTGTGATTTTGAAGGATCCTCAGCACAGGATCCTTCAATGTTCACATGTAACTTACTCCTTAAGATTGGGATAAGGATTCAGATTCAGCCTTGCTATTATGCTTAACAAAATGCTAAAAAGGCAATGTTTTCATTCATATTAGACTCGTGCTCAAATTTGTGTGTGACGGCTCAGGACTTGAGTCTGCCCTCCTCTGGAGTAAGAGAAGACTTGTGTATATTATCAGCATGAAGCTCTTGAGTTAGGGTCTCTGCACTATAAAAACTGCTGGCTTTCTTGCAGATGACCGTAATGGAGGGCAGCAGAGGGGTGCATGGCAGCTAAGGGCCTCAAAGCAGATGTTCGTGAGAAAACTTCAAGCTTGCATGCACAGTCATTTCTACTTACTGTGCCTGGTGACAGCATCTACTCCTCCGCTGCTTTTGTGGTCATGCAACATCATCAAGGGGTCAATGTAACTGTTTTACCAGCTATTAAGGATGAGGGTAGAGAAGGTTTGTGACCAGTACTTCCTCTGAATATTATTTAATTGAAGAGCAGGGAAGATCCTTGCAGTACGAGATACTTAATATGCAAAGCGTCAGTGCCTGGATCCATTTCCTGTCATTAGCCTTCCTGGAAGCGCTTTCCATGACTAATGTGGCCCTTTTATACAGAGTGGGGTCATGCAGTTTGTACCCCTGGGGTAGAAGCACCTGGTTTCTGGAGCAATGTGATGCCACAGCAGCTGCTGCCAGCAGAATGAAGGGGGAGCCAAGCTGGCAAGGCTGAAGGAATGTGGGGCCCATCTCCCCAGCGGTCTGGCAGGAGGGGGGAAAAAAGCCTCATAAGTAGTGACAACAAGCCAACCGGCTTATGGAAAATGCCCAGTTTGTATCTGTCCTCGTGGAAACAGGACCCATTTCCTAGAAGCTGATACCAACAGGAAGCCAAAAGTCAGCCTCAAACGCAGGTCTGGCTCACCCTCATCCCTGCAGGTGCATCCCTCTGGGTATCTGGCTGCTGAAGCATGATAGCAAGAAAAAACACAAGCTCCTATTGTCTCGTCTGCCACATGTTTAACCTAGAGATTAGTGCAGTATTTTAGCTTTCTGTGATCTCAATGTGACATTCAAAGCCTATGTTGCCCTCAGGAGAGTATGCAGACCCTGAGAGAGCACCCCGATGCACTTTTCCCTGGTGTTTAGGTACTGTGGAACCTCAAAGTACGGTGTAATCCTTAGCCTAAGTTTTCTCCTGAATTGGACTGCTCCTCAGTCTCCCTTCTGAAACGTTGTTAAGGTCATTCATTTAAATGCAGAGAGATGATTCTCCCTTTTTCGCTTGTTGAAGCTAACAGAAAAGCATGGCTTTATCATTGATACATAGGCTTGAAAGGCAAAGGTCGTGTATCTGGGCTGCTCCTCTGGGGTGCTACAGGTGCAGTGTTGGAGCGCTGCTGATTGCTCACTTAAGTCTTTCAGTCAGTGTCAGTAAAAGCACTTTTCTTCAGGTCAAAACACATTAAAATTAAAATAAATATTAAAATTCAGGTTCATTAGCTGGTTGCTGGGGTAGAGCTTATGCATAAAGATCAAATACTGATGTGGATATGAAAAGGAAAAAAAAAGACTCTGGACAGAACAGAGCTAATTGCAGAGCAAAGACTGAATGTCTGCAGTGCCTTGCTCACTCTGTGATGTTTTTCTTAAAACCACCTTCAGCAAAGAGACTCTGAAAATGCTAGCTCAGTCTGAAAGCAGGGAGTGATACTAGTCTAAGTTAACCATGCAGACTTGGAGTAGAAAGACAAGAAGCCAGACATGACATCATGATAAACTGAATATAATCAGGGTTTCCAGTGGTTATTAATATTAGATGATAATGTCGGAGCGCAGCTGGTAATTACACAGGACAGCTGCCGAGGCCAGTCATTAGTAATGTTGATCTATTCACTGGAAAACCAGAAAAAAACATTGCAGATGTTTCTCTGTCACTTCTGTTTTGGCTGTAATGGACACGATATCTCTCTTCCTCTGTTGCAGGTAAAAAGTTCACCCCTTTGCATGACAGACTTGGATTGTTTGAGTTGCCACAGGATGTTCTTAATTCTTAATTGTTGTGTTTGGCTTAGGGCTCTAAATCATGAATACTAGGCTGTGTATTTCTGACTTTTATTACATTAATGTATTTTAAGAGCAGGAAATCTATAGGTTCTTGGCTCAGTGCAGCAGAAGCAAAGCACAGTGGGGACTCTGTGGTCAGGAATGTTCTCAGAAATATGCTTCTTGCTGTAAAGGTGACCTCAGGATAATCTTTGCTCAGCTTTTGCGTTGGGGAAGGGAAAGCATCTCGACTTCTCAGCTCAGATGTGAGCTAGGAGATGGGTTCTGGGTGGAGGAGTTCATTCCCTGAGACTAGCAAGAGGGGAAAGGGTGAAAAAACTGGTGTTAACCTTAGGGCTGAGACCAGCTTGTGGATGCAGGACCCTGTTTGCACAGGATCACTGCAATGCTCATCATTGCATAGCATCATCAGCATAGCTGAGACAGCAGTTGAAGGCTCCTGACTCCCCAGCCTGGTGCCTTTTCCCTGAGCCCAGGTGGCAGCATAAGCTCTGCTTGCAATCTTTTCAGGAAAGTTTAGGCATTGGTAGCCTGGCTTAGTGAAACAGCCCCAGTGAGCTCCTGACCTGTGCTCTACTTCTCAGTGAGTATCTGTGCCCACAGGCACTTCCCACAGCCCCACAAAGAAGGGGGACAGGTGGGCTGGAGAACAGACTTGAATCTGGGGGTACAAAATAACGACCAAGTAGCTGAAAATCAGCTCTGCCCTGCATGCTCAGCCCTAGGACTCCAGTTTCTGCTCTTGTTGATGCGTATGTTACTGCTTTTTGGATGTCAGCAGGGATCAGGGAACTTAGACTGCAGCTTGGCTTCAAAAGTCTGCAGAGATGAGGCTATGAGTAACAACACTCGGGGAGGCTCTTTCCTAGTATCCCTTTTTAACTATATAAGACGGAAGCGTTATGCATAGAGGTAATATCCACCTCTGTTTCCTCAACAGGAAACTGCCTTTCTAGGCATTAAGCTATCTTAAATAAGCCTGATGCATTTCAGGAAGCTGCTCTCCATCCCCACTGAGTTTCAGTGTTGCCACAGCACACAAAACTGATCTTCACGTGCAGTAGAAAAATCCTTTAGGCTTGTGGCTGGGTACCACTGAAATCTGCGTTCAGTGGATGTAACTGTGGGCAAACTCAGTAATGATCATGAGCTTCTCCATGAGTGTGTCATTTTCCACTCTGCTTTTGCACAGCAATTTTAATCTGGGGGGAGGGAGAGGAGAGAAACCAGACTGACAAGCACTTTGTCTGCAAGGCCAGGACTGCACCATCCATTTAAGATGGCCTCTGGGCTAACGAGCTCTCTATATTGCTCTGCCTGGGGAAAAAAACATACTTCCCTGTGTGAATAGTTTAACCCGAGAGGACTGTCAGTGGCATTCAATGGGCTCTGTTAAATCTATGAAGTTGCCAGCGATGACAAGTATTTGCAGGAAAGATGTTCAACGAGCATCAATCTTTTCAAAGGCATAAAGGATGGTTTGCTCCTTTTTTATTGCTTCTGAATATCCTACCCTGAATGTACTGCTCTCCTTCAACTGTAAAAGTGTGCTGGAGAGTCTTGAACGTAAGAGTCATGGTATGGCTCTTGATCCTTCTCATTCCTAAGTGCCCTGCCTGCTCAGGAATGCCTCAAGTGAGTAGTGCTGAACAGCTGGGGCAAGTGTATCACTATGATACATTTTAGCCTTTCTTTTAGCTATCATATGCAGGGAGAATTACACTAAACCAGGTCATAATAGCAATGTTGCAAAATGGAAGTTGAAATAAGAGAGACCTGCTTTGGTAAAAGCAAAAGTGGAGAGGGAGGGATGCAAGAGAGGGAGATTTGAACTGCATCCCCAGGTTCAGCCTCTCTAAAGAGGAGAGGCAGTGGAAGCTAATGCAGTGAAATGAGCTGTAACAAAACCACGCCAGGAATTATTCAGCTGTTCAGAAGAATTCTAAAAGAACTGTAATTGGGAAATGATGTGAATATCAAACAAAATGTCACTTGACTGGAAGCCTTTCAAAGAGGGGAAAATAAAGTAAAATTATGAAAAAACCCTGCATTACATGTCACCTCCTTAGACACACTCTGAAAGAGTTCTCTACTCCCCACATAGACCCTTTGGCAGGCTATTGTGTAGCATTGTATGTTTCTGTGTGGGGTGCTTCTCCTTGAAAGAAATTAAAATGATGGGAAAGCTGGCTTGTCATACTAAATAATCACATGCTTTTCTGTCTGGGAGGAAAAAAAAGAAAGAAATACTCTGCTGAGTTCCAAGAAAATAACTGCTGAGGAAATGAATGCAGCGACTCGGGCCCTGTCCCTGGAAAGTAACAGCCATGCCAGAGTGGGGAAATGTGCTCTGTGTCCTGGCAGGGCTCATAGGTAGGCTTGAATCTCTTCTGCATGCTGTTTGCTGGTGACCTGCAGCCTTGATTGTCCACATCACTGATCTCTCCACCTGTCCAAAATGATTCTGAAGTTTAATTGTTGGTTTTTTTCCTAAAATTTGGAATGTATTTATAAAAAGCAGGACTGTTAAACTCCATTTCTGCTCTTTGTTTGCTAATATCCACTTTTTTCCCTCTAAATTCCCCGTCTGCCATTCTCCTCCAGAAATAAATCACCCTGAAAGCACCTCATCGTTCTCTTCTCCCTCATCGTTACCTTTCACAGCCACAGAGCACCACAGGTCCAGGTTCTCTGGGCCCCTTGATGTTCTCCTCAGCACTCACAGGAGTATTGCCCTTCAGATGACCTGCAGGTTCCCCATCTCTTTAATTTAATCTAAGCCTTTGTCTAGAAACACTGAGAAACCACCTGCTGCACACAGGAACATAAGGGCCACAGGGGCCATTAAGCCCACTGTATGCTTGGGGAGAGGAAGAGGACCAGGACCAGATTTGCTTTGATGTTTACCTGAGTGAAAAAGTCCTCCTTTCTCATGAAAGATGGTAATGTCAGCTCTGTGGAGGAATCACCCATCGAGAAGACAAGAAAAGCACTCTGATTTCAATTAGACAGAATTTCTCAGTGGCCTCACCATGCTCCTTCTCATCTCAGATTTGCTGCAAACAAGAACTTAGAGGAGGGAGTGGTACAGGTTTTGTTTGGTTTGGTTGCTGGGGCTATATGGAGGAAAAGGTGTCTCAAGAGAGTGCAGTAAGATAGTGGGTTGTCAGAAATACATATGGAATATAAAACGTATTTATAATATAATAGGATACATATTCTGTACGTTATACATAAAAATAAATATTATGTTTTAGTAACATTCTAAACATTGTTATACACATGTCATGATGTTTAGGTGATTTTGCAGGAAACTCTTCAGGCAAACACTTTTAAAGGCCTGATGAAACAGATGTGCTCACTTTTATCCATAAACTGTAGTGATTTTGATGGACATTTCCCAATTTGTTTCTTAAAATAACACTTCTAATACAGCAAGCATAAGAAAAATCCTGCCCTCAATGATCACAGCTGAACAACAAAAAACTAACCCCTCTTGCATTTTTCCCTGATAACTGTGTCTTCACTACAAGAGCTGGGAAACACTTGCCAGCTTTAAAAGAAGAGGAAAAAGTAAATCCATTCTCTTGCTGCTAATTCTAGAGGATGAAGTTCTGCAGTAAGATTTTAAGATTTCTGGCTAATACCTACTGATTCTTGTCTTTGAATGTGTAGTTTTTTGAGGTATTCTTTGTTGTTGTTGTTGTTTAGAGGCTTGTTTGTTTGTCGCTGTTTGGCACTGTTTCTAGCCAGTGACCCATCATCTCTAAAGGCATCCCCCCCTCAAGCTGTGTTGGGGCACAGTTACCATAAAATGTGCATGCAAGCATAGGACCACAGCAGGTGAGGCTCTGTTCTCAGCTGCTGGTGTCAGTTTATGTAGCAGCCAGGGTATCTCTATACCCTTGAAGTAAGGCTGGTAGAGCACTTTGCTTGGCTGAGCCCAGGCAGTAATTCCCAGCTGCTGTATCAGTGGTCCGGGCAGAGGTCACTGCACCCCCCCAAATGCCCCTCGAGCACAGAGGGAGGGTGGAGAGGTTATGGGAGGTGATTTGGAATGTCATCACTGTGGTCAAATTTGCTCCCGAAGAAAGAAACCTAGTCAAAGGGTGCTGAAGAATAAATTCAGGTGTAAAAGACCCAGAGACATAATTTATTCAGGGAAGCTGGTATGGCAGAAAGAAAGCAATAGGGCAGGTCAGCGCTAACAGCCAGCTTTGTGCACCTCCTTAGCAGAAGGTTTTGGCATCTGCGTGTTTCTCCCAGCCCTGTCTCCCATTCCAAAGGAAACATGAAGAAATGCAGATGACTTATGGCCTATTCTTATTACTGCTACAGAGAATGAGTATCGCTTCTAAGTCTTAGCAGGACCAGGTCTCATAGCTTCTCCATATCTGAGCAGGTCCTACGTCTCCTTCAGCCACACAACACTGTTGTTTTTCTCCCCTGACTTAAGGAGCTCACAGAGGCAGACCCCAGTATATATGTGTTTTCATCTTTGGTCTCAATTATTAATGGGTTTAGTAGTTAACATTTGTTTGGATGAGACCTTATTAATCAAAGGCTGCCTGCTCTAGTAAAGGTTTAATGGTATTTTAAAGCTCTTTGTGAACAGTTAACCGAAGTCTTCCCTGGGCTCTACAGTGTGTCACTAAGCACTGCTGCTTTCCCTTGCAGGGATGGCTGCTTTTTGGCTGATCTGAGATGCATAGAGCAAAATCAAACTATCATATCTGTTCCATGTTTAATTTAAATAACAGTGCTGCTGCTTTTCTGAATTCGGTAGCATTCCCTGAAATAATTTCCTGGGCAAGCATCTGGCAGACATTACTTTCCATTTCATGCAAATGTGAGCTGTTCTTGCTGTTTCAGAGTGACTGAATGGAGGAGTTTGCACACTGTGGTGTGCTTTTGATTTCCTTTTTACTTTATCCCTGCATTTTTTCCCCAAAAAAACATAGAACATTATGAATTCACTTGAAAAGCACTGTGGGGGGATTTCCCTGTTATGCTATACAAAGTTATATCATCAAATATTACCCTTCAGTGGGACTTTTTCTTAGCTGGCTGTGCAGAAATACAATCGAGGGCTTGCATAACCCATGATGTCACCGTAATGTTCTGAAAAGCTTGTGTTAGGAGTAGTTTTTAGCTAAGTTTAACCACAATGCAAAGTGCAAAAAAACTTGGTGCATGACCAGACTGTTCCTGATCGCTTTGTTCTTGTAGCATCCTATCTGCTGGGGGCAGAAACTGGTCAGTTTTAAGTGCTACTGTAATGGCTCCCTCTGGCAATACATTATATGTTATTACAAACCAAAGAGCAGAGCTCATACTTGTACATTGAACCTTCACACAGCCCTGGTTATTAACTGGACCACTTTATACTCTTGTTGAAACACCTGGTGTGGTGATGGTAGAGCCCAGGGTGGTGGGTCTCACCTGCAGAGGAGTGTGGGAAGCCCATTGTAGGGAGAGCAGGGGTGCTGCTCTGGGCTTGGGGGTGATGGGGAGCGGGAAGGTGCCAATGGTGGGTACAGCAGGCTGCAGTTTGGCATCTGAGTGGCTCCACTCAGCTGGTGTCTTGGAGAAGAAAACCTGTAAACTGTGGGTGGAGGAGGAGATCTTTTGCAGTTTGTGCCCCACCTTCTGCAGCGGGGCCCTGGGAAGGAAAGAAATGGGCCTGTAGTTGTGTTATGGTGTCTTCTCCTGCTGCTCTTTCTAGTAATCTGAAAACCTGCCTCTTTCCAGTACCGGTGCAGTCAGACGCTGCTCTGCATTACACTGGGCACCTTGCTGTAGGAGACAAAGACTCGCTTGTGAACTCCCGCAGAAAGACACTGAAAATAGCTGGAAGCGTCTCAGGACAAACAGATGAAATGAATGTGCAGATATGGGGGAAATATTAAAAAAGGGCTGGCTGTATTTATCCAAGGTATGATAAAAGCCAGTATTCCCAAACAAAGAGGTAACCTGGGGAAACTGTGTTTGACAAGGAGGAGCAAATCAAATGGACTTTCCCTCTATTTATGTCACGTCAAAATGCACCAGAGGCTTTGCGAGCAAATAAGAAGTAGGGCCCTGATGTGAATAGCTAACAGTTTAAGACTAGTCCAAACATTGTGTGTTTGCGGGTAGCAGTCTGCAGGTTAGGGAAATGTGAGAGGAGATTAGAGAGGGGATAATCTGTGCTCCCCAGCGCGCAGGCACACAGACTAGCCAGATCAGATAGTTCAGCTATGGCAATAAATCTGTCTGCCAGCCATCTGGGTTAGTGTGTGCATTTTTGGGGAGGGGTGCTACCTTTGGTACTGGAGCAACCTGATCCTTGAGTACCCCTGCTCCTAGGGTGCTCAGGAGGTGAGGCAGCTCTGTGTGCTTCTCTGAGCTTCCTGATGAGAACGTACCGCAGACACTGCCCCTGCGGGATGCTGGAGTGGTGCAGAAAACTTTCAGGCCTCAGCCCCGAGTCTCTGATCTAGAAGTGCTTCCCATCACCTTATTGTTGGAAGAACATTTGCACTACACCCTAGTTCATGTTAACCCCGTTTGACTTTGTTCATCGAGGAATCCAAAGCAAAGGTGCTAAAGCTGCAAAATACAGTTCATTTACAAATGTGCCAGAAAGTCTTCAGCCAGGATCTTTGCCTGGGTTATATGCCTGTTTGCACCCATTAGCTTTTTGATTTGTGTTGTTTTGTGATTTTTGATTGCAAAGTTTGATCTTGTAGCTGAGACCAATCTTACTGTGGCTTTAGCTGGGGTCTCAAGTGATCCATGAACATGGGTTATCTGGGTGGATTGCAGGTTTTCTGTGTTCAGCTGACCTGATGTAATGATACGAGCGCAAACCTGTAATGCACGTTCAATATCCTGCAGCAGCGAGATTTTTGTACTGTTGCACTAAAATCGATAAACTTGGTAAGTTAGGCTGGGACAGATATTTTTAATTGCAGTCCCCACAGGTGGTTCACAGGTCCAATGTCTAATCAGAACTACAGACTATTCAGAGAAGTTTTCTTTGGAAATAGGGTTATGTGTAATCAATAGCTTGGTGTATGTGTGTGTGCACAAACGCTCATTTAGTAATTCTGGCCCATGAACACATTCATTAACCTGACTGCCTGATGTTAACCCAGCCTCCCTCCCTTCTTCACAAACAGGAAAAAGGAAAGCATTCATTGATTACACTGCTTTAATTTATTTGCCTGGCTCTAATCTCTGCACAAGATAAGACTGCTGAGAATTGTCGAACTGCATGCTTTGGAGAATTGAAAAGGCCATTTCCTCTCCCTTTCCTACATTATATGATAATGCAAGATACATGGTAGCATTCTCCCTCTCCCTGCAAAGCATCAGTTAATGGATACAGCTTTTAGTGTCACTGTTTTGTGCTAGTATGCCCCATCATTTATGCACAGAGAAATTAAATAAATATTTAATACTGGTGGAAGTCAATTGAACTCTGAGTAAACAAACAGGATGAATTACGACTGGCCTAACTCTTTGGGAAAGTCTGGCCCTGATTTAATGAAAACATACTGGCCCTGTTCAACATATATAATTTTGATCCTGGAGGTTTATTTAATTATGGTGGGTTTAATTTTCTCTCCTGTGAGTTACTGCTGTGTTCCCCACCCCTCACCCTTTAGTCCAACGTTGCCTCTCCATCACAGATTGCCCTCCACTTGATCTGCCTGTTGCTTACTTGTGAGAGTTGGAAAATCTTTGTAGCAAAACTGTCTTCCAGCTGGTGTCGGAGGTGGTCTTTTTATTCAAATACTACAGGAACTATTAGTTAAGCAGGTGCTGGCTTTCATTTGAAGCAGGGTTTGCTTTTATTTCAGCAGTGGGAAAGGGAGACAGCACTGTTAGTGCTGCTGGTGTGGAGCTATAGGCAAGCATTGACCCAGTGATTGCTGGGCTTCTGCGCTGGAGTGTGGTCTGGTGCTCTCTCCGGGGACCATGGGGCTGCCAGGCTGAGCCAAGGCTGATGCTACAGAGGATAAACTACAGGGAAGGTGCAAGAGAGAAAGAGAAATGTTAGCAAAGAGGAGAGTGAAGGGAATGTGCTGGGGGGAGAGGAACAAGCAGCAGCAAAGGCAGCAGGTAGGGAAGGAGGAGTAATCCTCCATGACCTCTTTACTCCCAACAGGATGGATTACCTTAGGGCACTGACCTTGGTACCCACATAGCTCCAGGTAGCTGGAGATGAAGGTGTGGAGGCAGCATTGGGCTGTGCCCTTTCTAGAGGATGCAATACAGCTCGTGCACCATCGTGCCAGCAGATGAGCAGCGTTTTGGTGTTGCTGGAGAGCTTCCCCCTTCAACCCTGCCCACACTGTGTAACGGCTCCAAAACTGTCCATGATGGCACTGATGTTGTGCCTCAGTTTATTCCTGCTAAAACTTTTTCCCCACTTGGCCACAGATGGACACCACCTCTCCCCTCCCCTGGAGCTCAGTGCTTGCTAAGGCAGGGCTGAAGGTGGGTCCCAAGAGGTTCTAGTCTAGGTCTGGGCAAGGCCTGGTGCATGGTTGGATCACAACACTCTTCCCACCCTACTTTTCTGTCCGCTTTTTGTAGATGCCTTCCATCATTAGCCTTGGTTCTTGCCCATGAGGATCTGAAATGCAAGTGATGGGCCAGAGATACGATTTTCCTTTTTCTCAGAGATCATATATACCTGACCCAGCTCAGGTCAGTCACGAATGAAATCCTGTTGTGTTTCCTCTCTGAAAATGATGGTGGGTCTGGCTGTTTCCGAAGGAGTGGAACAGTGCTGCACATCATGCTGATGGGATCTGGGACTCTTTCATCTGGAGAGCTAATGGGAGGTCCTGGTTAACCGTGCACCCCAGGGAAGACACTCACTTTCTGTGCTGAACAGGTGAGGAAAAAGGGTGAAGAAGCTGAAATATCACAGGACATTTTGCCTTATCCTCCTGGGTCATGAGCTGCACAGGGCTTGGACAAGTCATGGGGTTTTGTTCCTGACTGACTTCAGTGCTCGAACAACAGCACCTACATACAGAGTTGCTAAGTACTGTGATTTGGGGCATTTATTTGTCAAAGGTGTGTGTCCAGGGTATTTCTTATCAATCCTGAGGTCACATCAACAGCTCTAAAGTTATTGTGGTGGTGGTTTTTTTTAAGGGAAAAAGAATTCAAAGTAGAAACTATGTCTCACTGCCAGCACGTGCTGTGTTCAGCCCGGGTGCCTGATTTTGAATGTAGTGATGCGTCTGGTATGTGACATGCTCTCGTACCCTCGGAATGGCTGCGTGCACTGGGGAAACACAGCTTCCTCCTGAAGGCCAGCAGAAAGGAAGGAGGAAAGAGAGGGGGAGTGTTCAAACACCAGTTACATATCTGGGAGATGAGCTCATCCTCTTCTGTGTATACGGGAATTGAGAGGATTCATTGAAAAGAAATCATTTGGTTAGCCTTTTGTGAAAGGCAGAGAGAGTGTTGCTCTCTCCTGGTAATGGGCTTAGGGGGGGAAGGGGCTGCATTTGTAATATTCTGCAGGCATGTAAACATCTCTGCTTTGTAAATGCTGCAAAATTCCTATATTGCTGAGTTTCTAGCCTCCTGGCCCAGGTGTGTGACTTCTGGTCAGCAATTTCCACTGCCAGCTAAGTGATAGATACCACCTGCATTTGGGAACCAGCACCAATCACCATCACCTAGACACTCACCAAAGGAAGGAAAATGTTTAATCTATGAAGTAGCCTCCCTATTTCCCTCTAATTACAGCAGCTCTGTGTTGGACAGATGGCCAACTCTCTGCATCATGTCAGGGAAGTTCTGCTTATTTGTCTGTGCACTGAACTTTATTACAGTGCTTCCAGACACATTTATTTTAAGTTAATTTAGACCACTCTGGAGCTGCATCAGAATAAAACACATCTTTGCAGCAGCATGTTCTGCCCACTTGCCCTATCTGGAAAAACCTCCCTGCTGCTCCTCAAGCAGACTTTGCTTGATGTTTTACTCCCATCTAGTGCTTTTTATTAAAACTGCTGGTGCTTTGCTTCTGACACAGGACTAGGCTGGGCTGGACAAGCATCACCTTGTCTCTAACCCAGGGGTTCACCAGATTTCTTTCCATCTGGCTACAAAACCCCCAAGCTCTTTGTCCCTCCCTTCTCCTGGGGAGGGTGGAGGTGCAGGAAGGGTGGAGGTCTCTGAAGATTTTTGCTCCTGTCTTTCATGAACAAGACATTTCTTTCATGATAGTTTTCTTGTCAGAGGAAGCTTGAGAGTTATGCTTGTTTGAAGTGGGCTTCTTAAATACGTTCTTATTGCTATTGATGGGAATGGGAAGGCTGCTACATGAAATACAGCTTTTTATTGCCGGTGTTCAGTGATGCCTACTTAGTGTATGTAAACCTTGATTAAAAATTAGTCTGAAAAAAGTTATTTGTGAGGTAACCAGGCAAAACTCGGCTCGTTCCTAGCCCCATATCACTTGCAAAATCCCACCCAGGTTCTTCCAAGTGTTATTAAAACTGGTGAGCCTTCAGGACCATGCAGCCCAATATGGATGCGAAGGGTCTCAGTGTTCTGAAAGCACTGTATCAATGTTATTAGCACTTGAAACTCCAGATGAAATACAATGAGCTTCCTCCCACTGTTTTTTTGGGAAGCTCTGAGATAGTTCAGCTCTGGAAGAT
Source organism: Falco rusticolus (assembly GCF_015220075.1). Lineage (NCBI taxonomy): Eukaryota > Metazoa > Chordata > Aves > Falconiformes > Falconidae > Falco > Falco rusticolus. The sequence continues at coordinate 76,524,561 of NC_051189.1, forward strand.
AGCAGAATACTCCTAGGATGGCTGGTGTAACGCGAGGAAGCATTCAGAGGCTGATGTGGACCTGCAGTCCCACTTGACCCTGACAGATGCCCCATGTATGTACATGGCTCCAGGCAGTGGGAGAGCCCTGGGCTTGGTCCTGAGCTCCACTAGTGCCCACGGCTGCTGGGCCCTGGGGAAGCTACTCTGTCTGCATGCACATCTAACGCAGGGCTTATATACATATATTAATTTTTTTATAAAATATAATACATATATTTTGTATATGTGTTTGTGTATATATATGTAAACCCTCAAACTTCTCCAGGGAGCACCTGTTGGCCAAAGATGGGGTTTCCTGCTGGGGACGGTGTGATGGGCTCAGGTTTTCCTGTGCAGTAGCACACTGTGCCAACAATGGTAGCACCCTGATGCCTCCCTGGGGAGGTGCAGAAGGGCGGTGAACATCCTGGGGCAGCGAGGCACTAGCATGGGCTCAGTTGTGCACCAGTGGAGATTAGCCCTCCTTTCCTCCCCTCCTGCCCTCCATGGGTGGGAAAGGGACAGGCACATCCTGGGGCCCTGTCTCTGCTGCCCTGCTGGTCCCTTGGATGCCAGTCTCCTTCTCCCCCAGTCCTGCAAGAAGACTTTACTCCTAACTGGGTAAGGTCAAAAGCACCAGTCAGTGACCTACAGTAATGCTTCACCACCTCCCTCAGTTTGCATAGCCCCCGCATTTTGTACACAAGGTGCAGGCTGCTGTTTAAACGTACTGCCTTTTTTTAGGTACCTTCCACAGCACCCTTCAGACGTCACCTCTGGATGCTTATGCACCTGCAGCACCAGGTTGGCAATGGGTGCCCACAGCATGTGTCCCTGCTGGTGAGCTCCCTCTGAAAGAGTACCCCCTTGCCAGTCGCTGTGGTTTTCAGAGCAAGGGCACCATTGCTCTGGGCATGGTAAATGGTGTCACTGAGAAAGACTGCGGTACAGCTGGACCAGCCTCTATGGATTTACAATGAAACTCGGCCTCCTAAATTTGTCAGTGACTCAGGAACCATAGACATTTCTGAAAGTTTGGTCCCATGACTTTCCTTTTCCTTTCCTGTTGCATTGCTGCCAGGCTATGCTTTGTTTGGTTTGTTTGGTTTTTTTTGCCATTGACTTTAAGCTTCTTCTTTCTAATCGAAATTCTGACCCAGCCGTCTCTGTAAACTAATTTATACAATAAATGTTTTAGGAGCATGATGAGGAAATGTGGGGAATCTTATGCTTGTGATTGAATATTTACATGTGCAATACAAGCTTCAAGTCAGCTTTGAGTGTTTGACAACCCGTATCTGACTGAGGAAATAAGAACCTGGGTAAGATGACTGACTCATTAAAATTCAATGACGGTCACTAGTTTGCTTTTACCTTGTGAATTTCCTATGGGTGGCATGTGACCCAGAATGGTACAGTAGTGTAAATAAGAAATTCTAGTGCATGAGTTTTGAAGGTGTGCAAAGCAGGCCAATGGGCTATTTGGTCCTTGTATCGTCACTGCAGTTTACTCTCAATACAGCTGTTAGCACATTAACCAAAAGGACATTGGAGTAGGTGATCATGTGGTGGGAAAACTGGTGATTAAGCCATACTCATCAGATGGGGGTACTACATTCTGAAGCAAATCAGCTTTCTGTAGGCTAGCGCTGATCTGGTGGGGATCCTGAACAAACCCCATCTCGGCTGAGCTGCCAAAGTATTGACACCTCTCTAGCCTTGGATCCTTCTCTACTCTGTCCTTTCCCACCATTTCTTTTCATCTCCAGCAGGACTTCATGGAATAGCGTGATGTCTCCACATTTCTCTGACATCTCTACTCGTGGCCACTGATAAATCTACTGCTTTCCTTGTTGCTGAGGTTTCAGTCATGCTGAACATGAATGGTTCCTCATTTTATACCTATCACTGAACCTCACTGAAACATTTTGCTTTTCCTCCCAAGTTTCTGCACTTCGTCTCTTTCTCTGTACCCAGTGCTGCTCACACCACCAATTATTCCAACTTGGATTGATCCAGCTGCTCTGTTTCTTGCTTACCTGGCATTTATTGGCCAAAACACTGGTCTTTGCTCAATGCTTTGGCCACCTCTGGCACCATCAAAGGCCCCTGCTGTTGCCTGAACTTCAAGCTTACTTCTTCCTTTATCTTTTCCCACTCCACTGTCCCTAGCTTTTCTCCCCATCTTCTGCTGCTGCTTAAGAAAGCCCATTTTCTAAAATGCTCCATATTTTCCTTCTCCACATCCTTCCTGAATTGCCATTTCTTTTGCCCTCCAGCAGGATGCAGCCTGCCCTGTTTTTTCTCTCCTTTTCTTCCAGTAAATACCTAGACAAAGCTGTTTTGTTCTCTCCACAGTAGGATATGGTTTTGCGTTCATGGCTTTTACCCTTCTTTCCATCTCGTCATGGTCAGTTTATCCACATCCATGAAACCTCAACTGTATTCCATCTAGGAGCAGAGACCATATTGCTTAAAAGCTATAAAGCTCTGTGGTTTTTTAGTAGTAGCAATGATACTCTTTGCAAGATGATGTGACTGCAGAGTACAGAGTTCTTCCAAAAGCAGTAAATGTACAAAGACAGGCAAAATATTAAGCAATGTTTATAGGCAGAGAAATATCAAATACAATGCACTGATTAATATTCCAGTGGGATGGACTTTGATAAACTAGTATGGCATTCTGCAGGTTTTATTTTTAACAGATGGGAAAGAAAAACAACATTTGGTCTAGAGCCTCTGTCTGTCTGAATGAGGTTTTGCTCATTTTGAGGGCTGCAGCTATTCTAAACATGGCAACCTGATTTAATTAGCTGACTAGGATCCTGCTTTGTCAGTATGTTTTGGATTTGTGGGGTGTTTTTTTCTGTTGTTGTTGTTTGGTCAGGCTTTTTTCTGTGTGGTTTTTTTTTTTTTGTTTTGTTTTTGGTTTGGTTTTTTTTTTGTCCCTAAATGTGCTCTAGCAAAACTGACAGTACTCAGAGCTCCCAGACTGCTCTGGCCAAGTTTCTGTCTGAAATGTGCAAACAGAATAGCTGATGAAATAATAGATGTGTTCATGCTGGAAACTTTTCTCTTCCTTTTTCAGGGCAAATTGAGTATCTATTGATTCATCGTTTCTACCAGATGGGGAACACAGCAGTAATTCCTCTGTGTTTTTGAAAGCAGCAGCTTTCACAGAGTTTGCTTTGGTTGACAAGTTATTTTCCCTCTGATTTGAATCTGTCTCTAATGTGTGATTTTGGGGTATTGATTGCACCAACAGACAAGCTCCGATTATGGTTCTTGCATGGCTGCCAAGGTCCTGCCATGCACAGGGAGACTGTTTTAGTCTGTTCCCCTTGAAAGCCTGAGACTTCTTAAGTATAGAATAAAAAGCTTGAGGTCCATTAAGCAAAGAAGCAAATCCTGATGCCTAGGAGAGATGTGAAGGCAGTCAGAGTGGACAGCGATCCTATGTCCATTGTGCATATTTAAATGGGGCACCATAAAAGGGCTTGTGCCAAGTCCATCCAAAATGTTTAAGGACTACCTCACCAAAAACATCTGTTGTCTTAGATAAGAGTTTCAGTTACAGCACAAATCCAGCATTATGGGTTTTTGTTTTCAAGCATATTGTGCTGAGCTAAGCTTATAGGAGAGAAGACAAGTCTGGGTTTATTAATATTATATGGCATTAACAGCTGTAGTATCAGCATCTCCCCAGCTAAGCCATGTGGATACCCACATACAGTGTTGAACCAAAAGAACAGTTCTGGGAAGTTGGCTGGCCAGTTCGCCCAAGGTTTATGTGACACGTCCCTGACCGACCATCCTTTCTGTTGGCTGGTTTCAATCTCATTTGAAAGGGACATAAAAGTCCCTTAAACACAAAGTCCCTGTTGATGGCCTAGGGGCAGCCAATGAGAAAAAGACAAGAAAGTGTCAGATCTTACTGAATCTCTTTATCAGCAGCTGGCAGCGTCTCAATGTGCATGTTTGCTGGCTGATCTGCTTATAGGTGTTTTCGAATTGGCCACCACAGATGTTTCCCTTTTTTGGTGCTATCAAAGGCAAATGAGAGTGGGCAGTAGGAGTTATTGTGCCTAGGAGGAGAAGAAAGTTTATGGGACATGTCAGAAATCCACAGGAAATAAAGTTTCGTTAGTTCTGCTGCTCAGAGAACAGTTTGTGTATTTAGTTTCTTTTTTCTTTTCCAAAAATTCTGAATGGTTCTCTCTGTTTTCTGGATGATTTATTGAGGGTTAAAAGTTGTTAGATAACTCAATCAAATCAGGATAATTTTTTTCACCAGTTTTCCCTTCTGCATATTCTACATAGCACCTCTCTACTGTGAAGTGTTCATGGCAGAGAAACCATGGTGGATGGCTGAAGGACAGGTGTTCTGCAGGGATTAGAGCCATGTACGTGAACAATAGTGAGAGTTACAACAGTGCTGAACCTGGGAAGAAGGTCACGGTGGTCCCAGGGCCATGTGGTTGCTCATTTAGTAATTTAAGCTGCAGCTGTGCCACCCACCATTGCAGTCTTTAAATGCACTTGAAAATTATCATTACATATATTTACACATGTACATAAGCATGTCTTCTTTCCTGAACATGGGGGCACTTACTGCCTGGTTCCATGTGCTTGAAAGCAAATGCATCTGAAATCCACTGCCAACACCTGTGTATTTCCTTCTAGTTTTGCACCATGTAATGCGCTCACTGCCAAGCGGCAGAGGTACCCTCCTAGTTCTGGTACAAAATCCTCTCTGTGCAGAGCAGATTCAAGCAGGCTGAGGGGTCACACACATGCCAGTACATTTCTGCACAGTCAGCCTCCTAGTTTTCTGTCTTTTAAAAAACATGACAATCTCCTGCTACCTATGCACAAATGAGGATGGGAAGAATGTTTGGGGCTCAAATATTAAGTCCTGAGAGTTAGGAGAGAGCAATATAATACAACTGTAACTTGGTCCTTTGTATGCACAATAATGTAAACTTTAATTAAAATATCAAGTTCTGTTATTTTTTCTGCAGATGGCTGCTTCAGTAGGTGCCCAAGAGAACAGCAGAAGAAACTAATGAAACAGAGCAGGACTGTGTAGTGAAGGTACTTGTTGTCTGGAGGACTCTGGCTTTGCTTTTCCTGGAGAAGTCTGGAAATACATAATGGATGAGGCAGGATATTGCAGAAAGTAATAAAACAGTCTCAGAGGGGAAGCTTGACGCCTTTCTGGAGAACTAGATTCTGTATCTTGCTCAGCCACAAACTTGGTCTCTATCCCTTAAACTGAAAAGCTGACCACATTTGTGCTTCTTGTTTTCTGCATGTCCAAGGTAAGGCAGATGGGACTGGATTTTTTTAGAGAGGAGCTAACTGCAGAGGCAAATGGTAGGAGCTGTATCTAGCTGATGAGCTATGAGAAAGCTCAGTATTCTGGAAAATGAGGGTTTCAGCCTTGTTATTCAAAATTTACAGATGCTTTTGATAGGCCTATACTTAAGTTTCCCCACCTCTTGTTCCTCTGTTGGTAAAATGAGGGATGTAATTTCTAAATACCCTAAACGAACTGTAAGGAATCCTTACTATTTGTGTAGTATAAGATGCTGCAGTGGCAACAGCTGGCAGGAAAACACCAGTTTTGTTTGAGGCAGGATTTGAATGATGCGAAGTAAATAAGGATAAAGGATGTGTATTATAGTAGCAGGGTAAAAATAAATAGAAATATTTAGCCACTCACTGAGGAAGACAGGAGCTTTCTATAAAAATATAGCCTACAATCATGTAATTAAAGGCTGTATTTTAACTTGAAGCTGAAATAAGGAAGCTGTGTGGGTGGTTTTAGCTCTGATATTTCTTAGTCACTGATTTTCTGCTTTTTTAATAGGTAGCTTTTCAGATGTAGTTGTGTATGTAATGGCATGGTAATAACTTCCAAAACACGAGCTTAACATTGCATTAAAAGCACACATCTATCTTTAAAACTGACACAGCTCACCAAACAAAATCATGCCCTTCTCTTCCTGACACTCGTCTTCTCTCTACCTCCATTTCTTTTGTTGTTACCTCTGTGCTTTCTGGGAGAGCACACGCGGGCCAACTTCATGGGTTCACCACAGGCTTATCCAACACCAATGACCTGGCACTTGAGGGTCCCTTCCCCTGCCTTTGGATCTGCACAGCTCCTTGAGCAGGCTGCAGCGTACATGACAGCTGGCAGCTGCACAGCTGATGCTTTAGTTGCCATCCCTGCTATCTCTCCAGCTTTTGAAGCCTCCATGACACCTAAGGATTTCACTGGAGCATGTTTACTGAGCATGAAACCTATTAAGTCAGCACCAAGCAACGACATTGAATTTGGTTGTTGGTTGTGGGTTTCTGTTCTTTTTTGTTTTGTTTTTTTTTGGCTTTACCTCAAATGATCCTGGATTCTCCCATTTAATCCCGCTTGAATTGGGGTTTTTCTTTATTTTCTGTAGTTTTCTCTGTATCCATTGCTTTTTTCCATCTGTGGTTTGTTACAATGATAGGTGATTTCTGTTTCTTCCTCTTGCAGGGAATAAGGGCTGATGAGAAAACAATGCTGATCATGATCATCCCCCCAACCACACCCCCCCATACACACACACTACTGTACTTTTTGAGACAGTGGAGTTGAGTGCATCTGCAGGAGGGAGTGGTGCTGAATACAGGAAACCTGAAGCTAGGATATATTTTACAGCATGGCAGTTATAATGCAGGACCATAAGAAATGTTTGCATTTTAAAATGTTTTATCTTCTGTTTAAAGGATAGTGTTTCTGGCAGGGAAAAAAATATATAAGGGCATTAAATGGCTTTCTTTGCAGGCAATTAAACAATGAAGCCAGTCGAAGGCATTTAAATAATTGTAACAGATGTTTATTGTCTAGTGCAGTTTACTGCATCCTATTATTCCCTTTACATACAGGAGAGAAGAACACATGGCAAACTATACCGTAAAAGAAATTCTTTACTGCCTTGTGAGCAATGTGACTGCTTCTCTGACTTCTTAATTGAATCACCTTGGGAACGAGTCAGTAATAAATAGTATTTGGAGAGCAGACAAGTGACTAACTGCCTGAAGAAGCAACAGCAACTGGTGTGCAAAGACATGGGGCTGGTGGTAAATACCTTTGAGCAAACAAACTGCAGTGGATGTCTCTAAAAGTGACGCTTGGCTCACTCTCATTAGGGATTTCAGTACCTCCTGAGGTTGTGTGTTTCTGGAGACTCTCCTTTCCTGAAATCCATTTTGTGTGCTCCATTGAGAGAGGAAAGATAACCTGGCTTCTTGGGTAGGCTTTGGACAGGACATTTGTAAGTCCCTGTTTACCACAGATGTGCTATGTGGCCTTATTTCTTGCATCTCATCTCAGTGAGATAGGGAAAGAGTTCTTTCCAGTCAGCTCAAGATGTTGCATACAATGTAAAGGTGGATGTCCTGGGTCAGGCTGAAGGTGCAAGGACCCCCATCCTCTGTGATGACCTCTGGCAAAGTCCTTAGGTGGAAGGCTGGGCAGTAGTGAAGGACAAGGATATGTGGTATTTCCCCCAAATACTCTCCAACCATTTTTGTTGTAGGGCCAGATGTATTTTCTGTGTCTTTAATAATGTATTTATTAAACCATGTACCTAATTATGTGTATTGAATAATGAATTCTGCACACACACCCCACCCCCACCCACCCTCCTTCTTTCCTGGTGTTCATGCAGATATTTAGTGTTCAGAGCAGCCTGTGTAAGGCTCTAGGATAGTAAATGTCCTAGAGGAATTAACGAGCAGTTAATCATTCAAAAAAAAAAAAAAAAAAAAAAAAGGTGTTTGCTTTCTCTAAACAAACAAACAAGTCCCCAACAACTCCCCTCCCAATCCCAAAGACCCAGACAAAGCTCTGTAGACTTTAAAACTCTTGCTTAGCATCCTTCCGGCTGTCTTATCCCTGGATTTGACTAAAAATTGAAGTTTTTTCAGTGTGCCTGCCTTTTCAACTTTTTTCTCAGTTTAGCCAAAGCCACTTTCTGAATTTGGGTTAGATTTGGCGAAATTTGAGAATTATTCAAGAGTCTAAAGATGTTTTGTTTTGTTTTCCAGAAAAGCTTCAACATTTTTAGCTTACATAGCATTTGTACACCAAGTTTTGGTGATGCAAGTCATGGAAGAAACAAAACACTTGTTTGCCCAGCGCTAGTTACGTGGTGCCAAGGCATGCCTACGCTTGTGATCACTGCAGCTGTTACTCTGAACTCAAGACTTCTGTCTGTTTGCTGGTTTCTCTTTCCCTCTTTGCACTAGAGCTTTCTGAAGCTTAAGCTTCCAGTGGAGTGCTGCGCAGGACATTTTTGGTGTGTGGGCTTGGTGGAGCTGTCTTTCTTAGCTACCTTCCCCCGCTGTGAGGACCAAGCCGAGGGTGTGATTCTCATTCCCTCTTGTCACACTCAATCACTTTTGTGAATAAAATGTGAGCACACCTTGCAGATAAAGACAAGGCCTCTGCCCTCTCCAGTGCATCATCACGTTAGAGTTGTAAATATCCCATTCTTTATAGAAAACCTGCTTGTTTACTGTGATCTATATAAAATTAGTCTTGTATCATGCAAAGATAAACAAAAGTAAAGCAAATTAGCCATAGCCATCAGGTCATCAGAAAAATTGCCATTACAGCTGAACGTAGCTTTGATGATATTTCTGAATTGCTCTGGTCTGGTGTTACCTGCCCTTTCCTGGTGCAGCATTTAATCCATGAGTAAATTGCTATTACATGAGTGACCTTCACAGGGTCTGCAGTAGGAATATGGCTGGGTGGAAGGTAGGTAGGGCAAGGAGGAGCGGGAGCTGAGAGGAATCGGTCAACCCCAGCTGCATGATATGGATCAGTGCTTCTGCTTCTCAGTGTAATCAGGAGCTTTTATGAAAAGTTCTGTCAGTTTGTCAGAAACCCTATAGCAGGTTTTGATCTACCACTTGTTCTGGCAATGTAACTGTAGCAGATGATAGCTGAACTGGGAGTGCTTAAAATTCCACTCTTCTCTCTCCTGATTATTCAAAGCAGCCTTCACTGGAAAGGGCTACATCACTTCCCGGACATCTTAGAAAAGACCATATACTTTTCTTAAAGCTGAAGAAATCCCAGTGTAATTTCTCAGCTCCAGTTTGGGGTACTGCTAGTATGCCACTGGACTTCCTTCAGGAACAGAAACTACCCCACACAAATCGGGACGACAGAAACAGGCCTGAGGGAACAAGGACAGCAACTGACTGAATAATTTAGAGAAGAGGCTTGTATTTAAGGACAAGGGCAAACTGAAAGGCTTCCAATCAGAGGTTCCCTACATCTGCCCGTGCCAGCCTTGAAGGGGACTCTCTCTGGACTGGGACTCTCACCCATGGCTTTTTTGGATACCCCAAGCAAGAGCCTTACCTGCCCCTGTACTGCTGGACACCCCTGCAGGCAGTGTGCCACCACCGAGGGAGCTGAGTGATGCCTGTAGGTACTGTCTCTGCTGAAACTGCGGCAAACTGTTTTGCAGTGGTGGGACCTGGAGTCTTGCTCAGAGAAACTGGTTTCACCTCGGTTGACCAAGCTCAGCCAGTGGCACCATAGGAACCAGAGAGTGAAAGAGTCATCTTGGTCACTTTCTCATCTCTGCTTTCCCCATAACTTGCTAAATCCAGTTTTCTGTCATTTATTTCCCAAGTGAGACTCTTAGCACCAACCCTTTTGTATGTTAGAAAGCAATAATCAAATCAGTCTGCCTTCTCACTGAAGCAGAACAAATCCATGGCTGTGTTCCCAGCTGTAAACAAAGGTAAACAGATGTGGGACTGTGGTCATCTCCTTCCCAGCAGGAGGGATTATTAGAAAAACTCCATAAATAATGAAAATGTAAATGGGGCATAAAATTCATTTTTGGATTAAACTGGAAGCCCTTGGCATACCACTTCTCCAGTTTAGGTGGAGAGCAATCCCTGTCTCACCTTATAAAATCAGAGTGATCTTCTTGATGAATATTTTAAAACTTTGAACTCTCCACAAATCCCCTCTCACATTTGATTGTTTTCTCCTTGCTGTGTTTGCTAGCCACTTAAAATGAGGAGGTTTTCTTTCCTAGCCATTCCCCTTTTCCCTTTCACCCCTCAACCCACCCTCAACCCCACCACCCCAGCTATTAAGATCTCTTCTTACTCGGCCGTATCTCTCAGCTGCACACTATCTCCTTTCCCAGATTCTATCCCAACCTTGTAGGCATCAACTCATGTGCTTGGTTATGTGTTTTCACAAGCAATATCAGAACAGCAGTCAAGAGGGAAGTTGAAAATAATATAAATTTGAGTCAAATACAGCTGCATCCTCAGTTCATGTCTCGTCATCGGGTGTAGAAAACAGTAGGTATTGCTATTCCCTATACACTTTGTCATTATCGTTGCCATTTGCAGATCATTTTAGAGACTAAAAAAGAGCAAAGCAGAACAACCCACCTTCCTGCTACACCTCCAGTCCTGACACAAAATCAGTTGTGGTGGATTTCATATTAAAATGACACCTGCCTTTAAATCCAGAAGTGGCTGGGCAGAAGTGGCACTGGGTACAGCTGGCTGAGAGGGCACAGGGGCTCCAGAGCCTCTCTGTAAAGGGTGAGTCCCCTCTGGAGATTCGGTGGCCTGGGAGCTGGGTTTCCCCCATCCACACAAACACTACCTCTTATCTGGGGGTAGGGAGGCTGCCTGAGCCTTAGCTGGAAATCGTGTCCAATTGGGGATGCTCCGGCCACATAATATAGTAGTGTATTATTTTTTTTGTATATATAATGGGATCAGGGAGCTCCTGGTGACTGAAGGCAGATCCCAGAAGATTCCACCCAGGCTGGCTTTCAGGAGGACCTCTGCTGGAAGCCAAGGGCTGGGCAAGTGACTAATGCGCTTTAAAAAGCAAAGCCTTGAAAAACATTTAGGCTGCATTCAGTGATGCCGTAGCATGGGGTCTGGGCTTTTACAGAGGGAGAAAGTATAACTGCAAGGCTTGGTAGAAGGGTCTAGAGCCGAGGCTGTCGTAGAATTTGTGGAAACTTGTTGGGATGACAAAACAGCAACCAGAATTTTGTCCCACCGTATGGATACTTTTTAAAATAGGCCTTACAGCGTGAGGCTTCTTCTTTCGCATGAATGGTGTGGGCTTCCACTTGCATTGCAGATGTTGCTCCCATGGGACATGGGAAGCCCTCATCAGAGCATGCAGCTGCACTTTGCCACGAGGCTGGCAGTCAGCGGGGGAATTTACGGAGACGATTTCCCACTGCCCAGAGGCACATCCTTCTTGTCAGAGGCCACGGATCTGCACTTGCACAGTGCTCTGCCTCACCTGCAAGCATTGCTCCTGACCATCAGTCTGCCCCAAGAGCATTCCCTGGAGCCCAGGGAGTTAGAGCATATCGTAATCTGCAAGGTGAAGAGCATTAGTGCCACATTTCTATTAGAGCATTGTGGGATTATAGCAATCCTATCCCTTGGGAAACAGTTCAAAATATCTTCTGTTTCAAATTGGTGAGAAAAGTAGGAAGTTGTGACTATTTTCTAGAATGCAAATTAAACAAAAACCAGTTAAAAAATACTTAATGAGATTGGATCATCTCAGGTTGCTTCATTATTATTTTTTTTCCCCTTTTTTGGTCATGCCAAAATATTAAAAAGCATAATGTTTTATAAAATGGGTGTGTACAATTCTAAAGTATGACAGGAGGCAGAATGTAGCCCAATAATCTGATGAAACCAAAATGATATATTGAAATACTATCTAAACAAACTGAGGTAGTTAGAACGACACACCCTTACACCCAAGTTTCTTCTCTTTCAAACTTACTTGAAGTTACATGCTCCTGTCAAAATATCTTGATTTTCAACAAAAAACATTTTTACATCTATTTTGTTGAGAAATCCCATCTGATTTGCTTAAGCATCCATAGCATACCATATCTGATCTTGCATCTTTTCAAAAGCTGGTGAGGATGCTGCCTCTGCAGGAGATGTTCTCTCTCCTGAGTGAATAGTTAAGCTTTTACTTTGGGGTGAGGAGAAAGTAAAAACTGGTTTGATCCAGTCCAGAATGACAATATTTTAGTACTCCTGTTGAACTGAAAACCGTTGATTGTAGATTGGCAGAAAAGGATCGCTCTATTCAAATAATTTAGTTTTATTTCTATTCTGAGCATCCCTTGGCAAAAGCGAGGCGAATGCAGCAAATGCTGGGTTTAGGCACATCTCTCAGGTTGTTGTGGGTTTCAGTTGCCTTTTAGCCCATATAACGGAATTTAAAGTCACCTCCTCTGGTGCTTGGAGCACTTGGAGAACCCAGTTTAACCTCATCTTTCATGGGAAGTCATTTGCACCCTCACGTCCCTAAAGAGTCCCCTAGCAAGCACCATGAACCAGGCAGTATCCTGGGACAGAGAAATGCCATCTCTCTTGTTAATGGTTTCCAGTATCTATAAAGCAGTTTAATGTTTATTGGAACAAAATCTGGAACATAAGGGTTTCTCCTCTGAGCCAAGTGCCCTCACCAGATGACAACTGATTTGGCTCATTGAATGTTTTAGTCTTTGTGGAAATTATTTCAATTCCAGCAGCAGAAGAAAGTGAGGAAAATTTACCCCTGAGTGCCCAGAAAGGTGCCAGTAATGTTGCTCTTCTGAAAAGCTGCAAATCCTGGTCCACGTCCCCTCCTCTGGTCTGGCAGACCTGAAGCCATGTTTGGGGTTATCCAGGCATCTTCATTTTCACTTTATAGTGCTCCTACATGACAGTATGGGAGGGGGGCAAAGGGGTCCTTGATGATTTTAAGAGAAAAGAGAAAATGTTGTAACACTAGCAAATATTTGGTCTACATGCTACACAGTGGTTTCTCCTGCCCTTGGAGACACAGACACAGTGCAACTTTCGCTATGGTCTACCAGTCCTAGCCTCTTTCCCTCTACGTTTTTGCATTTGTTAATGCCTGGGTAAACCAGTCTCTGCAGTCATGTTTAGTGACGTGGTGGAGAGGATGATAGACTGAGATTTGGTGCCAGAGAGAAAAATGAGGAGATGCTGATTTTAAGGTCCTAGTCCCTCTTGTTTCAGATCACAGGAGAGAAAGCAGGGAGGAGAGCTGCAGCTTGGGGAGGAAGAGCCACAGTGCTGGTGCCAGAGGAGAGCTGCTCACTGGAATGAGACTGGTGGCTAATGGCTGGCATAAGGGGCTGAAGTTACCACTCAGTGATGCTCGGTACACACCGATAACATTCCAGGGAGGTGACCTGCATTGTCCTGTGCCGTTTATTTAGTTTATGCCTTGTGAGATCTGGCATATTTGTTTGTATTTTTTTTTTTATTTGTATAAAAGCTTATTATAGCAATGTGGATTTATGCACTGCTTTGCAAACTTAACTGTGTTCCTTACCCCAAAGAGTTTATGCCTCTAAGTCTTTCTTAGAAAATCCATTGAATAAACTCAATTAATTATTTGGAGGGGAACTGTGGTGAGATGGGAATTATCTAATGCCTTTCTTAGAAGTGAATTTAGGCCTGCATGAGGTGAATTTGAAGCATTATGCTGACTTATTTGCTTGAGCACCTGGCTAAAAAGTTTACTTTTTTGTTGGCTTTCTTACTTTTGTCCTGATTTGTGTTTTGTGCCAGAAACACACAAACCAGTGCTGTTTCCTGGAGCTGACCCCTGCTGTGTCTGACTAGTAGGTCAGGTTATTAATTTCTTTTCAACACACAGAAATGCCTTTTCTTGCCTGCATCTGTGTTATTAGTACCCCATCTGAGAGAAACATCTGTGGTTTGCTCAGTTTCTCTCTTGGACTCAGACCTCCTCCTCATTCTGATCCAAACCAAGAGCACCCTGAGGAAGAGGAACATCTCCAACACCTCCGTACGCCCAGTCCCTGGATGTTGCTTGTCTGTGGCTCCTGGTGGTGGAGGGGTGATCAGGGAGGTGAGGCGGGCCCCAGATTTCCCCCACAGCAGCCCTGGCTGTGCAACCCCTGGCATGTGGAGGCTGTTAGCTGGGAAGTTTGGTGAGCAGGATCTCATCCAGCCTCCAGCCCTCATCCCCTGCCCTTGACCTGCTGCTCTGCTGTGTGGCCTCTCCTGCCAGCTGCAAGGAAGGGCTGATCAGCCTCCCTCCTCCCTGCTAGCCAGCGCTGCTGGGAGTAGGGACGTTTTGGCTAAGCATCACAACAAACCGTTGCTGGGGCCAAGCAGGCAGGAGGGGACCCCACAGTTGTCCTCTCACAGGACTGAATTTTGCCATCCTCAAGGACCCGGTAAACAAAGATGTGGCACCGGCTAAGCTTAAGGCCGTGATCTTTCAGCCTTCATCTGGCTGCTGTCCTAGGCTATCTCCTGCTTGGATTACGCCAAGGGAAGGGTCTGTATGTACTCTTCAGAGACCTTTATTGAATACTAAGGTCCTCTGCAACATTGAGCTAGCGAGATTCCTGGGTCTGACTGCAGAGCGGTCATGCTGTAACGAACCTGGACTTGGCTTCCCTCCTTATAAAGGTGTTTCTTCTCCCTCAAATAGAGAGGAAGGGGTTTACGTCCAGTTAGGTGACAGGCATGTTAGCTTGGGCCCATCTTTGCAACAAGCTTCTCCCAGATTTGAGTCACGTCCAGATCCAGAGGCTAACTTTGTAGCTGGAACCCACCTGTAACATTAATGGAAGTGTTTCATTTAAAGCAGCATGGAGCTGGCTGGCAGTGCTCGTGAGAAACATCTCATGCTGTTCACAGGCACTGGTCCTGCTGGGAAGGGGTTAAACGAATTCTGCTGGCTCTGGGAGGCAGGGAGCTCATTACTTTCCTGGAGCAGGGAAGTAATAAGGCAGGCAAAGCGGCAGCCAGCTAGAGAGAGAGAGAAGTTTTGTGTGTGGACTCCGAGCTACTCTTGACTTAGTGGTGTGAATGCAGGGATGGGGGGGTCAGGGTAGGTGCTGAACGGGGCTGGGCACACACAGGCAAGCAGAACCCCCATCACCCACAGCCAGCGTTTGGGCTGCATGTCCCGAGCTGATGCTGGAAAGACGGCTTGAGCCTAGTGTGCACTCAGTTAGCACAAAGACTTGCCCAGGTGTGGGTGAGCTCAGTGGGACCCCTGAGCTTGTACTTGCTCACCTGATGCACTGTTACCAGGCTTGCCCAGTCCTGATGCTGATGTGAGCTGCAATGTGATGCTATGAGTGGCAGTAGCAAAAGCTCCATTCTTGTCTTCTGTCCTGGTGTGGTCCTTGACTTGAGGTTGAACAAAAAATGCCGCACAGGTTGAACAAAAAATGCCGCACAGGTCTGGACTTTTTTTTTTTTTTAAAAAAAAAATCTGTCACTCTAAAAGATTTTATATTACTGTGATCTATATAAATTGGGAGGTACAGCTTCCTGGTGTTCTTTCTTTTCTGTCTTAAAGGCTTTTAGAGCTGCATTACGGCAAAAAAGAAAGAAAAGGAGAGACAGGCATTAATGTAGGGGGAAAGGAGGTCACCAGAAAACCCGCCTGTATATCTGCCAAGTGCCTTTTCTGTGTCCAGGGAGTTTCTGTAACCAACAGAGTGGCCAAAGCAGGTTTGCTCATAGCTGCTCCTTGTTTGCTTATGAAAAGCATGGGCCAACTGCAGAGCTGTGTGGCAGGCACTCCAAAATGCCCAGTTTCCCCAGGGTGGGCTTCCTCACTTGAGTATATGTTACTCAGTGAATTTTCCCTCCTGAGTTCAGCAAGCATCAGCTCCAAACCCTGCAGGGGCCCATCCAAATGCTGCTCTGTGCCCAAGGGATGCTGATAGACCAAAAACCCCCTGAGTGACAGCGGTGAAACTCACTTGGATGGCTGGGTCTGTCACACACCTTGTTCATAACCTCTTTGAGTTTGATTCGTTGAACATGTGAGAGCAAAGAGGGACTGTGCTTCCAAAATTACTGAAGGGGCTCCCCATAGTCTAATGCTGGAGTTTCTGTCTCTCTTGTTGGCAAGGAGCTTACCCTCGCTATGCATTCAGAAATTGATCCGAAGGGAAACATTTACCCCTCTTTGACTGTTCAGTATTTGGTCCCTAGACAATATGATTGATATATAGTGTGCTGTATATTTTATTAGGTGAAAAAGTACCCACTGAGGCATAGTATCATTTCCAAGGGTGACCTTGTGACAGCGGGCGGCAGCAGTGCACATAAAAATGATAAAAGCCTGGCTAAAATTCCCGGATGCATAGGTTGAAGAGATGGCTCAGAAACTGTTGATAGATGGGTTAGATTAACAGATATGCGTAGGCTCAGAGGTTGACTTTTTTACAAAAAGGCAAATCAAGGAATAAAATGAATGCAGATAAGCACACCGAAAATCAGGAGAGAGGGAAATGCTATGGGAGAGAGGAGGAAGAGAGGAGAAAGGTTGCTTTTTTAAAAGAAAGCACTTTCCATGAGGAAATATGGCCAGACTGAGGTGTTGGTGTGTTGGTTTGTGCTGCAGAGGGAAACGGGAGCGTAGACTGTACTAAATCGCACAGGGGCTTCTCTGTCACTCTCTGCCTTTACTTCACTTGGTTATTTGTGGTGTGTGTTTGTAGTGAGTTTTCTGGCAGTGTAGACAATTTATCACATTGATTTTTCTTTCTCACTTTTTTTGGCAGGACAGTGGGGAAGGTTTCTGTGTACTATATAGAAAGAACAGTGTCTGTTAACAAACCTGCTGGGTTTAGTCTCCCACCATACAGGAGAGAGGCCTGAACCAGAACTTGGAAGCCAAATCCCTTCAGCTGCAGCGAGTTGGGGGTCTGCACTTGAATTTGCCATTCAGGACCATTTCTAGTATCCAACACAAAAATAAAAAGTTTAATACTGTCTCCCCAGGTCTGTATATGTTACAGCTCAAGACAATATCCTAAACTGATCAAATTGGTGATTGATAGGATCATGGTCAGTGTAACTGATCTGAGTGGGTTTCGAGCTGTCATTGCAGTGGGAGTATAGAAGTGATGCTTTCTGTTCAGCATCATTTGGGTTTTCATGCCCTACTTTGGCAAGACAGAGGCATTAAAGGTGAACAGCTGAGAAAGGGGCTTGAAGCAGTCAAGGGAAGAGAGAAGAGATTAATATTTCTGCCCAGAAGCTGGAGATGAAAAGGGAGATTTGTGCCTATGACAAACATTACTTTGCATCACTCACTGCTGACAAATGGGTTTGCTGACCAGAGTGCATCATTTCTCACCAGGGAAGTGTGGCTCAGATGGGAAACTGGTGACCAGGAGTATGTTACATGAATTCCCCCGAGTTACCTTTCAAACCAGTGGGATCTACTAGCAGGCTGGGAAACACACAAACTTAACCTTCAGTTCCCCAACCTGTAAAACGTCCCTTAGAGGGCACAGAAAGCAGTGGAAGAGAAGTGATCCTCACTGGAAATGGTTATTTATTATTAGCATTTGCCAACCTTCCACATCTAATCATTCTCTCTGAATTTGTTGTTGGCAATAATGTGGCTCCTACACCATCTCGGTTGCCTTTTTATACCCTAGCATGCTCTGAGGAGCAAAAGTGCTGCCCATAGCCAAAGTGTTGAGCCAAAAAGTAGTATCAGTGCATCATCAGTTACACTGTGTTGCTCATCAGACCTCCCTGCAGCTGTGCCATGTTGGTTCATCACGGTTTTAGTTGCTTCAGCTTGCATTGCGCTCCTGCATCTTTTTGTGTTTTCACTTTTCTGTTCTGGGGTATTGGATACCCATACACATCATCTGCCAGTGTTTAAAGTCAGTTTTAATTGTGTCCTCAGCCACTGTGAAACACATGAGCTGAGGCCTCTCTGGGGATTAGTTTGCCTCATCTGCTTTTGTGGGCAGCAAAATGATGATGCAAAGAGGTAGTAGTGTGAAAGGTAGAGGGATGGCAGCAGTAAGCAGAGGGCTTGCAGCTGGGGAGGTTCATGACTTCAACCCTGAGAGCCAGGAGGTTTTTCCAGCCACCCAGCGCCAAGTGGCACATGTGGGATCTAGAGCTGAGGTCAACACTATTCCTGATAGCTCAAGAGAGCTACTGTCTCCAAGGCAAGGGTGTCTGGGGAGTGAAGTTGGGATTTTAGGGGGCAGGGGTGGGAAAGGTCTGGGGGTGGCCTGACAGTCAAGCACAGCTGTCAAGTTCGCTAGAGTAATGACATGCTCCTGTGAATATTTACTTCCAGCTATTTACAGGGTCATGTGTTAGATGTTCTTTGTGGTTATTTCAGTAGAATTAATGCTTAAAAGATATCTCAAAGCAAAACATTTCCCATGAGTGAGTCAAATCAAATAAATAAATTTGCTGCTCACCATAAAATAGCAAAGGTACGTCAATTTTCCTGATAGGATGACATCATTCCTGTGGAGATTCTGGCAAAATTTCTCAAGTGCATACAGTGCTTTGAAATGAAAATAACTACAATATAAGGTATTTTGAGTGCAATGCAGAAACATCTGTGAAGGCTGGAAAGAAACATGTATGTTTTGACTTTGATTTTTACTTCAGTTTTGGAATTGTCTGGATTATATACAGCCACCTCAGTCGAAACTGGCTCAGAGTAATTAATGTTTCTATGTACATATGCCAAGGAGGTTGAGGACAGTAAGAATTCAGATACTGAAATGAAAGCCATCTCTTAAGAAAACATAGGCTCGTTACTTTGTACAATTGGTACTGCTGCAGAAAAAAATTAACTGTTAAATGAATATTCATTATGGATAAGATGCTTTATCACACGATTTGAAGTCACAGTGATACTGAAATCTGTTTTGAAAGCAGGTAATGAAAATGCTAGAGAGCCATTGCTGTCATCAAACATCTTAAAATTTCAGAAAAGATTTAGCCAAGAGGTGCACATATTAGTTGTGAGCAAACTGTGAAATACACATCAGAGAAGGGTGTGCACATACATGAACTTGAGAGGCATTGGGATTGCATAAGATTATAACAATTTTTAAAAAAGATAGTTTGAAACCACAGATAACTAAAGGCTAATTTGCCTAGCATTCAATTTGGTCCCCCCAAAAAAGAGAGACATAATTAGAGAAGAAAAACAGGAAGAAAACTGATGCTTTTCAATATTGTTTTGTGGAAAACATTTTGTGGAATTTAGACAGCTTTTTGATGAGATTACAAATTTGGTTCATAATGGTAAATGTGCACGTGATGTTCTTTTCTAAGGTGTCGTACTTGGTGCCAGGGAAGATTCTAATTAAAGGTTAGCAGTGGGTAAACTAAATGTAGCACACATCAAATGGATTAAAACTGTCTCACCGATAAATCTCAAATAGTAATTGCAAGGAAGGAATCATCTTGCAAAAGAAGCGTATCACACAAGGATCCCCCAGGGATCCCTTCTTGGCTCAATTCCCTTCATCTTCCCCCAGTCTTTCAGAAGAATGTATAAAATCATTGTTAATCAAGTTTGTGGGTGACATAAAGGTGAAAAATAATAAGGACAGTTTAGTTCTACGGACTGAACTGAATTACTGATAAGGCTGGACTTTTCTGAATGAAATCCTTTTTGATTCAAGGTCACGCATCCAGAAGCAGAAAATTTAGGTCACACAGGATTAGGGGCTGCTTCCTCATAGATAGCAACTATGAAGAAGGCACATGGTAGATAACCCACTGGCCCCTGTTTGGATCTTGCTGCTGAAAGCTGCCTTTGAATATGTGCGGAGAAAATTAAGAGCCCTATTTCATATTTCTGGTGCCATGTGCTGGACTAGCGAGATGGTTTGTGGAAGTCTGTGATCAGCAGTGCTTCCCTGGAAAATTCTGAGGAAGCAGGAGGCATTTGCAAAGAAGAAGTAAGGGATTGGCTTAAAACTTGAATTATACCCAGTTATTGCTTTTCTTTTGTTAGTTCATATTTTTACTCCGCAGATTTCATGTAACTCTTGCACAGAGGAGGAGGATGGAAATTAATTGAAGGTTTAACATTTCTAGCTGCTTTATTGTTCAGCAGTGGATAAATACAACCCCTATCTCTAATTCTAAGTAAGCCTGAAGGACTGTATACGCAATTAATTATTCTTTTTACTCCCAGACTCTGTAATACCTACTTTCCTCCTCTTTTCCAAGACTGGGCCCAGACATTGCTAGCTGCTACAGACTGGCTGCAAGTCCAAACCCTCGCAGCTAACTGGCCTGAGTTTCAACGCCTGTCACAACCTGCTGAGGGGGTTTGCTTCACAAAGTCTCAACTAGATCATAAGAAGTAGACAGGACAGGAAGAGAAAGGATGCAACAACCAGCTGAGTAGTGGAGACCTCCATGGGTATAGCTATTTTCTGAATGTTGTGACTGTGCAGTGG
The DNA here is from genome assembly GCF_015220075.1 of Falco rusticolus. Lineage (NCBI taxonomy): Eukaryota > Metazoa > Chordata > Aves > Falconiformes > Falconidae > Falco > Falco rusticolus. The sequence continues at coordinate 76,544,930 of NC_051189.1, forward strand.
AAACTACGCGATTATTGTCACTTTGGTGCTTTTGTTATATATAGCCTGAAACTGAAGTAGTCTAGGAATAAGCCAGGAGCAATCAGACCTGCAGCTAGATCCGAGTCTTAATGACCCACAGATGACTTGTGATGCTGTCTTGACAGGGAGAGGTCTGGTAAAGCAGCAACGTTCCCAGTATAGCACCAGTATAACCAATGATGTTAAGTCTCAGATAAGTTTACTCTGTTTGTTACGTTGAAGTGTAAAACAGGAAAAGGAATGGCAACTACGGTGACCTAAGGGCAGGGGGCAAGTGACACAAATGGGACAGGGTCTGTTTCTTTTGGAAGAAGATCTATTTATTTATTAATTAAAAGTATAATATAATAAAAAATGGACCAGAAGTGATACAGCGTGGGAATTCTGTTTTCCCTGTTTTGTGAAGTAAGAACAATAAGATTAAGGAGGGGGAATTCAGAACTGAAAAAATAAAATGCTTTCTTTCTCTGCCTGTTTATAATTAAACTACAGAGCAGATTGCCACAGGTTGATACTGTAATATTTTATTAAGGCTGTGTGTTTGAAATACATTATGATAATTACTGTAGCTCACGCTGCGTTCTCTTGATATTCATATGCCTGCTTATCAAGAATACCCAGAGTGGTCCTAATGACCGTTATTAAAAATGCTGAAGGGTGGGCAGATCTTTTAAACCTCCCGCTTCAGGGCTTAAACTAATCTTCAGTTACATCTGTTGGGGACAGAACATGGCTCGGAGGGAAGCTGTGGTGGGGTAAGGTGCCAGCCACAGCCAGAGCGAAGGCATGGGAGCATTTCACCTTGGTCCTGGTTTTGTATCCTCAGTTCTTAGGTTCTGGACTTGCCTGGTTGGTTTTTCCTTCTTCACGTGGTATAAAGTGGCACAGAGCTTTTGGTTTCAGCAACATGCTACTGATTATAAACGTATCAATACGTTGATTATCCCTGCTGCATCAGTCAAACATACAGTCTTTTTTCCTGATACCCTGGGAGAGTTTGCACACAGGGAATCTCTCATTTTTTCTATCTAAACCCCCAGATTTTCCACCTGAGATCCAGGAGGAAAGGTGTTTGGTAGTTGTTGGGTTTTTTTCAGCTGAGGTTGAATAGGCATCCTGTGAGCAACCAGGCAGACAATTTTGGTCCTGCTGAGCGAGCCTCACTCTTCAGGCACTCACTTGTTATTTGCAAGCACTTCTGAATATCTTCTTGCGTGTGAGCCCTTCCTTCTCTGGATGATGTTTTTTTTGATTCCTTGTATTGTGCAAATATTTTCGCAGGTGGCAGGCATGCTGCAGACAAAACTTTTGATCCTTTGGAATCACAAGCCTCTTGTAATCATATTTTCCAGCTTTGCAAATGTCACCCCCACACGTACAACTTCTTGTAACTCTCAGATCTTCACTGTTACCTCTTCATTTCAAACAGCATCATCTACCCTGTCTCTCAATGTGCTGCATCACATTTTCCCAAGAAAAAGAGAGACTTCTCGAAATGATCACTAGATGGCTACACTACCGCACAGGATTTCACAACTCTGCTTTTCCAGACCTTCAAACCATTTCTCACGGCCCTCTAGTTCACAGTATCTTTAGTCTGAATTGCATTTCAGCCACAAAATGCAATTTCCATATCTTCAATTTTCTTCTCAGCATGTTGCAATATAATTCCACACCATTCGAATTTATTGTACAAAGAAGTTGCTGGGGCTTAAAAGGCATCTAACCTCTGAGGCATCTGGTATTGTCCACCATTGGAAACAGGATCCTGGACTGCATGCCCCATTGGTTTGATCCAACAGAGCAACTCCTGCCTTTTTGGAGTCTCTGCAGAAAACCTTTGGAATCAATTGGGCACAACCTGGTGTGTCTATTGACCAGGCTCTGGCTGAGCAACTCTGAAAGCCCTGAGGCTGGGGACAGGTGTCCGTCCATGATTCAAACCTTTGTCCATCACCACTGCTGTTTTACAGGGCTTGAAGGGGATTTCTGAAGGAGGGGGGGAAAAATCTGCCTATTTGCCTATTATAAGCTAGAGCAGACTTTAGGAACGAGGAGTGTCAAATACCAGAGAAGCATTTGCCTTCCTCACTACTTTGTTTCTGTTTCTCATTCAAATCAACTTAATGCAAATGTTAAACTTTCTGACAGAAATAATTTCTTGCAATAGCTGGCAGGAGGGAATTAAAAAAGGCATGTCAGGATTAATTTTTGCCATATATGTTGTGTTCAGACCCATGCAGAATAGAAATGCGTTCCTCCTCCACTGAAAGTCCCTGTTTTGTGCTCTTACACAAATCCTCCCACATTCTTGTGAGTGGTTACAATAATGACATTTATGTAATATCACTAGGTGTTTATAGCTGCGTAGTCTGAATGTGAATCTGGATATAAATAATATGATCATCGTCTCCTGCGAGCTAGAGAAATGTTATCTATGTTTTACAAATGAGGGAACTGAGGTAAATGGGGGGAAGTGAAGTGAGCAACTGCTCTCCCCTGCAGGCTGTGGCACCCTGCTCTGCTCGTGGGCAGTGCAGGGTGCGGGTGGTCAGCCAGCCCTGGGGCACCAGCCTCCAGGCAGATGGCAAGCGCTGGGATGGTGCTAGCAGCTATGCCGGCGTGGGGGCAGGAGAACAAGGAGGGGAGCATTTTGCAGAGGGAGAGAGCCTGGTGAAGAGACGTGTTTGAGTGGAAGAAAACACCTGGCTGAGGAATAAGGTGTGTTGTGGCACCATCCCGAGGAGAAGGGGACTAGAACTTTTCAAGTGAGTCGTGTGCTGGCGGTTCCAGAAACGTGACATGAAAAGCAGGGCTATAGATACGTCTATCTTTGTATATTTTCAACAGTAGTCCACAAAGGAGGAAAAGCATCAGAAAATGAGAACTAGCAGAGCACAGGCTGGGTCTCTCTGCCGTATGGCCATTTGGAGCTGGGCAGGGGGGCATGTGCTCCCCCCTAGGGCTGCCCTGGCTGGGTACCCAAGCAGTGGTGGCTGCTCACCAGTGGCCCCAAAGGTACCCAGTGGCTTACAAGGAACAACGCAAACCTGGATGGTTCGCCTATGAATTCCCCATGGGAAATAAAGCTCTCCATTTGGCAAACATTTGGCCTCTTGTAAAAGGGAAATTGAAAAAGTGAAATCCGTCCATAAGTGCAGATGAGCTTTGAAGTGTGGATTCAAAAAGAGCATCCCAGTTGTTTGCTGCAGGCAGGCTGGAGCCTGGGATGCACTTTCTTTGGCTCTAAAAGGTATTTCAGCCATTTTGGAGGTGAGACAAGTTGGAAGAATGGCTTCAAGCTGGCATGGGCTGATTTGGTCACGAAGCTTCAGAAAAATATTTAAAAATGATATGTTTGAGGTAATTGTCAGATACACAAATGTGTATGTGAGAGTTTCTAGGAAGCATTGTGAGTTTGACTGCCAGGCAAAACCGGTATTAATTTCAGATAGTAATCTATAGTGACAACAGCCTGTTTGCAGGGAGCTGCTTTGCAGTCAGTGCTATTGAAATTTAGAGGCAAAGGAAGGTATTGATGGGAGCCAATATCTTCAGTGTGGCCACCTCAGCAAAACACCAAATATGATGATCAACATCACAGCAATCATTTTATTTTGTGAGCACAAAGCCATGAATCAGCAGTGGCTAATGAGAGACACCAGTTAATAACGGGATTGCGGCAGAATTGTACAGACTGTTTTAGGCAGCAGCATGTAATTTTGTAAACGGAGCTGGCACTTGTTTGAAGGGAAAGAGTTTAAAGGCAAAGTGGTTCCTTCTGAATCCTCCACTTACCTGTCATAGACATACTGATGCGTTGGCAGCAAGGATGGCTGCTTGGCTTTCACCTCTTAACTTTCTGCTATAGTCCCTTATCATCTGTCAGGATGCTCAGTGAATAGGTTACATTAAAATCCTACACACTGTTATGCAGGTAAGGAGAATCTCTAATGACTTGATGGGTGCTGAGTGGTTCTCCCAAGAGGCTGACGGCTATGGAGGCTCTCACTTCTTGCACCAAGGAGGTGGCAGACACAAGCAAAACTCTGGGATCGTTAAAGCAGGTTATACAGCACTGTCCTTGACTCCACAGCTTCTCAGGAAGCTTGTCTTACAGACTTCTTTTTCATAAGTGGATCAATAGTTTTGGCTTTACTTTATCCCAGAGCAGAGGAGAAAATAATCTGGGCTAGGACTGAGGCCCAAGGCTTTAATACCCCCTGCTGCCCTCTGGGGCTGCTCTACGTTGAGTTTTTCCCAGCAATTTTGCCCTTTCAGAGTTCACAGGATATGCCCAACTCAGGAATCATTTTGTTGAGAGGTTAAAGCCAGCTGCAGACCACAAAAGGAGGGTGCAATCATCTATGCAGGAACATGCTTGTCCCTGCAGCTCTAGAACTGATCTTCCCTCCTGGAACAAACAGCTCCAAGAAGGAGGATGGGCACCTGTGCCTCCGCGATGTGGCAGACCCTGTCCCAGCTCAGGGGCTGGGCAATGCTCAAAAAACCTCAGGAAAAAAATGTCATAAAATAATTTATATTCTCTGTCCCACCCCAGATCTGCCTGTGGATTTCTTACAGCAGCAACCTGGCCTCAAAAACTGCCAGTGCGTAACAGCGTTTCACACCCTGCACACCAGACAATTACTGTGAGAAGGCTGTTTAGTATTAGAAGAGTTACGGAAATGTTGCCTCAGCAGTCAGCTTGCTAGCCAGAAATGGCTGCCTCCCTCAGCCCTGTGCTAGACCTTTCCATCCAAATCTCAGGGACTTCTTCATTGGGGATTAATTTTTGGCCTCCATTTTGGTATTAACAAGAAAGTTACTGACAGGATTAAATATTTTTTTTTTTTGTCCCCCCAAACTCAGAGATGAAACAGGCACCGAGTGAATTTGGTGGGCACAAACACAAGATGCAGACTTTTCCCATGATTGTGCTTAAACCCCACTTGAAAGAGACTTTTTGGAACCATAAAACACTTTTATCTGCAGGATTGAAATTGGGTTAGCAATTTCCTCAAAGAACAGAAGAAAACTGACTGCTCTGGGTCATGCAGTGTGATTGCATGTCTTTGAAGTAGTCTTTTTAAAATTAATGTCCCAATGCACAGTTAAACTTGCTTTTTTTTTTTTTTTTTTTTTTTTTTTAATGCTGACACTGAGAGGTCTTTGGAGTCAATAAGGTTATTTTTCATCTCATTGGATAACCAGAGGATGGTGATGGGAGCTGGGAAGTGCACAGACCTCCACCAGCAACAGGCAGTGAATTTCAGAGGAACAATCCCAAACGCCCATTCAGATTTTGGTTAAGCATGAGCTGTTCCTGATTCTGGCCACAGTCACTGTCGCTGCCATAGATTTATGTTGTTGTGCTTTCTCTGCTCATTACAATTTTTCAAGAGGAAAACGCATTCATCAGCTCTGACATCAGACAAAAACTAATGAGTTGTGCTACCCAAGCCTATTCAGCAATGAGAGCCCCAAGAAAAGTGTCACAACTCACTCTGCCCACATGGACCATGATAATGTATAAGGAAGCACAAGGCTTGGAGTAATTACAAGCAGAAAATACTTACCGAGCCCCAGCCTTCAAGAGGGAGTGTGGCTGAATGATTTTAACTCTGAACTGGTGGGCAGAACTCATAGATCAGTGCTTGGTCCTGCTAATGGCTGTGGGCAAGTAATTTAAATGTGTATTTTGATTTCTCTGCGAAGGGCATGTGACCAGTGTGGTTTCTGGAGAGAATGGGTACTGTATAAATGTGGGCTCTGATCTCCCTGGCTTCTTGGAAGCGTACTCTAGTGAATGGCAGCAGAGGATGAGCCTTTGAGTATTGAAAATAGTTCTGGAGGGATCCTAGAAGTGAAAAATACTAAAAATCAAATTGGTTTAGCAATACTTGGAGATAATGTTTAGTAGCAGAGATACATCGTCTGAACCAGAGCAACTTCTTTCAGAGCAGTGGCCTTCTTCCTCAGCCCCATTTAAGAACTTCTTTAAAATTTGGTTTGATACTTGTCATGCTCAGGAATCCCACAAGTATCAAATACGCTGATGCTATTTAGTGTTCAGGTCTACGTTATCTTACTGCTGTATTGCACTCCACCACCTTTTTTGTCTTCACCTGTTGTTTGTCCTCCAGTATTTGTATTTCAAATGTGGATCAAAGCTGGCTTGTGTTATGCCCATGTGCAGTGCCTGCTACTGTGAATTGAGGTCATACTGTATGGTCATGTAGTTAATAATTGGTTTTCTGGTCCATGGTCTGGTGGATGGCTCTGGATTGCCTGGTCCTATCTGGGCTGCTGATACTCTGATGTGGCATTCCTTTGCTTTTCTCATTTTCACCTGCACCGCGGTCCAAGTAAGCTGTTAAGTACAGCTGAGAGAGAGCAGGGGATATCATTGTCTTCCTCTGAATACACAGATGCATTCTGACACCTCTTAATCCTCAAGGCCAGGATGTCAATAAAAATTGGAAACACTGTGGCATCATCATATCTCACCTTCAATATAATCCTAACACGTGGTCTGTGGCCTTGGGTATGTGATGGATGAGTTTTTATGACTGTGTTCGGTTGCTTTATAATGGCATATGATGATTGTGCTGTCAATAACTAGCTATAACCTCTGCCTGCTTTACGGGTTGTTTGGCTCCTTTAACTGCTGCTCTACAGCCCTGAGCACTAAATTTTAAATCTGTGCAAGAAATAATGTGTGTCTGTGAAATTAAGACTTATATTCCTCTTGTTATTAATCAGCCCTTCCCTGGCAGCTCCTGATTGTGCTACATGCTGTATTAGCATGACTGCAATGCTTGAGATCCATCCCCCCCTCTCATCCTTTTCTTTCTCTGATTCCTTTTCTAACTTGCAGGCTAAGGCCATTCAGTCAGAAGGTGGTAGGTGTGAAGTGGTGGAGTTTAACAGGAAAAATAAAAGAATCAGTGAAAAATACGTTTATTAGACTGTTTCATGTTAAGAGGGAAAGAAGAGGTTTTCAGTGAATGGAGGAGAAAAATTAGAGAGCAGTGTGACTAGGTTTGAATTCAGATTGAGGTCAGGTAACTTCAGAGAGTTTCTTGTTTGTTTTTTTCCCTAACTCAGGATGGCCCTTCAGGAAAAGTCAACAGATGAAAGAGATATGGGCCTAAGCCTAAATCCTGGTCTTAATTTACTGAAACCCTGGGGAGTCCAGATTTTTCTCCATGCCCAAGCTTTGCATTTTGTGGCCAAGGTGGTGCCAGTTTGGATTTTTCCCCCCAGTTTTCACCAGCAAAAGCAACAATAGGAAACACTATGAGTCATGCTAATGAGCTGGATCATAGCATCATTTCACCATCTCAGGTGAGATGTCCCTGAGGGCACTAATTAGGTCATGGTGGCTCTGGACAACCTTGCTGCCCACCCTGCCATGGGTGTGGAGGCTCCAGGTCATGTGAGGGTGTCCCATCCTATGTCAGACCCTCACTGCGGGCAGGATGTCTCCATCCTGGTCCTGGAACTTTTCTCCTGGACTGCTGGAGGGTCCCCCTCCAGCCCTGCCTCCAGCCCCATCTCCTGCTGCTCACAGCTGGACTCTGGCTGTACCCTGGACCTGGCTCATCCTGGACGAGTTGGGGCTGTTGTTGGAGTCCATAACCTGCTTCCAGCTCTGCCCACCCGGCTCAGACCCCAGGGAACAGCACCCCATGATGGGGTCTCCTTGGCTCAGACCCCCTCTCAGAACAGCCCCATGGGCACTGCGCCCTGGCACAAAAGTAAAAATAAGCAGGTATGAATAATGCCATGAACACGGAACTGTGTGGATAACTGGAAAGGTTACAGAGAGGTTATTTTGATCTTGCATCAGACTTTTTTTTGACTCTCTGGCAGTTAAAAATTATTGTAAAATCTGTTGTTAGACATAGTAAACAATGGAAACAAAAACAGCCGCACTTTTTTTTTTTAATGGAGGACATTCATTCTTCAAGTTCAAAAAGAAAGATAGTTTGATTGTATCACTGCTTCACAAGTGAATTTATCAGAAATTTTCAAGTGGAAACTTCAACTACAACTTTTTCCCGATTTCTCCATTATTCCTTGTTTTGTTCTCCTTGGGAGAAAAAAAAGAAAAAATACAATAACCAAAAAACCCCCCAAAAAACCCAGAAGAACAAGGAAAGGGGAAATTATGATTAAAAAGAAACTGGTTTGGGTTGGAAAGGGAGTGGAAGCACAAAGCTACTATTGTTTTGCTGTATCTTTTCTAAAAAAAAAAAATCATTCTGAAAAATGGCCAACCCTTACACCTGTCCAGAAAAGAATCCAGATCATTTTAAAACATACATTTTGCAAAACAGTTGATTTTAAGCAGCTCCTTTATTGAAAGATGGAGTCTGTTGGTATAAGCCTATCTTCTGTTATGATAGGCTCGAAATAGGGATGGAAAGAGATATTGCCATTTGATAAATCAAAATCTTCCAGAGGGAATAATGAAGTCTGTGTAGAAGCCATGAGGGCCTTAGAAAATATTAAGAATTTAGCTATTCTAGCCTATAGCTTGAGGGAGGTTTTGTTAGTCCAAAGCTGGGAATAAAAATGCTATTTTTAAGGGTGGTTTGTTTGCTGCATCCATGATGGCTAGTTCTGTCTTTTGGGGTTTTTAGACTTTGTGGAGGGTCTTGGCATTTTTTTAGACTCATTTTCCTTGGAATCCTTTCTCCTTTTATTCTGCTAGCAATAGATGTAGTCTCTTTAGTGTGATGTAGTGTTTGTTATTAGACATTCATACTATTACTTATATGGCAATATTATTTGTATGGCATCAGCTGCTGTAAAATTTAGGTCTGAGGTCTCCTAGCTCAAGCTCCTGCAAGTGTGAACATGTAGAGGATGGGGTGCTCATGCAAAGAGTCCATGATCCAGACAGGCAGGAGAAGGGAAGGGGCAGCCCAGCGAGGTGAAGCCCTTGGTTAGAGCCAGGGCAGTTGGTCAACATCGGCAGCTGAACATACGTTAAGCCATGCCGTTTGGCTGCAGCATTTATCATCCTATGGGGCTTGCCCCACAGCCAGGACTGCCCAGTGACTAGATGAAACCTGAACTGACCGAAATGAAGGAAAAGTACTTTTCCCTATGGAGTACAAAATACATGCTTTAACACAAAATTCCTGCTACTTCTCATGAGTGTGATAGCATTCACCTTGATGCTTCTGGGTCATATCTGTGTAGTATGTTGGAAGATAATGCTGTAAGCTAGCTTGAAATGAGCTTTCTTCAAGTGTGGGTACAACCACCCTTGTAACACAAAGCTCTGGGACAGCCAGCCACGTCTCTTTGCTGAGAGGGGAATACTTTTACTGCAATATGGGCACACTCCGTACATCTTCAAGGGCTTGTGGAGGGTTTACCTAAACTATGTAAGTCATTCTAGCTCCCAAGCAGGTAAAAAAGATTCCAGCAAGGATTATCTGTTCAACTCTAAGTGGCTTCTTGCTCATCACTTTGTTATTTTCAGAGATCAGGTCAAGAGGAACGATCAAGTGTGATGAGGGAATAATCCATTTGCTTCTGCTAAAATATGCCTAACAGAGCGAACGGGAAATGGGCTATTCTAAAGACAGGGAAATAACCTAGCAAAAGAAAGATGGTTTCATAAATACTATTGCTGAGGAAGCAGAAACTGTATTATTAAAAGAATTATTCTTTTGACCTCTAAATAATTCCAAGTCTATAAAAGGCAGAATTTTGTCAATAAATGAATGTCATTAAGACAGATCCATACAGAAAAAAAGATCATAAATCAAAAGGATGAGGGCTGCAGCATCAGAGCACAAATTGCTGTTCTGCTCATTTCTGCATTGTTAGCAACCTTCTGATAAATATGAAATGTGCACAAAGGTTCTGTAGCTATTTCATCAGCAAATGGTCCAGCTTTTGAAAATAGCTGAAGCAGGTGTTGTTAGCTGAACACAGGCCTGGAAGAAAAGATGTTTTAGGTTGTGTTCCCATCTTTGGTGAGGGCCCCCAGAGAACACTGGCTTATTTCCATTGGACTTATTTTTGTTACACATTGCTTCCAGAAGCACCCCAATAAGGGCTTGTGAAAGTGAAGTAGCCTGGGAGGCATCATGGCGGTGATGTGCTTTAAATATTGCACCTGATTAACTCTAGGGTTTCCAGGGACAATCTGGGTGCTCAGGGGAAGAACTAGAATTTTGGGGGGTGATAAACCACTAAGTGAAGAAAAGGAGAGAGGTTAAACCTCTTAGGACACACACTGCTTCAAGACTCTCTTGAGTTTTTTCTAGACTTGAAAAAATAAGGAGGTGGGAAGCTACCCCAGTTAACATTCTCAGGCTGCTACTCCTGTCTTACTTAAAGTCTATTGAATAATGTATAGTAACATGCATAACATGCCCTCTCAGGGGGAAAAGAATAATTTTCTAGGAAAAAGTGGGGTTACAGAGCCATCAGCAGAGAAAGGAATAGAATCGGATGATGGCCTAAAGGGAAAAGGAGGGAGGGCAATGGTATGCAAAGCTCATGGAATAGGGAGGGAGGATAGAAAATATCTGATATATGGTCAAATTCAAGTGTCCAGCCTAGGCACACTGGGGACACACATGGTTATGGCAGGCATTTTCCACAGCTGACAGAGGGAGAGATGTCTTACAAAGTGCCTGGTCCTCTTTGGCACCCTAACCCAGGTAACACATTGCAGTTGACTTAGCTGAGGCAGTGGCTAGTGCTGGATGATGTCGTGGACCTCCTGGCCTCTGCTCTGTCCCAGTTCCCCTGCTGGCCTTGTGTGGAAGGGGTGGCCCAAGCACGCTTGCATGGGGCAAGTGGAAAGGGGACCCAGCCAGGGGCAGGGTAGTGGGTGCTGGCAGGGCCATGTTCATGGGCAGGTAGTGCACTAAGAGATAAGGACCAGGGCACAAAGGGACATGTGTGATGCAGGGCCTGGGGGTCACAGTGGGGAGTGGCTGAGGGACACTGAAGTGGCAGGGGATGGGGACAGAACACAGAAGTGCCCTAAGAATGAATGCACTTCAGCATGAGAAGAGCTTGGCCTACAGAAAAATACAACTTTCCCCCATCCTGCCAGCCTGCTAGATAATATTTGTCAAATGATTTGGGGCCAAAGCATAACAGAAAGATAAAGATATTATCATCTTCCATTATTAAATCCTGATGGAGGATTTCTTAAACGCAGTCGTTTCAGAGGAATGTGATATTTTTCCCCTTGACATGTGAGATAGTGAAAAAGTAAGACTTTCTCTTCTGAGTTTAGATTGTGGTTTGTCACTGATTAGAGGAACCAGAACTTCTCTGCACTCAGTGGCTCTGAGCCATCTTCATGAAGCTGGTGCAGTAAACACACTGTGACAGTAGGAATTAATGTTATAATCGTATCAGGACTGTGAACCATAACTTGTTGATGAAGTTGTGAGAAGTGCACTTACCAGATATAGAACGTATGCAGAGCATTTGATGCATTAAATGTCAGATCCCCACAGCCTACATTCCAGAAATAAAAAAGGATAATTAATTTCCATACATCTTGGCATACTCCATTAGAACACTGACAGCAGAAGCAAATGCTGTTACAAGTGTTTGCTGAAAAACTGTATTGAATTTGGGGAATAAGAACAGCAATTCAGGGTCAGTCTGAAAGTTCATCTTGCTCAGTATCTTCTCTCCATAATGGCTTGTGGCAGAGGTTTAAGGAAAACACATAAGCAGTGAGGGAGCACAGGGTGATCTTTTCTCTCATCTTGTCCTACCTTCTAGCAGTCCTTGGTTCATGGACTTCGTGTATTTGTGTTTAAAATCCCTTGTTGAATGTATTGTTTATTTGTCTAACCATCTTATTTTTAACCCAGTTTTATTTTTGGCATCAGCAATGTCTCAGACCAGTGAGTTTCACAGCTTATGTGTACATGTGTGAAAGAGCAATTCCTTCTGTCTTTTTTTAAACCTGCTGCCTGACAATTCACCTAGTTCCCTCCTACTTTCTTCATTGCAATTATTTCAAGCTGAAAAGTCCTACCCCATAGATCATGTCCCCTCCTCTGGCTCATCATAGCATGGCCTTCCAGTACTTTCTGTGGTAAGCAAGCTGCTTGCCATCTCACAGCTAGCAGCCATTCCCACTCACATCAGCGCTTCTTTTCCTACAATCCTCACCCTATGATGGTTGTCCTAATCCCACCTGGTACCACATCTACCTTTCAGGACAAGCCATTTCACTTGGGAACTCTTTACCCTTCAATTGAGTCCTTTTTTGAAGTAGAGGAGGTGTCCCCCCATTTTAGAGACTCCTAGAAGCTCTTTTTTGAATGGGAGGAAACCCAGAGCAGTATCTGATAAGCAAGGCACTTGACCTTCTTTCTCATTTCAACCTCTAGAGAATGAGTGAAGTTGGTCAGCACAGTTATGCCAACCTGCCTCTGGGGAGGTCGCCTCTTTCACAGAGAGGAGGGGAGGAATGCCTGTAAGACACAATGAACTTCTAAGCACCTAGAAACATGCCTGGCTCAGGAAATTTCTAAACCAGGTATGGCGCATGGGGAAGTGCTCAGGGAAAGTCTTGTGGGCAGTCCCTATAGCCCTGTCTAGATGATGGCTTTTGGCCAGTGTTGGAGATAAAGCACTAGGCTAAATGGACTTTTCTCTTAAGACATGAATAGATCGGCTGAATCTTGTTGAGCAGAAGATGGGCCACTTGCACAGGGTGGATGCAGCCCTGGTCTGAGTACAGATGGGAACTAGGGTTGGGGAGGGAGGGTGAGTGCCCAGACCTTTCCCTCTTCTAGCAAAACTGTTGTTAACACAGCAAAACACATATCTATATATAAGACGTTTCCTACTGAGATGGTTTTTGGCCTTCAGTGGCCCCTAGCCTACTCCAAGCAACATTTGGATGTCTCCCTTTGAGGCCCGAGCAGTTTCTTCCATTGTATTTGTGGATCACCTGCAGGAGAGGGGGAATCGCTGAACCTCAGTGGGGGCTGCAGGACTTGCTGGTAATCTGCTCCTGAAGAGTCTTGTCCCCACTTCCCTTCTTATTGGTGAAGTTGTACAAGCCTGTTTGAGCTGGAAAACATGAAGAACTCATACTAAATTGCATGAAATCTCTTTTCTTTAGTGTAGTCTGTTTCAAAAACTTCTATTCTTAAAGAAAATGGAAATGCCCAAAATATGGTTAACCATTCTTCTGGAACTTTTTTGAAGGGAGATTTTATATATCAAGTTCAGGAACATAGAAACACTCCTTGGCTCTTATAATAAATACCTCTGACACCTCTCTAAGTATTTCACTGTGGCCCTTGCGATTTAAAAAAAAATTGACAAAGAGCCTCTGTGTCTCAGGCCTATTCAAGTGATGCTAGAGCATGGCATTCATGCACCTGCTACAGACAGAATTAAAATAGAAAGCCATAGCCTACTCTTACTACTCCAGGTTTTGGGCTGGGGCACTGACTGAATGGCAGCAGGAACCATTTTACTGCATGGATATAGTTAAATAAATGTCTCATTTGAATTGAACAGCAATAAAGAGCTCTAGGATGAAGACTCCTCACATACATCAATATTTAAATAGCATTACAAGACTAAAGCATTACAGAAATGAGTGAGGGAAAAATTTATGCTTACACACTGAATACAACATGTACTGAAAAAAATAAGCTAGAAAGAATGACTATTATTTCAGGGTCAGCCTTCTCTGTTTGTTCTTCAAGAGCTAATTACTAGTGACAAAATTAGCTGTTGCTGTTATCAGAATTTTTGTAAACTGTGGAAAGATGGTGGGAGCAAGGGGCAGAGAAGCAGGAGGGGAAGAGTACGTAGTTACACTAGAGTTAGACTCTTTTTACAACCATTAGCATTTCAGCGAGTAATCAAACCTCTGAATTGTGTCCTGATCTTTGAAGGCTTTTGAACCTGTGTACATTTCTGTGGGTGATAAATCTACCTGAGGTTGTGTTATGATGGAAATTAACCTCTAGAGATAGAGCTCCTCTGTGCACATTAGAACTTGAGCAGATTTAACCTTTCAGGAATGTTCCACAGCATAAAACATGCCAAAGCCTGCAGCGTGAGGGTTGTCAGGGGTTCTCCTTGATGACTGGTGATGGAGGCTTTTGTCCCAGTGTCAAAAAACATTGTCTGTCTCTTTATGATATCTCTTCCGTACAGATTTGAAAGCCATCAACAGAACAAAATGGGAACTTTGCTAGATTCTGTCCTGGTAACACACTAGGCTTAGAAATGTTAAATTAATTGGCTTAAATGTTCCCATTTAATTTGTACGTTATGTCAGAACCTCTGCGGAAGTTGCAGCAGCACCTTACTTTTCCTGACCTTCAGACTCTGTTTTGGAAAGCTACATCAATTTATCCTCCTAAGACTTCTGTGTTTAGCTTTGAGGGTTTTTTAAGCTTACAGGTAGTTTATTCCTAAACTATAGACACATTTGGGGCACTAGAGAAAATGTCAGATTGTTTGAGATACTGTATGTGTTATTGAAAACTCCTCCTTAGACTGGTCATTAAACCTGTTTCTTGCCTTCTTGGAGAGTAGACACTGCTATGTCATTCTTTTCTGCTTCAGGACAAAGGAATTGGTATTGGAAATGACATTTTCATTGTGTTCTGTTACATGCCTCTTTGTTTATGTACGTGGTACTGTTGGATTTCCTAAGATATCTTTTTGCCAAGAATGAATACACAGTGTGCCATCTTGGTGTAACTTGGCTGGTGTTGGTACGGTTGTGCTGGAAATTACTGTGATCCTTTATATTTCTTTCCACAAGTGATGCAGCAAGAGCTTACTCCAAACATGTGCTTAGTAGATGGAGCAAATATATCAACTGCAATCAGCTGTTTCTGTCTGTGGCTCTTGTGCTGGTAGGAGGGGATGGTGCTCATAGCCAGCACACAAGGCCCTGCACTATGCCGAATCAGTCACACAGCACTCATCGTATTTGCCTGAAACCGGGATTATTTGCCATTTGCATCTTTCTAGCTCAGAGAAGGTGCCTTGCAGACATTCCTGTGTGGGGCACTGGTGCTAGGAGGGAGCCACATAGGCTGATTTCTTTTTAAACGAACTATTGTGCGTGCTTACCTTGGTAGCAGCTGATGTCAATACTGGATTTGAGTAGTGGATTGGAGGGCAAAGGACACGTAAAGGCTCTCTAAAACACATTCTCAGCAAGTGATTGATGAAGTATGAGAGACTGATTGGAAAGCCTACAAACTGGCTTTTTCTTTTAGTCCTTGCCTACCTCTCTGTGCTGCCAGAAGTGTTTCCTGCCTTTCTGACTGAAAGAGCAGGTAGTCGTGACCCGCAGTGTTCAGGATTTCAGAAACATTTGGCAGAAAGATGAACACTCCCAAGGAGCAGCTGTGGGATAAACTTAACTATCAGGAAAGAAGCACTGAGTGGACTGCCTCAGTGGGTTTTTTTTGGTTTTTTTTTTTTTATATTTTCCTCCTCCCAGCACACTTGTGCAATGGCCTTCTATATCTAAGGTGTCCCAAGTCAAATTTTGGCTGAAGTTTATGTAATGCCCATATGGGACACTGGCACAAACACATTTGTTTCTCCAGGGAGCCGAATAACTCAGAGCTTTGTTTCTGTTCTCTGGCTACTGAGAGCAACTGTACTTCATTCAGGTCCTCAGCTGTAAGTTTATAGGTGGATGGCATCATACTACTCCATGTTTACATGTGGATAAAAATTTCTGAACACTTTAGTTTTGTTTCTGAAAGAGTCAATATGTCTAGCCTGATATTAAAACATGTCTAATGATTTTTTGGCACAGGTATCTGCAGAAAAATATTGAGCATCCATACTCCAAGAAGCTATCTTTAAGATACTTCAGGCAAAGAATAGCTGTACTCCGTGTCATGAGAGGCCATGAAAAATAAATGCCTTGGTTGGACTCTGTGTGGGAGGATACATTCACTTATTTCTGGAAGGTTTGAACAGTGACAGCAAATAGTGACACTCTATCTAGAACAAATCCCTATCGCTAATCAGAACCCTGATTCCTCTAGCCACAAATTGATCTCTGTGTCAGAAATACTCCAGGACTTCTTTTTGTGAGAGCTGTATTATAAGTGACATGGTAGTAGACTGCTGCTGTACGTTACTACAATACTACAAGCAGGGTTAGCAGCCAACTGGCAGATTGGCTCTTCTTACAGCCCCCACCCCCCCTATATACAATATACATTTGCATCTATATTTGCTTTTGGACATTCAGCAAACACAAATCATACCTCTGTTGTAGCTACCCCTTCACCAAGATATTCTCCCTGTTTTCTGGAAAAGTGGAGGATTGACTGACTTGTGGAAATCCATGTATCCCATTAGCGCTGGTTCCTACCCTGGAGTACTCAACCTGTTGGTGTTGATGCTTTTCATGTTTTGTTTCACGTGTATGATGTATGATATATGTGATCAACTGCACAACTTCACTTCTTTGTTATAAGGTTTTTTACTAGTTAACTGATTTATAGTCTAACTAGTTCCAAGGCTACAGTGAAGACATTTTGCCATTAGAAAATTTTTAAAGCAGTTTTTCAATTATTAGGGATATTTAACTTTATTTGAGCAGCTGTAGAACTGACATGACTGGGGTTCAAAAGTGTACATTTGGCATGAAGTTGGCCTTCCTTTGATTGCAAATTAGTGTCAATCTGGGCTTCATAAAGCC
Source organism: Falco rusticolus (assembly GCF_015220075.1). Classification (NCBI taxonomy): domain Eukaryota; kingdom Metazoa; phylum Chordata; class Aves; order Falconiformes; family Falconidae; genus Falco; species Falco rusticolus. The sequence continues at coordinate 76,561,668 of NC_051189.1, forward strand.
TCAGAAGCAAGATGATGTCAAAGACTATTACACTGTGGTGTGTTAGACTGGTACATGAAACATTCCATAAAGACTCATCTCATTTATAGGAGTGTAATGGACAGCTTGTGTTTTTTAAATGACTTGGAGGGGAGTCAGGGATGGCAATTAATACCCTATTCCCTATCTTGCTGTGGCATGGTCCAAATATCTTGCCCCAATGGTGGAAAATATATGTGTTTGTTTGCTCTGGTTCCAACAGCCTAAAGAACAAAGCCAAATAGTGACTTAAAAAGTAAATGAAACTGAGAGTTGGGGGTAAACACAGAGGAACAAATGAACTGGTGTCTCTATTGCTATGTTTCCCATGCCCACTTTGTGTTACTATTGCCCTAAAACAAATAGCACTGTGCTTTGCAAAAGTGAGCAGAGCTACCTAGCTGTGTCATTATTTTTTTTCTGGAAATACTATGCCACAATACTGAGCTTAAAACAGACCAGCTAGATGTTTACCACCTTTAAAACCTGGTGAAGGTGAGACAGATAGAAAAGGTGAGGGCTGGAGGCCATGGTAGTGTTAATAAAGTAATTAACTTATATATGTGGCAGATGTTTCAGAGATTATTTTTTTTTCCACTGCTTTGACAAAGCTGTGTATTTGGCCTTTCAGAACACGTTTTTTTCTCAATAAAGCTTGGAAATTTCAGAGTTACAGAAGAGTGAATCCTTTTTCCTCACTATGATAGATTTTATAACATTTTAGTAAAAGCTTGGGAATTTCCCAGCCTCTTCCACAGCTGGCTGAAGGTGGCAAAATGTTTGTGTAATGAAGTAACGTCCTGTCCTCCTTTTGTCCATGTGATGTCGCAATTGCAAGTCTGAATACCTCTTAATTCTTACCTTCATAATCAGGTTGCAGGTCTCTGTTAACTTACCTGAATAAAGTGACTTTTTAAAGTGTCTAAATGTAGAGCTGCTTGACTTAAAAAAAAAAATAATCCAACTTTTCTGAGCTCTGTCTTAATTCAAAACATGATGGAAATTTCTTAGGACTGAAAACTTCCCCAGTTTTGATTAACAACCCCTCAAAACTGGCAAATTTCAACTAAAACATTCTTCCTGCACTCCATTCCAAAAGTTTCTTTTGAATTTTTGTATGGAAAGATGTTTTTACTTGCAAGTCAGCTTTACTTCAAAAGCTGTAGGAAAGCATCTCAGAAGCCATGGTTCTGTGTCAGTCAGCAGCTCCAGTTTTGCAGAACAGGGACTTTCCCCACCTGGAAGAAGGTTTTCCTTCTTTAGACTTATGAAACACTTCAGATTCTATATTATTTTTCCCTAAAGAGTGTGCATACGAGTGTGTATGAGGCAAAAAGGCCAACTGAATGTCAGAGACTGGATCAGGCTGTGTTGGTTTTAGTCTTGCAATGCGAAGTCAGAAAATTGCATCCCTAAAGGGCAGAAAGATGTGAAGGGAGGAAGGCGTCCGCTGTGCCAGAGGGAAGCATACAGGCGTTTCCCACCTGCACCAGGTGCCCATCAGTGCCTCCACGAAGGAAGAGCTCCTCCACCCCTTTCTTCCTCCTTAGCTCCCATGTCTAGACAAGGTGTCCTCAGAGTGCTGTGAAACCAGAGAGTCAAAGGAAAATGGTAAGCAAAGAACTCTTAACACTTCTAAATTACTTTCACTTGGCAACAAAATGAGTTTGAAACAGATCCTGGAGATTTTAATTGCTCAAGGCAATCACCTTGGTGATTAAGTCATTGAGGAGGATTCACCTCGGGGAAGCATGCAGCAATGCGGTGATTGCAACCCATCACTGGTAGGTATGAAATAATTCCTGTGTATAAAACATTTGTTATTTTCCTTCAGGTGCTGTTACCAGAGTCACCACCACAAACTCGGCAGGCACAAGCTGATCTTTCAGATGCATTACTGCTTGTTATAAAGAGGGGCATAGGGGGCCAACAAACTCACAACAGGATATAGCATATACCCTTAAGTTTTGGCACTATAAATAGGAGGGAAGGAAACTAGCAACTGATTAATGAACTGCCAAGGTACCTGTCAATAAAGGAAACAAGACCCAGGTGTCTACATTCATTAGATGATCCTATTTCTGCAAGGAAGAGCAACTTTGCCAATACCTGTGTAAGATGGGATCTAGTCTCCTGTGTTACAGAACTTGTACAACTGCAGAACATTTAGAGCAAAATCTCCCTGACAGACTTGGTAAGAAGGAGAAGATGTTTCAAGGACTGCCTTACACAGCGGACAACACTAGATGTATAGTTTGAGAAGTATGACATAGGCCATAAAAACAGGTGGAGAAATACATTTACAGAGAGACTCTCCAAGCTTTATCATTTTTTAAGTGCCTGCCACTTGGCAAGCCATTGATCTCTATTTTCTTTTCCTTTTGTGAGAAGAGTGGAAACCTATCTCAGTTTTCACATGCTGTAAACTGGAGTTGTTCTGTGAAAGCCAGAGGGTCTCGAGCAATTTACAGCAGCTGAGGATCTGTGTTTCAAAAGAAGACAAGCTCACAGTAGCTCACAGGGAAAGAATAAAAACTGTCAGTAATCTCTATCTCTTCCTGCAAGGGCTGTGCAGTTTGTGGAATATACTGGAGCACCAGTGACCCTGACCCACACCTGCTTTGGCTAGTCTGGCAGTTGAGTTATTCCAGCTTTTTGCCTTTTCCAATGCCTCAAGGCATTTTACAAGAAACATCTCAGTGACTGTGATCCCAAGACAATAGCACAAGCAGCTGAGCTCTGCCCTATGCAGTCCGTCTGAATCAGTGCACCAGACAAAGCTCACCTGGAAGTCAGCCTTGCAATAATGGCAATTTATTTTTAGAAAATTAAATGCATGTTCCAGGTGTTGTTCTGGTATCCTCAGGAATTAGCTTCCAATTTAATGTGAATAGTCCCAGCTAGAGAACCCTTGCTTAGAAAAGTTCGCTCTCTGTAGGCAGCTTGACACACAGAGGCAACTTTTTGTTGCTTTTTTTAGAGCAAGTGTCTTATAAAATGCAATATGCATGAGAAAGGGAGAGAGACTAAAGCAGAACTGTAAAGAAGGAGGAGGTCCTCAAAGCCCCTGTGGTGACGTTGAGGGGAATTTACAAGGTCATGCTGAACCTACCTAAAAATGTGCTGATGTAGAGACGATGATGGGAACTCTTGGAACCAAGTGGGAATTGAGTCACTTGTCCCTGCCTGCTGCTGCCTCCGCCTGTGACTAATATTTGCAGCTCACCTTTTTCTTCTTTAAGCAGCTGATGTGACTGATGCTGAGTCAACTCCAGGGGATGGAAATGTAAGCCAGATTGAAGCCAGAGGTGATCTTGTTTCCATGCATAGGGTTTTATTTTTCGTTGTTTGATTAGGATCACAGCCACATCAAAAGCATTGGAGAAAAAAAGAAGTCATGGGTTTTGCCCTTCACGAAAGGCCTTTGGGAATTTTCGCTCTACCTGTGGTGGGGAGGAGGTGGTAAAGTTTACAACTAGACCAGCCAATTAATTTCTCTCCCTCTCTGCTTCACACACACCCCCCCCACTTGTCTGAGCTTTTTTGTAGGGAAAAGATAGGGGAAGGTGACTGCGACAGATGAAAGTGGTGTTAGTTGTGTCAGCTGCTGTAGGAAATGGAGCCGAGGATTCCGCCTACTAAGAAATACAGCCAGAAAATAATCTGTCCCAAAGAGTTACTGCAGTCTCTGCATAGGGCACCTGAAGAAGCTTTTGAAGGGCATCTTTTTTCTTATTACAGTAATATTTTTCAGGTTCACAAGGTGAGCACTGTATATGGGATGCAGCTGGCTACAGTGATTAATGGCTCTTTCTGCTAAGAGTTCCTCTGCAGATCCTTTGGCATTTCATGTATTCGGTAAAGCTTATTTCCACTTAACTGCAGCCTCTCTTGGTGGCTCAAAATCCTTGTGAACCCTTATAAAGTGTATCTGCATGCTAGTTAATCTCTGCTGTTGTCAAGTGGTCTGCCTATGCAACATGCTGCTGCTTCTTCTTCCCTTGCTCCAGGCTGAAGACGATATCTTCTTACTAATACAGGCTAGCTACATCAGCCTGCAAAATCTGCTGCTGAAAATACAGTATTGAAAGCCAATTCTTCTAAAACACTTGTTTGTTTTCATCTTAAAATGGAAGTGGCATTTGCTTCTTTGATACCATGCTCTTTAGGTTCCTTAAAGAGATATCTTTTCCTCCTACAGATAGGTAATATACTTTGCATGTGGCAGTGAGGTTGCATGGTTTAATATAGTGGAATCCTAAATGTGATCCATTGACCAGCAATGTCCGTTTGCAAAGGGGAGTGTGGGGAAAAATCACCCTGGGGGGTGTGGGGGGGAATTAGAGAAAAGTGGGTCCTAATAGAAGTGTAGTATTACAGAAGGTTTTTTTGGGATACAGCTATCACCTTCAGGATGGTTAGCATGCATGGAATCTACATCACCACAGTTCCCTAAGCAACACATTTTGCCAGCTCAGCACATACTGATAGGAGTCACGGAGGATGGAGCACAGTGGAAACACTGCAGCCAGACTCTGTTGTGCTCCCCGCAGGAATGGGAACTTGATGGCACCACACAGCTGATAAGTTGCTGTTGTCGCATGAAAAATCCATGAGATGTCTGTGGTTGAGCCAACCATTGTGGCGAAACGACTTTCTTCAGATGAAATAATCTCATAATACTGACGCACACCTCCATCTCAAAGTTACCTGCCTCCAAGGTACTACTACACCTCACTGGGCACACGGTACCAGTTACTCACAACAATAGGTATGGCTACTCAAGATCCACCTAAATGTGATGGAAATGGACTTGTCCTGGACTGAAGTAAGTCCAGAGCAGGAGGGAATTGTTGTCTTAACTCCTGGATTACCCTACTCTGATTCAGCGTTCACAACTCTAAAGTTGTTACGAATGAAGGGACAAGGTTCTAACCAAGCCTTGGGGAACATGAGAACACAGAACAGATAGTGGAAAGAACACCATTATCTAAGTTACACAGAAAAAAGCCTTCAAGTGAGGAAAGTTCTGGCTAAGAGAGGAAACAGGATGATAAGGTGTTGCAGTCCACTGACATCAACAGAAAATTAGTTGAAAATAGAAGGAAGATAATTATGGTAGTGGGAGATCATGATCTCCAACTCAAATAGCCCCCCTGAAAAAGGGCAAAGCCTTGCTTGAGGAGCATGTGTAGTTAGTAGAGAACCTCACAACTGATATCTGAAAATGCGTCCTAATTTGCATTAGAAGCGAGAAACTTGTAACCAATCCTATGTATGATGAATATACAATACACTATGAAGTATAAAAAGTGGACAGATGAGGGGAGAAGTGAGGGAAGACTCCATGGTAACTTCTGGGATCAGTCCACAGGCCGAACCTGCCTTCTCCCCCCATAGGGACGTCTATCGGGTAAGAACTTTTTCTTATGCACACTAAAGAACTAACTCACACGAGCTGTTATTAGTGATTATAACTTAGTTGTATGTAGTTTGGTTGTATGTCGTTTCAAGTTTGTTTTTGCAGACAGTCTATCATCGGCAATCATAAACCTTAATTTGTCATGATTTTATATTAATAAAGAGTGTTATTCCGTAAACTGTTAGTATTAATCCTTTGTGGGTGCTAGCAGTCGCCGGCAGTGGGTAACACATTCAAATGAAGTGGGAAGACCCATTGTAGGGTCTCCCTGATGCTGTTGGTGTGTTTCCCTGAGCAAGGCTGTTGAATCGCCCTCCGATCCAGTAGGACTGTTTGGTGAAGGGTCCCTGTAACGGGACGCTGACAGACTGGTTGGGCACAAGGGTCTCGGCTTTCCTGGGGCGCTGATAGACAGATCAAACACCCGTGGCTGAGGGAATCTCCCCCCTGTCCTTTCACATGACAGGGAGACAAGCAAGGAAGTGCAGGAATGTGCTCTGGAGGCATAGCCTGTTGCCAAGCAAGAGATGGGGAGAGTTTCTCTGTTTCTCTGCAGTCTGAGGTATCTCTGGCAGTGGTTGTTACAAAGCTGCAGAACTTTATGGGAGATACTTTAAAGGCACAAAGGATATCCTTTACATGTTTTCACTCTAATGCTCCTACTGTACCGCTTTCTGTCCCTGCTGCTCTGACTGCAGTTCAAGGTGTGAGCACTGGGGAGGAGAGGGGCTGTTCAGGACATCAGGGTTGAGATGACTTTTAAAGAAAAAAACAGTTGTTAATACCATGGGTGCAGGTAGGTGTCTCGTAGCTGATAAAGACAGAGATCCTTTTTGGTGGTAGGTGATGGAGATGGCAGCTTGGGCATCAATATAGCACCCCCTGGTCACTACAAAAAGTCTCTGTAGCAACATAGTTGTCAGGAGGTAACTGAAAAGCTGTCATACTTCACATTCACACACCACTGTCTACTCCCAGTCATGGGTTTCTGCTTGCATGGTGGCACGAGCAAGGTGACAGAAAACCAGAGCTACAGATTTCCTTCACTGCTGTGTGCAACTCTGCCACCCCATCACCTGGGCATTATTTCCCACCATCTTTCCTTTCTGACTGTGGCTGCTTCCTGCTCTGCAGCCACTGAAGTGTGTGCCAAATGCTGCCCTTTGCCATTTATTGCCCGTTTTACGAGTAGTATTTCAAGGCATGGTCACACTTTTCCATGCTGAGTTCTCTGTTAATTTGGGATTGACCACAACAGCACTGCCTGCCCACTCACGCTGTGTTTTACTTCTGAATTGCTCTCCTCCTTTTCAAAACTCTCTCTGGATTGCTCCAGGCTAACTCCTCTGTGTCTCATTGCTTCTCTCCATCTCTCTGACCTGCCACACAGCTTGACTTTGGCTGGGAAGAGGTCTGTATTCTCTCAGACCCATGCCATCCTGTGTCCTGTGCATTCAAACATCAGCTGAAACATGTTTCCCCACTTCTGCTTCCTAACTCACCCTTTCTCCCCTTGTTTATTACTATTAGGATGACTAATATATGGCATTTCTTTCAATATGTTGATGCAGTTTGCGATCCTGGTGAAAGTAATGTTTGTGTGTGCACACAACGGTTGTATGTAACTGTATAAAGCAGCTTCAAACAGTTTCTTCAAAAGCATGTGACGAAAACATAATGAATTTGGTGCAAAATTGCCTTTTGTGCTGTTAAGACTAGGAGGAAACTAGTTTCTGCTACCTCTCTTGCTTTAGCTTTTGACCCTCTGTACACCATGAGGGTATCATTTGAACATCTTCTTGCACTGCTGCTCAGTCTCAGTTTGGAGGAGATGGCTGACACTGCCCGAAAAGTCTGAGCTTGTACTTTCATTTCCTTTGCTTCAGATATCAGAGTGAATTAAATCTAATGTGCCCAAATGTTTTCTGGAGTTACCTTTTTTTTAAAAAAAATAAATTACTTGCATCTCTGCTGCCTTCCCCACCTGACACTATGGGTAATTCAAGTGAAAGTGAGTTAACACACAGGCGGTGAATATGGAGGCTATTTGGAGACAGATGATGTATTCTGGGAGCATTAGTACTTGGTAGACACAGGCCTGAGGTGTTAGGGTACAGCTCTGAACTCTTGCAGGCTTTAAGGATGGCTAAGGCTGGAATTTGGTGTCAGAGAACTAGGATGAAGAAAATGCTTAACACTCAGAATGAGATCCAAGTACCCAAATTTGGTACTATATATAGGGCTACAGCTTGATATATCCTCACTACATAGAGGAGGGGGGTGAGCTTTGGGTGTTGGATCTCATCCGTGTTGGATATCTGTGTGGCAGGGGAGCCAGGGGAAGGTAAGGCAAAGCTGTTGGGTCTGAGGAAACATATGGCAGAGTACAGAAGTCTCTGTCTCCTTCAGATTCCACCTTACAGACTACAATGCCTGTGTGTGTTACTGCTGACGGTGGCATAGCCAGAGATGAAGTGGGGAGGAACATTTCCTCCCACTTCCTTCACTTCCGTGCAGAGAAAGCTGAGAGCGAGCCAGGCAAAAAGGAGATGTATTTGCAAGCCTTTGACAGACTTTGAAACCGGTGTGCCTTTTCTATGGGTGTGCACCTTTTCAGAGGTTGTTGTTGTGTTGTTGAAGGAGAGGAATTGCTCATGCAAACCAGCATGGCAATTTCAGCCCAATGGCTGGAATTCACATAACTGTCAAACTAAACGAGTCTGGAGCACAAGCAACGGGGGTTTCAGAAGGTTAAATCTGGAAGCAAACACCACTACGTGCTTAAGGCTTTAAATTGTGAATCACGAATGCTAAACACTTGAAGGTATCAGCATAGCATGCTATTTATCACAAAATAAACAACTTAACTCACTGAACGCATTTATAGAGGTCTTGTTCTTCTCCCACGCTTGGCTTCCAAGCAGATGCAGAACTACTTGTCTAAGGAAGGGCTCCTTTCCTACAGGACAGAGAAACATGTAATGGCTAACACCAAATGCCGATATTATCCCAGGGGTGCTCTATAATGAAACCACAAGCATTTTTCCAGAGTCATCTCTTAAAAGTGCTTTTACTCCCACAGTGTACCAGGGAGCCAAATAAAGACAGGCATATTAAGGTGCAAAAGAGCCCTGTTATGCTGGCATACAGCAGAGAAGCTTCATGCGTGTTGTCTGCTGCAGCACAGAACGAGGACAAGAGGAGCAGAAACGGGTCCCAGTGTACCTAGAACTGCACACACTCCCCAGAATCTCATACCTAGGGCTTCCAAGCACTAGGCATGGCTTGCAGTGTCAGCTATGTGTGTGTTTCTTGTGTAGCTATTCTGTGATAGGGTTAAGACTTCTCCAGCTGGCTCCCTCTAGTTTTCTACAAAGCAAGGCTTCATCACATCCAGAGCCCTGGTGAATAATGTTAAAAATAACAGGAGTGGCAAGCACTGCACTGAGTTAGCTCCTAGGTAGTGAAGACTGCTCTGCGGGATCCTGCTGGAGCCTCCCAAGAGTTTCTGCTTATAGGGTGGGGGGATCTGCACTGCGGCTGGAGTGTGGTAGCAGCCAGGAGAGGCTGTGGGAAATCTGAGGACGCTGCGTCTCCTCACAAGGAACACTCAGTACTACTGCTGCGGTGGCTGTGCCGGTTGTCAGTCCTGCAGGGGACACCCAGCCTCCCCCACCTGCCCCACTGCTCCTGGAGGCGGCCGTTAGACTCCTGCTCAGGTCCCCGTCTTTTCTACAGCATCCCTCGTGTTGTTAGGATTTAAAAGTCAGCTCCAAAGACAAGGTTGTGTGATTAGTGTGTCTTTTAAACCTAAGCGTGTATCTTAATCAGTCTGATTTACTATCTGATTCAGCACATTAGCTGCAGACTGTGCAGCTTCCCCAGCTCCATGGTGTAATGAATATGCATGCATTCAACAGTTGTAATTAGCAGGCAGCCACTGCTGGGGAAAACAAACAACCCAGGGTCTAATTCTACCCTTCCCATAGTGACTTCCATGGGACATTAGCTCAAACGCAAGCCCCTGAATTTGCCCTGCAAAGCAGTGGTTAATAGGCCCTAATGTTTAAAAAAACCTATTTAAGTAGCAAGGTTTGGGTCAGTTCTAATTTTACCTGAACCAGTTTGCCTGTTCCTCTGTGACCCAGGCAGGGAAATTGAAAGTACAGAGCACGTACAGTACAGTACCTACATCAGTGTTTGTTTAGGGACTGGTCATTTGGGTAAGCTGTCTCTGTAAAGCTGAAAGAAACAGAATTAATTATCAAATGTCAAGAAAGTAAAAGGGTTAAGCCTTCCCTTTGGTATTCCCAGCAGATAGGTTCAGCATCATGCAATTGTCATGAGAACTTATGAGGCAGAAGCTACTGGAGTAGCTAGGAAAAAAATGCACAATTAAAGTTACATTTCTGTTCTTGTCCTTCAGCTTAACCCCTTGGTGGCCCATAAGCCCAAATGTCTGTAGGACTGATATAAGTTTCTTTCCCAGAAGCTTTTCAGATAACCATACACAAAATTGAAGGTATGATTGGTATATTCAAACCCTGTGTTTAAGATTTGCTTACAGCCGACACAGTGATTTGCAAAGAAATACTTTCACGTAGTTACTTCATAAAAACCATTTATATTTAATATAAATCTGTCGAGCATTCAAAACCATATGTGAAGTAATTTAAAATGCTTACAAAGTCGTAGAACATTGCACTTTATTGCATTCAGAAGCAGAAAACAAGGGCCTGACCTGCAGCAATAGAAATGTGAGCTCAACCTTATCCAAAGCTGAAAGAGATAAAGGGATCCTGTCGCTGTGTACAGACAGGAAAGTAGACTGAGTTGCACTGCCACATGGGTCTGCTTCTTCTCTTCACATGGCTTTCCTTCCCCTGTTCCACCCAAACCAGCCCCACCTCTGAAGCTGTGCATGGGTTGAGGTTGTTGAGTTTTGAGAGGCTGCTGACCTCTTGACTAACATAACTTACATGTAAGTGCCAATCCCTGCTCAAAATAATCTTTCTGTTTCTTCCTGGGTTCAACCTAAATCAAAGCACCAACATCCACTGTGTAAGTAGGTCATGACAGCTCACCAAAGAGAAGGGGTGACCAGTTATGGAGCACTCACTCATCTGATCAAATCCTCCTTCCTAGATACACCTTCAGTAGCATCCCTTGTTGCCAGCTCCTTGCTACGTACCTGTCTGCTTCTGTAGGATCTTTCTAAAGCCTTTACTGGGGCAATGTCTCCATAATGCGTATAGAAAAAGTGTATTTTACACATGCAAAGTTCCTAACACTCACAGAAGGCAAGTGGTGCTTATCCTTCTCTGAACAGAAGCTGCTTAGTGTGGGCCAAGTAAAAATCACTTTGCAGAGCATGGGACCAACTTTTTCCTTTTCTTTGGAGAGGTACTAGGTGTCCCAGGAAAAGGGAGAATGGTGGCTTTTCACAGCATACAAATGCATCTGAAGATAGCCAAAGAAAAGAGAGGAAGGAGTACAAATGCTCATCTCTCCTAGATGTCTTGTCCCATTTGCCTCCAACCTTTCCAACAAAATTACACATTCTTATCAAATCTGGCCCATGAAAATTCAGGGAGGCTGATTTAGCTTTTGCAAAGCTAAATAGTGACAGGTAGACAAGATCAGGCTTATAAGAACAGGATATTTTCTACTTAACTATGGTGGCTTCCCTGTATAATATGTGCTGACTCTGCAGAGGCTTCTAGTTCGCACTGCTTGCATTTATTTATTTATTTAATAAAAAGGCAATAGCTAAATCTGTTTAAAAATACAGAAAAATTGCTGTATTCATGTTCTACCTCAATTTTGTGTCATTTTCCTGATGCATGGACGGAGTGGGTGGGAATCTGTCTACATGCCAGATGGAAGTAAGAATGGGACAAGCACTTGAGGGCCAATTCTGATGACTGCTGTAGCGTATTGGTGTTCTTTCTGTGGGGGGACACAAGGAGTGGGGAGCAACCAGCTCACCTCTGTTGGGATCCCTCTTTAGTGATGTGTGGATCTGGATGTATTGTAGGTCACTTCACCATGTCATGAGCAGGTGGAAGCTTTCTGAGTTCACGTTCAACCTCAGAAAAGAGTAGATGGAAAACCAGCCAGTGGAGAAAAAAAGGGTCAAAACAGACTGGAAAGCTGGGTTGGAATGAGGAGGAATAGAGCATTTAAATAGATGTGCACATGGACATTACACTAAAATTCTGACCAGGTGCTCCACTAATTGCAATATTGGTATCTGTATTCACACCCAATGCTGTGTATTAGATGTACTTGTGCCAGGCTATTGATAGGACTTTAAAAGGAATTTCTTCTCCCTCATTCAAGCTGTTGGCTTACTTTTAGCTTAAAGAAATGTAGTTTGTGGAAAGGTATATACTGAATTAATTCCTAAAGAGCAGAGGGAGAGAGGGAAAAGGGAGGCTAATGACTACAGCTTAAGAAGGAGGGTTATTTGGAGGATGTAGACTCCTGGTCAACTTGTGTTGTCCAGTAGCTGTAGAGATGTCAGGTGGAGGGGAGAGAGAGAAAGAAAAGCAACTTAGCTTCATGATTGTGCATTAGATTAACATTAGAGCGTATAACCCTCTCCTATCTGTCTCCTCCAAAATGAAAGTCTGAGTGGTTTGCAAAATCTTTTCAAATGAGCCTGCCCTGGTTCAAACACTGAGAAGTGCAGTGTGACAGGCTCTTTAACAGTGGTAGGCACCATATGTAACTGTTGCTGTTCTTTGTGTATGTGCCATGCATACATATGGTCAGCAATGAAATGTGTGTATGGTGAATGAATGAAAAGCAGTCCATGAACTTGTTCCTTTTTTGTTTTCTCTGTATGAGGCAAGTAGATTTATGCATATTGTGCACATACATCATGAGTGTGAGAAATAATCATCTGGAGTATTTGAAGGCTGTTTGTGGACTGGCTGCCCAGTTCCCTGAAGTGTGCCTTGCTAATTTTAGTCTCTCTTTAGAAGAACATTTGTTTGGGTTTTTTTCCTTAAAAAAAGGCAAAACCCAGCACCTAGAAAATGCAGCTGTTTCTAAACAAGTACAATTGCAAATGCAAAGGCCGGGGGGCAATGGAGGGCAGCAGACCTTGAAATGGGTTGTTTTCAATTCTGATACTATTTTTGAATGTGAATTCTGGTGTCAGGAATGAGTACACTGTGCAGGGACTGGACTGTGGAGAGGGCTGGCTGTGTCTCTGGGGTTTTCCTTACAGTTCTTCACTGGGGAGCAGAGCAATCCACGTCCCTGGGTACCATGTGATTGTGGAGCCAGCCTCTGGGGATGAACAAGAGAGGCATAGTCCTGGAGAGCTACAGGAGAGATTAGCCCCAGCATGAGCCTTTGGTAAATACAAATGGCTTGCTCTGTCTTCTGATCTTTGTGAGGTCCCTTCTGGGCATTAACGCCACTGTTAGGAAACTGGGTCCTGCTTCCCCTTCCCACCCACCCTGCACAGTGACTCACTTGTGCTAACAAGGAGTTCCCCTACCATCCTCTGCAGGGACATATTATCCTTATTTTATGGTGAGCCGCAGTAGAACTGCTGCAACTCTTTCCTGGTACAGAACAAGTAATTCCCTGGGGAAAGTCAGTCAGTATAATCCATTTCATCCTTAAGGGAAACAGGACCCCAGAGGTGGCATGTGACTTGACCAGGCTGGTGTGGTGAATCCATAGTGTCACTTGGCATTTGTGAGAGCCAAGCTCCTGGATGTTTCTTCTCACCGCTGGTTTGTGCAATCCATCAGGAGGGCCTGACATGCTGCACCAGACTAACTTACCTAAGCCTGCATGGCTGGCTGCTCTCCATGCTTCTGCATGCTCCCTGTGCATACATATTGACTGACGAATGCACACCCTGTTGAGTGTTATTGCTTTCTTAATGTGCTGCAATTTTCCCCCCAATATCCTAACTGAGAATGATTGTTACTGTTGAATGTCCTTTCTCCATTTGCTGCAACCCATGTTTATTTACCAGAGCACATTTTGCATCAGCTGTTGCTCCCTTCTCACTCAAATAGAAGTTTCAAGTTCATAGAACAATGAAAGATATAAATTAGCTATTATAATTAACTGAATGGCGTGAGTGAGCTTTCAAATACCAGACTTTGTTAGGCCCTAATTATACAATATGCACATGAGGGCTTAAGCATCTCTGTTTTTCTGTCTGTGTTGGGAATGGGGCATTGCCGCCATCCTGATCTCAGCCCAGCAGGCAGCACTTCATGCCACAGTCCCAGCTGGTGCCAGGCTGTGAGGGCAGAAGGTGAGGCCTTGCCGACGCTAACCATCTTTTATAGCCATCCTGCACCATCCTCACTGAACCCCATCAGCAGGCACAGAAGGGGAGGAGGAGGGAGAAATGCCATTCTCTTGGAAAAGGAATGTTATTTCCCAGCCTGTACAGCTTCAGAGGGAAATCCTGGCTGCCGCTGAGGTTTGTCTGTTGGGCCTTTCTATAGGGTTCGGGTAGCCAGGAGATTTCATCATCTGGAGGGGATGGGGCAATTTTCTGCCAGTCTCCTGCAACTCCCCACCTGGAGCTGTGCCACCCAGCCACCCCATGTTCAGCATCCAGAGCCTGGTTGTGAACATCATTGTGGTGGGCTGACCCTGGCTGGACACCAGGTGCCCACCAAAGCCGCTCTATCACTCCCCTCCTCAGCTGAAAATATAATGAAAAGCCCATGGGTTGAGACAAGGACAGGGAGGTCACTCACCAATTATTGTCAAGGGCAAAAAAGACTTGACTTGGGGAAATTAGTTTAATTTATTACCAAGCAAATCAGAGTAGGGTAACAGGAAAAAACCCAAAATCTTAAAAACACTTTCACCCCACCCCTCCCTTCTTCCTGGACGTAACTTCACTCCCAGGTCCTCTACCTCCCCCCAAGTAGTGCAGGGGGATGGGGCATGGGGGCTGCCGTCAGTCCACTACACGTCTGCGGCTTCTTCATCCTCAGGGCGAGGCTCCTCACACTCCTCCCTGCTCCAGTGTGGGCTCCTCTCTCCATGGGTCCGCAGGTCCTGCCAGGACCCTGCTCCAGCGTGGGCTTCCCATGGGGTCACAGCCTCCTTCGGGCATCCATCTGCTCTGGCGTGGGGTCCTCCATGGGCTGCAGGTGGGTATCTGCTCCATCATTAACTCCATGGGCTGCAGGGGCACAGCCTGCCTCACGGTGGCCTGCACCACTGGCTGCTGGAGCATCTCTGCTCTGATGCCTGGAGCACCTCCTGCCCTCCTTCTGCACTGACCTGGGGGGCTGCAGGGCTGTTGCACTCACATATTCCCACACCTCTCTTTCGCTGCAGTATTTTTGCAAAGATATTACTCCCCCCCTTCTTAAATATGTTGTCCCACAGGTGCTACCACCATCACTGATGGGCTCAATCTTGGCCAGCAGCGGGTCTATCTTGGAGCTGGCTGGCGTTGGCTCTGTTGGACATGGGGGAAGCTTCTGGCATCTTCTCACAGAAGCCAGCCCTGCATCCTCCCGGCTACCAAAACCTTGCCACGCAAGCCCAATACAGTCATGCATTGCTTTCCCGTACGGACTCCTGCAAATCTCACTTCTCCACGTCTATTTGACATGCAGATTTGAAGGAGCTGAGCTAGGCTTCCGCAGGTCAATGGTGGTGTTTAACCTCCCTGCAAGCCGCTGGTGTGCCTGCAGTTAGCTGAGCCCTTCGTCATTTTGACAGGAGGTGATTCCACATGGGCAGATCCAAGAGGCTAGGCAAGAGCATTGCTCATTTTTAGGTGAGGGCGGTCAATAAGCCTCTGGAAGGAGAGTTAAAACTTATGTCTTACTCACATTATAGAGCACAGAAAATCAGAGGCAGGAGGTTTGACTGACTACAGCCATAGGAAAGTTTATGGAGACAGGCAACATACATCCCCAGATCGGGAGTGTCCTCAGAGAAGGATGGTGTGCTTAGGAGCTGAATCCTCATGGTGAGGCTTTACAGGTGTTCAGACAGCTTGTTAACAGCAGGGAGCACAGAAAGAGCAAAGCCCTTTTGTGGCTCATTAAAACCCCAGGTGCATATGTAAACTTAGTTTTGTGCACTTTCTTACACCTGTTCCCTGCCTTTAGAGTGCATGATCTGTATTTAAATCTGTGTAACGTGAGCCTTCATTTATTTCTACCTTAACAATCTGGGTTTTTGTTGTAAGATGGTGTCATGGTAATGGATCCATAACTAAGACCTCCACGTCTAGGTGTGAGGCAGCACTTACAGAAACAAGATATTGGACTGTTCCTACGTCTCTCCATCCAAGCCAACACCATTTTCTAGGGTGTCTATGCACCTAGAGAGGTTTCTTGACAAAGCTTCATAGTTAAAATTTAGAAATTATAATTAATGAGTTATCATTAGGGTTCAATAGTGGCTTCTCAGCATACAGTATGGACATGGAAAGTGAGCATGAGCTTTCGGCACAGTCCAGAAAGGTCAAGAAACAGTTCCATCTGTCCAGATCTTTCACAGAACAACCATTTTGATAAAATTTTGTATTTGGGAAAATCTGACACATGTATTATACATCTGTTTTCTATGATACTGCACTATATTATTGCTTTAAATTAGTATTTCATACTGCGATGTTTAGACATTATTGAAACAGATTATTATTTTCTCACTGGAGAAAACAGCTAGCTAAACAAAATGTTCTGTGGGCTCCAAACTAAATTTTTTTTCAGCTTTGGCATTGCATGGCAAATCTGAGATTGCAGCTTTTTAGAAGAAAATATCATAGTTCATATATTGGAATTCCTGAGCAGAACTGCTGTGAGATTGTACTACATGAACCCTCAAAGGATTAACAAGCATTTAAATCAAAGATGACTGAATAAATTGTAATGAATAATTTATTCAATTAATTTATCTTCTATTTTCCCTTTGCCAGTTTGTCTACTAATAGATTGTGACTAATTTAGTTGTTGTTTGAAATATTTTGCTAATAATTTCTGTAAATTATTTGATCAGGGAAAATTGTATTGTACTTAACAGAATGTGTCATCATCATACAGAATTTAATAGGGAATTTTATAGTACCATAGGATGTAGGTATTCTTGAACTCTTTTTTGCAGAAAGGAAAATATCTGAAACCCACAGGTGCTTGAAATAATTTCTATTTCTGTGTTTCCTGTTGTCATTGCTGGTTTTATATGTAAGGAAAATAATACGTAAGAGAGTGTCAAGCTATAGACACTGTTTAAAAACAAGTCATGGGATGCATTTGATATTCAAATTTCTTTGAGTTTTACTTGCATTCATAAGATACATAGCCTGTGTTTATTCTCTGATTAGATTATTTCAGCCTTCCAGATTATTTTCTTATGTGACTACTCAATTACATTTTAAGTCCCAACTTCCAACAACATCATAGAAGTCAACGCTTCAAGGAAAACTTCTGCCCTAGAGCCGCTCAGAAGTGGTTTTGCTGTAAGTAGGAATGGATGAAGGTTTTCTTTTATTTTAATATATCAGGTCTGGAAAGATTTTGTATTTCAGTTCTGCTTGTAATTCCTGAATGAAGTCAAAGGTACTTATTTTGGAAAGACTCAGAGCAGTATTTTTCAACGTTTAAACCGACTTTATCCAAGCCAGTCTTAACCATTTTCCTGCATGTCTGTCCACTAAAGAAGGAGACATTTTGTTTTGCTTTGAAGCATGGGGTGTTTTTTTTGGACAGGCTCTCCCTGCTCACTTTCTTCATTGCACTGGAAAACCTCTTTCAAGCATGTCACTCATAGCAGTGGAGAAGTCATGCACAACAGGGGTGAGCCCTGCTGCGCCACCAGCCATGGTGGTAGGGACCACTCTTGGTCTTTATTCTCCAGTTCACCCAAACACCATGGGGCTATGCCCCACTAAGGTGGGCAGTGCATATTAAAGAAATTAAAAAAATATTGGCAAATAACTAGGAAGAAGAAAGAAAACTTTCTTCTTCTGTATCTCGGCAGTGAACCCGTGGTGCAGCGTTTTGCTTGCTGGGGCCTGTGAGGAAGTAGCAGGTGGTGGAGGGGTGACAGTGAAAGCAGCAGCAGCGAGGAATGAGCTTTCCGCAAAGTGGTCAGCAGCATCCTGCACATCACTGCATGGCAGACATGGGAGCACCACACTGCTGACCAAATTGCTGAAAGCTTTGTGGGGAGGGGGTAAGAGATAAAAGACGGTTTGCTGTCCTTCATGTATTATGGCTCTGATTGACAGGCACAGCAATACTTACTCCTAAATGCCTGGTTTGTGACTCTTGTGAGCACCACAGAGTGGCTCCTTGAAGCTATGTGAGACTGATGTAACAAGGCCTGTAACTCCTGCATCTGAAAACTCATCATGTGCATGAATAATTTGCTGAATATATGCAGATTTCAACATGTGTTTATAGCAAAGCATAACTGGCACCACTGAAAACTGGCTGGGAGTGGAGGGGCCTTGGCATCTCAGACACTGAGCTGAGATGTTTTGAAAATGCTGTCCCCTGCCTTGTAGTTTCATGATGTTTTCATTAATAGATGAAAATGCTGACCCTAAATATGAAGGTTTATAAGGATTTATCTCGCTTCCTAAGTTTGGTTGCATAAAACAAGGTTGCATTTTATCTGTGTACACAGATTTTTGATTAAATGGCTAACTTAGCACTACTCTAACATCTAATTTTATTTGGGTCTTTTCGAGAAGCTAGAATAATTTTTCTCCCTTCTTCCCCCAACAATGCTGATGTGGGTTGAAACTCCTTTGTATATTGCTGCAGCCTATTCCTGCACAGATGAAAAAGTTAGCATGAATCACCAGTGAACAGAGATAAACCACAGTGTCCCTCCTGAGTACCACTCGGCCACTCCTATGCCTAGAATACTTTTGTGTCACTTGTTATCCTCCTGTGCAGCTTGGCCGTGCTTTCTGAAACAGAAATATTTTCCCAGTGAAGACAACTCAGTTTTGCAATCAAAGTTTCCCTGCAACAGTCATGGGGTTGTGTCTGGAGACAGCTCTCCCTCTCGGTAAGGGCAGGAGGTGCTCCCAGGCAGGGCTGGGGCAGGGGCCAGAGCCAGCATCATGCCAGGAACAACCCCTCACAGAGCATCTTGAATGCAAAGTGGTGAGGAGCTCACCCGTGTGACTACTACAGCAATAACATTTTCTTCTTCAGGAACGCTGAGATTTCCAAAAATAAAATATGACTGGTTGACACCGTGCCCGAGAAGCAGCTTTGCATTTGGCATCCAGGGCTCAAGTCCTGGGGAAACTCAGCTATGTATTTAATAACGCCTTTGGGAGCAAAATAATTGCCTTGGGAAAGACTCACTTTTTCCATTAGGTTTTATAGTGGATAAATATAACTTTCAACTGTAGCTTTCTTGGGCAAAAGACCGTCCTGGATGCACTGATGCCTGTGCAAGTGCTTCAATTGATTTTGAAGGGGCCAAGGCTTCCCCCCTTTCCCTGTTTAATTTGTCTGGACAGGACTCCATGCACCCTTGGCACTAATTCAATGAGAAAGAACAGTGTGCTTGAGTAAAAGGAGACTTCAGGATGGTCCTGTCAGTGCTGCGAAGCCGATTTAAGCAATTTTGACTAAGAAAAGTCTAACAACCTTTTCACATACCAGTAGGACGGTTCAGGAAAAGTTAGTGGTTTCAGAGTGGTTAATGAAAACTCACTTCTCACTTGGAGGTTAATTAATTCTTCTGTTAAAGGAATTATGGGTTTTGCTGTTAGATGAAAGTAGGCTGACCTTCAAATAACATGACAAGTATCTTAGGAAGAGAAATATTTCAGGGCCCGCTGGTATCATACCATCTCTATGTGCTTTGCAGGTATTTGCACATTTCCCTTCTGTCACTTCTGATAAAGACCTTATTCTGAGCAAAATCTGGTTCTTAAGAGCTTTGGGTTATTCAGCAGTTGCCTTGAGCTGTATGAATGATGCAGCCCTTAAAGTGGACGTTGACTCTGGTAATTTTAAGTTACATTTTTTTGTAAAGAGTTCAGGCTTACTCCCAGTAATCTTTTCTTGTTTAGAACTGAAAGGCATTTCTTCAAAGCTTTTCAGTTCCCTAAAATTCTCCGCCTTATTAATGTAAATAAAGAAAATCAGGACATTCTTCTAATACTGTCACAGCATTTAATAAGAAATGAAAGAGGATTTCTTTTGTTCCTACAATTATGGCTATTGAAGCAGAGTGTGGTAGTGAGCATTATTTGGTTTTTGATAATTTTGTTATTTGAGAGCAGCTTAGACTACTGTGCACACAGTTACGACCTGTTATCGCAGGGGAACATAAGGCAGTTCACGCCACATGAGCAGCAGTTTCTCATACAGGCAGGGAGGAAACTGATTTTTTTGAGCAAAGCACTAAATTAGGACACTGAAAAAAACCCTTGTTTATGCATGTTCCTCAGCTATATGCTTTCTGTGGGTCCTTGGAGGTGTTGTTTAGGGACAAATACTGAACGACATTCAGGCACGCACCTCTCATGGGATTAAAAGGAACTTCACTGACTGTGTAAGCCTCATCTTTCTGGGTCTGGTTTCCATTAGGTGATGATGCTTCTTTCATATCTTGTGTATTGCAATTGCAAGCTTTGGATGAAAAGACTTTCTCTTAGTGTGTTTCATTTCAACAACCACCAGCCAGGGACCAGACACATGGAGACAGAGTACAGGGCAGTACAGGGTATACTGTGCTACATGGCTCTGTGCATGTGTGTGTGCCTGTGTGTCTGTGTCTCGCGTGTCTCTGCGTGTGTGTGTACTGATGTTCACATGCACACTATCTCTTTAGTAACCTTTTCTGTCCTTTTCTAGCTTTGTTATTGTCGAGGTAAAAGTGTTTTCTCTATATTTCCTGTCTCCTTAAATGGCTTTCCTGACTTTCCATTCTTCATTTTTCATCTGATTTGTATCTAAGCTGTGAGAAGATGAACCTCTGACCTGCCAAAGAATATCGCTCTTATGAATAATAATCTTTATTACAGACATTTAAATTCCCCGCAGAAACAAGTGTTTTAAGTTAGGTGTTTCCTTACAAATTTGACTTCTTTTTTTGCATTATATTGCCCTATATAATGTACGAACCATACAAAGGGCAAACTGGAGTACTATGAATATGCTTATGACTATGTAATCTACTACATTATGCAAAATGAGATTTTTAAAAAAGTTAGACAACAAATTATTTCAAAACAGGATAACAGAATGACTGAAGTATCATTTGAAAATATGGAAAGGGTATTTCTGCATATTTTAAGCATAGCTTTTAGACAGCTTGTTTTTAAAAGGAAGTTCTGCAAAATTTGAGGCAATTCCATACAACTCCTTGCTTTTGATGGAACCACAAAAACAGAGCCTGGTTCCATAAAACTTTTCTCAATGAAATCTGTATAAAACCTTAATTAAAACACACTGTCTCTACCAGTGCTACGGGAAATCAGATAACAAAACAACAGCACCCAATATGCTGCTCTACACTGAATATTTCCTATTTCATTTATGGTCCTAACAAATGCTTTACTTTCTCTTCACTCAGTCCATTTGCATCTTTCTTCATCCTGGAGAAAATATAACAGCAGGCACTGCAGGTTGTGCTTAAAAAAATCGTCATTTGGAAGACCATAAAGCATATGATACAGTCCTATAGGAGCTCCCCTAATGAAATCAACAGCGCTGTCGCTGCACTCATGAGCATTCACACAACAGACTGATCCAACTGCTGGCACCAAGTAACGTTTGTTTTGAAATTCAAAGGGGAGACCATAAAATTCTTCCAGGATCTCACATCATGCAAAAAGAATGCTGTAGCCCCTGTTATTTTTTTTTCTCCTGAAAAATATTGGTCTGAGTAATTTTAATTCACACAGGAAGGAGAAAGAGTGTCTGACCCACCTAACGCCTAAGTAGTCAGTGTACTGTGGGAAAATGAAAATGAAAAGAAATCCAGCAAAGTTTATTAATCTGAAAAATCATCTTCTCTTTGTGTGCCGAACCTGTTTACGCTCGATGTGTTCACGTATGAGTGGAAAGGAGATTTCAATCAACAGTTTATGCAGCATACCCAGTTTTCATGCATTCATGTGTGACCTTTTCTTACCCTGCAGGTACAATTGGTTTCTCAGTGACATATATTTTATTAACTTTTTCGTACTGGGATTGCATTGAAGTAACGCTGCTTTTGCCCCCCAGAGCCACATCAGGTGACAGGCTTTCGAATCACAATTTACAGAAATGGTCTCCCACAGACGTCCTGGGGAGGATGGGGATCTCTTACAGAGTGGAGAAACTACCCCTGTCATTTACAGAGGTGGTCCCTCATGATTCGTGGGCAATTTCAGTCTAGTGGGCCCTTTAAAGCTATTTCCATTTTTATATATTCTTCACCACTCTTATCTTGATTGTACATTTCAGTGGCTCTGCAGGGCTGTGAGATCCAGGGATTTCTTTTTCGGTAGCAGCCTTTCAGCTTCATTGCTCCCCTGTAAAACATCCATCTCTTCTCCTGGGAGTCAGCAAAAACAGCATAGGGCAACCAGGAACAGCAGTAGGGAAAATTGAGAGGGGATGTAAAAGGCGGTATGACCAGGGTAGGCAAGGAGCCAGTGTTTCTGTCCAGGCTGGTCAGTGGGCCAACTCCGAGACAAGTGAGCAATGCAGTGGGTCGATCAGCCTACAGTGAAAAACCGTTAAGCAGCAGCAGCATTATTTTCTTTAACCGAGGATCTGATCAAAAGCCTGCATAGGTCAGTAAAAAAAGACTTCCACTGAGATCAGTAGACTGGATCTGTCCTCCAAATGGGCTCCATCTCTGGTAATTAAAATAACTTTTGCTGCTGCCTGTTACTCTTAGCATCACAGATCCCATGCTTCTGTTCCAGAAGTGGAATTGCATATGACTAACAGGTGAAGTGGTTGCAAGGAAGCATCACTCCAGAATCTGGCCTGTAAAACACTTATTAGTAGTAAAGATATGAGGGGAAGAAAAAACATAGAGCAGTTCTCAACCTCTTGGTGAGTTTCCAGAACAGCATGAGGCAGCAAATCCTCAGTTTAGTGGCTGCAAACCAAGTGCTGTTCATTTGGAAACACCATGAAACAGAATCCCAGAGCTTTGTTATTGCCGCTTTGAAAGTCAAAATCGTGACATGAACCACTTGCTTTCATCATCGCTCCACCAATCAGTTCCTGCAACAACCTTTTTTAAGCAAATGGGAATTTAGCATCCAAGGCCTCTTCTGAGATCTCATGAAACATTGCAGGCATTAAGAAAAAGGATTGCAGAATTGTAACTATTCACTGCTGTTTCTTTGGTCCAATCATCAGATTCTTTTTTAAGAGGGACAGGTTGAGATATGAAGTCTATGTCTGACTATAGGATGCAGCTGGTAGGACCCGGAGATACCCATTCATCAAAGCCCAGTTCTGAGTCTCTTTGCTGGCTGTTGCACAGTGTCCCAGGCCATTGTCACCCTCCAACACCCAGCACATTTTGGATGTCTCTGTGATACTGAATGTTAACAGTGCTCTCAGTTAGTAACAACAAAAGAAAGTGTCAAGAGTGCTTTTTTTGGTGCTCTGTCCACATCTCCTTATGTATCCAGAGATTTTACGTAGATATTGGCAGAGAGCTGAAGGAAAACCATAGCCCTTTTCCTATAAAGTGAGAAATTACAGAGAAGCATTGTGGGGAACAGATAAAAGAGCATAAAGCAAATCAAAACGCTATTACCAACACAATACTGTCCATCTTTGCCCAGACTATAAAGAAGTCAGAAGCAAATCTGTTTCTTGTCTTCCAGCGATGCATGTTTTGATCATGACCAACAGCTAACTCTTTACCATGTTCAAAGCTATAGGTGGACATGGAAGAGCCAGAGAACCCTGGGAGACATGAGGACTGCCTCACTACATCCCCACAAGGAGGTACCTATTGGAGGAAATACTACAGTGATCGAGCTGCAATTGCCAAGCTTGCCAGCCTGAGGGAGAGCTCTGTGAGTGAAAAGCAAGCACTGCTCTCCCGGAAGGAAAACCACCACTTGCTGGCAGGTAAATAGGCATTGCTGATCTGCCACCTGTAGCACTGCTGTGTTTGTCGTGATGCTGAACACAATGAGGTCATGCTTTCAGCTACATGTGGGTACTTTTACCCATATTTATCTGCATTTTGCATGGTTGTTTTTTTTTCCCCTTCCACTACTTGTCTAGCCTTCCCTTACAGCAAAAGGACTGCTGCTTGGTGTTTCCTGGAGGGAGAAGTCTGTTTCAATTACTGTGGCAGCAGTACACTATCGCTGATAACAAATAGCCGTTGTGCTCCTGGTCCCAGAAAAAGACACTGTAGGGAAATGTGCTTCCAGTTTGCAGGCAACAGTTCAAACTCCTGATTTATTTTCAGTGTTCAAAATTTCACCAATGCTTTCATCTACATGCCACTTACAATTTCCCAAAAACCAGGAAGTGTTTCTATCCATCCAATGGTCCTAGATTTGCAGAGGGTAAAATGGGGCTTCACAAACTCCAAGACAAGTAAAAGCACGAAAAACTAGCCCACCTTCATGTTTCTCAAAGGGATGCTAGCAGCCATTCACAGAAACTACATCTTCAGTGCAAGAAGGTCTTGGATGCTTCACATATATCAATGAGTGAAGCCTCACTACGACCTGTGAAGGAGAGAGGTCCTCTGACTTCTCTGTGTACAGGTAGCAAGAGGCAAGGTGACCTGCCAAGGGCAGTACAGAACCAGATGGTGACAGAACCAGAAATAGAAGCCTCTTCCTGACCTCCAAACCCACAATTTTCTACTTCCAGTTCTTCCTTCTGTCATCTCAGATTAAACGGTTGAGCTCAACGTGTGAGCTGAGGTATAAAATAACACAAGCGAATGTCTGTGTTGGATTAGCACCGTCGTTGCCTGGGTTTGATGATGTGTGCTCAGTTCATACTTAGCAGATATCCTGCGTTAGGATTTCCCTGGAATCACTGGACATATTTCTGCATGCACCAGCCTGTAATTTGTGAAAACACTACTTGTGCTTCTATTTTTGAGTCGTGTTTCCTATCATTTCCTTCGTGGTTATCAGGGCTGGGTAGTTCTGTAAGAAAGAGCTCAGTCAGCATGAGAGAAACCATCAGTGTCCGGGGAAAATGACAATGATGGCAAACTTCAAAATGTTCAGAGGGTCAGGCAGAGGCGTAAACTTATCTGAACTTTTTTGGTGTGGAAATTGAGATGCGGTGTCATGAAAAAAATGCAACTCACTTGTATGACATCTGGCAGCTCAGAGTTTCGGCTGGGTTTGAAGTAACTTGAGACTGACCTTTCCTGCACTGTTTCTATATTTCGCCTCCCTGTCCACCATGAATGAGAAGCCACAGAAGGACATGAAGGTTTCAGTATGCAGGGGCAAGCTCCCCACTCCCCTGTCCTCTGTCCTCTGTCATCAGCACATCGAGGGATTCAGCCTGCAAATAACAAAAATCCCAGCCAACCAAAGTGTCCTTTTTAAGCTTGACAAGAGTATTTTGGGTAATTTTGGAGACTGGGAAAGGAAGCATGCAGAGCTGAATTATTTTATGTGAGGAAGCTTATTTGTATGGGGGCAGTCGAAGCAACTGGCAGTCTCATAATTTGGAGGTGATATAAGGACAAAAGTAATATAAAACTGTGCAGGATAAATTCCTCCTGACACACACCCCATGCCACTTCAGAGAAATTGATGGCTTGCATGGATTGTAAAAAGAGTACAGATTTTGGCCTTTCATTTTTATGCAAGGCTACAAATTCTTGATTTTGTTGTAAAAACTGTGATTGTTGCCCTTGATATGAAAGTCACATGCTGTGATTCAGTGGTTTTAGCTCTACTCAAAAAGCTCATTAATCACTGATTGTACATATGTGTAATTATTCTGCTTGAAATCTCAATCCGTTTTTTTAATGTAAGAGTCAATAGTTAGAGGTCTGTCAAGCCTACTCATTATAAAACCCTGTTGTCCGGAGTATATAACTGGGCTTTAAACATTTGTTGTAGTCTAAAAAATTGCACAGAAAGAGTCTTCGAAATTTCTAAGGGAGGTAAATTAAAAAAAAAAAAAAAAAAAAAAAAAGAAAGAGAGAGAGAAAGAGAGAGAAAAAAATCCGTATGACTGTTTTTATTTACGTTGCCTTTAGTGAAGGTAGTATGAGGCATCCAGCTCTGCAGACTCGGGATGAGCACAAGGCTGTGGTGCTTCTCTCCTTTCTGCCAGCAGAGGGAAAGAAAAGGCTGCTATTATTCCCTCCTCCTTCAGATGCTGCAGATGGTTTTCTGTCCCAGGCAGACAGCAGTGGAGCTCCTGGTGCCAATGTCTGTACTCCAGGCAGAGGCTTCCGTGCCACGAGTGCCTTTCTAGCAGGTGTCTTCAACCAAATCCAGGTTCGTTCTGTATTTTGCACAAAAGGTGTAATTCTGATATGTGGGAGGTTCCATCAAACCATGCCACGGTCTGCTCTGGCCTGAAACTTCGTAGTAAAATAGTTCAAACCACCCCCTGCACCAGGTCCCTGGCAGGGAGACTGCTGCAGCAGCAAATGTTGGAAACTTGTGCCAGAGCTGGACTGGTGCCCCCCTTGCTGTTACCCCATGCCCCATGGGTGGGTTTGGTCAGAGAAGCCTGGTGTGCTTCTCAGCACCGCTATCCTGTGCTGCCAGGGCAGTCAGCCAGTGCCTCCATGTGCAGATAAAATAGGAGCATGAGCTTGGATGAGGGAACACCCATTTCCAATCTGCTGGTATATGCATGGATCTGCCTACAACTCAGGGCAATTTTTGAGGTTTTCAGGGCTGTCTCCACAGCCCTGGGACTTTCATTAATTTCCTAGCAGAGATCCGTGTGTTGCTATTGAGGAGAAATTGTTGCTTGGATGGATAAGGAGGCCAGGATGACAAAACGCTTGAGTCCCATCCAGCCGGTGGAATATGGAGGACTTCAGTCTCTAAGCCCTGAATACTGACACCTCCACTGCCTAGTATGGCAGAAAGTAGTCGTACTGAAAACAACCTTCCCAATTTAAACAGAGAAGTCTCTCATGTTTCCTCTCCTTGTGAAAGCAGGCACAAAAGGAATGAGTCAAGCGAGAGGAAATCTCTGGTTTTTCAGCATGTTGTTTCAGGCAGGTGTGGTGCTCTGTGTGTCTGCTTGGTAACCACAGAAATGATTTGTGCGCATCATTAGACATTTTAGTGTAGAAGCATCTTTTGCAGAACCGGATCA
Organism: Falco rusticolus; assembly: GCF_015220075.1. Classification (NCBI taxonomy): domain Eukaryota; kingdom Metazoa; phylum Chordata; class Aves; order Falconiformes; family Falconidae; genus Falco; species Falco rusticolus. The sequence goes on from NC_051189.1 coordinate 76,588,389, forward strand.
CTGCATAAGCAACTCCTTGTAATAATAGTATTTTTAAATGGCCTGTGGTTCAAAACAGCAGCAAAGCACATTAACAAATACTTGGGGAAACAGTCATATCTATGAGCCCCAGCTGCACATCCCCATGGAACACCATGCCTCTAAGGGTGTGCTGGCTAAAACAGGCTGCATAAATGGAAAGGAGGACAAAGCAGCTTTCTGTGCTGAGGTGCTGGGTTAAAAAATCCTTGAAAGTTTTCTGCTTCATTCTGTGGGTGTTCATGCTTTATGAAACAGGACCAAAGTGATTTATCTGAGGACCAAAGCGGTTCACACTCACCCAGGAACCCATCTATAGAAGTACTAGGGCTTGAATGCAATGTTTCTTGAACCTCCCAGGTGTACAGCATACAAAAGAGGAGGCAGGACTTCCCTGCCTCCCTCCAGTCCTTGTGCTACACCAAGATAACCACTGTTTGTAGTCACCACATGCTGTGGCCACAATGTCTATTAATTAGGAGTGCACAATGCCTAGGAGAACTGCAGAACCACATAGCCTGGAAAGGAAGGGCTCTAGGGAGCTCCTACCTCTGGCTCCAAGCAGAGTCGCTACTGAATTCAGACTTGGCTTTTCGGGGATTTATCTAGTCAGGCACTAGAAACCTCTAAGGATGGAGCCTGCACAATCCTTTTGGGTAATCTGCTCCAAAGGCTGATTGTCCTCATGGTGGAAAGGTTTTTCCTTATATCATGTCTGGACATCCCCTATTTCAGTTTATGACCACTGTGCTGTTATATGACCACACACCTCAGTGAAGAGCTTGGCCCATCTCCTCAATAACCTCTTCTAAGTGCTGGCAGGTTGTTGGTAGGTCCCTCAAAGCTTTCCTTTCTCTTCCCCAGACTGAATAAGCCTTGTTTGCTCAGCTTCATCTCACATAGCAATTGCTGCCACCCCAGACATCTCCGTGGCCCTTTGCTTAGCTCACTCTGTTGGCCAGCATCCTTGTGTCTGGGAACACAAAACTGAACACGGTATTTGCCATGCAGCCTGATATGTGCCGAGTAAAAAGGAACAAAATGACATCGTTGTTCATCATTCTAAATTTAAAGAAGCTCTGGTAGGAAATATTTTTAGCCCTTTGTGATTTAACATTTAGCTCAACCCTAAAATCAGAGTGAAGCCCAAAAGACTCCATGAACTACCTTTCTAAAAAAAATATTCCTCACAGCACTGCTAATAAAAAATTGCTGAAGATGTAAAAAAGATTCAAAATCATAATAGTTCATCGAATGCAATTAAAAAATTCTCATCTTTCATTCCAGCACTGCTAGTTCATTTGTGCATCAGAGACCACCAGGCTGAGCCAGCATTGCAGGTATAAACATCAGCTCTGAGCCATTTCGAGGAGCAGGCATGCTTGCCTCAGGATGCCTGAGGGAAGGGAGCAGCCAGCTCAGAAAGGCTCGAGGAAATAGGATGGCCTAGGGATTTCCAGGCTAGGACTCTGAAGGTGTTTCTGAGTGTTATATTGCTAACAGAAGTGTACTGTCCCAAGGGGGATGTTAAACCCAGTGCTGCTGGGCTTCTAATTCACCTTGGTGAGTTGGAAGCTTTCCTTGTATAGCTGCTGAAGCCTGTCATTGACGCCTGAGACTGCTCCTTCAGGAATGGCAGACTGTGGCAGAGTCAGTAATACCTCACAGACCTGCAGAAATATTAAAGTATTAAAATATATGTGTATATGAAAAATGCCACTGATGAACGGCCAAAGCTGGAAGACTCTGACTTTATTACCCAGACTTTCAGTGAGGTTTTTTTTCTTTTAATCCTTCAGGCAATACTTCCCCCATCCCTTTGCTCCTAAAATCAGATTTCATTTCTTCAGATTTTAATTTTTTGGGAATAAACTGCTGTAAATCTTTGGAGGGCTCTCAGAAATGTGATGGCTGCTGCATCAGGCATTTTGGTTGAAGAAATACTGCAGCTGAGTTGATGGAAAATAAGCTATTGCTTGCTTTTATTAACCATTGCCTGATTATTTTATCTTTTTTTTCCTAAAACAGACAGAACTATAACTGGTCACAAGCTCGTGTTTCATCTAGGCAGAGAATAAGCCAGAAAGTGTCACAAGTAAATAGCTAACCCACTGGGATAATGTTACCTTAAAAGTGTTGGAGGATTTGAATATATTTTGTGAGATGATGTTTTTGGACTTCTTCCCATTCTCAGTCCTTTGTTTTGAATGCAGATAGGTTATATGAGCCTTGCTTTTGCTCAGAAAAAAACTGTATGAATCTAAAATGAAGTGTTTCAAAATTAAAAAAGGCAAAGTTGGAAAGATTGAGACAGTTAGCAGCCCTCTCCAAGAATGCTCTTTGGAAGTGTTATCATTACAGTTGCTAGTGCTGAGACAGGAGTGCGTGTGCACAAAATTCCCTACGTCACTAAATATGACTCTCAATACCTCGTAATATCTTCTGTAAAAGCTACCAACCTGTCAAACATTTTTGCAGTTGATGTCTTTGCTGCTGAAACTATAAAGAAAGCTCAAATAAAGTTGCAACTATTTTTGTTCTAAAAAAAGCCACATAGTTTTTCTTTTTGTTTCCTTGTTCTAAAACCTGGCTGTATAGCATTTGATCAAGCTTTCAAAAAACCAAAACAAAATTCTCCCTCAGGCATAAAGCAATCTTGAGAAGTTTTGGCTCAAGATACAGGTATTTGTGAGAAAATGAAAACAAGATCTTGGAAACAAAATTCTGCAACAGCCGTAACTGCGTGTCACTATTGTGGCTTTAATTATTACGTGGGAAGATGCAGTTAGGTATTTAGAAAAACTGGGGGATTGATATTACCACTGAAAGACCCAAATGGGGCTGGCAGCCGTGATAAGGACAGGGACCTTGCAGAAACTCAGCTGTTTTCCAGCTCTGTGTCAGGATACAGCCATGCAGCAGCAGGCAGGCAAAAGGAGGTGCTTTTGTGTCTTGTGTAGTCTCCCTGGTAAATTTCTTCCGAATGGAAATGCTGGAGAGTGAATTCGGCTGGAGTGCTCTTTCTCTACGTCATTCAGACACAGATCTTGGTCCCGAATTGGGAGATGATATTTAGCCATCAAAGGATGTTTCATACCCATCCTGACCAGTTGCTGGTAACCAGGCAGCCTGCTGCCCTGTTCACGTGTGTGAGCCCACACCTCTTTTGGGTGGTTACCTGCTAGTAATTGGAGCTGAGCCGACAGCAAGAGGTCATTAATGGATATTAAGGTTTTCCTCAACTCTGACCTATGTCTAATCTAAATCAGGAGTCTATAAATGATAGCTGACCACCTCCATGACCTCCTGCCAAGCAGTTATATCAGTATTTAATAAATCAGATTTTTCCAATCATATATGTTCTCTCATTTCTATGTTATTCTGTCACTATTTTCTCACCATTATCTACCTATAATTTTCTTCAATAAACTGGCAAAATTACTTTGTCACTCATTTTTCAAGGCTGGAGTAAGCATTCTTTAAACAGATGTTAAGCATTAAAAATAGCGAGGAGTAATGATGAATAATTGCCTTGATCTGAGTGAGAGATAAGAAGAAATAAAAGAATAATCTAAAAAGAAAATAATCTATTACCATCAGTAAGACAAAGTAAGAATAATTACAGAAGTTACAATTAGCATTCTTGAGGGACACCCACCCTGAGGCCCGATACCAGGGACATGTCCAACATGCAGTCGGTATCTGTCTTAGGTAGGGCTGTAGAGATTATGTTTTCTGTGGGGCAATCTCAAGGGTAGCTCTGTTTTATGCATATAAAATTTTGGAGTCATCTGGATTTAGAAGCATGAATGCATGGCTTAAATATGCATCACTCCCCTTTTCTCTAAGCTGTGAAGTCTGAGCTTTGCTTTTGCAAGGAGCACAGCAGTGTCACTTCTTGGCCGCTTCTGTTTTCAAAGGAGGTATTTGGGCTGTAGCAAACTTGTAATTTTTGTTAGAGAGTTGTCTCTGTGCCAGTAATGGAGCTACAGGCATCAGAAAAAGTGATTGTATGTGACCAGCCCCCAGCCTCTGTTCTGCAATTTTCTCTGTGTAGAACATGCAGTGGATGGCAGGATTGAAGTCTTATCATAATACAGCCAAGCTGTATAATGAAACTTTAATGTCAGAATCTCTCCTCAAACGCAGTACCTTGGCACCTTAATAATTTTTGCCTTTTGTTCTTTAAACGCACTCCAGTTTTTCCAATTAGGTTGTCTAGTACCTAGTGAGGGTTCTCAGTGTGAGCCCTGTCCCAACCCTGAGCAGCTGACAATGCCCGTCACCCCTCTTCACTATGATCTGAGGGCTTTACAGTGGTTTTTATCCATCATATACAAGCAATGAAACTTTGCTGTCCAGTTTTGTTCTTCCTAAATGCCTAATGTTGTTTGTTCTGGGTTTCTCCTTCTCCATGGATGACTCCACTTTGGGTTATTTTCCCCCTGGATGTGTTAGTAGAATGCAGGTTTTGCTTTACAGTGAATTGTCTTTTGTTACTTCTCGCTTGTAATTCTCTAGATACAAATGTATTGCTGTATTTTTTGCCCTTTGTCTTCTGTACCTGAGTGTGCACTTTGCAACCCCTTTTGCATCCCTAATGAAGGTATCACTCAGAGTCAAAACTGGAGAGAATCCTGTGAACATTTTGCTCTGTTTTCCTCATTGCTCGCTCTCCTGCAGTTTTGCATAGGGCTCCTTATCAGCCTCCCTTCTGCTGCTGCTCTTCATGTAGGTCTTGCTTAAGCAGATCATTTTTGCTCATTGCTGAACTTTGAGAATGCAAACAAGCCTGTCCTTTCATCCAGTGGTTGGTTGCTCAAAACTTACTTGAAAGGATTTAAGCATGTGCTTAAGTGCTCTGCTGAAGGGATGCTTCATTTTCGATTTCATTACTTTTATCCCTTACCTTTTGATTCTAGTCTTATATGTATAAAACATCAATAACTCCCTCTAGAATGGATTCTTGCTTTATCCCATGTCACTTGTTGCTTGTGTTTCCAATGCCCTCTTGAAGTTTTCTAATAGCTCTTTTTGTACTGCTTGGTCGATTATTTTACTGGAGATTGAAGATAAAAGTGCTGGGCAGTAATTGCCAAGATCATTCTTCCTTTTGTGTAAATCAATACTATATTTGCTTTATTCCCAGCCGTTGGGACTTCCATAGTTCTCCATGACTTTCAAAAATAATTGCCAATGGTTCAGAAAATTAACTGGCTAATTCCCTCCTCACCTTAGGATGAGTGCAACCAGACCAGCTGATCTGTATGGTGGATATTCAAAATTTCCAAACATTCCTTTAACCTGCACTACATTAATTGCTATTTGTATAGGATTTTTGTTATTTCCCAATTGCTACATTATTTTATTCTTTTGTATTTGAGAAAAAGATACTAAGGGGGTAATTTGGCCCTGGCTGTTTCATCTTTCTCTCACTTGTTAATGAAAACAACTTTCTGGTTGGCTTTCCTTTCCCCTACAAGATACTTGCAAAAGCCATTCTTATTACCCAGTACTGCTTGGGTTAGTAAAAATTCAGGTAGCTTTCTCCTGTCCTTGTCATTTTTCTTTTCTCCTGTTGTCTCAAGTTTCTCTTCTATTTGCTGCTGCTCATTTCTGGGCTCAGTTCCCTCTGAGCAAAGCAGCTTGCACCGCTGTCATTGACCTATTCCTACAAAAAATTAGAAATGTAGCTGGGCCAGAAGGATCTAATCCATCACCAAATCCTGTCCCACCTTTCCTGTGCTGACCTGGTGTCCTCTCACACCTGGACTTTTTCCTTTTCTTCTATCAGCAATGGAAAATGAATAGCTTCAGGGCAGATGTTTATGACTGTATTTCCAAGATTCTTTCCAAGAGACATGTAACAGGCAGATGCCAAGATTAAGCAAGCCCTGTGTTGCCTTTCCCTGAGGTCATGGCAGAAACCCCTCCCTGGAGGTGGCTGCCTGTTTTCTCTGTAATTTCTCACTGTGACCTCAGCCGGTGTATGATGTCTGAGCCCAGAGCGGTTTGTTATTGTCTCTCTCTCATGCACTCATAAGGGCACTGACTTACATGACCTAGGAGGACTTTTCCATCTTTAACTTCTTTGAAATGGTTTACCTTTTACAGAAGCTCTCTCTGACCCCTTGTTTTCTTGGTCATTTCTTTTTTCCCAGAGGCTCAGTTTTATACTTCCCAGCTCTCAAAATGCCCTCACTTTAATAAATGATGGCGGTTTACAAGCTGTGCTTTGGCTGCTATTCTTGTTGAGCTTGAAGTATTTCTGAATAGATAATTGTCACAAGCTCTTTCCAGATTTAGGGCAGATTTTCTCCTGTCCTGGTCCTTGTGGTACTGGCTCTTAGACTGGCCCGTGCAGCTTGTAGAGTGGGTTATCTTGCTGTCCTCAGAATAATGTAATATAATGTAGTGTGCTGTGCAGCTCACACAACTCATTTCTCACTTGGAACCACTGCTGTCCTAAAACTATGATTTTAAGGAGGGAAATGGTTTATTATCTTCTTTGATGTTTCATGTTCATATGTCTCTATTTTGCTTTTTCCTCATTGTGGAGGCTGCTTTCTTTGCTCCTGTGACCAGACACTTGGACACGAACACACATTACCAGCTAAGTGCCTTAGAGGGAGTGAACAAAAGGGGGGCAGGGGAAGAGCACTGTTATTTTCTTTCTCCTTCACTTTAAGATCCTTTGATCAGCTTTTATACTACCCATATTCATTACCACATTCCTGGCTTCCCACTGAATATCTCTGATACAGTCTTCTGAAAACATATGGGTAAGATTTTAGAAATGTATTACAGGAAATATTAAAAGTACTATCTTGTTTCTAAATTCATAATTATCCTTCTTTTGAGAGTACCTTATAAAGACCAAGCATGATACCACAGATGGTGTAGTTGGAAACAAGATGCTTAATTAAAAAAAAAAAAAAAAAAGGGAAAAAAAGAGAAAAAATATTTTATACTGTCTTGATTTTTCTGGGTAGCTCCTATCATCATACTTCTCCAGAAGCCTCATGCCTTCCTCGTCGAAATTCCATTTAATGCATGCTGTACATCTTGCCCTGACAAGAGCAGTCCATGTCCCCAGTTAAACCTTTCCATACTTGCAGATGTTTCATCTCCCATTGTTTAAATTTCATCACTACCATAAAGAGGAAGCTGAGTGTTTCAGGACCTTGATAAAGGAGTCATGATGATGGTGCATACTCATACTGCCCAGTCTCTGCTTTTCAGTTATTTTGTGATCAGGACTCCATTCGCTTTACGTAGGCATCTGTATTGCCATGAAAAAAGTGGATGGACTCTTCTTTCTTGCATGATTCAAAATACTTTTATGTATGGAAGAAATTCCCACTAAACCCTTAAAAAACAATAGAAGTCTAGCATGTTAACACAGTAGGTGACTTGCTGCAGTCCGTGGCAGCATCTTTTTCTTCCAAGCAGTTCTCCCACTCTGACTTTGTTTTTAATTCCCTGCTGTCTTGTACACTCAAGATCAGGCTCTCAATTAGTATTTGCCATGCTGCCTCATATTCAGCCATTAGGTAGGGTTGAAAAACTGCCCATTCATTTGGCACTCCCGCTTGGAAAGTATGAGGTGCTGTGAAGGATGATCAAGGGAAGGGAAGGTCCCCAAAAGTTAATGGGTCACAGAGGACAAGCAAACACCAGCTTTGAGTAAACACCTAGGAGGATGCACACCATTGCTGTGGAGGCTGAGGTCTGCCATTGTGTGTAGGGCTGCTGAAGACAGTTCTGACTTCTGTTTCTAGTTCTAGTGTCCTTGGTGCTGAAAGGACGATGAAAAGCTGCAAAGAAATTTGAAAAAAAAGAACAAACACGAATGAAAAAAAAAAGAACTATATGAATGTGAAAGAAATCATCCTCCAAGAGTTTAGTTATCAAAGAGAAGTTTAGGAGCAACTTGAACATGGTCTGTTGATAACTATTTGAGGAGAAGACGGCTGATAGCAGAGGGCTCTTAAATTTAGTAGACAGAATCATTAAGCAAAACCCAGCATTGGAACAGTGAAGCAGTATAAATTTGAATCAGAGATAAAAGAAACAAATTTCTAGCAATGAGGGCAGTTAACTATTTGAACATCTTTGCCTGTGTGGTGAGCTCCCTATTTCTTGCACATTTTAAATCCAGATTACTGCCTTTCTAAAAATGTGTCCTCTGACACCGCTTGGTTTAGTATAGACCTTGTGGATGAATTTGATTTTCAGGGCAGGCAATGTGGAAGCAACACATTTTGACACTCTTTCTTGATAGTATCAACTCCCAAACATTTCCCCCCCCCCCCCCCCCAATTTTGCAGCCCCTGAGACACCCTCTCACTCCATGACATGCTTGATTTGCCATGCGCTCGCTTCAGCTCTCCCTGCAGACGCCACATTTTCTTGCTATATAGCAGCTCTTTGGTTTAATCCACCTGGAGGTACTTCTGGGTGTGAGTGCCTCGGACAGGCAGCTCCCTATCCCCATCTTTGCTGTGGCACAGGAGCTCAGCAGTTTTCTCAGGCGTGGGAAGTTCATGACCAAAGCCTTTGTCCCAGTCCAACCAACAGTATTACCAAAATCATTACACAGTGTGCTTGTGAAGGCTACAGGGAGACCGCTTATGGTCAAACTTCACCTGATGGAGACATCCACCCTTCTGTAGGTCATGGCAGTCAAGGAGGTGGATGTGTTTTGCCTGCTGGACCACACCAGTGCCAAGCTGGTTAGTTGCTGATTTCCCGTTGGACGTTTCCACCCATTTGGGAGTCCCTGCACAACCAAATCTGCAGCTGAGGGGGGATGCATTAATGCAATATTTACTCACTGACACTGGGTCCGTTTGACCATCTGTCTATAACACAGAAGCATGTCATATTCTGTCACACCTGTGCCTACCTTCCAAATTCTCCTTGTATCTGTGGACTGCCTGAAATATAACAACTCCACACCAAATGCGGGTGTTTTGCCATGATTAAGGCTGAGACAAAGTGTATAAAAGTGAAGAAAGGCAGGGGATCTCTGATGGTTCAGACTTTGCCCTAGTCCTGTTATTTAACGAGAAGGTGCCTGTTTATCTTCTCCAAAATTGTCTTCTGTTGCAACACTGTTCAGAAAATAATTTCTTATACCTTCTGTCTCACAGCAGGTTATACTGCTACATTTGTTTTCAGCCTTGGTCTAATTGCAAATCTAAAATACAAATCTTTGTTCTTTCTAAACAAAGCAAACCCCCAGCCCCACCCCATCCCGAGCTGAATTTGAAGGAAATGGACTGTCTTCTTTTAAAGGTGGTTTTGAAATATTTTGAAGGTCTTGAACCATATAGCTATATGATAACTGTAAAGTTCCTTTTGTACTGGCTCTATAACCTTGGCAGGAGCTTGGAACTCCTATTAGCCTAGGTAATGAGCAATAATAATAGTGATAATGACACTTCAGAAAGTTTAAAATAGATTCTGTGGCAAAGTGTTGGTCCAATGTGAGAAAATCTTAAATCTAATATGGTTCTGAATCTCAAGCTGTATAAAAATCCAGTTTTGAGATGACATGCCATTCTGAGATAATCTTCCCTACATAATGAGTTAAGGTATTTGGGACTTTCTAAATAACATTTACTGAGTTTATAATTTTATCTTGGAATTTGGACACATCAGAAGAGCAATGAATAAGAGTATTATCAAGAGCAGGAGACCTGCCGGCATGCAATTTTAAGTGCTTGAAACACCAGCTATTTGAGCAACAGATTCACATGCTTGAAATTTAATATTTTTTAATCTACCAAAATTTGCTAGCAAACCCAATGAATAAAAAGTCCCAGCTATTTTGTTTCTAGGCCTAGAAGTTTCAGATATGGCCAGCTGAGAGCTCTTTGTCTCTAAAACTCTGTTTCTAAGGAATGCACCCCAGAAAACTTTAGCATGAAGAAAGCACATATGGGATAAGAAAGGCAAACTATGTTATAATGACGTCCGATGTCTGGTTTAAGCCAGCAAGAAGAAACTCACTGGATTAGTGTGCTCTCACAACCTTTTTTACATACATCGGATATAGTGCCCCTTCCTGTGAGATTCAGACAAGAAATAGAAATTTAGACAAGCAAGGGTCACTGAAAGTTGGGGGTTCAGCCTTTGGGTTCAGATACTCTTTCTTTGAGATACATGATTGTTCATCTAATAGGTAGCTATTGCAGCATGCTCCAAACTATCAAGCTGTAACAAGGTCTTTCACCACCTCATACCAGCATACTCTTCATACCAGTCCATCTGCTACCTTCACATCTCACCTCATCCAGGGCATGTGTTCTCTCTTCCCATGCTTCTTCTTCTCTCTCCTTCTTCCTTGGCTGCTCTCTCTTCATTGGCTCTCAATCACTTCACTTAACCAGCCACACCTGCACCTCATCTACATCAGCCAACCCACCGCCCCTGAAGCCAACCCACAGCTGTATATTATCAATGATAATTAACCCAGCTTCATTCTATTACAGGTAGTTACTTAGTGATGCTTATTAAAACAAAACAAAACAAAAAAAATTGGCTGTGAGCATTGCTTGAGGACTTTCTCCAGCAGTGCTAAACACCTTTCCTTTCCTTCTGGCTGACTGTTTTTCCAGGGTATCCAAAATCTGCGTTCCTGAAGCCATGGTCTCCTGCAGGAGTGGTTGGTGCAGCACCTGCATGAAGCAAACCACTGCACCAAATAGTGCACAACTTAGTATTGAAGGTAACAACCAACTGGTGGTAGCTCAATTGGTCACTCTTTCTTTTTTCCTCTCCTCTTCAGAACAACTATGGCAAACCTCCAGAGTAAAAGTAAGCACATATCTCTGTTTTGGCCAGTACCCATTGCCCAGAGTCCCTATGGGACTGCTGCTATCCCCAGCAGTGCCGCCACTGAACCAGAGCAGTGCTGGGAGCACGTTGTGGAGCCCCAGGGCTCAGGGACACCTCTGTGTAGCCAAGACAATGTGCATTGCACATTAAAGTGCAGGTTAAAGGTTCTTACCTAAAGTCAGCTGCAACCAGTGTGTATTAAATACTTTTCCAGGGTTATTAACTTTTTTTTTTTTTTAAGACCTCCACAGGACTCAAGCCTTGCTAATTCATATTTATAAATAAATTCTCAACTTATTTAGAGGATTATATTCTGAGGAAGCCCTTGGAAGTTCACTGCAGAGATTCTCTGCTGGCTGCTAATACAGAGCTGCAGGTGATGAAAAGCTCCAAGCCAAATTTTCTATAAAAATTAAAGGAAAGAAAAATGTTCAGGTTCTGGAATTTTATATGTAGAGTACAATTCTAATCTTGAATATTTCTCCTATTCCATGCCATATTGGCTTCTGCATTTATAATCTCTCCATAACTGCTGGATTTAATTTGCTTAGTTTGCAGGAAAAAGATGAGAGGTTTCCCTTTCCCCACATGACTGCATCAGGTTTATTTAAACTATGATGCAAATAATGATGAATTATTCACTTCTCTTCTTGCTCATGAGTTATTCACAGACATATTTTTAGGAAGTAATTTGTAGTCCTTAGCCATCTCTAGTTTCTCCTCGCTGGGAAGTCCAACGAAATATTCCTCAGCAGATTTTTCTGCAGACTTCATTGATTCACTCTTTGTGCTGCCCAGGCCCAGCTGACTGGTCACCTAAGTTTCAGTGTGTGGTCTCAGATGGCTGATGGGTGATGGCTGGTTTTGATCATGAGATAAAGGATGACTCTGTAAGGAGTGATATTTTCCATGCAGAAGTATTCTGGATCCTACACAAACGTAGGCTTTGCAAAGACCAGCTCAAACCTCTCTGAACATCCATACTACCAAAGGTTAGTTAATCAAGGGCTATTGCAGAGTAGACAGAAAGGTGCAGAAAGTTGAGGAAAGCAAATGTCTGTTCTGATACCAAAGGAAGTCTTCTGAACTCACTGAATTCAGTCCCACCTTGCTCTAGTCCAGTTCTCCAGTTTTGACCTAGGAAGAAACTCAGTCTGCCTCTGTCAGCAGAGAAAATGGAGACGCAACCTCTTCCTGCTTGCTTGGTCTACAGCTTGTTAGGAAGTGATTCAGCTGAATGCTGCAATGACACTACTAATTATCAGTTTTTCACAGTACATCAGAAAGTTAGTTTTCTTATGGAAAACCTTACTTCACCACTTTTTATCCTTCCTACCCACAGTCTCTGCCTGAAGGCTGTAATTCTCTCCAAAACCTATCAGTTTGGTTCCCTGGCCAACTGAGAAAGTTAATTAGCTGTTTTCTGCTTCTTCTGTGCTTGTGTCTTTTTCTGGGATGGCGAAGAAGCCAGAATTTGGATGCCTGAGTGATAACATGAGCATCACAACACTGCCAGCTGTCTCTGCCACCGTGCTTCTCCATGTACGTAAGTAGGTTGGCTGCTGAAAACATAAGCTTTGCCATTTCCCCACCTTGATCCCACCTGAACCTCAAAGCTCCATAAGACCCTGGAAAACAGTTTTCCATAGTTCGGGGGAATGCAGAGCTCCCTGTGCCCATCCCTGATGTTGCCCAGTGTTGAGGCACTTGCGCTCCCAGCCTGGGTGGGCATGGGGTTTGCTCCATACACCAGGGGCTGCAGCAGTTAGGACAGCAGGATAATCAGAGGGCAGGCCAGAACTGGGAGGGGCTGCTGGTCTGATGTGAGGGTTCCATACCCAGCTTAGGAGGACCATGAGGCACGCACGTTTGCCACAGCTACAGACTTTTGGCAAGTTCCAGTGCATTCATGAAATTACTGAGGAAAAAAGAGTAGTTAGCAAAGACATGCATGGCTTTTCAGCCTCAAAATTTGCTCAGTAACTGAATTTGATCCCTGCCAACAAAGATAAAATCTACCTGGTTTTAGTGTGAGAAGCCATTAATGCCCGAGGAGACTTTAATAACATCAGAATATATTCATAAACTGATCCTTAGTGATTTTTGCATGCACATGTCTATATCTAACATATTCTTCTACCTTCCCTTCTTAGGGACATGTATCGCAGAGGGCTGTCATCCTCCTTTTGTGGTGGAGCCACCACACTGAGCAGTAAAGGTACCCAGAAGGGAAAACAACATTTGGAAAGGTTTTTATTCCAATTCCCGATTTCATGGATTAGTCTGAAAGTTGTATTATCTATTCTGCCTGAGTGGCAGCTGTTTATAAGCCTTGAGGGAGAAATACTAAATATCACTTTCTCTTTCATAAGAAAGATGATCTTATTTATTTGAACTGGGTTTTATTCTGTGCTTTTTATATGCCCCAAAGCACCAAACATTACTTCAGCACTCCAGAAGTGTTCTGCCCTGTGACTTTAAATAACCCCACCCTGAGAGTCTTGGCACACTTCAATATGACATTTCAACAGCACTTTGTACTTACATGGTAATTGAGATCTCCAAAGTCCCCTAACAGAACATGGTCCGACTTCATCCCCTGTAAAAATGATTGACTGTCCCAGCGATACCCTAGCTACTCTTCATAATATTCCTGTGGGATATGTAATATTCCCAAGGAATATGTCAGAAAACGTAAGATTTTAAAGCACAAACCTTCAAAATGTTTTTTGTATCATGTATTCAAGTGTACCCCAGTTTTCCATTGTTTTAAAGCTGTTGCATGTGTTCTCTTCATTTTTCTCAAAAACATGACTGAGACCAGAAAGGGAGTGGCATCACCAATTTATTCACCATCTTAAACTTATTTGGATAAGACTTGCAGTGAAAAGTCTCCCAGAGAACAACATAGGCCAGAAGAAAGATGGAAAAAGCAAAGGTTTTGATCTGTGTTTTAAAGGTGGGCCATTAGTATGACTGGCCTTGCTGTTCAAAAATGTTTGGTTTGTTCTGGTTCCTGGTCCTGTTTTCAGCTGAGGGAACCAGCAGTAAGAGATGTCAGCAAGCCCCAGGCCACGCAGCAGTTCAAATATCTGAGCTGAGCTCAGAATATAGTTTTTACCTCCCAGGGCTGTGGTGGGACATGACTGCCTCTTCTGTGTTATCAGAAAAGCCCATGACAGCAACCCGTTTAGCCCAAGACAAACAGATTTAAATTCTTCTTTCTTTTAAGTCCTTTCTAGTTCTCTGTCATCAAACATTGATTTAAAAATGGATATTTAGCTTTCTTGGGCAGAACAGTTTTGGATATTTGCAGTCCCCTGAACTTGCTCTCTAACGTTGGAAAGTGACAGTGCTAGTGAATTGAAGCCTGTGATAGACTTTTTAATAGGCAAATAATACTGCCAGATTTACCTGCTGACAATGGAGTTAATGTTAATAGAAGATGGTGTGAAATAAGGGAACTTTTGGGGTCTTTTAATGTTAAAAGCCTGCAGCATGTAGGGTTTTAATTTACAAGTTCCACTTACCATCTACTTGTCGTCGGGAGCCTGAGGCTTGCAAATGGGTAAAAATGGATAAAGCAGTTAAAAAGGTGCTGAAGCATTATTAGGTGTGGAGCAATGAGTGAAAATATTCTGTGCAATTGCCACACTAGCTGGGCACAGAGGTACAGGCTGCCGGTCATTGCCAGCTGGCGACAAGGCGCTTAGTGGGAGATCCACGCCTATCTGAGCATGTGTTCGCAGGGACTACAGGGTGGCAGCCTTAAGCTTAGCTGTATGCCAGGAGAAACCGGCAGGGATCAGGAAGCCATTCTTAACAAGACTGGGCTTATGTACATTTTACATTTTGTCACCGGTTCTTCTTGGGAAGCTAAACTCAATGCAGGCGTGCTGGAAATACACTCCTTAGCTGTGCCAGCCAGCCCTCCAGCTGGCACCGCTGTGCTGCGCAGGGTGGCCTGCGCCTTTGGTTGCATCGGTACCGTGAGATTTCAGGAAGGAGGAACGGTGCTTCCCTGTTTCTGCCTGCAGACAGCAGAAAAAGTCACAGTGTCTCTCGCTGGGGGTTGGCACAACTTGCAATAGTGCCAGATACAACAGGTTTTGCTGTTCTTTGGGTTTGGTATTCCTGGGAGATGTGAAAAGAAAGGGGAGGGGGGACCATCACACGTATTTAAATTAACAGAAGCTATTTGGCTCCTTACATGAAGGACATGTCCGAAAACAGGCACATCAGACTAACGGGGGAGGCAATTTGACAAGAGGGAAAGCACTTAAAATAATGGGATTGCTTCATAGTGAACAATGAGGTCAGGGTTATGAAGAAGCCTGAACCAGGTCAGAGCTCCTCATTTCAAACTAATGAACCCCTTGGTGACAGAGGCTGGAGTTTCTTGATGAAGGGGATAGACCATTTGCAGCAAAGCGGTGATGTCAGTGTCAGTAGCAGCACAGAGAGGTTAAAGACGGTAATTTAATTCACTTGGGCAAGCGTCTATCACCTTTCTGGTCAGGAGGGTCTACACAAATTCCTCTTCTGGGTTCAAGTTCAACATTTTATCGTCAAAATATCAAGGCCAAACAGAGTTCAGTTTTACATGCTCACGTAAGAAGTTCACCTTTTATTCACCAGAAACATCTTGTTTCATGGCTCATAAATATTAAACTAATATAAATGTAACCTCTGTGCTCTCAGGGCTGATCATGAGTGACTGAATTTAAGAAGTACAATTTCTGAGCTGCAGTCTCTTTCTCTGTTGTTACCATCCTCTGCTAGAGGCTGAATGAAAGCACCAGCACCTGTGGTCAGCTCACATTCAGAAATGACCACCCCATTGATTCCCACCTCCCCTCCTCTGCCTCCCCAGTTGTAGCAACTCAACAACATGAATATCCCAGCCTGACTTTGTGAGCTTTGAAAACAATAAAAATGCAAATGTCTTCAATGCCCCATCCACAAAAGCCATATCCCATATAGTGTGACAGCATTACTGGTTTCTGTGGCGTTGTGGCCATATCAGTGCTGCCATGTCCTTCTTCAGTAATTCGTTAGCATGCTGCTGAAAAGCAGCACAGTCTAGAAGTCACCAGTAACAGAAATGTCCAAGTGATTTTGTGCTATAACTTTTGAGATGAAAAACTTGGCTGGGAAAAAACAGAAGTCGTAAGTCTATTTGCCTCACCTACTTACTGTGTGCTTATCTGGAACAGTTTGTGAAATTCTTTGGAAACCTAATGTATTTAGCAGATAGAGGCCAAGACTCTCTGTGAGCTCGCCAAAAGCAAACTTTAATTCACAGTCCTGATATCATGGGAAAGCTATACTTCCAGTGGTCTGATGTAAGGCTTTTCTGACATTTATATGGTGAAATACAATTCAGTCCCATATTTAAAGAGGGGGGTGGGGGGGTGGAACTGAAAAAGAAAATCTCTTAGGAAAACTTCGAGGCTGATGACCAACATTTAAAAGTTACCCCAATCATCCTCATTTCTTCTACTGGTCTCTGCGAGAAGTTCTTAGATTCCCCTTTTGTGCAAAGAAAGATATATATATAGTTGGTTCTGAACCTTGAAGAATCAAATTTTTCCAGGTGCTGAATTTCCTCAGCTTCTGTTTTCTGTCTGCCATCATACGACACCTAAGAAATAGTAGATGTGCTTCTCAGTGCCACCAAGCACACCATGCTATTCTAGCTAGAAATCTGTGCTAGCTCTAAGGCTACTCCTACTCCTCCTTCTTCTTTTTGCTTTGCCTCTCTTGCTGAGCACCTTCCTCAGTCTCACCCGCTACATACTGAATACAGAGATAGGACACAGAGCCTGCTGCCTGCTTCAGATTTCAAACATGATGCTCATACCCAGAGAAGACCACAAAGACAACTGAGTAGATGAGCAGAGTGACAGAAAGTGAAATTAGCAATAACAATAATAAAAAAATATTAAAGTCCGTTCTGTAAATCCGCAGTGGCAAAAAAAGGCCTGGCAGGGGTCGATGATATCCTTCATTGGAGAAGGTGCCTCAGGCATTATTAATGCTCTCATGCTGCTGATGGCAGGTGTACAAACCCAGAAAGTGACAGGAGCATGAGGCAGCTCTGCAGAGGGAAGCTCAGTCCTCCAGCCGAGCTGCTGAACCTCACCAGCTAGCAGAGACCTTGCACTGTAGTTGAGACATATAGGATGTGCCTGGTGAAACTTGTTATCTCCTCTTAGACAAGTGGGGTTGAGTACCTCTCCAAAACAGCCTCTCCGAAGCTGGCCGGCCTGTTTGGGGTGGCACAGAAATGTGCTCAAAGGGAAAAGCTGGAGAAGGCATAGGTGGATATTTTGCTATCACAAGTGACTCAGTCTTTGCACAGGAGGGAATCTTGAACCTTATTCAGAGCACCTCTGCTATCAAAAGCAGATTAGAGCCTCTCCCCATGCTGTCTTGATAAGCCTTTCAGTTTGCCTGGATGAGCATGGCATTAGGAGGCTGACACTGCTGGAGGGTCTGTTTTTCTGATGAGGCAGGAGATGAAGTCCTGCCTGCCTGTTGTTATTCAAGAGCTGATGGCACTTTCTGTGCAGAGAAAGCCAATGACTCTTGCCCTGTGTGAACGCATTATGTTCCACTTCAGTTTCCATGGCATTTTACTGTTCTTGGCCCAAATAGTTGTTCAGTCCTTGTGAAGGCCACAGTACTGAATAGCAAACCATTTCAGCCCAGACATATCAGTATGACAGGACCTGTGATGAAACTTAACTTTGTGCTCATTTAACAGAGTACATGTGTCTGTGAAGAGTCACCATGGCTGTGGTTTGTATTCAAAGCTTTATAGTATGCTGAGAACAGCCCCATCAGGCTAGACACAAAAAGGTACCAATATGTCTAAAAGTCAGAGGTTGCAACACACAATGCTGAGATGAACAGTCCAGGACCTGGAGCCTTGCATTAGACACCTGTGTGCATGGGAAATCCCATGCCTCTGGCAGGGGCTCCCAGGCCAGCACGCTAAGCAGATGGCCTACACTGACCGAAAGTGTAGCTGAGCCTAGGGGTGTACTTGTGGGGCAGTACGGTGGCACCTCTATCCCTCAGGAGTGGCGGCATTCATGGGCCAGAAGCTGCTTCTCTGGCTTTCCCTTCAAACAAATGAACAGAGGTCCTGGGGGCGATGGATACAGCTGTTTCCCCAAGAGTTGCCTCTTGCGAAGGCAAGGTTTCATTCCCTCATTTGTCTGGGAGGGGCCAAATCCACACAAATTAGGAAGGGTAGACTGGAGGTCAGACATGGCACGTGTGGGTCTGCCTCACTCTTAGCTGAGGTCTCCTGCCTCCTACAGCAGTGATGGAAGGAAGAGGGGTCTGGCCACCAGCTATTGTAAGAGAAGCTCCTGTTTTCCTCTCATCACCTGGTTGGAAGAGAAAGTGATGTCTGAGTGTGCAACACGAGTTAAGCATGTTATGACACCACCTCTCAGATCAGCCGTTTTGTGGATCATAGTTAAAGGTCTAGTTTCCCCACAGGGATCACAGCTGGGCATAGGCCATGCTCAAGGGAGGAGTATTTGTGAAAAAAAAAAAGATCTCTAGGCATCTGAGGCACTCAAGTGAGGAAGAAATCACACCTCTGAAGTCAGCAGTCTGGGTGCCTCCTGGCCAGATGAGGATCTTTTTAATGGCAGTTTTAGATGTGCAGAGAACTGGTGCTTATCCAGACCTTCAGGATTATCTTGATACAGCAGGAAGTTTTCTGGTGTCTTTTAAAAGCATTTGTCTCTTCTGTGTCATAGAAAATGATATTTGATAGAAGTGACAATCCACATGATCTTTTTGATCAAAGCAGCATGTATTACTGTTTAATGAAGTTTGTGACTCAAGATTCTATAAAATATGCTTGGATTTTGCATTACAAGATCCTGTAATACAGGAATCAGCTTACTGTGCACACAGGAGAAAAGCTTCACTCTGGGACAATTTGCAGATGTTTTGGAAGAGGATTTGCTAGAATTTTGCTTTGAAACAAGGCCCTTGCTTGTGTAGCAATTTTTATTGGCAAGTCCATCCCCAAATGTGTTGTTTTATCATTATTTTCCTATTATTCACACTGAAAGCATATCACCATAAAAATATTACTTGTTCCAGTATATAACTCTGTTACTAAGGTTACTAGATGAGATCTGTTTGGAATGATTTACAGCTCCTAAGTACACTTTCCTCCTCCAACAAACTGACTGAGAAGAAGAATCTGCTCTAATAAATTAACCATGGTAAACGCGGACTGACCTACAAATTAAGAAATGCAAGGTTAAATACAAACATCAATCAAAGGCAAGAACTATAAATAGGTAATGAACTGAAGAAACAATGCCTGCAAAGCAAAAGGCTCCTGGAGCTTTCATGTTTGCTGGCAAATGTTATTTAAATACTCTGATCACCAAAGGAGGATACCGCTTGCATGCATTCAGAGGAAATGTTGTTGTGTGGCAGGAAGCCTTGTCAGCTCTACCTAGAATAAGTCAAGAAAAAACCCAGCATCCTCCACAAAACTTTGCAGGGAAGTTCAGCATAGCCAGGGCTGTGACCTGACACACGGTATCGCTGCCCTCCCACAGGTGAGAAACTGCTGCTTTGATTGTGCATTTTCCAGTACTTGTCCCCAATGGACCGAAACTGCCCTGTGGTGTGATGAAGAGGGTGCTGTGTCCTGAAAGAGCACCTGATGTTTTGGGGCACACTGGCAGCTATGCCTGGGTTTCCTCCTGCTCCCTTTGGGAGCAGGTCTTTTTAAACAGCTACTACATTTGGCACCATTTTTCACTTATTTTCGTTTTGTGCTGTTGGTGAGGTCGGAAGCTGTATTTTACAAATGGATATCTTCTTATCCTTCAGCTGGCAGGTGAAACTGGAGTCTGTAAAAGTGGGTGCAGTCATTAACACTGAAACATAAATTATACAGGCAAACAAGCAGATCTCTGTGTGTCATCACAGGTCTATTCCCTTTGGGGCAGTCACACTGACACACAGCGAGTGAGGATCCAGCCTCATATGAATGGGGCCCTTCCAGGCACACATTTCGGTTTTGCAACATTGGCATTCCAGTTTTGAAAGGCAGGCCCTAGAGCTCTCACCTGAAGTGTGATCCCTTCTCTGGAGCCTTATAATATGCCATCAAAGGTTTTGGGAACACCCTGCTTCATTGGAAACACGATCCCCACTGGAGGTCTCTGAGCCTGCATGGTGGTAATTAATGGATAGACAGATGCCCTTAGAGATGCAGGACAGCCCCTAGGGAGGTGAGAAGCCTAGGAAATGTTCTCTGCTAATTAAAATCCCGTTTTCATGTAGCCTGCTCTGGCAACAGGGAATATGGAATGTAGTACTGGAAAGAATTTAGAAGCAGATTTAGAACTGGAATTGTGCTACTTAAATGAGAGCATTGTCTTTCATAACCACAGAGGAAGATGGAAAGGATGTGGTTTAATTAGGCCACCAGTGTAATAATTCAGCTAGGAGTGCCATTTGGAAGCATTTACAACACACACACACACACACACACCCTTAAGCCTCTCTCTCCTTTGCAGGGCTGTGTCAGCTCTGTCAGGGCACTGAGGGTACAGGAACAACTTGGTTGAGGTTGGAAGATGCCCTTGGTCCAAACCCCTCCATGCTCAAAACAGCAACTGCTAGAGCAGCTTGCTTGGGATCAGGACTATCAGCAGGTTGCTCAGGACTATGTTCAGTCAGGTTTTGAATATGTCCAGGGACAGACTCCACAATGTCTCTGAGTAATTTTCCTGATGTTTGACCTGCTTCACAGTAATTTTTTTTTCTTATATTTAAATTGATTTTGTTGTATTTAAATTTGTGCTCATTGTCTCTTGTTCTGTCACCAGGTACCGCTAAGAGTCTGGTGTCATCTTCTTTACAGCCTCCCATCAGGTACTTAATACACAGTTGTAAGATCTCAATGAGCCATCTCTTCTCCAGGGTGAACAGTCCCAGCTCTCTCAGCCTCCCCTTGTATGTTAGAAACTTGGAGGCCTTTACCACTTTTGTGGCCATTTGCTTGACCCACTCCAGTATGCCCATGTGATTTTTGTACTGGGGAACTCAGACCTGGACCCAGCACTCCAGTTTGTCTCACTGGTATTGAGGAGAGGGGAAGAATCACCTCCCTTCACCTGCTGTCAGTGCTCTTTCTAATGCAGCCCAGGATGCTGTTGCCTTTCTTTGACATGAGGGTGCATTGCTGGTTCATGGTCAGTTTGTTGTCTATCAGGACCCCAAGATCTTCCTTTGCAGAGCTGCTTACCAGTTGGTTGGACCACATTCTATACTGGTGCATGGAGTTAGTCCTCATGATGCAGGACTCTGCATTTGCCTTTGTGGAACATTGTGATGTTCCTGGCAGTCCATTTCTCAAGCTTATCAAGATCCTTCTGAGTGGAAGCGCATCCATTTGGTATACTAGCTACTCCTCCCAGTGTTGTGTCATCTGCCAATTTGCTGAAGGTGTACTCAGTCTAGTCATCCAGGCCATTAATGTAGATGTTAAACAGTACTGGCCCTGCTGTCTATCCCTGGGGTACATTGCTAGACTGGCTTGCCACTGGACTTTGTGCTGTTGATCACAACCTACTGAGCAAATCAACCGCTTTTCAGTCCAGCACACTGTCCACTTATCTAGCCTGTATTTCATTGACGGATCAGTGAGGGTGTTATGGGAAACAATGTCAAAAGCTTTGCTAAAAACAAAATGAACACCACACAGTGCTCTTCCCTCAAGTCCTGTTATTGTAAAAGGCTGTCAAGTTAGCTGAGCCTGATGTGCCTTTTGTAAATCCGTGCTGACTAGTTCAAATCACCTTCTCCTTCAGGTTTTTTGGACATGATTCCCAGAAGGATTGGTCATCACCTTCTGAGGGCTTGTTAAAGTGAGGCTGACAAGCCTGTAGTTTCCCACAGCACACTTCTTTTCCTTCTTGAAGACTGGAGTGACATTTACTGTCTTCCAGTCCTCAGAAACCCTTTCTGGTCACCGTGACCTTTGAAAGATTATCAGGAGTGGCCTCACAATGACATCATCTAGCTCCCTCAACACTCATGGGTGCAACCTTTCAGGTCCTAACTTGTTTAATTTTTTTTATGCTCCCTAATCTGGTCCTTCCTCCAGTGAGGGTAAGTCTTCCTCACTCCAGACTTCCCCACTGGTCCCAGGGACCTGGGTTTCCTGTAAGCAAATCTCACCAGTAAAGACCAACATGAAGAAAGCATTGAGTACCTTGACCTTTTCCCCATCCTTTGTCACCAGGACCTGCCTCATTCAGCAGTGGATTCTACATTTTCCCTAGCCTTTCTCTCAGGGCTGGAGGAGCCTCAGCCGTGTCTCCAGTACATGCTGGGTCTCAGCAAGCAGCAGAACTCCCTAGACAGCAGGTCAGGTCAGCAGATGGGAAACTCCATCTCCTGCAGCAGGGTGTCTCCCACTGCGATGACTCCGATGGAACTTTATGACCCCAACCAGTCTCACCAGGGACTCTAACCCATACCTTCCTCCCATGGGTCCAGGAGCCTCATTTAAGCTCATGCCCAGGAACTGTGTTCTGGACTGAGCTATGACACAGGTGGGCCTGTGCCCAGGCCTGTCCTTTGCTGTCCTGACCAAGCTTCCTGGATGGACCTTGGACCTTTTGTTGTAGGTGATGCTGCCTCCAGTCCTGTCTTCTGGATGAACTTTGGGCCTGCGTTACAGGTAGGTTGTAGGTAGCTTTGTCCCCAGTCCTGTGTATGACCCCGTCTCCTGCTTCCAGAATGAGCCCTGGAGCTGAATCAGTGCCACCACCTATCTGACAGTCATCAGATGATAGGAGAAATGCCACTGTCACCTGCCTGCTCTACTAGGGAACAGTGTGACTGCACCCCATGGGGTTGAGGGCACTGATTGTGCTCGGGTCACCCTTGGGGTCCCAGCTTGTCCCTCCTTAATGGCTCAGCCCTGCTCTTGGTGCTCGCTGGCAGCCTGAGCCAGCCCTCTGGTTCCCTCAACCAGCTTCATCCTCTTTCTCCTTTGTGAGGTTTCAGGAGAGGTCCCTCTCCATACGAGCGTGTGTTCTGAGTGTAAAGGTACTGTAACAAACTGTACACTGGATTACAGGAGACTTCAGGTCACACATGGCTTCATCCAGACATTACTTTCAATTCCTGGCAACTGAACATACTTTTGAAAGAAGAGTTTTTGCCCTAGAGATTTGCCACAAGGTGTTGCTGCTAGTTACTTCTGTTTCTCCTCCACTCCACCTCCCTAGCTGAGGTCTTAGAGACTTAATTTCCTCACTGTTATCAACTAAAAGCACATCTGCTTTCTGATTCACTTAAGATGATTTTTAAATCAAGTTGGTGCTGCACATGATTCTTTGTAATTCGTACACTCTGACTTATCACCTTGGAGAAATTCTAGGCATGCCCTAAATCCTGATGATTAAGTCAGCCTTTTAATAATACCCCAAATCGCTTCTATGCAGGTGTACAATAATAATTTTATGAGTCAGTTTCTTGGCTTCAGAAAGGTGTAAGGAGAGGTGTGAGCCTGTTTCAGAGCATATTGCTCTTTTTAATGCCAGCTGAGAACCATCTTGTCACGAAGGCATTGCTGTATGGCACCAAGGGGGTCTGTCTTCCTGTTCGCCCCTTGCCAGCTGCTAAAATATCTCCTTTCTTATCACTCCATTCTGGCCAATTTAGTGATCTTCCTCAGGAAACCAGTGGTCTGGTTGTGCACTCAGCAAACCACTTGTGTTATGCTTGTGTACCTGGGCACTGTTCCCTTGGCTCACTCGCATCATCTTGAAGTGGGATTTGGAAAGTCACTGAACCTGCTGTTCCACAGTACTTCTTGCATACATGGGGATGGTGGCATCTTGTCTTTCCTTGATGTGACACCGTTCTGGATGTCAGTACTTAAAAGGAAGGGGGTTCCCCTTTCACCAGGGGAAGACAGTGAGCTCTCTTGCACGTTGCTGCAATGGAGTTCATCTTTGAGGTAATGGTGTGTCCTGTGAGGAGAGGCTGGTGCCCAGACCAGGCATGTGAAATGTTGTCTCAGTATGGCACTGTCCAGTCAAGGCTTATGTTTTTGATGATCCATCCTCCCAGCATGGAGCTTTCTATCATTTGGGGAGGGGCAGAGTGGGGAGAGGAAAGAGATCAAGGGCTAGGTGATTATCTGACGACTCTTTTGCCTTCCTCTTGTGAATCCTATGGGCTGAAGCTCCATGTAAATCCCTTCTTGCTGAGCCCAACCTAGAAACTGGGGTTCTACCTGCCAACACCTACAGGTCAAGTTGTTCTATGCTGGGACAGCTCTTCTTGAGACACAGCTGGAAGGAACAAAAAGAAACAACAATATGCTGTGACCCAGCAGAGGGAAGTGCAGTCCCAGCATACTGGGAGCCTCAGTGTTGTCAAATGTTCCTCCTCTTCTACTCCATGTCTCCAAATGGCAGTTCAGCTGAAGCAAACTGAAGAAGACACATGATAAATGCCCCCGCCATGCACAGACAGCTGTGCTTAGTAACAGCTGTCAGGATGTGCTCACTGCTGACTTGCTGCCGAGGTAAAGCTGGAGAAAACGGTGACAGCTAAGAGGAAGCAGCGCTCTCAGATCAGGCAATTTAGATTCCGCTGTGGTGCCCGCTCACAGAGGCTTTACTTTCTGCTAATAGAAGATGTTCTGAAGGGGCTAAATCCCTCTCTTAATCTACTCCCATGCCCTCATAAATTCACGACAGCTGATGGGCATCTTTTATTCTAATGACTTTGGTCCTCAGATGATGACTTCTTTACCCACATGCCCTTTGGATTTAAACTACATTAACCAGCAGTGTTACTTGCCTGCATATTCGTCAGCTGTTACGTGTTTTAACTAAGGAACAGCACAGTTGAGTTCACACATTTGTTAAGTGACTTATGAAATTACAGAAAGACTTGTTCAGAAAATCTTAATGGATTTTATTAACACAGCACTAATAATTTAGTGCTTTGACAGAAAGAAAAGAGACAGCTTCTTCAGGCATCTTCAGCCTACTTTCTCCTGGGTCATAGGACAAAGTGAAGCAAACCATATACTCTGCTCAGACCTCACCTTGAAGAGGGAAATGAAAACACGGTTGAGCAGGTGTGTAAGACTTGGAAACCCATGGCCAGATTTCAGTGTGGTTGTGCTGGCAATGGCTTTCTCATCAGCCTAGATCTAGGTAATGGATCAGTCAAGGAATATCTATTTACTCCCACCTCTCTCTTTTCCTTAAATCTCTGCAATATTTTGGTTAGAAACTTGGCAGACAGTTACAACTTAGAAAGCTTTTTTTAGTGCAGAGTTGCCATTTCCTGGTCAACAACCATTCATCAGCAAAGAGAAGGTCATGTCCATCTGACATTACTGCCTTGCATCAGAACAGCACTGCCCAGCCTCATTTCTCATTAAGGGTAAGGTCAGCATGACAACGGTGCATGCTTTGCTGTCAGGAGTTCTGAACTGGGTTCCCTTCCTTATCTGGTTGCTTTCTCCCGTGGCTCATTGTGGCACAGACATAGTCATAACATTTCAAAATGAGCAGGTGTGAAGATATCCACCTCTGCTATCGGGGTTGAGCCTCAGTTTTCCCACCTGGGGTTGCAAACGAAAGCTCTGTGATGCTGTAGGTTTAACAAACACAATGGTGAGGTGATGTTTAAAGCATAAGTGTTCTGGAGGAAGTAAATATAGGGTCAGGTTTGGGTCCTGACCAGACATGGCATGAGCACCACGGGAAGGCTCCATGTTAAAAGCAAACCGTCTTAGCTAAATGATCAGACTACTCAGCTTTTGCAGTCTGTAAAAGTAGTTTTATATATAGAGAAAACCTCTACAAAGTATAAACAAGATCAAAATGCAGCCTTATAATCTGTTACCTTGGTAAGTGCTGTGCAGCCCAGAGCTAGCTCTTCAGGAGTTTCTGAGAAGAAATGATGCAGCTGAAATATAATCTTCTAGGCTCGTAGACCACTGCTGCCTGTTAGTCACTAGATAAATTATTCTTCAGGACGGTTTCCTTTGCCAAAGGGAGCGCAGTGCTGTTGTCTGCGATACGCAGTTTCAAAAATGCAGGTTTCTGTTTGTTGGCTCAAGCTGTAGTTGGGTTTTTGTTGCTTCACTTGGGTTATTGTGTCTAGTTGCTGGCTTATGGGTGCAAAGTAGATGCCAGAGGAGAGTCAAATTTGATTTGAAGCTGTAATTAATTCTGTAGGAATAAAAATGCTTGCAGGAATATGACAACACTTTCCATCTGCAAGCAGTGATGTTAGGTTCTAGGAAAGCTAGAAATACATCATATTTACTCAACTGTAAAGCAATGGATTAATTTTCAAGCATATTTGTGAACAGTCGGAAGTCTCTGCCTATCACAGAGAAAAAGACACAGCCTGTATCTGAGTGCCTAGGTCCTGCTGAATTCCCTCAAACCCTGTGAAACAGTGTCAAAGGGAGAAATTTGCACCAATTATTTGGTTTGGTTTTTTGTGTCCTGCCTCCAAATAACACAGTAGTTGTTTTACCAATAAGCCTACAGGAACCCGGTAGGAATTGCATTCTCATGATATGATGAAGGACCAGGGCATGAGATCAGGGTACAGCAAGCTTGAAAAATGGGAAGTGCTGGATGGGCATATCGTAGGAAGAATTGTGGTTTGAAGAGATAGGATGATGGGAAAAAAAGGAAACAGAGGGCCTAGAAGTGACATATATGCAAATTCCAGCTTCTTACTCATGAATCTATCCATGTTGGACAATAAGCAAAAAGGGGTTGCTGTGACAGCCTGCCCAAACTTTAGGCAAGCTGCCTTTCTAAGAGTAGTGTATGGCTAAGCAGGGGACATTCACTCGGTTCCTGTTCATGGGCAGGCTGTGGGATGTTGTTTATTCAGTTGCTCTTCCAATCATAAGCCAAGGACAAAAGATCGCATGTCCTTTATGTATATATCATCACCATTGGGTATCCTCTTCTGTTGACTAGGTTTCACACTGCTCATTTGAGTTAAGCAAAGCTGATACGGAGGAGGGCTCCAAGAGTTCCTTTGTGGACCTGCTCTGAGCTCTGAGTTTCCATCCACAGTGAAACAAGGCTTGTTCACGGGCTTGAAACAAGGTTCATACCAAGGAAAGTCCCTTTTCTGCTCTAGCCCTCAGCTCCCCAAACTCTGTGGGCCACCCTGCTGAGTCTGAAAGCAGAGGAGATCCTACAGGCAGACTGATATGGCTGTGATATGTGCACCAAGGTGATGGTGATGATGGTACTGCGACTTCTCTCATTATGAAGTTCTTTAAAGGCAAAATGCTCAGTGTAGATAAATAAATAGTGACAGCGGTTATCTCAGTCACCCACTGTGTGGAGAATTGCTTGTGATGGTGTCCCATCACTCCATCCATCAGCTTCACCATGCTTCTGAAGATAACTTTGTTTTTTAAAAGCTAAAAATAGTTTTCCTTTAATCTGGGGTTTTTTGTCAATAGTGTAACACAATCCATGGGTGACTATATTAGCTTTGACACAAAAAATTCATGGCTGCAATGCCTTCCTCTAGAAAGAGGATAATATAGACATTTATCACTGTAAAGGTACTAATATACTAATGCTTTTGATTTAAAACTGCCATATTTTAAGTATCTCACATGAAAACAAGAGAACCAGTGTAGGAAGGAAGCTACTCAGCATCATGAATTGGATTCTTTGCTGGAACAACTCCTTTCACTTCAGTGACATCAGTGATAAAAACAGCTAAAATTTAGGCATCTGCAACCTAATTATTTTTTCTGGAGGCTAGGACTTGGTGGTATTCTAATGATCTGAGGAAAGACAATAGAGGGAAAAGAAAGGCTTTGCTGAGCCATCCTGTGATAAAGATGTGCTAATAATTCAAGTTTGTTTACTTACCAATTGCATATAGACTACTGCCTTTTCAGCTCAAAAGGTGGAGTGATTAAACATCACTTGGCAACATTTTTCCTTTCCACTTCATTGTTTTAATTTGTCTCACCTGTAAGTATTATGTGCCACTTTCACCGTTTTGCCGCTTCTCTGCATCCCTTCTGTGGATTTTGTCTCTACTCCCAAAGAGCTCCCCGTAAAATTGGAAGTTCAGTGTGGACTGATACAGATAGACTATTTCGTCTATAATTTCTTGCCCATTTTCTCTCAGTATCTCTTTATAAGATCAACAACTGTAAGACAAAGGCACGGTAACCTGCTTCATCCTATCCCAATCCTGACCCCATACCCTAACCTCCCCTGCAGACCAGTACTGCCCCCCACCCTCACTATTTCAATGTGTCTTCTCAGGCTGTCTCTTGCTCCTTGCAGGGTGCTGGCAGCCAGGCTGGTTCTTTGCTGGGATACAACATTCCATGGTCTAACACCCGGTGACATCATCCTCCTCTGACTGTGGGCCATGGCACTTCATCTGCTTTCAAGGAGTACAGCTCCCTGCCTCCTCTCTCCAGCTGGCCTTCATCTTTCTGGAAGGCTGTTAGCGTTGTGTCCTTCCAGCTGCAGTTGTTGCAGCACATGATGCCTTCCCTCTTTGGAAGGGAGGGTTTTAGCTCCAAACCACCATGCTTTCTGTGTGTCTGCAGCTCACGGGTGGCAAAGCCCAGCCAACTGTCCATTGCCAGCAAGCTGTGTCAGAGAGCACCTGGTAAGGGCTGGAGCAGGGGTCCCCTCTTCTCACCTCTGCTAAGCAGTGTCTTCAGTTAAGAGTAAACTTTGCCTTAGTGAGGTAGGAACTGTAAATAACATTGATTTTTATATTTTTTACATTGGTGATTTTCCTGGAGTGACCTTGTGCAAGGGCCATCTAGAAGACCAGCATAGTTGCACAATTACTGGGGTCATTTTTGCCCAGCAGAAAGGCTCAGGTTTTCTCAAAGGCAGATTCCTGTTATATGTCAGCAGAGTTGTCTTTTTTTTCAGGAAAAGTGAAGAAAAAAAAAAAAAGCGTCAGTGTACTTTCCTGTGAAGTGCTTCTACTCTGCACAGAGCTGAATGTCTTCCTTTCACTGGGATGAACCTGGTAACCTCTCCTAGTCAGAGGGTTGTAATGTCAGTGTGGAGTGAGAGCAAAATAGTAGTGATGTTCTATTTAAGTCAGAGAACTCTGCAAGTGCTAGCTGTGCATGGACCTACCTCCAACCTGTCTCATTCTGATTGAAAGCTGCTACCTACCCCCTTTGCTCTTGGGGTCACACTCCAGGAGCTTGTACCCTGCCCCATGTCTTTCTGCTCCCTGCATCCTTGTTCTCGTTGAACAGGAGAAATACTTTCTGTCTGCGCATCTTGCCTTTGTGTCCTGTCTTACCTCTCTTTTCCTAGAATAACTTTAGATCTTCCCACGCTTTCCTCCTTCTTTGCACTATTTATCCACATCTGTTGATACTCATGTGTCTCCTGCTCCATCGTTCCTCTATGTGTTTTAATTAGGATGTCCAGCACAGCTTTAGTTCCTTTAATTTAATCATCTCTTATCGTGCTCTTCATTTCTCTTTCTCAGAACCTCATTTTTTGCTGCAAGTTCATTCTTCTTGTTGGCTCTTCAACTGTTAACAAAATGAGGTATAATGAGCATCTATCGAGATCCATTTTCCATTTACCCATGAAACTGCTACGATCACTTTTGATTAAAATACAGATAGGCCTGCATGGAGCCAAGAATAATTAAAATGAACGAAAACTCACTTCAAGGCTTGTTTAAAATTCCACGTGAATCCAAATCTGTATTTCTGTAACTTTACCCCATGTCTACATTCTGTGCTCTTTTATAATCCACAAATCTCTTTGGTGTTAGGAATTCACAGACCATTTGTCTTACATTACCTGTAGTGCTAGGATAAAGCTGAAATATATAAGTCTCAATTTACCTCCCTAGAACAGAAAATTAGTCATCTGTAAGCAGTCAATTGTCTGATTACAGTGATCACCAACCAGCCACATCCTCAACTTACTTGCTTTGTTTTAGAACTGGAAATGATTGCATCAGCTTCATTTCTGCTGCGTGTTCTCACTCTATCTCTCTGCCTTTTTCCCCTCTAATTCACGTTTATTTTGAACTGAAAGTGAAGCATCATAGATTATCTGTAAAATACAGCTACAACATAAGGTACAGCCCTTACAGAAACAAGTGTGGCTGAACACAGATGTTTCTCCTCTACACTAGTGTACCCAAACCAAAGAGATTCATTGTAACTCCTCGGTTGATAGGTTTGTATAATCCTCCTTGTGCTCATTTTTCTTTTGACTATTTTCCTCACTCCAGATGCAACACAATCTATCCAGTGCATCCTGGGAAGATCATCATCTTTTAAGGATGACTTTCCTACCACACTTAGTGACAGGTGAAGTCATTTCCTTGCAGCAACGCATCTGAGAGGTGGAGGGACAAGAGGGATTGGACCAAGTGCTCCAAACTGCACAGATTTCTCTTTATGTCAGACATCATAATTATGTGGTACATTCACTGGCTGCCAATGTTAGTGCCAGCATTGATCCTCTTTGGAAATTCCATATTAAATTGTGTTTCAAAGGCTTAATGAGAAGCTGGCTGCTGGTTTTGAAAGGAGTTTTTTTCTTTTTTTTTCTATGGTCTGCCTTGTAGCTTCCATACAATACCATTACAAGCTCCCCTACTCTAAACTCTGAACAAGAAGGAGCTAGAATGTGTTTAACTCCCCTTCCTTCTTTTGCTCTCAATTCTCAGACCAAAAAGGTGTCTTTTTCCTTATTTAAACTGCAGCTGCAAGTACATTTTAGATCACTGAAACTGAAGAATCCATTATTCTAGTATTCCCATTTCCCTACATGCTTCTGGCTGTCAAAGCTGCTAAGCAAGAACGATGTTGAGCTGTCCAGGTTCATAGGTAGACTTCGCCTCTGGCTTTCTTCACTGAGACTGCAAGCTCTTTTCACTTGAAGACCTGTGTTACGAGTCTGATCTCTGTTATCTGCTTAAAGTGAAACATTTCTTTTTCTCTCCTATATAGCTCTATGTGAACAGTTCCTCAAAAAACAACTTCTCTCTAGGTATTTTTCCCTATATTATACTTAGCTATTAATTGATTGTTCCTAAAAATTAGCTAACTGTGATGACAAGGACACTGGGTAATGGGGAGCACGTCCCTGTGCTGCCAAACTGTCAATTGTGGCAATTTGTCTGTGTCTGTGGGTTCATGGTGGTCATCTCTGTCTTCGTGGTGGAGGGAGGTCCATCTGGCTGGTGACACCTGTGAGACGGCTCGTGGATGCACTTGACAGGTAATACCTGAGCTGAGAGGTTTGGATGCTGCAACTCGTTCCCAAAGAGCCTGCCTGTTGTAGGCTATGGAGAAATCTTTGTTACGAGATGCTACAGCCTGGGGGAGAGAAGCAAGACTTGAGATCTGTTAAAGCTGAAGAACGTGAGGTCTGAGCTCTGTTCTGATGTTGGTGTCACAAATCTGTCCTGTCCTGGATATGAAGTGTGGGTCTCTCGCTTGACTCCCACAACACATGAAGCACAAGAGAGGTTGTCCACACAGATGGAGGACAGAGGGTTGCCCAGAAGTTTGCGACAGGAGCCACACTGTCCTTTGCTCTGGCATGCAGGCAAGATGCATGCAGGCAGCCCAAGTATGCCTGTGTCAAATGTTACTGCACAGCACCAGCAGTGTGTGGTACCTTCAGCTGTGGGTGTGCTGTGGGGAGCAGCGCTGCAGCTGGCCTGGCAGGCAGCCCTGGAGCCTGTCCTTTGGGAGAAGGAGAGGTTCCCAACAGCTGGCTGACTGAGCTGATATCTGTCCTGTCCTCCTCATAGGGCAGGGGAGGGAAGAGTGAAGGGGAGGTTCCAACTCTGCTGTTGGGGAATGCAATTTCTCTGTTACTGGGGAATGCAATTTCCTGGTTCTCTCCATACTTATCAGGCACAGATTATTTCTGCCTTCAGCTTTAATGAAAAAATGATATCAAGAAACAGCAATAGCAAATGCAATCTAGCATCACCTTGCAGCTATGGGCAAAACCAGCTATACCACCATGGCACTATTTAACTAAGCAGGGTCCTTTCAGAATGAATGCAGTGTGACTGAGCAGCGAGTTCACCATTTAAAGTGAAAATCAACACTTCCCAGCAGTGAGGTACATCATTAAACATTTTGTTGCGTGAGCCAGCACCACTTTTCTAAAAAAAGGTGTTGGGATGTTCAGCCAAACGAGCAATTCAGTTGGCTTAACTTTCCTGACCGCTTTCTAATTTGGTTTTAATGAAGATATAATTAAGAGGTAATGTCAGTAGAGCAGAACATTGTCACAGGATAATGGTCTCCTGCTGCTGCATAAACAGTAAATGCAGTAAATACAGAAGGAAAACCGGAATGTTTATTTTCAAAACAGGCGTCATTGATCCTGGGACACTCTTCTGTTTTGATACCTTTATTTCAGTTTTGTCAGAAGAATGAGGGGCAGCAGACTGAATCTATTTTGGCCTGCTGCCACTTCGCAGAAGTGGGAGGAAAATCATCAAGGTGGCTCTACTGCAGTGGGAACACGCTGCTGCTAATGGCAGTGGCTCATGGGTTAGACTCGCAATCACTCACTTTAACCTGATTGTCCGATGGCATTCATGCTGCCATAGGGAATGCAGCAATTGAGAGCCTCAGTCAATCGGCACAACAGAATACCTTGGCCATGATAGTACTGTTTATGAAAGCGAACCTCTTTCAGGAATCAGCCTTTTTATTTTTTCACTGGTTGGAACTTATGATGTTCGTCTTTTCTGGTGAATAACGTCTGCCTTCCAGCATTGCAACAGCAGAAATAAGGATTTTATGTTCCAGCCCATATCGTTCACCTCCACTACAATTCAGGCTGCAAAATAATTTCCATTCCAAACTTCAGCTCCCATTTTTCTTCTAAGTTTTGCAAAACTTCTTTGGGAAGAAATTCTCTTCGTAGGCATTTAAGCCAAGTAATAGCTTTAACCATTTTTTGCATTATGAAGGCTGACAAGATATACTATCTCCTAAAGCTAAGACTGTTTTTTCAAGCAGAAAACTGCATGAAATAACTGCAAATGAGACTTATGCTAAAATATGGATAAATCTTGGAAGTTAAAACTTCCTGTGAAATTAGTACTTGCCGAAGAGAGCTGCCTTTGTTCTGTCTGAAATATTTGGTGTTTTGAATTTGCAAACTAGCAACAATTTAGAGCACACAGAACCTTCCAGGACACCCAAGGAATAATACTTCTTATATAGTGCTCTTCACCAATAACTTGCAAAGCATTTTATGCTGCTCAGAATGAGGGCTAGCCAGATATGGGTTCATGAAAAAATATCAAGGGTTTTTCCATTTTGAAGTAGAGGAAAATCCAGCCTTTCAAAGATGCTAATAAAAAATGAGAGACCGTTAGCACACCATATGTTAAGCACATCCAAGCTGAGGGGGATTTGCCTTCGAGCCCAGAGTAGGCCCTGCATTTAAATGTGCCCTAACTACTGTGTTGCGTAGTCATTTTGCTCTTGCCTACAGAGATGTTCACACTGATGGGGATGAGACAGGAGACTCTGTGGGTTTGTGGCCGAGCAGTTGGCTGGAAGGTGGAAGCTGCATTTCCAAATCCCTCTTTTGGCTCATGCAAGTTTGATCTAGTCTGTTATATCCTGCATGAGAATATGCAGAGGGTGGATGCTCTTCACCTGCTTCTCCTTTGTGAACTACAACACTAACCTACTCCCTGTTGCCTTGCATGGAGCACCAAGCAGTTGTTTTCCATTTACTCTTCCAGAGCTGAGGCAGAACAATTTCTGTGATGAAATGGGACATCTCCCTCTGGACCAGAGAGACTTGCCTGCCACACAGAAATTGTTATGACAGGTACATTCCTAGGAAAGGCTTGTTTTGTCATATCACAGTTTTACAGCCAGAAATTATTTTACCAACCAGCTAAAACCCAAGTCAGCATCTTAGCATCATCTTCTCAGACAGGAAAGAGTAGACATTATAAGCTAATGTGAAACCAATAGCAGAGCTGGGCATAAGACATGAGTACTCAGTGTCTTGTGCTTTCAGCACATTGCCTTACCCTTGGCTGTGGAGAGAAATTGCAGTATTAAAAGCAGAGAGTGTTCTCAGAGATAATGCTGTGAATCCAGAAGACTACATGAATGTAAGTGTCATGGGGCTGCATTTACATCAGGGTCACCCAGTTAGAATTTGACTTATGGTGTGTTGTGCAGTTTTGCACCCCTGCAGGCTTTGACCCTTACAGTCCCCATCATTTAACTGCTGATATGATCAAAGGAAGCTGGAAGAATCACATGCAGCAGTTCCTGTGTTTGTGTAGAGTTATACTCACATGGCCAAAGCAAATGTTAGAAAGTGAAAGGCACCCAGAGTAATGGGATCAGTTTGTCCTGAGCTGGCTTCTGCTGAGACACAGGAGAGGATCAGCTCCCTCAAACTGAGTCACTCCTCCACCAGCTCAGTTTAAAAGCTCCTGGGGACAGCAGGAGGATATTGTCCATCTGGAAGCTGCTGGGAGGCCACCTATTTCCTTCCAAGAAAATGCTTCATACAGTTTACCTATGGTGTCAGGAACGGAAGGAAATAATGCAAGACTTTCCTATGCTTCCTCGGGTGAAAGTAACATGCTTTGGATGCTCTTTATACTCTGGAGGGCAAGAGGGGCCAATGCCCTGGGTCGTTCCCCTTAAGCAGGGCATGTGCACACTTGTGCAGCTGCGTTTGCCTTGCCCAGCTGAGAAAGGACAGTGGACCCAGAGGGAGAAGTCTCTGTCTGAGGGATGGTGCAAATAGTGGGAGGGAACCAGATGCTGTAATGCAAAGGGCACCCAAAGCTCCTCTCCCACTTTTCTTAGAGTGCAGAGAGACAGCTGTGGTGTACTGGGGGCAGGTGGGGGGCAGCTGTGATACTCCTGGTGCCATGGGCACCCTAAGAGGTCCAGCAGCTCAGAGAGGTGAGGAAATGGCCAGAGCAGCTGCCTGGGCTGTCCTCAGCCACCCAGGTAAACCCTAAGGCTGTGGCAGGGACAAGAGCAGCCCTGCAGCACTGGCCTTAACATGAGCAGCAAAGGGTGAGCTCTGCCTGGTCCCTAGAACATCCTATGCCTTCAGGATGTGCTCTCTGCTTCACACCACCAAAGGAATGTCACCAAAACAGGCTTACAGGGCTTTCTGCTTGAAAGCGAAGCTGGGAAAGGAAGAGCAAGAAGCAACACATTTCCCTTTAAAGGAATAGGAAACTCTGAAGACTTCCCCTCACCCTGTGGCAGCATTTCACTTTCCAGTGAAAAGCGCTATAAATTTCACCTATTGGTAGAAGTAAAGGTGTTTTATGGTTGTCCAGACTGAGTTATGATTGACTTAAAGCCTAACAAATCATTCCCTTGCTCTCCTCCCACTA
This sequence comes from Falco rusticolus, assembly GCF_015220075.1. Lineage (NCBI taxonomy): Eukaryota > Metazoa > Chordata > Aves > Falconiformes > Falconidae > Falco > Falco rusticolus. The sequence goes on from NC_051189.1 coordinate 76,623,723, forward strand.
GCATTTTAACCATGTTACCCACAGCGCCCACCTTTCCTTTAAAGATAACCAGGGTGGGAGGGAATAGCTGTCACCAGCATCTAATAAATGAATGAATTTTGAGCCATCCTCTAATTTCCCTCTGCTTGGCTATAAGGATATTGGGAAAACAGGCAGAGCAGAAATCCCCTGGCAAGAAGCAGGCTGAGCTGTGCTCCTGAGCATCACAGCCATGCTGTCAGGAGACAGACCGCTCCATGGGAAGCTAGAGCGGCTGCTTCCTCAGTAAGGTGTGGGGTGCTGGAGGAAGGGACGAGGAGTCGACAGGACCCCCCCCATGAAGGGCGTTTTGACAAAAGGTGCTGCGCAACGCTGCATGTTGTGGTGGAGGGGACACAGTGGAGTATTTCCAGCAAGAGATGGTGCATTTGTACCAAATCAGTATGCACGCTGTTTTCTCTGTTGGAATATTGTTGTCGTCCTTTATTACATTAAAGGGGAACATCTTTATCTCATGGTGATTTGGGTGGGATGTGACATTGCCTAATGTAAAAGGGGCCTGTAATATCAAGGAGACAACCGTGAAATAACGCATTACATACTGAATTGAACAGCAGGCTCATTTACATTCCTTTAATTTGGAAATATGAACATTCAGAAACCCTCTTCTCCACTTGCATTTCCTTATTTGGGAAACATGTAAATTACATTTATGATAATTTAGTATTTAACTGGTACAAGCATTGCAAATTCCAGAAGCAAAGGTTTCAAAATAGACAGGAGCTGTGCCAGCTTCCTTTGCAAATGCGTGTGGTAAAAGCCACCTCTGCAGATGACTCCAGCTTCTGGACCTGCACTGGCAAATGCTTGTAAAGCAGATGGGACGGCTGGGGTGAGGCTTGCAGGGCTGGACCTTTTGTCTCAATCATGTTATAGGCTTATTGCGTGTGGCAGATGGATTTCATTAATAAACTCGGTGTATCAGCTCTTCTGCGGTGTGTGGTGTCATTTTTTGCAGCCTATGAGATCCCAGAATCGCAGATGAAAATGACAGCAAAGGACCCTTTGTAAGATCAGCCATGCTTGAATGATGCCGAGAGGCCTCTTCTGTGGTAATCCAACTGCTACGTTTTCCAGTCTTGCCTTGGAAACCTTCTACCAACAGTGACTTGTGTTCCTTGCTCACCAGACAGTTTATTCTATTGCCTGTGTAAAGCCCTTATTACGAAGTCATTTCTCTTGTATCTAAATGGGATTGTTCCACTTTTAATTCGAGACCCTTTTGCCATCTTTGCTGCAGGGAAGGGCTATTCTAATGGCACACCAACACCAGTGCTCATCTTAGCGCTAGCTGGGGCTCCCTCCTGCCCTGTGAATCGCTTTCCGTCACACCCATCACCTGCAGTTCCCTTCACCGTTCCTGCTGCCCATCCTTAAGTCCTCTGCCACTTTTCAGTGTCCTTTTTAGAAAGCGAGGCTTAAAAATGCATGCTGTGCTACAGCTTCAGCCTTACACAGACTTCATGATGCTGCACTCATCACTCCCTTTTTGTCACAGGACAAATCCCTCTTTACTCTATAAACCCTGGCATAGCGATTGCTTTCCTCGCAATGTGAGCTCTTATGCTCTTCATTACCCACTATAACCCCAAGGTCTTTTCTTATATTAACGTTTTCTAAATATCTGGGTTGATTATTGTTATTTCTTTCCAGGTGCATTACTGTCACATTCATCAATATTAAATAAATTTTATTTTGTTGACATCTGCCTGTGACTCAGAACCCACCAGATAATTTTACAATGGGGATTTACTATCCCTTTTCACCTATTCATTTTATACTTTATCATTTTCAGTGCTAGGAAGGTTAAACACAGTTTTGCCTCATATCAAATGTCCAGAGTACAGAAGGAAATAAAAATATTTGGATAAATAATTGAAAGCTGAAAGTGGGATTTTTTATAGAAAAGCTAGAAAAATAGATTTTTTTTCCCCATGAAATATAAGACTTGTATTTAATATTTTCCCCTTTACTCAACCTTGAATAAAATAAGAGAAGGTAAAGAAAGAAAACCTCATATCTTCTTCTTCAAAAAAGTTGGAAATCTTTGTCAAACTGAAACTTTAATGTGAGCATTTTCATCTGAGCTATGGGGCAAAGGTGTTCTGAGTAATTCTGACAAAGGCTATGAGAAGGCAATATCTGCCTTTTTTTCTGCCTGTTTCACAGAAGGGACAGTACAGGAATCATTGCTCTGAAAAATAGTTCATCCTCTTTCAGGAGAGCTCTGAAACATTTGCCTGAAGTCAATCAGGAGCCATGGTTCAATGGGCTTCCATGTGTGTTTGCTGTGCAGGGCAGGGACTGAAGCAATCACATGCTGCAGAGGCTCAGTTAACAGCAGCCCCTTGTGCAAAACTTTATTTAAAAGAACCCCAGCCCCAAAACATCAACAATAAAAAAAACAAAGCCCCCAAAATATGTCTGAAAACCAGAAATATTATCATACTCAGTTCTGGACATTGTCACTAGCCTTTGATATATTCATGCATAATTTCCTACAGAAACCTGCATAGATGAAAGATAAAGAACAAGTTGGGGGCAATCCCATCTATAATAAGAAAGGCACAAGTAAACAGAAGTCTAGTTAAATTGGGAAAGACCTCACTGCTCAGAGACCCAAGTCGATGGGCTGAGCTCAGAGGAGCGAACGAGGATCTCATGCCTGTTCCTCAGCCATGCCCACTTTACAATGATCACCTGTCATGCACTGTGCACTGAAGCCCTCTCAAAACAAGTATCTGCTACTGCATGAAGGTGCAGGAAACTCTGGGCATATGTTGTCCGTCAGGGGCTGCTGGTGCTTCTAAAATAACATCAGGCTGTATCTGCTGTTTGGCACTAAAATAATCCCGAGTTTTTTTATGGAGATCCAAAAATAACACCATTTGACATTCCCTGAGGATGGCTGACTCCCAGATGCCATTATCAGCTCATGGCAAATATTTTGAAGTTTCGTTAACCTTCCTAGTAAGTCTGCCTTGTACCTGTGTTGCTCATGCCCAATGTGTTTGAGGAACATTGGTTTAGGTTATCCCTGAGGCAAAGATAGGCTCGGGAGGGGAGTCCTTGATTACGTGAGATTTGCTCTGACAGATTCATTTTCAGTAATTGCATCTGCACACCTGATTTAGGGCTCCTCAGCAGACAGTAGTGGAAGCTGATTTCTTTGAAAGTAAATACCCAGCAGCCAGGACTGTAACAGATGTTACGGATGGGACCAGTAATTCACTTAACTGTGTCTCAAAAACCCTCTTTTCTATACATTTCTCCTCAATATTCTCCTGGGCAATCACTAGCCTTGCTAAATTTGTGGTTCTCATTTAATTCCCTGACATGTTCTTATTTTTTAAAGCTTTATTTTCAGCTATTGAAGTACAAGAAATTGCTTTTGGCCTCAAGCTTTGCTTTCCAGAGAGGTGACAAGAGACTCCGCTGCCGGTAACTTAAAGGGAATGCTCTCCACTCCGGCGTGAGGAGCTCTGAGGGTGTTTCTGAGCCCACCTGCACTTTTCCAAACCAGTCAGTGCTCCCGGTGAATGCAAATTTTTTTCCTGCTCTGCCAGTGGAGGGCACAGTGTTCAGACCAAGCCCTCACGATAAAGAGGTAACTGTCTTCAAGATGAAAGGCTTGGGTTTAGGCACAGTCAACATACCCCTCTGCCCTAGGGCTTTTTAATTTATCTCTTTCTGCAAAACCACTAAGCAGCAAGTAGTCAGTTACAGCCTGGAGAAACTGCCTGCAAGGAAGCAGTGGAGCCCAGCTCTCCTGGCCCAGAGACAGGGAGGGGGGCAGGTGGGACCTGTGCTGAGAGCAAGCATCCCAGGAGAGCCTGGTCAGGGAAAGGCCTCCCTTAGCTGCGGCATGTCAGGCTGTGATGGGGGTCCATGGCAGCAGGTGGGACCTCACTGGGGGGTGGCCTCATGCCACAACCCCTGTCATCACAGACTGCAAGCTGTCACCGAGGTGGTGGACACATGAGGCTTCTCCCCAGGTTTGAAAACTTCTTCCCAATTTGCCTGTGGGGTATTACATCAGGGTCTCCCCTGGGCTTGGGGGATCAAGCTGCAAAGGGGTCAGGGTTGGGGACAGCCCTGGCAGGAGTCACCCAGCAGTCACCAGTGCATCCTCTTCAGAAACAAGACTGTGGTCATACAGCCTGTGGCATTGCTCATGTTAATTGGTACGTGCTGCAGATGGCATCTCTTGGTGGAGAATGTAGATGCACATGTAGATGCCATGTACAAATAGTATTCTTTTCATAGCATTACATCAGGAATGTTATTGAAATCATTACAAATTCTGTCTGCTATATAATCTTTTTTCCTTCACCTAGTCTATAATTACGGCACCTAAAAAAAAAAAGTGTATTGGATTTTTCTGTCATGATCTATGTTTAGGGCTTGGCAGGATTCAATTTTAATTTCAACTTCAATGATAACACTTTATTACCTGTGTTCTTTATTTATAGTTACACACTGCTTATTTATACTGCTGTAAATATTTTCCGACTTGCATCCAGGAAAGTGCTGTTATCATTGGTTGAAAGAAAAGCAGCTTCCCTCTTTTGAATAGCTGGTTTGATTTCAGAGAGATGGGTGTCTACAAATTCATCTACTGTCACAAAATTTAGCCCTTATTCTAGAGAGGAAAGAAATAACAAATACATTACAAACCCCTTCCTCACAGAGCTTGTTCATGCTGTTTTCCTGCACAATGTGACAACATGAATCACGAGTAACATTCAGCATGAGCCTGGACAAGCTAGAAAATGCTCTTTTTTTCTTTGGAGGGGGGAGAAATATATTGTGATGTTAAAAACAGTTGAGCTGAGAAAAAAACTGTTTTAAGTATTTTGTGCATTCAGATAACCCGAGAAGATCCCATATGGAATATGAGCAAGTGTTAACAGAAAGATCATTAATCAAGTAATACGCCTACTGGAAACAAAACCCACAACAGCTTAGAGAAAACAGACCAAAAGTTAGCCTGTGGTTAGATAAGTGAGTGGATGTCAGTGCTGGAGCATTTTTTCAGAGAGGAAGCAGCATGAGACTGTGAACAGCTATAGGTTAGGCGTTTCACCATCCAGCTCCACAGTACCCGAGAACCTCAGTACCAATCAGCTGACACCCAACCAGCAGGAACAGTTTCCTGAATCAAGGCTGCTTGCTGGAGAAAAAGAGCACAAGAGCGCCCACCAGGATGAAACCTCTAATATATTCATGAGAATTAAACCCGAAGAATGCAATCTGATCTGTGTGGGCACGGAAGCCGAGTTTCCGCTGGGTACAGTCAAGCTGAAGGATTTGCCTGCACAGGAGAGTGGTGGGACAATGGGCATATCTTCTCCATTCCCCCACCCTCAATAGCCATTTTCCCCATAGGTACTGAATAGGGAGCTCCTTCCCCACCCTCTGCCCACAAGCAGGGCGTTCCAAAGTGGTGTTGCTGGGAACTCTAGTTGTTGCTCAGTGATGCTGACATTTGAGAAATATTATGTCAAAATTTTCATGCACAAAGGGAAAGGCTTAATTCTGAAAGAACGTATAATAATAGCATTGCTCCCTACATGCAGGAGACATGGGAATTATTGGTTCACAGCTGCAAAGACGGGGAATGGGAGATGACTGCTCCCATCCTGATGCTGACAATTTTTTCTAAATGATTTGGCAGAGCAGGTCAAATAAGCCAAGAATACAACTGTTTTCTGTTGCCACCCTAATGATATTAAGTGCTCTGAGGAAATTGCCACTAAGCATTTTACCCAAAATTTGTGGTACAGGCCTTAAGAATTATTGATACTAAGAAAATAACAGATATAAAGGAACATTTTCCTAAGCTAGTGTACCACTGAAGAATTTGCAAGTCCTAACGTGCACTACATTTGAAAAGTACTATTTTAATTCCATCCTGGAGAGTATTTAAATCTTCGAGAAAATTACCAACTAAGTAGGGGATCTAAAGCACAGTTGTCAGAGCTGAAACGTCCTTTACCTCCCCACACAAAACCAACCAAGTCCATCAATCTCAAAGTTTTTGTTCGATACTCCACTGCCAGGAACTGCTTTCAAGTTCGCATGTAGGGAAAAACCAGCAAGAATTGTAAATATATCATTAAAAACTCTGCGTAGTAAATAAGACAGACATTAGATCAGCTTAGGGTCCTTGATTTATGCCAGAAATACAGCCATGCAGCAGCATGAGACAGTAAAGTGCTCCAGGACTTGTCTAACAAGATGTTATGCTTTTTTCACATGTAATGAACAGCTCTGTGTCAAGCTAGAGGAGAAAACAATTCTCCAAACCCTCTTCACTTTACAGGTTTGGCAGTTCAGTTCTTGGACAGGTCCAGATGAATACATTGTTTTGGTCTGCCCTGAAATTTGGTACATCTCATGGAGGGAGGCAGGAGGTGTGGGCTGGGGGAAGCAGACAGGCTGCATCAGTTTGAGGAGATGGTTCTCCCTGTAACAGCTGCTCTTTTAGCATTATGTGCATGGGTGAGTAAGTACAGATGTGTGTGAAGATCTGGTGAAACAAACCATGGTTTCTGAATAAGCTCAGTCTCTCAGCATGTACTCTGTGGTGTCTTGACATCAGTTCACCTTTGATGATGCAACATTGGCAATGATCCTCAGGAAAGCATCTGGCTGCCTTGGTAGGTAAATGACTAGCAGCTGGGAAAAAATAGAGTTCACATGGGGACAGAGGCATTGAAGGGCTTTCTGAGCTATTGATTTTTGCATGTGCTTAAGGGAGCACAATGGGGAAACGGATTTTGTGTCAGCTTAGGTTACCCAGAAATTTCTGTAATTTGCCATCTAGCCCACTTGCTAGATTCATTGAACCTGGTTAACACTGCTTAATATCCAGCACAAATGATCTTTGAAGCAAATTATTAAATGTTTGAGAAAAACCTCCTCTGAATCACTGCTAAAGGGATTTGTATCTTAAGATGCTACACAAAACATTTTGTGTGGATACTGAGATGTATAATAGGAGAAAACCAGTGGTGACTGCCAGCTGGGATGGCAACTGCCCAGCTACATGGCCCTTGCTACAGGTGATTGTGCTGTACCAGTGGGGTGCTGGGGTTGCTCTTGCCCACTTTTCATCCCCTGCCCTCTGCACAGCCAGACTTCAGGCACCCTGAACCATTCAGCCACTGGGCGAACAGAGGACACAGCTCCCAGCTCCACTCTCCCCCTTTCCCCACAGATTTTTTGCTCCTGTCCAACCTCCTCCTGCTTATACAGGCACTGCAGTTATTTTAATTTTGTGAGAACACCCATGATATTAAGATGTATTTCCAAGCCCCTGTATTCTTTGGATTCCTTATGTCTTTCCTCACAAGCACAGCCCAGAACACAGGTTGCACTTTCTTTAGGGCCATACCTGCTTCTGCACGTGCTGCTGTGCTCACCCCCTCACTGATGCCTGTGAGTCAAAGGTCCTCTCAAAATGCTCCACTGGAGGGTTGGAGGGCGGGGGGGAGCGGGCAGGCAAGTTGGCAGGTAATAGCCCTTTTCACACAACTCTTCAAAAAACACCTGCACCCAGGGTCAATTCAAAACACAGCTCTGCCTCTCCCTGTGCAGCTCTCTCTGCCTGCTTGCTCAGCTGTAACCATTAGGACCTGATCGCTTCAGGAAAGATGAATGCGTTGATGGGAGTTTTTTGCATCCTGTTGTTCATGAATCATTGTTCCTGTCACACAGTAACTGTAATTATTACTTTTCTGGACCTTTGGCTGATTGTCTTAGCAGAAGAGAAAAAAAAAAGGAGCAGAAAAAGGGGGGTGCAAAACCAGATATCTTGGAAACAAAAATAACCTCTTGCCTCTTGCTATTGGAATTGTTCCCTTTAGGTCAGAGCCCATATGCATGCACACATGCACACATTGCTTCCTCTACTCCGCAGTGCCTAGGGTAGTTTGTCTAGTTTTAAATTGGCTAAAGTAGATGAAGGGTGGCAGAAGGTTATTTTTAATCTGTTAATGTGTTATGGGAGACTGTTGCGGCAATGAAGCATAGAAGGTGGGGGAAGGCAGAGGGAAAATGTAAAATAAATTTGTTTGAACTAAAGGAGCACATGATGTGAGAATTTCAAAGCTCCTGGTACCAGACTGTTACAGCAGCAAAAAAAGAAAGAACTTCCGCACCACCCCCCACCCCCCCACCCCCCTTTCTTATTCCTTAAGAAGACGTGTCCCTGTGCAAAATACAGGAGTCTTGACTTGACTGAGTCTGTGGTAAAGGGATAAGGGAGAGTGTCCTTACTGGACTTTTCCAGAAAGATCCTGGTTGGTTACATAGCTCAGCATAACAAGGAATGTCACCACGAATACACCCAGGAGCTATGGATTTTGCACCACACTGTTAGCCTGCCTGACCCTGGGAGATGGTGTGACCTGACCAGACAGGCTATCAGACGACATCCTCCTCCCTAGGCAGCTGTCAGGTCCCTACTATTTCCACTCCTTCCCCTTCAAAATATCAATTCATTCCTGCTTCTCATGCTTTCTTTTTTCCTTTTTCTCTTCACTTTATATAAGAGCATCCTTAGCAATTCAAGACAGGTCCAGCTGTGGTTAATTTGTCATGGAGAAAATAATATCAAATGGAACAGTGCTGAGGAAACAAACAACCTAGTGCAAAGCCTGCCCCTAATTGATTGATGAAAGAAAAATTAGGGCTGCCTCAAGAAACAATTTCCATAGCAGTGGGAATAGAGAGGAAGCTGTGCTGTGAATTGTGGGTGACCTGCCGCAGCTCTTGGCATCAGCGCCAGCAGCGTGGTGCCGGCCAGCGTGCCCACGGCTCCCACTGGCAGTGGTGGTGGATGTGCCAGGTTAGCGCAGGACCACTCCCACACACGGACCCCCAGGGCAGGGCAGGGCACGGTGGGGCTGTGGCTGTGGCCGGGCTCAGTTAACAGGCTGCGAGCACGGTGCTGTACTGCGGGATGGAGATAAGCTTCCCGCCCCCAGACCCTGCCCACTCCCCCCACAAGAGAAACAGATACTATGTTTTGTCGTCTTTTCTCTTCCCTTTGCCTTTCTTTTAGGTAAGAAACAGGATTATGCCTTACACTAAGTACTGATTTGCTATCACTTGAAATACACCGACTTTCTTTTATTATCTCTATAACAAAATCGTCCAGGAGACTTCCAAGCAAGAGTTTTTCCCCTTCAGAAAAAGCTCTGCAGGTGCCATGGGTAATAAAGGCACACCAGAATTACTGTGACCACATTCCCTGTTTTTGATGGTTAAGGTTGCTTGCTTCAAAAGCAACTGATGATATGGGGAATATCTAAAATTGTGTTTGTTTGATTGGAGATGTCTGAAGGAAGGCTTGCTTTCAGGGAAGGAAGCCCACTGTAGGAGGCTCAGGGTGGGGAACCACAGTCTCCCACGTTGCCATCTGCTTTTGAAAGCCTTGGTCATGCATGTGTGTGTATAGCAAATTTGTGTGTGCCTTTTGTTTGCCAGACAGGCCACAAAAACCAAACTCAGGTTCCTGGCAGCTAAATCATGAACAAATGTTACTCTTAATTTGATGTAGTACAAAATTAACGGTTTACAAATTATAATAGGCCTTAGAGAAAAAAACGACTCAAAGAGCAAAAAAAACCCCTAATTCTGGACTTGAAGCTTGAAAAAAACCAAATGAAACCATTTTCATAGCTGTCCATTAGGCACACCTTCCCCAAGCTGAATGTTTACCAAGGCTTAATTCCGGCTTTGTTATGGCTCGGTGCGGATGGGAATTCAGCACCTACACAGGAGGAGCCATTTCTCCCAGCACAGGATGCTAAAGCTGGCCTTGCCTCTATGTTTTAAACCCATACCCTTTTCAAAGCCAGAACATATATTACTGCTTTTGGCAATGTTTTGATTGCTGGCTATGGCCAAGACTGCATCAGAAGAAAAGAAAAGCAAGGCTGATGCGATTTCTTCCATGCTGCCTTTGCCTGGCTCATGTTTTTCAACAGCCATTCCTGAAATAAGTGGAAAGACTGGTCACTAAACAGCCTCTCCCATAATGAGTAGCCTCTTTGTTATTGCCAGTGGTACCAGCAGCCTGGAGAACTGCCTGAAAGCTAAGAGTCTGAAGACAGAGAGAGAGAAATACTGCCACGACATGTAACGCAGCAATTGACCTGAAGATGGATTTGTCTCAAAGCAACATGACAGATTTTTATCTGCCTGAATTTATGGAAATAAATTTTAAAGCACTGCTTTTCAGGGCAGACAAAAGTTAGCAGGCTCTGAAGAGCATACATATTTCAGAAATTTGGAAAAAATGAAAGTCAGTGTGTCAGAGACACAACTTAAGGGACAGAATCAAACAGGGGTGGAAAGGAATAAGTGGAAACAGTGCTGAGGATGAAGTTGGTCATTCTACTGCTCAGCAAGAATTTCTGCTTTTTTGGTAAACACTCTTCCAAAAGCATTTGCTTTCTGGGTAAAACTGGAATCATTGATTGAAAAGCTATTGAAGCATTGTATGTTTGGAGCATTTTCTGATATTCAACTTTCTAGTGTAGAAATTAAAATTTGGCAGGGAGGGAAAACATCCCCTGTTGTTGCTGTTGACAATTTTTAGCAAGAAATCTCTCTTTACCGACTTTAACAGGGGAATGAAAAGCTTGCACTTGATGCAGTCCTAGTGCAAAAGACAAACAAGGAGAATAACAAAATTAGACAAGTCAAAACATTCTGATTTGTTTTTTATCTACTCATTGGTACTTTCTTTCTTAGATTCTTGTCTGCTTGTCAGGGCTTTTCTTTTAGGCTATCAGCTTTTTGTACAGGGATTGTTGTTGAGCTTTCACACAGATTAGCATGTTGTGGGTTTGACTGGCAGAGGGCTAAGGGTTACAGCTTCTGCCAGTCACTGCAGACAGCCAGCTAGAAGGAAGGGTCATCTGGGCAACCTTTGCTATAGTAAACAACTGGGGAGCCCCTACAAGAAGGCTGAAGTATTTTATGCAAAAAAGCAAGCAAAGCCCTTGTTTGGGAAGAGACTCAGGCAAACAACCAGATGAGAATCATCACAACCAGCACTCCTGCTGCCTGAGCATTCGGTCAGACCCTGGAAAGCGTTGTTGCCAAAGGCTGGTAGTTTTCCTACATGCTGTACCTAGCTCCAGCTTACAGTCTTACATGCCATCAATCCCAAGGGAAGACCACATATCTGCTAAATAGAATTGTGCAGTCATCCTCAGCTTAAACCCAAGTATTTGCTTTATGACCTTACTAGGTCTAGATGCATTTACAGGGAAGGCATGATGCTCAGGTGGAAGTGGCATTGTTTCTAGAGAAAACAATCAGGACTAATAGGGTAAGGACAGATCTGACGTGACAGTGTCGGCTAGAGACAGGGGCTGATGCCATTAGGGTGACATTTTAAATACACTCTTATATGGTTTATTTGTGAAGAATGAATATAATTCTCCAAGAGACTAAGAACTCCACCTGCTCTGGAGATGTAGCTATAGCAACCTCCACACGATTACATTGCTAATCTGCAGGTGTTGAAGAGGCATAGATAGATGCTGTTGAGTAATTCGGCTCCAAATAGATACTTTGATCTGCATAACAGCTTGCATTTATGTCCCAAATATGGATCATTTCCAGTTCTGCAATTCTTATAAAAGCAAAATTCCCGTTCTTTATTTTATAATGGGAGTCTTAAAACTTGCCCATGCTATCTAACAAGCTAGGCAGCTCCATTACTTTTTGGGTGGGGCAGGAGCAAGGGAAAAGGAAAGCTTTTCATTGCCAAAAATGCCCAGACTATTTCTTGCATGTTTTATCTGAGTGACTCCTCAATGGGAACAAAATCAAACAAAAGAGAATACTTGTTCTACTTTCCTGTATACATGATGTACTGATCAATCAGTTGCATCTTCGCATTAAAGAGAGTCTATTCTGCTGCAGACACTGACGGCAGTCTCTGAACATGTACCAGGTCAGACCATGCTTCATTAGCAGCCACGACACTGTTAAAAACATCAAGCTAACGTCTGTCCTGGTTTACTCTCCATGAGATGTCAGTGAACTTGGTGGGGATGCCTGGGATGGAAGTCAAGGCAGAATATGGCTCAACATCAGAGAGCTCCAAAGGAATCTGGACCTTTGATAGGCAAAATCTGCAATTCACTGATCCAATAAAAGGAATTCAACAGCTCCAAGAGAAAAATGACCCTTCATTGTATTCCCTGCTAATCTGCTGGCGTACTTCTTTAGAAAGGTAGTTCAGTCACACACTCGTAATTTCATGAAAGCTGGTTAAGGAGATTTGATGAAACCTCTAAAGACAGTATCGCATGACCCTTCCCTTCTCTCCTTTTTACCCTGTATTTCTTTGCCAACTGAACATCCCACATACCAGTTGCTCTGCTCACCTCCTGAAGCAGCCTACTCTGCGCTGTTTCCTACACCCACTTCATTTATTTCCTTGCAGTTTGCTGCATAATCACCTTATTCATTTATCTGAATGACTTTTCTGCATTAAAGAACAACAAATCAAAACAGAAAAGCCATTCAAGGTATCTCTATGCTTGCAAAAATTGGTGGTCTAAGTTGAATGCTTGCCTTTTGCATGAATTTCATGCGACTGTAGTGGGCCACAGCCCAACAGCCGACTCTTTTTCTCATGGAACCTCACTTCATCCCTTGCTCAGGATGCAGCTCTTCCAGCAACATTATTTTATTGCTGAAATCAAATGTTTCCCACTTCACCCCTAAGCCCCCCTACACCTTCTGCTGGTCTTGCTTTCACCCCTGCCTCCTGCCCCAATGACCCCCTGTCCCTATGTCAGTGTCCTTCATTTTGTTACAGCCGCAGGCCCCTTGCATGCACTGCCCTGGCCATCCTGGCCACCTCTACCACCAGGAGCCACCAGGCTCCTCCACCTCCCACCCTGTCAGGACATTTCAGACTCCTTGTCCCTGGCTCTTGTGGCTTTTCCTCCACACCTCCTGTCACTGCATGGCCCCAGCCATGGGGGTTATCCAACCCTCTCAGGGTTAGGGGACAGCTGGAGGGGGGAATGACAACATCTCGCTTGGCCACTGAGGGGACACAGCGCTTTGGGCTTTGGCGCCTTGGTCCTGATTTTCCAGCATGCTCAAGCCTTGTGCATTAAGCAGATCAGTCCTGCCTCGTTATCCTCTACCAAATGCACTTCAACCTCAGGTGATCAGTCTGAGATCACAACGCCTTCCCAGTAAGGCCATATTAATTATATTCCTGTTTTCTAATTCTTCATTAATTAATTTTTCCATCAATTTCTACATTACTTTGCCTGGGATTGGTATTGAGTATGCTGGCCTATATTTACCTGTGTGGTTTCATTTGTCTTGGAATTTTTGTACAATATTGACATTGACCTTTGAGAATTTCCCTATTATTTCATGGCTTATTAAAAATTTACATATACTAGCTAAAAATATCCTGCATTTGCTCTCTGGGGCCACTTCTGTGGACCTTCAGATTTCAAAGATGGCTAACCCTAGTGCAAGTTGTTCAATATCTTTCTTAATTAGTAATATGTCAGAAAATAACGTTCTTCCAAATAGAGAACATAAATAATTGTTGAGCAGTCTGGGGGTTTTCTTCATCGTTATTAACTACTTGTCTGTCTCCAGCTAGTAATGAGACTATGGCATTGGTAGTTTTTCTGATATTATTCATAAGATTTCAAGAAACCTTCTTCTTAAACAAAGCCTGATCAGGACTTTTTTCTGATGTCTTTAGTATCTTTTATCAATTTTCTACACTTCATAAACTCTTATTTATACGGATTTTTATTACCTCTCCATTTTTCCCATATGTTGCATATCACTTTTTAATTTGTTATTCCTGCCTTCATTCTTCCGCTGAAAGAGAATGAGCTTTTCACCAATATTATTCAGCTCCTTTACTGTGAAGTAATGGCTTTTTGGCCATTTCAGATGTGCTGCTTCCTAATAATTTTTTACACTCAGTTTCACTTGTAACTTTTCTCAGTTTGAGAAACTAGTGTCTTTAAGTACCAAGTGTATGTGGTACTTTAAGTTACAGAAGTTGTCAGAACAGTGATGGCAGCTGTCCCCAGGCAGTCTGCGCTTTCTGCTTCAGCACAGTTTCCTTGTCACACAGCCCAGTGCCGAAGTAGGACACCAGTCTGCACCCAGATTGGGGCTGCAAGGGGTCTCGCCTCTCTGAAGGACACTGGTTTGGTTTCACAGGTGTGTGCAGTTTATAAGCAGTTCGCTGACACACAGGCAGAGGAGGTTTGCTGCTTCCGAGATGCCCACCATGCCCAAACCAGTAATGGTGGAGAATGTGTCACCTCCCCTCTTGCAGTCTGTGCCCTGCCCAGGCAGGTTTTGCCCAGTTTAACACTGCCATCGTACAGAACCTTCCGGGCGGTTTCAGTAGTACTGGATTTTTCCCCATCAGTGATAACTTTCAGTTCCTCCAGCTTGTTTCCCAAGCTCCTTGTGTTGGTCTATAAATCTCTGGAAAACAAGGGCTCTGGTGACACAGGAGGTGGGAGAGGGTCTCCAGCCAAGGGGAAGCCCCTGATCCACATACCCCGGTGGGAATGGGAAGCTCAGAGGGAGGGAGAGCTTGGCTCAGAGATCAGGCAAGGCAGAGTTGAACTGAACTCTCCTGCTTAATCCTCTGCCTCGACTGCAAGACTTATCCTTCCTCCCAAATTGCTTTCGAACTGTATTGCTCCCAGATGTGCAGAAGTGTTTTTAGCGAGCCCAAATAGCCTCTCAGTTATCTAGTTGAGAGGGGAATGTCATATATCGCTGAAGGAAAATCTTAACATTCTTTCTGTATGTGCATGTTAGCCCATAGCAGAAATAGTTCCAGCTCGAAAAATATTATTTTGGGAATCAAAATCAGCACTTTTTCTTGTTTGAGTGTGTTATTTTTCACTTTGCTTGGTGCTTCAAGTGCAAGGTCATGTGGCAAATCATTATACCAGCAATGTTTATCTCCATTTGAAGAACTCCATCAAGAATTGATTTAAAAGAGGTTTAGATAGTGCCTATTTTTTTTCTTGACAACAGTTCCATTATTCAAAGCCCATTTATGCAAAATAATTTGCTGCAGAGGTATCTTTATTTTAATTGCAGAAAGAAGCCTTTTTTTTTTTTTTTTAATTATAACATTAAGTTGTAGCACATCCACTCCCATGGATTCTTTAAGAAAATCAGGGAAATACTGTTTAAAGAGACCTGGGCAAACCTCCCTCTTGAAGTTGGAGCATCACCAGCCTAGCCCAGGCCAGCCTGTGCACTCACACCCCACAAACACGTGCACATTTCTGTCTCTGTATGTACGCACATACGCACCATATTACACCTTTTATTGGCCTTCACTATTTTTAGTAGTTTTTAAAACCTTACACAGGTGCTGTATCTTAGAAATACAGTTTTTAACACCAGCTGGTTACACTCTGCTAAGTGTTTTATCTACAAGATTAGATTACACACCCTAGGGATGAAAGTGGCTTAACCACATTGTACAGCAGGTAAAGTGCTTTGGGGTCTGCATTGTGTCATTAAGACCAATATGAAGAAGCAGACAGACTTATCTTAATCTTGCTGATTGCCTCAATTAACACAGTCCCTATAGTGTCCTCCTTGATATCTAATCCCCACCGTTTCTTGTTCTATGTATTTTGCTTTGACAATGTTATCAGATCATTGCTAAGGGTATAAAATTACATATTAAGGAAGTGAGGATGTGGCAGACATTGAGAAAAGCCACATGCTTAATTAAAATGGAAATCAAGTAATTGACTATTGTCTTTTGTGTAAGGGAAAGAAATGTACCAGATACAGGCCCTAAAAATAAAAAGTAAAAAAACCCAAACAAACAAACAAAAAAAGTACACAGGGGAGGAAGCCAATTATAAGCAGAATTCAAAAGTGATGCCATTCATAGCAACCTGTCTACTCCTGGCAAACACTTTTATCATTTGGAAATGACTTTTCATACACAGCAGCATGAGCAAGCAGCAGAAAAGAGAAGGGCTGCCCTCCTACATCTCGCACATCCAAGATGTAGTGAAATTATCTCTACACTCACGGGACTTTTCCTTATTCCTGAGGGTGGTCTCTACTTCAGGAGCAGCCCTGAGTGAATTCCTCAGTCATGTGAAGACAAATAAAGATGAAGATTCAGGCCCAGGGAACTTGATGAAATTATGATCCAGCCCATTCTGCAAATGATACCTAGCATAAAGTTTGCTGTGGCTAAAAAATACTTAAAAAAAAATTCCCTGGAAGAAAGTAAAAGTTAGTGGGAAGCTGACAACCTTGAACTGGCAACGAGCACTGCTACCAGAAGCAATCCTGTGGCTGAAATATCTTTCTGCTCTCTGATGTGCCATCTGATGCTCTGGACAGCTTTCAACAAGTGTCCCAGGGCCAGGCTGCTGCGCTGAGCAACCACAACCCTCACAGTGAGAGCATCCACAGGTCCTTTCATGGGGCAGCAGGGAGGCAGGCAGCCCTCCTCCTCCCCAGTGTTCACCCTGCAACGCAACGTCCCCATCAGTCCAAGCTTTCTTTCCTCTGAAGTCTCATGATGAGAGCCTCTGGTGACTGCTTTAGTTTAGGGATTCTCCTTCTGTTTCCACCTCTCATCCCACCCTACCCCTAGTGTGCAACACATGGGATCGTATTTTAGAGGAGAAGGGTGGACGGTTAAATGTTGGTTTCAAACCCTGAGTATTTAATTGTAGGAATCCTTAAATATTTCATCTGGACCAATCTTTTAAATCCGCTCAGCACTTGCACCTTGCACTGGGTAACTGCCATGAAAGACAGCAGCAGAGGTTTGAAAAGTGAATTACTTTTGCAAGGAGTTTTTCCTCTCCTCTTCCTTCTGCCAAAATTTTAAGTGATGTACACCTGTTTCTGAGCTAGTAAACCCACTCTGTCTTTCATATTGGCTTTCCTAACTGACTCCCTGACTATATGTTACAGTGACATGCCAGGACAGAACTGAAAGGAAATATTTCTGGAGGAGAAACTGCCTTCTACTAGTGAAGTCATATGTAAGAGTATCCCATCCTTACTACTCACAATGCAAACACCACCTCATTTGCATTTCTGTGCCTTAAATGTAGATGGTCTAAGATAAGTCATTGTCAGATGCCTGTAAATATTGGTGAGTGCTCTGGGACCTGTTTTGTAACCATTTCTTTTTCTTCTGTCACAATCTGAGAGCTGCATGTTAGCAAAGATGTGGATGGAGCTTCTGGGAGGGAAATGAATACCTTTGCTTAGTGGGTGACAGCAAAATAAAAGAAAGTTAGGGAAGAAAATTTCCAGATGAATAATGAATTGAGCTGGGTTGGAGGCTGGTGAATCTTAATTAGAAATCTGACATAACAGTGGCCTCCCATCTTCGTGCTCCCTGCACTCACAGGGATGCTTGGTAGCAGCTGCGTTGTCTGTGTGTTCCCCACCTTCTGGTGACCATAACAGCCAGCAACAGAGCCTCTTGCTGGACAGGGGTGAGATGCAGCCACCCGGGTTGGGAACAACGCTGCTGCTTCTCTGGTGCAGGCAAAAGGACAGAGAATGTGCCAGCAAAAACAATGGGGAAAGGTGACTCTGTGGCTACCCCACCTCCCTCCAGACATTATCAGCAGGTCTGGTGAATTCTATTCATCTTGTCTACTGTGAACAGGTCTTGTCACTTCTTCTTTCTGCTTTTATTTTTTTCTTAATGGGAGTTTCAACACTCCTATTTGAGATGTCTTAGTGAAGTGCCTGAAGTCACAAGGAAGGGAGCGAGAACATCAATCTGCATCTGCTATCTCCTGCAGAGAACTGTCATCAGTCATTTTGTCTGGACTAGCAGGTGAGGGGCCACATGACCCAAAGAGCAGCTCCAGAGCTAGGAGGCAGGTGAGGTTCCCCCAGACTGAACTGTGAGAAGGTCACATCCTCTGGCCTCAGTTTCTCCAACTCTAAAATGAGAAAAAACACTTATTGCTCCAATTTATTTCATGTTTTAGAGGAAAAGTACTCTGTAAGTGCTACGGTTTATTATTCTAATGTGACTGTAAAATCATGATGTCTTTATTGCAAAATGATCTTTAAAACATGAAGCATTAGGATGGTGACTGAAATCATTAGTATCAAATTGTTCTGCTTTTGCCCTGTCACATTGATACTTCAAAGCAAAATTGTCTCGTGGGCGTTTGTAAGATTTTATGAGGATAACTTGTCTTTTCAAACCTTGTTCAGGGGAGAGGGCAAAAAAGCCCCCAGATGTTTTCTTATGAAAAGGACTAGGGTTTCTGCCTGTTTAATTCTGAGACTGTCCTTTAATATTTAAATTCCAAACCCACTAACAATCAACATGATGAATGATCAACGTGATGAAAATGAGCCTCCAATCGCTCAGAAGTGGTGCAGGCAGTTGTCCCCACACCTCAGTCCCATCTGAGTGTTGAGCTTACCAAGACATTGAGAAGGGATGGCTCCATCCCTTCCTCTGCCCACAGAAGGCACAAGTGCCCTCTGGCAGGGACCACATTTCCCATGTGCATGCTTGACACTTAGCACAGGGAAGCTAAATCCATGATGCAGTTCTTTAGAGCCCAACCGCAGCAGAAACACAGTATAAACAAGATGGCACTGTGCATTGCGCAGCTGCTGGGCTTGTAAAGTGTCTGGTTCTCCAGACCTGTCCTATCTTCTCTTGTCTTACAGGTTATATTCCTGTCAGGTTTACAAGGATTTGAGCCATTGTCCTCTCCCTCCATACTCTTTGAGGCTGGACTGCATCTCAAAATCATGCTCTTCTGGCAGTAAGTCCACATGGCAGTCCATGAGACTTGGTGAGTGTACTCTGCTATGTGGGAACACACCATGAACAGCTTTTTTTCCATCAGCAGCTCCACTGGAGCAACTTTCTCACTCTCCTTCAACTTGTCATCCCTAGATCTTCCCTACCCTTGTGCATACATTTTGCAGGTCATTAATATGCTTGTGGCTGCCTGTGGTTGACCCAATCGACATTTGCAAGAAAGGAAGCTTTCTTCTGCTCACTGCACATGGCATGGTATCACCATGTTCTTTTTTGGGTTGGTTTGGTTTTTTTTTTTCAGCCTAGTTATTTAGCAAAAAATGCTACTGGAAACTGTATTTATTTGCTCCTTCACTCCCTCTTTTCTTCTCCACCCAGCTCCCCCAGATGACTTCAGGATTTGCTAGGCAGTTTCCAAACAAGTTTGATCAAATGGAAGTGGCTTTAAATACTACAAATATAGCAATGAATTAAATGTATCTGGAGCTGTTCCCTGGCACAGAACAGTTCTTGCCCATGTTATTCAACTAATTTTCCCCCACACTGTGTACTGGGAATGGTCCTGGGCCTGACTTTCACATCATATCCAGGAATTGCTGAGACAGTGCTGGTCAGCTCAGGCCAAAATGGGAAGAAGAAGGATCACTATCACCGATGGGCTATGTAGATGACAGTGTGCCTATTGCCACAGTTTGGTTTTCTAGGGTAGATGTAACTAAGCAGAAATGCCTGAAAATCTGACAGAAATGAACAGCCAAGTAGAAGACAGCCAGGAATTTACACCAAGCTGCCTTCTGACACTGGAGTGGAGAGCCCAGCCACAGGACACAACCCCATGACAAACCAGATTCCACCAGCTCAGGAATGAGTTGGTAATGACTAGGTGAACAGAGCAAATACTCTGGGTTTGCATGGATGGCCTGACCCAGGGCCGTTTGCTTGTGCAGAACTGCTCACCGCCGCTTCAGAAAATGTGTGGGAAAGTGTTATTCCCAGGTCTTTACATCAAATGTATAATGAAGTCACTAGCTGCAGGCTGGACAAAGGAGCTGCCCCATGTCACCTCTATCACATGGTCTAGGGCCCAGCCCTGGTGCCTTTCCGAAGCAATAATGCAGCTGGTCCCCATTTAAATGGAAATAGCCTCTAATGGACTGAAACCCCCGCACCACCCACAGTGGGAAGCACCTGTGGTCCCCAAAGAAGTGCAACCCCCATGGGTTTCACAAAGCTGGCAGAGATCTGGGTAGGGCTGTTTCAAGGTCTCCAAACTATAGAGGACATCCCACAGGCAAAGCTGGGGAACATGGCAAGCCACCAAGTATGGGGCAGCACTCCTGCCTTCAACTCTTCCTCAGGTTTCCATGAGTTCATCTCTGGCTCTACAGTCTGATTTCCAAAGTCCAAATGGATAATTTCAGTTTTTGAGAACTTTGTTTCTGTAGGGTTTCAGGGAAGTCCATTTTTGCTGAAGTATAGTCCATAGGCCTGTGATGCTCAGCAACACCTGTGAATTTATGTACATAATGTCACAAGTGAAGTCTGATGAAGGAAAGACCAATACTGTGGCTCTGATCCAGCTATTGAGTATGACTACTATCTAGTCTTATGGCAAACCAGTTCATTAGCATTTAAATTGATTCTTAAATATTTTCCTAGAAATTCACAGCAATATAAGCCTTAAATCCGGGACTGGTAATGTTGTGATTTTTATGTCTAATTTTTGATTTAATTTTTAGTCCAATAGATTGCGATTATACGGCCATGCAATTTCAGAAAGCTGCTATAAAGTCCACAGATTTGTGTTTTGCCTTTAATGAGTAAAAGAGAAAAGGAAAAAGTAGACATTACCCCATGTCCCTATGCAAAACTGATGGCAAATCCTGAAATTCTTGGACATAAAACCCTCATGCATTCTAGTTACAAATTACAAGCCTAGACAGAAGATACATCTTTTAAGCTGTGTCCAGGATACAAAATACAAATCGAAAGTATCTGGACAGTCCTGGGAGTTGGATGGCATAGACGTCAGTCAGTGAATACCTATATTCTGAACTTAGTGGAAGACACGAGTGAAAAGAGTTGAATGGCTTCTGTCCAGCCTCTGTCCACACCTGATGGGATTCAGCACATGCCTGACCAGTACCTCCAGCTGGAGAGGAGCAGTGGCGATGGTTTACAGGGGGTTAGTCACACTCACAATATGTTGACGTTGATAGTGTGTGGACATAAGCAATGCCCCTTGCCTGTCTCAGCTGTGTACTTCAGGCTGTTTGTTTCTCTGCTAAATTTCACCAACCACCCCGGGAGCATTAAAAAAAAATGTTTCATATGGGTACAAAAAGGCAAAACCCACCATAAGCCAAACTTGTGTAGCTTTTCAGTGACCTTTGTGATTGGGAGCACGTTTTTACTCCATTGATTTGATCCTGTTAGTTAATGTCACCCATGTCAATCCTTGTGAGTTTTGTGGTTTTCAGAGGTGGTTTTTTTCCAGCTGTGGTTTCCATGGCTGAGCACTCTGCTGCCACTTACCTCAGTCACGACTGAAATGGGAAATTCTTCAGAGACTGACAAGTTAACAAATGGACACTTTAGCAATATTGCATTGCTCATCTGCTTGAACCTGTATTTTAATTAGCTTGAGGAAGATAAAAAGGCTGCTTTTTCAGGTGTGAGTTGCTGCAAGACCCTGGGGGAAACAAAAGAAACTGTTTAAGGGAAGGAAGTGCTCGTGCTATTATAGCCACAGAAAGCTGACTTCGCTCAGTCCTGCCCTGCTGACAAGTGCTGCTAACATTGTGTGTGTAACACCCCTTCACAGGCTTCTTCAGGAGCTCTGATGTGGGAGCTGGTGTAGATGATGAAGTACCACAACACTGACAATCGCACATCTTTGGTAGCACATTAAAAATGAAAGAAGTTACTTGAAAACATCCTTGTTGAGTATTAATCAGTGAAATCTGACTTTGGTGTGAGAATTGCTAGATCAAGCTCTATGTGTTTCTTACCCATTTAACAAGCATTGCCATAGGGAATCTGAGGGTAGAGAGAAATTACTGTCACAGAATTTTATTTTATTGAACTAAATCTTCAATAAGAAAGGTGTGACCACAATTTCTCTTTAACAATAAAAGTTTAATTATGGACTGAATGTCAGCAGTTCAGCAGAGTGCTTTTCACTAAGTGCTAAATTCAATTCCTTGCCAGAAACATATTTCTGTTCATTAAAACATTAGGCTACTTACACTGATTCTTGTACTGTATCAAAGGGGACACTGTGCAGCTGAGAGATTCACATTTCCTCTCCCACACTTTTTTTATAAGACTCACTGTACTTGTAACAAGCACAGTTAAAAAACTCAGAAAGTTGTGTGAAGGGACAAGGTTAAATCAAAAGCTTACAAGCAAATCCTCTTGACGTGATTTGAATTCAAGGTTACATCTAGGTGTTCCAATTCATTCATCAGTCCATGACTGAGCCTTTGAAAATGAGCTGATTCCAACAGGACTGTGACCTTTGCATCTTTGACTACCTATATGGTTCATTATAAAAGACAATGCATTTTATTTCCATGAACCTTACCCAAGCCTCAGTGTAGTCAACAGGAACCCCACCCCACCACTGAGTTCAGTGGAGTTTGAACCAAAAGCTCTCACGTTACCAAAAAAGTTCCCACCAAAACAAACAGACATCAAATGAATGACGGGCTTGTTCTGGAGCAAAACGTGGCTTCAGTTTTATGCTCACACTTCTATGTTACCTCCCAAACCTTTTTTGTGCATCTTGTGGAATGACATACCTCTTAAACTCTTTTTATGTAGGTCTGCCATAGGAATAAAATGAAAACAAAACCTGAAAATGCAGAACTGTGCATTAGTTCTTGACATCATAATTCTGGGTGTTATGCTCAGGGCTTCATGCAGACCGGTACAGGGACCAAGAGGAGGGCTCCCTTCCTGGTTTTAACCAGAGTTGGATTAGGCTTTTCACTTTGTATATACCTTTGTCAAATAGTTCCCAAAATCGGGCAACTGAGCACTTGCGGTGCTGATGTTTCACTTGTCTAGAGGTGTCTGACATTGGCTGAAAGATGCATCTGTCACTCACAGCACCGGGAGAGGGCTGGGAAGCAACTAAATGTGTCAGAAGGAAAACTTGCAGAGATGCCTTGTACATCCTCACCTAAGATGAAGCAGATACCTTGCTGAATATAGCCAGAAGGATTTGACCATAAAAGAACTGTTAGTATCTTCCTAAATGATCTTGCTAATATCTTCCTTTCAATGACTACATCCTTTTATGTCTTATATAGCTGGTGCACCAAATGCATAAACCTTTTCTCCTGATAGCCCATTAGGTATGCTTTTGAGGTACAACCTCAGTAATGATTTCCTTCCAATGTAATTGTATTTTAATTACATATTTAAGGCCAAATTCTTTCCTGGTCTATCCCAAGTAAAACTCTTTGAAACCTTATTAATTTTAATTAAATAGAAGTTGGTGCAAAATTTCTAGCTGCTGAATTTTGCATTAAAAATTTTAAATTCATTCCAACGTGGATTTAATTTCCATAAGCACATCAATTAGTAGTTTGCTTCCTCATTTAGTCTTTCAGGGCAATAACACGAAATATACGGAACACAAAGTCCTTTCCAACAGATGGTATTAGGGCATAGCCCACATTTAAATGCTTCCCATTTACCACAGCTACCTGAGGCATGTTCGCTGCAGGCCCTAACAGACTTCTCCCTCATTAACACCAGTATCAGCGGCACTCTGTAAGAGATGGTAGAAATGGCTTTCGAATTCTTTCACTCAAGTATTTCTGTATGCCCAGTTCCAGAGAAGGGAGGGCCAGGCACAGGGTCTATGCAAGAAGCCTTCAGAAGAGGCACTGGGAAGCATTCAGCAAGAGGATGACCTGTAACTGGAGGTCAGTTGTCCCTTTACAAAAGGTGGGACAGAGCTCATGTCATCTGCCAGTGTGGTACGTGCATCGCTGCGGCGGCTCCCTCACTAATGAACTGCCCCGTTGTCTCGGCAAAGAAAGACAGACTGGAAACAGAGCAGGCAATCTGTCAGAAGGGACCTGGGTCACTAAGATCTCAAAAAGCCAGTTTGAAGTCTCCGTGTGAGCATGGATTCAGCAGAGGGAAGAACTGTATCAGTACACTGAGTTGGCTGTGAAAGACAGTGAGAAAACATGGAAGCGAAACTTTTTACTGAGTCACTTAGCAAGGAGGGCAAGAAGTCACCCGAGAGAGACTATTTTCAAAATAATACTTGGAACAATTGAACCATTGAGAAAGTTATTTGAAGACTTGACCTGGACAGAATAAGACTGTAGAGGGACACAGTAATTGTGCTCAAAACCAAGAATAAAAATAAGGGGCAAAAGAGCCTTATGTTTCAGATGTAAGATCTCTGACACTATGCCTATCTTTGGAGACATTATGGAGGCCCTAATTAAAAATAGAGTTGCTTGCGGGATTCCAGCCTGCAAGTGAAATTATTGAAAGAAACGGATCCAGCCCTGGAGAAATTAGCCAGCATCACAAAGAAGTCATCGCTGAGTGCTCAGACAACTATAACACATGTCACTGGGACTCCAAAGCTCTCGGGTGAGGAGAGGGTACTGCCCAGCAATGCCTCTGTCAATACGCTGAGCAGGGCGTGCTGTGCAGGGTACCACACAGATGTCTGTTTGCAAAACCTTTACAGCCCAGAAGGGAGGCTCTGGCAGTCACTGTGACTTACTGCCCACAATGAGCACTGCAGGGTGTGCCTGTCCTAACTCTCAGCATTTTTCTTCAAACAGCCACCCAGCAGTTCCAGCAAAGGTCTGGCATTGTTTATCCAGTATAGGCTGAGAACATGGCAGAGGGGCTTGCCTGAGTGGAGCCACCGAGCATATCCTCTGGCCAAGTGCCCACAGCAAACACTGTCGGGGAAAACAGTGAGTTGGCAGAGAGGCAGCTCAGCCTGACCCCTCGAAAAAATCTGGACAGGTCTGTTTGCTTTTAATGGCAGGAATCGTGTACAGCCACTGCAGCTCATTGCCCTGGCTTCATGGACACTGGCTGCCTTGGAGCCGCTTCCTCTTTTATTTTGGGATCCCTAAGTGCAAAGGGAATGGGGTTGCAGCTTCTGATCTGGGGCAAAACAATGGTGAAATGTGATCTGAGCCTGAATAATAGAAGGAAAAATCTGCCTAACAGAAATTCCTGGGAGAGGAGTTAGAATAGCAGGAAGCAGAGCTGGATCTGAGTAAAACGGAAAACAGATTACAGTCATGCTGGACGTGAATCACTGCACAAAATAGTGTGTGAAAACAGGTCAGAAGCTTGGTGTGAGTTTTAGGCTTACATCTGTGGACTAGTTGTCCACAAAGTCCCATAACACAAAGAGGAAAGCTGGATCATGTGCATGTCTGCCGGACCCTTCTAAAGCCTCTCCAGTTTTGGTCCAAACACAGAGAGGATGTGATGCTCCCAGCCCCAGAGGGTCAGGGAAGCCTCTTCCCAGCCTCTTCCCAGCCTCACGGGAGTCCTCAATGCCAAAATCACCAGGATTATAATTTCTGAGGTGGTATAGACAGATACAAGACACAGGAAGCCTGAAAACTGTTTAGAGATTGAAAAGTCCGAGAAAACCCTGGGGATGTTTGTTATAAGCAGTATCATTTACTGTTATAACCCATGGCATTGGCCACATGTTACAAACATCTGTCATGTGAAAGAGATGGAGCAGCTGGTGCCACCCCCAAGCCCAAAAGGAGAAAGTTACAAAGTGATTCAGCTGGGAAGGTCTTGAACAGACAGAAGACTCTGTTATTCGAGGCCTCCTCTCTGAGATCCTACAGCATCTGCAACACCAGATCACCACAGCCTTGAAAAATCAGTACTGCGGTCCGACCAGGAGAGAATGGCAACTATGCTCTGGATGCTACCAGCAGGACAAAGCCAAAACTGAAAGATTTACCAACATGAAACAACAGTGTTGCTGATGAGTTGGGGTAGAACTGGAGGTCGAAACAGCACAGGATATTATTATTCGTGAATTAGTGGACTGTGGACAATCAAAGAGCATATTTTTCTAGTGCTTGTTTCATGTTAATGTTTTTGTCAATGTTTGTTGTTTGGTTAATGAAGATGTGAGGAAAGATAGCTGTAGGATGCTCTGGCACAAGGCAGCTGGACCCTCTCTTTGGGGCTGCAGAAGCCCCTGTTACACACGTATCTACCGACACTGATTAAAGCTGGTCTCTGCCGGATGCCTGGGCTCTGCATGGTGGCTGAGCAGCACAGCTACAGTGTTGTCCACAGCTGCAGTACCTCTGAAAATAGCTTTTTTCAATAAGGATCTTGCTTCATTTTAACAAACAACGAAGTGCTTTTTGGCTCCTGCTCAGCATGTGTTACTCGACATGCCAGGCATTCCCAGCAGCTGGGAAGAGAGTCAGGCAGTGAGGAACTACTTTGTGTACTGAGCTAAACTTACTTTCTTATTTTGCCAAATTTTGACAAGCAGGTAAATTTTTTAAAGGTGATACATGCCTGTAAATGCAACATGTAAGTCGTTTTGCTGCAGTCTTTCCATCTAGCGTGCTATGCTTACCAGGATAAAAGATCAGCAGTTAATGTGACTCTGAGAATTAAGAAGAAAATATGTGCTTTTCTATCAAAGAGAGTGGCTTGAGTTAAAATATTTCAAAGGGTTGTGCAGGTCTATTGAAGTCTGAAGCTCACTGTTCCTTACCTGCTTAAATAAAGAGAAGTTGAGCTTAATGGCATATCTCTGCATAACCGAAAATGCACAAACACCAGGAGACAAAAAGAGAGAAAGCTAACTGGAAGCAGTTTCCCAATATGTATGAGTTACTTGATCTTGGCAAACAGAACCTGTAGTTTCAAGCCATTTAGGCACTTTGGAAAATTTCTTCTGGTTATGAAGCACGCTTACCAGGCAGCTGCAACACCAGTCAATACCCGGTCCTGCAGCCAGCCCTGGGGAAAGAGGAGTCTCACGGTGGGCTGCAGCCAGCATCCTGGACAGCTTCCAGTCCTCGCCTCCTTCCAACAGTAAATAAAAGCACAATGAAATAAGAACAGCTAATGCCAATGCCCAAAAGCCAATGTTGAAAGGAGGAGCATGAAATCAGACAAGAGCAAGCAGCATCTCCCCTCCCATCCAAGTACTTTGCAGCCATTTGTGGCCCAGACACATCCTGAACCAGACTCGTTTGCTGTGTATTTAGTAGTTTTCAGTGGGTTTCCTTTTTCATGAAATCATCCAGCCTTCTCTCAAGCGTACACTAGCGATCAGTGTTTACTGAGCAGCCAGTCACACTGAGGAAGAAGGGGATCGATATTCACTTTGGTCCTGGCCTCTCCAGTCCTCGGCTGTTTCCTTATGTGTGTGTCCCTGTGTTAACAACCACATGTGAGGGATGGAAATGAGATCAGCAGCTGCTAGGAGGGCCCTGTGCCATAGGTGTTTCCAAATAATATTTGTTCATTGTCTCTTAAGGACACAGAGTGCAGCTGACGCTCCCGTCCTGTCATTATGTCTTTTTCTGTCCATACAATGCATCTGGCAACTAGACACAAAAGTAGATGTAAGGAAAAAAAACCAAAATAAAAGCTCATAAAGGAACCCAAACAGCCAAATCAATGTGAAAAGTGCATTGTTTTGGTTTTGTTTCATGCACATATGTACATGCTAGTGTTTAGTAATATGCAGAAATTGCAGATGTGACTTAATTCTTCTATGTTATGCTAGTTTCTCCCTCTGTAAAATAAAATTGTTGGTGGAGGAAGAGTGGCATGAAAGAACTATGAATTGTGACATCAAGATGGTCAGTATGTTTTTCCTTTCATATATTAATCTGACAGCATTAGCTAAACACATTTCCTAAAAGAATGAACCCAAATTGGATTCAGTTGAGTTACTGGGTGAAAGAATGAACTATTTCCTTAATTTCCCCTAGGAAAGAAAGGTCTCTGCATTACTCATACGTGCCATTAAACTCAAACAGTGTGAAGAAATCTCAAGTTACTCCGCAATGAAGTGTTGTGGAGTAAATGGGAGGCAATCGTTAAAAACCCTCATCTGAGCAGCAAAGGAGAAAATCCCTTCATGATACACGTAGGTGACAACATCCTGGGAACACCTTCCCTGCAGGTGTTGGCCTTCTTTGCAGATATTCCCCAGAAGTCTGCACACTGTTTGCCAGCATGGCTGTAGATTTATGTATTTGCTTTCTTAGAAATATGGAACTTTGTAGATTCATTGATTTTCAGCCTAGAATTAAACATTATAATCATGTTGTACATCAGCCTTTATGGGCTTGCCATAAACTTTTAAATTCTTTCCTCAAGTTCATATTTTCTAGCTAAATTGAAGCATGTCTCCTGCAAGAGAAAAAAAATAATTAAAAATCCAGCTTTGATTTAAAGACATCAGGTGTTAGAAACCTGTCAGACAGAATCTGATTCCTGGTCTGAGTTGTCTTGAGGTTTTCATCATGTGGTTCATCAGTCCTTGGGCATCTGTGGACTACCTCTAATGTGGTCATGAAATGTGATTGAGGAAATGGAGTTCATGGTCTCTACATAGCAACTGACCTGTGTAAAATGTCATTGAAAGCCTGTATTTCCACTGAAAGAAGTTGAAGGATCTATAAATTTTAAAAATTACTTTACCTAGTATCTAAAAGTGCAGCACTAGACCCCTCAGAGAAAGATGCAAGCAGTCCCATATTCTGTAATTATAAAGTAATGTCTCAGAAGGGGATATTGTTCCTATCCTAACCTTTTACAAAGCTTGTTTATGCCCTGAAGCATAAGTTTATTTCATTTTTTTTTTGAGATGACTTTTATTCTATCCTGTAACTCAGAGTGGCTTGTTGGAAAACAACATTAGTTTAGTGGTCTGCTTTCTAAACCACAACACAGTAGCTGATTTCCCTTTCTTAAGCATTATCCTTCAGTAAACTACTCATTCCATCCATAGTCCTGTATAATTTAAAAAGACTACATAAATAAATAGTTTCATAGATATTTGAGTGTAGTGCTGTCATGACAAAAAATATCAGAATGGAAAAAATAGCAAAGTTATGGTATGTCAAAAAATGACAAAATTTGCCCAACTCTCTCTCATACTGGTATCCCAGCCTTACCTGGGAAGGCAAAGATGGGATCTGTCTTGGTGGAAGCTGCATCCTCAGGGACTGGGGAAGGGAAGCTGAGTTGTGAGATAGTTTTGCACCCACCTTGGTGGGAGTGGTGTCAGACACCTGTGTGGAGATCTCAGCAACTTCCCTACTCATTCTTTGTCCAAAGTCTGGCTGCTTTCAGTTTCGAGCCTTGTGCTACCATGCTTTCACCGTCAGGTACTGGAGGCCTCATCCTCCTCATGTCCTTAGTCTTGATGAGATTAATGGTTATGCTGATGAGGGAGGCACACAGGCCCAGACCTAACCTTTGGGGAAAAAGAAAAAAATAAGTGAAATACATTTTGAAGTAGGAAGCACTTTTCCCATGTTGAAGAGTCACAACATTTCCGAAACGAGAAGGCATATTTCAGTGATTAGTTGCAGTCAATCTTAAGAATGCTTTAGGCTTTGTAATAAGTCAAACACAATATCCTCTCCTCCGTGGAGAAGTGAGATGCGGGTTTCTGAGTGGAAGAACAAAAGCGTTACAAATGAGATATTTGCAGTAATTCCTCCACAGCGGCTATCTACACTACATAATATTTCCCCTTAAAACAGAAATCTGACTTGAATAAATGGAAGAAAACTACATTAGGAGAGAGAAGTCATATCTACAAACTACACATAAACCAGAAGTTCATTAGGGGCCACGCAAAGAAGCTTTCGGAAGGTAATTTTGCTACAAACTAGTTTTCACAAGAATGAAGTAAGGCTTTCAAAAGCATGATTGCTCTAAGTAATTCAAATTATCTACTCTACCTGATACTAAGTCTTCCCATTGAGATTACAAAGCACTTAAATTTTTACCCACTTTGTTACAGAAATCCCTGAGGAAGTTTTCAACCCATTTACAAGCACTGCTTTGAGAAGGAAAGAAAAGATGCCAGAAGTTTTCAAAGGCACCTCCAGCACAGCTAGAGTTAAACGCTTTTTACAGTATCACCTCTATATCATAAAGCTCTTTGTTCAGAAATTTACCTCTGAGTCACGCGAAAATACCACTCTGGACTGAAACTTGGTCTACAAGAGTTCAGCCAAGAAAAAATATACCCTGGTGCTTTGTCCCAGCTTTTTTCTAGCACTGAAATCAAAAAAAGATGCTAAGGGCTCTGCAGTTTCCAAGCGCGAATGTACTCCTATTACTCAGAAAATTAATTTTAAAATGAAATGGTGTGGGCTTATAGCCTAACCTGTTGATGATGTTTTAAGCGTCAGGTGAGCCCCGCAGTGCTGGCGGCCACAGGTGGCATGGGCTGCCCAGCTGTTGCTCAGAGGCATGCAAACTCCCCTAGGACATCTCCTGTTTTATAGCAGTCCAAAGTCTAGCTTTTGTTTAGGCAAAACTCCCAGTGGCACCTATAGGGGCATGTTATAGCAAGGGTCATTAGGGAAAGTACTGCTCACCAGGGTGGCGGTTTCTGTCCTTGCCCCATAGCAAACAAGACTCACATTTTGCAGTGTGGGAACACTGACTTCGTGGGGACACAAAAGCGTTTGGACATCTTATCCCTTGCACAGCTCGGCAGCAGCGTTTATCAGTGTGGCTGTGTTTTCATCTGGCTTGCCAAGAAGCCACACCAGGGTCAGCCAGTTGCAGCGTTTTCCCACAAGATCGCTCCGCAGGACAGCTGAAAGGGTTATCACTTGGGGCAGGTGAAAGCTGGCCCAACCTCAGTCAAAACCATTTCTAGCTAGGGTTTCATACTGATGTACAAGGGGTTTTGCTGAGTTCTGCTTCTGTGCTGAAGTTTGAATGGCTCCAAACACAATTACACTAAAAAGATCAAAAAAGAAGATGCAAAGGAGGAAGCCTGTGTATAATAAAAAGGCCAAGGAATGAATCTTCCTAGAAACATCTTTGCAAGTGCTGCTGCATCCAGTGCTTTGAAACCCGCAGGTGAAAATCCAGGCCTTCTGAGGACAGGGTGAGCTTTGCCTTTGCCTTTGGTGTATCGAGGCTTCCAGTCAAGGTCTCCACTTTGTCGTCTTCCAGGTCCTGCAGCTTGTACGTGCCCGAAAAGTTTCTGCAGGTCATAGTAGCTGTATGAGGGACCCACATGCCATCCTGAGCAGAGCAGGAGGAAAGAGGCAGCAAGGAAGTTACCAGAAAACATACCATTGTGGTAAAGTGGGCAAGATGATTCCTCTCCTAGCTGCATCTTGCTACCTGCATGAATGCACACCTAAATCAAGACTGGATATGCAAATGATCAATAGCAGACGAGCAGAAAAGGTGACATCAATAGGGTCTCCTGGTGGCCTCCTTTCATAGCAATTGGCAGTCACCTGGGAGAGAAAACTGCTCACTAGCTTCTCTGGGGCTAGCATATGAAGGAGTCCCCCAGCCCAAAGCATGGCCTCAAGAAAGATCTGGAGCTTCTGAGAATGGCTGCATTGTCTTAATAATTGAGGGAATCACAGAGCTAGAGGGACAAATACCTTCAGATATGGCATCCGTGGCCTCTTGCAGAAATAGCTTGCAGAGAGCAAGCAAAACATTTTAGTTTTCTTCCAGTGTTGCCTCTCGCATTTACTCCAGCATGCTATATTTGGTATGGTTGTTTCTGTAGGAGAGCTACTCTCTAACAACTGTCATCGTGTAGAAGCAAACCTCCTGGGAGTTTAAGGCAGTTTTTATTTAGACCCACGCTTTGTTATGATACCAAGTTTAGTCTCAGCCGTACTGCATGCTGAAATCCCCAGTGTCTGTGGCTGCTCACAAGATAAAGGTCTGTGTTTCTTTGGTTTCACTGCATTTCACAGCATCACTGCCCATGCAAAAATTCTGCTCCTGTCAATCTAAACCTTTGACTGTAACTGAGATGTGTGGAGATGGAGAGAGAGGGTAGTCATAAAGATGGCATGCAACATACTCTCATGGCAATAAGAAACACCATGTAGTTGTCAGCACAGAGAAAGGGAGGCTGGCCTTGCAGCAGCAATGTTTGCGATGGAAGGCAGGAAGATCAATTTAACTTCTTTGATGTGCCATTATCTTGCTGGTAAAGGTTTAAATGCTGTTTTGGGCTGCTATATTGATGTTCATTACAATGGGTCCTCTTTCCAAGGCAAATACTTTCTCTCAGAGAAAGTCCCTAAACTTTTTGAGCTTGGGGTGATGTTATTTTTTAAATTACAACATGAATGCATGCATGCAGATATATGCCAGCTCATACTATCTGTAGGAGATCTGTGTATGATACTATGTAATTTTAGTTTTCCATCATAGCAGCATTTAAATTACTTATTTGCTTAAAAAAGAAGTAAGAAAACAAAACATAACTCATCCAGCTTGTAAGTACAACACCCTGAGTTGTCCTGTTTGTTCACCTTCCATTCAGCTGGAGCTTGGGAGGCATTAAGTGATACAGACCTTTGAATCTGCCCCCTCAGAAATTCTGACAAATCAGAACATTTTATGCTCTCCATTATTATTAAAAAATATCAACTTGCACACTCCAAAACTGTTTAAGAAATACTGATTTGATGGTACTCCCCCACATTTTTGCAACTGCCATCTTTCACTGTGAATGTTAATACACTGAGTGGCACAATGGTGTTTTGCTGCTGTAAAGAATAATTTTTTTCCTCGTAAATTCCAGGAATGGTTTCTTTCTGCTGCTCTAGCTGTTTCATGTAACAAATAATCTTTGCAATAGGAGAATTTGGCTCATCATGCAGATTTGTGTTCTTTAGAAGTGGAAAATAATAGCAGATGGTTTTCCCCGTGTGTTGGTGCTTTTATTCCAGTCAGGGTTGATACAAATATTTATTGAGGAGTGTCCTGGTTTTGGCTGGGATAATTTTCTTCTTAGTAGCTGGTACAGTGCTGTGGTTTTGATTTAGTATGGGAATAATGTTGGTAACACACTGATGTTTTATTGTTGCTAAGCGGTGCTTGCTCTAAGTCAATGACTTTTTGGTTTCCCGTGCTCTGCCAGTGAGGAGATGCACAAGAAGCTGGGAGGGAACAGAGCCAGGACAGATGACCTGAGCTAGCCAGAGGGATGTTCCATACCATAGAATGTCATGGTCAGTATATAAACTGGGGGAATTGGCTGGGAGCTGCTGATTGCTACTCGGGGCATTGGTCAGCAGGTGGTGAGCAACTGTATTGTGCATTGCTTGATTTTCCCCCTTGGGTTTTATTACTTTCTCTCCCTCTCTTCATTACAATTATTATTGTTATTGTTGCTGTTATTAGTACTACTATTTTTACTTTCTTTCAATTATTAAACTGTTCGTTTCCTGTGCAAAGCAGTCCTCATATGAATCTGAAGTGCCACAGCCTGGGGGGGGTGTGTGTGTCTCCTGAGGCACAGGTCTTTATGTGGGTATGTACCACCCTTCCATGCCCCCACTGCAGGGACACAGGGAGATGATGGCTTGTCCAGAGCAAAGCAACACATCCCACTGGCACATCTTTCGGCAGTGGTTCGTTCAGGTCTGCAAATCCATTTCAGTGTTGTGCGTTAGAGCAAGCCAGACACTGGTCTATACCAGATCAGAAAGATGAATCTGCTGTAATGGCAGAAAGCTGACCATTAAACCTCTCCTTCATGCAAATAAATGAGTGTGCGTGCATACGTCCATGTGCAGACACTCATGAACACACATACACGCACACATTCGTCAGACCATGCAAAAGACCAGCCAGCACTTGGGTTTTTGCTGGTGGGGCTTGGTAGGAGACCAATGAATGTTCTTACAGCTGACATTAAAACCATGCATGATGCTAAAGCTGGAAGAGCTGTCAGGAGAAGCCCAAGTCCTCCCAGAATAGTACAGTTTTTCTAACATAGCTACAAGCAGCACATCAAACTCCAAACAGCTTCTTTTTTTACACTTGGATGTAAGGAGGCGGAGGGGGGGACAAGCAGTGGAGGGCTGACAATGACAAGCAGGCATTCGTTTGAACGAAAAGAATAAATCTACTAAACTTTTAAAGACTTACAGCATAATGTCTTGGCAATCTCACCACTTTCCCCAAATCACTCCAACATGATAATGTCAGAATTCTGGCGTCTTTAAATAAAGAAACAGCACAATGCTTATGGTTAAAACATGGAAGTTTGTAATGGTATAATTATAGATACAACCCTATCTGGAAATATATGAAATAACTGGGTGGGGTTTTTTTATTTTTTCTGGCCTTAAGGGTTGCAGTTGCTCCTGCATAACCATATACCCCACCTATGTGGTAGGACATAGAGGTCCTAATGTTGTGAAAACACCACCATATTTCACAGTAATGCCTCTGTATTGTAATTTTAAGAAATGCCCCTAACTGTTAGCATTCCACAGCATGATTTATTGTTTCATGTATTCACAGACATTTAATGCCCCTGGGCTGGTTTTCAGCAGGGATTATTTGGGTGGTTATGTTTTTCATGACTCCCTGAAGGCTTCATGGACCTTCCCAAGTTTCAGTGCAGCCCGGTGAGTGCAGTTCAGCATGTCCCAGCTTCTCCATAGAAAGAAAGGAAAGATCTTGTGGTTAGAAAAAGCCATTTAGTTTTCTTAGGCATCAGATGCTTCTCTATCCTCTGGACAGCTTAGTTCTTTAGCCTACAGCTCTAGGTTTCCCTGCTGTCTTGGTCGTGTGCAGAAAGTACAATCCAATTACTTCTTCCATGTGGAGAAGATGCAGAGAGTCAGCAGTGATAGATAGATCCCTACAGGGCAGAAAGACCCATCCTCTGAAAAATAATGAACCCTGTAGCAAAAAAAAAAAAAAAAAAAAAAAAAAAGCAAGCTTGAAAAAACACAGCTTCACAACTGAAGAGCCCCACAGCCCTGAGTGAGCTGAAGTTGAAAGTTCACATAGTTTTGAATCGTTGCTTCAGGCCCTCTTCAGAGTCAAAGGGATCTCAGTTTACACATTGGTTATACATTTAATCTTGCTTTAATGGCTGCAATCAAGTCAAAAGTTTTTACTGTTTGGGAGGGTTTTTGAATGAAAGCTCATACCGCATGTGGGGACAGAGGGCTTTCTTCAATTCTGCAGACCTGAAATAATCAGTACCCTGGTGTGAGCTCTACTTTGTTCAGATGCACTGTAGACCAAAACTTCTTCCCTAGTCCTGGACTACTCTTCTGGATATTCTTCACAGAGGTGTGAGAACAGATATTTCTGAAGCAAGCACTGGCATTATCAATCACAGCAGCCCCCGAGCAAGTGATCTGATTTTCAAAGTGATGAAATGAAAGCTGCTAGTGCCTTTTCACCTCTGAACATCAGATAGTGTGCTCACAGCCTTCTCTGGATGGAGGTGTTTGATATTAGCCACTGTTTTGACAATTGTCCTTTCTTACTATGTTACAAACATGAATGCAAAATTCTGAGCGCTGCTGTCATTTGCATTAAGAAACAGTTAATATCCACTTATCACAGCTGCACCATGATCGCATTAGTTACAAACACAGGTAATTGACTGTCTTTGATGTCATTGCATTCATTATTATGTATTTCTTTGCCTGCTGTGGAAGCAGCACCTTTGGGGATCTTCTTAATGGAAGCAACACCACTTGGATATGTACAAAATAGTAGATCTTGCAAAATAGTTCTCTAACTGAAGATTTTTGAAAACTTTTTGCTCCTCCCAAACCCCAGTTTTGCCACTTATGGGTCTGTGAAATCCAAACATCATTCACTACATGGCAGAGTACAGCTTAGAAAACCCTTCCAACACTGTTTGTCCACATTGCATATATGGTGATGTTCACTTTCTCCACTTACTGAGGAGCCTGAACTTCACCACCACAAATTAAAGAACAGATACTTTAGAGTCAAGCACCCACTTCGCATTGCACGTGCGCTGGTGTAATTCACAAGAAGCAGTGCCCGCCATGTGAGTGCTGCCTGCGTCTTCTGGTCAGAGAACAATTCCCCCATGTGAAGCATCAATCCCACCCCATGGAGGAGCATCTGCAGATAGTTTCAGAGAAACCAGCGGGTGGCAGAATCAGACTCAGTGACTGTACCTACCTCTTACCAGGTGACCTGCACATCAGAAGTGTTGTTTCCTGAAGAAGCTGGAAAATGCATTTGAAATAAACACAGAGATATTTTCAGCCTGGCAATAGCCACTGTAAGCTGTGGAGGGGAACTTCTGTGAGCTGCAGAACAAGTAGGCGCCGTTCTCAAAACCCTCCGCCCTGTTTTCATAGTCTGATGCTTAGTAACAGGTGAGTTTATTAGCCTTTCCACCCATGAAGCATAAGCATTGGTTTCAATCCAGCATGGACAAACTGAATTGCCTCCAAGACTGCCGACCCCCCTGCCAAAAGTCATTGGCAGCAGGTCAGAGGGTGCAAACTCTGGTGTGGGGTTTGTGGAGGGAGCAACCTGCCGCACACACACACATCCTTGCCCAGACAAGCAGGACCGCATAGACCTCATTTCTTTAGGAATTCAGGCTCAGAAAGTATTTGATTTTTGCCCTCTTTATATTATGCATTTCATTCAGCTGTGCTTCAGTCATTGTTCATCAGCCTTCCTTGCTCTTGTGAGGCTGGAGAAATCATAAATATGGCAGCTCCCTTTGAGCGTTCACGCTGGATGCTGTCCCCAGCTGCTGAGCTGCAATATGTGAGCCAGTGATACCACAAAGTGAAAGTTTATATTCCTTCTCTACTACATATTTTTAGTGTGTAAATCACAGAGCAGAAAAAATTTACAGGGGAATGAGTGGTCATGGGGAAGGTAATTTGCACATGATGCAGCAGCAGATACCTCTTTCTGCCCAGGACTCCTCCTGTTGGGAAGTTTCACACCAGGCTGAATGAAACCGTCAGCCACTGGTGGCTTTTTCTTGTGCCCGAGTTAAGGGCAAGGGGGGTCACTGACATTGTTTATCCATTATTCATTTAGCAATGGCTCCAGAGATCAACTTAATGTCATGTGTTTTTCACTTATATGAATTGCAATAGACTTCTTCTTCCAGCCTGCCTGCACTGGGGAAATTTTCCAAGTTGTTTTACAACTGGTATAGCTTAAGCTGTTTGGGTTATAGACTGGTTATAGACAGCTTGAGGTGAGTGATCATTTTTTATTGATGGAGCTTCAGACTACATCTACTAAAAACTGAATTATTAAGACCACATGATCCAGAAATATTTTGGCTCTATTGAAATATAAAATATCTATCTCCCTTGGACTGACAAGACTTCTATTCCCCAAACCGCTCATTCTCTCTTGAAAGGAATGGTTTTCATTGTGAGATTTGAGGTTTTCTTGCTCTGTTTTCCTAGCCTTCTTTAAACTGGGTATCTTAAGTCAATATATCACTAACAAGCCCAGATGAGATTTTCAGTGTAGCCTTTACTGACAGAATCAAAATTACATGAAATATTGCATTTTGAGGTAGTAGTGACATGTATGCAATCAAGAAGAGGTAGATTCTGATCTGGCCAGGTGAAATGCTCCCAGTTAAATCCCATCACTTTCAAGGCTCTATGCAACCAACACACTTGTGTGCTAATAAACCTGTGGAGCTGGAAAGAGAAAATTTGACTTTCTGGTCTAATGGGAAGGATGTGAATAAAATCACAGCTGAAAGCATGGAGCAGAAAACCTTGGTGGATCCCCAAGAGACAGAGATGGCTGAGGAGGAAGAGAAGGAGGAGGTGTTACACAGAAGGGAACATCCATCTCTGAACTCAAGACCTCCTGGTCCTGACACGAGAAGTATCTGGGTCATTGGATGTGGTGGATTAAAAATTACCCTATAGGCATAAAGACACATTTTCTGAAAACTAATGAGATTTGCTGAATTTCAGATCCATGTGCTTCACTCCTTTAGACAGTCTCCAAAAATAGTAGAAGCAAGGTGGGATGTTAAATCTTGAGTCCAAGTCCTTGTGTGAGAACGTTTCCCTTGGCATGGGAGGCATTCCTGCCTCAAGATAAGGTACTGGCCAGGTAAAGGTAGCAGAGATCATGGCCAGGGGGACCATGGTCAGTTGCATGTGCTCAGCCCGTGTTCTGGGAGCACCAGAATACCTTGCTTTTCCTGCAGCTCCTGCCTCCCCTCCCAACCGGGAGGCAGGGACTGAGCTTTGCAATGTACCAGGGATGAGGCCATAGGGAAAAAGAGAAGGAAAGCAATGAAAACAAGCTGGTTGTCAGCCTCTGCTGCCTGCGAAGCTCTGCACACAATTTCTGTCCTGGGAACTGATCCTGAGCTCCCTTTGAAATCAGGGGGCGTGTGTAGAGGAATGAAGGCCGTGGGTTGATCAGCATTGATAACATGCAGCTGTGGCCTTGTTTCGAAGGCAGTGGGTTGATTGACATGGATGATGTGCAGCTGTAGCTCCTTCCTGCTAAGTGGTTAAATAGCCCCGAGGAGTGTGAGAGGGGGTTGGGTGGGGGAGTAGCAGTGTGGTCTGGTTGTTGGGGGAAGCAGAAGATGGGTGGCCGGCTGGCTTGCCTGCCTTGTTGCAGCCTGATAGTTTGCTTGTGCTGCAACAATTGGTGCCCTGTGTGAGGCTGAGTTGGACTCCAGCTACAACAGGTATGTGGCCATATGAAAAAGGACTAGGTCCATCCCAAAGAGAGGGTGTTCTGAAGCTAAAGGAGTGAACAAGGAAGCTTATGTCTTGTGTGTCATCCACCTTTAATATGGTCAGGGGTCCCCTTGGAGAGTGGGTCTCCCCCTCACCTTTGTGTTAGGCAGTACCTTCCTGTAACATGCAGAAATATGGGAGTGTGAAACCCTTTCAAGGCTCTATTGGAAGCCACCTTGTCAGTGCCTTCTCATTCTGGCCACAGAGAAGTACCAGATGCAATCAAAGATCAAGATGTTCCCAGCATCTGGGCTGCACTACAGTGTTTCAGAACTACCTCAGCCTCCTGCTGTGTCCAAAATGGTGGTACCACTCCAGCTATGGTCCCATGAGAAAGGGGTTGCAGGTGGCCCTGCTCTGCCACAAACAGGCATCCATATAGCCAAGCAGGGAAAGGCAGCAGCATATCAATGTCAGCCCACCTGAAAAAGAGCAGGTCCTCCCCAAATAGAAGGTAGGATGCAATTAGCCCTAAGTGGGAATTTGAAGCATCCAGTGTTGATAACATAACATCAACTACAGACCGCTGAAGAGCAAAAAGCAAGATTCCTTCCCACAAACTCAAGGTTAATACTTTCTAACACATTTATTAGCTATGCTTAATTTACATTCTTTTCCATTTGGCTGTGAAAACACTAGCATAAGTGTGAATACAACCTCCATTTAAATATCTGTATTTAGTTCCATTCTTCCCCTTCCAGTGAAAGTTTTGGTGGCAGACAAACTTCTGATGGACAGCTTGCATTCACATTGGCTTTCCGTAGGTTTTGGTGTGTTATAAATATAAACTAGTTCATAGCCAGATATTACCTTAACTGTTTACATACTAACTGGGAGCACATAACATACAGACTTGGCTTTATTTAGCAATTTAAACTTGAAGTTTTACTGAGTGGTTAGCAGACAAAATGTTACATTGTGAGGGTTTTTTTTCTCCCCGTGCCCTACAATATTTTACTTTGATTAAAGCTGTACTGAGGTAAAATTGCACATCTCGCGCAAAAAGCAATTTACCTCTACTCTTACTGAAGTTAACCATACTTATTTGTCCCAGCATAATGTATTTTTCTACTGCATTCTAACTGTGGTGCTTTATCATATGAACCAAGTTAGATTTAATCAAATTCAGTTTGTGTTGTGAATTTTAAGACATTCATTCAATTAGTTGGAATAAAAGCAGCACATTAGGAAGAAAGATTAAAGTTGAAAAATGCTGCTGCTGATCTGTGCGTTCAGTGCTCCTTCTGCACCTTTCTCACCCTGAAACATTTCTCATGCTTGGAGAGGCTTCCTGACATTCCCCCCCCCCCCCCCCCTTTCTGTTTCTCAGATTGCTGGTGATATTCATGGGATAAGGAAGATAAGAGTAATTTTATCAGGTTGCTACACCCGTGTAAGACCTGACCAGTTTTCCTCCTGCTGTGCCTGTCGTAAGCTTTTTCTGGACACTGGTGGACAATAATGGCACCACATTCAATCTGGGGCTTTTTTAATGTATTGGAGTCCACTGGGAAGCCACAGCACTGCTCCCCAGTTGCACTCCAGCTTACCAGTGCCCCTCAGCTACTTTTCTATTACTCTCCTTGTTGCCACCTGGTGGGAAAATGGCCATCACCCACTCGTGTTTGCCTTTCGGACCTGGCTGAGCAGCTCAGGGAGGCCAGTGCAGGAGCTGAGGGGTACAGAGAGGGTCGGTCAGCTCCTAACGCCCCTTTCCAGCAAGCAAACTACTTTCTCCTCTCAGTCTTCCTATAGCTTCCCTCTAAAACAATATATTTGCATACATAATAAGCGTTTTGTGGGTATCGGGTTGTTTTTACTGTATTGTCCTGTGTACTGAAAGCAATATCCATTAATTTTTATTAGCATCTTACCTTTAAGAAAATTTTGATGCTTGCTGTTAATACATCTTACGGCTGCAATTCTCCTCATCTGGGAATTCTTGATTAATTTGGCTTAGGTTCACCAGCCTGAGTGATTTGAAAAGGCCATTGTAAAATAATAGAAATAAAAATGTCTTGGTGCAGTCAGAGTCCACTCCCTCAACTGAAAAATGTGGTGTTTTTACATTTTGAGACAGTTTCTCAGACAGCCAGACAAGGTGACATTAAACAAATCACGCTAATTACAACACAATTTATGTAGAGAGATTTTACTGGTCTGCTAATACTTGGCAGGAGCTGCCAATTACAAATGCTTCAAAAGAGAGCATTTCCAGCATTAACTTCTTTGCTTCTTAGGGAAAAGGAATGATGGAGCCTTTTGAGTTCCCTTGGTGGTGCCAAGGGAAGCAAGCCCAGTCCAAGCGCAGAAGCAGGGGTCGGAGACCTGAGTTTGGCTCATGGGTTTCAGACAGAGTTGCACACACCAGGCTGCAGCCCCGGGGAAGATCACCCCTGAATGCACACCATGCCAAAACAAATCAGCAAGAATTGGTGTGGAGGCTTTGCATCATTTTTGGCCTCCATTATCTAACACCAAGTTTCCAGCTGTGCATCATCCCCAGAGGTGCAGAGGAGACACTGCCATTCTCCTCTGGGGATGTTTTGCATGGTTGATGGTACCTCATACAACAGAGGGAAAGATCACACCCTCTGTGCATTAGCTGCCTCATTAATGAACCAAGGATTAAAAATTTACCTATAAACTTGCCAACAGCACCACAAAATTTTTCCCAGGAGCCTGTAAAGCACATTAAGCTTAAACCTCAGAGATAGGCAAGGCTTTGCCTCTTTATTACTTAGTTTAAGACTGTGATCGTGTAAGATGTTATGTCTCCCCCTCCAACCCCTGCTAGTGGTTACCTTCACTTTTGCAGAAGTGACAAAAAGGGTATGGGGCACCCACATCGGTGCTTACACCAATGTCCTGGGAGGTGTTTAGATGCATCATGCTGGTTTTGCTACAGGGACAACAGCAGCCTGCTAACAGCAAATGGCTTTAGGGGCAGGGCTGGGGAGGAAGGCAGAAGGGGAAGAAGGCTTGTAATACCCTCTCACTGAGGGGATTTACTGGATGAGTCCCTGTCAATGTTGTCTGGCCGGGGCTCTGTCCCGTGCAGTGGCCACTGACCACATGCAGGAATGCAAAGCTCTGGGTTAGACCCCTACCTCAAGGGAGAGTGAGGAGGCATGGGAAAGGGTCCTCAAAAATCAGCTGCTCAGAGCTAAATGAGCTCAGACCCTTCCTCTGCCTTCTCTGGGACAGCCAGAAAGAGAAGCCAGTCAGAAAATCAGCTGGCTCCCTGGAACAGTAGAAATGCCCTGGCAAGCTTTTCCTCATGTGCTCAAAGGAGGACAGTGTGAATAAATGTGATCTGGAGATTCTCAGATAGGCTGGTGGCTGGGATGCCTCACTCAGGCAGCGGGTTCAGATCCTCCCCCAAAGCAAGCTGAACTCAGCTCTCTGAATTGGTAGCTGAACACAGGGCTCCCAGCACTCAGCCAAGTTGCTCTCATTCTCCCACACTCATTTGTGTAGCCCGTGCCTGACTTTAGGATCCCTTGGAAATGCCCATGAACACGGACATGCTTCTGCAGAGCTTGGGAATCTTCCTGGGCTTCTTACAGTTTGCTTTGAGGTAGATTTGCAAGCAACTCTGCATCTGTGCTTCAGGGGCTTCATGCTGCTGGTAGGAGTTAATGATCTCTGGTGAGTCCTGGATACTTGTAGGAATTGTCCAGGAGGTAAGCTGTATTTTGAAAGGGTCACAAGTACTGTAAATGGTAGATATAGCAACAGCTGGAGATAGGAAAACCTTAGTGGGTTTTGGTGGAGCTGGTACTTTTTGCATCCATAAAGGAAATGCAAACTTTTGTCCTGCATAAAATAGTACCGTTAAGTCCTGCAGTGCTCGCATAATTGGTGAGTACTCCTTTGGAGCTGTTTGCCTTTGGCTCAGAGTGATTTGCAAAAAGTGGCATAGAGGAGATTTGGGCGGCAGGTTAGTACAAGGGGTAAAGCTTCCATGGGGAATGAAGCCTCCTGGCTTTACCAGCCATAGGAATTCCTGGGAGCTGAAGTTGATCCGCATCTCTCCTCAGCAACCTCTGGGAGTTACAGCTGAGTACTAGCAGAGGCTCTCCTGCAGTGGGAACAGAAAGAGCTAATTTGTGTTCACAGCTGTACCTGATGGCACGCGTGACTGTTGCTTGCCTGTGTTCAGGCACATTTTCACACCTGACTCAGTTAGTCCAGCCACAAGCCAACACTGTCTGTGGTTACATGGAAATTCAGTAAGACTGGGAGCATGTATGTATAGCAGGGGAGAGAAGCAGGCCAGAAGAGTTACTTCAAGCAGGTGTTGGTGATAGCTGCTGGTAAACAGTAAGTTATCAAAAGAAAATAGACCTATATATGTCTTCAGAATAAAAACCAGCATCTGCACCTGAACAGGGTTTGGTGTTTGCTAAATAGCTCCACAAGCAAGAGAAGAGCTTTATTGACAGAAGGTTTTGCATAAAGCAGTTGTTGTTTACACTTGAAACTGGTGTACAAATAAAGCCATCACTCTTTACTGCCAATCCTCCTCTACCCCGAGCCAGAGCAGTCTATGTAACTGCATGACCATGCTCCTTGCAATTATTCCTTGCAGGTGTAGCTTTTATACACATTCGCCAACAGTTGTTCAGGTCAACTCACATGCTGAGCCCTATTTAACCCAACAAAGCAATGTGGTAAGGTAAGCAGGGAGGGCATTGTTCGGAAAGGGGAACTTTGGCCTTGGATAGAAAAGGGACAACATGGAGTTAATTTTCTGCTTTGAATTGCCCTGCAGAATTTAGCTTTTTTCACTGAGTGTCAGGGGAGCCCACAGAGACAGATCACCATGGACAGAAGTTTCCTTGTGCGGCCGCCTCAGTTCCCTTTCCTTCCATGGGCAGCAGTCACAGCCCTGTAGACTGACCTTCAATTGGATAAAAAGCTAAGCCTAAATTGTAAAACACTATAAAACATCAGGTCTGAAATCCCACCTTTTTCTCCTTCCCCATTTATGCTCCTTTTATACAACTGCCATCGTCATCTGTTTCTCCTGCACCTTCTTCCTTGCTAAGGTAGGTCACATAACGTGGTTTCACCTTGACAGGGTCTATTTTTGGAATCATGACCCTCTGGTACCTCTCACTGTAGCTGCACACCCCCTGCAAACCCCCAGCTCCAACAGATGTGCCATTGACACAGACACAGACTTCCCTGCCCCTCTGCACCAAAAATGCCCTCTGCCAGGGGTCTGACTTGAAGGAGACAGCAAGCCCTAGGTTATCGTGCTGTTTCTGCACCCCTGAAAGCCACCAGGAGCCTGGGGTGAGAGAGTTCTGCTCCGATGGAGGGGACACAAAAAGGGGACCAAGGGACTAAAGCCCCGTGGGTGCTCACTGGATGCTTGAGGTGACTGGGAGGAGCACAGGGGGGTGGTGAGGAGGGAGGAAAGTCTTGGGAGAGGCCAGGAAGAGGGGAGCTGGGTGCTGGAGTAACCCCAGGAGGAAAAAGATGGAGAAGCAGAAAAGAATTGCCAGTTTTAGCAAGGGAAAGAGGTAGAGATGGCAGTAGGAAGCCCTAAGCATCGTTATACTGTGGTGCATAATGGTAACACAGTGTTGTCACAGCTACGCTTTAAAAAATCACAAGCTAAGTCTTAGAAAAGCTTGAAATTAACTTAAAAATCTAGAGACTGCTTAAAACAATGTTTGACTCTTTTTCGCTTCTCATGTGAAAGGAGGACTCTGGTCTTGTCTTCAGGCTTTTTTCTAGAAATCAATATTTGAGAAAACAATTCTCACCAAGCTGTGTGAC
This sequence comes from Falco rusticolus, assembly GCF_015220075.1. Taxonomy (NCBI): domain Eukaryota; kingdom Metazoa; phylum Chordata; class Aves; order Falconiformes; family Falconidae; genus Falco; species Falco rusticolus. Next base: position 76,668,186 of record NC_051189.1, read on the forward strand.
TCAAAGAACTGGGGCATTGGGGGAAACATCAAATATCGCAAACCTTACCACTAAACGGCAAGCACTAGCAAGTGAGGGATTAGGTTTTCTCTGGACCTGCCCCTTTAAGTTCCTGGTAGCCTGCTTTTTTTGCAGAGGTAGCTTTGATTTAGCAGCAAAGAAATGAGGTGGGAGGGACAGACCGAATACTCCCTCCTGGATACTTTCCTCTTGTAGTTGCATGTGATGCTGTCACTTACTCTTGGCTAGCAGTGGGAATTTTTGCATCCATAAAGGAAATGCAAACTTTTGTCCTGCATAAAATAGTACCATTAAGTCCTGCAGTGCTCGCATAACTGGCAAGCAGGGAGCACAGATATTTCTTGCGCAGGCATTCGCAGTGCTCCACGCATTCGAAGAGGCAATGGGAAACAGAGTCTGGTCTCAGCTCATCTGGCTTCAAGAGACAGATGCTGAGCAGAGGCTCAGCCTGCTGCCCAAGCACAGGCACAGCAAAAATCCAAGGCACAGACCCACACCCCAGCTGTGAAGCACTGTGAGGTACAGTGTTGTCCCCCTAGCAAGCTTTGTTTAGCTCTCAGAAACTCCTGACAAACAGTCAATGTCCCCAAACTGTTCTGGCCAAAATTTCTGGATGGAAAAAGAGCATATTTCTAGAGAAATCTCAGCTGTATGCAAACCCCCCCAAAACCTGGTTCCTCATTCAGACACCGAGTGATAGCCAGCCCAGCCTTCAGATTCACAAATGCAAACCCCAGGTCCCCATGTCCCTTGAGACAGTGTGAGAGCTAATTTGGGCATCTGCAGAAAATCCAGATAAAATCAAGCTCATCTCAATCTGTCACCCAATGAGACATCTGATGTATTTGAAAGTTTATCTCACCTTTTAAAATCAGCTGTGGCTCCCTTTTAAAGTCTGAAATCATCACACATAATAAATTTCTTTATGGAAGTTTACCTTCTTGAAGTTAAACTAGAATAGGAAGTGGCTATATAGACACTATATAGATTAAAACAGGCAGTTTACCAGTGGTTTACAGTGATGTATATTGTCTGTAAGGAAATGTATCAGTGGTCCCCCATACAAAAAATATCTTTCTACCACTATGGAATGCATTAAATGACACATTTTAATGCATTTTTTTCTTCTCCAGTAAGAAAAAGTGATTTGTCTGGATATCTCACTTGCCTGAGCCAAACCCCAGGGTGCATAGTGTCATCCGTGTCATTGCTAATATTTCTGGTAGTTTTCTTTCCGAGGACTCTTCCTCCTAGTTGAGGTGATCAAAAGCAACAAATAAAAAAGGGCTTAAGTTTATTTCCTTGTTTACATGTTTTCTGTCCCCTGAAATATATCTTACAAGCATGATGAATATGAACTGGAAGAAATAATCTTTAAATTCATAAAGATATGTGCACATAAATTAGTCCTATGCTCGATTAGACTACACATCTTTCCTTCAAAGGTAAAACACTTTTCCATTTCACATCTGGTTTTTTTAAGACTTATATTTTCTGGGATTCCATAGATCACCCAAAACTACAGATACTCAACTCTCAAGCAAGTCTTCATCATTCTTTAGAATTCTATTTCTTCCCAGGAAAAAAAAATCAGTAGTTTTTGTTAACTATGATCAACTAATGATGTATAAAACTAATGATTAGTCAAGAGGTTTAAATAGTTAAAACTCTACTGCATGTGAAGCAGCTCCTGATGACACCAGGTATCGTTGTCTAGAATCACACTGACTCCATTCACTTTTTTCACCCCAGGAAGACAGAAGAATCCCCTCGAGAGACACCACTATGCAGTATTGGAAGATTTCCCACCAGACACAGTTAACAAAGACTCGGCAGGGCCCCCGCGGTTGCAGTCCCCTGTTCAGGAGCGGTTCTGGACTTGTGCTGAGGCTCTTTGGGAGCCCCACATCTCATCCCCCATCACTGAGGGCTCCCTTCGCCTCTGCCCCAGCTGCACCAGGTGACACTGTTTGTCCTCTGCCTTCTTCCAGCCATGCTGGCATCCAGCATCTTCTGAGAACTTTCTGCTGACTGTGTTTCAGCTGTACGTTGATGGGGGATTTATGGCTGCTTCTTCACGGCTGACTGGCTGTGCCAGCTCTGGTTTCCCACTCAGTGGCTCCTTCTGCTTGACCGTGGATGGCAAGAGAAGCAGTCAGCAAGCCCTTTCTCTTTTCAGCTGTTTCCCAGTGAAACATTAGCACGTCAGACTGCCAGACAACACACCACAGATTCTCCCACATATTGCTTCTTCTCTTCCTTTTTTCACGTCAAGAGCTAAAGAGGTGGATGACAGATTTCCAGTGGGGCGGGGGTGGGGGGGTGGGGGGGGTGGAATTTGTGCTGAGCACTGCTATTGCAATGTCTCTGTCTTTTACACTTGAATGGGAAACGGGCCCTGAGGCAGTAAAGCCAATAGCTTATCCACAAAGCCTCTGGCTAATTAGTTACTTAAAAAATAAATAAAAAATAATAATCACAATATGTCAACAGAGGAAAGAGGGGTTTAAAAGGGTATACCTTTACAGCTATAAATTGCTAAAGAGAAAGAATTACAGGACAGTACAAAGGGTCAATTCAATAAAAGGAAGGAAAGAGACACCTGAGTTTCCTTGAACTCACCAGGGAGGCAGCTGTGTTCAGCACGCTCACTGCACATACGTGTAGCTGGGTAATTGCTAAGTTAGGAACTGAAATAGCAGCATGTGGGCATCATCCAAAGCAGAAAGCAGACACACAGAAAAAAAAATCACCAGCCCAGCCTTGGGCAAAGTTTCGCTGCATGCGGAGTAGATCAACTATTTATTTCTGAAATTTACACTTTGTAAAGCATAAATAAGCAGGGAAGATCAGCGTGCTCCCCCAGCAATGTACATACCCTCTGACAGATACTGTGTTTGCCTGTATCTAATGAGTGCAGCCCCAGAAATGAGACTAGAGCCCTGCAGGGTGTTGCGTGTTCTCACATTGCATTTTTTAGAAAGCAGCTCAATTAATCTGAAGGTTAACTTAATTAAGCAATGCTCACCTCCATATCAGGCTCTTTTAGGCTTTTACCTCATACCAGGTACTGTGGAGCCATTCATTAGGCCTCACAATGTGTGTCTCAGCGAGGTAAATATGCGCTAATCGCATTTCACAGAGGGTTCAGACAAAGGCAGAACAGTTATGCCCAAAGTTTTGAACATCTGGCCTTTGGGAGCTGTGTAGGGACACAGGAAAATCTAGGGCAGGAGAAGGAATCCCACAGCACCCAGGGGACCTCAAGAGACAGACAGAGGAGAAGAAGGAGGTTGGAAATGTACAGTCGCCTGAAACACCGGCTGGTGTTTGCATAGCTCCAAACTGTTGCTGTACATTCAGGGTTGGCCACCAAGGTTCTCAGGGCTGGGGCTGACTGAAGAAAACACAGTCACCCCTGTCCCTGCAGCTGGGAGGTCCCAGAGAGCCACAGGCACTAGGATGGTGGCACTGGAAACAGTATATATAGGAAATGATAATAAGGATCATTTCTGGTCCATTTTAGGGTCATGCTTTTCTCATAGAAAAAAGGAGAGCTCACACCCATCAATGAATGTCAACCCTGGCAGGGCAGTGACAGCACAAACCCTGTTGGAAACCCCATGTGCAAACATGACTCATGTCGCCTGCATGCGGTGAGCAAGCCAAGTCACAGCGAGCCTAGCTGTGATGCACATGCCAACATGGTGGTGGTGGTGCAACCTGGAATCTGGCACAGGGATGTGTGCCCAGGAGTGCTGGATACCAGGAGGAACTGTCTCTTGTTTTCACATGATGGAGAAGGGAGTTCACCCTGTTGTCCTACAGTCACAGATACCGCAGCAAAAGAAACCTAAAGGAACCAGACAAGGTTACCAAGAGAGAGAATAAAAGTTCTGAAAGAGGTTTTCAAATCATCGTGCCTTGAATCCATGTCCCAATTACAGTCTTCCTGCCTGTCCTCACACTCCCAAGTTATAATTCCTTACCCCCACTTTTATTTTCCTATAAAAGAACAAAACAAATGTGAAGTATTGTTATAAGAAGCACAATGCCATAATCAGGTTAAGAAAACAATCAACTGAAATCTGATGTATATTACTGAAAACTTAATTCTGAAAAGCTTCATTTGCTCATTGGGGACACTCGTCTGGTTTACAATGTCACTTCTGTTAGAAGTGTTTTTAAGGACAGATAATTCTGAGAATGCAAGGAGTCTGATGGTCTTGTGAATTTGGCATGCAAATTTATCAGGCAGAGTCAACCTCTGTTTCCATGCCTATCAGCACCAATAAAAAGCATGTGTGTCTTCACCTCACTTGAAGAAAGAAGGAGAGAAAGAGAGGAGAAAGAAGAAGAGAAGCAGAGAGAGGAAAGGAGGAAGCAGGTGGATTTACAGCAGCACGAGGAGTTAGCAGCAGAGGTGAGAAGAGCTGTATGTACATCACCTGCACACTGTCCCTCTCTCTGTTAGCACTCTGCCAGTTCTGTACCTGCCTTCAGAATAAGTTCCTTGGTGCTACTTAATTACTGCATAGTCTCTGAAGTTTCAGAGACAAATAGATCTATCGTTAACCCTGTTTTCATTTTGTCCTATTCTCAGCATTTTCAAAAACGCACCACCTCCCACCCCAGCCTCAACCAGTTATACTAATCTTTTTCCATCTTACCTCAGAGATTCCTCAGCATTTTTTATACATATTTTCATGAATCAAAGGGGTTGCTTAAAAGCTGGTATTTCCCATATGATGCTGTTTTTGAGGTAACAGCCTCAATAGTTGATCAGGAGCTAACCTTTCCCCTACTAGAACAGGGGCCCATGTTTTAAGGACTCATGTTGCTCACCTTCATGTTCATATCGACCTTATTTTAAAAAAGCAAGCATTTCTCTTGAAAAAATTAGAACCATGGTATCCCCAACCTCCCCAAACTTCTAGAGGAACACCTATGTGCCCTGATGCAGGAATTCAGCAGCCACTACCCTGTGGAAGTGAGAATGCCTCTTCACTGCCTAACCTGGAGAGGTCTTGGACACACATGGATTTGCAGCTTTAAGGAGGCTCCCAAATCTTAGCCATTTTGGGGGGCCTTTAGACAATCTTCATTTCAGCATCTCTTGCTTTCCGGTGCTCAAATTCAATTACACATGCTGTGAGCAGCCTAGCACAGCTAGCACAGCTCCGTATGGTGTGCTGACTGTTTTTCCAAACCTCAAGGATTTGACATGGGAAGTCACACTCAGCCAACTACACAGCAGAGGGCAATGATTAAAAAGTTTCCTCTCTAAAAAGAGAAGGACCGATTTTATTGGCAAACCACCAGCAGCAAGAGATTATGCTAAGACTGTAAATAATGAAAACATGATAAAAGTATATGTTTTTTTCCCTCCTCATCCCCTTTACTATGTTTCCTGGTATAAAATCAATAACCTTCTGTTGTCCACTGGTTTCCTCATTTATGGAAGACTTAGAGCCCTCTTGAGGTTTGAGAGGTTGCCTCTGCAGTAAAGAGCCGCATGGGTTTATGCAGGCATCTCCTGGCTCACTGGGCAGGCCAGGAGGAGCGCTTACTGGTGTGCCAGCAAACGGGAGCTGAGAGCTACATGCTTAGGTAGTCCTGTAAAGCAAAGCCGAGGAGTAGAGCTGGAGACACATTGTTGAAAGGAGCATAAGTGGAAGCTTTTGCCAAGCAGTGTGGGGCTACGAAACCCACAGATGGTTTGAGATTACCTCCCAGTTCGTGGCTTGGAAAATGTATTATGTGTTAAGAGCTACCCATGCTGCTAAGAGCACATAGTTTAGCCTAAAAGCCAGTCTGATTAATTCATACACAGGCCAGGACTGGGAGCGACAGAATACAGCTGGGTAATAAAGAAAGCGATCAAGAGAAAATACGCTTCGGAGCTCTGTGGTAGTAGAGATACTGGGTGCTATTAGAAGTCAGTGGGATTGATGCTGGGGCACCTTTAGAAAAGGCAGCAGATAATAAGAAACAGCATTAAGAACAAATCAAGGTGGAGAAAATTTACTGCTTTCTTCACTGAGACTGTGGTTGGAAAATCTGGAGAGAGATAGTGAAAATACTAAAAGAGGCCAAACAAACAAATTCCACTAGAACTATCAGAGTGTTTTTAAATCATATCCTTTAATAATCTACTATTTGCATTACCATAACATGCCATTGCATTATTCGGGCCTGCAAACAATTGTTGAGTTCCCAACTTCTGCTGCTGAAAAAAGATGATGACCCGGGGGAAAAAAATTCTGTAGTAAATACCTCAGCATGAATAATAAGATGAGGTTATTTAAGTGACAGCTCCTTGAAAAATTAGCCTAACTTCCTAATAACTGTACTACATAGCTTAAAGAAATCTAATTTTATCTCTGCCTCCCACACAGTAAATCTCCCTATCACATTCTTTCCTTGCTTCATTGCTATTTCTTTGCTTAATAATCAGCTACTTAAAAGATTGGGGATAATGTTAATAATGGGCAAATTAGATACACAGAAATGTTTTCTGTGCTTTCAGAGGCACCCAGCATGACTGTCTTTAAATCAAAACCGAGGCTTGAGGAGGGAGCACAGAAACCTGGGCAGGCTGCAGAGGAATAGGGCAAGGACTCTGGCTAACTTGGTGTCGAGCAGACAACATTTGTCAGTGTTGCAATGGTAAAATATTTAACAACGGGAGCTCCTCTCCCCTTCAGCATTTTTCTCCCATAAACTAATTAAGCTATAATATTATGAGCGCTTCCTTTCAGGCTAGGCTTTGCTTTTAGCATGACTATGGGCAGGCTGGGCAAAGCTGGGTTATTGTTTTGATGAAAAAACTGGCACTACATTTTGCCTCAGTCTCCTTTATTATTTTTTTTCAAGCTCTACACAAAGCCACTCATATGCCCAATGGCTCAATCTCACTTCCAATTAAGTCAATGATAAAACTCACATTGACTTAAATGGGAGCAGGTTTGCATCCCAAAGGCTAACAGTCAAGGCTTTTAACATTCAGATTACTAATAGGGAAACTAGAAAGAGTTAGAAAATGTAGTGGTCTTTTCTTTTCTTAGGAGCAGTAATTCAAAGTGAATAGAGTAGGCATGTTTGGTTTGAAATTATTTTCAGGCAGAAAAAATAAGTAGTGAGTCTATTTATAATGCAGTGATTCAGCTCTTCTTGTAACGTAGGGATGGATCTGTTGCAGAGAAGGAGGCAGCACGGAATAAGAATTACCAGCTCTCCCTTCAAATAGTCTGCAAGCCCTTCCTTAGCCCTTACTGTATTACCCAGCCTGTGCAACAGTGTACGCTGCTGTTGCAATGGTTTGGCCAGTTAACTCGGTTATGTTGGAGCCTACCGCTGAAGAAAGAGCAAAAGCCCTGTCATGCTCCAGGCACTCAGCGTCGGCCTCCTCCCACGGACAGGGCCCATACAAGGCCCAAGAAGAAAGACAATTCGGTTTTCTTTTTACAGCATCAACAAACCCAAGCAAAAGGAAGAGAGCAGATTAACAATGGCCACATTAACGTTAATTTCTCTCACATGAACCCATATGCTTTCAGGGCAGGGTAATGCACCAGTTAAAAAGCCTGGAGAGAAGGTTTTGGAGACAGCTGAGTGGAGACACTCAGCATTTAAATGTTCCACAAACCCTTCAAAGGTAGCTGCTCCCGCTCCACCCGGTTTCCCCGTGTCTGTGATCCTGACTCCTGAGAGAAGGCAGAGGCACCTGCACAGGAGGGCAGTGCTCTGGGAGCTACAACCCACTGGCAGGAAAACCGGCTTCTCCTCCTTTCACCTCTCGCTGCCTCGCCCCAGCAGGAAGAGGGATGCAGGCTGCCGGGTGACTGAGCCACGGTCCCCGGCACACAGGGGCTTCTCCCAGCCGTGAGTGAGTAGGGAGGACATTGTTACCACCGACTGGGCCTTGAAATCTGCTCCCTTGCTGGGCAGCACGCTGCAGCGAACCTGTGCCTCGTGGATGCTCCGCTCGATTCCGGCAGGCGTGCAGCTGGAGGGCTGCCACAGGCACCCTGCGGCTCCCTGCCCGGCGCCGCCCCAGTGCATACAGTGGAGTCATTCTGGGGAGGCTGACACCATGGAATGTTTGGAACCTTCTGCCAGCTGGATTTGATGTTTTTTCAGGATGTCCATGAGAGCCATAGTTATAACCACATGTTGTGTGGGCCTTGCTGTGGAAAGTCTTTTCTGTCTATTCTGGGTATCATTTGTTTGTCACCTGGTGTATGCGTTCCACCTATGGCTGTCCTTCATCTCAGTGCCTTTTCTACTGCTTGCTATTTCCCTGCTAGCAGGGTGGAAGGAAACGTGTTTGATTTTTGTGGTGTTTGTTATTGAACTCAAACGGAGAATGCTGAACTGCAGCGCTGCCCGAGGAACCTGGTGTGGTATGTCCACACAGGAGGGAGAGGTGGAGGTGACAGCTTTTGTGAATGACATTCAAGTTCAGCTTGCAGGTTTGCAACTCTTCTGAAAAATTGAAATGGTTCATGCAGCAAAGACTGGGAGCAAATTTTCATGACCCATCACTGTAATGGGAAGCCAGGTGGCTCAGCAGAAGTTGATGGAGCTGCTCTGGATGAATACGAGGGTAACAGGCGTCTACAGCATCAGCTCCCAAATGTTTGCACCTCTTTCCTCCTCAGCCTGTAATCCAGAGAATACACCTGCACACACCCACACAGGCACTGTTTTTGTCTCCTTTTCTGCATCATTCTCCTCTCCAAACCTTTTTTGACTGTCATGGATTTAGAATTCAAAACAGTGCCAGCCTCCTTCTCTAATTAAAGCAGAGATCGTGGTTTTGCATTTGTGTCAAATGTTGAGGGCCAATGGCATTACAAACAAACCATGAAGTGGATACTGAAATAGTAGCTTGCTACTCTTGGAGGAGGAGGCAGTGCAGTCCTGGAGGCTGTGGGTCCCCTCCTCTTCCCCTCTCCCTTGCTCAGCCCCCGGCTCTTCCTTGCTCCCTCCCAGCCCCTTTAGAGCAGTATGACCTGAGCTGAGGGCCTTTACCCACTCCCATGCTTTGGATGCCCTAATCCCAACATGATTCCCTCCTGCTCCAGCTGCACTGCGCGACCTACAGACACCCTCAGCCCTGTATATCTCAGAGCTTTTCTCTGGCATGGTGACGGTGAAGAAACCAATGGCATCACGTAGGAAATCCCACCCATCTCCCTGCTGCTGCTGGCTCCCCCTCATCTTTGGAGAGCAGAGTAGAAAAGTGTCAAAAGTACAGTGGGGCCAGACAGGAGCCCACAGTTGAGGCGAGGGCACCCAGCGACTCTGGTGTGGTTTGGTACTGCATGCACGAAGCCCAGCAATGCTGCTGTGGTGTCCGCATGTCAGCTAGCAGCAGGATGCAGGAGTGTTCAAGACAGGGCTTGTACTGCCACAGCAGCCACTCTGGCTTAAAAAAGGTAGCCAACTTTGACAGAAGTCCTCCCACAGCTAGTTAGCTTTGCAGACCAGTGTGAAGAGGAAAGAAATCTCCTCCCTGCTTTCCTACAGTCACAGGCACAGATCTGACTCACCCTGTCATTCGCACTGGGATTTTGAGTCGACTCTGTGTCAGAGTTACCAGATTGCTCTGCCAGATCTTGCCTTGCTCCCTTTCTTCACCTGCAGGGAGGAGGGATCTCCCCTGACTGGCCTCCTTAGCCCAGCCTGGCCCCATTCAAGGAGTGCTATGGGGACCTCCATGCTGGCCATGCCTCCTTGGCTCAGCTTAATTTGCAGGGACACACTCCTTCCTGACTACTGGAAGTTCACCCAAGGCTCTTAATGGACATTTCCCCTGCATCATGACTACTTATAAACATTCTTCATTCAAATACTAAATTATTCTCTGCTGAATATATGCAATACAGCCTGAAGCCCACCTCAATCTCCCATTAACTGCATTGTTCTTGCAGCCAAGAGAAACGAGATTTATTTTAGTCAGTAAAGTGAACAAACACCACCTGTGATCCACTCAGAAAGCTGACCTAAGCTAGAAGGTGGCATTTTTACTGGTTTTGTTTGACTATAACCAAGGCTAATGGTGCATGGTTTATTATGCTTCCAGCAAAGCTGTCTTTTTCAGTTGAAAATGAGGTTTTTGTCAATTAAGTTCTCAGTGAAACAAAGACATGTACACCATAAGTATAATAATTCAAATTAAAAAAACATACTGAAAGAAAGGAGCTCTAAAGAATGGAGCTGTAAATGACAGATAAGAATTTCTTTTGTGGCTTGAGCGCAATTGCCACCTTTGTTCATATGCTCTACATAGTGATCACAGACTGAATCAGCCTGCAAATACAAACAGCCCCTTTGTTTTCCAAGCAACTCACTGGCTAAAGTAACTTATATAGTACCACTGTTTTATGGATAAACAAGCTAAGTCAGTTCCTCATCCTGTCAATATGGAGTTCTGACAATCATTAAGCTCATGTTTTGAAGAGGGATGGAGAAAATCTTTCAGTGAACTGTGTGGGACTTTCAAAGCATAAATAGAGTTTAAATGAGGACAAAGATACTTCTTTATTATATCTCTTTTTCAAAGTTAATGCAACTCCTGGAAACTTCAGAGCCTGTAAGAGTGCAGGTTTTTTCCATCCATGTTGCAAAGCAGGTTTCCTCCAGCAAAGTCAAGCTATGAGCCAAGCAGACAGTGCTTTCCCACTTTGCCCTTCAAGATGTGCTGTGCCCGACTGCCTGAACATCACATGAGAGTGTTAAAAACAGTCAGGAATTACATATTAGAGCTCGCATTCTACTACATGCTCTCTGCTGGGATGACTGAGGGTCTGAGTCTTAATACGGCTTGACGATGTCAGTACTCATTAAATCAGAGCGGGGCTGAGGGTGCTCAGAGAAAGGGAAGGATGAGAATGCAGAAGCAGAGAACAAGTGAATTCACTAAAGGTTCAGGCATGCTTGGGATAAATGTTTGTATTTCGTGTCCCGCAGTCAAGTCTCCTTCTCTATCATCCTCTGGGAACACAAGATAAAATCAGAGCCCCCATGGAGAGAGCTAGGTTGATTGTGTTGGCTTGTACTGATCTGTGCAAGAGGCCAGACCAGGTAGGAATCACATGCTCTGCCTCAGGACCCAAAGGATCTGCATACCTCATGTGAAAGGAGAGGAGAGAGAAAAGAGCCCTTTAAACGAACGCTTTAAGTTTGTTCAGGACTAAGCTTTGTTTCATTATTTGAACCAAATCTAGTGAAGCCGTTAAACTATAGACGGTAAGACTAATGCTGTAATGATTATTACCGTCAAAGGCATTTAACTCCTTGAAAACCCCTGTACTGCTGCATGTTGCACTGATGGAGCAGAGCGAAGGCTTGGACTAGTACAGGAAGAAAAAGGTCCCACCATTTTCATGCTTCATCTGTGGTTTCCACAGCAGATCTGGCAACATCTCAAACCCTCCTCAGCCCTATACCTATTATCAGTTACGTTATGCTACAGTGTTGCATTTTAATTTCTGTGTTTTCTGAGACAGAGGGAGCTGAATCTAAATATATCTCAAGCGCCAGCAGTGATATTTAGCACAGCTACTGTAATTAAGTATTCAGCCATCGCCAACAAATAAACTTCTCACTTGAGCAAATAGGTTCACTGAAAAATACCTGAATGTTTGACATAATTCCATTTTCTATTATTTTAAGATCATTAGGAGGCCTTGGCTTTCGTGATTGGTGGGGGGTGCATCTAAACTGCAAAGAAATTACCCATTTTTGATCACTGTTCTTTTATGAATGCAGACGCTGACAGCTCTAACAAAGATGCTCAGCTAGGAAGCTTTTTCTCCTATAAGAGAAATGAAATACGCTGAGTTAAAACCACTAATTATAGTTTATACGAACAATACTTCCTGGGGGGAAAAAAACACAACAAACTATACTTAACTGCTGGGTTTTCTTCTTTAAACTGGGGGTTTGGCTACAGTTTGATGGCTAACTACTTGCAAAAATTTTCTCAACTGGTACAGTCTAGCTGGTAGATTCCAGAGCAAAAAAATGCCCCTCTCCCACAGTATAGACATATTTTTCTGTCGAACCACTTGCTTTGTATTTCTAGTGCAACACTTAATATATGCAACAGGAAGCAAAGAATTTGAATAAAGATAACTGAAAAAAACCCAAAGTACATCCTTCACCTTGAGTATTTTAGAATGCTCTTGGAATTTTTGTTAGCTCATATGGGATACTTTAGAAAGGAGAAAATCACTAGGTATAATGCTTAGGCTGAAGTAAACTGGTGCAACTGCAGAGATTTATACTCTTCCACTTAAGTGCATGTGTCCCTGTTTTCTCCTGTTGTCTCCTCCAAGGTCTTCCACTGGGACTGGGAAGTTTTTCTCACTCCCTTTTCCCTCAGCAAATGTCTGAACATAACTTGTATTTGAGAATATTGAGACACAGCTTCTCTAGCAAGCATTTTCAAATTATCAAGTTTTATGCTCCTGGGATTGAACGAGATGCTGGAGGCAGAGACATGCATACACAGAGATGCAACAGCTGGGCTATTCAATCCAATGGGCATTAACGGGGCAATGGATGGCACTGGAGCATCGGTCCTCCTTGGGTTATTTTGCTAATTCTTTCCACAGACTTGCACCAAAGATCAGGAGGACAAACAGAATAGTGTAAATGGCATTGAAAACTAAGCCAGGAGTACTGACCCAGAAAGCCACTTTCTGAATTAAAGGAATCTCTCTCATTTAAATGGTAACTACACAAAGTGTGCAGGAAACACTAAGCCTGGTCAGAGAAGCGAAGGGAGAATACTTATTTACCTTTCTTATAACTACCTTTTTATTTCTCCCACAGGAAATAACAATCTAAAATGGACTACAAAACCACCAGATTTATCAGGTAAGGGAATCTTCAATAAAATCTGCGTTGGGATGATTAAAAGACTGGCTCCTGCTATTCTTAACCCCTTCAGCAGAGTTTCGTTTTGTGTCCATCGCCACTGAAATCAATGAATACAGAATAGGGCAAGGTCTTAATGATCACAGTCACTTAGATCTTACCCCAGAATTTAACCATGTTTATTGCCACATGAGATGACATGTCTTTGTAGCTTCCTAAAAGATGTCAAAATGGAAGGATCGCCATGACAACATCTATGTTATTTTAACAACTCAAAATACAAATTCAGAGCCATCTTCTGGGTATTTTAGTGGCATACACAGTTTTTTAATGCAGAAATTTAAACCATTATATCCCAGCATATCCAGTCTAATGCAGTATTAAAAAGGAAGATTTCAGCTGGATATGCTTTAATACTTTATTAGATGGGACACAGTGGCATGCAATGTTTTAAACAAGTGGCAAAGTTAAGCCAAAACAAAGAAGTTGTGCTGCAGCTCCTACTAAAGCTGAGGCTTACCCTGAAGTCAGTTGCTGAAGAAGTGAAAAATTTGTCCCAGTGGGAAACAAAAAAATTCAATGCTAATCATAGGCATGTTCTCTGCTCAAAACATGTGAGGCTACTTAATTCTATTTCAACTGAAATCTCACACCTACATCTGCTCAAGTACAGAAAACAACACCTGCTTAGTTACAAAAGGGCAGATCACGAGATACTTGCAAAGCGTTTAGTGTTTAATTCAGTGATTCTAGTCAAATTTGCAGCAAGAAACAAGGAGACCAGTGCCAGTGGCATTGTAAGCACAGTAACTTTTACTACCTGATTTAGATCTTTCAATCTGCATTCAAGAACAGGCAGAAAACTGACATCTCCTCTGGACCTAGGAGAAAGCTTCAAAGGCTAATGCCAAGGATCACATTCCTGAGTCTGCTTCTCTCAGATGTTCAGTGAAGTCCCACGCCTGTACCCGTCTCTCACTCTCTCTTTACACCTCTTTCATGTTCATTTCTTCTACTTGTCTCAGACTCAGTTGAAAAGATGTGCCCCTCTGGCTGCAACACAAGACACGAGGGTTCAGAAAAGCTCCCATGTCCTGTGTTGTAGCCGGAGGTCTCACAATAGTTTAGTGCAAAACCTCTGGAGTGCAGGCTCCTTTTGCAGGCAGAGCTCTTTTCCTGCACTTTTTGAATTCAACCTATGTGTCAATCTGCGAAAGAGAAGTGGAGAAGAATGGAAATCAGGTACTTGTGGGCGGCAGGCAGATAACACTGTGTGCTATGGCTACTGTCAACACTGCTAATGGAAAAACAACCCAAGTAGCTACCAACCTAGGGCAGAAAGGTCAAGTTCAGACCCAGAGCTAAAAGCCGCCGTTCAGTTGACCTCAGCAAAGACACATCAGCTCACAGCCGTTTCAATTAGCTCTACTGCCTTTCCAGCGTGATCTCCAGAACTTGAAGACTGATAGCATTCCTTCGGCAACTTTGCCAAGCACCTATTCTTTCAATGGCAAATAAAGCTAAGCAAATAATAAGCAACTGATCACGTATACACAAATTGTACCTTTTGTTTCTTGTTTGCAAATGCCCTTACACAGATCACAACATTTCCAAATCTGTTATGCACAATTATATATGAATGCCTTAATAATTAATAATCCCAGGTCTGCAGATCACTTATAAAGAGTTGTGAACATTTGCAATTCACACTGCATTTCTTAATTATATAAGTCATAAAAACTTATTCTTGATGAGGTTAGCTGTCTAATTAACTGACACTGTGGATACACAGCTCAAAAATTCACTTTTGGTACACATTCAAACTTTTGAATTTAAAATGGGTACTGCTGGGAATAGTTTCTGATAATAAAGCTCTGTGCCCAAGATCCACCGAAAACAACCCTTAGAAATGGTTCAAAGAGTTAAACTGAAATTCACTTATGAGTCTAAGTGGATATTCACAGGACAGCATGTTTTTTACTGCTTGCTTAAGTCATAAATTAATGCTAACGAAAACATTCAGAACCGTTGTTGAATTTCTTATGAGTATAGTATTTACTTGCATGTGTTCTTTTCCTTGTGGACTTACAATTCATTCCCAACTGAAATGCTTTGAGAGGCAGAGCTTGAAAAGACTCATTCTTTTTTTTTTCTTTTTTTTTTTTTTTTTTTTTAAAAAAAATGTCAATCCAGTAGAGTACATTGCTGTGCATTACAATAAAGATCAGCAATTTGGAGCCAGGCATACAAGACAAGATTATTGCTATCTCTGTTCAAAATATCTTTGGCAGATTTATTGCTTTTTTGTCCTGATTCTCTACATATCACTTTTATGCTGTTGCTACTTTGTTTAGTACTTTTGCTTCTCCAAACAAACTCGAGGAAGTGGGAGAGGAAAGGAAGTGTACTTAGCTGCTATTTTTATGAAGATGACCCACTGGATGCCTGTTCAGGCACTCTGATGGTAAGTACTCACTTTAATAGAATTTAGTAAATTACATAGACTGTTTGCTCTAAAATGTCAAACTTCTGTTAGAAAGATGTTTACTATTTCTTTTAAAACTTTCCTATCTACTTCAGATAAACTCACAGCTATCAGCTCTTTGTTCATTTCCAGACTTATCTTACACGGAATAAAGTATAGTTCAACCAGTCACAGCTCATATTAGGCAAAGGACAAAGCTATGAATTAAAAGATCTTTCCTTATGAGCACATCAAAAGGAATGCTGTCAGCATTTTTGATAATAACATGGCTTTTAAGGCTGACTAATGACAACAGTTTTCAGCCATTAGTCTGCAACTTGAAGAACCCCCAGATCTTTTTCTGTGTGTATTCTGAGATTTTTGCTATGAATTATACAGTTTATCTAGAACTTAGTTATTTCCAGCCACCTGCCTTTCTTATCTCAGCTGCATAGTAAAAAAAAAAAACAACAAAAAAAAACCCAACCATTTTTACATTCAGTGTGAAAAAAAAATCATGCCAAGCTCCATCTGTCTTACCAATTCCCTAAACTGTGCCTATATAGGCACTAAAGGAATTCAAAACACAGAGTACTAGAAACTTGGGACCAAGAATTAATCTGCTTTTTACAGAAAAATTATGTTCAGATAAAACTAAAAGATTCACTTCATCCCTATTACAGCAAGGAAATTCAAGGTTAGAGCTGAAATTGCATCCTTAAAGATTTGCTGATGCCCTGTGGAAAAAGCATGAAAATCATTTGGGTTAGAGAAGATTCTGCTTAATTAGTCTGTATTTCCTTCTTTTGTGTCTCCTCAGTCTTGTTCACTGAAGGCATTTCCAAGAGAAGTTACTTGGAGTTCATAAGCCCCTCTGGAATGGTTTCCTTGTTAGCTCTGTGTGAGATCTCAGATAGGAAGCAGGATGCATTAGCACGGCAGCCTGCCCTGTACAACGCATACTTTTACCTGCTCTATACTACCAACAGGGGTAAGTCAATTTATGGATAAATGGGAAGCCTGCTCATTCCTCAGAATTCATTTCCCTAGTCTGACAGCACAATCATCTCTCACTCCATGGCTATAAACTTTGACTCATGGTGAATACTGATGGGATGAAGGGCGAGGGAGAGTTTTGCAAATCACCTCTCATGTGATATTTCACTCCCCTCTGCCCCAGTGTGAGTGGGAAGCTGGCACAGCAAGCTGCAGGGGAACAGTCGTTGAAATTTGGCCTCTCGGATGAGCTGGTCAGCATCATCTTCAAAGCGAGCCATTCCAGAACAGTGAGCAGTGGTATCATTAGCCAGACAGTCATTACTTCTATGGTTTGCAAAAGGAGCAGGAATGGAGGCTCATAGGACTACAGAGATGTCCAGGGGGTCCTTCCCCAGAGTGAGGAGCTGCCATTCCAGACCCAGCCATCAAATCAAACCTCTAAACTGGAGATCGAAGAGGAATTCTGACTTCCACCACCCTTAAAATGTGGTGGTGTGGCTGGACCCAAAATGAGAAGGGGGTTATTCTGGAGTTCCAGAAACACATCACAGGGATACTGAAGCCACAGAATGTGAACTTGAGCCAGTGTGATTTGTCTTCATTGTCAAGCCATTAAATGTAAACTAGCACTTTGCTTGGGATCTGGATACTGTGCTCTTTGCCCATTACTATTATTAGTTACGGGAGGCATTTCTCGCTCTTGCTGGAATCAGTTTTCTTTCCCAGCCCCTATTCTTTGTTACAATTTTTTAGCTTGTGACAAATACCCTTTTGTTCTTCTAATTAAATTTCACATCTGTTCCACACCAGTTCACCTTATTCTTTGGAGAGGACAGTTGCTGGGGAACACTAAAATTTTCATTTTATAGAAAAATAAATGTGAGTATGTGTTACAATTTACTTAACCACTGTGAATTAATTTGGTGTTTAAGGTGACACTGTACTAATTACATATTAGAACATTAATGCAGGCTGTAACCATTTCCCTTTGAATGAACAGTGCACAATTCCAGCAAAGTCCTCAAGAACTGTTTTGGAATGCAAGAAAGCAATAATCAATTCTCTTGTTGATTCTATTTCAATATAAAGCAAAGGATTGTCTAACTTTATTTTTAAGAACATCAGTCTCTGTTTATTATTAGTAAAACATTTTTGACAGACTCTGCCCTTGCATGAACACAAAACCTTTTTGAACCCAATAGGTACACATCACCTCAGGCAGAATGTGGCCCTCAGTGACCTTAAGCTCTCCATGAGCCCAGTCTTCTTCTAATCTGTATTCACTGTGGGCTTTCCCTCATTCCAGACTCCAAAGCCTTATAACCATACACCCTGGGACAAGGCCCCTGCGGGACATGTGGCAGTCCTGCTTTGACATGGTCACGCACAAACATTTATCATTGGTGACTGTTAAACTTTAAGTAGCATAATTTGAGAGCATGAAGGGAACATTTACTTTTAAACATGGAAACCTTTATATGATATTTTCTGAATTAAAGACTGTGATTTAAAATAATCCTGTAAATTGAAAATCTATATCTGATGTGGCTGAAGGGGGACTTCTAGACCTAACTGTCTTAAATATAGATTTTAAATCAATATGAGTAGTTTTGGAGCATTATCGTTCAAGGATTTTGTGCCACTGCTGCTAAAGCATTATTAATTCATGTTCTTATCTTTCTCATTTCATAAAGTGTAAGGGGTTTTTTTGTGCAGGTCTATTAATGTAGGAACTATAATCCATCTTTTTCTATTTTGCCTTGGTATTGTCTCCCCAGATCAAAGTTAGATTACAACACAGAGTGAATTTCATAAATTATTTTGAATGATTTTACAGAAAAAAAAAGGAATGAGAAAAGAATGCAGGTTAAAGTCAAAAGCACATCACATATCACACAATTTACCAAGAAACAGTCAAGTCTGCTTGAGATAATCTGCTAAAACTCAGCAATAAAAAGTTTGTTTAATTTCTAAAGATGGCAGATGTCATAAAAAAAGAGGCTGATGCAAAAATAAAGCCTCCAGAGTCTGGCAGTTCTGTTCGGATGTCAATAAAAGATAATGTAACCTGTCACATTTTCAAGCATGTTTTATCCAACCATCACATTCTACCTTCACCACTCAAGCGTTACCTTCCAGGAAACATCCGCATCTGCCTGATTATCCTAAAATAATTCTGATGAAGAGTAGGTTGCAAATTAAAAGCATCTTTCTCTTCTTAGCTTTCTCTCCTTCCCTATCTCACTTTTTAATCCTTCATTTTTTATAGTTCAGCTAATTTTTTCTTGAAAGGTTAAGGAGCTAGCAATTATTTCAATGGCTCTTGCAGCTTTAGGGTAAGTGTCTCATCTGGACTTTATTTTAAGGAGCTTCCCTTCATGCTTCATACTTGACGTCTCTTGTTGAACACTGAGATTACTCTAGAGTTGTCGTACAATGGTAACTTGGGAGATATCGAGTCTTGTTCCTACCAGAGCATACAAACTGTGGTATGGAGATGGCCGGCAGTCGCCATGGATGGGTTGCTATGCTTCATGCTATGCTTCACACTCCCTTGAGCTGGTGTTGCATCACCAGACAAAATACTAAAGGCTATTGTTGGCTTTATGCTGATTTAGATGTATTCCCTTCTGGGAAAGATTTGTTGTTTCCTGTATCCATTATGATTTTTCCAAACATTTTAATTTGCCTATTAAGTCAGCCTTCACATTTTCTACCATCAGTTCATACATCGCAACTTTGCAAAGATTTGGAGGTTCCTTGATTGTTTCCATTGTCTATGTTCAATTCTGGAAAGAGGCCCCAAAAAAGCCCACAGTCCCAACAAAATGAGTGTTTATTTTGAGGCTTCTGCTGACAGCCCTCATCACTGAACTGAGGAAGTTTGCATCATACCCCCATGATATCTCTTCCTGTTGTTATGCTTGATGGATTCAATCACTCTGGTCGCTCTGCTGCCCAAATTCTGCATCAGCCTCCAAAGGAAGTCTGAAAGTCAAAAGCTCTTGTTGCTTGCTTGCTTGCTTGCTTTGTACAGCAAAAATGCATAAAATGCATGAATTGAGATCACAGCTATTCCAGGAGCCCAGAAGAGTGGAGCATTGGGTCAAGGTGAAAATGCCTGTGCTAGGATTCTTTAGCATCAGTATTTAGCAAACTCATTTCTGTGCAAGTATTCTCTCTCTAAGCAGAGCTGGTTTATGCTCTGAGGGGGCTGCAGTTCATTATCCAACAGCTTGGGTAGCACTGAGAAAGCCCATCTTCACAGACAAAACCAAAACTGAGACATGCGTTAATCCCTAAACAAAAAAAAAACCTGTCTCTTTCCTAAATCAAGGAAAAGAGGTGGGAAGCTGGCCCAGTATTTCTGCTCACTGCGGAAGAAATCCCACAGTACTGCCACTTGCAAACCAGCATTGGCATCAGTTTGGGAGAAAGGCTGTCAATGCAAGCTCTGTCTTGTCTGGCAGTGCTGTCCTCCTGTGGGCTTTGCTCTGCATGGCTGTGCTCCCTGTGCTCCCTGGGAAGCTACCAGCACGTGCCTGCTGCCACGTGTGCGCACCCTCCGATGGGGATGGTGCAGCTTGCACAGTTCAGGCTCCTTTGCCTCCCTGTTCCTGCGGGGTGAGGACACATGAGAAGACTGTCATTGCCATTATGACAGGTTGTACATTTTTTCCCCGCTTCTTATTCAGCTGTGACTTGAGCTGTCCTTCTCCCACAGAAATGCACGTGTGTAACAGGATCTGTGTCCTGCTTGTGTGCACTCAACACCGTCTTTCCACTGCTTTCTGGGTACCAATTTACCAAGCAGAGTTAGACAGTTAGTTATTAAAATTGACCTAAATAATGAAATGAAATAGTACCAAGGGAAGGCATGTGGCTATACCCATGGACTGATATAAAAGTCTCATCTAGGGGTCATGTGACCCTCATGTGACCCTCAGCCAAAGGTCTCCACGAGCTGGAGACAGGCCACTGAAGATTGCTTCCTTGAGAACTGAGCAGCTATTACAGACATTTTATGTCTGGTAGTGCTGCCACTTACTAGCTTATCTACAGTTATATGGAAAGTGTGGGGCAGAATCAGCAGTGAAAATAAGATTTTAAAGCTGGGATTCAACAGGCATCTGTTGTATGTAAAAATCCTGTGCAGATTTTGAGCTGGTGTGCAGAGGGCACCAGAAAACAGGGTTGGAGACAGGGTGTCTGCTGTGCCACACTGACGTACAGAAACAAGCCTCCCAGGTGCCATCAGCTGTGTGCAGCACTTGCCCGCGCAGCTCCTCCCAGGCAGCCTCTGGATCCAAAGTGCAAATAAAGCCTGTAAACTTCACCTCCCCAGAAACTGATTTCCACATTTACTGTTAAGCCCCTGTCAGTGTTGTCTGTTATACGTTACTGAAACATGGTGAATAATGGAGCCCATGATGGATTTAGGGATGTTCTAAATTTGCCAGTCTGTAGGTGGTTTTGTCCACTGTTAATTCCTTCCAGTACTAAGCACTGACTATTGCTTCCAGAATTAAATACTCTATGAAAAAATTGTTCCCACAGCACAACTGACAGAAATTTGAAATGATATAATAATAATGTACAGTCCATTTGCTGTCTAATGTATGTGTGGGATTGAATAGCTCTTTGCGACACATTCCCTTCTTGCTAAATTACTCTGACTTCAAACTGAATTAAAGTAGTTAGTTGCCACTACACCATTGAACTTTGATAGCTGGATCTATTCCAAAACCTGGGACTGCAGTCACTTTTCTTGCAAAAATTCACAAATAAGGGAAAAAGATAAGATTAAAAAAAAAAAAAAAGCAAGCAAGCTTCTTTCATTCTCTAAGCTCTGCTTCGTTCACCAGTCTGGAAAGTGTGATTAGCACTGTGAAATGTTATCAGCTGGAAATGTCCCACCAAGATGAGGGTCAGCTGCATTCCCGTTCCCAGTCTCTTCTTCCACTGCAGTAGTACAGCTACATCTCAGACTGTGGCAGTGTGTTTATCCATGTACTGATTGATACGTTTAAGAATGACACCCCTGCTGGTAAATTTTGCTTACACAATGTCTTCCCAGCTATGCTATGGCAAACCCATGTGGATACCTGCTACCAAATTTCGTGCAAAAGCTTCTAACACCACTAGCTTATGTCCCTCTTTTCCAGTAGTGCCAGCTATGCTGAACTGTGTGGGAACATACAAAATTGTGCCATGCTATTATACCATACAAGTATTGCACCTAGAACCCTACCCACCAGGCACTTGCTAGTTCAAGCTTAATTCCTGCTTAGGCACGTTTGTAACTGTGAGTGTACAAAGTCATGCACTCAGGTACAGCCATTTACTAAAGCGTCTACACTCCAGTTGACTACAGTATTTGCTTTTGAATGGGTCCTACTGTTCCATGCTGGCAAAGAGGCAAAGTCAGTAAGAAACTGTTTGCACTGGACATGTCTCACACCTGTCTGCTCAGCACAGAGCTCCTGTTTTAGTGCATTTGCTTGGTAGTGAAGGATGTAGGCAAATACAGCCTGATGAACTGGCTACCAGAGAATCATCCTGCTGTAATCTGCATGGCTTTGATTATTCTTTAATTCAGTGAAATTTTTGTGCAAAGTCCTTCTGGCTCTGAATAAGCACAAGTATGTCCATTCCAGTTCTTAAGAACATAAAAGACTATTCTACATCCTGTCCATAGACACCCTTCTGTTACCCAGCCCTTTCAGAGAACAAACGCATTCACTTAAGGAAGGAATAACATACAAGGCATTTTTTGAAGTTCAGGCTATTGAAGTACAGTATTTGAGCACTTCATATACTTCAATGACTACTCCAGCTAGCTGCAAAACAAGAACAGACATGCAAAAATAGTAACTAACTAGTCCGAGGTCACACAGACTGTGGCTACAATGTCTTGCAAGGGCAGCATCAAAGCTTAGGTATTCTCAAAACTAAACATGCCTGCTGTACAGGGGTGAGCCTGAAAGCACGTTTGCTGGTAGAGCTTGGAAGTACCCTCCAGAGCATGTGCCCTAGCCAGACCAGCACATTAGTGCATGGCTTTCACAGCCTGCTCACACACATTGTCCACTGCCTGCCTCCAAGGCAGCCACATGGAAGGAGATGAAGAGGAGGCGAAGGATAGCACCTTGTCTGGAGACAACCCTTTCAAAGTTCTGTAGATAGATTGAAGACACTGAACTGGTTCTCTTGAATGTAATTTAATGCTTTCCCCATTTCTCAGGGTCAAAGGTGCTTCAGGTGGAAAACCTCAAATTTTGGGCAACTTCAGGGGCATCATGTTCAATACTGGGAATCAAACGAACAGATAACAGAACAGAAGGTTCCCAAAGATAGCTGTGGGAGCGAAAAAGGGAAAGGAGAAACAAAACAAAGGAATCAAGTCTCTATACATTCCTTATGGGAATCATTCAGCAGTACAGTCTTTGTTTGCTACAGGTGTCACTAGCTTTTCTGCAACATTGTTAATAAAAAACAGTAGCAGCAAAAACTAATTTGGTTGGACTTTGTATTTAAGTTAATTAAAATGGCTTAGATTAATCAGCATCATGCATTTACACAGAATACGTGTACCATCTGTGTAAAGTGTTTCTGAGTAAACCTTGATTAGAGCTTGTGGTCCAATTTTAATTCAAGTGAACTGGCTGTAAATTAATTTAAAGACAGTAAACGGTGACCAGAACATGCTAATAATGCTTAGTGTGAGCCAAGCTCCAGAGCAGAGGCTATCCAGTGATAGCAAATACAGTTCAGTTGGATGCCAAGGGACAGCAGAGAAGTTTTTGGTGGGATGTGACATTAACTTGGAGCTCTGTACACTTCCTACAGTCAGATGAGAGGACATTGCTGGAAAAGGTTTACAGCTATGCATATATGAGAGACAGCAAGAGTAACTAGTAGTTTTCAGCGACACATCTGCAGTAGTCTGGACTGTCTGTGTGTAAGACATAGCACAAGGCAATCAGTGCAGATTGTGGGTGCGTATGATACAGCAGAGGAATATGGTGCTGAGAGCGGACCCTTGTGATGGAGCTGGTGCTGAGCTATACTGCTTCTGTTTTTGCCAGTGCTCCGGTGCAGCAGGGCTAGGCTAAAATCCACCAGGCACCAACATCCTGTCAGCTTCAACAGAAGAGTATGTACTTAAATTATCATGGAGGATTTGTGTATGAAATGGTATTACTGCCATCATCTGTCAATCCACCCAGGGAAGTCTTCATCTCCAGCTTGGGAAATACTACTTATAGAGGTGAGAGAAGGTGGCAGTCTGGGAGATTTGTAAAATGATATATTTGTATAAGCAACAACAAAAAAATTACAATAAAGGAAATACTAGTATTCAGCAAATGAGGACATGTATTTCTCCATAAGATGCCATAGACAGGCAAAATTAGCCCCTGTAGCTGTTCTAGTATTCAGACAGACAGATTGCCTTTGTAGTCCCACATAAAAGAATGCAGATAAAGGAGAAATTAACTATTGAATAAAAACCTTAGCTGGGGTTCAAATGTTCAAAAAATCTTCCTCCTGTAAATACTGTTTTTCTAGCTCAAACCTAAGTTAAAAAGAAAAGCAATCTCCATCACTCAACATTATGCTCATTTACAAAACATATACAGAAACATGCTTTACAACAATTCTCTGTGTCTTGTTATAAGCAGAGAGGCATCAAAATCCATAATAACAGCATCTATGAGAGAAAGATCAATATGGCATCTGGTATTTCAAAGGCAGAAAAGGATTCTATTAAATTTCTACTGGTAGAAAATGCACTGGACAAAATACCTAAAACCCATAGTGGGTTTCAGCCTCTCACACTGTGCCACTGAATAAATCACAGGGAAACTATTATAAAATTCTTTTTAAAAGATGCACTAGGGCCTGCTTCATCCTCTTTTGATTGAAACAACAGCTCTCCAAGACAAGGTTGTGGCTTGAGATATCACTGACCTTCTCCAGCTCTCACATCTTATCAGAGCATCTCTGTTGCCATTGAAATATGAGGGTAAAGCTTAAGGTTTGGGTTTTTTGCCCTGGGTGCCACTGTTTTAATATTGTGTGTGTGTATGTGTGTAATTAATTTAGTTGTGCTCCAGGGAAAAAAATTAAAAGGGTAACAGAAAGTTAAATACTCTGATTTTGATTCCCTTTTTAGATAGTTAAAAGCAAAACCTAAGAATGACCACAGTGGCCTAGACCAAAGGTCTGTCCACTCCAGGAGAAACACTCTGTTTTTTACAAAACTAACATTAAGAGATCTCTAAACACAGTTTTTGCTCCTGGGACTGTTGACAATTTCTTGTTCTGGTGTCTTGATTAAAAAAACCCCAAAGTATGGCCATAAGTGGATGGTTATGGAACAATAAGAACAGGAGAACTATATATGAAACTTCTGGCTAATACTCTGTCGTTAATGAATTCAGCTCAGGACCTATTTCTCTGAATGTGCGCTTTATGTATTTTGCAATGCTCAGTGGATTTGTTTTCATGAGCTTCAGTCATTCCTTGTAAATTTTTACTATCTACCATATCCTTTGGCAAGGAGTTTCACAAGTCATCTACCTGTTGTGGGAAGAACAGAATGAGACAGGCCTAGCCAGTGGGAAGTTACGGTGTCATCCCACTGGCTGCCAGTGTTGTCATGTACTCTGTTGGTAATTCATACATGGAACTACAGAGGAAAATAGTTTTGAAGGTGATGATGATGTAGGTGCTGATGGATACTTGCAGAGAGTAGTTACTCAGCATGAGGCACATCAGAGGAGAAAGTATGGAAGTGTCTGTTTGCAAACCTTAGAGACCATAGATGATGGCCTGTAAGCTGGACCAACCTGCTGGGTGACCTGCAGGGAGGTGGTACCCACGGCTGCCTCAGACCTTCCCAGAATGGGTGGTTCTGTGAATACAACACTGAAGACAGTCTCAGGAAGAGCAACATAGTCAGGCCGCATTTCAAATACAAGACAAGACACATATCACTAGGCCAGGAAGAAGTCGGGAAAGTGGTATCTTTGTTCCTTATCCTTTATATAAGTGATCAATCATCCTGTTCCTTCCATACCTTCAAGACCTAGAATGACTGTGCATGCAGAGAGGGTTAGACCAAAGCACCAGCTCCCTCTTTCCCATTTAAACCTGTGTTTCTGCAATAAACTTGGACACTTTTTACAGTCAAATACAAATACATCTATTCGTGGCACCTGTAAATGGCCTTGCCTTAGAGCAATGCTCAATGCTGAAGCCAGTGACATTAAATCAAGTTGGAGACTGGATTTTTACATGCACCTGAGACAAAACATTGCAACCAGTATGCACCTTCGAAATTTGTACATTGGTAGTAATTAATACCAGTCATTAACCTGAGAGCTATAAGAGCTTATGGTGTCTGAAGGCCTCCAGTGGATGCTAATAAAGCCAAGCTTTTATACAAGGAACAGAGCAGCTATGGATAAAAGCGGTAGGATAGATGTGACAACCAGTAATTTTAACTTATCACCTTGGAGCTTTATTTTTGAAAGCTTTTACTTCCCACTGATTGCAGGCTTCCAATTTTGTGTTGTCATGTAATAAATTACAAAAGTTATCTTTCTTTTTTTATTTTTTATTTTTTGGCATGGTGCTTCATAGACAAAGTGTCTAAAAAGCTTCTTTTTTTAACAGAATGAGTTAAGTATTGCTGCCATGGTGATTATGAGAAGAAATCAGCACCAAACAGTAGCCTAGAAATCTGGATACAGATTCAAAATTCTCAGTAATCAGGGTATTTGATTTGAGTCCTTTCTAGCAGGAGGCTTTTACTGTGTGTACAGAGGGGGTGGGGGTAGAAGGCTGGAGCAGAAGTAATTTTGAAAAGCAGATCTTTAACCCTTTTCCTGAAAGCAAGAGGACTGTCTAACTTACTAATTTGTCTGTAGGAGATCTGAAGGAGTTCACTTGAGCAGGAAGGTGAACGTCCTCCTCTCAGCAGGGCTGTGGAGTAGAAGGCAGTCATCCCTGTGGTGGCTGTAAGGGTGGCACCACTGTGCTGATCTTTCAAAAACTGTCCTGTTTGACCAGGACCTTCCCTACAGAGCACTGAAGTAGTCTTGACTATTGCATATACCAAGTACTAACAGAGTTTCTTAACATTCACTGCCACATTTACTGCCTGATGAATTTATATTCTAAATAAGTATTCTAGATCAAGAGGTCTAGTTTGCTGACAGTGCACATGCTTGATCATAACCATCATAAAAAGTCAGCCATGGATGCAAAGAGAAAGCTTAGAAAAGCCATTGTACAGCTAGTAAAAATGTTTTCAATATTTAATTAATTATCTCTTATGTATCACCCACAACAAGAGGACAAGATGTTGTGGGATAATTAGAGAACTAAAAGCACGAAGCCATAAAAAAAAGGCCTTACTCAAAACCCACAACTTATCTAGAGAAGATATAAAACCAGCAATAGCCTGTTAAGCACCTGACTAAAAGGCAAAGTCTTTTTGCCTTTTAGAAAGGCAAAGATAGTGAGATCTAGGAAAAGATAGTGAGATCAAAGTTGGAAAGTTTCTGACATTAATGTCCCCCATGGCTAGCTTGAGAAGGGAGCCCAGGGACTGAGCTAAACTGACCTCTTCCAGGGACATGGAGATGTAGGCGGTCACTTCAAACTGCCATGCTGGGCATTAAAGATTAGCCACATTTTACAGTCAGTGACATTAAACTCTTTCATAGTGATCCATGTGCTATAAGTTATAATATATTATTTATAATATTTTAATCACCTAAAGTTCAGGGACCTCAAAGAGCATATTAATTAATGCCTATTTTAATTAGCTGTGCCTCAGAGAGAGGGAGAAGACAAAACTCTGCAGCCTTGTTAACACTACACTGCAGCATTATAATTAAACCCAGAACACACAATGTAAGGACATCAGGACTTAAAGCAGTGGAAGGCTGGTCATCAGCATGGCAGCCTCCCACTCCCATAACTTCGTTTTTCCTTAACATCATTCTTCTTTCCTTCCTGTATCTTCCTGTGAATGGTAGTTTCCACAAGAGAAAAGTTCTCTGCTCCTCATGGGCCAAATTCAGCTCTCTTCTTGCAGTTACAGCATCATCTTCAATGGAGTTATTCTATACTCCATTGTACCTGGAAGAATATATAATTATTATGAGGAAAAATCTTTTTGTGCAGGTATCTTCATGTGGAATTTTTTCTTCTCTTTTTGGCTACCAGCCACCACGGATCTGCTCTGCAGGCCTAGAAACCTCTGCTTTGCTGCCTTCAAGCATCCTGTCTCCTTCCATGTCCAAGAATCCCTAAAATCCTTTTAAATTTCACAGCTGCTGGATTCTGAAAGGGAAAAAAAATGGGTTCTTCATATTTTCTGACTCTTCACAATAAATTAACTGTGGGCTGAAGGGGCAAGTCAGTGTGCAACGGTCATACAGCCAGTCGATGGAAAAGCAGCAATACACACTCAGTAGTGCCAATCTCCATCATCCTACCCTTGTCTGCTGAATGACCAAGTTAAGAAATTCCAATCACTGCCTTCAAGCATCTTCTAACATACATTTTAGACATCAAAGACAAAATCCAATAAACTGAGATGCTGATCCTAAATCCCTGGAAGTCAGTAAAAGTTTTCCTGTTGACTTTTAGTTTAAGACCTTAAGAGCTTAATAATGATATTAGAAAAAAATTATCTAACTCTACTGGTACTGTCATGTAGCATTAGTTTTCAAACTTTTTTGCTTGCAGCTCCTTAAAATTTACTCAATAGACTTGATTTTCTTGGTAAAATTCTACAGACATCTTAGGAGTAGTGCTTGCTCTCTCAGATAGGTATGGGTCTTACAGTGAAAACCTCTGCTTAAGGGGAAGAAAAAGGCATTCATATAAAAAAACCCCAAACCTTAACAGTAACAAAATACAGAAATTTTCTGTTTCCCCTTTCTTACTTCATGCTAATTACCAAATTCTTTCAACTATAAATTGCAATAGATTTACCTCAATTTCACCCCCTGCCCCATTCCATAAAATTTCTCCCAATAAATAATGAAATTGAATAGTTAAGCTTGCAGAAATTGCTATTACTTTATCAATGCCTGAGCCAACAAAAGTATTTTTTGTGCACATGCATAAAAGAGAAGGAACTGAATAGCTTTTAAGAAATGTGCTACATTTTAATATGTCCTGGTGACATGCAGAAGAATTTCTACAATGCTGAAAGGAGTGGAAATGGAAGAATTGGTGCAGAGGACTCTGCTGATTATACTATCAGAGCTCAGAGTACTCAGTAATACCAAGAAATTTTGTACACTCATGTTTCTTTGTAATGATTTTACTGATGTTAGAACAGTGGTGCCTTCCTCCAGAAACACGTCTTGGCCAATAAATTTTGCATCAACTCCTAAATAATCATTTTAATAATTTCTAAAAAGCAAACCAATGTAAAATGTTAATGTTTCAGTATCTTTTAATCTTAAATGTTTACTTATTTGTATTTGCTATAATTTTGGTTTACTAGGATTATGATTTATTTTGCAATTTTAACTCATTTTGTCATATATTTAAAGTGTCTTTTTAATTCTGATAGTTTTGTTAACATGACATGACAACATATTTAGTGGATTATAGCAGGTTTCCTTCCACTACTCAGCATCAAGTGACTGTAGAGACGTTAAATTAGAACAAGGCAGCAAGTGAGTTTAGACTGGTTTAACCTTCTCCAAAGTTTTAGAGGAGCTCATTAATGTTGCTCCACAAAGCATCTATAGTCTTATAATGGAGCCATTATGTGATATTGTTATGATACTTTCTTCCCAAGATCCCAATGCCTTGCAAGTAATTGACTTTTTATGCCTTGTTATTCTCACAGGCAGTTTTCAGATTGTATCATCACATTCTTAATTTTGACTCCTCCCATAAAGTTTCCTGAAGTCCTCCTAACATTTTGTATGTTTATCAGAAGAACCAGGGAGAAAAGGGGAAAACAAAAGGGCAGGGTGTTATCACCCTTGTTCACATCTATGAATAATTCTTTGCTCCATAAATAATTCACTGAAGTCATAGCATGAGGTACGTTAGCTTGTCACAGTTCGGCCTCACATGGATATAATCAGTATATTCATCAGTCCTTGGGGACTGGGAGAAGACTTGCTTGTCTTCTGAAGCTGGAAAGAACAAAAATCAAACAAAATTTTAGGAAAAAAGAAATTATAAGGAAAAAAATACACAGGTAGATTAGTGTTTTGGTAGCTGAACCCCAGCCTGATGACTCACTCTGGGAGAAAAGCTCCTCTCAGAACCTCTTGAATTTGGACAGATGCAAAACTGAACTGGGTCCTGGGAACATCTTTAAATAGAGCACAACAAAGTGTTCAGTTTACTGGGGACAAATGCTACAGACAAACTTCATTGAAAGGCTACTTCATTTTTTTCACCCAGCTTCTGCCTTCTTATTAATGCATATCCATGTATAAATTCTGAAAGCTTAATGAAGATTGTAAAGAGAAAACAGAAAACAGACAGGTCAGTCACCTCTGCAGAACATTTGCAGAAACCAGTGAATGCCAGACTAGAATCTTTGAAGTCAAAGATGGGCAGGTGAATAGACACAAAGACTGACACTGCAGATTGACTTTCCACAGAAAGCTGACAGTCATTTTGGAAATGCAGAAAAAAAGAATGTCATTATTTTTCCCCCTCTGTCCCCAGCTTCTCTCTTCTTTTTAACCCCCAAAGAACTAATTTTTTTTTAACCATGAACCCAAGTGCATCAGGGTAACTTAATTTCAATAAATTAAGCACCAGCTGTTCTTTTTAGAGCTCAATTTTTAAAAATTTATTATTTAACTTCAATATTTAATCATTAAATATAGTTCCTGCATGTGTGCATGCTAAAATGCAAAATGCTGGGCCCACTTCTCCGGCTCTCTGCATTCAGGTGGCAGAGGCAGAAGTGGAAACCAGATGGAACACGGCAGATGGGTATTCTGCTGTTGCAAAGAAGTCCCTGGAGCTGTGAAAGGTAACACAGTCCAGCTTCTGAAAATTACATTTCAGGCAAGATGACTAACTAGAACAATCTCAAAATCAGCAACAGAAAGGAAAAATAACTTCCTGCAATAAAATGAGAAAGAGATACAAAGATAGAGACAAACTAGGAGGTTGACTTTGCAACACCTTGTGGTAATGAGCGGTGATCAAGAAAAAATGAGGAGGTTTATGCCTGAAAGCTGGCCTGCTTCTTCCAAGTGTAGCAGATGATCTAATAAAAGATAATCTCTCCTCTAAAACCTTGCCTCTCTTAGATTTTTTAATCCATTGTGAATAGAAAAACTACTGCCATTTCATTTTTCATCTGGAGATTTTAAAGAGCTTTACAAAGAGGTTTACAGATATCACTGGGATTCCTGATATATAAATTACAATGGACTATATCCTCAGAAAGACAAATATTCCTTGATACTTCAACACTTTATAATCCATATCCTGACTTAGAAACTGATGTGCTATTAGATAGTGCATGGGGACAATTAGGTGCCTCAGCATGGGACATATGGAAGGCCAACCTGGTGAGGCTGGCCAAGTGGCACTGCTAGAGTTGGAAGGGCCCCTCTCTTCTCCCCTTCCTCCCCAACATAGCTGCTACCCTGAGCTGCAGCTGGCACTTCTGCAATTCACAGTTATGAACTCTCTCCTGAAGATGAACATTTAAGCCATCTTTCTCACAAAATACAGACAAGATCCTCTCCAGCCTCCTTGAAGCCCTCACTTGAGATCTCAAATCCCAGCTTCATAGCCTTCAAATGTCTGAATGTTTTTGTCCTCTTCTCCTTTATTCCTTGGTACAGTTCATTCATTCTCCCTCTGGTCCCCCAATCCAATGAACATTTAATCACATCTTAGAAATTGGAAGAGCTTCAGCTCTTGACTCCATGTCCCATCACCCTTTCTCAAAGCTTACTCTACATCCTGGTGTTTAAGCTGCTTCCCCCATGAGGCAGAAAGTGCAAATTCCTACCTACTCAGGTAGAGGTGGGATTTGAAGTGGGATCTCCCAAGTACTGGATGAATGCCACTAGACCAGACTGAGGGTGTCAACACCATGCTCAAAGAACAGCTATAACACTTGATCCTGCAGTTGAGCCACTCATTTGTAAGTTTGAAATTGTGACAGGTCTGAGGTGCAAGACAGATGTTGAACTGCTCAGCAGTGTCAAGGATGGAGACATTCCAGGCATGTAGGGGAGCAAGACTTAAGGCACACTAGGAACATCTTAACGTTAGACTACACCTGATACTCAGAGACAAGTGGTTCTGCACATGTGTTACTGAAAATACATACATTTTCTTATCTTGGAAATAAATATTTTCACACTTTCAGCATGTCCAGGCACCACTAGCTTCCAAATCTAGAACACAGAGCACCATGCTGTGAACAGAAGAGGAGTCTGGGGTACATTAATTCAGGCTTTGTAAATTAGTAGTTAAACTGCTCCTTAAATTCTGGATACTATGGATAACATGGAGAACCTGGTGATGGCATGAAGGTGTGCTAGGAGAAAGAAAATGAGGACAAAACTCTGCATACCTGGGATCAAATTTGCCAAGCTGTCTCAGTGGAAGTTCTGGGGTTTTTTCTTACAGCAGTTACACACATGCACTTTATCTGTGCAGCTAAGAACAGCTGGGCATGAATTTGTCTGAATCCATTCCCATTCAACTGCAGGCACAAACCCTGTGGAGACCATGAATTCTATCATGAATTTGGTACAAGTCTCTCTATGTAATTAATTTTACACTCATACAACAGGAGGCTTTTAATATCCTATGCTAGGCAGCTATGGAAATTTCATGGATGTATGAGATGGACACAGTTTATGACCTCTTAACTAATTGTTGTGACATTACTACTCTTAGTGCTTTCTACATTTGCTGACCCCAGACTATACTTACATACTTCACAGGATTTCAGACTGAATATTACTTTCCTCTCATACCCATTTTCATTTAACTCTGATCTGTCCCTTTTCTGAAATTCTGAGCTGGTTTTCATAAAAATCTTATCTACAATCAAAGTTCTGATTCTGTTTAATGCTCTGGGACATGGCTTTATCTCATGTTATTATTAAAAATGGAAATCTCTTTTATGCAGGTATATTTTTGACTTCTGCTCTTCTCTATTTGGAACAAAACCTGAACCAGCATGGCCAAGAATAGAAACAGCATCACTCAGCTCCCAATTCTATACTTTAACCACCAGATGATGCTTCCTGTGTGTATATAAAATTTAATTTAAATGCAAAACTCTATATTTGCTTCCGCTTATGATGTGTTAATATTATTTTTTACATCCTGCTTCTCCTTGACCTCCCTTGTCCTCCTGAGCTTAGCAGATTTTCAAGGTCCATTACAACAGTGGAGGAAGGTGTATGTGGCTACTTTTCACTCAGCCTGTATGTGAAAGGTTCCCATCAAACAGCTGGGGATAGCTATTGCACCATAGCCAGCCCTGTTTGAACAAAAGACTCCAATGACTCTGTGTGAACAAAACTTTTGATAATGCAGATATTTTAGGAAACAAGCAGAAACTTTTCAAGGATATTACCACCAACCAAGCATTTGTATTACTCTAGAGTTCAGCACTTTCAGTATGTGTTGAAATGTCCAAAAGTCCTTTTTTTGCTGTCATG
Source organism: Falco rusticolus (assembly GCF_015220075.1). Classification (NCBI taxonomy): domain Eukaryota; kingdom Metazoa; phylum Chordata; class Aves; order Falconiformes; family Falconidae; genus Falco; species Falco rusticolus. Next base: position 76,701,267 of record NC_051189.1, read on the forward strand.
TGTGTAAATTGGGATGCATTCCACTTAAACTGAGGGCATCATATTTGTATGAAGTAGTGTAAAGACAGAGTCAATCCCAGCCAATCAAATAAAAACAACACTGGTTTTGAAGGTAAAGTTACCAGATAAGTGGATAAAGAATTGTTCTTAGTGTATTATACTCTGCCAAGAAATTAAGACTACCAAGAAATTAAAAAATAAGTAGAAACATATGCAAGGCTCAACAAAAAGGCTATATTGCACATCGATCTATTGAAAAAACTTTTAATAGTAAAATTACAGCTTATTTATGACTATGACTTATTTCTGACTGTAGGTCATGAAGTTGTTTTCTGAGTGCAGAAGGAAAGTAAAAGAAACACGTTATTTTCTACAAAAGCTTGAGTTCTATTTAAAAAATGTTGTCAACCAGAAATGGGGAGGAGTGTCTGAGTAAGAGCAACCACAACAACAGTCATTATCTTCTGAAAAATCAAGGCACTACAATGTATTTGACCAGCAGTATGATCATATGTTCATATCATTTTGATCAGGAATGAGAGCTTGCTAAGCTCCAAATTTGCACAGCACTGTCATTGAGTTAGTAAACAGTCACGGTGAATTAAATATTTGCTGCACTGAGAGATGGTCAAAATTGAAATTTCTGTTCTGAAGGAGATCCTGACCTTTCAGAATCTGATTATGCTCTAAATCAGAAAGAATGTCACTACTTCAGATTTTCCCATTAAACAAATGTCTTGAAGAAAAGAGATTTGGGGATCTAAAACAAATGCAGTTTGGTAATGACAAAACAATTTATTTTTATACGATTGAATGGTTTTAGTTTGATTTAGTAAGAAGCTTTACATCAACTGTATCTAAGTGTTATCTAAACTACTTCAGATAACATTTCATGTCACCATAGTAATATGGTTAACATTAATATAAAATGTAAAACTCAGGACGGAATGAAGAACTGGCATTACTACACCAAAAGATTTTTACAAAATGAAGTGATTATTTCTGACATTTCTCCATGTATATCTGCACCGTATCTGTTATAAAATCTTATAATATTGACTACCTTTCATTTACTGGTCAAAACCAAAACAATCCTCCCTTTCCCTGCCCCCAGACTATTCCACTGGAAGATGTGATTAGTTCTGGCCTCACTGAAGTGAGTGGGAGTTTTGGCATTGACATCAATAAAGTCAGCACTTTATTCACTGATTTCAGGACTACTTGTGTACTTGCATACATGCAAACTAAGTCCTATATTGATCTGGAACTTTAACAACAGAACTTCCAAGGAAAATGACCTCATCTCAGTCTCAACTGAGAGCATAAAGCAGGACTCTTAAACATAGTGCATAGACTCTCAAACAAACAAAAACATTGTCTAGCCAGATTCTGAGGCCATTTTCCATGATTTTACATCACCTGGAGCAACAGCAAAAATAGATTATTTCAAAATCAGTATGACCAGTCCACCACTTTTGAAGTATCTTCAATCACAGGAAAATAGTGACACACTATTTTTACCATACACTTAGGAAAAAAATCATTACTGTTACTGCATTATTAAAATCTGCAACTTATAAATAAGGTATTGATTTCTGACATTAAGAAGATACTATTCTAACAGTTAACGTAATAAACCCAAACCATATAGGGACATAAACAAAAGGAGATTTCACCTAATGTGGGCTAATATGACCCAGAGGGCAGATTACTATCATCTAGCTTTATCAAGAGGCTCCATATATTTCTCAGGAAACAAGTACAAGCACTCCCAACAAATCGTGGTGCTAAATATATGTTTGTCTGTGAGTAGGGCATTGTCTTCCATCTTGGTTATGCCTGACAGAGAACTTTTCTTTTTGAGTTCAGAAAAAGAGTAGATTCTCTTCTCCGTTCCTACATAATCCCTTGAGCATGTGCATTGTCACAGACTTGAAAAGCCTTGTGGGACCCTTTTGTCACTGAACAGGCAGGGCTTCATTGCCCACTATGGGCTTCTCTACCCATCTACGCTGCCCGTGACTTTTCTGATGGTACCTTGGAGACTAACATTCCTTTGGATGTCCACTGGCCTGGATATAAATATGAAGCTGAAGATCCTTACATCATCTTAGGCCAACACAGTCTGAAGTGACATCCTCACTGCTGCAAATAATAAAAGACTAACAACCCACCTACTTCCAAAACCAACAGCCAGTGCAAAGTAAAAGTTGTCTTAATTTTAAACAACAGAGAAGTATACTTAAGAGATTAAGTACGAAACAATATTTCAAGCATGAATCATGCAATGCAAATGACTGCAAAATGCCACTGAAATTTTCAGAATGATCACTTAAAAGCTTCTTTGTTTTCTTTAAATGAATGTTTATTTTTGGTACATTAGCTCAGTATTTTTGGTATCAGTAGGTGGAATGTACACTCCAATCTAAACTTCATGTGAGTATTAGCCGAAGCTTTGCAACTACTTTCATCCAAACAGATGACTGTATCTAATACTGCAGTACAACCTTTCTTAGTCTCCAAAATACTTTTGCAAAGGGAGTAGAATACTCTGAAGATAATTAATGTGATAGGGAGTTTTCTTTATCTTAATGTCATTATTTGAAACTGACTAAATTAAATTTGTTAAGTAACCTGGGGCACCAAATGGAATAGGACCCCTACTTTCTTGGTACAGAAATATAGTAGGAAACAAAGCCCTGTCACAAAGCACACTACCCAAGCAGTCAGGGTGTAAGAAAAAAGTTCTGTCAGTCCTATTATGACTGGCCCAAGGGCAACTCACCTATATTCCCAGAGCAAATACATAACAGGGATGGAAACTTTGCAGGTGTCTCCCAAGTGCCAATGTCTTAAGTCCCAAATATCACTACGGAAGAACCTGCACTGACTCCACAGGATCTATATTTGAACTATGGCAGCCAGATACAAGACAAAACAGAGATGGGAAGTAAGCAAGCATCCACTGCGATACTAGTCTAAGGACCAACTCTGTGTTGACAGATGTGTTGTACCATTTTGACAATGCAATTCCACTGAGGTTTTCTAATCACCATATGAGTACTGCTGGATATTGTTAGTAAATTTGCCACGTTTTAAAGACACAAAAAAGGTTAAATAACTTGCTCTATTAATGTTATGCAAATTTTATCCTATGTTTTTTAATTATCTCTATGGACAGCAAAAGCAAATAAGGTGTTTAACAGTAATAAGAATTAATGGCCTGGCAGGACGTGCAAAAGTTGCACAACAAACTTGTGGATAATGGCCAGCAGTCTACATTACCACAAGCATAAACTACAGTAGCTACAAGGATGATTCCAGGCCAATTAAAGTTCAGTAAACATTTAGCAGCTGTGGGTTCCTTATGGTTTTTATTGAGACAGAATGAAAGGGTTAAGCACATAATTCTGTACCCTTTTTTCTTTTTTCCTTTCTGTTTTTCTTTCTTTGTCAAAGAGGAGTCTCCCTAGATGTCTCCCAAAGTCTGAAGCTATCGCTGTGTTTAATCATTTTTGGTATCTTTCCTTCTTCTTTGCAGCAATTTTGCCTGAGCCCTCCTGGGACTGGTGTTGCATTACAGATTCATCAATGATTTGCTGCTTACTCTACATTATCCCACAAGTGCTGAGGCAAACAGTTCTTTGCCAGGATCAAATGATGTTCTATATTTGCCTGCAGTTTAAAATCTTGTTAATGTTGACACTTCTGATGAAAGCTCCACAGTGAAGCTGGAATGAGTAAAACCTGCAGGCTTTGGTAACTGCCAAATAAACAGGACTCAGGGCATAAATTTTCTTCCACGTCCTTTACATGCCCACAGGGGCATCATCAACTTTGGTGACATCTTTACCAGACACAATATCAAATAGGGCACCTAACACCCGGTCTGTGGGTGATGTTGCTGATGGGGGTGACAGGGTGACTGCTACCCTATATGGCTAAACCAGTGTATCTGAGAAAGAACTTTGCTTTAAAGTCAATTAACTTTAATGGAAAGACTCCAAATTACTTCAATGATCTTTGGACCAAGCTCAATAAGAACTAATTAGGTCTCCATTCCAAAGGTTAGTTGTCAGAATTATAAATGGATTTTAGGGTTTTTTTGGTTTAATATTGGATGAGAGGCTCTTTTTTTTTAATTATTTAGAGGTACTGGCAAAGTCATAAATTGCAAATACAGATGTCAGTCAGTGTTTAAAAAAATAATTTCAGATAATGAGACAAATAAAGAAATTTTATACATTGTGCATTCATGGGGATGAAGGAAATGTAAACTACCCTTAGCAACACCTGTAATTTAGTTCTGTGGTATTTACCATACTCCACAGCCTTACCAAACCTCACGTGTGTTCAACATGAGTACAACTAGGTTTACTGACTATAGCTTCCAGTTTTGCCAACAAAATCTAGGACCAGAGCTGGATTTCTCAGAACTCATCTCACTCCCTTTTCTTAAAACTTCTGGCGCAGAAGAAGATTGTATCTCTGGAAAACTTACCACAAGACAGAAGCTACTTGAAGAAAGATGATGATACAGGTTCCTCATGTGGGAGTGATATCACAGCAAATGGCTGAGCAGTCTTGGCACTTTCTAAGATTTATTTATTCTGGCAGCAGATCATGACCTGCAAATCAAATTAAAAAATGCTCAAAATCTGAAAGTCTCAAAGTAGAATGGGGTGAATTATGTGATGTAATTAATCTGATGATTTTCCTCCTAATTTTTCTTCCTTATAAATTGTTCCAGTAGGCCATGATTTTTTTTCTTTGGACTTTCTCCATTAGTAAAAATAAATTGCTAAATCATTTCTACATAATGGTCAAGTAGCTTATTGCTTTTTTAAAGGAAGTTTTCCTGAAAATTGCAGGAAATACTTTAAGTTCAAAGTATAATCAATATAATATGCTCAAATTACATTTATAGCATACAAGACAAGAGGTGTAATTCTTCCCTATGAACTGGTCAGACAACAAAATGATTTAACTTGGAGCGTAGTCTTCAGAAAAAGACCTAAAATCTGTTTTTGCGTACTGGAGTCCAATTCTTTCTGGCACTAACAAAATGTCAAGTCATATTCTGGCAGAATGTGGGCCTGCACCTTTGCTGTTGAGCTCTGAAAACCAAATTACAGGAAAAGAGGAGAGTCTGTCTTTGTGGTATAATGGAGGGGATGAGAGGAAAGACATAGCTCACACCCGCACATGGTGCATACAAAGGAAAAAAAGCAAAAAGCTCTTCCTGTGGGCAGAGACTGTTCCCTCCTTTCTCCCTGACAGGAACTAATCCCTCTGAAATACAAGGAGGGGGAAGGAGGATGGTTGCTCCGCTCTCCTCCATCTCCCACCTCACTTGTACTCAGCAAAGGGACAAGCTCAAGTGAATTCTGGCACAGAGGTTTTCAATAGGCTATCCCTGACCTGCACCTTTGGCAGAGGCTATGTCAGCTGAAACGTGCATCAGCTCCGTTCCCCCTCCAGGTCACAGGTCACTATCTTAAAGCAGATCAAACATCAGGGTGCAAATGGGATGCACTGAAGGTCACCTGATGGAAGCCATGGTGGGCATAAGCATGTGCACACTCGCCATTTGCTCTGTGTGTGGACATGAACCACTGGCAAACCTGTTTGATCTGAAGTGTTGGTCTGCAGAGGTGGCTTGTAGTTAACAGTACCTTGCAGAGCTATAGGTTAACTGCAGAGCTGTGGTGTACCCTGTACAAATCCAAGCTTTAGGAACGGTTACACTGTTGACTTGAGCTAAAGCCAATGAACTGAAAATCAGTGTCTTGACAGTCTTGTAGCTGCGCTGAATATCAGTTACTCAGATTTCTAATTAATAGACAGACCATATAAAAGATTTTGAGTTTATAAAAACTGGAAGAGACCATATGAACTAAATACCTGTGCTGACGCCAGCCTAAAGGCTCAATTAAGATGTGCAAGTATCTTTGCAACTCGTGTTAAAAATAATAACAGAACTGGGACTAATTTATGCCCAGTCAATCAGAAAGATCTGTAATGTGGAAGTTTTTAACAAGCTGCTGCCCAACAGTTTTGACATTTTTTAAAACAAGCCATCCTGATCAGCCCTGTAGAGGCTAATGCTTCTAAGCTTAATGACTCTCTAAAGAGGAGGAGGCATAAAGATTTAGCAACTCAGTAGACATGACTGCACAGACCTCTGCAGCCAGCTTAGAAATGACAATTTGTTAATAAAGAAGTTTTACTTTTATATCATTTTTTACCAATGAAGTGAAAATAGAGCATTGATTAAGCAATCCAAGCTGAGAGTATTCTATCCAAACTAGAGAACTTTCAGACTGGCAGCTGGTTTCAAGGCTTTGAAATACAACTTCTGGTTGTTGTTCAGTGCTTAAAGATACCTATTCTAGACAGAAATTGATGTCACTTTGACACTATAGTTCACAGATGGATTTCAGTTGTGCGGGCCATGCCACATGCACAACACTTGTGTAAAAAATGCTTTTTGTCTCAACTGCTACAAAATGAGGGAAAGGATTAATAGAGGCATCGACAAAAACGTTCTCCATACAAATGGAGTATGGCTGAAGAATACCAATAGCCCAGCACGCTCTTAACTCACGAACACCCCTCTCTTCTGCCTACCAGATAAGGGCATTTGTATATAAATTCAGACTGAGCCTTTCACATGCAACACTAGTTTTCGGCACAACTCAATTTCTAAGCTCATTTCCTATGAACTAATTTTACTGAAGTCACCATATGTATCCAATAGTAAATGAGAACTAGGTGTCTAGAGATAATTAAAAATATTCGTGTTTTTTTCCTTTGCAGTGAAGAATTCAATTTTCCAAGGAAGCTTTAAATACAAGCTTTTGGCCCTCACAGATATTAAAGTTTGAGTGACTCATATTCTCATTCCCTTGTGTAGCTACATTATTAGATTGTATTTCCCTCAATTCATCAGAGAATAGGCTATGTCCATAGCCATGAAGCAGAGATAGTGGCACGTCACGGAAGGTTAAATCCAGACAGGAAAACAGGCCCCCAAGTAGAACAGAAGCAAGAAACATCTAAATTGTAATACTCAGAAGGTAATATGGAGCCTTTTTGGAATTAAAAATAATATGATTTTGTGGTGAATATTCAGATCTTATGGTGGTTTTGTTTTTAATACAATAAACCTGCAAAAAAACCCATGCCTTTCACTACAAATCTCCTAATGCACCAATGGAAAACTGCTGCAATGAAAAATTTTCACCTTAATCAGGTCAGTTTGTTTGGACAGACTGCTGAGTAAATACCTATGCCATATTATTTGTATTGCAGCTTTTTCTCCACAGCTAAGAAAAATCAATGTAGCCAAGTAAAAAATATGCACTATTTTTAACAAATATGCATTAAAAGAAATGATATGCTTTTTCAACTAGTGATCTGTACATTTTACACATCTGAAAATTAAACTTGTTATTTTTGTCCCTCTGGATTTGAAATCAACACCATCACACTAATAGGCTGGTAACAGAGGGAGTGTCCTTGCTGTAGAAGAACTGTTTTTTTGAAAAGTTCATGCAGGAGTTCAAATCTTAAGGCTTAAGATCCTGTTCCCTGAAAATCTTGTTCAGAAAGCCAGCACATATACTGGAAAGGGAAGCTTTCCATAACCATTATCTATTATCCCTGGTTTACCTATTCCCTCCACATTCTTGATGCCAAAGTTTCTAATTGTTTGAAAGCCTACATCTTCCCTTAAAAAAACCTACCAGAACAAAACAACAAAGCAAAGATTTGTGTTGGCTCTTTCAGAACTGAGACTGGGGAAAAAACATTACCAGTGGTAAAATTCCTTAGAACTTTTTTTTTCTTGAGATTAATTACTGAGCACGAGATGTGTTGGGTGAATAAATGCAACACTGGTACCAGCCCAAACCCTCTTTTAGTGCTCTTTACAACACTTTGCTGGTACCTGACAATTCTGTAGGTATTCATAGCCTGAGTACCATCTTGATCAGAATTTCTTTGAAATTCCTTAATATAAAGTTATGTGAGCACTTCTTTGAGATTTGTTGCTGTTCTTTTGGTAAATACAGTATGCCGTTTCACTGCCAGAGAGAGAAGTAATAGCTTTGTACATACATGAGGTGACACTCTTCAGAACAGAATTCCGTTTCCTCTTCTTTCCTATGACCCAGCATCCTGCCTTGCTGTGAAGCCGACTGTGGCTGTGTGCCCACTCCCTGACTTACGCCATAACCACCAGTGGGGGTTGTGAAGACTGCATCCAGCTTACTCTAAGCTTTGACAGATGGATGGCAACATGGTAGTCAAGAAGTGTCTGGAATGGTGACCCAGATGTCTTGCTGGTATGCAAATAAGACTATAAGTCAATCGCCTTGCTCTTTAAATAGTGAACACCCCAGGGGGCCTGTTGAGCTCCAGCACAACAGTGGGCTGAATGACAGGATTTCCCCTTGAGTAGGGATGCCCTTCAAGGTTACTCCTTGAGGCTGAGAGATTCCTTATTATGTCAGATACTCGGTAAGTGAATTAGGAATAAACAGCTGAACCTTTGAAATCTTAGCTAAGTGATATAAAGGATTAACCATGCACTACAATCCTTTAGACATAAACTGTTGACCAAGTCTGGGACTATGTCTGGATCCAGCTGCATCTCAGCTCCCCTCTGAGAAGTTCAGAATGCAAGGGGGTCCTTTCTGAACCTCATGGTTCCATGGGAGGGTCTCCCTGACAGTTCCTGTCTCACCCTGTCCTCTATGCAGTAAATAATCAACTGTACCTATCAACTGAACCTTGTTAAACCAGTCACATTTACTATTGAACTTTTTTAACTCACTACTTTATAGGAATAAACTATATTGTTGCTTCTTTCTTAGGAGTGAAGTGCATCACTCCATCTGCAACACTGACACAGCAGTAAGTACTGAATCAGATACAGATTCCTCACTAATGCTCCTGAATCTTTCTGGAACACACAGGAGTGACATTCCAGCTAGGTTTTGTTGGTCAAACTTAGATTCATTGATATGCTGCTGAAGTAAATGGATGTATTTGTACACAGAAGAGATTTGGAGGTGTGGGTTTTTTTCCATTCCCACAGCAAAAAAATGACACCATCCAAAGCAGCTGTATTCATTAGACTAAAAAGCAAAAACAAACCCCACTTTTTTTCATTAACTCACTATTTTAAATGTATTTCATAATTTATTTGTAGTGGAAAAGGATCTATAATTAGAAAACACAGGAGAGTCATATTCAGGTCACATTTGTGCAACTCACCAGCTAATCTGGAAATCTGAATGTACTGAGATTTACTAATATCTTTTCAGAATTGTGTGTAATTTTACTTATGAATAGGTTTAATCTAAAAGGAAGCCTTTTATATACCAAAATATATTTTCCGCATTGTCATCTACTTCGTTCAGTCATTTCACCACTGTTGCTCAAAATTTGTAAATTAACAGCCAAGTAAGGTTTTGACCCATCCGCTGCCTTCTCCCTGTAACAGATCAATAGCTAATCTATACCCACCTACCGGACTGGCTAAAAAATGCAATGGTACCAGTCGAGAACAAGAGAACACGCTTTCTCCTTCTACCAACTACTTTGTCATACAGTGACAGATTATTACAGTAAGTGCAACAGTAGGAAAATAAATGACATTTTGTCTCTTTTCATTCCCAGTATCCTCCTGAAATTTCCTACTTCTATTAATGTCTGTAGTGGATGAAAATAGGAAAAACCTTTCTGCAACTGAGAGGCATATTAATAAGTCAAGGAGACTGAGTCCAGCTACTGGTCATGCCCTAGATGGATGACACTGGCTTATTTCCCACATTTCACAGTGACCATAAAAAAATGTTTGCTTCTTTTGGCTCTGGATGTGTTTTATGCATTTTAATTGCAAGCTCTTTGGGGCAGAGTATGCTGCTGAATATGCTTTTCCAGTGTTAATGCAACACAGCCATGATATATTTTGAGACCTGATAAAATTCCAAGTAATAAGTAGTTACCAAGAAACTTTCTTCATGCAAGAATTTAGTTTTTTGAAAAACTCTTTCCCTAGGCATTCAGGACAGTACAAAGATTTACACATTTGCAAATCACCAGGGTGCCAAAAGAAAATCTAATAATACTTACAAAGACAGAAATAAAACCCGAGTGAAGTGGCAAAAACGCTATTAGAGAAATACTGGGCACCTGGACAAATCCCTGCACCCTTCAGTTTCCAAGCAGTTTCATCTTCCAAAATATCCTGCACTTTTTTCTGATACTGCACATGTGTCGCTTAAACAGCTTTTACAGTTCAGTTAAAAAAGCCACTATTCTGAGCAAATGCTGCACCTAGTAAAAGTACTTGAAGGAATGAAGACCCTGATCTGCAACCCTTTTCTCACACAAATTATCTTCATAACTTTAATTATGAGTAGGATTATTTATGTAAGAGAGAAGCAAGGTAAGCACAGGAACCTTAGTGTTGCACTAGCATAGAAAAGCATTGTAAAACAACAATTGAAAACGCATTTGCGTTCTCTCAAGTGATGTTTATTCTGTAGCACAGGAAAAGGACAGAAAATTGAACTAATGGCTTTTACAAAGTCGCAGCCAGCAACTAACAGGACCTTCTAAGAAGAGATCCCAGGTCTAACCTGAATGAATAACCATGTCAAAAATAAGGTACTGGAATTAAGCCGAGTCCACACAATGCCAAAGGTACTGTGAACAAACTAAAAACATCTGAGAAGTTAGGAAGTACAAAGATAAAGTTTGAATTGCCAAGAACCCAACGGAGTTACATCTTGCAAAGAATATGAAAACAAATAGTAAAAGGCTCTTTGGTAGTATAAATAAAAAAAGACAAGGAAAAATGCTGTGCCACTGGAGGAAGGATGGAGTAGAGACTAAAGACAACACAAGGAAAGTCCTTGAATAAGTATTTTGCCACAATCTTCAATCAGAAGGTTTAAGTTGAATTTAGAGACAAAGACAGGGTGAATAATGAGAATTCAGATATGCAAATAGAAACTACCACAGCTAACACAAAAGCTCAACTCAAAAAGTTAAATGCATCAAGCTTGAAGTCTGGTTAATAACTGTCTCTGACTTCTAAGAATTTCTGATGTGTAATGTTGGTACAGTGACAAATATTTTTAATAGCACCATCAAGTTAGGAGTGAAACTGAAAATTAAGAAATACGGCTTCTCTACATAAAAAAAAAATATCTGTGAAGAAAAGAGCAGAAAAGAGGAAATTGCAAGCTATTTCATTTGACCTCATTAGTATGAAAGGTCTTAAAATACATTTTGAGGGAGGCAGTATATAGACACAGAGATAAATGAAAAATGGGATAACACGCAAGAGCAGTTTACCAACAGGACACCACACAAACTATCCTTATAGTTTTCTTAGATGAGGTAAGTGATTGTCTGAACAGATGAAGTGTAATAGATCTCATCTTTCAGGACTTTAGGAATGCAATTGACACCATGTTATACAGTATTAAGGAATGTGAGGACTAAGGAGAAGACCTTTTTGGTGGTTAAAAAACAGCTAAAGGAGAAGTAGTAACAGGTAAGTGTCATTAACAAGGGATGCATCAAATTAATTGAGATTAGCAGTGATGGTCTTCAGAATCCATCCTGGGCTTCTGCTACCCTTTCATAGCTCTTGATCACTGTGACTCAGGTAGAAGAGTACCTGTGCACTCTTGTACTGTCAATACATAAGAACAATGGAACCATACAAATACAGCAGCTTGAAAATGGGAGCCATAGAAATGCAATAAACACCAAGATCATCTGCAGAAAATTCAAATATAACCTGGGAGATGACCAGGTAGAGACACGTCAGGACTGTAGTTGTGAATGACAGGATGACAAAATGGGTAACATGATGAAAAAGTCAAGTGAAACTGTAGGACATAAGGATGGAGATTTTCAGTAGAACCTGGGAGTCCTCTGTGATCATGTCCAAAGTGTAGGTTGTGCTTCACCCGAAGTCCTATATACATTCAAGGAAGATGAACTCAATGGGGAAAAGTACAAAGAATGGCTTATAAAATGAGTGAAGGAATGGAGATCCTCCATCCAAAGATAGTAAGAGAGCTGTTTAGTCTAACAATAAAAGTGCTAAGTAAGGATATAACTGCTGCCTAGAAATGCCTTGAGAAAAATACCTCCAGGTGGTAAAAGTGTTATTCAAGTTAAAGAGCAAAAAGTGTTGGGGGAGAAGGGGAGGGAAGGCAGTATACATGCCACACATTCACCTAGGCTGTAAAGAAGGGACCTAGCAATAAGCCTATGGGTTTCTCAAACAGTCTCCCTAATAGAAGAGTTAGGGCAAAATTACAGCCTTTAAGTTGGAGCTCGAGATACAAGTGCAAGTATCACATACTGTAATGCCCTCTAGAATGGCCCAGTCCCATTGCTTGCATCTACTGGTCACAAAATGTCCTTTAGCTCTTCCGTGAATAGTGTGGTGGTGATATTTTTACTGCTTTGATGTTACTGGTGTCATTTTGGAAGACATATCCAACAACATTTACCATTCTATTTTCCATTTTTCACATAGAGTCTTCATTACAAAATCCATGTAAAACTAATTATACAGATAAAGGCTTTTGAGATAATGCAGGCTACTTTTAAGTGAAAATAAATAAGAAGAATGTAGGGCCCAAGATTATTTGAATAGCTAGGGCTCGCACAAATACAATCAACAGGAGCTTTAATTAAGAATAATTAAGACTTTTGTGAAATAATCCAGGGCAAGCTGTGGAATTGTTTTAAAATTATTATTAGGCACTCAGATTAAGTTTGTCAGATGGGTTTTCAGTGCTCTAAAGTTGAGAAATTTAATGGACGTAGTATGTTGCTGTATTTTCAGAACTTGTGGAGAGAGAGGCATCTCTCCTGAAGACAGTGAAGATCAGGCTCTTTGTATGAGCAGAGAGGATCTGGCCCAAACATTCCTGTTTGCAGATGATGACTTTACTGTACTATTTGCTTTGTCTTGGCACAGTCAATCAGCAGAGGAAGTGCAGTGGAAATAACAGAGCCTTTTCTCTATTTGGTGATAACATTTTTAGCACATTTACGGAGAAATCTGAAGAACCACAGTAATTTCTGCACCACAGAAAATGTGTTGAGCAGAGAGAAAAAGGACAGAGAGGACATCAGTACTTGTAAAATATAAAACAAAACCCAGGAAAATATCTTAAAAAAGGGAATGTGAAAAAACAACTCTTAAAACACATTTTAAGGAAGTATTTGAAATAATCTTTCCAGGACATAGTGCCTATTTATACCCATCAAGTTTACACCTATCAGAACACAAATCAGTGGATTTATACTAGGGATCAATCTAATCCGTATTGTGTATCCAAAATAATAGGTTCAAGGGATTAGCCAGGACAACAGCATTTTTATCAAATAGAATTCTTTTGTATCCATCCTCACATTATCAGAAACATGGCTATCTTCTAATTAGCACATCTCCAACTTTAACCTTTTGTCTTGACTGCAATCTCTTGGATTAGTGGTGATGTTCAGCATCCTCAAAACTTCTCCTTTCATAAATTGACTATTTCCATGGTAACAGCTGCTACTTTCATTCTACAAGCATCAAGAAAATGTGATTTCCTTTATATCAGTGGACCAGGCTGGGTGTGCAACTTTGGCCTTTGTCAATGCTCTTTTCAGACAAAATTGTTTATTCCAGAACAAGAGGAAACAGGTGCAAGCACAATTGAAGAGGCAGTCGTTGGCTGATCCATGAAGCAGGATTGGCAACAGTCTGAAAGGGAGCTGTCGGACAATCTACCTGCAACGCTGGTAGGTTCTGCAGCTGCAAGAGGGAAGGACAAGCGCATTCAACAGCAGCCACCAAACTTAAATAATTGTTTTCTGTGGGGTTTTCTTTTGTTTGTTTTTCTATTTTTCTTTTCTTTTTGCTTGTTTGTTTGGTGGCTCCACAAACCGTAGCAAGACATCAGCTTAATACCCCCACAACAATAGTTGAGAAACACTTAATGTAAATCAAGGGTTCTCACTCAAAAGCATTGAACTTAACCCAAAAAGAAGATCAATTCATTGCTGAGAAACTGACATAGCTTTAATGATCAGTGTCTTCATCTTCAACACTTACACCAGTCTGTAACTAAAGTCCTAACAGCTTCAATCAGTTCCCAAAGTAGCATCAACTTCACTGGGACCAGCAAACACTCAAAACAAAAGTACTTTGTCTCATGCCAGTCATGTGATTTTTTTATGGAAGTTTTTCAAATGGGAGACTTTTTCCAGAAAACTCATCTATTCTATATGAACTCACTCTGACACCTTTACCTTCTTTGAAACTGAAGGTTTCCAAGTCAATCTGTTAAGGTGAGAATGGATAGTCATATTCACATGTACTTCTCCAGCAATCCACTGAAATAATCAAGTTTTCCCTTAGCCACAAACGTAAGATTGTGTCAGAAAACAGAGCTGCAATTTCCCAACATTAGTACTGCATGTTGAGTGTCTTAAATTATTCTTTAAAATATATTTTTAATTTTTAAATGAAATTTTTAGCACTAATGTGAAGGACTGGCAGACAGCGAAGAGACTGAAAAATGAAACATGACTCTAGCAGCCTTTTTTTTCTCTCCTTAATTCCTCATTAATCCTTTCAGCACTAGACCAGGTGATTGCTTTCCTTTCCTTGCATACTTTTCATCCCAGGTGTCCCAATACCTGTGAAAAATTGAACCCAGTTTGGATTTGGGCCTACTGTTTTAAACCAAAATTACCAAGTGATTGAGGACAGGCTGCTTTTCTGAAAGTGAACAGTCAATGGCTGCAGTTGTGCAACCTACGTAGACTCCTCTGCCTGTTCCAAGAGGTGTTAAGATTGTTTAGAAATGGGCTCATTTCTGACCCTCATATGTGTTTATCATGCTTCTACATCTGCAGATTTTGTTACCATCATGAAGTACCAAACCCAACACCAACAGTAAAGCCTGACAGCTTCTCCCACCGTATCCAAAAAGGAAAATGCCACCAGTTTGAAATGAATAGCAGGCTGTAGACATACTGCAAGCACTAAGCTAGTACATTTACATGAGTATCACAGAACTTGGATGCCATTCAGATTCAAAATCTAATTCTGTCACTGGTTCATAATCCATAAAGGGCTAATTTAAAACTCTCAGTTCTGAGCTCACATTAGGAAAGCCTGGGTTTGAGTTTGAGCTCAGAGTCCTAAGCTCGTGTTTATTTTCACTTCAGCTCACAAAAAATTGGTGAATAATCCAGAACTGCTCATCCAGAAAAGATTCCAAAGGCTTGCCAAGGTCCAGACAACAGTCCATGGAAAAAAACAAGTCCACAGATCTGCTGGCAGGAGATGCCTCTATCCATGCTCAACTCGCACGTGTTCCTAGGGTGGTTCTCAAAAACAGAACGCCCTTGGGAAAGGAAGGATGAGAGAGTTAATTGAACTGTACCCATGAATACCCCTCAGATTTAATGCAAAGGAACACCAAAGAGATTACTGCAGATTAATGAAAAAGGGGAAATGGTGGGCAGGAGGGGTTGCTTGCATGACTGGCAACAACACAGAAACAAAAGCATTTTATGGGACAACTTGTAGAATCCGCATGTAGATGTTTGCCATGTCAATAGTAGCAGTCCATACTCTGGTGCCACAGTCCAGTTTTGCAGCTATACTACAGGCACCAGGACTGTTAAGGTTTGATACCCCACAGTACTAGCCTGCACCCTGTTTGGTGCCTTCCCTTGCAGTCTGGCCCGACTTCCACCTGGGAGAGTGGTGTGACTCTACCTGCCTTGGCTCATGGAGTTAGGGGAGGCACAGGAGGCAAGCAGCACTCATTTACCCCTTTCCTCAAGGGCTGTTCTTTCTCCCCAGCAAAACACCAGAGCAGAGCAGAGTTGCTGTACCTGTATGTTTTACAAGGATCTGTGGATTCTAGAGAGTTCAAGGACCAGATGGGGCCAAGGTGGAAAGGCCCATACTGCAGAAGGATAGAGAGGAGGGGACCCCACTTCCAATGCCTTCCAAATTAAATCCTTAAAGGGTAAGTCCTGCCTTCCCTCCTACCACCCCTGCAACAACATCAGCTGAGATCTTACAGGAAGCAGGCTAGGGAGGAGACCACTGTCCTGACCCACAAGTCCCAGAAATTTCACTCACTCTTTGCTCAGTAATGTTAACAGGATTGCTATATTTAGTGGTTTTACTACACCTTTTTTTTTTTTTTTAGTGGTGGGGGGATGGGGGTGGGGGTGCATATCTGTAATATGGGAGATTCAAATGGCATTGCTTTTTCTTCACATTGTTTGTGTCTCCAGCTTCTGGCAAGCAGTGCATCACAGGCCCTTCCTACCTCATGCCAGGGAGACATAAAGAGCATCCCTGCATCACTGTCTCAGCTTTGAGCTTTTCTGCATGCTTTTACCATATATTAATGGAACTCAGCCCACACCAATTGGTGAGCTAATTACTGTCTGAGCAGATGGTAAGATAGGCCTGAAAAAAATATTTGGTACTTTTTTATCATGTGAGGGAAATGTAAGAGGGAAAGGATGTCTTTTCCCTTTCCCGAGGGCTGTGGCAAAAGATAAAGCAAGCTTTTATGATCAGCAGAGTTTCAGGAACAATTACCCAGCTCCAGTGGATGCATACCTTACATCTAGCTCTGTCTGATTCCCTCCTCTGTGGTTTAGTTTGCCTCCTGGGCACTTCATGTGCTGGGGGTTCATTGACTGCCAGTATGCTAGTTCAATCTGCTCCAGGCACCGGTGTTCAGAGAGCAGTGTTGTGAAGCAATCCAAGATACCAAAACCAGGAGCAAACTCGTAAGGTACACATGATGAAGAGGTAATAACGTTTGTTCCTACATTCTGTGCAGTTATCTTGGAGAGATGCTAGCACAGTAATGCCCTCTGTGGGAAACTTGCTCAGTGCTAACTTTCCATTGGCGGCCACCATACATGTTCAGACAGAGATTTAAATAGCACTGTACTATAAAAATTAAAAAGGGCAACAGAGGTCTGTGTGAGGATCAGACCTCAAAATGTGATGCTGCAGAAGAGATGCTGTATTGGAGCTACTCAGGCAGAAGGCTTCATATTTGGATAAGGAAGAAGAATAGCTTGCCAGATGGCATTCCAGCAGTTAGTTGCTAGCCAGGATTTTCAAAGTTGCACTTAATACCCCTAGTTTCACAAAGATCACACTAGCAAAATGTTAGGGCTTAGTAGACCAAGGATGCATTTGGCTTATATTCCAGGGCCCTCTCCCTGATTTTGGTATTGATGACAATGGAACAAACATCTCAATAGCTGCACAGAAAGGCCAATGCACAAACGTGCTATACTCAACATATGGAAGAAGTCTGAAGCCTTTCAAACCACTTATGTTTTCATGAGAAAGCTGTGGATATCAACAGCAGAATGAAAACCTAAAATGGGAGGAAGAAGACTGTATCCTACCATACTAATTTGTACTGTTAGAAAGGAAGGTAAACAGCAATGTTAGGTATGCTGAGGATTTTCAAAAGTTGTATTTATTTTGTGTTTCCTTTCAAAAATAATGTTTTAATGAATACGCAGCATGCTGGGTCCATGGCACTGGTAGTGTGTCCATCACCATGGTACTTGAGCACTCAAGCAAATGATTAACCAGCAGAGCAAATGAAACAGAGGTAGAGAGCCAACAGGCACTGTGACAAGCTCTTCATAGAACTGCCAGTACATCTCTATCTGGACCTTTACTCCTTCAAGCTTTCCACTGTCCTGTCTTTCACCCACGCTCTTATGATAACCAAATCTTTTCTTCTAAACAGTGCTAAGGGATGCAGAGATCTCAGATTGGCTTAGGAGGAAGGGTGAGATTAACAAAAAAAAAACCAAACCCCACAACAAAAAAACCCCCCACGAATATTTTCATCAGGAAAACGTTGCTTAAGGACACAGTAAGGAAAAAAATAATTTTCATTTGCACAAACTGATTATGAATTGACAGACTTCATTATGTCTGCCATGCCATCAGTCTGACCACTTGGAAATTACTTTTCTGAAGAGGGAAAACAAGTCTTTTCCTCATTGAGGGCCAAAATAACCTTTCAGGAGACTGATGCTAACTACTGTTAGCATTATCTAATAATAATGAAAAGAATACATAAAAACATATGGCTATGGGCCTTCTGGAAAAAGTCTGGAGATGGCACCAGCCCCTTCTCACACTTCAAATAAGTAGCAGGTTACCAGCAACTCTGATGATGCTTGTTTAACGTATGTGCATATAACTACTTTCAGCTTTTTCTGCCTTGGGATGCTTAAGCAGAGAGACCTCTGGGGTTTTGGAGAAAAAGTATTCTGTTGAATCATCTATGCCTTGCTGTTTTGTTTTCTGTACAAAATCTCTGAGGAGTGCAGGAAAGCAGAGGGCCTTGCGTGCAGGCAAACTTTAGAAAGACTATCTCCTTTCAGTATTAGGGAATTATGCAGCTATAATAGAACCCTCACTGAAGAAGTTTCCTGTTTTCCACCACTAGTGAAGGCAATAATACTGTAGTTTAATTAAAGTACTGTCTTGTAGAGTTTTTTCTCTTTACTCTGTATCTGCTTCACACTTACGAAGTAGTTACATCCTCTCAATTTCAGTTTTTCCTTTAAAAGAGGAATAAATGTTGGTGACAATGCCACATTACCAGCAATGAAGACTCAAGTGCTCTCCTCCCTATGCAGGTACAATATGCAGTGCTACCACTGTGCCTCAACAGCAGTTTTGAAGCACTGCACCACCCGCCCATACTTGACCTTGAAACTCTGGCTGAAAGTTCACTTTAAGCATCAGTCTGATTCTGTTACCTCTCTTGAGTCTAAATTATATCCATCACTGTCATCTCTAAAGATGCAGATCTTCTGCACATTTTATCAGGCTTCATAATCAAAGCTAATGGAAGATACGTTTGTTTAGCGGTTGTAAACGGTTTTGAAGATCTCAGTCTCAGCAAGGGTGATGAATTAAGGATGTCAGCTGGGCAAACAGTTAACTTTTGAATGAATTTAGCCAAAATTGATCACTGAAAAGCTGATATGAAGCTTTCAAGTTCATATTATTTCACATACTTTAGCAGTAAATATTCCGCCTCTTCTTGCCATCTAAGTCACGAAGCATAAAACTGGAAGAATCAGCAATGATGCCACCTTCTCAGACATGAGACCAACTTTTGATACTATAAACAGGTATGAGAAGCCACTTTTTGACTGCAGCAGAGAGTACAGCCCTCAAACAGTTTAGTCCTCAGCTGACTCAATTTCTCCATAATAGCAATTCTGTTAGGCTATCTGAACATGATAGACAAAGCGTTTTATCCAAAAACACAAAACCCAACAACTGCAAAGAACTATTCCATGACACAGCTATTTATTGGAATTACCTGGTTTTTTATTCTCTCTGGTCCATTTCAAATAAAATAAAATAATAACTTAGTGGGGAAAAAGAATTATCTTAAAATAGTTGTGGGTTTTTTCCTCTCCCAGGTAATTTGGAGTCAGGAAGAATTCAAAATTACAGCAATAGTGTTGAAAATTACAGGGTAAGGTTGGAAACCTCTGGAGGTCATCTAGTCCAACCTCATGCTCAGACCAGTGCCACCTTAGAACAGGTTGCTCGGTATTAAAAGGAAAAGAAAATCATCTAAAACAAAAAAAATACAAGATTAAGACTTCCCCTATGCCCATTTGGCAACAGGAAAACAAAAAAAAAAAAAGGCAAGAAATGTTTTCCTGAAACATATAGCTCTTTTGTGTTGTTCATAAGCAAATATGATGAATGTGGAAAAAATCTACAGCTGCCTCCTTTGGTTGACCTAGTTCCCTTTCTTTCTTGATGCAGGTGACGTTTAGCACAGCATGTGGCAAACTCCGGCTCAGTTGCCAGCACTGCTTTGCCACACTCCAGGCCAAAGAAGCCTAGGAATGCTGCACGTTCAGCTCCGGTGACTGAGAAAATGTTCCGTATCATTCATTAGCAGTCCCTTCCAAGCGAAGGAGCCGACAGATGCTGAAAAGGGTTCCACCCCATCTTTCGGCTGTGAAAGCAAGGCCTCTAGGGCAGGGCCTGAACTATACAGCAAAGAACAGGGTGGGAGAACCTTAAGAGATCTGAGTGAAACCCAGATGACTCATCAGAAAGTAAAACGTTCCTTTTTTGGCAAGAGGTTTAAATATTGCTGTGCTGCAGCACAGCAATAAATGACGCTGAGCTCTTGGGACAAACTCCTGTGCACACTGATATATCTAGCAGTAGGGGCTATTTCACATCTCATTAAGCAAAGAGGTTTACATGACAATTAACACGTTAATTAGCAGTGTCTTTTTCACAGGTGGAGCTGGAGCTGCAGCTTGAGATTTAAACACTTTTAGACAACTGTTTCATAAGTGAAAATGAAGGAATAGTTTCTTGTGACTCAAAGTGACAAGGACTCATATCCAGAACTGGCATAGGAGTATTATTTGTCTTACGTATTGAAGGAAGGACACTGCAACCAGATGATGGCCTTTCCCGTAACTTCTGTGCAGGGAGGGCCTCTTTGTATATCTGCAGCCTGCCATTCAAAGCCTAGCCTATAGTGTGGGCAAGATGCCAGGCTGGCCACTTCATAAGCTGACCATAAAAAGCCCTAATGTACCACAAAGTCACAGAGGCAAAGCAAAGCCTGGACTTGAACAAGCAGTAGCTCCCATCTCTCAGCCACTGACCTGCATGGCTGCCCAGTACAAGAACCCCTTTGATTATACCTGTAGAGAGATGACCCATCTCATCATCATCACCAAGAGAGGAAACTCTTCAGCAAACACCAACAAGCAATCACGCTAATTTCACTGAAAATAGGTGTGGGCTATAAGAGAATGTTTATTGCCCTAGAGCTTCACATTTTAAATAAAGAACTAATAATTCCGACTACAGACTACTTAAAGAAGAGTTGGTACACAAGTACGTGTTTCCTTAAACTGCAAGTATGTTTCTCTCTGAGGCTTTTGTTCGATATCATCTTTAATTCATATTATCCTTTGAGAGAATGGATTTGCAGGAATACAAGAAGATCTAGTGCAGTGGAAATGGAATGAAAAGAAGAAAAAATTAGAGACTGGAACTTGTAGCTTTCAAGATCAGGGGGATTCCCTGTCAGATGGATGTTGGCAACTCATGGAAAATAGTGACATGCTTTATATATGTTATCTTTCACTTCACTCAGGTACATGCTGCAAGGAAGCTGTGTTCTAAACAGTTTATAACAGACAACTATAATATTAATCTTTTACATATTTTGGCACTCAAAGAACAGAAAAATCACTGTGCCGTAGCCTTACCTATCATACCACTTACAAAATAAATCCAGGGTCAGGAGGAATGCTAGATAAGTTTTCCTTTAATTAGCTTTTCAAAGCTGAATGCATTTTTAAATATAGGATTTATTCCTTTTATTTATCAGCTTGGCTTGTTTCAGATGGGTACTGTCTGACTGACCTCTAGATACCCTTGCACTTGCTCTGTGATATCCCCAGAATGTCAATGCTTCAGTTCTTCATCTTTCATTTCCCAAACGTTTCTTATTGGTCACTTCTGGTACCAGCTGAAGTGGAAGTTTATCCTCTGATAATCTGTACTGCTTTAATGGTTCCCAGCGTCCTGAGGATATTTTCCAAGTGTTATGGTGACACCAGCTGAGATCTTGGCAACAGAAAAGTGTTTCATATGCTTATTTCCTAACTTAGTCTCTTGTTTTAATTGTGCTTTCCCAACCCTCTGTCAGCCCCTTGATTTCTATGGCTTAACTCCTTTTGTTATTGCTGTATTCCTTCTTATCACTTCTCAGTATCTTTCTGATAATAAAGCCTTTGAAGAATCTGCGGGCATTCCCACTATGCATCCAAAATCTCTTAATATGTTTCCCCAAACCTGCAAGTCACATTTGTCCTAAAGCTTAGCAAAATCCCCTCTAAAAGGAACAATAGTCACATCTTCTTTATACATTTCTTTGTAAACTACAGTCTAGGAACTATAGCACACAAGCCTTGTGAAATAATGAGCATGTTTCAAGCAGTTCTAATATAAAATATTACACATAAAACAAGTTACCAGTTTTAGCATGTCTCCAAAATAACGTATGCTTGGAAACGCTTATCCTTGTAGCATCTCTATCTTTTTTTTTTTTCCCCACAACAAAATTAGTCTTGCACCAGCATGCCTGAAAAAGCAAAATTCTCATATAATTTCAATCACTCAGTTCGCTCACGACTTTTATACAGCTGACTGCACACCTATTATCTCACCTGAAAGAGAAACTCTGAGTTTGCTCACCTCAGTCACCTGCAGGATCTTTGAAATGCCTCCTCTTGCGTTCCTTCCAAAGAGTGCCTTTCTGCATCTCCCAGCCCATTCCCGAGTCCACTGAACATGCAGTCATCAGTAAGTTCTGGCTAAGTTATCCTATGCAACTCTGAAGAAAAAAGGAGAGACTCGCAGATGCTGCAGAAGGTCTTCTTTGCTCTCTTTGAAAATTTTGTTTTCTTGGTGGTCTGTCACAGTCAGGTCTCCAGTAGTAAACTGAACAACCTATCCTCCTGGCTCTTCTCGTCTTTTTCTTTTCTGTAAACACATAATCAGTGCTTCAAATCCTTTAGGTATCACAAACTGTATTTCTCGATTGCCCTCTACTGACTGCTAACTAACACTGCCTTCCTGGAGGATTGGCAAGCAACAGATAGACAGTACGCTTTCCTCCTCTGCCCTCCCTCAAATCAATAATGATACACGATGACCAGAAGTCAACACAAATCATTCTATTTTTTCCTTTGTTAAAAAACACCAGGCAAGATTTACAGTTTGTTGGCCAGCCATGGTAGCTACGAAACACTAAACAACAGAAGCAGGAAGCAGTTAGTAACATAGGTCCGCTAATGTGGGTGGGGTGGGGTTTTTTTGGGTGAACAAAATCCAGGAAAAAGTAGCGACAAATGCATTCTGCCTTGAAATGTGGGTGAGTTCACTCCACTGATGCCATAAATACCGTACCAGGGAGCTGGGGGTTATCTGGTTTTGACGATCTGGTCCTGTCAGTTCTGGATGCACAGAAATACTGACTTTTGATGGGAGTTCTGCAGTTAAGGGGGTGGTAGAGAACCGTGAACTAGAGGCCGTGATTTCTTGGTCATTTTCCCTGCCTCTAGAGCGTGACTTGTTTAGTACATGCAGCACCACACCTAACATGAGAAACATAGTTTCTGCCTCATGGGGGGATACTGGGACAAGACACGTGATACACTGTATATGAATGGCACTGGGAGGTGCTTTCCCCATTGCTGTTGGGACAAGGAGATCTGTAATGCAAAGAGAAACCAGTGAACTTAAAACTGTGAATGGCCCAATGCAGTTTCAGGAGTAGAAGAAAAAGAAAGTATAAGCATTTCAGACAAACTGGAAAAGACAGAAGGGAAAAAAAAGCAGGGGTAAGACGAGTGTAAGAGTAGGGTGGGGGGAAGGGAGAGAAGTAAAAATGAATCCTTTGCATTGTATTAATCACTGCTTAATTAGTACAGTACGCTGCTTGTTAACAAAATCACTCAGGCACTTGTTCTCACAAAGAAAAAATTATCCCGAGGTGTTAGTGCAAGGGCTCTGGCCCACCTGCACCGCTCCAGGGACAGGGAGGACTCAGGTCCCAGCTCCAGGCAGCAGACACCCCCCCACCCCCCAGCGTACCCCCCTTTTGCTAGGCAGAGCCTGGGAGAGAACATGGCACTATCCGGCCGCGCCATTCCTCCTCTGCCACCAGGTCCCCTCGGGGGTAAACATGGCTAAAAATCATAAAAACAGGCCCCCACACCCCCTCCCCCAAGAAGTGTTGGCATTATTTTTGCTTATTTGTGTTTAAAAAATACTTTTGGGGTTTTTCACTGCTACTAAAAAATGGGAATATCTCATTGCCAAAAATCTGTTGACTGATGGACACAGGCTGTGTTTTAAATAGGTATTATGTATCCACTCAGGAAAGGTAGAGTTCACACAAAAATTAATCATCAACAAAGCCAGCAACATGGCAACGAAAAATGTAACATTGGAAGGTCCACCGAAAAATTGATTTTTAATTCAAAAATAAAGTCAGCAGAGGCTCTAATTGTAGCTTTATGAACGTTTCATTAAAAAGCCCAGATTTATTGACTGCACTGTAAAGCTCTCCTATTAAAGGAAGCCTAGAAATTCAATTTTTCTCATGCTTTTCTACTTCTAAACCCCTCAGCTAGTCCATGTTAGAAAATAAGAAATAATTATATTTATTCAAATTCTGTGATAGAATATTGAAGCCTGCTCAGATGAATACCTCTCCTAAATGAACACCATTACCGACAGATCAAAGAAGAAGAATGTCTAGCAAATGAATGGGGCCGAGGGAATTAATAAAACACACATCAAACGTTGAAAAGCCGAGGGTTGGTGGTTTTTTTTTTTCCTTTTCCTTTTTAACAGCAGCACATTTGCAGGGTAATAAAGCAAACTGTCGTGGCCAAAATTCATTAAAAAGGCATCTAAATGGAGCGGGGGGGATCGCTGAAGTTCCGCGCTGGCGAACACCAAGCGGCATGCCGGAGCGCTGGTGGCATTTTCCAGGTGACAACTCGACCGAGAAATGTCATTTTCCCCGTAAGGTGGGAGCGTGCTGCTTTGCAGAACCACTCTTTTCGCACGGCGGCCGGTGCTCCGGGACACGGGGCCTCGGGGGCCGCCCCGAGGGGTCTGGCGGTCGGTGTCGGCGGACACGGGGCGCCGGGCGCCGGGCAGGGCCGCTGCTGCCGCCCCAACGGCGCCAGCCCCAGCGGACCCCAGGCCCGCGGAGGTCACAGCAAGGCCACCAGGCACGAGGGCTACGCCACCGGTTCCCTCCGCGCTCGCCGCCAGCGCCCTTCGCCGCGGGCCCGTCCGACCCCGGAACCATCGTGCTGCGACGGCGGGGAGCCGCCGGGCCTCGGCGAAACAGTGCACATCCTCCCTTCCCCTCCCCGCCCCCGGCCGCCGGACCTGGCTGGCAGCGGCTTCCGGCGGGGCGGGCGTTGAGGGCCATGGGGTGGCAGAGGCGGTTTCTGGAGGTGGCGGCGGAGGGGCTGCTGGGCGCCTGCCCGGGCCAGGCACGGTTCCTGCTGTAAGCGCCCCGCGGCGGGGCGGCGGCGGCCCTCGGGGCGGGGATGGGGATGGGGGCGGGGGGGGGAAGCGGAGCGGCGAGGATGGGGGGGGAGGGGAAGCGGAGCGGCGAGGGACGGCGCACGCTGGCTGGAGGAGGGGGGGGGGAAGGGAGCGAGGCGGTGACGCGCGTGGGTGGCCACGCCCCCTGCCCGCGCGCCGCCGCGTGGCCGGTGCGGGGTGTCGCGCCGTGACACCGTGCCGTGCCGCGCCGTGACACTGTGCCGTGCCACAGCCGCGCCGTGCCACCGCGCCGTGCCAGACACCGCGCCGTGACACCGTGCCGTGACACCGTGCCGTGCCACAGCCGCGCCGTGCCACTGTGCCGCGCCGAGCCGTGCCACCGCGCCGTGACACTGTGCCCTTCTCCCGCGCAGGTGGACGCTCCGCAACTCCCGAGGCGAGTGAGGGCCCGGGCGCTGCCCGCGGCAGGAGGCAGCGGCGGAGGAGGGGGCTGCCCCGCGGGGCTCCTGCGGCCGGGGAGCAGCGCGCAGCGGCGGCCTGGGCGGCTGCGGGGAGAACCCCAAGGACGCAGGCTTTCCCTTTTTCTCCATTTTCTCCAGCCCCCACAGAATAGTGCCAGGGTGGGCTTCGGGGGCTGCTGGCAGAGGTGACGCACTTGCTAAGCAGCAGCGTCCAGGTGTTTCCTCGGCGGGCTGAGATGCTCTAGCCCAGCTCTGGCTGCAGGAGGTGATAACGGCAGCTGCAGAGCATCCCTCTCTTATTAGGGCTGAAATTAAACTCAGAGCATTTCTTCATCCCATGCTGTCATTTTCTTGCACTTAAAATGGACAAAGAGCTTCACAAGGATTTGGTGTCACTGAGCTGGCACAAGAGTGTGCCTGCACGAAGCTCCTTGCAGAATTGTCGGCCTCCATCATTAAAGATTTTTAGGAAGGAATTGCATTCTTTAAGGAAAACCTACAATTGCATAGTGTGTGAATTTATGCTGTGCATAAACTTAACGTGAATTGTGCTCAGCTTCCTCTTGTGTTCTAGTTCTGTCTGAAACATGTACCTAGACGATGTTAAAATAGAAATGTATCTTTTTAATGTTTGCCTATAAAACATAATTATTTCATTTAAGTTTTACTCTTTTACCTTTATTAACCTGTAGATAAGGAATCTGGATTAGAAAGGATATGTCCTTACTGCTTCCAGTTCCTGGTTCCTGATAGCTGCCGGGTGCGTCTCAAACCAAAGATGAAAGTGACTCCACAGATAGAGAAGATTCTTAAACAGGAGGCGAAGAACCATAAACTTAGTATGAAACAGACAAAGCTTTTGAAAAAGTACAGAGAGTCAAGAAGTGTTCTGGTAAGGATGTTTGCTTGGAACTGCCAAATACCTGATAATTCCCTGAAACCTTTCAGTGGCATAAAAAAAGATACGGAAATCTTTCTTTTGGAAGAGGAGCTCACACCTACACATTTCATTTTTCATGAGCATATAGCTTTTCCTTTCTTCTGGAATAATTTCTGTTCATAACCAAAATTTTTAAATTTAAATTTAAAATCTATCCTAATCTGCTATGAGAGATCATAACTGCAATGACGAGAACGGTAAGCTTCCCCCAAAAAGAACAACGTAACGTGTCAGAGAAGCCACACAAACAGCACTGCCCTCCCTGTGATCTCTTTAGCAGCAGTCCGGGTAGACTCTGCAGATGTCTTAAGATCTTGCTGAAAATTAAATAAGTTCTTCCTGCCACAAAGCTCTGGCATTTCCGCCATCAGCTGCTGTATCATTTGCATAGCTTTGCAAAAAATGACAGGCATGATAGATTTTTGCCTGTTCCTTTTTTCCCTATGGATGTGGCTAAAGCCAGGCAACTACTCGATGCAGAGCCTTAATACAGCCAGGTAGATCCTAAAACGCATTAGAATCCTTGGAAATCCATTGCTACGAATACCGCAAAACATACCTAAGAAGCAAAACGTGGTGTTGGCTGAAGTCAGGCTGATTTTGCCAGTATGTGTAGCTTGACATTTAGTGCTCCTTTCAGCTCTGAAGAATAGCTTGAGTGATTGAGAGATTGTCAGGATTTTTCAGTTTTATCAGTTGTGTAAAAATATATTTGCTCAACTGAACAAGCTTTACTTCATTTCTCTCAGTAGACTGTCATGGCTACATCAGATTATTGTTACCTTCTGTATGAATTGGATTTTTTACATTTCTCTGAACATTACTGTTTATAGGAAGTCTTTCAAAACTAAACCACGTAGGTGATTTAAACAAGTTAATGTTGCTCTTGGGGCTTTGGTTGTTTTTCCTAAAATTACTGAGGAATGTAAGATTTAATTACTATATTTTATACTAATTACTGTTATTTGAAGAATATAGTATACATTTAATCTAGTGTTGCCAAGGCATGCATTACTATTAAAACAGGTTATGTGAATGGATGTTTTAATAAATGAGACTGCACCCTGTTGGGCCCAGCAGTTGCTAGCACACTTGGCATTTTCTCAGATGAGAGTCTGCTGCTTTGGGGAGTAAAATTTATGAAATCAAATATTAGAGTCCATAATACAAAGTTAACCTGAGGAAATACCACAGAGGTTCTCAGCTGTCAGGGCAAAATAAGGTGCTCCAGAAAGACGGCTTTGCTATTGCTCTTTCCAAACTGTACGTCATAGTTGAGCAGCAGAAAGGGCATCTGAGAAGCTGGAATCTTTGCTTTATTTTCCTGGGGTCACGAATGTTCAGTGTACAGTAAGAACTGTCTCTTGAGACAACTGAGGTACAGTGTCTTACAGAATTATGATGGTTCTTAGATTTATTGTGTAGCTGGATAGGTTTGTAGGATGCACTGTGCAGTCACGAGTAGTTTAAAAGTCAGTTTTAAATAGGTCCAGTTTAAACTCTGGGCAATATTCTAATCTTGAGATGTAATTTCAGTTTGCTGCACTTGTGTTCTGCTCAGTTCTGTTTGCATTTGTGCTGTGGATTATGATTTAAGTATTTCTGGTCTTAAGTATTTTAAGTACTGGCAGCTTTCAAAATTAACAATGTAGATCCCTGTAATCTAGTACCAGACACTTCTGAAAATGAAAATCTGAGGGTGGTTGAAAATTAAACCAAGGAACAATGTGACAGATTGTGCCTTTGATACCTTTCTTAGCAAGTAGAACTTGATTTGAGAATGCTTGTGCTATGAAGAGACATATAGGAACTATTTCAGGGCTTTTTTAAAATTTTTGGAGTTCCCTGCATGTGCAGTTCAGGGAATGGAAACTATCTGTGCAGTGCTATGATTAATCCACTAACTCCTGCATTGTGAGGCGTTCACCCCCATTTATATTCCGTGGAGTGCTAAATTGTCATGTGATGCTGTTTTTTTTTCCCCCATCTGAATTTAATTTACATAAACTAAAAATACATCAATACATGAGATGTATAAGTTAATGATCTTTCTCTTTTTTAGTTTGTTAGGCTGACAAAATAATGTCAAGAACCGTAAAAACAACTGAAAATATTTCATTTTGGCATTTCTAAATGTAATTACTTCTAAGCAATCTGAATTTAGGTAATTTTACACACTTTGAAATGAAGAATTATTTGGTATAATGTTTTCAAACCTGCTTAGACATTTTTGTGACATTCTTTGAGTATGTTTTTTTAACTTGAAACAGCATATAACTTGTGTTTTCCAGTCAGTGTAATTGTGTGCCTCAAAAAGTTGTCTCTTAATAAGCGTAGTTGCCATGGCAGTAGGGATATTAGGAATATCTGATGGTGTCTGTGACTGACGTTATTTGTTCTGATGCACCTCTGCAACTTACTGTGCTGCTGGAAGTTCCCTGCAGCCTTGAAGTAAACAGAAGAGAAAATGTGCTTTGTTTTGAACCTCCTTCATATTGTAGTGTTTTCGCACTAATGAAAGCCTTTTCTTTGTTCCCTAAGACTTGCTGTTATTAGTTATGGATGACTGTTTTTGAGAGCTTGGTGATTTAAATATTTTATTTCAAGGCTCCCTGGAAAGCGTGTAATATAACTTAATTGGGGGTAGAATATGCTAATGAATTTAGATGACACTGTATGTCATGGTTTTTAGCAAAATAGAAATACTGCTAACGTATACTCAAGAATATCATATATCCAGTTCAGGTGCTGTTTCATCTTTCTGTTTCGACAGGGTTGTTTTCTGTATTTCACTGTACAACGTTACTTTCAGTGTTACAGGTCTCCTGAAATTAGTTTCTAGGGGACTGGAGTAATTTCTAGAGAAACCCATAGGATGTGTTTGGCTTAAGAGGTCTGAGTGCAAATATTAGGTGTAAAGTATATGTTGCTTTTTAATATCTCGTATTTCTCTTCATCAAATATTTAATTTGTGTCATGGCACTTAGAGAATAATTTGGATAATTCTTATGGTGGCTTTATCACGTAAGGATGAAAAGAATGAAAGAATGGTCGGTATTTCCTTTCTTCTCTCCATAGCTGGTTACTTGCAACTCATGCAACAAAACAACAAGACATTATGGTGAAAACAGGAATTTTCTGGCTACAAAGACACGACATTTTGGCACTCCAAGTGTTAAATCTAGCCTGAGGACACCAGGTGTAAAAATTCAGTCTGCAAATAAAGTAACACCTGTAAGCTGCAGTAGGTGGGGATCGAAAGGGAACAGCCCTTCATCAATTCCCAGGTACCTGTTTCTGTCCTATTTAAAGAGGCATTTTGCTGAGTATATTATGTCTTGCTGGGCAAGGGCTTCAGGTACGGATTTCGGATCAGTCACTTAATAAACTTAAAATTGATAACTGGAGGTTTTTTCTTCAGTGGTCTGAAGGAGATCAGTGTTAACTTTGCCACCCTTAAAATCAAAAGATTCTAATGAAAAGCGACTGTGTGCAAAGAATGCCCAGTTATATTTTTGTCATTAATGTGAGATGGCTGGCTTAAAATTTGCATAACAAAGTTATACTTCTGACGGCTCACTTTCACCTGAAAATATACTGCTTTTAGAATTTTTCACTCAAATTACATTTATGTGCACTTTCATAGTTACGTCATGTTAATTCTATTCCTCACCTTTAAGACATTTGAGTCTTTTGTTTTTCAGAACACATGCATCTGGACAGGCGACAACCAACTCTGCTTCCAAGACTCCCCGAAACTCCAAATTTCACTTTTCTAAGCTAAAACGGATGCTTAACCTAGAAGAAAAAGAGAAAAGCCAGAAGGCAGATTTGAAAACCTTCTTGACTTTACTTTAGTTACACATTATTTCAAAGTAATAAAGATTGCAGCAATAAGTATTGCTTCAGTTTTAGTAAATCTACAAAGTGATTAAAGCTCAAGCTAACAGCATGTACTGTGTGAAAGCATAGACCATATTTTTTAGAAGGAATTTCTGTTTCTAAGGGGACCGACTGTCCGCAAGAGGGAGGTGAGAAAATAGCCAGTCTGATATGCTTGGGAATCGTGACATGTTTTGCAGTCTCTAGTGGCCCAAGAATTAAAAGACAGGTTCTGTCCTTTGAGGAGACTGGCAATACTGGATCCATCAGTGGGTCCCGCCGGACCCCTGAAAGCAGTTTGGGGGAGGGGAGGTTACAGTTTGTTCCATCTTACTCTCCCATATTTTTAAGGTAATGCATCACAGCAGAATTTAAAAGATTTCATCCCCACTTTGCATATTTGAGTAAAACAAAGACATTTCCACTAGCAGTTTCTGCAGGTATGGTATTTTCAAGGGTCTAATGTAGTGTCCTGTGGTGTTGCTGTCTTCTGATACGTGTGGTAATTTAAGCACAGCCTTTACAAAGATACCGAAGTAACTTTTGTACAAAGTAATAGTGCTCATGTACCAAGAGAGAGTAAACAGCGTATCACTGTTTAATCACAGATTAAGTTGCTTCATTTTCTTAAGAATGCTCTCTGTGATTTGGACTGCAGATGATACCGGTCCGAGGATAATGCAGAACCTTATACAACTGTACTCTGATGTGGGATGCCCTCAATATGGACTGACAGCTCCATGCCTGCCTGCTAATAGCACCCTGATTTGTTACTGCTATGAGTGGCAGGGTCGTAAATAGGGGATGGTTCATTTCCAGTTGCTCGGGTGCTACCAAAAGGGGTCACTTCTGTCTTGTTCAGAAATTACTAAGGAGAGAACCTCTTTATTAAATGTTTTGGTTTTATAAGGTTTCAGAGTTCCTTCCTTCCTGGACTTCAGTCTGGAAAACCAGGTTTACCCTGGACAGTAGTGAACTTGTTGCACCGATGTGTTTTGATGTGAACAGAAGATTGCAAAGGTTAAAGCAGTCTCCACTGTCAAATTTTATGTGTTCAATTCGGCACAGAGGTGAGAAAGAACAGTAGAAAGTCACCATTCAGGACTGAGTTGGTAGCCTGCCCTGCATATAGGCTGCAGTGAGTTCTGCAAATCATGCTTCAGATTTCCCCTCTGAAAAGAGAATCGGTTAAAAACATTTAAATTCTTGGATTTAAAGGTATTTCCCTTTTCTTCTGTATTCTAATGAATGGTTTCCTTTAAGTATATTCAGACTCTGAACACCGCTTAAGAAATAGAACCACCAAGTAAGCTGGCAGACTTTATAACAATCCAGGGCAGGGAAGAATAGCTTCTTGCAAATTCTACTTACAGTCTCAAAAGACTGGCATGTAACCTTTTTATATCTCCTGTACACTTGCACAATAACTTTGAAAGGTTCACTGCCATTTGTTTCTTACCTACGTGTAGGATCAAATTAACTGTCATTCTTTGATCAAAATACGGACCTCACCTTTTCCAGTACAGAACTTGGCATTACTTCAGCTGTTGTTGCTGTATTTATGATCAAGTCCTCTGGAAAAATACTTCCATCTTGTTGATGGAAGTTGTGCATTATACAGAAGTATTTGAAAAACAAGAAAAAGCAAGAAATCTTTGTATTTAAAGTACACACATTAGGTATTCACCTGCTGTGCTTCCTATGAAGCTTACATGAAACCAGCACAGGCGTCTGCTATGTTTTAAGGGGCACCAACATTAATGTGTTAGATCAAATCAAGGGTATGCTTCTGAAGCAGAGCTTCCAGCTGTCCCTGTTTACTGTGCTTCTTATGCAATGCTCGGTGAGCTCAGAGTACGAGTCACGTCCTTTTGGATAAAACTACAGCTAATGGATAAAAGACATGATCCAGGGCACAACCAGCGTGCTGCGACTGCTAATGGGCGTTCCATCCACTGGATCACAGGAGAGCGCACTGAAGTATGCATCTCCAAAAAGTATATAGGCAGGCATCGAGCTCCGGGCGTCCTGTGCTCCAGGTGTATTCCTGTTACAATGTGCAATTTGTTAAATGTAGACAGAGTCTTGTTGCGCTCCAAACAACATCTTTGTGACTACCAGAGCTGCTGGACATGTTCAGGTGTGTTGTTATAAGGGATCAGTATTGCAAGCTATCAGACTCTACTGTGGGAAGAAAGGGAAAAAATCATTCAAGTATGTGTCATTCTTTTCTTTTACAACTGTGCTTCCAAATGCTGGGCAGAAATACCGTTGGTGTCTTATATCTGAAGTGGTTTTACATTATTCTTAAGCCTCTAATACAATCTTTTTCTGTTACTGGACTTCCACAGAATCAGTATATTGAAAAACATATAGATAAACCCCCACAAGTATATACATATCTATATATAATTATGCATATAGCTATATAGGTACATATACACACAGCAGATCCATATATATATATATATGCACGTACATATATGCATGTGATGCACTCCTCCCTTCAGAATATATTACATTCCTGCACTCGATGGAACACGAACTATTGCTAAGCCTCCCTGCCAAACCTCTGCTGTGCAGCATTACTGGTTTGCGTTTGAAGAGCTGGAAGAACAACTGTACGGAGAAGAAACAGCCAGCTGATTTCAGCGAGGCCAGAATTTCACTCAGACTTCGTAAAGCCAGACCAAGAAGGTTCTCCGTTAAGCGTACACCCCTGCACACAGGCCTTGAACTACAGTGAGAGTCATTTCCCAGCTCATGCACATTCTGTTTATGCAATGGTATGTGCATCATTCACAGTAATAGCATCACACCACATACAAAGTATGTCTTAATATAACCAGCTCAACTAATGCACATTTTATTTTAAAATATCAGTTTGAGCCTGTTGTGAAATTACTCCGTTCCCCTTTAATGCAACAGAAACATTTTCCCATTTTTAAGTACTGGGAAGCTCAAGCTAGCATATTGCAACTCGTTCCCTCAGCCCTGGCCAGGCCTCTAAAGAAACGCAAACTTCGGCCAAAGCAGATGGTGTATGAACAATATTTCTTTTTAAGAAATTTACAATTCTATAGATATGACCTCAGACTTTTTAATGCACTGCTTCCTCACTTAAACTTTTCACACAAAATACAAATATGAAGAGTAATAAACTTCAAAATCAGTATTGACCGTTTCCCCAGCATTCACTATGAGATTTTGGAAGATACTGCTTCCTAAGTATAGGGAGCAGTTTACAATAAAGCCATTTCACACCACACGATTGCATAGGCAAGCAATACACAATGATTTCAAAGATGTTTTTACAACAACATTTTATTCTATTAAATATGAAAGAGCGTACATACAGGTGTTATTCTGAGGACATAAATTACACAAGGATTACACGTTCTGTCAGAAAAGCACAATAATGAAACATCTTTACATTTCAAACTTGTTAGCTTTTAATAAACGAGTCTATTTCTGTTGCAAACAAATAATGAGTGCTATTGAACTTTTGCAAATTCCCACAAAAACATCATGCTTAGTAGGATACTTTAAATATTGTAAAGATGAAATCAGATTTCTAAATAACAAGATGGAAGAGATTTACTACTTAATCAAGATAAATGACACACTGAAATAGGAGCCGAGGCAAAATTGGTCATTCATTAAAAAAAAAAATAAATTCCACTTCAGACACTATACTTAGGTCTGCTTTCTTTACTTGCAGAAATAGTCACTGTGATCATATGCATGAATGAGCAGAGCTCGCCCTAAATATTTATAAATGTAACCATCAAATTTTAGACGTGCTGGTTGTCTACTTCAGTAATTTTTCCACTGAAAACCCCCCACACTTGTGAATCTATTCGCTCACATTTGAAAAGGCTGAAATCCAGCTCTTCTCTAGAGGCCCAATCCAGCCTATCCATGTCTTCCACGGTCATCTGCACAGGGGGCTACTGCATCCTATGTATGTGTTTTGGGTCATTATTGAAGTACCAGACTGAGTAACCACTGACTTGTGAGAGCAGTATTAGTCTGTGGAAGTCCTAACACATTGTCTTTTTAAGTTTCAGGTAAACAGGAATGTAATTTTATCATAATGAAAGCTCTCAGTTTGACATTCAGACTACTCAGATAAAAATACATAATCATGTGGTTTGGGTTGTGTTACTGGGGATTAACGTGGGTAGTTTAATATATTAATACAAACATTAATGGAGTGAAACAGACAAGCTAATGTCACTGCAGGCTGTAGTTTATTTTTCAAAAGGAGTAATGAAACACAATTTCTAAGAATGGTAATTTTTGTAACTAAGGACTTCACATTTATTTTTAAGACCACAGAAGTGGGGTAATATTCCTGATATCTTTCAAAACATTCTGCAAAAACAGCCTGAGCCTGCAAATGCTAGAATATACAAGCAGTCCCAGTGACCTCCAAGGTAAGCATTCTCACATGGCAAATCTCTTTGCTTTTTTCAGAGAACGTTCAATAAAAGTGCAATATAGTGAAGCAAATAATCTAATTACTAGGCTTTTATTATGAGATAAAAAAGTTCAGATATTTTATAATTGTGCCTTTTGCAGAGTGAGTATTCTGGTTTGAGTAGAGTCAGACCACATTAGAAGAGACCAGCAGGGTACACCCACACATTTTCTTTCCCAGGGTGGTAATGCCCCAAAGCAGTTCTATTGTCTAATCCCACCTACAGCTAAAACATGGTGCTGCCCAGTTTCACACTGTTAACTTCTGTTTTGACAAAAGTTGACATTTGTTTTGCTTTTCATTTCCAGCCGGGGTTGTTCTCCTCCCTTCCAGCTCCTAGGCTCCCTTCCTACCCCCACCCAGCCCCTTTTCTTCCTGAGACATCAGAAGTACGTACGTTAAATTTTGGAACCTGAGGATTTGGAGGTATTTTTTGATACTACAGGGCTGCGTTTGTATCATACCATGTTATCTCCTGCTACACTATTACAGTTACAACATAAATCTTCTAACTAGTTGATACCTGATGCCTTTCCCATATAAATAAAAAACCAATGTACCATTGAGCCACTAATATATGACACTTGCCACAAGAGTGACCGCAAGTCCTCTTTTCTAAACAAAGTTGAGGGATCATTTCCAAAAACCCAGCTATGAAATATTCCTTGAAGTAAACAATTTCACAGTAAAATAAAGTAAAATATATCCAGAAAATAGCACTCTCTCAAAATTAAAACTTATATACATCCAGAAGAAGTTGAGATTTTTCCTCATTCTTTTATCAGTTCCACATTATCTGTAGATAAGCGACATTACCACAAAGAGTTATGTATAGAAAAACAAGTCTAGTGAAGTAAGTGTTGTGTCATTTTTGATACTCTTGAGAGATCAAGGAAATTCAGCATTCAACTTTGTTATTATAATCAATTCTAATTAAGGTAGCAAAAGACTGTTTAAGCTTAACTCCCTATGGTTCTGAGTATCCAAGACTTAGATCCTTCAATGCACTCTAAACAAGTCATGCTGCTGCACTTATAATCACCTCTGGGTACAAATTTAGTTTTCCATGGGTGGGATTCAACCATGAACTACTTATCCTTCTTGTTTTACAAATGGTTCTGTAATTCTTAATAGATTAAGCTGGTTTAATATTTATCACAAATTTGGTGCTATTCTTTAGCAAGACTGAGCTTTAACTGCAGCTGTAATGCACGTACATGTCTATAAGAATTCAGGAGCTGAATGTAACCTACTAGAACAGAAATATTTTACACATTAAAATTGTACCTGAAAATTCCTTTTCTTATCAAGAACCTACACTGAAAGGATGCCAATAAGTGTTACTGAATTTTGCATATTAGACTTTAAAGAAACACTCCTCTGGATTCATTATAGTTAGCTGTTTTTTCCTACAGAGTGGAAAATTGCCACTCAAAATGTACAAATTTTTGGACAGCTAGTGAGCTGTGATGAACTATGTTCAGCATTCCTATCTGTCAGAAATTTTTGATGAAATTAGCATTCTACATTGCATGCTATGGAACGTTATGTCAACAGCTTGTAGGGGATTTTCTCTACTTCACTGAGGTCTAATTCATGGCAACTTCCATGAAAAAAGGTAACTGGACTGAGGTGCTTATGTCCAAGTCTGTCCATTTTAATGAGAAAGGTTATTCTCCATTCACATCCAACAAGTATTCTAGTGATTAGCACTGTAGAAGTCAGTAGCTAGTGACAGATCACCATCCAACAATTTCACTCCAGAACTGTTTTGAATTGTGGTTTTTGAAAAGGAAGAACAGATTTTCCAAAAAAAAATGTGCTTTCATGTGAGGAGCATTAAACTTGTAAACTGTGTACTTAACTGATGTAAAAAAAAAACCCCAAAACTGACAAGTGCAAACCCAGGAGCAAAATGCAATCATTAAATACTCCGATGATATATCCGACTCAAACAATTGTAGCCCAGGTTTTTAAGGTCACCTAAATGCCAAAGGTACAGGTAGGTATCTTTTAAATCACTCAACAGTTACGTGCCTCATTCCAATTGACTGAAAAGCCTAAACTTCCTGGCAAACTGCTAGATGCCTGTATCTTTAAGTTTTTAGGTGAACTTAAAAGCTGGAGCATAATATGGTAAAAAGGACTTTTCTCAACTTCAGCTAGCGACCTGTAGACAAACACCACGTTTGTTCCATGCAAAGGACATTTTTATAAACAGACACTTGGCAATAATTTTCCACTGTTTGACTTATATGTAGGCCTGAACTGTCTCCTCCTGCTCTGTGAGAAAAAATGATCAAGATCTAGAAATGTTTGCCAGAGCAGGTCGAGGTGGGGGGCTGGAAGCCCATGCTCGCCTCTGGGGTTTCTCAGTGGAAGAGCATGTACAGCATGGCTGTATCATCCTGTTGCTGCATATATGGATGGTACATAGCATTGTCAAATTTTAATAAAGGGAATTTAACAATTGGGACAGTTTTGAGAATGACCTTTCAATTTAATTAAAGTTGTAAAATGGCTTCACATTTCTGGGATTAACCTTTTTAGATGGAGACAGAGGTTCCAGAAAGGGATTAGAGTACAAATGAATGGTCCCTCAATTTAGAAATTAAGCAGCTGTAACAAGAAAGTTAAATTTTTGAAACATAATTAAACTGGTCGACTGTATAGTTTCCTATGCTAACTTTTAAATGATACTGGAATATTGCAATGTTTTGAGTCATTAAAAGATCTGCTCAGTGTAACGTGGTTTATATCTTCCAATACAAAATTAATTACTAACATTTACTTCAAAAAAACCCACCTGACTTGTTTTGGGAGTGGGCAATTTAAATGTTAATGCGACAGGAAGATAATTTTTAATTTTGCATTAAATTGCATCAACCTTCTTGCAAGCATAAGCTTGTGATTTCCACATTTCACTCCCTCACTAGCAACTGAAATGTCTCGAGTTAGAAGTATGTGTTGAATATATGTTGATCTACATTTAATACAGGGTACATAAGAAAAATCTTAGCATGTTTTTTTACAGGGCACCCAACTAAAATCTTTACAAAAGATAAGATAATTATCCATTCTTCAATGTAATAGACACAGTGCCACTTTTATAAATGTACCCTTATCTTCACTCACCAATAAAATAGTAAACAAAGCAACTTTTTAAACCATTTTTTATAAATTATTAGAGTATTTTTACTGACAGTCTCCAACAATATACAAAAATAATACTACAAGAGTACCAATCAGTCTGACCTACCCCTCATTTCACAGAAAAGTAGAGGTTATGGAAGGATATTTTTGTAATCAATCATCGCTGTAGATGTCTCCTGCAAATGGTAGGTGTACGTGGCTGCCCGTGACATTGGGAAGTCGAGAGAGATCAGGCAGGTTCTGGATGCGTGACCTGAGTTCTTTCCGTACTTGGGACACTCTGGCTAGCTTGCGTTTGTACTCCTGTAATGCAGAAGAATTCAACATGAGGCTTTTTTGCTAATACCATCTCTACTACTTACTGCACTTGAGGTTTCCCAAAGAAAGTATTCCTTCTGCAAGTTAGATGACTAAACATCCTTTAACAGGTGAGAACGGGGTATTTTGGAGGCAGAGGCATCAGCTCTAGCATTTTCTCAGCATCTGGCTTCAGAAGCATACCTATGGGATTATTCTGTTTTGAATTGTATGTACATAAAAGCTAAACAAGGAAGACAATCCTAGTTAACACAGCTACACACATTTCTCCATGTGACTAGTAGAAAGGCATTATTCTTAGAAATTGAATTAAGGATAACTGATACACATACTCTGCTACCACTCACAAAGTATGGGACAATAAACTTACTGATGTCAAAGAAGATACTTTCAGCTCATGCTGATGAAAGAATAAAACCCAACCAAATACCACCTAACCAGAGCTGTTGATCAGTCCCACCAAGCTGATCAATTAAGTATTTAGCATTAACTTTTACAATAAAAAAATATTGCATCAGTACATTTATGGATCTCACCACGAATTTTCAGAAACTTTTTGAATTGCGGACTTACAATTTCACATTATATTGGAATAGAGCTCACATCTCTCATAATTCATATATTTGATGATTATGAGGCACTTTTCACATGAAACATTTTACAAAATGAAGTATTCAACACTGTAAACCAGTGCACTAGAATCTAGTTAGTGCTCACCTATTAAGAATACGAGACATAATAGAGAATACCAGCTTGTATAAAATGAAAAAAGTTACTCCAAAATGTAGGAAGATAAGGGTACAATTTACAGGAATATTAACATTTCAAAAACTTGGAAACACATTTCTTTGGAGAGCAGAAGAGACTAAGCGTTAGCAGGCAAAGCAGCACTTCATGAAATTACACTGTAATTGACATGTCAAATGCAGAGACTTTCTAGTGCAGCTGCAGGTTTTGCTGCAGCCTGGGAATGGCTGGAAATAATAAAACATAGTTAACCTACAGCTTGGATAATCAGCCCATGGATAACCAAGATCTCATGATTATAACCCTTCTAAATAATAGTGGGGAAAAAATCTACATCATCTTCTAAAAGTGCCAAATATAAACACTTGAAAGTTCCAGCGAGTATAAAACCACTGTGCAAATGTCTATAAAAGGTAACAGCTTTTTACAAGGTCTAAACATAATTTTAAACATTTTTCTGTACTGTTAATAGCAGGGAGTAAAAAGGAAGGCCAATGAAAAGAGCTTTTGGTAGTAGAACCCAACACAGAAGTACAAATGTTAAATACCTGGGGCGTGATCAAGATTATTGGACAAGGTCCAACACTCATAAAAGCAAAGTTCATGACTATTATCAGCAGCGTGGCCTTCTTCCCAAGGACGGTAAGAGAACCACAAGAAAACTTAAATTCTTAATTAGAAGGTAATCACAGAATGGTCAGCTTGGAAGGGACCTCCAGAGATCATCTAGTCCAAACCCTATTATGCATAGCTAAAAAAAGTAGTAATGAAATTTTTACATAAAAAAAGAGAAAAAAGTGTCCTTGAATTAGGATAATCAATTCCATGATATAATTTCTATTTTAAAATTAAATACTACATAAAGTTCAGAGTCTTATGAGATACTAAACACAATGAAAATACTACAGATGCCTAGTCAGCAGAACTGTAAATGCCTGGGGACAGCACACAGGGCAAAGCAGTGTTCCTTTTATGATACAGGTCACCAAAAAAGCCTTACGACTGCGGGTCCCTTGGTCCTAGGAAAACTGTCGCTTGCTCACACTTGCCCAAAATGTTCTCTCTGGTGTAAGTGACTTGAGA
Source organism: Falco rusticolus (assembly GCF_015220075.1). Lineage (NCBI taxonomy): Eukaryota > Metazoa > Chordata > Aves > Falconiformes > Falconidae > Falco > Falco rusticolus. The sequence continues at coordinate 76,741,547 of NC_051189.1, forward strand.
ACATGGCTGTGGAAATGAAGGGCTGTATCCTGAATACTGTAGCCTTACAGTAAAGCCCAAAGGCCACAAATACTTTACAGCTTCATAATGAGTATTACAGCAGCATCCAGAGGCCTCAGTGAGTTGATTCTGTATGTATCATAGTCCTTTGTCAGCATGTAAAAACCCACTAAGAATACTTCTTCCCTTTTTCACTATCTATTTTAGTCTGGATTGCAGACATATACTCCTGACAATTGTTTTAGGGAACAGATTTTAATGTCAGAGGAAAAGATAGGTTTCATTGTTTAGTAAAATAAACAATTTGGCAATTAACCAGAATGACTATTCTCAGAAGCAGGATGGCTGGAGATTGAGCACTGGGCAATGAGGCCCTTGAGCAAGCTTGAAGCTGAAAGACCAGGCATCCGTCATGAAAGACGCACTGCTGGACAGAAGAGGATGAGCAGAACTGTGAGCAGAATCAAAACACTCATAAGGCCCAAAGTCAGTAAAAGAAATTAATGATAAAATCACTCCAGCAGTTAATTCTTGCAAATGGTGTTTGATTCAGCTGAATCGTGAGAAAATTCATTCTCTGTCAATGAAGAATGCGAAGCAGAAAATGGGTATCACTTTGTTAGCTCAAAGCGTGATGCTAGGCAAATGCGTGCAGATCACACTTGGCAGCTTTATTCTCTCAAGACTTTACTCCAAAACCTGAAATGTTGTCTTGCACTAGACTGCCAGTTGCTTGACTCCATTAAAATTCCCTTTAGCTGACAATAAAGCATTTCCATAATAACATCACATTTCTGACATACAGCATTTTCCATATAAATTTTGCCTGAGACTTGTTGCCTAGTGAATATCAGCTTGATCAATATTACTGACAGTAGGTTCCTTTTTCTCACTAAGGAAAATACTCTCATAAATTCAGTCTCCCATATGACACAGCCTTCTTCCTCTCACCAATACTTTAGGATAAAGCACACTCTCAGGGAGTCAACATTTGCTCCCTGCTTCTCAGAAAGGGAGACCTCTGAGAAAGTTTGCTTAAGGTTTTTACTATAGAACCAAATAAAAAATTACATAAAGTTTTATAGTTCATTATATTATTGATGCAGTAGAGGCTACAGAATGCCATTTAAATATGATTTTGGTAATCCAAAGCATATATGAGATCTGCAACTACAGGGTCAATATTCATTATAATCCTCCCCCACAAGTAGAAACATTATTCACCTATCCAGAGCACCTCATTTTCCATGACGCTCTCAAAATCATTCTAGAAATCGCTGAAAATATCTAGTTGTCATGACTGGTGAGCAAGTTCAAAAGAGGGCTGATTTTCAGGTACAGTGACTTAGCAGTTTTGAAGTACTTTCAAAGGGGCTGCTTTTCACAGTTTGGTTCTATTTAAAATCACTAGTCACTTCTGAAAGGGTTTGCTTATATATTTTTAAGTCTGCTAACACAGTCTTGGCATTACCTAAGTAGCCCTGGACTGCTGGAATACAAGTATCAAGTACTCTTTATCAACAATACTCGTATGTACACCCTTTATTATTTTAAAATAATAGCATGCACACGTACCTACAAAGTGTGACTTAAAGCCAAGAAGTGGGAATGGAGATATCTAGGTGTTATTTCTGATATTGTCACTCCATTAGAAATACTGTATATTATATAACCCAGTAACAATTTAACCATACAGTTGACACTTCTAGCTGCAGAAATCCTCATGGAGAATTTAAATTTCATTTTGTTGATTCTAACATATACTTGAAATTATCCCTGCGTAAATGAGACAAGATTCAAGCTATTTACTTCAAACAGTGAAGGACAGGCAGAAGTATCATGTTTTCTTTTGCTACACTGAGCATAATTTGCATTGCTTGCTGCCTATGGGGAACCTTACTCTTGGGATCTACAGGCAACCTGATGTATGGAATTAAAATCTCTTCAATTTCTTCAGCAGTCTAAGATAACACTACTTTCAAGCAATAATTTCTTGTAATTCCAGTCATAATAGTAGGTTTATGAGATAATTAGAAGAACTTATTTTGCGCATTAGAATCCCACTGATTACTACAGTTTCCATTACTTGACAGTGTAGAATATGGATATTTTGTGAAAAAAAAAATGCTAGTAATATATGGATTCCATGGATTCCACACCTAGATTAATAGTAATTCTCTATCAAATAAGTACCAGGCAAAAAAGCCAAATAATTTTTGATTAGACACTACGATCATAATGAATAACAAAAACGTGGGCAGGCCAAACTGGCTGTGCACTGCAGAGAATATTTTCCCTTCCAGCTGAAATAGGCTGAAATAATACAGAGTTTCTGCAATTACCCTAGAGTGGTGCTACAGCTGAAACAACTTGGTACTTCATGGATATGCTTTCCCTTTGCAATATGAATATGACTTTGAATCCTCATCTGATCACTAAGGCTATCGCATGCATCAAAATATTGATGGCTGAAAATGTATAGCCAAATGAAAGAAACAAAGTCTGATTCTGAAGCAAGAATAAAAGGTTTGCAGAAAACACAAACATTTAATCTGTACCCGTTAGCTACAGAAAGGAAGTTAAGGTGGAAATCAGTACTCTCAATACAGAAAAAACAAAACCCAAAAGGCTTAAAAGGCTTTTCAAGTGTTAAGGTCATGTGTGTACACCAACATCCATGGCCTCTATGTACATCATCGTATTTACAACTGAGATCTCTGACTTTCTAGGTCTGTGCCAACCTTCCAGTTTCAGGTGCAGATGTTCGAGCTGTGTCACAGAGCGAAGGCTTCTCATGTGCTCTGTCCAACAGCACAAGAAACCACCAGAAATCCCCAGAGGCTGAGATGAAGGTAAATAGCATGTGATACCCTGATATCTAGACTCTGAAGTTCAGAAACACCTTATTTGTTTACAGACTCCACCTTGCTGAAATCTCATGCCTCACCCAGTCTAGGTATTTTTCTGCAAGGAAGACTGACAACTAGACTTGAAGGAGTCAGATGAGCCTCACTATCACTCTGGAAAACAGGTAAGTAGGGTTAAATTTTTTACTGCCTTTAGAAATTTAGCATGGCTCATGTTCTTCACCAGTATGACTAAAGGCTCAACCTATTTACTGGTGTTAAGGATGAACAAAACCTTGAAATAACTTTTATTTAAGACACTGAACAGTCTGAACACATCTATATGCTTCACACAAGCCCACAAGGTTGAAAAATCAAGGACAGTTATGACAAGCTCAGGAAAGGACTGACTTGGCTAACATTCCATTATACCTTTTGGTTAACTAGAAACTAGATTTTTGGAAGAAAGCTTCAGCTTCTCGGTGTGTTAGAATCTATCAGTTTTCCATTAGGTCTTACGACATTTAGAGCAAAATAAATAGCACTGAAGCAATGAGCACCTACCTAGTGACTGCTTTGTTTATTCCGTATTGTTCTATGCATTGCACCGAGCATTACTTACTTTATGCATTACTCTGTACACAGATTACTAATCTTCTCATAGGTTTTCTAATGGCATACTTTACTGTTGCAAAATGCAGTTTATTCTTCAGAAAACTTCGAGCTGACAGATCAAAATGAAATGCATTCTCTTGAGTATCCCATTTTTCTTACTACTTAAAATTACCAAGAACTTAATGCTTCAAAGCAAATTTTCCAAATTAAGTTAAAAACTTAAGAGACTCCTCAGCTTGTCTGCAAATGAAGTAACAGGAACCAATGACTTCGGAAGTTTGAAATGCACAGACTAAATGAGTGATCACCTGAAAAAAGCTTGATTAAATGACTTTATCCACCACCACCTACTTTGCTGTTGCACAAACAAAAATACACTGTAGATCTTCAAATCAGCAGTAGTAAATAGGAACAAAGCATTTTACCAAGTCATTTCCCATCGGAAGGGTGATTATCAGAAATGTGAAGTCCTTCACAGTGGTCACATTTGTCCCATTCCTTGAAAACCCAATTCCTTGAAAACCCAGCTCCTTCCAGCCTAAACCTGGGTCTCAAATCCTGTTCACCCCAGTCTTGACTCCTGGTCTGCATCTTCATTCCTTGAACACTGTTCCTAGAACCCACCTTTGTCCAGCAAGGCTGTTCCATGCCTCTCAAGACTCCTGTCATGACTGCATTTGCATGTAATACAAACACTCACAACTGGTTTTTGCCTAACTGTTCAAATTTCCTTCCTTTCTGGCTCCATATGCGAATTCCTCCCTCTCTAATCCTTGTCTGCACTTACCACTTTCTCTATAGTTTTGGCTACATCTGGTTCCAGTTCCACCTATTTCTCCCTAGTCCTGTACTCAGTCTGTCCTTGTTCTCTGTCTATATAATATCTCCATCAGATCTACCACCTCATACCAGTTTTTGCTTCCATTCTTTTAGTCCAAAGGAATTCCAGTTCCTCCCATTTCAGTCCTACATGACATTATGCTTTTATGGCTGGTCACTCCCTTTCTTCTCAGCCACCTGATCTCCTATCCATTCTTCACTGTAATGTCTAGTCCTGGATCCCTTCTTAATCTCTGCAGCTTTTGGTGCCAAGTTCCAGTGGAACTTGTCCAAGTTTTGCATTCAAACCTATCAGCTTCCACCTCCCCATTAGTTAAGCCTCACTAGAGCCATGGACAACCCACCCATGGAAGTTCTCTGCTTTCATGTCAGGTGCTTGCCCCACGATGAGCTTAGAGAACAACTGCATACAGTTGCAATTGCAGAAGTTTTCTTCAGCCCATTCTGGTTATGTAATTTCAAAGAAAAGGTCATTTTTTAAGAGTGTTTTATTACAAACTTGTCCTTAGTTTTATTCTTGAAGATTTTGTGGGCAAAAAGTTGGTCAAAGCTTAGAGAAATTAAAGAAAACAGGGACTTACAAGCTTAATTACCAGGAGTATTACCAGGCTTACTTAGTTTATATTTACCTCCATTCAATCCTAAAAGGTACACAGTGATTAATATTAATTTATAAAATGAATTACTATTTAAAGACATTGATTTCATTAGAGAATCTCTCCAGGACAACGATTTAATTTAAAGCATTTCAGGATGGCAGATATTAGCAGCAGCTCCAATGAAAGATGCCTGCTTGAGGTTCCATTTGGTCTCCTTGTGTTTTATTATCTGATGCAGCATTTTTATCTGGTTGAAAATTTAGCCATTATAATAAACACACAGCTACACACTTCCAAGAGATGCTTAACTTACACTGAATGCTTAAGTTTCAAATCTTGGCTGACAGAATGAAGCTTTTGAGAGCTTCTGATGACAAGCAATCAGGCACTTCAGAACAATTCTGAGAAATTGTGCTCAAACATTCAAGTTAAGACAGACTTACAAGCAATAAAGTAGAACAATTTTGAAAATAAGACAATTAAAAAAGAAATGGCTGCAGGCTTAGGGATAGCTTCTTAAAAGTTTCACCTATTCACAAATGATCTGAAGGAAATCCAAATTAAAGCATATCAGGGTCTAATTTTAAAGGAATCTATGAATGAAAAAAATTTGATGATCTATTAGAAGTAACATGCCTTAAGCAATGCATTGAAGAACAGTTGTCTTCAGGTTCAAATATTTACTATACCTAACAGATGAACTGTAAAAATTGTTTTATTCTGACGCACATCCCTCATTTCATGCAACCCTTGCCTGCAGGTCTACAACAGTCTCAGTTCCAATTTCAGATTCCACATGTGCAACTCATCTTTCTAAAGCTAATGCTGTGGGTGTCGAACCACAAAAACATGGACTTTGATGTTCATTATTTAACAGAGACAAACAGATATCTGAGAGTATAAAAATTCTATAAACTCAAGACTACACATAACTATTTTGAAGATGAAAAGTGAATCTGAGAATGAAAGAAACACTGCAGGTAACTAGGTAGGGGATTTATTTATAGCTAGCCAAGAGACAATTGTTTCAGATCCCTTTCTTTTGTCAAAGACAGATCTAAATAAAGTAGAAACCTGAGACCCAGCTTTATTATAGCAAGGCTAAGTACTAGTGGCAGTCAAATCCAAGAAGGAGAGAGCTTAAAGCAGGCTAATGTGTATAGCTTTTGCAACCGCAGTGTAGAGCCACTGCCGTGTTCACCTGTGAGCACAAAGAAAATCAGTGAGAGGTGTTTGAATAAAATAGTGTTTTATTGACCTAAGGTTGAGTATTAGCTATATTTCAAGTGAAATAAAAGATCTCAACTTTCTGCTACAGGCTGTTGACCTTGTTAATTTAAGTAATATTTCTGTCTTTTATTTTTTCAGTTCATAAATGACTCCTATCCAACCTGAAGAAACAGCTGTGAAGGACAATCATCTTACAATTACAGAATAGTCTTACCTGAAGAGCATGTGACTATTTCTTAAAGAGATTTCTAAAGAATGGTTCTCAAATAACCCAAGAAATGCCAGGGGGTCATCCAATGTGTGTACAGTCTAATACATTTTATCAGCTAGACAGTTTCATATTACACTTGTCAACTCATTCTCACAATTTCATTAAGTAGGTTGAAATATCCATTTTAGAGACACCGATTCTAAAGAACAGGATTTAGTTACAGCTCAAAGAATAACCACTCACAAGCCTGATTTGCTTTAATCGTAGATGAAAGTGCTCAGCATCACTCGAGAATTGTAACTATAGTTTATGTGACCAATGAGAATAACTATCTGTGCAAGACAAACTGTTGATATGCTGCATGGTAATTTTGTTTTTCTCTCCTTTCATGACTGTGAAATAGAAACTTCAAATGCACTGTTCAGCGGTGGGGATGGGAGCATGAGACTGGTAAAGCTGGGAGAATTACATAGCAGTAGTAGATATTCTGACTTCGTTCTTGAAACTGCTCCTCATATGTCCTCTGGGAATATCTCCAATGAAAATACTACCATGCATGAAGCAAACAAGCAACCATACCACTTCTACAGCCAAGAAGAAAGGAGCAGAATCTTAATTTCCTAACAATGTGCATAGATAGAAGTTCTATCATTGAAAAAACATTGCTTAGCCTAAAGCTTTAGCATTAAAATATTATGATGAGGAAGCTTTGCAAAAGGGAAACAATACCAATACAGAGCACAGAGCAACTACAGAAAAATTCACAATGTGAAAGTCTTTTATCAAACAACCAATTTCAGGCAGGAGATTTGGCACACACACACATTTTTGGCATTATTTACCCAATTCTGAATTGCTCAAATAGCTAGTTTTATTTTATAATAAAAAGAGGTTGTCAGGGCAGAAATCATAAGCAACTAGAGAAGAAAAAGTCTAGAGAGAAAGCAGAACATAGAACAAGTAAACAAGATTAAAAAGAACAAGGAAAGACATTTACAGTGTTTTTCCTGAAGTTTTCATTCCCATTATGAACTATTTTCCTCCCAAAAGCCTACAGTTTGCAATAACCCCACTAATGCACATCTTTCTGTGATCTATTGATAAAAGAAAACATGTACCAGAGGTTAGTAATCATTTCTATTTATAATGTCTTAGCTTGTTAAAGCATCTTTCATCCATGCAGTCCACCTGTATTTCATTAAAAAAGGTCTTTAAAATCATTATATTGATTTATATAGAAGCTCTAAGAGCACCTGTGGGGTCTTCTGTTTTGTAGGTCTGTATTTCTATCCAGTTGTGGATGAAGTGACCTTGGAAGATCAGGTCATCAGGAAAGCATAGTAAGATAAATGTTGTTAAAGTAATTTATCGCTAAGATATTTACAAATTAAATCATGACTAACGTGGTAGATATATTACAGAGGAAAAATGCAAATAATGTAAAAAATTATTTCAATTTTCACCCAATTTTTAATAAATGTGTAATTTTGGAATGAGGGGAACACAGGGAAGAATCATTGCAAAGTACAGCATTTCAGATATTCCCAATAAAGATTCTGAGATTTCTGACTATTCAATAGGGAGTAATAAAACACCTAAACACAGTTCTTCATCCATTCTAAACTCTTCTTCATTAGTTCCTTTACCGTATTTCCTAAACTAGTTATTTGGGTTTCCAGTGTTGAAAAGAAAAGAAATTACACAAAGTAGTAAATCACTTAAATTCCCTGTTTTGCCACAGGCTTCTTGTATGTCAGTATGCAAGGCACTTAGGTACCTGTTGACCAGGTACATTACCCTTGGTTTTGTTGTATGACAGACATTCCGAATTTCTCTCTTATTTGTACAAAATCCAGTCTCACAAACTTGAGACTGTTTTAAATTTGTATCAAAGGTTCCAGGGAAAAACTCAGGCTCTACTTCCATTTATACAGGCTAAAATAGGAACCTGAGATCTTCTGAAGTGGTGTTTTTCCTTACACCACCTCAGGAAAATAGGGAAATATGTGGGGTTTTTTTCAGATTTCATGTCCAAACGGCAAAATAATTACATGTCTCATTTTGATGGTGAGCTGCTTCAAACTCCCTGAGAAAACAAGACCTGAAGTAGACATGGAGACTCTACCCTTGCTGCAGAAAAGGGCTTACCATTGTGGCAAATATTAACGGAATACAAATTTAATATATATGGCTTGTATGGTGATTTAAGAACTTTTTAGATACCTGTCCATCTCTTCCCTACTTGTTCAGTAAACCGTTAAGACTGGTCTGTCCATAAGCTCATGCTTCCAGATCTCTTGCAAACATGAAGTTTGAAAGAAAAAATAAACCAAATCTACACCTAGCATTTGACGACTGGGACTGCATTAAAGCAAAACAAAACCAGCAGGTCTGAGCCTGCAGCTGAAGGTCAGGCAAGAGCTGAATCGACTGGCTGACACAGCAAAACCAGCCTGCCAGCACGTGTGTTAAGATTTCTGGTCTGCTGGACATGATCATGTGCAGGGTAAAGAAAGTGTTTATGAAGAACAACATAAATGCCCTCTGGGTATATGTTTCCAGCCTGCTATGAGGGCTCGGCTATGCCACTTTGCTTTCACTCTGCAGTGGAACCATCATGCAAAAGGGCAACATTTCCCCCACCTAAGAGGGGAACAGCACCAAACCCAAGGTACACTTATGGTAAACGATTTATGATTTAATCGTGACTTATAATAAAACATAAAGACTTGCCAACTTCAGAGACCATCTTAAAGAGTAACTGTAGAAGTCACCATGCATTCAAATGTTTTGTTTTGTTTTTTTTATAAGGCTCACCCTGTAAAGCAAAAGGTAATTTCTCTATTGGTACCCTGTAAACCCACCTGGAGTGAAAAAAATCAAGCTAGCAAGGCACTGCAAGTTGAAGGGGCTTAGCAGCCCAAAGGAGTCCCTCAGCGACTCCCAGCCAGCTCTCGCACATCCTTGATGTTGCAACAACACGGCAAGAGAAGCCTCCACCGAGAGAGAGCAAGCACCCAATGGTGCTGAAAGAGCACAACTGTCCCCCCTTTCACAGCCGAAAACAACAAACTGCAAAACCAAGCTTTTCCCCCGTTCAGCGTAAGTGACGCTCACAGCTACATTTTCAAGAATCAAGAGAAAGGGGCCAAGTAAAAGCAGCAATAAAACCCCTCCTCACAGTCATTCATACGTAGGTTGAAACCTGCAGCTGTGCAGGGTGCATGTTTCCAGACCAACTGAAGTTTGGAGAAAGTTCACTATGCAACATGGCAAAAGCTGTATGGCATAGCATAAAAACATGCTAGGTACTCAAACACTGGAAGAAAAAGTATTGTTAAACATACATGTGCTGTCAAAAAGTGGCAACATGCTTTAACAAAAAAGTCTGTATATAGCAGAATAAGAGAAAGCTTTTCTGCCATTAAGCATTTTGCAGGCTGAATAGAACACGTCTACTGCTGAAATTGTTTTAATGCAAGTTTGGACCTCACAGAACTGTCAGATTTGTGGAGTATCGCTCCCTCCCATGACAGCACAGCAAGCCTGCCTGCTGTTCCTCACAACAGTTCATCTCTAGTTACATTTTTCACTGATAGTGTTGTTTTTACTGGAGCTCTAATGAAATTCAGTATTTTTCAGCAACTTTCTCCTACTGAAACTTGGGCACTGGCTCACATGCAGAAAATAAATTTGCTCTAAATCTTAAATCATGTAATACAATTGATTTCTTAAATTAACAAACACATATTTAAATGCTAAGCCTTTATCAATTGCATTGAAAGATGCAAACCTGGAGTTTGTGCTCAGCATTTTATAACTGAGGATAGCTAAAACCTACATTATACATCTCAGTCTTTTTTACTTCTGGTATTTTTAAAAGTAGCTTCTGCAAACTCTCTTGCTCTTTTAGTTATTACTTAACTGGATGTTAGCTATTCAGACAACAGAAGACAATGAATACTTACAGGTAACTCCAAAACTGAAGTTCAAGTAATCAAGATTATTCCACAGCCCACATATGGAATTAGCCTCAGAAGCCCAGGAATTATTGCTTACTGTTTAACAGAAGTATAAATTTAAAACTTACAGCTGCTACTGAGTTTGTACAAGTTTTCTGATCATGCTGCATGAAAAGAACATTAATTTTCCACTGACTACAGTGGCTGTTATCCAGCATGGCTTCAAGGATCTGGGGCTAGGATATTTGCCAAGTTGTGCATGAGGACACGAATGGAATAAATGAGATGTTTCCAGTCAGCACTGACAGGAAGCTTCTCTATCTTGAACCGTGAGATCTGAAAAAACCCCATGCTAGTAATCATTTTACGTTTTGCATATATATCAAAACAACAATTTTCCACTAGCTGGTTTGAAAGCAGCTGCATGATCCTTTGGAGTCCAATCTTAGTAAAACCGATTAGCCCAACAATAAAGCAGCACTCCTCTAGGACTCAAGGATTAGCACTAAGTGTAACAGCTCTCCTGGAATGTGGATTGGGAATAAAGGAAGATCTTGGTGTTCTACAAAACTGGCTTGGATTCTTCTCTCCACACAAGGCCAAAGACACCCATCAGCCAGGAGGTAAAAAAATAAAGTTTCAAGGTGCTTCTGTCTAGAAATGCTGAGAACATGAGTACAAAGCAGCTGCAGAAGAAAGAGCCTATGACATTTTTAATGGTATTAGGATAACTTTTGCTTACAGGCATTGCAGCAAGAGAGCGCGTTGACAATCCATATAAATTACAGGTGAGAAGCTAACCAGGAAACCAAAGTGGTTTAAAGACTACTTTCTGGAGGATAGCCTAGTCACATAAAATTTCTTGCTGCTGCCTGTGTTGTAAGACAGCACTATTGCACAGGAAGAAATCCAGAAATTAGGATTTATTAGTTCTTGAGAAGAATGTGTTGTCTGAAAGAGTTCACGCAGGTTCCCTAGAACCAAGCCAGCATGCAGCGACTGTACTTTCTGCTTTAGGTTTGTACCTGCATTTCTGTTTGCACTTTATTCCACCAACTTTCAGCCTTAAGATACAAAGGCTTTGAGATAACATTGCTCAACAAGAATATCTGATTTCTTCTGTAGATAAAAAAATTGTAAGTAGGGACTTTCCATTCCTGCATCTTCGGATAATACCATAGCTAAGCATGGTAATTGTGTTATGGCCAAGAGAGCAAATTAATAGGTGTACACACAGACAGAATTTAATTTTCTCTACAGAGGCTACATCTAATATCACCCTATGCCAAATAATGGGTTTCTATACTGGAAATGGCACTCAATTCACTACATGACCTGTGACAGCAAACACAAGAAATGCCTGGCTTTCAAGGTGGCACGCTAAATTATTTTGCTAAACAGTCAGTGTACATACAATACTCGTTACAGTGGTACAGCTTCTAGATCTAAGCAGTTTAAAACTAAAGGTTGTTTAATGTACCACTGATTTAAAAAATAGCAGCAGCAACAAAAATCACCACCACAAAAAAATTTTCTTAGGGCAGAAGGCAGAAAATGGAGAAAGATGAACTCAGGATTTACTGCCAGCCATGCGGTCTCTGTCGCTTCCATTGGTTATTACGGAATCACAGACGAGTGAAAGACCGAAGATATGGCTGGAAGCTACCCATCAAATAACTAAACAATTTTTCTGAATGCCAAATAATTATCAGTATCTGGGAGGCCAGATACTCCAGAATAAAAGTTGCTACAATGATGGCACACCTCGTTCCGTTTATCTATCAAATATGCTGACCTTACAAATGAGCCATCACTTTTTGACCACAGTTCAATATGGCTGATAGATGTAAATTATCTGCATCAGAAAATAAGTAACTTAAAATGGGAGATTTTACGATGTTTCCAGAATACATCTAGAGTTTGACCAGGTTTCACCTTGATACTCTGAACTTAGGCAACAAATTGCGCCAGATTCAGCTTCACCGTTAAGCCTTGATGTGTAGGATAGCAAAGATGAGGTAGAGGGGAGGAAAAGGAGATTCTATACAGTGTTTTCTTAAGGACCGCATTTTGAGGAGAAAGCAAAGTGATAACGCAGAAAGAATAAAGCAATGGGCCAGATTACCAATAGTGACTCGGGACGTGATGCAGGAAACAAGTGATTTCCTATCTACTGCCCTTGCAGAATCATTCCTCCTACTCTGGTAGTTACTAGCAACCTAGAAATAAATTACATTAAAACTCTGTGTGTTTGAAACATTGCCAAAAATAACAGTTGGGGGAGTTATACCGTCTGCTCAGTCTTCTGCCTTCTACCATCTTCATGATCAAAGGGCTCACATTTATTGAGATCAGGATAGCTATGAGGCTTGTTTTTAAAGAAGTTTTAAGGAGCTCAGCACTCCACATAAAATCCAAGAACTTGTTTACAGGCACAACTCTGGAACAAATGAATTACATTGTCCCTTTACCTCCTTTGCTGTCTGATGAATGAAGTATGTGAGCTAGAGTAAAATGAACCTTATGCGAATGCTATTGACTGAAGAGAAACAAAGGACAGAAAGAAATACATAAGTAGGAATGGAAAGGGATAATGATAACCTAACACTTGAGGAACTAGAGCAAAGTAAGTATCTACTTGACTTTTAGGACCAGTCAGATCTAAATCTTGTTTCTCAGCCTTCTTCACGGTGTTTTATTGCTATTTTTGACATGTTATTAATGTGCCATTTTCAGAAGTGACTTCACAAAAGTCTTTTGAATGGTGGAAGTCAAAGATTAAATGCTCCAACTTTCCATTCTGTGTCTTTCAAAACCTGACCCTCATCCTCTTGCAATGTAATAACTAACAAAGCAGCCACTACACATTTCCTATCCCCAAACTCTGCATGCAGCACAGCTTTAAAACGTTTCCTGTGCTGACTGCAAAACTTAATTTCCACATCTGGTTTACAGGGCCTCAAAGATGGAGCATGATACAAAAATCTGGTTTGGATGCATAGGGAAGAGAGGGAAAAAAAAACCCCCAAACATAACCCAAAACACAGAGGGAAATGTTTAACTTGCAGGAAGATCAAAGGCTTCATTTTACAGTGATTTGTATTAGTTAACACCGGCTTACACTTAAGTAATCAGACTTGCAGAATACCTTCAAATACTTCAGGACTTGTGCTAAATCACGAAATACTGATTAACATTACAGCCCTCTAGTGCGTATCTACTATAACTTCTGCAATTATTTTAGAAAGCACGTGGCATTCTTCCTACTTCATAGCACCCTCCCTCCCCCCCACTTAGAAATGACATGTATGCTATGGCAAACCAGCCCAGCTATGGAGAGAGAACTGATGTTGTTTGCACCGAGAACCAGCCTGATTCAGGGAGAGGCAGCTTGGGCCAGATAATGCCATTACCACTGATTTATCTCCTCAGAGTCCTTATTTTGTCCACTAATAACCATGTAAAATATATTTGTGCCTTACATTCACTGATTTTCTGCCTAAAGTCACAGTACATTCCTTTCCCACCTATGCACCTCAAATATACCACTCTCATTGGCCTAAAAAAACGCTAGTTTTTTTTTTTATTATTATTTTTAATTTGGTAGTGTCCAAGTGTGGAAAAACAAGGAACTAAAATTCCTTTTTGACAGTTAGGCAAGTGTTTCAAATATTCCCATTTAAATATATACTGTCCCATTTCAAATCCTGAAGCTCTTCTTCAATTTGAAGACAGCTGATTTTTTATTTTTTTTTTAATTTTCTTAGTGGAGCAGTGTACTTTATTTGGTAAGAATGCAAAAGGGTGTTTTTTGGTTTTTTGGGTTTTTTTTACATCAATTTGAATTCATAATATGCTTCTAAATTACCAAACCACTGTGAATTTAGAACCTGCTGTGAGGTCAATTTCACAGATGATGAAAATTGAACAGAAAGGTGCTTTTGTGAAAAGTAAGCATTTAAAGGTGAATCAGGCAAGAAAATAAAACAGTTGGAGAAAGCAGCTCAAAACACTGGCTCTTCAGACTAATACCTTCAGAGAAATAGTTTCAATCCTATTATCACACGGACGTATTTTACGCCCTCAATGCTACTATTTCTTCAAGATGAGGTAGCACAGTGGTACAAGGATGTTCAGTGAATGGTGATGCTATTTGATCTCTGTGAAGAAATGGCCAAACATCCCAACTCCACCCATCAGCCCAATTCTCCAGCCCACAGCAAATCCATCCAGTGTGCCCCCTCCAAGTCTCCCCATCACAGTATCCCCTGACGTCTTCTACATTGCACAGCTATTGTGGCAAAGAGCAGCGGAGGTTATGGCTGGTTCCACAGCTGACTGGATAGCAGGCTGAGGGGAGAAGAGCTACCGCAGCATCACTTTGGGCCTCCCTTCTATCCACATATTCAGAAAACTAATTTTATCAAACTTTTAAGGAACTGAATTATATTAAGAGTGTTTCCCTGTCAAATGAAAGAAGAATTGATAGACTGGCATCATGACTGCAACAGTTAAAGTCTCTCAGGAAATCAGACTAGCACCATACCTATAAGCCTTCTCTAACAGCAATTCACTCTTTCCTCTTCCACTGATCACTGCCAGCAGTAGCTGAGAAGTGTTAGAAAAATGTGTTGAAAAATGTGTTGCCCTCTCTAATCAAGTCAGCTTAATACACTTTTTATCTGATACATCTTACTATATTAGTAGAATGAAATTCCAAGGCAACAGAGTTCATTTACAGGATCTATATCACACCAAGTTGTTCCCCTGCATTCTATTTCTCCTTATTTCCATCATTTTTAGTCCAAGCATTCCAGATTTTGGTAGTAGAAAAACTTTACCAAAAATTCCAAAGCAGAGTAATCCGGTATTCTTTTAGTTTTGGCAGAACTGCACAATATCTCAATTGTTTCAGCCTGAAAGCAGAACTAAATGTAATTTGGCCATTCCTTTACTCTCAAACTAATTTTTAAGGCAAGGCTAAGGACCACTTCACACCCTTACCAGATGATGGTGAGCACTCCCGTGACAAAACTCTTTCCGTTTCTCCCCAGCAAAGAGATTAATTCTCAGCAAGCACAACACATGTGGAATACATTCTTTCCTCACTGCTGCCCAAACAGCTCTCCCAATTGCTCTCTTACAGTTCCATTACCCCACCCACAATAACTAATACACACAGCTTCAAGAGACAAGTCAATGAGACTTGGTGTTTTCACACGGTTGAGTACAATGTTTTAATTCATAGCTTCCAAGTTGTTCTTCCCCTCTGCAGAGACCTGTATCATACCACACTCAGAGAAATCTAGGTATGAAGAAAATAATAAGATGCTGGGGGTGTGTGGTGGTGGTGAGCAACAGTTCATATATACACGCGTGTGTGTAAGCATATACACAATAATAAATCTAAATTTCTAATTCCAATCAGCACAAGCATAAACGCTTCTACCAGGTAGCTGTAGCATCACATGAAAGCCCTGCAGCTCTCTCCCTTTTCTCCCTCAGCATCTGGATTCAAGAGTACACACATTGTGCGTGTGTTTCAGTATGGAGATCAGCCTTCCAGATTGGATTCTCCAGGGAACAAGGCTACTGTTATTCTTGGAGATTAATTTTCAGAATCAGGCCAGTATTAGCTAAACTACAGTTGCTACTAGCTGAAAGGAAATGTTAATTCACATCTATTTCACCTGCCTGCTTTAATAACTGTCTTTATCCTTCTGTTACAGACTAGATTTTTCACCAACAGCCCAGCTAACAGAAACATTATTTTCCTTAAGTTTTCATCCTTTCTCAGCTGGGGCTCCTGGAGCTTTTTTTAAGAACCAGGAGTACCCAATTTTATAAAATGTATGGGTTCCTTTTTTTTTTTTTAAAAAAAATTATATGTAAAACTCCCCAGGTTTACTACACTGACTTAGACATTGCTGTGATGTTTTTGATCTATAAAACTCAGTTTCACTTTAAGGCCTACTAAACAGTATTTCTTCTCTCTGCATTTAACTGAAGCTGAAAAGATAATGAAGTTACTAACTTCCATGATCTGCTTATTTGTAGAACTACTGGTCAAGTAAAAAGACCTCACTAACATGATGTGTTAAAATTCTACCTGTGGCTAACGTTTGTCTACTTACTTGTACCTTTATTAAGAACTGCAAATGGAGAATTTGTAATTAATAGAAAAGTTGAAGGTGTGTTTCAGATCATCAGTAGCTACGTGAAAGGAGCACAGAGACCACAGAAGATGTATGAAATGGTCACAGTAAATGTTGTGACTACTTTAGTAGTACCACTACATAATATCATCATGAATTTAAAGTAGGGAAACAAAATAGTTTTGGTGCCTGATTGAAGAAGCACAACCATGAACTTACTCAATTTTGATTCATATGAACTCACATCATTCTGATTCAATAGAATAATTATTAAAACTAAAAATGATCCTTATCTCAGTCATGCAAGATTTGTATGAATTCTTCAATGTTCTTATTTCCAGTGATGTTTTACCCACAACTGATGGACCTTGTAATAGATGAATTTCTGTTCAAACGGGGATTAAAAACCCAAAACAACAAAAAAACAAACCAACCACCATGGAAATTGCACCGTCCTTACAAACCACAAAATGTTGATGTGTTCTAAAAATATTTCATCAATACTTTTTTTTAAATGTAAACAGGTTTTCATATCACCTATACTTATTAGTTTGCACAAGTTAACATTTCTTCCAGCAAAACCTTTATTTTCCCCTATGCTGACATTAAAATACAACTAATAACAAAGGGTAATAAATTACTTCATTATGGGCTCTGAAAATATTTGCTGCCTCAGACTATAACGGAAGCTGAAGAATTATTTTCCTATGTGTATGTGAGGACATAGGTAAATATGAGCACTCTGTCCAAGATCTACAGTAACTACACTGGATGCAAATTTTCTTTAAATGCAGTCTCAAACAACTAGTTGTTGCCAGTTGGTAGACTTTTAACTTGCTGTGCATATTCAAATTCTTCAGAAAGGTATCAGCCCTGTCCACAAATCATCAGATTTTATGCCACTGTGTTACACTACACTGGTTTTAAGTAGAAACACTGAAAATTCATAAATGAGATAGAATGAAATTTGCTTTGTTTTGTTTCAGCAAGGCTGAGAGTAAAAGCAAGCTGATGTTCTAGCCATTTATCTTCTTTCTTCTGTCAGATTCTCGCCAGCCTTTCCAACCAACCAGCCAAATTATCATCAAAAATGCAACAAAAGTATTTAACTACCAGTATATGTCAAAGTAAAGAATAACTTGAGTGTGGTGTGACCTTCTGACTTCATATAGAAGCTTGGTGGACCAAAAATTTTATTAAGATTTCTAGACCTTAACGGTGGCAAAAAAAAAAATTCCAAGTACATTTTGAGTATCAGCCTAACAACACAGGCTGTAGTTAGGACAATTTAAAGAGAACACTAAAGAGCACAGCATTTGAGCTGAACACAATTATCTTTGAATCCACATGGGCTTATTTTCCTGTTAAATGAAACTACCAGAAGACATTAGCTAAACCAACAGATTTCTATTTGGTTTATACAATTAATCTCAAATTGTGCCACAGAGCTGATAGCTTCCTTTCCCTTCTCAAAAAAGAAACTGAACATTGCATGGAAGAGAAACTAGATTACAAATGTTTCTTTTGTAACTCTCAGAGTGAGAAAGCCCAATGTTTTAGTCTGTGTAGTTACTACCTGTCATTCCAGCGTAGCCTTACATTTCTATTTAGAATTTACAGTTGCTTCAAGAAATAATTCCAAAAGCAAGTTTCCAGTTGCAGGAGGGATACAAGCAACGTTTACAGTTCTGCTGACTTTGTATTCACAATACAGATTAAAAAAAAAAAGTTCTTAAAATTTAATAAGACTAGCAACACAAGCATCAGGATTTTAAGAAGTCTGACAGCAACAAATTTACTCTTGGAAATTAAAGGCTGTAGAAAAGGGATAGTCTTAACTTGAAAAACTACATTGCTACTACTGGCATAAATAGGCCCTACAGTTTCAGTATTTCTTACATCCAGTTCTTACATCAATTTCTTATATCCAGTTGTTTGGGGTGTTGGTTTTTTTTCTTTCAACAAACATCTGATCAAAGCAAAGGGAACATCTGCTGCAGAAAGTGTCTGATGAAGTCAACTGCCAATCTAGAGCTGTCCAAAAGCTTAAGACGTTCTAGACAGACACCTATTATTCTGCTTCCAATTTCCCACCATCTCAGATGTTTGTTTGCACAAAACCCAAATCCATTACATACCTGCAAAACTCGTTCTTCCGGGATGACACAAATAGGTCCATTTGTTTTGGTTAACAGTATGAAGTTTTTGGCTTGCAACAAGACAGAAAAATTCTGTCTAAAAGTCTCACAAACAACAGAAATCCTACCTAAACAAGACCAGTATCTTCTCTCAGTATTTTTAGAACTAGGAATTCAAAAAGGTACCCTCAAGGCTATTGGATTAAAGTACCCAGTATCTTGTTGGGTGGTTTTTTATTTCCTCTTTTCAAATAAAATGTAATGGGTAAGTTGCAGAGTGAAGGTTAAAAACCCCCACCCTTCACAGAGCAGGGTAAAAATGATAAAAAATGTATAAATACAAAAGTTGTAACATTTTTATTACCCTGTTTCAAAACCAAAGCATTTTCAGTGTGACAAATAATGCTTTAAAACATGATGAACTGAAGCAAAAGGTTATCCTTATTTTACAAGGATGAGCAAAATACAACCTACAACGTGCCCAATCTATTAGAAAAGCCAGGATTTATACTGAAATATCCAGTAATTCAATTTAGAAAGCAGTATTCAAGTGTTTCTGTTGCTCTGAATGACAACAAGAGCTCTGAAGTCTAATACTCCCAGATACAAGCTGAGAAACTGTATTGTATCTGAAGCTGCAGTTGTTAAGTCACAATATAAAAAAGGGGTATTTATTGCTCAAATAAAAAGAGCTTTTAAGCTTGTTAAAAGAAATGGGGCAAATAAGCATTATTCTCATATAAAACTGGTACGGCACAAAGGAACAAAATGCGCTGACCATCTGACTTTGCTGTCTTTGACATAAGGTCTGCTGTTCTCCACTAATTCAGCAAATGACTTCTACAAAACCTAACCTTTACAACTGTATCTCCTGTCACTGACAAAAATACTCATAGAAACAAAAGAACAACCACATTTTAAAAGATGGGTTAGCAACCTGTAAGCATGCTTAGCAAGACTACTTTATTGCAGATAAGAGAAGCAACCTGCGTCTCATTTTAAACACCCCTCCCACATTCTCTAACTTCTACCTTAATAAACCTTAAGGAAAGAGGAGTACTGCAGTGATTGCTTAATTCTCTCCAGTCCTCTTCAGGTAGATAATGCAAACTACTGAGCTTACTGAAGTTCAGTTCATTTGGCGTTTTTTTGGGGGTGGGGGCTGGTTTTGTTTGGGTTTTATTTTTTAAAAACACAAACCCGCCAGTAACTATTCACTAAAGGACTTGCACCGTGCAACTCAACCTTCAGATGAAAAGTGTATTTACACTACACAATGCATCTCAAATGGTCATTCAAAGCCAACCTATGAGCAAGAGCTTTGAACCTATGTAAAGAAATCTCTACGCTTGACAGCCCGTTTCTGAATTATATTCCATTTCGTACAGGGTAGGATGGGGAGAACTACAATGAAGAAAAATCGTTCATTAGAGATCCTTAGCCTACATTTCCCTCCCAACACTTAAAACCTAAATACATTTTTCTCAAAAACAGTGAAAGTTACTTGAAACTGGCCCACAAAAGAAAAAAAAAAATCTGGCAAAGGCTCTCCCCTCCCTTTTGAAAAGACGTACAGTCATTATTCTTTCAGCTCAAGAATATCTGGATCAATTCAAACACCTCTTTGACTAGAAGTCATATAGTCCCTGAAATGGAAGCACCATCAACCCAGCTTGAATTTCTGAAGCTGTAATCCTGAACAGAAATGAATGTGGTGGTTCATAATGTCGAGGCTGCACAACAGGGTCTGTTTGGCATCACTGCTTACAGGGAGTCTTTTGCTGCAAAGCACCTATCAGACGATCTTAAATACTTAACAGTCTTCATGAGTACAGATGAAGCTTATTGCATACTTCCTGATATTTCCCAGCTACTGGTTCTGTAATCATTACACTGTTAGTAGCAGGCAGCACAGTTCTAAGTCAAGATTAACTTGAGTTAATGTGGGGCTGCCCCATTTAGGGAGTTGTAGATAACCTACAATGCTGCAAACTCCACCCAGAACAAAAAGCAGCATAGGATTCACGCTACAAATCAACCTTCCTCAACTTCAACCAAAGCTCAGTAAAACATTTCAGCTGCTCAGCTGTAAGGTTATGAAGAAATTAATCCCAATTATTTTAAATGGACTTGAAGAAAAGTATGAGGCATGACTAAATGTATTACCTTAAGTTCATCTGGCACTGAAAGAAGCTGGCATACAAAGGTGCTAGGTAAGTATAAGGCATCTAAAGAAAAGAGAAAACCAGCAAGGAAAGCACTACACCCTGTGATAACACAAAGGGCATAGTGGAGGGAAACAGCAGACAATAGTATCAATGCAGTCTTGCATTAAGAAACAAAACCTAAACACAAGAGGCCTGTTATACCACTGTCATCCTTAAATTCTCTGCTTGACATTTTTGCCTGCATTTGAAAACATGTAAGCTGTAACTTGGAGGGGGAGGGGGGGCCCGAAGCCTTTGACTCCAGAGCCATAGACCAGGATAACTAACTGCTCGCTGTTTACCCATAAAATCCCATGACAAAACAAAACCCTTTAGGAGGACAAGTCAAGCTATATTGAGCTATAAAGCTCAATAACAAAATAAAAGTACACTGAACATACAATACTCTCGCAACATGCTAAGAAACCACAAGCAATTATAACCAGATGTCTGAGTGTAAGGATATGAATACTGTTCATAAAACTGTAGAAAATAAGGAATACAACACAGCAACATCAATAAAAGTGTCTTAATTAAATGAAAGCTGCTAAAACACAGCACACCTCCCAGAGTAACATTTCCTTCATAAAAATTTGGATTTAGTGACAAGATGTTCCCCAATCTACAGCGGTAAGTTGACAGAAACACTACGTAAGAAACTAGGCCATCTAAGTGTAGCAATGCTGTTTTTCCCTAGCATCAAAATGAAGGTGAGGAGGCCATCTTGCTTTTCTGGAAGAAGGTCATGTTCCCCTGCCCACACTCGTTAATAAGTCCTTAAGATTTCAAACTATCAAAGCTTTTATTTGAGATTCAGTAAGAGTCTGTTTACTCTGTAGTCAATGAAACTGCAGAACAGGCAAAAGCAAAGCAATATAAAAAAAAAAAACAGTAAATGAAGTATTTCTCTTGTTCATGTCATCCTTATACTTTTAAGGCCATGTTAGTTCTAGAACGTCTACAGGACAGTCTTTATCAAAAGGAGATAAGCGCAGCTGAATATAAATTTATGTATACCTGATTCTCTGTTCCTGCATAACAAAAAGCTCTTTTTATAAGCCGTCAGCGAGATCAACATTTCTGTTCCAAAACTAGGGGATGGGCAGGATGGTAGGAGGTGGACACAATGAGGAAGCAGGGAGGGAAAAGTCAGCCAAAGTAGCAGAAAACAGGAAATTATATTAGTCCTCAAAGTTCTGAGAAAAAAGGATTCCTACAATAATCTTTCTGCAAAAATTTGCATTTTCTCTACAGATAGAATAATATCTGCCTATAAAACCTATACAAGTTTCCAGATACAGCTACAGTACACTGAACCTTAACTATTTATACTACTTTAAAACTTACAAAGATTAAGGGAAAAAATTCTTTGGGATGACCCTAAATTTGAGGGGGGGCTTTAAAGGGGCATATGAGCAATTATAAGATACATTCGCTCTGTTACCTACGTAAAATGTAAAATAGATGTATATTTATTAATAAAGTTCTTTATTGTGCTTGTGAAGGACAAGTTCTACATCCATCACTTCTCATTTCTGATGTTCATGTAAACCCAATAGCTAGAGTGTAAGTTAAAAAGCAAAGTCTGTAAGTCTTGTTTGCACAGCTCTTTCCTTTTGGTAATGGCAGCTTCAATGCAAGTGACACCCAAACTTCTGCATTTGGAATTTCAAATGATTTAACCAAAAGGACTTGTGAGTTTTAGGAACAATCTTGTGAAATTTTTAATCTTCACGAAAAAGGAATGACACTGGATAAATACTTATGCATCTCAGGCATAAACTCAGTAACATTTGTGAGAATATAGATGAAAATAGCAGAGGTTTGGTATGAGTAGTTACAGAATTCCTCTTCAGTTTTCAAAAACAACAGACAATACAAGATTTTGATTCTTAAATTTATTTTTAGCAGGATGTGTGTACTAATGGATGGTGACATCATTAGAAGATAGGTCCATGTCCACCACCTGCAACAGAAGCTAGACAGATGTTAAAGAAAACAATTTAAGAGTTAAAGATGACACTACTTACCCAGAGCAGACTTATGAAAGCCACCTAATAAACAATACGTTAGCTTTTGGTGCAGACATGATAGCTCATATTTTTCTGTTGACAAAATTGTCAAGATTTAATGCGTACATTACCTTGATTTTGATGGGAATCATGCACTTCTGTTTAGAAATAACTATTAGAGAAACTCTTACTCTTAAAAACCTACTCATGGAAAGATTGGTTATTCAAAGTTACTTACCTGTAAATTTTCCTCAGAAGATAAATGATCTGCACATTTTGGTCTAAAGCTCCCATCTAAAGTTTAAAGTTAGCAAGAATTATCTGAGAATTCAAATACTAATACTATTAAACCAGGTCAACAGCAGGTAACTTTTCCAGATTCCACTAAGACTACAACTTGCTTCTTACTATATCTGGGTGTTTGACAGATCATTAATGTAGGATCTCAGCAATATACTCAGATTGATGATGCTAATTCGAGAAGAAATGAAGACTCTGTATGTTACAACACAGAGACCATGTTATACTCAAAAATGTGGATAGCCAGAAGTCTAACAAAGGCAACAAGCTTGTCTCAAACAAATTTCACCAGAAATTAAGCTTGAGCAGCAAAACCTAGGGACAGACAGTTTAGGAAATACAATCTCAAAGAACTGGGTGACAAGCTCTTTCCCAGTGCTGTTTCAAATGAGAAGTCAAGAAGCAAGGCTCAACTTGAGGTATGCTATTCCCTAAGACTGTCCCAACGGAGGATTAGCAGAGTCCTTGCTTCAGAAAAAAAATGCATCCGGCTACAGGTATTTGATATTTACATTAGAAGACAGCTGTTTGTTAAAAACAGCCAACCAACCTACCTACCTAAGTCAGCTGACCCTACAAGTATCATGAAAATGTCCTCAACTTACATGTCAAAATTTCAGAATGTTTATCAGCCTAGACCTCCCAAACCAAAAGGCACTACTGGTAGTAAGCATAAAGTCACTTCACTCATCTTAATACAACTTCAGAAACTTGGATTTAAGGTTCTTGTTCTTTACAACCTCTTGACTCATAGAACTTTTAGTACCCTGGGTTGACACCATCTTGGCTTGTAATTTCCTTTACTAGTAACCTGCATTTATACCCATACTGATCAGCCTAAAAACATTCCTAAAACCAGCATACCTCAACATCCTAGGACTTCATCTGTTTAAAACACTGCTACAGACACTGTAGACCACCTCCTGCTTTCTAAAGACCAGCCTCTGAAACTAGTCTGAAACTGGAAGCGTGCTGTATTAGAATGATATTCTTTAACAGTTTAAATAATTCAGCCAAGAAATCCAGTTTTAAGAATCATGACAGCCTGGGAATAAGCAATGCTTTCTCTTGCAGTCATGAACTCTTAAACCTAGTAATATTAGGAAATCAAAATGATTTGTATTTGTTGAAAGCAATCAACAAAGGTAGAACCTGTTCACAGATGCACTTCATTTGTAGTTTCTGAAAATTTTAGCTCTCTTGTTTGTACATAAGTATAAATCTGTCTTAAGGACTAAGTCACTGGCTTCCGAGCAACCCACTATCCCAGTGGTCTACTACACTTAAACAGGGTCTAATTGCTGGTAATGCTCAACATAAAGAAGTGTCTCAATCAGTCCTACAGTGGTAGGGAATTGTCCTTCAAACACATTACACACACACACAGAGGGAAGGTAGGACAGGTGACAAAAAGCTTAAGGCTTCCTGTTCTTTAATCTTCCAGGTTCCATTGTGCAGTTGGATCAGTTGCTACTGCACTCAGCACTACCATGCATACCATCTATCTTAATGAAGATGGCTGATATTCTTTCCACAGGATAAACACAGTGAAGCTGATAGGAAGAACCTTCATCAAATATTTTTCTGTGAGGCATAGGGCAAAAGAAGGAAGTCAGGAAATATTGCACAACTGATTTGAGTGATCACCTCAGATACATTGTGAACAGCATTTTCCAGAACAAAGACCACAAAATCTGTAACTGAAGTTACAGAAGGGTAAAGAAACAACTGAATGAAGACAATATTCTTGATAGGCCTACATGGTGAAAACCTGAAAAGCAATTAATTTATGCACCCTGTATGCATATGCTGCAGTTACAGGGCATTGCAACTGCTCAGCTATCAGTCCTTGCAAAAGGATGCAGCTTCAGTTCTATTACTGTAATACCCAAGTTATTGCTGGCACCTCTGTCTCAAAGCTGAGACAAGGGATTTGGGAAGCAATGTACATGAAATTATGGACCTATTTAGAATATATGGGATGTTCAACAGGAGACTTGACAGTATTACATGGCAGGAAGGGAAAACAGATTACTGGTAATAGCAAAGAACAGAATAACTTAGGGGATCATTTGCTCACAATGAGCTGTTTGCTCCACATCCTTCTTTTATTAATCATTTGTCCTGTCCTAATGGTGCCTGTACTGCTAACCAGCTGCGTTAAGAGGCTGTAGAAGCTAAAACTACATTGTACTGGGTTTAATGAATGCTTGATTCAGGTTAAAAACTTGTACTGAAACCAGTAATGAAATTCTTATCCTTTAAATGGCTTCACAAACCTATGAATTCCAGAAAGATCATCCTATTCACTAACAGGATTATTACTAAACCATGTAATAGGTAGCTAAGACTTACAACAATGAATGAACGAGAAAAAAAAAAAAATCACCCCATGAAGAATTAAGTTTGTACCATTCAAGGTAAGACTTGCTACCTGCACTACTAAAACTAAGTCTGTACATATAATGAAGACTGAATAGGCTAAAAACCAGAAAGACACACACTGAAGTGATTACAGTTCCGACATTACCTAATGTTGAGCTGGTTTAATAGATTTAGAGCACTAGAACCAAAAGAAATTTTGTTAATAGCGTGCTGGAAGCAAAGACTTAACAGTGGCAATTAAATATTTACCTTTGGAGAGAAAAGTTGTTTAGGCAAACTAAAAACATATGCAAGAACAAGCTTTAGTGAAGAATGGACTAAAACAAAAAATTACGCACTTCCAGCTTATGTTCTTTCTCTGCAAGGAATTCTTTTTGACAACGGAGAAAGTCTGACAACATTCGAGTTAGCTGTTTTCTATCATCTATTTCAGCTGCCAACCTGCCATTGTAATCCGCCAGCAACATACATGCATCATCTACCATTTTGGAAAGTTGCTCTCCAGATTCCTTATCTAAAAAAGCAAGCAGAGAAAAACAAGTAAAGCATGATTTCATTATATATTGTTAATTTCTCAGAACAGCATTTCAGTTACTGGGTCCCCAACCCTCACCTGTTATTCTGTCTAACAGGGACACATCTTGGACCTCTATAGGCAAAGAAGCTATTCTCTGATGAACTGCTGCATCCCCAGAGGCAGCGTTTTCTAGTTCTTGTAATGCTCTAATGAGATCTGTGGTCTGAAAAAAGCATGCAAGATTGAGAACTAGTTTAATTCTAGTACAAAACAGTATTTCACAATAAGCTTATGGAAACAATTTGATGGTAACTTTAACATAATTTATGCTATCAGCATTATAGCAACATTCTACCCCTCTCAGACTGAAAGCAAAAGAAAACCAAGCCATTAATTCTCAGAACAACATTGCAGCGTTCCCAGTTTTAAAGGTCACCTTCCTAAAATAGATTTTTCATTTAATTTCTTGATATAGGACTACTTATAAATCTTTTATTTTTGACAGTAGTGAATATTTTACAGTACCTTTCATTTTACTATACATTTTTGAAATTATTTTACTTGTAGTTTTGCTTCACTATTGCATCAGACTAGATCACTGCACTTCTTTTGGAAGTAGGGCTGACGTTCATAGAAGCCCAGATGTCTGTTACAGAGAAACATACTAAATTATGATTATTTGAGGACAGTCATCCCTTGCCATAATAAAAAGCCTTTTGAGATGGGGCAATACCATAACAAAACCCCCACAAGAATTATAAAAGCCATAACAACGCAAAGTAGTAAGAACTTTTCCCAACCACCAGGATTGCAATACTGAGAAATATTTTACTGATAAATTGATAACAATCTTATTCTAATACATGTGTTATTTGTTACCACCCTGGAAACAAATGAGAACCTAAAACATAGAAACTAATGCTGAAAGTCTGATGTGGACAAAGCTGGATATATAGTTCATACAGTGTCAAACAAAGTTACAACATGTTCCATTTGTAACCTAAAGTGCTGCGAGAAAGGTTTCGGGTTTCATCCTTGCTCAGAAACAGTACCTCATTAAAAAGAAAAACAGGGAACATTCAAAACCAAGAGTAACTGAAAATTTCTATATCAAAACATATGCAAATACAGAATTTTATAAACTGCTTCTACCTGTGGAGGGTCAGTGGGAGAACTTCGAGGTGAACAGTTATTTTCATCAACTTTTATCTGTTCATATGTGCGCTTCCTCACCTTCCTCTCTCCATCTAAATGAAAACAGAGGAGTCAGGGAAATAGTATTTCAAACAAGAGACTGAATCTTCATACACACACAAAATACTTACACAACGCTTGCCTAAGTTGTTCTAATACATCATTTTCATAAACAGACCTTTCTTCCCAGATAGAGAGCACTCGGCCAAGGTGTTTCTTACAACTCTCATCAGACTCACTGTTACAAGGAAAAAAGCAAAAAATCAGCAGTAGGTAGAAGTACAGCACAGCCATATGGTTATCTTTTGTGGAAGAACCTCGGCATACCTTAGCGATATCAAAGTATCCAGAAGTCCAATAATCTCATAAAATAACAAAATCATCATGTTTTAAGAAAAGAAAGCAAAGGCCAGTTCAAGATGAGTTAGCAAGCACATAAAAAGAAAAAAAGGCCAACAACCAATTCTTTTTTTCTGTTTGCTTGCTCAACCTGTAAATCTGTAGGTCTGTAACCCTGTTATGCAAACACTGCAAATAGGTTTGTGTTGCTTCAACACCTGCATCCCATGTAAAAATAAGGATCTAATGGCTGCTGGGGAAAAGCAGATCATGCAACACCAGTAATGAAACATATTAACCTGTTATAGCATATAAACACAGACTAAAAGCAAATCTTAATTTAAGGTATAGCTAAGTTTTCTAAGGCAACAGGGACTGCATGCAGATGAGTTTACTATTTAACTTCGTCAAACAGCATTAAGAATACCCAAGATCAAAGGAACACTGAATTAAATTAAATTAACAAGACCTGAAGTACAGAAATAGCATACAAGGACTGTCTGGGTCAGAAGAGATGAACTAAGGACTTCTCTAAACACCCCTTGAATACAGTATGATGAAGGACACTGCACATAAGTTTACTGTACCTTGAAACATGCTTAAAAGCCTCCACTATTACTGGAGCAAAGTCTTTTGTAAATTCTGGTCCTTTCCTTTTGCTGTTCTGTATGACATCATTGGCCAAGTACAGGAATGTCAGCTTCCTATTTGGTTTTGCTAATAAAAAGAGTGATACACAAGAATAATTAGAAAATTTAGTTCCTCCATCTAACACTTATTTATGCACATTTACACTAAACACAAAACCTCAAATAAAATATGTTTTTCCTATTCTCATTACTGCTTACAACTTTTCACTCAAATTTTCTATTTAAAAACATGAACAGACTCCAGTCACCTACTGGCTTTCTCTCCTTTCTGCTGTAACTTTGCTTAGATTCTTCCTCCTTCATAATATGACACTAGTTTCCTCTAGCACACTCTCAAAAAATAAAACAGAGAAAACCATGATATTCCAAAATATTCCTCAGCCCCAGCTATTTTCAGGTGTCTTCCTGAGCCTTATGTGATCTACGGGTTTGGTAGCCTTCAACGATTTCTTCCAAGTGCTTCAGCTTCCCTTTGAGCCTGCACAAATTTCTTACACCCATGAAGTTCTCCGAGACAAGGAGCTTCACAGATCCACAATCACTCACGTGAAGAACCTCCTCCTTTTGGTTTGAATTTCACTCAGTCATATAACCACCCTTCATTCTCATATGTGAGCAAAATGAGCAGTCAATCCCCAGTCAATCTTCCTATATCATGGTGACAGTCCCCTGCTTTATCTCCTAAAAATTAAATCATTCATGTGCCTGCAGCCGTAATATCAAGAAAACATTTCAAAAAAACACTTTCAGGCTGCTGTGATATCTCTCTTCTCCAAGCATCTTACACATTCTGCACCATTCCCACTAACATACAATAGATTACAAGCTTTCAATTTACAAGATGTTTTTAAAAATCTATTTCATGTTTTCTAAGTGTTCCTACTCAGGTATTTTCATTTAACATCACATTTCATCTAATCTTCATTAGTCTACAGGTTTTTTAGAGCTGCAACTCTTGTAACACTTCTAACCCTGTGTTAACACCAGGAAAAACTTTCAATATCAGTTACAACCACACAACCTCAGTATGTATGCTCTGACTTTAAAAAGAGGTTTCTCTTGAAAGACAGGATTTAAATGTTTTCTGCCCTCTCAAGGACAGCAACACTGTGGTAAAGCCAACCTAAGATTTCTTAAAACTTGTGCTTAGTTGCCAATATGATTTAGCTTTGTTAATATCTACTCCAAGCTCTCAAACATGCAGAACCACCACCCTCACATACATACAGAATATTAAATGTTGATATACTTCCATTCAAAGCAAATGTTTTTGAGAATAAAATGTGCGCTACAGAAAAGACTCCTCTGAAGGATTTTCCCCTTCAAGTATTGAATTTTTCCCATCCTCTCGGACAGATATATCCAACAAGTTGAGAGTTCTGGATTAAGCAGGGGGAAAAAAAAGAAACAAGACACTGCATTAAAAGTAAAAATGCACCTATCTCTTAGAGTCAAAGCAAACTAAAAAGTGGCAAAAAAGAATTAGTTTGCAAGTGCTGGACACAAGATGGATCTATTAAAAGTCTGCTCCAAACAGTGAAGTCATTACATGCAAACACCCAGGAAATTCATCTATTTGGGTCAAAATCTGGCTAGACTAAAACGTAGATTTTATAAACTTATCCTACTTTATTTCTATATTAAAAACTGACTGACAATATAGCAACACATCCACTCATGTTTCAAGTAAATCATAGTTCTGACACATAGAAAGCTTTGATTTAAAGAGACAATCTCAGAAAACACACCTTGTCTCATATGTGCATGAAAATTACTTAGTATTTACCAAAGATGACTCTGTTCCCCTCTCCCATTTCCTAAATGAGCCCAGAATTAGGATTCAAAAATCTAATGAGCAGGCTGTTCCCCATACTACACCCCCTGAACTGCATGCAGGATAGATCCTTGTCCATCCACCTCACAGAAAAAGCGCCATGTTTTAATCCTCAGCGTTGTAACTCATTTATGACATACCTCAACTTCTGTACTTCCAACAAGTAACCAAATCAGCAGAACAAGTAACCAAATCAGCAGAGCTGGTAAAGACAGGAGATGTATGCAGCGTCATGAAGTCACATGATATTGACTCTCACAAAGGCTAGACTTTATATATTCACTACAGTTAACAGATCAATATACCATGTTTGGAAAAAGCATGCTAAAACCCAGAAAATCACTTTCAAGCTTATTTCCTCTAGTATTACCTTTTCAGCTTCCTACTACAGTTCAACAGAAACAATGCTGCATATAACGAAAAAAAAATCCTCAAAATACTATTAAGCTATCTGTTGGCTTTAGTTAAAAATTCAACTCATATTCTGCCCTTATGTTCACAAAGAATACTGTGAAGTAGCATTTCACTCCTCTTGCTGCAATCAGGCTCTATAAAATCCCAAAGCTAAAAATTATGCCTAGCCTGAAGAAGTGTTCCCTTTCACTTCACAAATCTTCAGGAGTTACATGCTGGCCTACTACTGCCTGCCTTACACATCAGACTAAAGTGCAACGTAACCTTTAGCAACCGAGGTTGACAACTCAGCTACAAAAACCCTCAGTGTTTTATTGCTACTACGGCTGTAAATTAACTATTGAAGCCTAAAATACAAAATTAAATTTTAGAACAGATAGATCTATTCTGAAAAAACTTACTTGTTTACAGTATCTCTTTTCAGTATCGGTGACATTAAATTTCAGCCCTGGACTTTGATATATCTTAGAGCACCAAAATGGATCAAAGAACAGTTTAACTATTTAAAACATCTCCTCAACATATGCCAAGGCTATTAGTAAAAGCACTCAAAGTCAGAAAAAAAATGAAAGAAAAAAAATGTAAGATCTTAAGTTAAAGCAGGATCTGAAAGGCACATGCTGCCAGAGTATATAGTGTTAGAAGCAGCTAACCCACAGCATCTCTGGCACACTAACAATACAGTCTACAAACAAAAAACTGCTAAGAAAGCATCCATGTTGGACCGAGTCATCTTTTCAGAAGCTCTGTGCAGCATTCACATAACTCTTCTGCTTGTTACAGTTAGATTTACCATTTACCCACCACAGCAGTCACCAAAGCAGCTCCCTGAAGTGCTGGATTCTGAAATATTTTAACAGGTCAACAATGCTGCTTGGTATAAGGTAAGCAGGTTACTCTTAAAGCATCCACAATGTGGGGTTTTTTTCTGACGAGACTAACTGGGATTGGCATCTTGCAACAGAAACTAAGTCTGTCCCAAAAATGTATCTGACATATTTAAATACCAGTGAATACACTGCAGATATTCATGGAATTTCACCCTCTCTCAGGCATACAGGAAGAAAGCAGAGAAACATATATTTCTTACATCCCACTCTAAGATTACAGACTATTGACCCATCTGAAAACATGTATCAGCCTTTAATCTTCTACAGGCCTGCTCTGCTACACTAGCTGACCTTGAATGAGAATATAATTTAACAGATTTCGAGAAAATGGTTATCAGTAGGTTAAAATCCTACAACAGTTATTAGCACTGAACAGTTCCTTTTTTACTGAAGCTCTCTAATATGGATTCAAATAAAGATTTGGCTCAATTGCGTTCAAATTACGTTAGTTTACCTACATGCAGCAGAATGTCGACACTTCTCCCACAATCCCTGGGACACTTCCTGTGTGATAGCATGCTTCGTGTCTTTGCAAGAGAAGTTACAGGACAACTTTGTAAACACCTGACAAGATTTCAAGCTCCTTATTACAAGACACAACTCATCTTTTTTAAGTCAAGCAGCACTGAAACTTGACTGCAAGATCACTGATCCTTCACACTGAGAGGCAACCTCAATTTTTATGCAAGCTGATTAAGTGCAGCATCTTTGCTAACATAACTGAAAGGGTATCTGTAAAAAGTTACTTGAGAGGCTACCACCAGAAAGGACAATTCAAAGATAATATAATCCATAAAAGGCATGTTGTACAACAAGCAATTAAGAATCTTAACATTTATTAACCTCCTATTATGAAAAAGTTAAGCTAAGCGTTCAACATTGCTGTCAACTGATTCTCCTGGGGAATTTTACCAAGGTTTGAGAACTGATGTTATTTCCTTTTCAAAGAGGAGAATAAGATTACCTATAGCATGTTTGAGGGTCCAAGTATCTTGACTTTGAGTTTGGAGGCTAGTAGACAAAGGGAACACAGCACACAGCCACTGCTGGGAAAGAGGCCATCAGTATTAAATTGCCATCGGGATGCAAGAAAGTTGGTCACAAACCAAGGAAACCATTCCAACACAATTACTCTGCAGAAGCTTCCCACTGCACTTAGCGTATCTTGAATTACGTTAACAGAAAAAAACAATTTCTTTCACTGCCTCACCTGGCTGGTACAATGCCAAAATAGATACGAGTTGACAACAACAACAGTTTCACAATAGAAAAGACACTAAAGTATTCAAAAACAGAATGGTGAAAGACACACAGGTACTGGTAAGATACCAGGACACGAGTAGTACAGCAATAAATGAATAAGGATTTGTACACACTGCATTCTTTCAAGACTAGTATTAGAGAGTCAACTAGTCAGGCTAGATTATGCAGCCCAAATGTGACTATTTTAAGTGAAAGATTCTTGTATTGCTAATATGTTGCTCCTGACTGCAGGTCAAATCATGTATGTAGCAAATACATTTCTCTAACTTGAGTCAACTTCAAAACTGAAGTTTTGCCTGCTGTTGGCTGATCTCCAAATGTTTTTGCACAAATGAGAAGATTCATGGGCATAAGCAGGAAGGTATCCACAATCACATCTGTCTTAAGTATCTTACTGGCCTCCTCAAGAACACCTACTAACCAGTAAGCCATAGTTTTGTTTCTTTTAAATAAAATAGAGCATTTATTCTCTCAAGTATTATCACACTGGCCAATGACACTATACCACGTAAGTAAAATAATCTTACAACTACCAGTAGAGAAAGGCTCCTTCTCTTGGCAAAAAAATTATACTACATCGTACAGAAAATAATTGCTTTAAATCAGGGACTAGTTTCCTGAAATTCACTTCACATCTGCAGGGCAATGTATTTCTACCACTTTTGGCTGCGGTTCTGCTCCAAAACAGCTGAGTGAGTATCAGAGTAATTCACATGTAGTACTGCTTTCAAATTTGGTTTCAACATTGCTAGGCCTTCTCAATTTGCCTACTAAGATATATTCCAATTTGCAGCAGCATTGAGCAACTGCCACCACAAGCACTAGCTTCAGAAAACTGTATTGCATCAACGCCAACAGCTATGAGGACTCAAACACTAGCATATGACCCAGCAGTAGAAGCTGTAGATAGACAGCCATAAATAAGCAAAAATATTCACTTCTTGTGTGGCTGAATGACTTCAACACACCAAAATAAACAAAAAAGTTCACACACAATAAACTGGAACAGCAGGTAAACTGGCAGAGTTGTGCTACAAATATGTCACTCTGTAGCAGCCCAGATGTACTTACACAATTGCAGCTGTCTAAAAGACAATATACAATGGTTCTGCTAACTTGTATAAACTTTGCAGTGATGACACTCATCAGTGCAACATGGGTGGGGTGACAGATGAGAGTCGAACCAAGAGGTCAAGTGATTAAGGGGGGTGGAGTGTGTGTTCAGCATCAGTTTCTAGGACTGACTATCTATGAGATGCCATGTCAGGCCCTGAGGAAACAGATACCTGAATTTGAAATTAGGTTTCAAGATACAACACAACAACTACTAAAACATCACTGGGATGTAAATACCTAACAAGTGCCCGAGCAGACCTGGAAAAGCTAGCAGAAAATGAGCTGACAGGAAAAGAAGGTATTACAGACAACTAACTGGAGCTTAAATTAAGAAGTCCCATATTACCAAACTCAAATATTTAGCAATTTCACTTTATTTTAAGTCAGTACAGCAAGAATCACATGGAGCCTACTGAACAAGCACTTACTATTCATTCTAGATGGCTGGCTGATGCTTTGAATTACAGAACTGAAGTTTTTCATTTCTAAACAGCACACACAAACAACAAACCC
Organism: Falco rusticolus; assembly: GCF_015220075.1. NCBI lineage: Eukaryota > Metazoa > Chordata > Aves > Falconiformes > Falconidae > Falco > Falco rusticolus. The sequence goes on from NC_051189.1 coordinate 76,775,777, forward strand.
CTAGAGCTGCAAAGAATCCTGCAACTAGGGAGCAAGAGATGTATGCGAGAGAACATAACCAATTTGCAAACAAAATTAAGTCAACAGCCTCCATCTCAGAAGACCCTCTTCAAGTAGGTTCCTTGGTTCCTTCAAAGGTTTCTCTTACACAGGCTTACACAACAAAACTGCATGTATAATGCCACTACTTAATTTAAAAAAACACTCACCTGTAAGGCAATCCCTTTATGGACAGACAAAATTAAATAGTTTTAATGGGCCCACCAGCTGCATTTTGGGAATGACTGATATATTCCCATTAATGAATTAGTTGTACTAAACTACTTAAATACTGAGTAAGCTTATGACTGCTAAGTAATTAAATATTTAGCTTTGAGTGTTACATTTCATACATCCAAAATCTAGCCGAAGCAGTATCATTTCCCTCTGCGCACACTTTTCAAGGCTTTACAAAATTCTCCCTAATTCGAAAGGTCTCTGTAAAATACTTACGTGATGTGGCAACATTATCGCAAAAGTTAATGCACACAAGTTACTTTGAAGCAATTATGAAACTGCCACAAGTACCACAGTAAAAAAGCCACACTTTTCTAGAATAAAAATCCAACCTGTGCTAAGTTTTTCACGTAAGACATTTACCACAAATGAAGTACTGAAAGAGTATCCCCCCAATTATTTATTCCATAAATCAACTATGAAATTAAAAAAATGCAGACTCATGATCAGCATCAGCCAATGCTAACACAGGCTGTGGCCTAAAGGGGTGATGATACTATTGTCAGTCTCCTTTGTACCAGCACCAGCTTTCCATCAGGGAACTCATATATTTCAAAACTAACTATTGGTTTTGCTGATTTTCAGCAGCAGCACAGCACAAGATACTGCCAGCAAAAAAACATCAAAAATATTTAAAGACATATTTAACCAACAACAGAGTGGAAAAGAAACTGTTCTGTTGTCATTGTAGACCTCTGCTTATCTGTCAAAACACAAGTCTTTTGTTATTTCATTGCAGTTGTCACTTAAGTTAAAGGTATTCTATTAATCTTTTCTCATCGTTTTACTTATCAATGAACAAAAGATCAGTGAACTACAGAATCTGTTCTCCAATAATCATAACAATAGATAGTAAAAAAAAAACCACTACAGACACTGAAATGTGAAGTACCTTGAGTGACACCTAAGTGGTTTGGCACAACTGCAGCATCAGGAATACTTAACACCCCAGGCAGAGACACCTCAGCACCGATCACCCCACCCCAGCAGCATAATTCATCCATACACTTGCTATTAGCACATATTTGAGGTCAGTCATTAAACAGCCTGTCTCCACACTGAGTCTTTTGAAGCATGTAATATACAACTCCTTATCGGAATTTCATCAAACTACTGGTTGTATAAGACAACATCCTTTCCTTTGAGTATTTGTGACAGTTACTAAGTCACAAATGTTACTAAGTGTCTGGACAATTATCAGTATCAGTACTTTCACAATACAGTAAATTCTAGAATACATCATACAAGCTTTCTTCCAATTTTTTATTATTTCTAAGAATGACCCGATTAATTCTACATGCCAGTACTCTAAGAACTATGTATAAAAGTTATGGTAGTACTAGGAAAAAAAATACACATGAATATTCCTTCAGGAATCAGTTCCATCAACTGACTTGATGTAATTTTAGCTAAACACGAGTTCAGCAAGACAAATCCAATGTTACGTAACTGCTCCAAGTATGACAAAGACATGCAAGTTTTGCCTGTGCTCCAAGTTTATATTAAGTACAAGAATTCATCAAGGGAATTAATGAAAGTTCAACCACAGAAAACCTGTAGATGAAGGTGCATAAAACTGATGATTTGTAGAGATGCCCTAATACGGGACCTGAACACTACCCCAGTAAACCAAGTAAACAGAAAGGGACTAAAATCTTATGTTGCCTAAATTATATGCACATTTGAAAAGCTGCCTTTTCACCTCTACTCCAACAGGATATAAGACAATGACTATTTTAAAAATAAAAACAATCTGAACCAAACATTAATGAACAAAAGAGCTGTGATCCTAGTACTTGTTTTCATGAATAACTAAAGACTGATCTGACACAAGACACAAGGGATCTTTTACCAAAACAAAGCATCCAGAAAAAAAATATAGTATCACACTGTACTGTGTTCAACTCTGTTATACAATGTTCTATGGGCCTGAGAGAAACTAGGCTGGAAGGAAGGTCTGGAAACCGGGTTGACAATAGAAAAAGGGTACAATGAACAGAAGCTAAACTGAGAAAGGCTAGGTTCACTTCTCAGTCCCAGGACACTACTGGCTAGCAACAGAGGCAGACCATGCCAATAATTTTTGTGCCCATATTCGCCAAATAGAGATCATTTTCCTCTCGGGTAGGAGGAAAATCATATTTCTATGGTTTGGATGGCAGGCAAGTCAGGAGCCTTAAACTTACACTATTTATGGACTCATTGCCAGCATTCTGCTTTGTGATGTTTTATGCAAGTCACTTCACCGCAGCATACCGGTTTTTCTTCTCATCTGCTCCATGCTGTCTGCTTAAGACCACTATACCTTTGGGGATCAGAGACCATCTTATAATTCTGTGCTGCAATTAGCAAAAAGTTAGTACTAAGGCAAATGTAAGCTGATCTATGAAGCTCAAGTACTACTATCAGAGGTGGAAAATTAAAATACATCCTGTGTATATTAACTATGCCTGCTTCAATGAAGTGGTTGAGGAACAAAGGAAAGAAGCAGCACTTAACACAAGGCCTAAAAGCCCAGAAGAAAAGGTGCAGGACCTTGAAAGCAACTAAGCTACTCCTACCACAGACAGACTACCACATGCTTTCCACAGACCCTTGAAGGTTTGCTTCCAAAAAGAAGTCACCAGAAATATCTTCTTTGAAGCAGTAAAAGCTGGACGAATTTAACAAACTGAAGATAAACCCAATTATAGCAGGTATACTCATCTGAAGCTCAAAACAGGCTTAAAAGTGGAAGCCAGACACAGAAAGCATATCCATGAGTTCTTAAGATCATTATCCTGAACTCTCAATGCCATCTTCAAACACGTAGCCTGTGTTTCGAACACAGGAAAATTACGCTAATACTAAAACTCTGGCTCTGTGTCAATTAGTTTAAAGATACTTTTCTGATACCATTCAGAATACCAAACATTTAAGTTGGTTGCTTAGAAGGCGCAGATAACATGAAGTGTTTCAGATGCTGATGGAAGATCCACCCATTTGTTCTCGGAACAGGAAAGAAAGCTTGCAAACATATAGTGAAAATGTTTTGCTCATGAGATGAAATATGCAACCAAATAAGTCTTTCTTTAGGCAACATAAAAAAGAATTTAACTCATCTTTTAAGAGTTAAAAAATAAAACTGCACACAAAAGGCGTATTTTAAACAAAAACACAGTAGCCATGTGAAAACCTACAGAGTTTAATTTCCATACTATACTGTAAAGTTCAGCACTACTTCATACTCAAGATTTTTATTTTAATGATAGTTTGGTCCATTTGCTATGAAGTTATACCCCCTAGCCAAGATGTAGTTATGATCCAGCCACGCACTCTTTGTATTCCATTACACGTAATTTCTGCAAGTTGACTGTTCCTCTTTGTTGTGTGAAACTAAGGGAGTGTCTCCTCTTTTGTGAAATCAGAATTACTTAGGCTAGAAAAGACCTTTAAGATCAAGTCTAACTGTTAATCTGCCATAAATCATGTTTAACTGCCATAAATCATGTAATGGTTTAGTGCTATTCTTCCTCTCCACCTGAAAATCTAGCCTTCTACTTTTCCCACTAAAGATCTACATATTAATGGGGCTCCAAAGGAAGCCACTGGAAGACAGCAACATTTCCTAGAGCAAAGCAGAATTCTAGCAAGTGATTCTGCTTTTACTTAAATGAGTTCACTTAAGATCAAATTACTTTCCAGTCAGCTCAAACAAACTTTTATATGCCATTTCCTCCTTTCAGTCCCTGAACCACTCACTGCCTATAGATGCAAGTTCTTTCCTGTTAAAAGGTAAGCCAAGTAAGTCTGCACACTCAACATCAAATTACTCAATACATTTAAAGAAAAACACATTTTTATTATGCTGACATCGGCATTCGCCACCTGACAAAAACAGAAAGTGAAAATCACTTTGGACACACTACATTGCTCTTCCCCCAGAATATTCCCATCCTCAGCTGCCCTACAACAATAATTGCTGGTATGAGTGGGCAAAGCCACCGTGTCCTCAAACTCAAACAATATTACAGCTAACTAGCCATCATTGTAGATGACGACAGGCAATGCCTAAAAGGGGTCGTCTTGGAAAAGCCTTAACTACCAGTATTAAAACAAAAAGCACTGAACCCAGTGCTCTCTGCCTTCCTTCCATTTTCCCACCTTCCTCTCTCCTTCCACAAAAAAGGGAAGATAAAACACAACAAGCCTACTCAGAGATCTTACTGAGGGGGGATAGTGGGATGGGATGACGACAAGAGAGCAAAGAGAAAAAAAAAAAAAAAGAGGAGAAGCATCTCCCAAGCCACAGTCATCAAAAAACTGAGACCCGGGGTGTAACACTTGCCCCAATAGCTCTATTCTCCGCAGGCGCTAGGCCAGGGCAGGCCAGGCCGCCCGCCCTCTCTTCTTCTCTTCCTCCTTGCCCGGCCCGGCCGGCCGGGGAGCCCCACCATCCTCCCCTCAGCAGCCACGCACCCGACGGCGGCCCCCTCCCACCGCGGCCACGCCGGCCGCCGCCTCCCCCACGCCCGCCGCCCCCGAGCAAGGCCCCACCCGGCACCGAGTGCGGCGCAAGGCCCGGCGGCGGCCGTGCCTGCCTCACCTTTTCGCAGCTCCCGCTCCCACACGCTGACGATGAGCGCCGAGTGTTTGCGGTGGTGGATGAGCCACAGGCTCAGGGTCTGCACGCTCTGCTGCGAGTTGCTCAGCTCCGACAGCTTCCGCTCCAGCGCCGCCTCCGAGAACGCCGACATTGCTGGGCCGCGCTCGGCCCCGCCGCCAGCCCTGCTCGGCCGCGCTCAGTCCCCGCCTCTCCGCCCCAGCGGGGGAGGAGCCGGCTGAGCCCTGTCCCTTCCCGCCTCGCCGGCCGCCACTTCCGCGCGCCCCGGCAGCCCGGCGCTAACAAAATGGCGGCGGCCGAGCCTCCCGGAGAGTCGCCCGGCCCCGCCCCCCTTCTCCTCCCTTCCTCACTTCCGGCAGCGGCCCGCCGCGGGGGGGTACGGGAGCCGCTCGTGCCCCAGGAGCGCGCGCGCCGGCCTCGCGTCTCTCCCAGCAGCCTGCGCGCGGCCCCCGGGCGCCACCGTCAGGGCGGGCGGGACGGACCCGGCCCGGGTGGCGGGAGGCTTGGCAGCGCGCGCCAGCCGTGCCTTACCCGGTGACTGCGGAGAGTTCCTGGCGGGCTCCGGGAGGCTGAGGGATGTGGCGCGCCGGAGCAGCTGGGGCCGTAACTAGAAAAGGAGGGGTACGTCAGCGTTTTGCCCTGGGAAATAACGAAAAACCAGACACGAGTAAGGGCCCAGGGCAGCCCAGGCCTGCCCGCGGCCTACCCCTAGCCTGTGAAGGAGCTGCCTGTCACACAGGGTGTGTGGCATTTCACACTTGCAGGTGGACACTTGCTCCGCAAATATGGCTGAGCCTCATTTTTAAAAGCTGCCCCGTTTTAATTTTCACCCCCCTCTTTTTTTCTTTTTTTCCCCAATTTATGGCATTGACAGTATTGTGTAACAGACTTCCACTGTTCAATGGCAATATGAAGCCAAAAGCATTGCCTTTATTGTTGCAAACCTCTCCCTAAAGCTTTATTGAATTCTTGCTAATTCCGCTGTTTTCAAAATGGTGAATAAACATGATTCTCTGCTCACCTTTGCATTCTCTCATATATTTTTATATGGTTTCATCAGTTACTTTTCAAGCTGAAAGATCTAAGTCAGTGCTTACATGGAAGGTGCCCTACGCTGCTGAACATGATGTGAGCATTTCTAGCCTTCCTACTGCTCTTTTAAAAAACACCTGACATCACTTCTTATTTTAAACATTGCCAACTAACACATTTTCAGAAAACTATCTACCTTAACTCCTGTGGGTCTGTCCTGAATCCTGTTTCTGTACCTAATAATTATGACTGCAGTTCATGTCTTTCTCAGATATGTTAGTATTTCTATAAAATTGTCTGTATTAATTAGAAAAATATGTGTATTTGTTACTCTTGGGACAGCCTGGCAATGGTTAAGTATTCACCCTTAAAATGGAGTATTCTTATAATATTTCACACATCCAGTTTGTCCAAACAACAGAAAGCTAGTTATGAAAAAAAGTTCTTTACAGAATTTTTTAAACTTTAGAAAGTTTTCTCCCTGATTTATGTCTGACATTGAGATGTCCCAGAGGCTTCTTTTCAGGCCATTTTTCCTGATGTTGATTCTTAGTGAAATCTGCCCTTTAAACATAAAACATTGGAAAGGGTGAGAGGGGAGTGTTCGGTTTTCATGTGAATTCTATTTACAAAATAATCTGTAGCATGAATGATTTTTGGGGAAATAGAAAGGATTTTGCAAAAATGCTTTTGACAGAAATTTAAGTGAGGAGCTGCACAGATCGCTACAGAGTCTCTTTTTCTATCATTTCACTGCATTTTGATGATCATGAGTGAAAGAACCTGTAACATATTGCTGTTTTTGCTACGTACAACAGAGGACACTCTGGCATTAAGTAGACTGGCCAGTGAAGTAAAATTAAGACATAGCTAGCTAACATGGATGCAAGCATTAGAAAAATGAAGTATGAATGGTAATCTAGTAACTAAAATTCAAATACCGTTTTCTGGAGGCATATCTTCTGATGTTAGGAGAAGCTTTTGGGCAATTATGGAAAAAGAAACATATCTCTCACATACAAGACTAGATTAAAAAATATGTAGCAACAAAAAGTGATATTTAGATGTTAAAGCAAAAAAGGAAAAAAGAGCAGGAAATCAGTAGAGAATTTTAGTAACGATTGTAGAAATGTTTATTACTGCTTCCTCTGCGTGAGTCATCAAGGATTATCAGAACATTTTACAAACAGAATAAAACCTCTCAGTTAGGTATTTGTTCTGTAAATAAATATATTTAAATTCCGAGTGATTTATCATCTTTGCGTAATATAATATATAGTAAAATTGAGATTTTACTTCGCCGATAAATCTTTATATTGCATTTTAAATTTGTAGTCATAAATGTTTGCATCAGTAATCTAATTCTAAAATCTCTGCTTATCAAGTCAGTGAATGGAAATTTCCCACTTTACTTAAAGTGAAGGGACTCTCAGGAAGTATGCACAATGGCGGGTTTGTTTGCTGTGGAGCTTTGAAAACCTCAGCTTTCATTCAGAAACAATTCATACATTATTCACCTGCCTTTAGAAAATTCGCCCACAGCCACAGGGGCGCAGTTGCCAACAAATGGCAAGTTTTCTTCCACCCATTCCTCTGTTCAAACTGCAGTAACATCTTTCCTCTGATAGCCTAAGAACAAAATTCTGCAGTGCTTCCCTTCTGTCTGATCACCGTGGGTTAATGGTAGTCACCTGTATTCACCCACTCCTGGAGAAATGAGCCCCATGAAATGTACAACAATGACTGTGAATAAATTCCTCGGTTGATGTTTTTGTAGAATATGGGACTGGGAAGCTCTAGGTAATTCAAAGATGCAATTACATTTCAGACTGCAGTCACCAAGAGGCCATACGGCATCCTTTCACTTCATGTGCTGGTCGCAGATTTTTTGCTTCTCTTTTCCCCACACCCAAGGACATCCACATAAAACCTTTTGTAAGAGGGGAATGTAACCCTTGTAACAATTGGAAGTTTTATGTTCTGTTACCTTGAGGGAATCCTAGGAAGTGTTTAAGCACTAGAAGGCTTGATCCTGTGTCTAAAATAGCAATGCTTATAGTGCCTTGTGGGAAAGGTAAAAAACCCAGAACACATCAGTCCACATCTTTGCTTTTTTTTTCTTCTTTTTTTTCTTACACCACCCCCACTCCCCAAATATCTGAGCTTATCTATTATCCAGTCTTAATTCAAAGAGAAGGCTTGCTGCTACTGAAGTGGTGGGGCACACATCTTTACTATAGGGCTCTCTCAAAAGCAACTACCCCAAGGCACAAACCTATATGCACGCTCTTTCTCTGCCTGAACCGCTCCAGCTAATCATCACAACACTGAACTGAGTTTCTTGGACTGCCCTTCAGCAAATACATCTGGGCTTAGCTCCTGGTTCTCCTGGAGGCATGATCAAAAGGAAACTGCCACGAGACAAGAGCATTTTTTTTAATCACTAAGCATTTTAAAGGTAAGATAAAAAAAGATAACAGAGGTTAGGTATTTTCTCTGAAACTGGCAAGAAAAGGCAAAATTTAAAATGACATCAGCATTAAGAAAGATAAGGCAGATTGTCTATACTGTGTATCTCTTGTATCTCTCATCTTTCAGATGGGGCCAAAGGGATGGCAAAGGTGGCAGTCTGTGTTGGTTGACAGAGCGTCCAGAGACCCAAAACGGGCAAAGCCCCAGTGAAACTGGCCGTTGTCTGTGCTCCAGTGATCATCTAGTTTAGTGCCAATTGGCTGCTACTGCTCTACAGAACAGCATTCTACCTGCCAGATCCCAGAGGTACAGACAATGTTAAAAATACGCACCACCGGACTCCTTTGCTGTTCACTGAGCCTATGTATCTCGTTGCATGATTTGTTGATATGAACATGTCTTAGTCTCAGAGTCAATTTTAACTTTAATTGTTTCTTCCAGGGCACTCCCCTCAAACAGCTGTCATCTTTAGAAATCGTTCTCTTTTGAAGCCCAGAGATGTAACTAGATGATTTATTTACCCTTAGTAATGTTGCATGCTTTACTGGAATTGCTTAGGAACCCTTACTCTATACCACTACATAGAGCAGCAGAACAATCTATGTATATACTGGTTTACTAAACATTGCTCATCAGCCATGTGGGATTTGAGCTCAAACCAGCTTTTGCACCAGAACAGACCAGATCTTTCTCTGTATGAGGCTGGCCTTTTGTAATGTTTACCTTTCTTTTGTAACTCGTTCTTAAATAGTCCCACCCAGGAGATGCGATAATATTAAAAGACAAATGAGGTTTCTCTAGTCTTGTTTCCTGTTTAAGAATTTGTGTTAATCGGCATACCATTTGCTGCCTGGATCTCAAAAATGCAGCACTGGCTTATCAGTTCTTTTTTATTATTACAAGTGTGTGGTCTATCCGGTATAACAGTTTCTGAAGTGTCATACTTAAAAATATTTTTCCATCTTTCACAGTACGCTTGTGCATCTCACAATCCAGTTCTGTGTAAGTGATCCTACTTCCATATCCCAGTAAGGGCATGAAAAATGCAGAAACACAAAAAGATGACCCTCAAATATAGCTGTAAAGTGATTCCTGACTGAGAGATGGTAATTCGTCTAGGTAATTTCTTCAGAAAGATTAAACCCCATTTGTTACAGGGCATATCCCTGGCAGAAATTACAAATGAATAAATAAACCCCTAAATAAATAAAAATTGAGTTGAATTACTGTGAAGTCCTACGGGCAGAGAACAAAAGAAAGCTTAAATGGAAGGAAGAAGCCCACTGAAGTAATTTACAGGAGCTGCCTACTGGAGCCAAAAACCTTGGGATGAATAATTGTTCTTTTACATGAGTTTTTGCCACTAAGCACTTCACTTTTTAATGTAATTCATTAAAAGCAGAAATTATTTGCTACTTAGAAGATTAAAAAACCCCACTTACCGAGATATATAAATATGATCCAACAAGGCATTCCCATATTTTATGGAGAAAGATAGACTATACAATCTAAAAAAATATCTCTAGGATTTCTGTGATTTCTTTGGCCCTCTGTGGAGATGTAAAGATGTTTGTAGAAAACCTTCCCTTTTTTTCGAAGTCAGGCATTTAGCCAAACAGCTATGTACATCCGGCTTCTTCATCATTATGCTATTAAGTGAAGTCATACTATGTAAACACACACTGTGATTAATATATGGATGCAATCAAGTTCCAGTTTTCCTTAGCAGAGACAGTGTTGTAACTATGCAAGAAAGCACTCTAGGGTATGTACTAACTCAGGTGTGTAGAAAAGCATGAAACATTAGGCTAAGTAATTTTAAACATCTGAGCAATATATTAATGGATCATTAATATGTGCCCTAGAGTGTATATAGCTCATAGTCACAGCATAAAAGTAATAAAGCACATTCTTAACAATAAATAATGTTATCTTTGCAAGGAAAAGGAAAACTCTGCAATGTATTGATACACTGTGTGAAGAACCTTCTTGAAATTTCTGAAAATGAAAATTTAAATTTTGCTTTAAATCAAAGGAAATGGGGTGATTCACCTTTGTGATCCAATAGAGGACATGGTGCCCCAGAAACCATTCAGCTGTAGAAAGCAGATACTGTTTTTGTTACGGTGTACTCAACTCATGGTTTTGGAGATGGTGGCTGCCAGCATACTGTAGTGTACTATCACAAGCATACCCAGAGGGCTGAGGCTTCGAAGCGCTTACTTACCTTTACTCAGCACTCATTAAACCACATCTGGAATAGTGCGCTCAGGTTTGGTCTCCCCTAGCATATGAAAAATATTTATAAGCTTAAATAAGTCCAGCAGAAGGCCACCAAGATGGTCAGATGTTTGGAGCATGGAACCCAGAAGAGTCAGAGGAAACAGGGCTTGTTTAACCTGGAGAAGTGAAGGCTTTGGGGCAACATAATGGCAGCTTTCCAGTACCTACGAGGAGGTTACTGAGAAAATGGAACAATTCATGGACATGCATGATGACAGGCTGACAAACAGTGGTGGTAAACTGAAATGGAAGGTTCCAACCAGATATAAAGAACAAGGGTTTGTGGTTTGGTTTGTTTTTTTTTTTTTTTTCACAAGGACAGTCAGATGATGGAACAGGTTACCCAGAAAGGTTTTGCAGTCTCCATCCTTGAAGATTTTCAAGACTTGGCTGGATAAAGCCCTGACCACCCTGGTCTGACCTCATATGTGACGCAGCTTTGAGCAGGAGGATGGTGGGGTAATGCTCTAAACTATGCCTATATACTATAATATTCACATTTGCTCAGTGATGTACTTGTACAACTTGGTTTGTGCTTGTGCAAGCTCAGGTACAAATCCACACTGTGGGGCTTGGCTTGCTAGGCTTGTGTCAGTTGGCTCCTTGTAGCACAATAGGTTGTCCAGCTACACAACACTACTCTCCTATCATGCAGAGTGATTCAGATTAACTTGCATGTCAGCATGATCCTTCAGGACAGAGGATATTTGTTGTCTTCTGGAGTGTGTGCACCCCTCAATTCCTACAGATCAGTGATTAGGCAGAGTGACATGGGTAAGTCTGCTATTAAGAATTGTTACTACTCAGCCATCAGCCATATCTTCTGCGTGATAGCCGTCAGTTAAGTTGTCAAAAACATAAATTACTTCATTAGCCACAGTTCCCCCAAATGTAGGGGGGGAGTGTCCATGAATAAAATCCAGGTGGTTTTTGATGCATACTAGCTCTTCCCTCTTCCTTACACTGAAAACACACCTGAGAATTGCCAGAGTGGTAGGTGGCTATTCCCAAGGGATGTTTATTTGTTCACCCCAGAACTATTTTTGAGCCCGCTTTTTGATGAAAGAACAATAAATGAGGAGAGGTTATGTAGCAAGGAAGATTGTGCAGACAATAGGGGTTCTTAATTTGCTCTTGCAACATCTTGAGGAACATGGTTCAAGCACAGTGACTTTGCCAGTATTTGTTAGTGACATAGTCTTCTGCTGTACTTGTTTTCTGTGCCATTGTTTTGTCATATTCATTGCAAAACATAGCCAAGAGTTGGTGATGGATAAGCAGTTGTGTGCAGGAGTCAGCTGTGAATGCAATGGAAAGTCCATGTTTCTTCAGACATCTGTGTTTTATGAAGTGGTGATCAGACATGCTGTCATTGTCTGGTAGTGGTCCAGACCACTATATGCTTTATTGCTACGTGACTCTCCTGTCCTGTAACATCTGGGCACAGCCACTGCCCAGGTGGAGTAAAAGCCCCTCATTTCTATGGAAGTGGGATTCTTATTTCTCTTGGGAAGTGATGAGCAGGGGACAGAAAAGTTTGGAAGGAAGGTAAGGATGAGAGTGCTGTAGCAATGCTGGCAGACTTCTGGCGGTCAGAACCTGTACGCTGTGTCACATACTTCTGACCTTCTGTCCCTAACAAACAGAATTTCCAAACCAACATGCTTGTCAGAGATTTGCTCTTGTCCCAAAAAGGAGATTATGACCTTTTCCTGGACAGTCCTCCAGGTCCCAAAGTGGCCATTTGCTTTGCTTTTGTCTTAACTTGAACTGGGGCCACTGTGAGGGAATGGAGGCTCACAGCCTTCCCAGTACTCTAGTGTCTTCTGAGCACTGTAAGCAGAGCAGCTAAAGTCAGGTCCGGCTGAACTGCATCTCTGTGGTCTGTGAAAATAGAACTTGCACAGGAATAAGCAGCTTCCACTTCAGGATTTCCTACCTGAGGAGCCAGGCCGTAGCACCCCCAAAGGTTGTCTCAGTGCACATCAATATGTGCAGTGTGTGGATAACCAGTGAGTCAGTACTTAATGAGAAATGAGTGATTTAGCCTGACAGCAGACACAGACATGGAAATGTCTCTGATACGTCACAGCCTTCTACTGAGAGACCACACTTGCAAACCCTGTGTCCCTTATTGGAACCAAGATTTAATGCACATATTTTTATTATCAAGGTCTATTAGTTTGAGGTTATGCTATCCAGAACCTTCAAATTACTGAACCTGTAGCATCATAAATGCAATCTGATGCCTTTTTCCAAGTTGCAGAGCTGATGTAGCTACTGCTATTGTTCTTGGAAACTAGGTGTCACTGGTGGTTTAGAAATAGCAGAAACAGTTTCACTATCTTCTTTTTTCCTGCAACTCATTTATACCCTCTCAGTCTCTCCCTGTGTGCCTCCAAAAAAGCGTGGAGCTGCCTTCTCTGTAACTGAAGGCTGAAGTTGGATCCTTCTGTAGCCTTCTTTTCATCAAACCAAATAAACTCAGGTCCCTTGAATGTTTGTATGTCATCTTAACTGTTCTGGTGTCCCTTTGTGAGACGTTCCCAGTTTTTTTGCTTTTCTCTCCGTACTGAGGAACCCAAAGCCAGACATGGTTGTCCAGGCATGGTCTTGCTAAGCAGGGCGCAAGAACCCCTTCCCTTGACCTGGCGATGGTGCAATAACACTGCCCAGTACAGCATGATCCTCCATCATCACACGGGCTTACTATTCATGCCTGTTCCACTTTTTACCAGTAGGACCTGAAAATCCTTTCCTGCAGAGCTTCTCCTCAGCCAGCTTAGCCCCAGACCCAGAACTCTGCAGCACCCAGGACTCTGCACTTTTCTCTCTAGAGCTTCATGATGTTTCTGGCAGCCTGCTGAGGCTCATCCTAACGGCTGCCCTGCCCTCCAGTGCATTGACTGCCTTCCCCCATGTCTCCACCAGCCCACCAACGTGCTGTTAGCTGCAAACTTGCTGAGGCTACGTGCTGTCTCCTTGCCTAGGTCAATTAGCAATGAGGATTAGTAGGCAATCACCAGTATTGATACCAATACCGACCTCAGGTCCCTCCTGTGGGACACACCTTGTGACTGCCCATCAGTTGGACTTTGTACCACTGATCAGAAGCCTTGGAGCTTGGTGATCCAGTCATTGCTCACCACCTAGTAGTCCACTTTTCTCATCTATGTCTCACTGAGTTCCTAGAAAGATACTGTCGGATACTGTGTGGCAGACTTTCATGTGCCTGGATGTGGTTTCCAGGAGGATTTGATCCATATTTTCCTGGAGACTGAGGTTAGGCTGACTAGAAGGTAGCCCCTGGATTCCCCCTTCTTGCCGCTTTTGAAGGCATCTTAAGCTCTGTCCTTTTTCATGGTAATCACAGCCAAGACTGTTTTTGAGTATCACATCTTCAACCACTATTTCCTTATCCATGAGCAGGGAGTCCATCAGAGGCACCTCCAGTGCTTGACCCATCTAGCATCTGTATTAAAGAATTGTATCTAAACTCCAGAAATTTCCTGGATTCTTGCACCCTGCTGTGTTGCCCTTTTAGTGCATACCCAGTAATAACAGTACTGTACAGTGCTGAAAATAAAAAATGTTATATAAAGCATTCTTATTTTCAAGGTAGGTTATCAAAGATCACTTAAAAGTCAGAAAGTGGAAGAAATCCAAGACCTCCATAGTCCTTTTAAGTAAGGAACTTATAATGTAAACTTTATGTAGTAGAATTCCTTCACTAAGTTTCATAGTGTAGGTAGATATCTAGTTTTTAACACTCCTCACAGATTCAATAAAATGTGTGTAACAGTGCTATGGACTGGAGTATTCCGTATGATCAGGGGATAGGTGCGCACTAATGATTTACACTGTTAAGATACATATAATCTATTTTTTCTTTGCAGAAAGGAACTCCACTGCCATGAAGTGCCCAACGTAAACTTCTGTACCTCACAACAACCTCTGCTATCACCAAGCTGTAGTAGTACCCTTCTCATTGTGGTCCAGGAAGAAAATGGCAGAATGTCCCCCAGTGGAACTGAGTATCAGTGATGCAAATTTAAGCAGTTCCTCACATTTTCATCTTGCACAGAGTGATGGTACTGATCATCAACAGCTCAGAACTAATTCTGGATAGTCCTCCCGTCTCTGTTCAGGACTGAGGTAAAAAAAAATACTAAGATTTTAAAGCATATTTAAATAATGCAGAAGCAATTCCTCATTGTATAGTTCTTGGTTACTGTCTGATATATTGAATCAGACCTATTTAGCTGTCATCAAAGTCATTCTTGTTTCATGAATAAATGAATGAACTAATCCGGCTGTCTGACCTAGGAATAACTTAAAGAATTTTAAGGAGGAAGAATCATCAGTTGTATGTTTGAACACAGTCCTCATGGCACAGGTAGATAAAATTTCCTGTAGATAAATACATATTCTAATAAGACAGAACAAAACTTTAGAGTCATATTGTTTTCAAAACACAACAATTGATCACATAAAGCCAGTAATTTCTCCATGTTAAGACAGATCTCAGTTTGCCTGTACACAACAGACCGTCTTTTCGACATCCCTTCGTACCCTGGATATTCTAAAAAGCTGGAGAAAGTCATCTGGGCATTAAGAACATGAAATGGCGTCAGAATAACTTGGCAGGACAGAGAGCTATTGATTGCCAGAACTGCCTGTTTTGCTTCTTTTATAAGAAAGGAACTCTAGCAGCCTTGAGCCGTGTCAGTTCTATTGGTCTCATAAGGTACCAGGACTATGCCAACAGACTTCAGATGATATCACCAAGAATTTTGGCTCACCCCAAACAATCAATGCTTGTTTCCAGTTAGTGTATGATTTGTACTGAAAATGACCTGAAATCCCACCCTGCCAATGACTTCAAGCCTATTTTTTTTTAAATCTGAAGCTTGTTATGTGCACTGAGTGTAACCACACACCGTAGACAATTGTCCTGAGTCAACGTCTCCTGTATCTGTATGGTAAGCACCTCATTTTACTGCATAATAGCTCTCAGGATTCAATGCATGGCTGCCAGATGTCCTCACTCTGATGCGTTTGCCTTTGCCATCATGGTTTTTACTCCTTACCATTCTCTACCTGTCAGCTATACGCTGGCATAACTTCAAGACTTAAAAGGGCCTGCTAGAAATTCCTAAGGATCATCTCCCATTCAGCATGAAAAATACCAGAAAGCTGATGCTGCCCTCTCTACCTTCAAACTTTGACCTTTTAGAGTAGAAAATTTGCCAGCCTAAGACGAACTTGCTGCTTGGAGTGGGAAACATAGGAGTTAGATTAACAGTTGAAAAAGGCTGGAAATTTTATAGATCCCTGTGATGTTCAGATGCATAGCCAAATGCTTTCAGTCTTAGTACACTTTGAGGGTTGATAAAGCACTGAAAACAGTATTTGGCATCAAGTGGCCATCGGACTTGTGTCAGAATGGGCAAGATCTGCATTGTAACTGAAATTTTAATCCATTCTCAGCATGACAAGGACAAACTGAGGCCTCCAGTCCTTTTTGCTCCTTTTTTTAAACTCGTAAACTCATGGTCTGAGTTTCTTTTTTATGGCAAAATTGATTCCCATCTTTCTTACACTGGCACCAAAGAGGATATATACCATCACTGACCTCAACAGAATGCCACCAGTGTATAGCAGCTCTACAGTGGGGTTTGGAGTTCACCTCCAGTTTGCACAGCTCATTCCACGCTCACTGATAACACTGTGCACTCAGTCACTGGCAAGTGTACGTCTTAAATGCATATCCTTTCCCACCAGATTTAAGATAAAATGGAATTCAACCAATGCTGCTGGAGGTATCTCTGCATTCAAGATTATAATTCTGATCTGCATGTGGATAAGCATGTGATGCTGTGAGCACTGCAGTGCGGTGCATTGCACATTGAGGCACACTGGGTCCTGCTTTTGCACTGCACACTGATGGCAGTGATGCCAAGCGAGTAGGAACAAGCTTTTCATATAAATGTTTATTGATTTGAGTGATTGTCTCTACTATTTTGCAATTGCATTGTGCATAATCTAAGAAATACTTCCCAGAGGTTCAAATTACATACAGCTAATATTCACTGATTTTTTACATTTACCTTTGGTCTTGATTACAAACTACTCTCAGTTTAAAATTCAGCTTTAATATTACAGTATATGTATTGTCACAGTAACATTGCTAGCAATATGTTTCTTCCAGTCTGCTGTAAAAAGATTCACTTAACTCCATATTCTCTGGACTGCAAGATTCTTCTGATAGAATACTAAAAAAAAGGAACAGCAGTCAACATGCCATTAACGGCATTGGTGCCACAGAACAGATTTTAATGTCATCTTGACATAAAGGTAGCTGCCAGTGAAAGAATTTCTGAAAAAAATGACTGTGAAACAAATAAGTTGCACAGAAGCCAGAGCTGGTATCATCTTAAAACTAAAAAGAAAGAGAGCAAAATGCAAGCCAGGCAAAACAAGATTATATTTTGCGATTGTTTTCCCAGCTGATAAGAATAAAATCTGCTTTCCTGTTAGGCTTTCAACAGTCTCCAGGATAAATCTTCCAATTTCTACTCTTATTTATTTAACAGATGCTTTTTACTCTGTCTGTGTGTGTGTGTGATAATGAGGGGTTCTGATGACACATCTCAGATAAATACTTTGTGTGCCACCAGGTGCTACTCGTGTAGAACCTCTGATTGTAGCTCCAAGTTACCATTTGATAAATGAGATGTGGCCACTGGATTTTATTTTTATTAAGGGGTGCTGGATGGAAAGTTGATGTCTATAGTAAGACTGGTTGGTATTTCACTTTGTTCTGCAAATACAGGTTTATAGATTGTAATTCTTGCCTTTTTATCAATTATTTACCTTTTTCCATTAATAAGAAAATTGATCTTCTCTGGGTTGTAAGTGCTTTTCTATGCTGCTAGAAAAAAATAGCGTAGAAGAAAAAGCCATTGCTTTATTCTGTTGCAAACAAGTATAATAAACCAATGAGCCTGAGATTAAATCAATCCCAAACTGTAATTACCTTCACTAGTAAATTCCAGACCCTATCACAGCTCTCCCAAAGTGCAGGCAGATCTTGCAGCATGCCTGGAAAGTCACTCCTGAATGCATGTTTGGTCCAAGGAGAAAGCAGGTGCCAAAACAAAGCATCTACCCCAAAGCAGCAGAGAAATGAGCAGCTCCCGTATAACTGTAGTCAGATCATCTCTGCTGCCTGCAGCTACCTCTGTTTACAGCTTCGCTAGGGTTACAGTCTTCCCGTTAACACCCTCTGGGATGACCATTTGGTCACACCTTCTGGCAGAGCAGTGCTTTGTTTCCTCCACCCCATTCCACCTGTAGCCAACCCCACTGGCAGAGCGACTGGGTGTTTCTTCTGGGATCAGACCTCAGAGATTCTCTTAACCCTTGTGTCTTGGGCAGAGCAATGCAAAATTATGCTTTAAGAAAGGTGAGGCTATCCTAGAGAAGATCTTTCATGGTGAAACAGTAGAATAGGGACCCTAATAGCAATCTTGGGACAACATTTCCCAGAAGAAAACCAAGAGCTTCCAAGCAAACCCCTTTGAAGACAGCAGATTCAGAAGCAAGTTTTTTCTTTATTCTTTAACCAGGGCTGCAATAGCTGAAGATACGTAATGAATAACCATTCAGTTGAAAGCTTAAGTTATTGACTAACTCTTCTGCATCTAGATTGTTTTTAGAATATTTTAGAGCTTGCTGTGTTAAAGTTTTTCACTGGAATTGCACCTTGTGGTGGTGGGAGCTCCAAGAGCTAGGGTACAGAAATATAAAAATGACTCCCTATTGGAGGGCTGTGTGATAGGGCTATCGATTTATTCTTCCAAAAGGAACTACCCAGATACCTTAAAATTACAGTGAAATAGCCATGCTGGCAAAGATCATGACAGGACAACAACAAAGTTTGTTTTCTGTCATAAACACCAGCTGTCAACAACACTCTTGGTGGCACATGACTGCCAAAAAGACAGCAAAAATGTGAGGTTTTTTTATGTTTTTGGTTTTGGGGAAGGGGACATGTAAATGTAAAACTAAGCCTTTTTACTCTTTCTCCCAACCCTGGGGCAGCAAACAAGAACAAGACCTTGCCCCTACCAAGCACCACAGCAGGGTTCTTGTGGTTTGCTCTCAGGAGAGTAGGTCTGCTGGCTGGGGATCAGGAGAACATCTCAGGTTCTGCCCTGCCACTCCTAGCTTTACCCTTCACACTTACCTCAGAAGAAAACTTTGCTCTTACGAGAGGCAAATTTTCTCTGGCAGGAGGGTGGCCTCCTTACACAGGGCAGGTGTGAAGTTCTTTCACTTCTCTACTCTAGCAATTCAAGTGGTGCAGCTGGCTCCAGCATGACATTTAGTCTTTGTTCCAGATGGACCCTTCTCCTCCACCTCTTCTCCAGCCATTTTGCTCAAAGTTATTTCTGTCTTTCCACAGGACGAGCTTCACTGCTTAGTTCACTCTGGTCTGGATACAAGGTTTACCAGGAATTTTAATACAGAATGATTTTAGAAGAAGAGCCGTGCGCCATATGCCAGGAGAACAATTAAGGAATCGTTAGACTGCAGCTGAGTTTGATGCTGTGAACATGGAGTGCCTTTGCTTTTGCATGTCTGCAGAACATCATTAATCATGGTGTTTCTGGCTCCCGCAGCCCAGTTCTTGTCGTGTTCCTCTTCTGCCTCTTCTGAGCAATCTGTTTACTAATGACTAGCTACAGTGTGAGAGGTTTGAAGGCCAAGAGGCTGAGATCAAGACCCTGTCAGGCCACATGCTTTTATCAGCTTCTCTGGGGATTGTTTTTTGACTGTGTCTGTCTCCTCTCTCTTCCTCTGTCAATACTGATTGAGTTACAATTTCGGCATCTCTCTTTTGACTGCAGTTAGGAATGGTTGGCTAGGACTTTCCCCTGACATCAGTACCATTATATTTCTTTTCCACTGTGATTTTCTTCAGTTTTCTAAAAAAAATCCCATCCTTGTTTTTGTGCCTTGTGGTAGCTTTAACCCAGTCACAAATTTTTGGAAAAAACAAATTGCCAAAAAAATCCACCCCAAAACCCAAAGCAAACCAAAACCAAGAAAACAGGGAATAAAATGGTACAAATCAGGGGGAAGAGAGAATAAGAAATATTCTCCTCTTTGCATTCAGTAGCAAAGATGAAAAAAGATGAAAGAAAAAAAACCCTGTCCCCAGAAGGCAATTTTAAGAAATATATTCTATTAGATATTAGAAATGTATGTAATTATAGAAATGTATGATACAAAAAGATCTATACCTAGTGTGAAGCAGTTTTAGGAGCAGCTATACTCTAGTCACAAATAGAATATTTTTTTTTTTTTTATTAAAATAGTGTGTGCAAATACCATTTCAATAACAAAATATTTCCTGTCTGAAGTTATATCCTTGTGTTCTATGGATTTTCTTCCTTGAATTTTTCTGATTCCTTCTAAATGTGATTTTACTTTGATGTACAGAATTATGCTATAGTAATGGATTCCAGAGTTTAATTTTACTCTTGAAGACTTAATTCCTTTTGTGTGTTTTTAAGTTGCTGATGATTTCAGTTAATTCCCTTTATTTTTTTGTATTGCAAGAAACCATAAATAATCACTTCCTACTAATTTTCCTTCTTCCTACTGCTGCTCACAGAATTGTTATCACCACTCTGTCATCAGTTTTCCAGGCTGGCTCAGTTTTCCAGGCTGGCAAATCTTGGCCTTGTCAGTTTTTGTCATAAAAACTAAAATTATACTAAACCCCTGTAACCTAAATATCTCACACAACACAAACCACCTGGAAGACTAATTCCAATTCATTTACGCTTGAGACCCTAAGTTATTTTAGGTAAGTCACTCTCTTTAACAACTGCAGTTATTTTACCCCTCAGAATATGACCTCTTACGTGTCAAAAGCTGCTGATGCCAACATTATCTAAGGCCCTTAGTTCATTCCCAAACAATAACATAATTTTAGATGCTCACACTTGCTCCTGTGTTGCTACTGCTGGTACTCAAGTTGGTGTGATGTACAGTACAAGATATGTCTGTCAGCTTGAAACCTGAAGGCACAGAGTGTGTGCTACTGTTATTCCAGACCAGTCAATTTGAGAGATATATCCTGTCCTCGATCCTAAGACTTCACGTACCTGAGTGGATAAAAGTGTGACACAAAGAGCTTTTGCAGGATTACCATCACTAGGAAAACTATCTTGTTCTTGGTAAACAAATTCTGCATTAGCTCTTCACTAAAAACATACAATTTGGTAACAATGTGTTGAGTAATCATTCTTATAAACATCCTTAGCTGGATTTTTCTCTAGAAAACCAACAAGGAAAAATGTCACTTTTAAATGAACAAGGACACCCCCACCCCACCTCCCAACTTTAACATACTTTAAAATTGTGACTGCTGTAAATTAAATACTGTGTTTTGACTGGGAGAGTTAATCCTCTTCCACTCTCATTCACAAGTTGTTCCTCCTTGTGATGCTGTAGTCAAAATATTCTATCATTTGCATGTGTGCAATTTCATTAATTTCAGCAAGACTACATGGAAATGAAAAAGAACTACCTTTTATGGAGGAAATTTTCTACTACATGCTCTACTTTAAGTGAACACATCCCATCTTAGTCAAAGGCAGACATATGCACAGGGTAGTTGCAGAATGTGTTCTGCCAAACCACATTACTCACATATGAATTTGGTTTTATCTGCATAGAAGATGGAGTGCCAGATCCTGCTAAGCTTACTTATGTGAATTGTACTATTGATTTCATACCTAGCTATACAAGGAAAACTGGATTTAGCCCACTGTACTTTTAATACAGAAAGAAAAATATTTCTCCATTCCCTACTAGTTTTATTTCAATGTAAGAATACACAACCAAAAAGGAATTTATTTTCATGAGTGTGAAAGAGCAGATAGTCTTTAGCTATATTTTGCAGCCAGCGTTTCTTTGATGTTTGAAGGAGAAGAATAATTAGTAGAAGAGGAGGAAGATGAAGTACTTTTAATTCTACATATCACACTACCCAGTTCTCCCAGCACACACCTAAGCCATTGGAGAGGGCAGTGTAGGTCAGGTCTCATTTAGACGTGTTTTCAGGTAGGACCCCCCATATGGTAACTATGCTCCCTTTTTCTTGCAGTGCAAACCAGAAATGTCTAACCAGTTAGAGCTGGGCAGATACCATTCAGGCCTCCTTTTATCTGAACGGTGCTTTTGGGCAGAGATCAGGCAGTGACATACCTTCCACACTAACACTGGCCGAGTCGGGGTCCCATCACATGCTGCTGACAGCAGCTGCGGTTCTGCATGGTGTTAATACTGGTTGTTAGCTATTACATTGAGCTAGGTAAATAGGATGAATCATTGTGTTCCTGAAAAATGCTCTGGCACAACATGTGTTGTCACAAAATATTGTTAAATGGATGCTCAGACAGTTTGGAGCTGTCTTCCAGGTTCACTAACTCTGACTGATTTCAAAACATCACATCGATTAGCATCACAAAGTAATTTGCAGAAGGCATTACTCAAAATAAACAGGAATGTGTCAAATTTACTGAGACGTGTAATGCTTTTTATATAGTATACCATTTAAAAATAAACATGCTTTCAGCTCATCTGCCTTCCAATAGCTCCAAAGTATTATAATTCTTTTTGGATGGTTGGCCTACAAACTGGGATAGGACATTTCAAACAACTTTTCTCTTTAAAAGAATCACATTATTTTCATGCCTTGGCATGATTTCTCACATAGTGACTGAGCCAGGTATTTCCAGTACAAAGGTCCAACTGATGAGCTGACAGAATATTATCATGTCTTATTGGAGTCACACATGGCTTGCTTTATATAGAGTTCTATATCAACAGGAATCCAAATCCTACAAGTATTAGAAATCCGTATTATTTACAAGACGGAAAGAAGATTACAAAGTTATTTGCACCAAAAGCCAGACTTGGTTTGTTTGGATTTCTAAGCTGTTCTTTCTGCATTTTTCCATGGTTTTTTTGTGTTATACATTGTAATCAAAATTGTTTTGCTGTGAATTCCTAACAGGAATAATGATAAATAACTGCTAACATATTATTATAATTCAGTTATATGAGTTTTCAGTTTGTCCTTATGGATACTACTGCCTGATGACCCTTCTGAAATGGCAGAACTCCAAAATCCTTTTGGCAAAGAAAATGCATGATTAGAGGCATTCCTGCCATCAGATATACATGTAGCTTTCTGAAATGTAGCTTGATTTAATCCTGGTGTTCATTCATCTAGAAAAGCCTGGGTGTAACAGATGCAGTCTACGCCCATATTCTTTGGACTTCAGTGGCAAAGTTAATAGGACCTTTCATTCTTCATCCATTTCTCTGATTGTCGACCAATTCACAGTCATGCACAGTTGTATTTTTTGTGTAACTTTAATACAATGAGGCTCCTCAATTCCAAGTGAATCTTGGAGTGAAATTCTTTCTCCATTGGAGCACATAATAAAACTTCCACTGATTTCTGTAAGGTTCATGGACTTCACCTGTGTTTATTTTATTAGGCTTGAGCTGTGTAATTCAGATCTGGTTCTGGATTTCAAACACTGCAATATTTGAGGAAATCTAAATCCCAGGTTTAACAGTTGCCCATCTTGCATGAATCTGTACTCATTAAAAAAGGACGTTTCGGGACTGAACACGCACAATACTATTTTTTCATTGATATCTGGTTGGGCTGAGGTTTTTTTCGGATAGGGACTATTCAGCTTACTGCGGTGTCTCTATGATTTAGAGTATTTTAACACAACATCCAAACTCTTAAGTCCTGCTGGCAGGCTACACAAAAGATATCATACCAGTTACCTCACAATTGCCCCAGCATTCTATTAACTTCTCTGCACGTAATAAGGTATAAATCATAATATGATTCATACAAGTTTTCTGACCATTAAACATTACTACAGTGGTTGATGTGAGTTTTGTTCAGAATTGAACATTCAGTCCTGACCTGGTTCAAATCATGGAAAATTAATTTTGCAAAATGTATTGCTGTTCTGAAGTTTCTTTGATTCTGAAGGCTTAAGAATTGAGACTTCAGTTTTTCCACCCACATGTTTGTGACCTTTCAGAAAAGAATATTCAAATAGTTATTTTTTCCTGTTTCTGCTTCTTTCCATTGAGTGGAAAAAATGAACAAGTTCAAGGTTTATTTTGGGTTATTTGTGTTCCCCCCCCCCAACTACTTTTCTTCTTTGCTATTCTACAACTATTCAGACTTGCTCCAGTTCTGAAACAGTTATCAGATCTGCACTGACATATTTTTCCAAAGATATGGAAGTGCTGAAAAATTCCCAGTGCAACAAAGTAGTGTTTATAAAAATAAAGGAACATAGGGAAGATGGGAGGCAAAAATTTCTTATATGAGGAGGCAAAAAAGAGGAGAAAAAAGAGAGAAAAAAAATCTGTTTGACATGCAAATTAAGTTTATTTCTGTGAAAAATAAAAAAACGAGGAAAATGCAAAGTAAATTTTTCATTAAAAAAAGACTTTGTAATGAAAAGCTTGATAGCATTGCTCTTGAGATGATAGAATCAGTCTCACTAGAGAGAGCTACCAGAACCCAAACCAAGCCTTACACCAGTGAATTGCCTTAGCTAATTTGCATAAACCAAAATAAATTGTAATAATAATTTTGAGATAAAGTCTTTTCTATTAAAACAAAGCAAAATTTGGCACCTACTGAAAGGTAAAGCATCCAGCAATGATTGCCCTGTTAGGAAACAGAAGGCATCTGACCACACCATCTCTCTAGGATTCCTTGTCCCTTGGGAGAGAGATGGAGCTGGGAGGGTGATCCTCACTTGCCTCCTCGAGGCACCTGTCATTCTACTTTGCCACAATGGGGATCTGAGAACACAGAAGATCTGTTTCAACGTTTAGTGGTTGTACTGGGAATCAGGAAAACTAACATCACTTTTGGCTACAAATTGACCTCTCTGTATCTTGGATTCACGGATCATAAGACACGTTCGGTAGCGTCCACCTGTGGTTACATCCATTATTGTGCTAAAAGAAATCTGGAAAGTTCAAAATTACATTTTTATTATTTTGCTAACATAAATATAGGTCATCAATAATAACAACAATCTTCCAAGCATTATTGTTCGAATAGTTTATAAATTCTTATTGGATTGCATTGGAAGGATTAGGCAATGCAATATTTACGTTAGTCATTCTTCACACCTCTCTGTATAAGCCCTTTCCAGGTGTACCTTGCTGTAACTTTTTCCAGATCCACCTGGATATGGTGAGGAAGTTTACCTTCTCACTCCTGCTTCAGAACATCATCTTGGAGATGAGTCATTTGTTATTTAGACAATGATAGAGAAGAATGATTTATGATACTCACTCAGCAGCAGTGAAGTTAGCATGGAGTAATGTGGGTTGTACTAACTGAGTAAACCTATTAACTACCTAGGATAACTGCATAATACTCCTGTCAATTAATTGCTTAGTGATACATTTGTAAAAGAAGCTGTCCCAGATGTCTGCATCTTAAAAATTATGCTCAAATATCAGATTTAAGATTTTTTTCTGGTTTTATGCAAGGATAAAAGCAAGCAGTGTGTCAATTTAGTGGCTTAAAGTCTTAATTTACCAAGATACTCAAGCATGTGCCCCGCATAAGTATAAATAGCTCTGCCAAAATCAATGTGACTTAGCAATCATTGCAGAATTGCTCTTACTCTGCAACAACATGGATGCATCTTGCAACAATGTCATCAGAATTCAGAAAGGAGGAGAGATGGAACGAATAAGATAAGTAGTATAAGCCTGCTGTAACAGTACCCATTACTTGGGATGAAGTATATCAATGAACAACAAGTAAACCATATCACTCAGCAAGTAAGCTGAGTGCAAGCACATGCAAATCCAAGTAAGATGATTGATGGTCTCAGATGCCCTCCGGAATATAATGTGAGACATTAATTTGTTTCTGTTGCACACTAATGATAGGCTTGCACTACAGACATGAATGCTATGTGACAGAATGTCCATGTGTCTTGCTTAGGCTGTTTCAGAGCCCATAAAAGAAAGAACAGAGTCAGAGATTACTAAGATTGTTGGTTAAATTCCTCTATCCCTATCCTTAATAATTAGGCTCCTCTGAAGTTTCTTTAAATCAGAAAGTAAACTCTTTCCCCAAATTTTGAAACTAGACTTTACAGGAATCATCCTTCTTCCCAAAAATTAGCAGTAAAATTCTCCCTTAATTATAGTCTGAACAAGAGCAGATCCTAGAATGGCTGTTCCTGAAGTGTTTAAGCAGAGAGTTCAGTTATACATCTATTTTTTCAGAGATGGTCTTCAGTCACAGCATTCACATTCTTTTCAGCTGACCCCAGAAGCTGGCACTGTACGGGAAATTTTTGTTGCAAAGATGTGATACCAGCTGAAAAGGGCATTAGAAGGACTTTCACACAAACAAGGAAAGGATCAAAAGGTAAAATCAGATATCAGTCCTGGAGAAATAAAACTCACAATAATATCTGGATCCTGCATCTGCCCAGCATATGTAATTTCTGGCAATGAGTAACTACTGTTGGAGAAGTAAATAAAGAAGGATGACAAAAGATTCAAGCTCAACACCATGGCTGTAAAAATCAGACAGGGCCAAGTTAATAATGAAATAACATTGATGGGCAAAGACTGTTACAGTTTTTTTGATTCTTCCTGTTTTTTAGAAAAAGATTCAGTCCTGAACACGATGCAGACAAAGAAATGCTGATATGCCATATGTTCAAAAGCAAAGTCATATTTTGGTCTATCAGAGCTAATTTAGCATAGATATACATATGTCAAAATAACACAGGTGACAATCTCACTCTGCTTAGCAAGTTGACATTTTAGGCTGTTCTTTTCATTCTGCAAAAGGAAAAAATGCTCTCTAAACTAAAAGGCATATGGAAGCCAGACAGTGCCAGAGAAGTGTTTGTATTTAACATGGAAATGCAGTTCTTTGTCATGGGTGGATTGTGAACATTCAGTTCAAAAAGAAATGGAGTAGAGAAACGATGTCCTCATGATTTATCGTTTTATAAAATTCTTCTAAGGTTGATCTCAAAGATATTTTTCAGAGTATGTCTTTTATTCTTTAAAGGCCCAGAAAAAGCATTATGGGATACTGTAGAAAAGTCACATCATATTCTTCTAATGACATTGGGTCGTTTTGGCAATTTAATACAAAGTCTTGTGTTGGCAGAAGGAAGAATTGCTTCATCCCAGTGGAACAGTATCTGCTACCCAGTGCAGTCCTAACTCTGAGATTGCAAGAAGAGTACTCAAGCCTTTTCCAGAACACTTTCCAGGTGTCCGAAGCAGAGTCCTTTCTGAGAGAAAATCAAATTAACAGAGTGAGGATATGATAGATAGCCCAGATTATAATGACCTCTTTCTTTTTTATGGGAATAAACTGCAGAAAGTAGCTTCAGCACTTACTTTCTGGGGTGCATAACAAGCCAAATGGCTTTGTAATTTTAGGGGAGCACAACTACCTTGGTAACTGATAGTCATACAAGGAGATACAGTACCTGAAGCATCTGCATCTCAGCTGATAGCTTTATTTTGGTGTTTAGGACCAACATCTTAAATGTGAGTATGTTACACTGGGAGCTTCATATGGGAGGAAGCAGTAATATGATATTATCCAAGCAACCTCTTCTTCTAGCAAGTTGGCTGCCATATCTCGTAGAGCACATGCGTCTTCCTGAGCTCCTATGGCTTCATAGTAACCATGAATCATTATCGCTAGTTCTGACCTCAATAGGAAATGATGCAATGTCTGGCTCTTTTGTAAAATATTACCATTATTTTTGCCTCTCCATGAGATGTGAATCCACATGACAGTTAAAGGAGTCCAGCAGGTCAAAAGTCTGTACAATGACCCGATCTAAGGACCAGTGCTGGATATAGATGAGGTTTTATATGAGAAAAGTCCCTCTTTTGACCAGTATTGTCCATTAGGTGTTGTATTTCACTAACCACAGAGAAAGCCGGAAGGCAATGCTGCTCATGTTTGAAGTAAAAAAGATGTTGAGTAGTAGATCCTGCCGACACTGGACCTGGTCTGCTCCTCCTGCTTGACTGACGTGGATCTGGACCTGTGTGGGTACAGTCACTGCCTCTGCTTGCCTTGATGTGACTCTTGGCTTCTAGCTCATCTTCTCTTATCTCACAGAGCAGGCCTGCAATGATGGCCAGCTTCAGCTAACAGTCCAGATCACCAGGCAAGTCCATAGGGATGGGGCAGGCTCAAGTCAAGCCAGAAAGTCAAGTCAGTGGGTAATGATCAGGGCCAGAATTAGGGAGGTACAAGAGTGGGCACAGGTGAACCAGCAACAGACAGACAGCAAGGCCCTGAGTCCTTGAGCAAATACCACTTGAAGGAGGGGGGCCCCCACTGCAGCTTTTCAGAGCACTGATTTAAAGCTGGACATCTCTGTTAACAAAATTGGCCCTGAGCCCAGGGTGCCAAACCCCAGGAGGGAGGATGTGGGCTCAGCTCTGTGACAGTACAATTACTGAAAATTTGAAAGTTATCAATTGTTGTAAACAAAGATGAAACAAAGGATGCTAATATTCTTAAAATAACTCATGCTTATTTCATTTCAGATACTTTTAGGCTGTCTTTCTAAACACTGAGAATGTCACGTAGACACCTGTTGTAAATTTAGAGAGGGTGTGCTGTATTCTTCCCATTCAGTTTTACCTTAAGTATAGATGCAACAAAGCATTCTCATAATAAAGGTTTATTAAGACTATTCCAGTGCTCTGGGTGTCTGAGCATTTCACTGCCAAGCATCTGTTTGCTTTTCAGTCCCATGCACAAGCTTCTACCAGCTAGCTACTTATCAAAGAGGCTGTTCTCCAATACACTAAGTAATGAAGTGATTAAAAGAAGTCACTAAGACCTAGGGATGAAGTCCACTTACACTTGCAGCTGTTCTTCTACTCCAGAGTCTTCACTGTGGCTCTCCCCGTGTATGCCCTGTACCACAGTGCTGAAGATCAGTCAGTGAGTCTAGGTTAAGGTTTAATAGTTCCATCTTCTGAAATGAAACATACAGTGCACAGCAAGGATGCCAAATGATCATCTATATTCTTCTGTGGTTATGTTTTAGGACCTTCACATCTTTCTAGGGTGTCTTACAGAACAATCTTAGGTGCCTGAACAACATAAGAGATGACAGTAGCTAGCCAGGCACTTTGTAATGTTACAAGCCCTCATTCATCTCACCAAGCAGGCTCAGAGATCCCCCCCCCAAATAATCAAACTTCAGATAGACTTGCTATCAAATTCCCTCAGCAACCACGTGGTTTTGACATTTGTTTTTGCCTTTTGCACCACCTTTTCCAAGATCAGCAGATACTGATTATAAAAAGTCTGATGTTGCCCTAAATGTGTAATGCTTCCAGAAACCCGGATCTGTCTTAATTTTTGTCATGTGAAACCTGTAGAACGTGTTTCTAGCCAACATGCAGTCCCCAGCATCCTAGGAACCCTTTCTCTTTCTCCCGTGTTATTTCTAGCCATCAACTTATCCTTGCTGGGTCTTTCTGAAACCTAACACCCCAGGCACCTGGGAGTAGAGCCAGCATAGAACATATCATATTTGCCACCTACCCAACTGAGAAAGGCTCATTAAATGCTTGGAAATTAAGAAGGCAGATGAAAAGATAATATAATGTTATTTTTTTAGAAGTATTTTGATTTTAAACCAATCTGAGGGAGTTTTAAGAGATCTGGGGGAGAAAAAGGTCTAAACTATGAATTTGGGACTGACAAAGCAGGATACAGCACTTTTTTGTTCTAAATAAAACCAATGCTAAAGCAAAGCAAAGACTGCTAAATCAAGCAGGCAGGAAATGCAGAGTGAAGTTTGAAAACTCTGCTTTAATTCCAATCTGTGTATTTATGCCTTAAATTAAAGCTATGTTTTATGTATTTAAAAATGATTTATCAAATAATAAGACTCACAATTCACTGCAACCTGGAATTGTTTATATAACCTCACAAACAGCAGTTCTGAGTCCTACAGGCAACAGCTGCAGTCAGCTGTGAGCGAAAGCTCTTAAGTCTGAAAAAGTGACATTTGGAGAAATCCCTGCATTTCCCATCCCAAGGCCTGCAAAAGAAGGTGTTAAGTCAGGACAGTCTGTTGGAAGAGAAACATTTATCTGCTTTCCTTAACAAAAAAAAAAAAAAAAAAGAAAAAAAGAGAAAAGCCTACCAGAATACCCTTGAGAAATTGAGGGTTGGGGAGGGAAGGTGTTAAGTGTGTGGAAATGTTTATGAAACTGCATATTGATTTTTCTCTCTCAGTTGGAGTTTCTTTCAGTCTTTATTGCACAGAACAGCAGTAGAAGAAAAGTTAGACTGAGTTGAGTAGAAATCAATAAACTCATCATCTATGATCCTTCTGTAGTCAACAGAGAAAGGTGAAAGGTCTTCCAAAGCAAGTCAGTGGAGGAGCTAATTTGATGCACTCTGGGAACCTCTCTTTCCTCGTTGACTGTAGACACCAGGGAGGTCCCTGGAGTGCTAATTTTGGCATCTGAGATGATTACCTGAAGCAGCGAGGTGTGATTATCACCACAGAAAGATTTCTCTCCTGGAGGCTGGGGAAGGTTAATGAGGCTGCATCTTTTAGTAGTGCCCCATGTGGCCCTTCCTTGCTGTGTTTCAAAGAACTGCTGTTTGACCTAGGAAGACAGCGTTACATTTTTCCCTTTTTGAATTGATTGATTGACATAGTCTGGATGGGTGCCACAGGATGAGCCCTGCTGTCTGGAACCAGTCACTGGCTCCCAGAAGTCTCTCCCCATTTCCCTCATACGCAGGAGAACATGAAGGAGCTTTACCCCACCAAACTCAGCTCTTATTCTAATTCTTATTTGCAAACTCTCAGACATCAAGAAAGCAGGAGCCTGAGGTGTTTCATAGTTTCTCATTGCAGCTGGAATTTGGGATCACTTTTCAGCTCATTCTCATTTTGTTCTACCAAGGGCTTCTGATGACTTTGGACTTTTCCAGTGTCCATGCAGCCTTCCGAGATCTTTGTAGGGGAGAAAAGAACACTCTTTCCTTTGGAAAGTCGCCCTTGTATAATCTTGTGTCTCTCCATTTTATTGTGGAAAAGGAGAAATGCTGGGAAAGGTTCAGCAGAACATTTGCAGCCTTTGCTGTTTTGTTAAAAAGCCTTGCAGCATCAGGGAGTTTGAGGCAGGGAGTCAGTGCTTGCTCTCTGCCACTGTTTCCTGACCAAATGCCTAAACTCACTGTGCAAGAGTTTTCCATGCTGCAGTCCCTCTCTGGGAAATTCTCAGACTCTTAAAGGCCCGTTAAGCAGGTTGAACTCCAGCATGTGTTCTGTGCTGTGTTGATTACCTTCCAAATACAGTGGCACCATAATGAAGCCCATCAGCTGTCAGGCTTCAGGGCTTACAATGATTAGGGCCAACAGCACTCTGTGTTTTTTATGGAATTCAACCATGGAAAGCTGCAAAGGAACAGGCACAGGTACTAAAAAAAAAATATATCTTGTGTATTTAGTATTTTCATGGCATTTTTGTTGCTGTTGAGGAGGGCTTGCACTGATAAACTGCAGACTTTGTGATCCTGGCAAACAAGCCGATACGGAGATGAGACTGAAGGTAAATCATTCCTGATTTTTATGCCTGCCCTCTTCTCTGAAATCTTGTTTCGTGGGAGTATTTTTCCTCTAGATAAAAGTCTCATCTGAGATTCAGACATATTTGGTTTGAATTCCAGACACTGACTTGGAAAATCTTGCATTGCACATGGAAAAAGTGATACCTGATTCTAATGGTTTGCTGTAGCTTTAGCATGCTCTCATCGAGTGGCAATGCTTTCTTAGCATACCGTGCTAAACAAAGTTCTCTTTAATGAGAGCCTGCAAATGATTTGCAAGCCTAGTAGGAAGTATTCAGAAGTTTGCTTTACACAGTTTCTATCAGAGCTGAATGCTAACGTGCCGCAGTATGAAAAACTACTTTTATGTATCTGTAGAGCAGCGTGTATATCTGAGTATAAAGACATTGCTTCCTATACTCCGTGGTTATTTCCAAGCGAGACTGCCTTTAAACCAGACTGCACTTTGTATAAATGTAAACCATCTACCTTACCACCTCTGTGCTTTTTATCACTCATCTACCCATCTCCTGCCTGCTTGCCTGTTGATTTTCCAGTCTGGTTTCAATCAGGCTTGCAGCCCGTCAGCCATCTTCAGCATGGACAAAAGGGCTTGGAAAATGATGCACTTGCAGAAAATCACTTACCAGACTTAACGGCCCCTTAGTTTCATTGCCCTATGAGGCTTTCTGTTTTTCCGTATCCTAACCAGTTAGATGAATAGGATTTTTAAATGTTCTTAGAAATTGCTTAAAAATATAAGGAATGAAGGTCATTTAAAATGGCATCTGGAGGACAGGAGAAATCATTAAATGAATACAAGCCTATATTTTCTGTTACTGAGGCGTTTTCTTCTGTAGTGCAATTTTTGGCAAATCAGCTTTCTACTGAAAAATGTGAACAGGAATTGTCAGGACCTGAATCTTTGGATGCTACTTTTCAGGAGCAAAACAGGTTTTGCCAAGGTATCTCTCACATTGTTATGGAGATATGAACCAACAGGTTCAGTTTGGAGCAGGGTGTTTTTTCTTTCCAATGACTATTCCAATAGATCAAAGGAAAAATCTCCCCACAGCACTTGTTGGTCCCGTTTAAAGGGGAAAATCTGTAAACTTTATTTGCAATTTGTCATTTCGATCAATGTCTTCCTGACAGAAAAGCATAGCTGTTGGCTCAGGTGTCTAATGCTGAGGCCAAATGAGATTAAGGAAGGTAATATTAGCTTGCATATCCCAGAACAGTTCATGATTCGTGATAACCATTGAATAACCAGGGTCAAATCAGTGTTATTCTGCTAGTAATTTACTAAAGAGCTCCCACAGAAAACTATTGTGCTGAGCCTGTGATAATCTGAGTGTCTTGGGACAGCATTGCCAATGAGAGAAACTAGAAATCCTGCCCATGCCCGAGTTTATACATTGGTTAAATGGAAAAAATAATGCTTATTTATTTCTTTTACAAGCCTCCTGCAAGTTTAAGTACTGGATATTTCTGAACAATTAAATAACAATAACTGTGGAGTATTTCTGTTATTGTGACTCACACCTGATAGTTTTCTTGGCTTTACTGGTGACTTTTCTCCCTATAACCAGTCATTTTACTGTAGGTATTCTGAACTGTTATATGTAGTGAATCCAGCTGTATGTACCTTTAGCATCTCTTTGAGTGTCATGTTGTTTGATTACGAAACAAAGTGCCACTTCAAATTGAACAAAAACATACATTTATTTTCACTTTGGAGAGACAGTTGCTCTTTTGCTGTCCTGTCTTCAGAATGTCAGACTATAGCTGAGGCTCAACTGTTTACAATGAAGTTCTGCCAAGGCTATATTACCTGTTTCTGGCTCTGCCTGATCTCTTCAATATGGCCTGGAGATTTCTTTGAACTTCAAAGCTTCATTACATTTCATTTCTATGCTGATGGTACTGAGTCATTGATGGCTTTTAATGGATTTGAACTATGTTCCAGTTCAAGGCATGATTGGAATTCCTTTCTCACACCTACTAAATATTGCTCGCTTACAGATCAACTTAACTTCTAGCCTTGAGTTATTGATATAGGCATGCAAATCCTCTAAATGTGGCTATTATTCTTCTTTTCACCATCCGTATATAGGCCTTTATCTGATGATTGCAGGCAGCCAAGAATGTCTGCAGCACATTTAGAAAACCTTTCCAAAACTACACTCTGATCCTTACTCCAATTGCTATTCACATGTATGCCCCATTCACTTTGCTCTTTTTATGGCTTCATAGGTTAGTCCTTAATTCTTTCCACTACTGTGATAAAATACATGCTAACATACAGGGAAGTGAACTTGGGCTCTGTATTCACTAGAAGTATGTTCCTTTTTCATTTTTCAGATTATTCCATCATGGTGCTGAACTCCTAAAAGCCCTTGTGTTCTGTACCTAGACCTTGCAGAGAGCACACTGGAGGACCAGCCATTACATCTTACAGTTTTGATGTCCTTTCAGTCAGCAATTTTTGGATCTTGTGTTTAAGTCAAGACCCAAAAAGGCAAGATTTAAGTCTGGAATGGAAAATAACAGCTCAGTTAATGCCAATACAAGTTTTTACTTGAGGGAATTCACCACTGGCACCTAATCTTACAGATGATTTTGCTTTTGTTATTGTGCTAAAGCATCCAAGAGGAAAGATAGGGATTATGGAGAGACTAGGCACTAGTACATTTATACAACAAGTTGCAATTGGGCAATAATCTCTAACAAATGTATATGATCAGTATAATCTACTTTTTTTTGCTGCAGCACACTAGTGATCTGCTCAGTTCAGCATTTGTCAGTTCACCCCCTCTTCTAATCAGAAATGTAGCTCAGAGCTTTGTGAAATTAATGAAGAAGTAAAAGAACTTTGTGACGTAGGAAGATGATCGCTTAGATCTATTTGTGCCTATCAGGGACCGGCAAGGCTGCTAGTCAAATTTTCCAAGATTATGAGGTGCTTGAAGATTCAGAAAGACTCTTTGCAGAATTGTCAGATGCACATAGGCACTTAGTTCTCCAAGATGCAGGTAGGTACAGAGATTCAAGCCCATTAAAGAACATGGTTACTATGGCACCTGGTACAGCAGTACCCTTAAGCAGAACCCACAGTTCAAGGTAGATGCTGGGACTCTTCACACATTGCACAGAGCTGTGAGCCTCAGATCCAAGAAAATAATTAAACTCAAGAGAAAGCATTCAGGCAGCAGCAAGCCTTAAGTTCTTCCTTCGATGGGCTGATCTTCTCTACTTTGGATTCATTAAATTGAAGTCTTTTGAATACTCATGTGTGAGGCTATACTTCAGAAAACCAAAGGAGAGTCACTCCTTTCTTTCAGAGAATGGTTATTAATTCAGCAGGTGGCCTTCTGGGCATCTGTGAAGCTTTCACATCAGAAGCCTGAGCACTGACAGACTTTTAACACATAAACACCTACTGAGGATTTTGAGAATCTACATTTTAGACTTGCATGTCTAAGCCAATCTTTTCATATCTAAGTCCTTTAAGAACATAAACATAAGTGTTATTTTTGTAATTTCTTAAGGCTTTGAAGTTCTTATTAGGTGCTTATGTACACCTTGGGGTAACAAAAGACTTTTGCAATTCTGGGTATGGTTAGCATGGACAAACAAATACTGAGTTGGGGCAGGCATGTGAACCAAAGGCCCTTCTGATCTGAGTGGTTACATATGCAGTTTAGCTTTCATGAACCCTAATATGTAAGTATAGATGACCTCAAAAATTTGTTTCCACAAACGTAAGTGCTGCTAAAACTCCATCACTTTTATGTTTCCAAGGAAACGAATGTAAAAGGAGTGTGAGATTGACCTGTACACCATTTAAAACTTTATATAGTTATTTACATTAAAAATGTGCAGTATTTGTCCAACTGTAACTGTAAGTGTAGATTTTAAAGTATCTGAGACCCTGGACTAGTTATTTATTGTTCTAGGAAATGACTTTTATGAGAGCAGCACAGAAACTAGAGACTTTTGATTCTAAGTCTAGACTAAAGCTCAGCAAATAGTGCAGAGACAGTGACTTTCTGACTTGTTGCCCAAAGTGGAGAAACAGCTTCAGTGACAAAAAGGGTTACCTCAGATGAGAAAGTTGGCTGGCGCCACTATGAGGTCTATTCTCAGGGGCCATGCGTGTACTGTAATGTCAAGCAAATTTTTCTGAGGGGGCTGCTGCCAGGTTTCCTGATTTGGTGGCCACTGTGTGCAGTATCATTTGAAAACTCCTTGCCAGAAGTATTGCTTTCATCCCACTTTTCACGCTTTTAGCACTCTGAAATTAACAGAATTAAAAAGATATTACTGATCCACAAATAGACAATGCTGATTATTTCTCCAGTTCTTGAAAGAAACAGAACAGGACACGATGTTATAAAAACCAAAAAAAGCCAAAACAGAACTGTAGACAGAGCATGCAACTGGTGATGCAGCTTCCTTGTGCAAGATGATTCTGTCCTGACAGTGCCCATCTATGAAGGCAGGTAACATAAGAACAGCTCTATCAGGACAGACCAGAAATCTCTTTTCCAGTACCCCATCCCTGACAGTGGCTGCTGGTGGATCCCTGGAGAAAGAAGCACAAGAGCAGGACAACCATGTGGTGATACTCCCCAGCACACCTTCTCTGCCTCCACTGATTTACAGCTGACTGCCTCTTTGTACTTCGTAGCCTTCAGTGGATCTTCTAAGACGAATTTCTTCAGTTGTGTTTCTGAGCTCATACCATTTTGCAGCCAGGATTTGGAGTTTGAAAGTCAAAACCAACAAAAGAGCAAGTCATAGCCATCTCAAGTTCTGTGTCTGTCATGAACCCGGAACATGCTGTCTGTTTAGAGCAGTACCCTTCAGTCCTGTTTGATTTGCAGGTCCTTACACATTTTCCAGTGGAGCTGCATAATTGTGTATAGCAAATATAATCCTACTAATAATAGGGTTATTGTTCTTAGTTACAGCTTGTGGCTTGATTACCAATAGTCTGTGGATTCCCAGAAGTCTACTAACCCCTGGTTTTACTTTCTAATGTTCCTAGGACCTCTCTTAGAAAAAAATCCCATTAGTCTACCATACAATTTTCTCAAAGAGACTTATGATTACATCATTGCACCTCTTTGCTGGAACTATTAAAGTTTCCAAAAGACATTCCAGTTATGTAATAATGTTTAATTACCATTAGCATAATGTAAGAATATCAATTATTCTTGAAAAAATTACTCTAACTTAAATTGAGTTTCTTAAAAATAATGACTTCAAAGCAAAGTTAATTAAGAATACACATGAATTTTCCAAGTCAATTTTTAAGCAGGAAGAATTGAAAATGTCACTAGATTAATTTAAGAAACCTGTATTTTATCTGTGATCTATAACACCAGAAGAATTGAGTTGTTCATTTAAGTCTTAGTTTCTATATCCATAAATTTTATTTGGAAAGTATTTTGATACGTGAATAAAAAGTCTTATATAAAGACTCAATACTGTTCTGCTACTTAGTTGGCAAAGGCATACTGTATAAGCATATCAAAATACAGAAATATAAGACTTTCTATGGCAGGCTGAATCATAGCATGAAACTAATTTCTTGAGAAGGCCCCTACCAAATACTTTAGACAGAAATAAATTTCAAATCTAACAGGCAGAAAAGCCTGCTTAATGCTCCATTGCTGTTTTCTGAAGTACATAGTATTTTTGTTCTATTATATGTCTGGCTATAATACTAAAACCATCCTATTTCTAGAACCTTCAGTAGTATCTTATGACAGTGACTTCCACAGATTAATCAAGCATTGTGAAGAAGATATGTTTTTTGTCAAGGGTAAATGTGCTGCCTCCCCATTCATTGCCTTTCTTTACGCCCTCATGATGGCAGAGTGGAAAGCTGGAGGCTTCCAACGTACAAAAAGCATTCATTATTTTCTAAATGGTTTGTGTCAGTTACCTCCTGGAGCTGTGTTATCTTCAGAGCTGTGTTATCTTCAGAGTTGTTTGCACAGAGAAGCCAAAACAAATATCCTGAATAGCAGTAACATGTTTGGTTCTTTTCTATAGCTGAAACCTTGTTGTGTGGTTGAGCTCTGAGTATATTGCCCAGGCAGTGGCTGGGGCAAAGGGACTTCAACTTCACATTGTTTACAGGAAAGCTCTAAGAAAGGTTACTTTTTGTACCAGAAAGGGTTACTTTTTGATACTAAATAATCTATATACTGCCCTAGCATTGGCAATTGTATAATGCTTGACTATGCAAGACATGGAAAGGGGAAAGCTATAATCTGAGTGGGCCAGTGAGGAGATGACTGTGCCCTGGTAAGAGAAGGACAGACAGTAAAGACGGAATAAAAGAAAAAATGTACTAAACAAATGACTCAAAATCACATCACTTATTGGAAACCCCTCTCCATTTCAACAGGCACAAATTCAGGCCAGCTAAAACCTTCAGTGGAGGTAAATCAGCACATCCTTCCATTAACATGAATGACCTAATGATGATTTAATCTATTTGAGGATCTGGCCCTGAGCATTAAGCTGCAGGTTAGATCTGGTTTTGTCAGTTTTGTGGCCTAATTTTTCTGCTTGGACAGTTGGAACAGCTCTCCTCTAAGCACATAGTGTTGTCTGTGTCATCATCTCAAACAGGCCAGCAAGTTCTGTATGGCACCTAAACTAGTGCTGGAATGAGGTGCAAGCCAGAGATCCCGACTCAGACAAGCAAATGCTTCTGAACTGACGAGCTCATTGTCCAGAGTTTGTGCTAAAGAACAAGCCCAGAACACCTGCCAAAAATCACAACACACTACAGCTAGCAAGAAAAAAAAACAAAAAAACCACCTCTAGCAAGAAAAAAAAACAAAAAAACCACCTCAACCCCCCCCCCCCCAAACCACATCAAAATGAAACCCCAAATTTTAAAACTATGCTGAAAAAATTAAATAAAAATCACACCAGCTCCAGGCAAAGAATAGGGGGTTTTATTGCCTCTAAAGCAGGTATTTTAAACACACCAGTGCTTTACAATACTGTCTTCCATTATGATCTCTCTCATTTGGGGGGGCAAGGATCTTGAAGAAAATCATCATATCAGACAAGTCCAGATGACTCAGAACTGAATGGGTTGCTTCCAAAGTGAAAGCTCAAGGGTATTTAATGACTGTAAATTCTTTTCCTCTTACACACAGGCCTGTTGAGAACTTACATGAGAGCAAAATGATTCTCATCTTGGACTATCTTTTGTCTCATATTGTCCTTTCAAGCTTATTTGATTTGAAGCAGCTAAAGGACTGCTGTAACAGTGCTTGCTTGGGCAAGCAGCAGATACTGTGACATCAGGTTGAAGGCACTGATAGGGGAAGGCTGGGAGCAGTGCCCTGGGTTGGGTCCTCCCTCTGCGTGTGGAGTACTTGAGTTGCACAAGAACAACCTGGATAGAATGGGCTCACACATTATATGTTTTTGTCTTCATAGGTGTAGTGACTGCAACCCTCAATGCTTTGTGGTCCTGTGCAAATAGGAGGGGTTTGGGTGGGATATGACAGACAACAGGCACTTGGCCTTTACTCACGCAACACTAGCTTCAAACGCCCGTTGGGTATCATGTAGAGAGTTATAACTCATCAGGAGGCAGTTAGTATGATACTAAATAGGAAAGCAAGGCTTTCTCTATAGAGGATCTTAGGCACTGTAACACTACACATTGCAATGTCTAATCTGGGTTCTCAGGTATTTAAATATGTTATTCCCCTTTGATTAATCTCTTTTAGTGCAGTCCCTCCCAGCAGTGTCATTGCTGAATAGTAGAGAGCAGGGAGGAGCTGTGATTATTACCTGCAGGTGTGGACACTCTTCGGGGTGGAGGAATTGAGCAGTGAATGATTAAGGACAATTTGTAGATCATAGTGTTAGTGTAAAAATTTGCAGACAGTATTTGCTTGCTTCTACACTACCAATTGCTAATTCTAAAAGCCCTGCTAATCCACAAGTTGAGAAACCATGACTTTGTACCCCCTGCTCCTGCAAGAGAATTCTGTCTTGTCACAGGCACTGTGTCCCTTCACAATACCATGGGGAGACACACCACCTCAGAAAAGAAAGTGAGATAAGTCAGACCCAAGGAGAGTGAAGATTAGAGCCCTGAAAGAGTCAATATAAACAGTTGTAAAACTTCGAATTAACAGCATTCAGTGGTCTTCTGATGGCAAGCACCTGAGTCCTTCAGTAACCAGGAGTGAGTCATTCCTTCATTTCAAATAACTGTCGGGCTGAAACTCTCCTTCTATACAGGAACACCCAGGACTAACTTTTGTCCTTAATGAGACTCAGGACACTGCGCTGGGGACTGTGTGCTTACTTGTTCAGTAATAGGCTATGCACTAGTGTAATGGCTTTTTCTTTTACTAACATGAATGGAGTAATAAATTGAACCTATCAATCAGTCACAAAGGTTTAGCAAAGGAATGATTTTCTAGGCTGGTCAGTACCGTATTCACCTCACTGCAGCCAATACGGGAACCAAAGCTAGCTTACTTTCTATCCTTTATTTCTAGGATGACTTATTTGCATTTTTCCAAGGGGCTAATTAAATATTTAAAAGTGCTGCTTAAAACAGGGATTTGGGAATAAGTAGTGGTGCGCATGAGAGAGGGAGTAAATAAAACCTGAGTATTCCACTCTGCTTTGGCTTTTATCATTCTATACTCGAAAAATGAGTAAGGCAGGAGAAGTCAACTAACTCAGCAGGTTGATGAAGTCAGAATGTAGGAGTGCTGTGGAAACGAAGGGATAGAAGACTGTTGCAAGAAACGTTTGTGAAATAAATGAAGGGAAAGGTTGTCATGGTAATATCCCAGATCCATAACAAAATCTCTGGAAGGGCTGTGGTTTGTAAATTGGATATTTTTTACATCCTGATGGAACAATTTTGAGTTTTTGACACAGGCTCAGAAAAGAAGCAAAATGAAAATATGAACAGTGACAGGATTATGTGTAACGGAGAAGAGATGCTGGAGAAGACATAGATAAGCCATGTGAAATACTTGAGGTGATATATGATGTTGCTAAGAAAAGTCTTGTGTAAGAAATGAAAATGTCTAAAAAGCTCAAAAATATGTAAAAGCTAGAGAACAGCCACCCTGAGCTAAACGGTTGAGGCCTGTCTTGTGAAATTAGCAAATAGTGAAAGAGGAATTATGAAGATAGACACAAAAGCTGTGAAAACTCGGAGAGCCATCAGAAACCTATCACTGGACATGGAGACAGGTCAATGGAGAAAACACATCTGAAGGCTAACCATGGACAGAATAGACACAGCTGCAATTCATCAAGTAGCACAGAAAAAGCATGAAATTACAAGAATAAGCACACTGAAACAGAATCAACAACTAGGAGCAAATGAGACAAAACTAAGACCTTTATGTTTTCAGTAGAAGGGCTGATATTCATAAATGCCTTGCTTTTAGGTCATGTAAGTGTGGCAACAGAAACTGTGTCAAAGCTCACCAAATGAGAAGAATGCAGGATGCTGAAGGGTGATACGGGGGTTTGGAAGCTGGGATTTTACTCGTAACTGACAGCAGTGCAGTGCAAAGTAGCAAAAACAAACCAGGACCAGAGGCAAAGGAAGACAAGAACATAAAAATGAGGACACGGTGCCTGTGTCCTGGAGAAATTGGTAGCAAGGTATAAATAAAGTTTTCCCCAGAATGCAGCAGGCATGTCCGGACTAGAAGAATACTATTTTGCAAGACAGTGTTTACACCAGAAAAACATGCCTGGAACCGTTCAAGCAGAAGAAACAGTATAAGAAAAGGTAGTAAACTGCTAAGAGAGCATAGTTCAGGAGTCTCTGGTAATTGCTTAATACACCTTCACTACAGTTTACTGATAGGGCAATGCCATAGCTTAGGAGCAGGGAGGAGCTGAAAAATTTGTAAATGAAGTTTTATCCAGTTATCCCCGTGGCATGAAAATACGGTGACAAGGAAGGAAAATGACATTTGCAATGTGATAAAATCAGCATCTAATACAATGTACATAGCAAATCAATATAGTCCAGTTTCTGTGCAGGGGCTAGCAGGAATGTTAGAGCAAACTACACAAAGTAGATTTACAAGTGCCCAGGTCCATCATATTGCCAGAACAGCCAGGCAGCAGTTTTCCCTGCTGCCTAAGGATTCTGGACTCCTAAGAGAAACCAAGTGTTCAACATAGCATCATATACACAAGCACTTGAGTAATCATATCCAGATCACTGAGAAGAGGAATTAATCACAAAAATACTTGTAAACCAGCTCAGAGAAGGGGTGCCACAAAAGCCAGATGCACTACCTAATTTCCAAATGTGATCAAAGCTGACCAGGGTTGTTACATGGAGCAATGCAGGGCAACAGGCAGCAGAGAAAATCCAGACCAACACATCACAACACCTAGCCTCCCTCTCCCCAGCAGACACGGCATTCATAGCTAGCTTTGAAGAAAAAGTGGGAAATCCTCACTACAGTGCACATATTCAAGCTTTGGGGAATCAGACAAGCTGTCAGACGCTCTGCAGCCACCACTAAAGAAAATATTAAAGCTTTTCAGCCACTAAAATAGCCCCAAAAGTAGGACCCAGAAGAATGTAATTCCAGTGAATCTGTAGGGTTTACCTGTGAATGGGAATTCAATCACATCACATCATCAACATACACAGACGGGTAAAAGGCCAAGGTGAACACAGTTACGATTCCTCCAATTCTGTTAATGAGTGCTGAAGAAAAAGTATCAGTAGCCTCTCCAGGATGGAGAAGCATTCCGTCCCAAGGCCCTAGCAGCACTCTGATGGGGCACATTGTGTTAAGACATACATATGGCTTGATGCTTATAGAGAAGCACAAGTACACAGCTACAACCAGAAGCCATGCAATTAGAAAAATTATATCAATGCCTACTGCAACCAGCAAGTAGACAACTCCAGAAACTACAAATGAGGGCAGGATAGTTTGACTCAGTTTTCCTAGGGCAAGCCATGCAATTGCATGGCAAATGGCTATAGAATCAGCTAGTAATCATTAATATAATATGAATGATATCATATGTATTTCTCTGGAAAGTCTACTTTGAAAATACAAGGTAAAAAACATAAACAGAGAATGCTGAACCATATACTTCATTGAACCTGGTTGGTGAGGTCTGGAAGGAATATGGCATCTTGAGCCAATGGTAGATCCTCAGAAGAGTGCAGAGGGAAATCAGGGAGAAAAAAAAAACCACAAAAAAGTCTTTGGTCAGTACAAGAAGGATGCAAAATACTCTTTGGAAGATATACATGATATTGTGGTGTGTACCTTCCAAAACTCTCCAGCAAATGAAGAACTAGTTAATAAAGTTTATTTTCAACTACAATATATGCAGTTCATAGCTATGTAAGATGTAGATTTTGAAATCTGCATCTGTAGGGTGGAACATTAATTATAATATACATGGCCACCATAACTCACTCTCTCAGATAAATACAGCAAAGTAATGCACCACAGACAGGTTTCCAACAGGCACTTTTGCCTATGACTGCATGGGAGACCTTGAAAAATGGCACTTTTAGGAAGTGCTGGATGAGATGGATGTATTTATGGAAGCACAGGCCCTGGGGGACAGCTACAGTGTTTTGGGCCCAGGGTTGGTGCCAGCTGAACTGTGTTCACCTTGCTTTGGGCTCATTCACTCCAGAGGGGCTGTGTACAAGGGGAGGGATAAGAAGCAAGGAAACAGTGTGAAAAGAGGCAGATGGGGAGTGGATGGAAGAAGGATAGAGGAAGAAGAAGCAGCATATGTAGAAACAGTGTGACAGAGGAAAACAACCTGCTGAGCAGAAATTTTGTAGCAAGGTGGGGAATAATAGTTTGCTCAGGAATGGGAGATCAATATGCTGCAGAGCACAGAAAATGGAGTTTAC
The DNA here is from genome assembly GCF_015220075.1 of Falco rusticolus. Classification (NCBI taxonomy): domain Eukaryota; kingdom Metazoa; phylum Chordata; class Aves; order Falconiformes; family Falconidae; genus Falco; species Falco rusticolus. The sequence continues at coordinate 76,819,118 of NC_051189.1, forward strand.
TGATCATAATGTGGGCTGATAGCATATAATCATAGCCTATTGATGGCGTGAAACAGAAAACAGGGGCACTTACACACTTTTTATCTATCTCCACAACCCTGGTGTGCCTGCTGTGGTGCTGTGTGCCAAGTCTGCATTTCCATATGCTGTAAGCCTCCAGGTTGCCATGAGTCTGCTACCTGTTTGTCCTAACCAAGCACCCCTGACTACTTGCACAATTACCATTAAGTGAATCTAGGCTTGCAGGGATTTAATGGAAAAGAGTTGGGCTCTGTAATGAGAACTACAGAGCATTTGAAAAATTATGAGAAAATGAAAGTAGCATATACTCCCGTTTATTTTTGGCTAGTTAAAATCTAACTGTGGAAAAGTTCAGAGAATCTGATCCTGACCCAGAAAAGGGTAAATATAAGAAATAGCTGTTTTGGACCAAGAACAGAGCTTCCTGCGGAATAGGACATTTACAGCCTGTCTTTGCTTTGCAGGAAAAAAAAAAATCAAATTGATTATTTCTTTAACTTTCCTTCCATTTATTTAAAATTAGATGCCTTCATAAAAATATGCATGTTTATATATTGACTACTGCCATTCTGCCTTTGAAGAAGGTCCCATGTAGATTAGTTCCTTTGCTGGGTCATCTAAAAGACGACTCATGGAGGGACCAGCCAGACTGTTGGATCAGAGAATGTTGTGTGGTTTTTTTCTTGTTGCTCCATCTCTTGTCCTTGGTTTCTGATGAAGTATTAACCTCTCTCCTGCTTTCTCTGGGGATGCTGTTCGTTCCCTAAGCTCATGAGACGGGCAAGATTTATCTGCTAAAACATCGTGCTTGCTCACCACACAGATTTTCCCAGGCTGTATTTGCTCTAGTCAAAATATTTGCAGGAAAGATAACTAGACATCAATTCTGGCTTCCTTTTACCTTACATAACCTAAATTAGTACCTAGTTATACTCCTCCTATGATATAAGGCAGTGAAGGCAATTTGTATGCCATTTTCTAGCATGTTTGATTTTGTTAAGAGAACCTAAGAGATACTAAAAGACTTCAAATTGGAGACATATAATTTTACCAGGGAAAAGACCAAGAATCCTTCAAATCACATATGTACATGAAAGCTGTTGCATATGGATGCATTTAAGCTTTTAGACGGCTAGCTATTTCTTTACAATTCATATGTTACTATGACAACAGCAGTACTTACTCTGTTTCTATTTGACATTCTTGCTTTGATAGCTGAAAGCATATTGGGTGGGTTGTTGGGTTTTTTCCCCTCCATACATCACTTTGCCTTTCTAATAGCAGTGAAAATTAAGTATTGAGTCAGATTCTGTTCAAGTTCAGAGGGGTACAAACTTGTTCTTAGCTGAAGGACTGCATAATGTGATCAGCAGCAAAACTTGGCCTGTCTAAACTGTATCAGGAAAATTGTCCAGTGAAGATGAGCACTAACCTTGCAAGCTTTCTGAAATGAGCAACATCAGAGAGCTAAAAATAAAAGGTTTTTCAGCTTTTCCAGAAAATAAGTTTATCTCAGTAAAAGTAAAGCTCAGCTCCACTCTCTATTCTTTGAGAATGTGAAGTAGTTCATGAATACTTGATAGAAAATATGGTTTGGTATCATGATTAGATGTTATCATGCTCACTGCTTTGTGGATTAGAACTTTACGGATGTTAAGAGGTCTAACTAAACAATTTGGGAAACAGCCAGATAATACTTGGCAGAACATGGTGATTAACCCAGAGAATAAGTACTTGCCCCTGAAATGATGTTGATGAACACAATTTGGCTAAGGTGACTGTAATAATCTGCCCTTCCATACTGGGGAGGCTTAGCATTCGCCTAGAACAAAGAACAGGCTATAGGGAAATATTGTAACTTCTACCTGTGTGTATTTTCACTGTTTGTAACAGAGATGTATACAGCTATACTACCTATATAGTTTACCAAATCAAAAAATCTCTAATAATAATTTTTTTTAATAATAGATAAGTGTAGAAGAAGGCATCTGTAAACATACCAAAACACTATCTGTGTATGCGATGTAATTTCAGGGCCTTTTACTGATAACACAGTAACTGTTCTTGTTTCTGGCAGAGCTTTTAGACTACATAACACAGTATAGGAAACAGGTGGGACAGTAATTTAATATTCCTAGTGGCATACTTTAATATCAGAAGAGGCCACTGAGAGTCTTCAAGGAAGTCTCTGAACAAGAACCATTTACTGAGATTATATGTAGTATCTACTGTATTTTGCATCAAACGATGATTTTAAAGACCACTATAAAAGAGGAGAAAACACTACTTTTATTGGGAAACCTATCTGTTCAAAGCAAAAAATGCACCGTTGTTGCATTACCTAGGCAGCAGTGAGGAAGGGTGCCAAGATCTGGGGTAAACTTACAGAACAGTAGGTAGAACATTTAGCCATGTAGTTACATTAACATTGATATCTGTCGAGTGGTGGGCTCCTCTACCAACTTATTGGGAATTGATCTCTTTAATTCTAAAGCTTATATTGAAAATCTTAAGACAAAACCCAGTAAATTATTAAACTGATAGATGAGGAGCTGCATGCCAAATTCCTGTTTAAAAACAGCTGGAGCAGTATGTGTGAGTCTCTGCTGCAGTTACAGTGTCATTGTAACAACGGTGACTTAAGAATCTAAAAGTGATTTGTAGGGCAAAATAATATATTCATAGGCTATAAGGCATAGCTAGAAAAAACATAAAAGGCTTTCAGCCTTTCACCTGTGGCTGCGTGGGATGACAACTACTGGTTAAGTCATGTGAACATGATCTTGTTGGCAACCTGGCAGACTTGTTTGCCTTCAAAAGACAACTCTAATGCTGCCTTCCAAGGCAATGTGTCTCCTGTCCTGCCAGACAGTTTCCTTTAGCCTCAGTTTATACCTCCATAACTGTTCCTACCCTAAAGGAGGAAAGTGTAGGGTCATTGAGGATCCAGGCTTTCATAAAAGAAATGCACTGGATTTTCCAGTTGGAAGTCTCCTTCACTTATGGTTCTACTGTGAGCAGCTACCCTGCTGAAAGGTGTGCTGAGATTCCTTTTTCATTGCCTTTCATTCTGATTCAAATATTTTCCATTTGCTTACTCAAAGCTCTAACCAACCCTCTAACCATTGACCATGAAATATAACTTCCCAGTCAATGCCCCCATTTAAAGAGGAAATAGGTCTGCCACCAACCCACCAATAGAAGAACTATTTCTGTGGTCTGTGCCAGCTACTGTCCTTTTTCCTTGATGAACAGGCATTTATCTTGGTTTGTCCCAGAGCCTTGCATCAAGCTGAGAGCTAAAATGCAGCAGCCCAGTGGTAAATGTGACATTCAAGCATCGCTATTCATTGTCAACAATAAAAATTCTGTGACTGGTAACTAGCCATCAATTGCCAGTATTTCCACTGCTGATAAGCAAAATTGGAAATATTCTAGCTCAGCACCCCAATCCTATGTTGCTTTTGCCAGATTAACAGGCCTGAAACCCCATCCGCTGTTACTTATCCATTTGAAAAAATGTAGCTGCTGCTGTGAATACATGAAGTAATAAATTATGAGAGAGAGTAATATTATTTTACTGGTTGCTGTTGGAGCATAGCTTTAAATGGCAATCAGCAGCTGAACGTTATCGCTGTTACAAGCTTAATATACACAAAGTTAGGGCACAGCTCATCAATTTTATTTAAACTATGGATTCAATAGTCCAACTAGTTACAATGGATCTGCAGTATGTAACACTGGGGTATCATAGGAATCTCGTAAACCTTCAATTATTAAAAATTGTTTTATTATTAAACAATAAGTATATGTGCATGTTCCAGAAGAGGTTAAAGATTTTAAAGGAGTCAGGAGGGAGATGCAAAGTGCATTATGTAGTTCTCAGGGACAACTTCTTTCCCAAAAATTCAGATATTTGCTTAGTAAAGGTACCCTGAAATTGGCAAAGTTTCTTGGTTATTTAATTCTTGACCACGCAAATTATAAGCTTCTAGTGTCTACTTACACCAAAAGAAGATCGAAAACAATTTGTTCAAGTGATGCTAGAGGACTTTGTAGTCTGACCAAAAAAGATGGAGAAGGAAAGAAGAGCGAGTGACTTTATGTCTAACAAAATTTTGAAATACACTTAACTGTATGTGGATTTTTGTCTATTTCCATATCTGTGCTAGAGGAGAAGTGGAATAAAGTACTTTGCCTGATATAGTTTACAATACCTGAGAATGAAAGCCCCACAGTTCTGGCACCTTTGGAAACAGGAAACCTAAACTGGTTCAGATCCAGAAGGAAGATACTGCAGGTTCACTTACCTAACCAGAGCAAGTAAAAAATGAGCTACATGCAGTATATATTGCACCTAAACAGGCTAAGTGTAAGATAACATCTATTTACATGCTGCTTTTACTCATGACTGACAAGGCCAAAGTAAAATTTCAGTTAAGGGTGGCCTGAAATGAGAAGGAAGTTTTCAATTCCTAATCCATTTCAGCAAAAACTAAAGAAAAAAAAGGCTGAAGGACTGCATGGAAGAATTCGGTGCAGAATATGGGAAACAAACATGAAGATCCTAAGAGCTCAAATGAACTTCTTGCATCATTGGAGATTGTATCTCTCAGTGTCAAAATCTGCAGAGCCTGATGAAACAGGTTGGAAGTTTACGGCTAAAATAAGATCAGAAGATTATGTGTATCCCCTGTGCACGGTTGATTGATTTTTGGATAGAGTGTATAAGATGGAGCTGGCTGAGGGCTTCTAGGCCAGAAAGGGAGAAAGTTTTGTGGCAGCAGAAGCCTGGGATCTCATTCAGGAGAGAGCAGAGAGAGAGGTGGGTGGGTAATAAATATCAGTGGGAGGGAGAGTACGTGAGGTATGTGGAAAGGGGTGGTGAAATCTGAAGGGAGAGAGTATCTGAAACAGGAGAGGGCAGTGACAATAAGGGGGTGACAACGGGGAGTCTCATGCTTTCTCTAGTCTTCCCCCAGCTCAACACTTCTCTGTTATTCCCCATAAAAAGGACCCTGCCAGACTTTTAGGATTCAGCCCCCCCTCCCAACACCTCTATAAACTCGCCAGTGGCAACTCTCCTGTCCTTCCTACCCAGTGCCCCTCACCCCCAGCAGTGAAGAAAAGCATGACATTTGGGGAAATGACAAGGACCTCCAGATAAAGCAGATCCTTCTCCTGCTGTTGGTGGGGTTAGAGGAAAGGGCAATTACTGCTACTGCAAATGGAGCCACCTTCTTTTTTTGGGACACTGTAGCAGGTTGTTAGGGCTAGAAGGATAGGCAGGCTGCAGTGATCCATGGGCTTCTGTACTAGGCAGTAGTCTACCCTACCCATTTCTTGACTCAACTGATTGCAAGGGAGGGTAACACGGACTCTTCATTTCCATGTCTGCTAAGAAGCTTTTATTGAGGCAATTTGGATTCTCTCCACTTGATTAATAGAAGAAGTCATCAGACTGCACTTTAATATCACAGGCATTAGCTCAATTGCCAGCCAGTGGCAAAGACACATATCTGGAAGGTTTTGCTTTTTTTTTTTTTTTTTTCCTAGAAAGTAGTCTTTTTCACAGGCAAACCATATAAATGTGTGCACTATCCACATCCAAAATACCATGAGCTAGCCAAAACATCATCAGCTGAGATGCAGTCTGCACACCGGCCAATGTGCCAAGGGAACTGGATAAATTTTAAGATGTCTGTCAAACACCATTGGTAAGTATGTTGTTGATCCATCTCAGTGACTACTCTCAGTTTATTAAACCATGAAAGATTCGATGTATACAAGTAATATCTGAGATATCCTTCCCACGTGCATTAATTCTAATAGGAGATAACCACCAAAGCCTATAAAAATCTTTGGAAAAGCTCCAGTGTGGGCTTCAACCTCACATCCCTCCCTCTTCCTTTTCTGAAACTTGCTTTGTAAAAATGATTGTAATATAGCCTTGAAATAGCAATTATCTTCAAAAAACCCTTCCATTTGGATTTCCACATTTGAATAACAAGTCATGGGGTGTTTTCCATGTTCAGGGTGCAGTTCTTAGCAAGCTAATGCCAAAACATTGGAGCTGATTTGCAAATGGAGCATAGTGCTATGTTCATTCATGCCACTTCTGAATGTTCCCATAAGACTTACCTTCTGCCAAAATATTGCCATTGACTCACTCACCCAGCAAACTGTTCATTGCAGGTAAAATCAGTTAATAAACATACAGTGCAGTTCATAAAACCCATCTATTCTAAATTACATCGAGCAATTGGAGAAAAACAATTAAAACTTTACAACATAAAATTCCATTCTTTTGCCAGTGTGGGCCAAATCAGCTAAGAAGGCAACAGAGTAATAGCCTGAAAGGCATTCAAAGCATCTATATAATGTGATCTGCTCTGAGAAAGAGTAACAGATGCGCAGGCATTGCAATGAAGTCGTTACCCCCACCACAAGGTGGGGAAACCTCCAAGGATGGAGACAAGCCAGGCCTGTATCTCTGCATCACTCACTGCAGTACCACTTGTAGGGTCAGCGTGAATTTTCCCAGAGCTGGCCCATTGACATGGACTGGCAGGTGCAAAGCAAGGCCACATGGGCAATTCACAGCAAGTCTGCAGTAATGTCAACTTTTCTCAGCTTATGTTTATAGCTACAATTCAGATTTATCATTCTGTGGCCAAAAGAGGCTTCCTGCTCTAACTCTATATTAAATTGATAGAATTTCCTTCTGACTTTCGGTGACCTCCCTTAGAAAGGCCCATTGGCCAAAGCTGCATGATACCAACCAGTATGGTATCTTGGAAATGCCTGAATGTTCCCTAATGGATGTGCAAGAGCATCTTGCTGCATCTCAGCTGCGTCTGCGTGGTACCTGTTAGCCAGGGCCTAGCAGATCCACAACTGGGCACATCAAGGCCATGCTGTTTACACCAGCTCAGCACCTGCCCTGTTTGTCATTTTTATGGCATTCACAATACGATAATTATTTGCTGAGTGCTTCTTCATTACCAGTTTGTCAACTGGCCCGGTCAGTTGTGGAGCTGGAGACCAGCCCTGCTGGGGCAGCGCTGGGGCAGGGACCAGCACTGTGGGGGCTGACATGGGGTTCCAGGCCCTGGGCAGGACAGGGGGAGCCCCAAGGGACAGGGACAGTATGGCCTGCAGTGCCCTCTGGGAACAGACAATGTCATCCATATGAAGCAGCAGAGATCTCTGAATCCAGCCTGATGTACACAGGTCAGCAGCATATTTGGGGCGTTTCAGATTTAGACTGGAAATAAAGAGAAAATGAAAAAAAAAAAATCTGAGGCAAAGGTTCATTTTCAACACGATAGCCTCTCTTGCCAGACAGGATATTCTAATGATGTTATTTCTGCTGAACAATATGAAACATCAAACGTGTCGCTTTACAATAACATGGGTGGATCTAACTGTCTCCATATGCACATTTTTAAAGCATCATTGTTCAATTAATACTTCATATGGTAAAAAAAAGTAACAAAAATATTTCATCTGGAAGTATGATCAAAGATCAGTTTCTTGCTGCTGAATATTGTGAGAGTATATAATACAGGACATAAGTCAACTTCTTTTTCCAAATGTCTTTTGGTTTAATACTTTGAAAGTCTTATGGCTTTTATTGCAAAGATTATATAAAATGCCAGGGGAGGGGAAATATATATGTATATATCTCAAATCATCCTAAAATGCCATGAAAAGGGAGGGAAAAAATAGAAAGCCGTATAGCAGGATTGTTCGCGGCTTTAGGAATGAAATGAGCATGGTGTCATATTGAAAAGTTTATAGGGTTACTGTAGTAAAAAAAGTTACTTTAAAGGATAAACTCCTGGATATCTTGATTTTTTCAGCTGTTAAAATTACACCTTCTGGTAAAAAGTGGGAATATCCTATCATCACAGCAATAATAACCCTGTATATTAGAAACATGAAAATGCACTGTTAACATGATTTTTTCAGCTATTTTTTTCAGTGAAGCAATATAGATCAGAATCATGGCTGAAAAACAACTTCTCTCCATGCAGTATTTCTTATTCTATGTCACATTTCACATATACTCAGAGTAACATCCAGCTATGCTAGTCAATGATAAAGATTATGGCTATGTATAATTCCCAGTGATACTGCATCAGAGACAGTATTGACTCTGTGGTCTCCTTCCAAGTACAACAAAGACCTTGTGAGTTAAAGGCTGCTCTGGCATTCCAGAGTTCTGCATTCAATGCTTGGCCCTGTCACCAATGTGATGTGTTACGTGGAGCCAATATACTCCATACTTTCTAACCACGAGTTGAAAAACAGGATAAATATTTCTCTGTGCCATTGTGGTGAGATATAAAAATAAATAAATCACCCATTGGGAAAATGAAGAGCAGAGAAACAGACTGGCAAAATGTAACTGAATCTTAACTGAACCCAAAGGTTGTGCTTACCTTTAGATGGCTGCAAACACAGGTAAGCTGCAGACTTCCTGACAGCTGCAGCTGCTGAAGCAGATCCCTTGGCACGCATCGCTACCCAGGCAAACACACTCGTTTACCTCACCGCACTGTTCACCCATACATCTGCTGGCTGTGCAAGTCAGAAGCAGCGACAGCCTATGTCTCTTACACCTGCCTTTGCTGTCGGGGAAGGTCTGACCTCTCCTATACCAATGTAGGACGAAAGTTGTAGGGGCTAGAAGGTCAGGGTAGCACACTGGACCTGGACCTACCATCACTCCATGAATTCATCTTTTTAAATTAAGGAGAAGAATTGCTAGAGACATGTCTACACAGTGGATTCAGTAAATGCAAGCAGCTCCTTTAACTTGAATCAGTTTATTCCGGAGAGGGACAAAAACATGTTTGAAATAAAGAAAAGACCATAGCTTTCCAGTTGCATTTTGTTTTCCTGAAAGTCCACACAGAGGGAAGAAATATGGTGCGTTCAACAATGCTGAAATCAACAGGGCAAAATAAAGATGATTTATCCAAAATTCTTAGTATGGTGAAAATGAGTGAGGCAGACTAATGCTAAAAGCAAAAAAAAAAAAAAAACAAACCCAAAAAAATCCAACCAACCAACACATCAAATATAAATCTTACTTGCTTCCTTGTGTTAAAGGATAAGCATCTTTTAATATACATACACACACAGTATGTCACTGCTTCCTGTCCCACTTAGTGTCTGTCCCTAGGGAAGATTTATGTTTCTCAAAATTTTTGTTTTGTTCTCTGTGGTTTTATAATTTTTCATTCTGCACCTTTGGGGGTTTCATTTAATTCCCATTTATTTTACTAAGTCAGAACTCTGGATTCCTTGTAACAAGAAGTGCTTTTTTGATATGTTATCATCTCAAAAATGTAATGGGGAAAGTTTTATGTTCTAACCACAAGCAAGATGCCAGACTTTTGTCTGCTGTGGACAAAAAGTATGGGTCTAAACATACCTGAAGAAACATTTATTTTCTCTTCCTAGCAAGAGTATGAATTCAGCTGCATGTCATTTAAGGCAGTAGAGTTGAGGTACCCTGGAAAATATCCATTTCACAACAGATGCTGTGTTCAGCACAGAGACTGTGATGTGCAATTACAAAGTCCTTTTACTGTGCGCTTTGTAATCTTGGTTCTAGACATCTCTAACACTGAAACAACACCAGGGTGCCTAGAAACCATGTGTATTCAGGATTTTTTAAAATTTTCTTCTGAAGAGACTCCTGCATCACTAGGAGAAAAATGCTTTTTTGTTTTCCACCTTACCCTAAGGTCAGCTTGAAGCTGAAGCAGAGAAAAAAATAATAATTTAGATATTTTCTTAAATTGAATAATAAGAATGCATTTTCTATGTCAAACATTCTCTAATTCAACACCTCTTTAAAATTTCAGTCTTAATTGAAAATTTGTTCTCGCCATCCAAATCTCCTTGGGATGGGCAACTTACAATATGTGAGATATGCAGTCGTCGACACGTTTCAAAAAGAAGACAGTCTATCTCTATTCTCAGGCCAGGCTTTCTGGCATACAAATCTGTATTGCATCTGAGTAGACACTTTCTTCCTGCATACATCTCTCTGCATCTCTATTGCAGTAAAGCTGGTAGTGTAAATCATGTACATGAATGTCATGCATTTGATCTGCTTTTCAGCTGTGCATCCTCCACCACATAATGAACAGAAAGGTCATAGGGAGGAGTTTGCCAGCAAACTGGGGAAGAAGAAAAGGTGTATACTGTGACAACAGGCAATATACTGTTGGCATCAGGTTAAAGCCACCCTTATAAATGTACCCAGAGAAGGGAGGCAGGCAGGTGAAAATGAAGGACCTACCATCAGCACCATGCCAGCTTTTCTCCCCCTTCAGCAGAGTCAGGGCTTACACACTGAACTGTAAAAGTTTCAAAACTTTAACTGTTAAAACATCCCTAACTCAGCTAACTATGCAAAGTTGTTCTTTATGTCATGCCAGTCTTTTCAAAGAAGGAGTAGATAATACATGTGTAATTTAAGTGTTGCTATTTTAAAAACTGCATACTGGGTTTTGTATCATCAGTAAACAACATATCAGGTCCCTGGTAGAGACTGACAAGAGTGGCACCTGGTGTGACTCACGGGAGCAGTGACTTTGGATCTCTCTCTCTAATGGCAGAGCATGCTTGAGCTTCTCATACACCTGAATGATGTAAATGCACAGGGATTATATGGTGGGTTTGGTGGTGCCTGCTGCTGGTTTTCACCCCTTTTTCACACATATGGCTTCAGATGAAGAAGACTACAGAAATCATTTACAATACACTATATAATAATCACAGAACAGAACATAGTTTTTCAAAGCAAATATGATCTTAAGAAAAATATGTTTTGCTAAAACCCAAGTCACCCCTATAACAATGACAGTTCAACAAAGTAGTAGTAAATTGTTCCCACCATGGCAAGTTCTTAAAGATAACAGCGTGCAAGGGAGCAGTGGGGAGCATCTGGGCCACCACTTCTGTACAGTCACAGAAGTGACCAGGGCCACTTGAGGAACATGAGTCTTTATTGATGTTAATTTAGCTGCTTATTAAAATCAACTCATACTCTTTTTCTCCTCACATTATTCTTAGCACTTAAAAATGAGGATCTGCAGATGGATTTTTTTTAGCACTCTTAAAATGAGACTCTTTACATGCTGACAGAGTAGAATGCCCCGACATGGCCTTTATCAAATGTAGCAAATGAGCAGCCCTATGGCTCAAAATTTTGTCAAAGCAGCTCTGAAATGAGTTTTCTTCTGGATGAACAGTTCTTGCAAATACTTCCTCCGTTATATTGCTGTGCAACTGACTTTCCAGATTGGGCTTGTCATAGCAATAAAAATATGTGGCTATGAACTCCAAATGTTGTAATTCTAGCACTGCTGTTAGTTACATGGCAGAGGAGGTGGTACATACAAATGGTTGAGGCCTAAAGCAAGCTACTGGGTTTGAAAAATTTGCCTTCAGCAGAATGAAAATATTGGTCTGCTGTGCAGTTTTAATATTAATTTAAATATGATTCTCCAAGGCCAAGCTGGAAGTCAGTAGGACCTTCTTGGTCAAGTAGCTTACTCAGGTGATTTCCAGCACTGACCTACATCCCCTATTTACATTAGACAAAAGTATAATGAGTATTATAAAATAAAAATAAAGTTGTAATCCATCTCTGAAAATATTTTTTGTTACATCCACTTTGAATAACAATAAAGGAGTAACATTTTTTAAAAGTTCTATTTCCTGCACAGTACATGTTATTTATTTTCAAATGTCTTCAGCTATAGCCTGTACTACAGAAGTAAAGACTTTATCTACCTGTATCATTCACATGCATTGGCATGTCTTAGTTCTGAAGAATCCTTCACCAGAGAGGTAAAAAGGAATTTAAACCACTGGAAAAAGCTAAACATCTGGTGTGTTACTATGAGCCTGATTCTTAACAGAAGCAAGGAAAATTGGAGGTGAGACTTTGAATCAGTTCTTTAGCCCTAAGTATATCAAGAAAAATAGGGACAATTTTCAACTGTAATTTGGCACTAGTGGCCTTCTGTGGAAGCGATCTTCATTCTTCCACATGCAGTTTGTCCTGTAGGATGAATGTCCTCCCAATATCCACTCAACTGAAGCACTATCTAGAAGTTAATAAAATTGATTATGATTTTTTTTGCATGCATTTTGTAGTCTTTATATTACTTGATGGTTTCTTCGTTTTCTAATTCCTTGATTTCTTAAGGTAGCATTCAAAAGTGAAGTTTTAAAACAAATTAATCTGAAGTTCTTTTGGGCCTACCATCATATTGCTACACATGTGAAGATTCAACATGAGAATGTGGCATAGAGTCAATGAAGCATTTACAGCACTTCCCTCCCTTTGGAGGTTTGAGATGCATATGGAGCCATATGTACTTTTTTTTTGTTTATTGTACAATACAAAGTCTGCCCATTTTTCCTAACATATCCTAAAAAAACCTGCTGATGACTACTAGGATATGAGCCCATGTAAAGACATATTTACATGCAGAATCAATACATACCAGATTGTATGTGAGATGGACTTCAAATGAGCCTTCACCTTGTCAAGTGCAGCATATTAGCTGATTTACAGCACAAAATAGTATGTGCCATTTTTTGACGAGTAGCTTTCCAGAGCTTCCAGCTGCTCCTTACTTACTTTTCCTTGATGGCATGGCCCATGAGAAAAAACCTGGGGCTTCTTAGTCTGAGAAGAGTGGTCTTCAGATACTTAGGAGAATGCACTGTCTTCATCTCTACAGTAAATAAAAATTCAATAATTTAAGTCAGTCAGTGACAAAACTCTATCAAGCGAGACTAACAAAGCTCTGGAAAGACTTGTCTTGGAGGCTGTGACATCTCTGGAGACATGGGAAGAGGATAGATACAGTTCTGCCAGGGATGATTCAGGAAAGATTGGTCCTGCAGTGGGGCAGAAGATTAGCAGGGTGGCTCTGGAGATTTTTTCCCATTTCCTAAGACTTTTTGTCTCATCCTTTCATAAACTTAATCCGTTGTCTGTATGGCAATTTAAAAGTATCTGAGTTACTTCTGTTGCATCTTGACTTACTTCATACCGCCAGCCTGGAACAGGATACACACACACAAAAATGTTCAGATGAAACTTCAAAAATGTGTTTTGCTAATCAGCTGCTCATTTGATGTCTCACTTCTACAAAACAGTGCTTCACTTTAAACTACACCTCCATATTTTTCTCCCACTTCAACTATCAGTTCCATGCAACTGCTGCTGCTCTCAGACCTGTGATGAAAGTATCAACAAGGTGAGAGCTTGCCAAGTGCTTACGTCTCCTATCCCAAAGTTTTCTAGGAAAGAGAACTCTTGTCTGTCTTCAAATTCAGGATGAATAGGAGAGAGAAGTTTTGAGAGTGTTCTTCAGATTTTCATTAATTTTAAAGAAATTGTGCAAACGATAGAGAGAACAAGTGTTGTCAAGTATGCTTGAGCATCCCCCACCCTGATGTTTTCCCTGAGAGCTTTGAAGACATGATGTGCAAGTGCTGAGCAAGGTTCCAGACACTGCTGGCAACATGCTGTGGTGTATTTATTTCCTTTGCATGGGCTTATTACCAATTTTGCACATAACTTGTGACCTGCTGTTTCACTTCATGGCAAGCAACCAAAGGGAATGTAGGTCCTTAATGAGGAACAATCCATTTCACAAAAGCTCAGAGCAGCTTTTACAGGCAACAGGATTGCAAGTGTTAATGCTGTGAAGATGCCCAGAAAACATGCCCTGCTACATATTTTTGGGTGTTAAGTACTTAAAAAAAAAAAAAGAAAAGAAAAGAGAGACATTTTGGCTATCATTATGTATGAGCCACAATAAGGTTGTTTCTGCCATTTGTTGCTAGACAGCACCATAAAGCTGTTCAGTGAGATTATGTGAATAACTGTCTTTAGAAAACAGCTGTTCACCAGATGTTCTGCAACCCATACAGCAAACTTACAGGTAATTATATTCCTTTCTTTTTCAGCCACAAAAAAGACAGAGTACTGATAGGTTTGAAAACTGTCTTCAACTATACTCTTCATACTGCCTTCTCTAGAAAAATAGAAAAAAATTAACATCTACAGCTTAGCATCCACAAAAGGTCACATACAAACATGTATATATGTTAATTACTTTAAAATATGTTACAAAGGTGCCTTTCATGATGTACTAGCTACTGTGAATATGGAACTGATGAATCTACAAAAACTCTCCTGTGATTCCAGAAATACCTGCCTACAACAGGATTTATTACCTTAATTCTGTAAAAACAACTTTGATGCATGCCATTTTTACTATGCAGTGCAACATAATTTATTACCAAATCCTACCCCCCCCCCCAAAAAAAAACCCGAAGCTGAACACATGCAAGATATGTCTTTGCTAAACACTGTTCTATGGAATTGTTAAAGGAAATTAATGATTTAATAGCAATCAAAAAATTGTCAAAGCAGTGATACAGCAAATAAAATTGAGAAGGGTTTTTGTAGAAGACAAAAGCCTGATGGAAGTGGTCAGAGATATGATTTTTCAGAAATGGAAGCTATTCACCAGACTAAACTGAGAATACCTCTTCCAGGATAAATTATAAGGAGTGTATATCATGGTGTGTTACCAAAACATATTTGTTTGCTGTGATTCAGTTTCCCCCCTTATTTTAATTTCTTTTTCTTAGTTGTAAGTCTGAAACATCAAAGTACATCTGCAATAAAATAAAGATCTGTAGCATCTAAAAAGAGGTGTAAAAAGTCGAGCAGTTCTTAGAAAATGAAACTGAGAATCTGGAGAGGATAATTAAGTCAATTGGACATAGGTATCTTGTATCAATGAATGGAGCTGGCAGTGGGCTGAAGCAGGTACATGTAAAAGAAAGGCCCAAAGGCTGGTGATGAACTTGGATTGTCCATGGACACATCTAGATATTCTGTAAGAATATCTAGAAACCATTCAGAGAAAAGTATTGTCCTTGTGGTAGGATGATGGATGACAATGTGTCCCACTTCAGTATGTCTCATGGCAAGTTTGTACTCTCAGTCTCCTCTTTCTCTCCATATTTTTAGAAGTCAGGGCAGAGGGATTGACACCAGCAGGCAAAATCAGGCTGGCTGAATTTTCTAGTTTGGAAGTTTGCAAGGCAGCCATGAAAACCACATACCTGATGAAATACATCTTTACTATCAAGAATCCTGCAGGTGAAGTTACTGGGAAAGATACCTTACAGTAGGGAACCTTGGTGTGGGAATTCAGGAAGAGCTCAGAAAAATCTTTGGTCTGTACAGTCTTTAAAGTGCTGAGCACGGATAAAACTTTTGCTCTGAGGAATTCTTGGCTACACACCTGGCACAGCCTGACATAGCTTGAATGGGGTGAGTACAGGGCCTGTTCCTCCATACTGCACGTATGTAGCTGGGAATCCTTGAGCACAGTACCCTCTGTGTGTGTGCGTGTGTGTGTCTGTGTGTATTACATTTTCCCAGAGCTCTACAAGACCCAGGCACTTGGTAAAAGACAAAGTGCCATATTGTATTTGACAAAAGGTATTTGACAAACATGTTTGATGATGTGAGCCCCTGATTTCTACCTTATCATGAGAATAAACCATAGCAAGGCTCCTTTGCATGCAGGAAGGTTGTAGAATTAAGAAAAAAACCCCAAACACATGGAAAGACCAAAATTTGGCTCCAGGTGGGGGCCTTGTAGAGGAGTTAAGACAGCAGCACATGGTATCAGGTATGCAGATACTTGGGTTTGTGGTTTTCCTTGGGATATCTTAAAAATTGAGCAGACCAACTTTCATCTTAATCACAGGTATAATATAAAATCTTAAGTCAGACCAACAGCTGTATGGCCAGATTAGGTCATGGTAGAAACAGGGAAGAATTCTGGCAATAAAAAAACTGTAACATTCATCCCACTGGAATGGTACTGCATTAACAACAGGATGAGTTCATAACACTGATGTGTGTGTGTGTACATTTGTCCTCACAAATTCCTTTAGGAACTCCTACAGATTCATAATCTACTTGGGCTCTTCCTATTGTAACTTTTCTTCTTTGGGACTAGAAATATGGATTTTTAAGAGAGCTGTACAGCTGTACACTCTGCTATAAAATGGATGACTTTGTTGCCTAACAGTTGGACCTGACGATATTAAAGGCCTTTTCCAACTTAAACAATTCTATGATTCTATGTACTCAAGCACCTGCTTGGAAAAAAAATCTGCCCTCTGGTCATAATGCTAATGCTGCTTGATTGAAGTGAAACTGGAGAAAAGTATCAGGCATATGGACTTGTCACAGAAATTACATGCATTGGAAAATCTGTCACCATCTACTTACTGCCAAAAAAGAAAATATAATTTAAAGTGAATGAAGTACAAAATGTAAGAGGAAATCGTGGACCTTATTTGTGTAGAGTCCAGCACAAGAAAACAGGAACATGTCCACATTTGCATCCTAGGTTTCATACAAGTCTGTTTTGCCAGTAGTCATGGAGTAAGGATTTGTCCTTCTGTTGCTGAAGGTACATTGCAGCCTCAAAACAGCAACTAACTTTACACGATGTATTAATTCCCTCACACAAATGACAGGCAGAATTAAGCTGGATCATCTGTGGATGCGTCTGCCATACCTCAGCTGCCCTGTCTTCTTTGATGGCTTGGTGTACTTTCTTCCAGAGCTTCTGCCTGCAGTTAGTGTCAGTATTATCAACACAAATAGGCGTTTGTCTGTGAGCTACTAACTTTGCAAAATCCAGCTTGTATGTTTGTCAGCAGTCTCTGCCATCCAAAGAGTTAAAATAACACTAGATATTGGCACTATGGCCAATCCTAGCTAAATGAGCAAGTCTAGTGTAGGTAATTCAGTTTCACAAAAGCCAGATTATAGCAGAAAAACTAAGAGGACATGTTTACTTGCAGAGGAGACTGCGCTGAGATCATCCATCTGTTCTTTGATGAAATTGCAAGAACATCTTTCAGGGCAGCTATACAAATGTTGGAAAGCTAAATCAACTTTTACATTCATTTTCTGCTGCTGCTGTCAAAACAACAGAAAAAGAATATTGCACTATTACTGTACGTTTGGAAGGGTATATACACACTCTGAATTTTAGCATTCTTTTCCTTGATATTTTTGCTTCTTGGAGTGAGAGTTTTAATAAAAGCATTAGAAGGATGCGACAGAGTTTGCTGAAGATTAACAACCCCCAGTCAGAGACTATCACAACATAACTGTAA
This sequence comes from Falco rusticolus, assembly GCF_015220075.1. NCBI lineage: Eukaryota > Metazoa > Chordata > Aves > Falconiformes > Falconidae > Falco > Falco rusticolus. The sequence goes on from NC_051189.1 coordinate 76,836,407, forward strand.
TTAAACAGAACTTCCGAAAAACTTTCAGACATGTACTAGTCCCCAGACTTCAGTCACTCAAGGTTTTCCATATCCCTGGCACAAAACCAGAAGATAGTTGTAGGTTTGCACTTGTTTTCTGCTCTGAACGGTAACTAATGAAACGACACTTTGCGATTCCCCTGCTTTCTTTCACAGTGTTTGCTGCTGCAGAGATGCCTGGTAGCTTTCTCTACAGCTGGGCTCTGAGGTGCAGGCTGATTTTTTTTGTCTTCCGTATTGCTACTACAGGAATGGGTGCATTGCACTGCAGGGGAGGTTGTAGATGTGAAAATTGAGATGAGCCTAGGTTACATGCATGGTGTAGATCAGGGACCAGGACTGGCCTTTCTCCTAGCAATTGGGCAAAAGAAGCAACTCCGGATTTTGAGCCTGACCAAAGCTTGTCAAAGCAGCGGATGCAGGCTGTAGTTCTACTTTCAGGACCCATTTAGACATCCTCATGAGCATGATAATGCCTCCCCCACAGCTTGTAATGAGGTAAACACCCATGTGCTTACACCTATAGTAGGGGATGTTACAGAGTCATAGAATTGTTTAGGTTGGGAAAGACCTTTAAGATTATTAAGTCCAACTGTTAACCCAGGATAGGTTTCAAGCTTTAATGCAAGGAGCACATATACCCAAAATATCATTATACCATGTATAACTAACAGTAAATGTGCAATTAAATATTTGTGTTACCTGGATAACTTTTGGTGGTAACTAAAGCAACCTGATGCAGGAATCATCATACAAAAATAGGAAACAGGCAAAATATATCAATTTCCAAGTTTTTATTGTATATAAAGAAATTGATTGTCTTTTGTGTGGAATTCAGCAGGAGGTTGAGATGACAGCTTCCAGGCTGCACAGCCAAAAATGAATGGTACCAACAGAGCTTTTCCAGAACTCAAACTTATTACGCCACTGAATACGGATGCAAACATACAAAAGGGATAACTGCAGCTCAGAAACATGTGCCCTTGCGGGTTAAGTTCCCAAATACCTGAGAAATATAAGTTTACAAGTGGTGTATGTGGACAATTTTAAGTTTGTATATCTAAGCAATTGTGAAAGAGAGGTGGCAGGTTTCCTGGGAAACACCTTCTTCAGTGACAGGAAAAGCAGCAGATCATGCCACTAATGTGGCCACAAACCACCGCATGGGAGTCACAGCACAGCACTGCTGTTCCAGAAACTCCTTTCATTTGCTGTTGCGCTGCAGATAATAACCCAAATAGCTTCATTACAAACAAGATTTACTAAAGGAGGGATAGAAAATTACAGACACCCAAAGAATCTTCTTACAGGTCACAGTGAATTAGAGACCTATATAATGCTCCCTTAGCTATAACAGAAAAGCAAGAAACCCTGCTAAATGTTTTAAAACCAGCAAAAAGTGCACGTGCATTTATTTTAAACATAGTTCATGCTATGTTTATGTTCACCTTACCATCTGCTCGTAACAGTCCTTCTTTCTTCATACAGGCCCTAGAGATTAGCATGATTTCCCTCTCCGATAACCAACTCCTCTCTGGAAAGAGGGACTCCTTTTGTTTTTGTCAGTTCTTGGGCTGCTGCCCTTCTAGACAAAACCAGTCCAATAGTCTCAGCAGGAAATCACGCCAGTGCTCTTGGAGTCAGTTGGTCTCCTATTATCCTATTCCTGTGGAATGGCTTATCTTGAGTCATTGTTTCCTTACAGCCTCTTTTTAGACTTAATCAATGTACTCATACAGTGACTACCCTATAATAAGGTCAGCAGTGTATTTATACATTATTATGGCCCACTCAACATCCATCACAATAGTTAACTTGTCTGATTTCTGTCATTGTAGAGATGGGCCTTAGGCCCATAATTTCTTGGCTGGACTAAAAAATATCTTTTAGAAAGATACCCAAAGCTTAAATAATATTTGGAAAATATGATCAAATACTTCATAAAAACAAATGTGTAATGAGGCAAAGAAATACAACCAGAAGAAGATGAAAGACTGGGCAGCCTTTTTCTTCAAGAGATGGTAACGTGATATTTGAGACAATAAATAATATTAGAAAACAATTTTGACAACAAAGTAATAAAAAGGATTAGGAAGAATACCCTGGAGATTGTCTTAGTTCTATCTGGTTTCAACATCAATTTATGATTGCACTATTATTACTCACTCCTGTCCTAAAGCTGCCCCCTCCAAGTAAGTTGCAGTTCTGTGTAACCTGGTAATCCACCACATCCCCTCCCTGATGATTAAATAGCTTAAAGACATTTATTTAGTCTCTGTAGATTTCAAGATGGAAGTTTTTTTCCTCAAATACTCAAGGCTTGTAGGTACAGAAGGTTCAAGCTTTGTTCCATACACTGGCCTGAAATATCATTGGCCAAGGACACCCTCAGAATGCAATCACCAGTGGAATGGGAAGCCCTAAAATGAGGAGGGACAAGATGAAGCTGCTTATAGTGACAGTTCTTTAATTCGGGTCACTGTTTATTGTTCTTGCAATAAAGGCCTGCAAGATAAAGAAGATAAAAAGAGGGGGAAGGCAGGCAAAAGTCAGCAACCTTTGGCCTGGTTTGCCAGCTTCATCCAGACTAAGTAGATAAAGAATATTTAGTGGGAGAGTCCACCCTCAGCTGCAGTTAAATGTACTAAGTGGTGAGCTGTTAGTATTTCAGTAAAATTAAGGTAATATTAATCCAAAAGCCAAAGAAGATTTCAAAGTCTGTCAGAGATAGGAAAGATCCTTTATTGTGCATGGATATTTCTCCGGCCTTGTGCTTTCTGGAGCACCTAGCTCCCGAGATGTAAGGCTGGTTTTTTTGCCAGCAGTAAGATGGCCTTCAATCTGGTCTGGCAGCTATGGAAACACAGCAAGAACAAGCACCCTCCTCCCTTAGGTCATATGAAGGAGGTAGACACCACCTCTGAGAGCCACGAACTGAAAAGCCCCATCCTAAACTTAATGGGTGGAAGGAGTGATCCAAAGTCAGCAGGTTGTTACCAACTTGGTAATAGTAAGTATGTTTTGGGCAGTCAGCGTGGTCAAAGGTATGTGAGACAGAGTAAGGATTCCCAGTCTGGTGGTTTGAGGTGCTGATTTTCTGTTTGGATGGTTTTGAGTGAGTGTGCAGATAGAATGAAAGGTACAAAAGCAATCAGCTTATGAGCCAGCTTATTAAACCCTGCCCCCAAAACCAGATGCAGACTGAGTTGCCTAGCATGCCCAGAAGTCCAGGAATCCACTTTTTCTCAAACATTTCAAAATGCAGTTAAGTGTTCACTCAAAAAAAAAAAATCAGAAATGGAAAGGGATTTCAAAGCAAGCAGTAGAGTCAAGAGAGAGCATGTAGCCTGGCAAGAAGCCAGAGTACGCGCCATGCTCCGAGCGAGCGATCGAGGTGCCCGTGTGAGCTGGCTGGCCTCCCACCTGCTGCACCTATGCCCCCACGAGAAGAAGTTGCTTTCTTCCAGTTGAAGGCAAGACATGCCAACTAGCTCTGCCAGCACCCACAGGTTAGGAAAGAGTAAGAGAAAGGAGGGAGGAAGGGAGCAATGAAAACCAGCAGATGGCAGAAGGAGGGATGAGAGCAGGAGATCCTGAGTTCGCTTAGGTAATGAGCGATGGGGCTTGGGAGCATGCAGTGGTCTGGAAGCATGTTGGCTGCTGGCCGGTGTGCTCCCTGCCCTCTGTGACTGTAGTTCAGCTGAACAATGCAGGTCTTGATTCAGACTTCTTGTCTGAGGGCTCTCAAGCAAGGAGCGTACACCTGACCCAGTTCTTCCTCGGTGAAAATCAAAGAAGAGGGGAAGCAGCCACAGCTGCCTACAGCAATCATGGGTCACTGGATTCAATGGGAGCAGGATTCCAGCCGCCATTTTACAGACATCTCAGAGTAGATTACAATGTTTTCTTAGGGTTTCCTTAGGTGGCCAGAAAAAGATGTCCAAAGACATTTCCAAATTAATAGGAAAAGGACTTGTAGGATTCTAGATTTCTAGGAGGAGCCTTTCTAGATTAATCTAACCTACCCAAAATTGCTAGATACCTACATCATGAGAAGAAAACTTCCAAAATGCTTGTTCCATCCCTTTTGTAGATTATTTATGAATAAAGGGATTACCAATGGCATAAGAACACTAATGAGGAGTGTTATTGAAGCACTGTTATGAGCAAGTGATAAAGATAAAACTATTCTGGATTAAATGTGAAATATCCTAAATGAAACTCTGCGATTTGAATGAGGTAGGTATAGAGCTCAAACATGAGGACTTCACCTTACCTGGAGTTCCCTGGACAGAGGCATGAGATCAGTGCCCTTCCCTAGTACACATGAATTTCTGCATGGGCAGACCTCAGCTATACCCAGCAGGCTGGGTCCGACAGGGTGCTCTCTCGTTCAGCCCACAGAAGCAAAGCTTTACCTTGGTGATAAGCTCTGCAGTGGCATTTTTCAAGTGAAGGCAAGAGCATCAAGCTTCAATCGGCTGCATCAGCACAGGGCAGCCCTAACTTTTACAAGAGGAGAAACTTGTTTTTAGCATGATTTTAACCATGCCTTCTTCTGTCAGGAAGTAAGGACCATTAAAACAATTACACCATTCTGTGAGGACACACGGATACTCTATGCATCTTTTAAGCTTTTACTTCTCTAATTCACCTTCTCAAGTCAACAGAGTCACAAAATTTATGAATCCAACTGGCAGGCTTGCAAATGGCCTGAAAAACTGGCTAGTTACAATGTTTATGACAGACAGTATGTATGTGGAGTCACAGTCAGGAAAAGTGCACTGTGATTACTGACATTTTTACAATTTTACATTTTGCCCAATAAATCTCATAGTAGATAAGTATGGGAATTTGTTCAAGAACCTTGCCATGTTCGTTATTTTCAGCCATGATTTTTTTGGATGTCCGCTGTAACTGAATTCCTGTTTGCCCCTATAACTCTCCAACACTTTCTAACTTGTGAACATTTTAATGACAGATAAAATATACTAAATTACCGTGACCATAACAAGCTTATGTATGCAGGGAGAATAGCTCTACATAATATTATTTTTGGTATTTAAGTCTGAAAATTTTGAAAGAGGAAAAAAGTAACACTGAAGTGTTAGAAAGAAAACTGTGAATGAAAACTTAAAGTTCTGTGAGAGCTGTCGATTAGATAATCAGGTTTCTTGAATTTCAAATGAGGAAAGAAGGTAAATTTTGCTAAAAGCTCATCTATTTTTAGTGGTAAGGTGAAATCTGTAACATGATAAATGTCAAATGAAGAAAAGATGATGATAGAAACAGAAATGATGACTGGCGGACCTATGCATGTTAAGAAGAAATTTGCATATACTAGACATTAATCCTTGTAATAGGGTAGCTCATTAGCAGTAAAACTGTTAATGTAGGAATGTTGATGAAGAAAAGACAGAAGCATGGCATTAGTACTTTTGTTCTGCATTTGGAAAGAAGCAGAATGAGTTACAATTTTCATAAGAGAAAAATAAGTTTCTAACCACTACTGCTAATCAGTACTCATTAAGAGATAAACTAGGAAAAAATCATCAAGCTTTGTCTTGGTTTTGGCTGGGATTAAACCATGACAAGGCCTAAATATCCTGAATGCAAAAGTCCTGAAATTTTTTGCTGGGGGATCTTTAGTTGAGGGGAATTAACTTTTAATAATACTTCAAATACCAGCAGGATTCCAGAATACAAACACTGTACAGGAGTCACGGAGGGTGATAACCTGGTGGACTACAGCATGTTCCTGTTAATCCCCCACAAAATAAATGGAAAAATGAATTTGGTATTGACCCAACTGGAGGTATTCAAGGACAGTGATATAATCAGCGTGTGCTTTTTTGTAGGAAATAAATTCATTTAAACAAACTACAGATCATTACTTTATGAGAAAACAATAAAAGTAATGAAACAGATATAATCTATATTAGGCATTCTGGAAGACATTTAACTCTTTTAAATACATTCCATTTCATTTTAATGCAAATGAATGTTATAAAGCATCAACAGAGCACTTCAAATGCATTAAGAACTGGTTTTCTGATGTGCCATGTTCCAACTGACTAGGATATCAATGCAGCAGTGCTTGCCACATTAGTGGCAAAGTGAACACATGGATGTACATGTGAGAGCAAAGCACTAAAATAGCAGAGCTGTATCCACGACCAGTGATACCTAAAGCCACAATCCTACCTCCTTCACATGTGGGCCCTGCAGTACACCCTACTACATCAGGTAAAGGTGCTGTTGTAACCTGCAAGCAGACTGAACCACACCGTCACTGCTCCACATCCCATAACTGTTTTCCTAGGCTCTTCCAGCACAAGGAGGGCAGCCACAGTTACTTGATTTTCAGCTATCATGCAAAGCAAATGCATTATTAATTTTTTTAACTCCTCTAAGCAAGAACTGTCTCAGTCTTACTTACATACAGTGCCAAGCCCCATGTGCCATTGATGCCTGTTTACAAAGGTGTTTTTATGCCTGCAGATCATCTGCTGGCACATGTTAAGAGGTTGAGTAGGTGCAAAGAACAATATTAATTTATGCTAAGTGATGATTACCTGTTCTAAACTGGACTTGTCATGCTCTAAAGGCACTAGTTAAGCTCTTCAGACACATTCTCTGCTTTCCTCAGGTTTTTGAGAGCTGCTCACATGGACCCACAGCAAAATCAGGTCACCTGCTTATCTGTGGCCAAAATATGATCTGCAGCATAAACAAAGAGAATGCTACTCACTTAATGACAGCTACCTTTCAGCTTAATAAGGCCTTGTCTATGCACTCTAGCTGGTCTCTACTGGCTGCTCTTCCAGGTGATGTCTGGATGATTTGAGATGTCCTGCCACCTCTGTGAGGTGTGGCAACAGCTCTGCTTTTCAGAAGCCTCCTTGATGAGAATTAATCAAACATGCAGTATACTGTGGTGTGAAATCACCCACAGTCCCTGGGAGAGATTTCAGGACTTTCTTCTAGAGTTAATAGGTTTGGTCAGGCTGGGTTTGGTTTGTTTGTTTTTTCATTTCAGCTGTGCTGTGTGAACATCTGGGCAAAAAATTTTGTACTCGAATAGTCATTGGCATATTGTATGGAAATGCAACTGGTCTACAATTAAATACTAAACCCCTTGTTTACGCACACAATGAAATCGTAGAAGTTGCAACTGCTCCAGCTGACAGGTCAGCAGTAATCAGTCCATTATAATCCAAAAGACATACATTTTAGATGGCAGGGATATTTTGTGGCCTCATACACAAGCTTCAAAACTTCAGAAGTGACAAATAGAGAATACTATCATCATTAAAAAAAAAGTCTCCAAAGTCTCATGGTCTACTTCAACTCCGATTACCCTCTGGGCATAACTATATTCATGAGGTTTATCACAGCCAGAAACTGCAGCCAAAAGTTCTTTCCAAAGCTGTGGATAATGTCATTTCTGCCAAGTGTAAGTAAAGACTTTGAAAACACATGCCACAAGGCAGTTATCTTGCAACCACAGTTCTCTCAATTGAGAGACCTGAAATGGTTGGTTCCAACATTTAAAATGTTGCTGCTCTTAAGGATCATGTATTTTTTAAGGAGTCATTTGCTGCGATGTACTACAAAGTCAAAATATCTCAGAAGAGGATCTATAGTGGAAAATCCACTTAAGAATAATTTAGGCTTTAATGATAGCCAGAAATTTTCTTACATCGGTGCACTCAAGACTGCATTCACATTTTATAATGGGAACAAGCAAAAGTTGACTCTTTTCCTTATTGCTGTAGTGAAGTGTCATTTTATACTGTAGTCATACTCTGTACAAGCATCTTTCAGTCTGATTCAACACTGGGCTCTTGATGAGTAACCATGACTAGATGTTATATAAACAATTATGTATCTAATGGCACTACAGTCCACTCTGAAATGCATTTAGAGCTCCAAATTGTAAAGATTTCTAATGTGGTTCAAAGCAAAAGGAAGAAATTATCTTCTTCGTCAGTTTGTGCTGTGAGGTTAAATTTCAGCTTAAACCTGTAGCTCATAAAATTGTAAGAAAATCTTACGCTATCAGGATAAGGGAGTAGTAACTGAAACTCAAATTCTGTTTTCTGCTTATCTGCCAAGTCAACAGAGCTGAGTAGATATAATTGCCTACAAAATTTAATCCATCACCTATTCAAAAATTGTACATCCATTTATGTAGTCCAAAAACATGATGTCAGAACAATCTGTTTTAAACTCCCTTTTTCTGAGTTCTTGAACTCTTACCACGAGTATGGGTATTAACGGTAGCATCTTACACTCTTTTTGAAGCACTAGTGTTACCTAGAGTTTGGCTCACTTGATTTTGCTATTGGATTGCAACAGCTGCAGTCTAGTGAACATAGATTTCTAAATTTGACCTTTTTTTTTCTATTTCTGTTTCTCTAGGTCTCATATTCCCAGTGAAGATATGCCAATAAGCAAACTGTAGATAATAAATAATTATTCCTTTACATGAGTAATTCATATTCCATTATGTCCTTATATCAAGATTGGATTGGCTTTCCAATGTATCACCTCTGCAACTATGCAGAAAGTGAATTTTTTGTCACATTAATACCTTTGTGGTATTAGAATGGTCCCAGAGTCTTAATTAGCACAAAGAAAGTAAAAACCTTCAAACCTTTTGAAAATGAAAATCTTATTTTTTTTCCCAGATTCTTAATACTTTATTTTATATTTATCAAAATTTCAAAACTAATCTATTTTTTGAACTTTAAAAACATGGGTTTTATTTGAAAAAATAGAAACAGATTTTAAAAAATATCTTCCCCCCCACCCCTCCCCAAGAGGGTCCCCAAGACTGACCATCTTTCCAAACAGCACTGGTTTTAGTTTCCTCATCAAGAAATTCCAAATCAGTTCTGGTTACTTTAGTTTCCCAGGCTAGGTTCCATAATGTCTGTGTTGTCCCCTCCTCTGCCCCTCCCCCCTGTTTTTTAATTCTCTGCCCTCTGAGTTTTCTGATGACTTTTACATTCAAGTTCTCTTTTTCAAAGTCTCTAGATTTTGATCATAGAGCCTAGTCAGAAAATTTTCTGCATGAAATAGAAAAGAACATGTTTGTTTATCTCCCTCACTTGCTAGTAGTAATTTCTGTATTAAATATTAAGCTGACAGTAGAAAATGAGTATTTCAACCCAGTGGTCCTGTACATGATTACTTATTTCTGGATCCCAGGAAGGAAGCACAGAAGGGGAGCGCAGTGGTATTAGTTGGGAAGTGGTGGGTTGTCAGGGTTCTGCTCCGAGGAGTCTGTGCTTACTCCTGGGTCAGCACCCTGGCGTCAGAGACCACGCAAAGAAATTTATAGATTGTGTGCAATGAATTCCTGGAACCCAGTGCCAAAAAAAGTTAACAGAAACAAAAACATAGGACAATAAGCAACTGGAACCTTTAAGCTGATCAAAGCAAAAGCCAACTGCTACCTACCTGGAGTCAGAAATATTTCCAAGGACTTCTATTCTCTGTGTACTCTGACTTTGCGAGAAAACTACCCCTGAATACTGTAAAGACGGCAATGCTGTCAGGAAGAATATACCTTCTGAAAAGAATTTTTAGAGTTCCCTGCAAATTGTGGTACTAATATATACAGAAAACGTATACATTCTCTGCATTGCAGTAAGCCAGCTTTCTCTCCACAATTACACCCTTTTCACTTCCAAGGAGAAAGTTAAGCTGCTAACAGTCTGACTGGGGAGACCACAGAGCTATTTGACTCTCATCTTCCTATTTCCTCTGATCAGTTTTGGCAGCTAAGGATGAATTGCATTAAACTTTGCCTGTATCTGCTGACCCAAACAGTTTATTAAGAGAGAATAACTCCATCAGGGTGGACAAAGAGTGACCGAAAAAGGAGAAAACAAACCCAAGTTTAACCAAAGCTTCTGTCAGTGATATTTGTGAGATCCCTGGCTACAAGGGGAGTGACCAACTGCACGTTTCATTGAGCTTTCAGTACCACTGACACAATGCTGCACTAATTTCTGCTTGTTTAGGGGAGATACACATTTGTGAAACCCTCCCAGCTAATGACTGAAATACTCCTTAACAAGGTCTTGTGCAACACAAAGCACAGTACAGCCATCTCCACAATATTCAACTCCCCTTGAGATGAGAGGGCTCTGTGCTGTCTTGCTGGGGTTAAAAGACTCTGGCACCTTGTCTGCAGCCTCAAACTTGTTCTGATTATTGCCCTCATTAACTCTAGCAGCACCCTTACCAATAATTTTAGACATCCTAAGGGTATAAAAAGTTACTTGAAGAAGCCCTAAGGCTATTTGATGTGGGGAAAAAAAAAAGAGTATCCTTTACCAAGGAGACCTACTGGTCATTTCTGTGCCTGCTGCTGCTTCAATACAAATGTTGAAAACAGGAGAGCAACAGGCCAGAAAGCTGATGATGTTCACCCCAGCAAGAGTCCTGTACATCAACCCCAGAGGCTGAGGAATGCACACGCCTTCTGCCAAAGACAGAGGTGCAACACTGTTGTAGTCAGAGTCCAACTCAGTCAGCCTCATACAGGGCACCAATTGTTGCAGCACAAGCAAACTATCAGGCTGTAACAAGGCTTTTACCATCCGTCAGTCTACTGTTCCTGCTGTTTCTCCTTCCTTCAGAGAACAGACGACACTCCTCCTCCCCCACCCAGCCCCCCTCACACTCCTCAGGGCAATTTAACCACTTAGCAGGAAGGAGCTACAGCTGCACATCATCCATGTCAATCAACCCACTGCCTTCCAGGCAAGGCCACAGCTGCATGTTATCAATGCTGATCAACCCACGGCCTTCATTCCTCTACACAATACCAGCTGAACCACAGCTTACCCTGTGTACCACAGTCAGGATTTGACTATAGCCCAGGGGTCCTCAAACTACAGCCTGTGGGCTGGATACGGCCCCCCAGGGTCCTCAACCCGGCCCCCGGTGTTTACAGACCCCCCCCACCAGGGGTTGGGGGGGGAAACCAAGCAGCCGCAGATGGCTGCCTGCCACTGCATCCGCGCGCTGGCCCCCTGGTTAAACAGTTTGAGGACCCCTGGTATAGCCCAACAAGAGGTGATGTCCTTGCTGCCATGGACTGAAGTAATTTGTGATGTTCTGAAGGCAGCATGGCCCAGAATAGCTTCTTTCTGTGATGTTTGCCTCATTTATGTTGCATTTATATTTTTGGTGCTCATTGCAAAAGAATAAATCTTGGCAGTTTTCAAACTCTTTAAAAACAGATTTTAGATAGCCTGCTTAAGGCAAATCCATTTAACAGTTGGGAAATGTATGATGTCCCCTTTCTTGTCCTCTCTGTTTGTACATATTGCCCTTCTCTCCTTATGGTCACACAGGTCATAATCCATCCCCTTCTTGTTTTCATGTAGATTAATCAATACACAACTTCTCTAAAGTCAGCCTTTCTACCTTGCACATTCAACTAAACATCCCCCCTCCTTCAAACTTACTACTGCATCTGGGCTTACTGTTGCTGCTAAAATGAGCTCTTCAGTTTTCTTTGCTGGATTCACCTGTATATCAAAACAAGAATCTTGTCATTAAGGCTTCCCCTCACTTACTTTTACCCTGTACTGCTGATTTGGGTCTTGCCATTGGCTTTCCTTTTTGTTACCCAAATCCTCACCCCGCAGTGTCCTTTCTGCAGGGAGAACCCCTCTCTGATGGAGTCTCAGTTTTCACATGTGCCTCAGTGCTCCCTCTTACTGGGATCTTGTGAACTTCTGATGTCTAAACATGTAAGAAGTTGTGACTGTAGAAGTGAACACTGTGTAAGAAACAGGTGAAAAACTGGTGCTCATTCTTCAGGAGATCCATATCCCAGTGTACCAGTTCTTCTGCTTCATTGCTGGTTGGAGAGCTCATGCTCTGAAAGATACAAAGAGCAAGAAGCCTTGCTACTTTTTCACACTGTCCATCTCCCTTACCAATAAACGCTTTCCACAAGTAAAACCACTCATAACCATCTCATTGCCTTTCCACCTTGCAAAAATATGTTCAGAAGTCAAAACAAAAAGATACCAGATTACAAAATCTACTTGCATATTCAAAAATCCACTTGTGAAATGCCATAAGCATAAATATGCACACAGATGCACTCTCCACAAACAATTTCTATAATGTTGGTGAGAGTTATTATAAAATATGAATATTTATCTTTTACGTACTTTAATGTAAAGCCCACTCTCAGATTAACTAATATCAAGTAATTAGAACTTTATGAATACCCTGATTACCTTTAGAAAGATTTGTAGGATATTTTTGAATAATAAGCAATTAACACATCATTCTATATGCAACCAAATTATTCCCACCATAGGAAAAAACCCAAACCTAAAGATGGTGTAAGTTAACATTGCGTGGAGGATGCAGGTTTGGAGAAGGAACTATTACATTAAGCAAAACTGCATGGCAAGAAACTTCTTATACCAGTAGTTCTTAAGACCAGCCTTGAACTTAACCAAGTTTCTAGTAACTCATCTACCCCTTGTCTGTCTGTAAAGATGTGGTAAAGAATTTTGTAACAATGATAGAGTTTCTACTAAAATTTGATTTTACTATGAGGAAATTTAATAGTTGTCATGTTCCATAGTAAAAAAAAACCAACCCAACCAATATTGCAATTGACTGTTCCAGGTTGTTTTGTTTTCAGACTTTGCAGTGTTTTGGCTTCTAAAAAGATGTAGAACTTCCAGACTATATAATTTTGGATGCTAGCTGTGTTTCATCCCACATGCTTGTAATCTGAACACATTTCAGATAATTTCTCTGGAAGCAAGGATTCACTCTTGGTTTTCAGGCTATAGTGTGCTATCTGTTCTTGAAAGAGAACTCCCTAGTGAAACTGATGAGGTTAAAATGATTTAGGGCCTTTTTGTCAGAGAAACAGTTCCATTTTCCATCAAGTTTAACATTGCAATAGTTATCTTTGGGGGCTTGATTCAACCTCACTGAAGTCCATCAGGCTCTTTTCATTGCTCACAGAGCCAACAGCATCAAATTTTCATTTGGCTTTAGTCACTACTGCCTGATATTCAATATACTTTATCATCATACTCACAGCTAGCTTTATATAGGTCATCAGTGTCGATACTGTGATTATTTAGACTGTTATTTATTAAGCCATATAGCTATTGTTCCCTATAATTAACGCAGTATACTTGGGAGGTGTTGCAGAAAAGCCTATGTGGAGGCAGTCTAGTTTGTGTTCAAATAGGTATCTTAGCACTTCTTAAGAAGTTTCTTTCTTTCTTGACTTTGCTATGAGGTCAATAATTTTCCGTAAGTTTATGTGGGGAAAAAGTTTGTTGAAACGATACCCAGGGCCTCTTTTTAACAATAATTTTCCTTTGCTTTATCTTGCCAAGATTATTTAAGCCTCTGAGTGCATAGTTATAGGAAGTTTGGACAAGGATGGAAGGAGGATTCATTTTTTTGAGGTCTCGTTCAAGAGTCTGAATATTTCATTGCTTTATTAAAAAGGAGAATTTTCACCCTGCTGTAACTTTTGGATACCTGCAAGAAATGTGTTTTCACAGGTTACTCCAAGGTTTTTAGTACAAACACTTACATACAACATGCAGTCATGGCATGTGCCTTTGTGGCGATGGACACACTCCAGAGCCTTTGGCACCTGTCGGTCCCTCACCTGAGCCCTGCCTGCCTGTGGAAGGGCTTTGTGCTCCCTGTACCAGGGAGAAGATTTCAAATCACTTCTGTTAATCAAACGTGGGGCTCTTTCAAGAAAGGCTTGGCTAATGTTGCCTTGAGACAGTTCCAGTACAATATTTACTGGAGTCTGTGACATGGGTTTGACCTCACCTTTGCCTTCAAGTTTGTCCAGTTTCAAGTGCCGTTGGATTTCACTGGTATTTTCTTATTCTTAGTTGCTTGTTAACTACTGCTCTTCTTGTATTACCTTAAGTATGGATCAAATAAAGGAAAATATATATAAAAGTTAAGACTAGTCATTTTGTCTGTTGTCTAGGCAGTGAGATCTGAACACTCACCAAGACCGGGCTATAAACTTGTTTATAAGTTTTTAACATACACTTAAAACATTTCTGGTCATCATTACAGCAATAATGGTGCAGAATGTGCCTGGTGATCCTGGGAGTCCCATTTGGGACACCGAAAGGGTCTCACCCTCCCCAGAGTTGGTACGCATCTTCTGTATGTTACATGCTCCATGGGGTTTTCCAGATAGATCCAGATAAATAACAAATGAAAGGCTCTTGACTCAGCTTAAGCAAGACAGCATGCTTGGTGAAGTGGTGGGAGAGGGGTGGGTGCTGGGGAGGAGAAGAGCCCCCTCTGACTCGCAGGAACTGAAATGCAGTATTACTGAGCAGAATACCTCCACAGATGGAGGAGTCCTGCTCCTGCTCAAAAATCGTTCAGGAAAAGCCAGGAATAGAGGCCCTTATTGGCATGACACCTCACGTAGACTGTGTTCCTTTCGGGATTTCCCAGCAGAGGTCCATCTCATCAGATAGTTGACTAACGAAGTACAGCCGTCATTCTTCATTTCCTGCGAAGAAACTCACAAGAGGTAAAGCTTCAAGAACAGCTCTCTCCATTTTCCAAACTGCGTTCCCATCAGAAAACTTGGAGAAGTTATAATAGGAAAAAAATGCATCTTTTTCTTTAGTTGTGTGTTCTCAAACTGTTCTGAAGCATCTATAAACCAGGGCACGCAGCTGTGCAATGGATAATCTGCATACTTACTAGTTCTCTGACTACAGGCCAGAGGCTGCTCTGTGACAACGTAAAAGTTCTGACTGGGCACCAGGTCTGAAAAATATATGTACGCATTGTCATTGCACATCTGGAATTTAGAACTGCTAATGGATATGCTGTGATAGAAAAGAGAAGTGTCTGGCCAATAAACTTGGTTTATATATTTATTTTAAAAAGCATTACCACATTTCTGGCTAGTAGCCGTTCATCCTCTAGACTTTACACCAGTGCATCTGGAATGCTAAGCAGCTCTTTCAGGGATGCAGCCATATCCCAGAAGGCAACTTTTTATTTGAAATAGCTTTAAAAACTAATTAAAAAGGAGGAAGGTGGTGTTTTTCCCTATGGAGGTTTACATACCTAGCTTTTTATACCAGCTCCTACAATCTCTGAAACCATAGGTAAAAATTCTCTCTCAGACTCTCCGTTAACCTATTTTACCTTTGAGGATGCTTCTGAAAACATGTGTAGCTGTCATTGAATAATGGACTTTGACTTTACGTGTGCAGCTCTGAAGACCAATGACTTGGAGTAGTTTGTTGCAGGACCAGCAGTAGAAATCTGAGCATTTTAAGTTTCTGTGTGTCATTTTGACCCCCTTCTCATTGTACTCACCGAACCTGCACTCAGAGCAGGTGCAAGACTCCCTGTGCTACGGGTCACCCTCCACAGGGCTAGGGACATCCCATTTGTCAGCTTGGGCTCTCTCACGTGTGGGGAAATTGCAAGAAAAGAAAGAATCAGACACCAGCAAATAAAGAAAACTGCAAGACCACTGCCTGTCCAGGTGCACTCATAGATGGCCACCAGAAAATTACATTCCACAGTGATGCATGAAATGTATTTCAGCCAAGTTAAAGGCATGTCTCGTTTACTGGCCACCTTCAGAGTTATGAAGCCCTGGCAGACATGGAGTGTTTCACATCTTGATGCAGATGCAATCTGAAACGCTCCCCTGCACACAGGTAGTCTTTCATTTTATTTATATTTGCTTCTATAAATCTCATACCTTTACGCAATGTGCTCTGAGCACAGAGTATTTTTAAGGCAGGAACCAACTCCAAGCCAATGGCAGCAAGCAGTAACCCTGTATGTTTAGTGAGGATTTGTAGGGCTGGATTACTGAAATCCTTGAGAACCAGAGACACATTTTCATTTTCTTCACTCAAGATTAGGAATTAGGCTCAACTTGTGAAACTAGGGGTAAAAGATCAGTTTTTTATGATGAGACCACCCAGATGGCTTAATGGCAGCTGTTTTGTTGTCCACATGGTGGCTTTGCAGATACTTAGAGGATATGAAAAAAATAACCCATTACCCCTTCCCACCCATTTCCCACCGAAGCTCCCGTGATTGGCTTCATCAACAAAACCAGAACCAGCCCAGTCAGTGCTTTATAAAGCTTTATTGCAAGATGTGTTTACATAATGCTGTAGAGGTGAGCCATTTAACTACTTATATTAAGAAATTTTGGACACAGGTTTGTGGTCAGTTTTCCATATTGACCCTGCATGGCACAGGATAAAAAAAAAAAAAAAAAAAAAAAAAAAAAGTGTGATTGCATCCTTCCAGACAGTAAAGTGGGGAGAGTGGGGGGAGAAGAGACAGATGAGGGGTGTGTTAAAAAGAAAATCCCCTGGTTTAGAATAAATGTGAAAAAGCTTCTGAAGGATCAACACAAATGGTAGGTGAGCTTTGTGTGTAGTAAAATCTTAAAGAGTAATTCAAGTTCTTTATGAAATAAAACCGAGAAACAAAAATGCGCTTTTATGGGCAATTAAATTTAACATAAAACAAATTAACCTAGAATGAGAAAACAAACAAAAACAAAAACTCAACCAAAAGGACCTGTAGATAACATCTCTGCCCATGCATGGCTTGTTTTTTAAATTACAATTCACAGAATAACACTGCTGGAAAGCCTATTTTACACTATGCTACACAAAACATGAAAAAACATGAGTAGTGACATTTACACAATTTTACAGTATTTTTCCTTTGCCTAAGAAACACATCCTTTTCTACTTTACATTTTTTTACAATTCCCAGCTCACAAAAAAGGACACTATACGCGTAGACAGTCTTTAAAAAGGAGAAATGTACCCAATGCTACAAATAAACCTTTTCTTTCACAGAAGCCTCTGTATTAGATAGTGATTAAACAAAATATATCTCTATGCCACTCGATGTGAAATGGACTAATTAAAAATATTTTTTTTCGGTTTTTTCTTTTTTTTTTTTTTTGCGTAAACATAAAACTATAGAACATCTCTGAAACTTCTTGCATTAATTGCTATGTAACTATTAGACTGCTTGCCAAAAACTTATTTGGATCGTATCTGAAATGCCAATTGAGCCAATTGCTGCCCTATTAAAAAAAAAAAAAGGAAGGTAAGCCTTACAGGTTGTTTGAGTGTTTGCAAATCATCTTCAAGAATTGCCTATAACCACATATTTTCTCTTATGAAAATGCTTCAGTTTATTTTCTTTCAGAGCCTGTAAGTACCTGGCAGTTTTTCCTTTGGAGAAACATCAACAGCTGTAGTCCTTACAGTTTAGGCAAGTATTTCCTGCGTCCCGATGCTGGAAATGCAGGGCCATCATCCAGCACACAGGGTCAGGCTCTGCCTGCACACTCACGCACAACCCACCTCGAAATTGATGAGAGGAGTGGTACATGTGCAGTGAGCATACAGGAGTGGGAAAGAGAGAGGAATATGCTCGTGCTTCTGTCTGATACCATGTCCCTGCACATCCTTTAGGTCGAGGCAGGCAGCGTGTACGCCTGCCTACGAGATGTAGCGGGAGGAGAAAGGGTGTGAAACTGGTAGGCCATTGCCTTGTCCCCATTCATCTCAGTGAAATCAAAGCATTGTAAAAACAAAAACCACACAGTGTACACACACCTGAATCCAGACTACTACCACCAGCCAAATGTTTCTAAAGCGTTTTAGGCAGACGCTCGCTGTTGTTATTACACTACCAGGGACACCGGCGTAGAGCGGTGCCCGATACGAGGAAATATTTACTGCACCTACAGTGGCATTGTGCTCCTCGGGTTTGCAGGAGATGCTGCAGCCCTCACTTGTGACTTGTCAGTAGCTTTTAGCGTTTGCCAGGGTATGTCTAGAGCATAGCACACTGGGGATTTAAGGTGCTCGCCTGCCACGTTATCTAGTACCTTGAGGGGGAACGGAGCACCCTGCAGGAGGCCCTTGCTGTTCAGTCACACCAAGACTCTGACAACCAATTTCTGTTAAATCAGGGCATGAACTCTTACCTATATATATGTATATATATATATATGACTTTCTATGAAGGTAAAAGCCAGTCTTGTCTACCTACAAATGTGATGCCTTATTTTGCTGACAGAGTCGATCACTGCAGAGATTTATGATAAAAGAGGGTCAAAAGAGAAAAAGCAATGTATTTTGAACACTGCTTTTATGCTGTTTCCAGTATTTATTGGAGCAAGAAAGACCCTCATTAAACCAGCATTTTTTTTGTTGATTTTGGATTATGGACAGGGATCTATGTCTAAACAGAAGGGTCACACATAGCAGCCAAGGGGCTATAAAACATCTGGAATCCATGAGCCTGGTGCCTGGCCTTACTGAAAGGTGAAGAGTGATGAATTTAATTTTTGTGAGGGATCTTTCATTCTCGATTGTGGCACACAGCATTCCCTGGGGGTGTTTCTTCACCGCAGCCATATAACTGCTACTAAAAGTTATCCCTCAGCTGGGAGCAAGGGAATACAAAGTATTGCTATGCAGTCTGTTTCTAAACACCAAGAGAGATGAAAGGAAATTAGGATAGTTTCCCTTTGGTGGCCATTTCATATGCTAAAGTTTACCTCAGCATCCAAATTGGGAAGGCATTATGTTGGTAGACGGACAGACAAGTTATTGGCAGCAGATGGGTGCTGGAATGAACACCAGCAGCAACTCTGAGAGCTCGGTGGAGATACAGAACTCTGAGTGCTACATTTGCAGCTGACTGGTACTATGAGAAAGAGAGGTAGTTATTATGGCTGCAAGTGTTTAAAAACAGCCTTCACGGAGCTCTAAGTGAGAAATGGGAACATGTGTTACTACATTGTGTTTCCAAGACCTTTATACTTGTCACAAAACCAATCCACATCTCACACACATTTTAAAACAATTGCTACTTCCTTACAGTGGGCTCTTTCGATGATGGAGGGGCAGGCAGCAACTCAAAACCTGAAGGTTACAACCTGATTAGACAGAGGCATGCAAATATAACCAATTCCTCCAATTCATCTGGGATCCAGCAGTCAGATGAAGGGGAACAAATGTTATTTCCACAGTCAGGACACGCCAGCAGACTCTGGAGGAAATACTGCCACCATACAGATTAGCACATTGGGCCACTGTGCCACTTTTACTAGGAACCAAAATGGAAATCTTTTCTGTAGTTCTTGCATTGTTACTGTGTTTCATGACCTTGTTGCAATAAACATTTTAGACAGTGGAATGAAGCTGACTGTACACTACTGCATAAACAAGACCAAGTTATCCTTCAGAAAAAATGGTATCGGTTTTACACATACAGAGCAGGAACAGAAAAAGAAACACAATGGAAAAATAGACAAGGAAGAATATGCTTCACATTAAGACAGTTGCATCCAGAGAATCTGAAAGAAACCAGCTTTTTTTCCTGAACTTATTCTAACCCCACTCCCCATATCTAATTTTCTCCTCCATAAGGGGCATATGAAGTTTTGCACTTTTTTTGCACAATTCTTGAAAAATACATATACCCAACTATGAGTATTTAATCAGCTATTGTGTTTCAGACACAGATGCTGAGCTATGTCTAAATGAAAGACAAATTAGTTTCCTGTTAGCAAGTGGTCACCAACAGCCACCTACTTTGCACATTCAGCACATTTTAATTATTCTGTTTTAAAAAATTGATTGATTTTCTCCCTCCAATCAAATACAGGACCTCTGTTGGCATAAATGCATTTTGTTGCATTTTTGCTTCTTTTCTCACTTAGCAAGTATCACAGTTCAACATAACCATTACATTCAGGGTATCTTCCTCTTGTTTCAGACTTCAAAGACCTCCACAAACCCCCATTACCTTCATTCCTTTGTTCTAAGCATCCTTAAGAGAGATTTTAAAAGCCCATAATGGTGAGCAGCACATAAAGTTCCACTTTAAAATCCAGATGCTTGTAGGTCTTGCTTGATGACAGTGAAATTAATTATATGCCGCTTCTTTCTGTTCCCTAACCAGCTTCCTTCTTTCCATAGCTTTCAAATACACGATTCATTTTATTAATTATACAACTACTGCCTTCTCCCTACTTGTAAAATTGACTTTTTAACAAGGTGAGGGGAAAACCACATCAGACTCAATGCTGTGCTTGAGAATCCTTGCTCATTAGCACCTTTCTACCCCATGGACCCTGAAACATGAAGATCCAAGGCATTGCCAGATAAAGAATTAAATGTTATGATCAAGAGGGTGGACAGTATAGATAGGACATTCAATTGCAAAACTCATTGCAGTGTTGTCAACTATCTGCGTTTTTCATCACTCGGATGCTGTGCTCAATGTGTTGTGATGGATGACCAAAGTTTCAAAGGTTTACTGTGTTTGGTTCAAGTATCCTGAACGATCTTCAGCAATTATCCCATCCTTAATGAGAGCAGAGTAGAATAACTTGCAGTACCTGACCTAGCTTAGGTGCCAGAAGCAACAAAGCTACGGCATTAGGAGCCCAGCATAGACTATTACTTAACCCTACTTTTCAAGTGTGTTTTGCAACTAAAATCAAACCCTGTTACCATGACTAAACTGCTGCAGTTCCCCACTTAACTAGCTTGAAGGAAGCCTCAGCTGTTACTGATGTGCAGATACACCCTTAGTCTTAGAGGCTAAGGCAACAGAAAGAGATAGTCTTGTGCATCCTTGAGTATCAATTGGCCATATACAGACTTTGGCTTAAAAAGTTCCCTTTTGCATTACCGTTGTTTGCAGTTCTCTTCACAGTGCCTCAGCACTGGCTAGAGTGACTGTGTTGAGTTCATCTTCACTGCTGTGTATGTCCGCAAAGGCAGACAAGACGACTAAAGGTTCTTCAAACACACATGCTGAGGGCAGTTATAAAAGTCAGTTATAAAACAGTGAGATAAGGACAAACATATTGGAGTGTTCACCATGGTACCCTCTCCACTTTCATCAAGGATAATCACAAAAAGAGTAAAGAACAGCAAAAATGCAGCAGCCTTTTAGCAGGGCTGTTTCATATTCAGATCCACTAATTTGAAATAAAATCATCACCACATTATCTTGCAGCAGACAAACGCAGCATGAAGGGCACAGGCAAGTGAACAAAACTTCTTGATCTTAGCATCTGAATGCATTTATCTAGTACATAAAGTTGTTGGCATAGATCTCTTTGAAACTGTACAAAAGCTCAGTACAGCCATAGCTCAACGAGAGGGAGGTGTTCTGTGTCCTCTCCTCTGTGTGCATGCTGCTATGTACAGTATGAGTGTGATTAATACATATTAATTCAGAATCCTAAACTTTCCACTTGTATTGCAGGCCATCTCCTGCCCCACAGGGTGAATCCCATTGAATAACATTGAGTTCCTACAAAAAGACATTATTTTCCTCCTGTCCAGGTGGAACAGTAAGGCCCCAGCACGAAAATCATGGTCCAGCTGGCTTCAGCAAGAGCATGATTTCACACCATGACTGTATGTGTATAGATACGCGCACACATGTCCACACATTCATTCTGTACATTTACAAAGGTACACATACATTTTTACATTCTTTGGTGGCAAAATAATAACAAAAAACCCCCAACAAACCACAGGGTTGCACAGACTGTGCATCTTTGCTTAATGAATCTACTTCAGGAAAATTGGTGTTGCTGTAACAGGGGTTATTTTGCCTCTTTAAGGACTGTTCCTCGCATTGACAAAATGCCATACATTTACAATGACTAAAACAGGGCACAAGGAAAGCCAACGTAAACACAGCTCACATAATGACAGCTAACTCAGAGAGAGCCCCCTCCTACCCACATCAACACACCACGAGAAGAAGAAGCCGTATGCTTCCAACTACAAGCACCCAAATGCTTCCTCAGTTACTGTCCGGATGTTGTGCTGAGCTGCAGAACACCCTTCTTCTGCCCTGGCTGGGGGGGGTTGCTTTTTGTTGCTTATTAAAATCGCACTATCGGAGGACAGGATGTTGGGAGCAGCAGAGGAGGCTGGCAAGTGAATGCCTCACCAAAGGGTTGTCAGCCTATGTGCTTCAGATGAATGGCTCTTGTCGCCACCTCTGGGACATCAAACCTGCATCTCAGAGGTGCTGATGAGGCCCAGTGCTTTGGCTTCTTCTGGTGTTAGTCCACTCTTTAGTGTCCTTCTCACTGGATAGTCGTAAAGTTCCAAAAGCAGGCAACAACAGCAACAGCAACAACAAAAATCCAAAGAAAATGCAAACAATTAGAAGTGATAATTACATGAAGACTTTCAGCTGAAAAAAAACCTGTTAACATGCAAGCTGAGTCATATCAAAAGTTGCTGTGTGCTCAGGGCCCCAAGATCAGAAACACTGAATAATGCCCTGTGCCAAATCCATGGGAGCATCAAATACCCAGCAACTCAAATCAGGCAAAAAGACATTTGTCATTTGACATGTAGTCAACAAAAACTTTTAAGGAATTTTAGGATTTTTTTTATCCGAAATTGTATCAAGTGATTTTCAGTCTACAGAAAGGATCATCTGCCTTATTATTTTATAGTTTCATAAAGATTTTTTAAAGAGGTTTTGGATCTCTATAGGGCTCAATTGAATTTACACTATAAAATCCTACATGAGCCTTTACAAGTGTAAAAAAACCCAACCCACCCAGAAGTTAAAAGGTTAAAAATGTGGCTACTTTACAGTCAATTCAAATAATTAAAACTACTGTCTTCATACACACTTCCCTTTCTCCTGTAATGCTCCCCCACCCTAGACCCATTTGGGTCATCTTTGCCGTTAATAGTCTGGAGCATTTTAGTTGAATCTAAATGATAAATCTAGGACTAAATCTCATTTCTTAAATTTTCTATGAAGTGTTCTGACTTCATAGCCCTGACATAAAACTTTTAAATTTTCTGATAGCCTTTTTTATTCAGAAACAAGTGACTATGTGACTGCATACACTGAGCATTAGCGTCCTCCTAGTTTTACTGGTGCCATGATTTTCAGGTGGATGGGCTTAATGGACATAAATGGGGTGTTCACTCCACACTTTGATGTTCCTCAGGTACAAAACGCACATTCAGAAGTTTAAGCTGCATGCAAAGCATAAACAACAAATCTATGTTGAAAAAAATATATCCAGAGCCCCAAAATAATCAAATCTAGAGGAAACTAGCAGAGAAACCAACTGCAAACAGTGGTTAAGGACTTCTTGCATTGCTATCATCTAGCAAAATTAAGACCACAAACTTATTGAGATACTCAGTCCATGTAGCTGAAACTGGGTGGTCACACTCAAGGGTCTAGCAGGAGTGAGAGGAGGGAATGGTCAGTGTCAGAGGATAAGAGAAGGAAAATATGGCACGGTTGAACATTTGATACCATGCAGGTAGAACAAACGTGATCTATGTTTGATAGTCAAACCGCTTTCATCAGTGACTAAGGTTAATCAAATAAGCTGAGTGTGCCACATGTGTAACTGTTCCTCCTTATCAAACACTTACTTGAAAGTTTTTCTTCAAAGCTCACTCCTTTTTCCTTCAGCATTTGCACACTTATTAATCACCGCTAGGAGTCTGCATGGCAGCCTTTTATAATACCCACTTTTTCCTACAAAACTGATCAGCAACACCTTCCAAGTTTAACAAAGCTTAGCTTAAAGCAGTACAAGGTGAAATGCAACTGATAAAGGTGAGATTAAGAAACACAAAAAGTACTACCAGAACAGCAACATATTTAAATAAATGCTCCGGTGTCCATGGTGTGGAATACCCAACATGGACTGTTTAGTCAGTCCTCAACACTGGCACACTTTTATACTGCTCAGATTTGATACCCAAATGTCCACGGTGGCAAATGTTAATTTCTAGACATGAGCTAGGAAATGTCTTTGGGTCTTAAAGTATCAGTGAATCACTCAATGCTTATTTCTATATCAAAATGAACAATATCAGGAGTGAAAGAACAAATCCAAGAAAGCTGCAATTGAAATATTTCTGTCTTACTAAAAGCAAAGACTTCCCCATGCAGCTCACCCACTTAGCTGCCTGCACTTTCTCTCCCCTGAACATTTTTTTTTTTTTTCTGTACCCTCTACCACATGCAGACAAACACAGACCATAGCTAGCTTGGCCACCAGGTAGCAGAGTCATGTTAAATAAATACGTGTACAGGAGACTGAACTTTCACTGGATGACTCTCTAGATGACATTACACCTTCTCACTGCAGGCAAATGTGAACTGGAAAACCAAATGCAGAACAAATCTCCACATTTCAGACACTTTTGCAGAAGTTTCAAATCGAACATATTCGTGGCTGCTCTCACACACATCCCCAGCTCTCTGGGACCACAATCCCTCATATTCGCAAACGCAGAACAATCACCACTGTAAAACAAAGTTATTTTTCTTGTCAGATGGTAAGACAGGCAGAGTGAGGGAAAGCAATCGCTAATCCTGTTTGCAAACATTTAACAGGAACTGGGGTGCTCTGCTAACACTGATCATGTACTGGAATAAGCAAAATTTAGGTCTTATTTATGACAATGTAATTCTGGAATGGCCTTCTTTAGGTCAGTGCAATTATTACTGCACAAATATCTGGGCTGAGACTTTGTCTAGCAACTGAAAGGGAAATGTGTGCCTCTAACTCCCACCAAGCAGTATACAGTTGTCTAAATTCCTCCATCATCCCGAGTGACAGGATTACTAGTTTACTAGGAAAAGCCAAATGGATTTATGAGAACATACAGGCCTATTTGAAGAAAATTAGAGGAGTTTATATTCAGAAGTCACAGTCAGGAGTTAAAATATCATGGTAGAAACCATCTTCATGGCCAAATGAGGAAGAAAACTAAGAAGTCTTCTTTACATAAGCAAGGTTTCTCTTTGAATCTCCAGATGCGTACCCATCAAACATATGAAAATCTTAGTCTGAGGATCTCGTCTATTAACCCTTGGATGACTGAAAAAAAGAAATACTGTATGCAGCATGTGACAAGTGCCCTGTTCTGGGTTTTCTGCATGACTCGCACAACAGAGTCAAACCTCAGGTATGGACTTTTTGTGCCACTGAAAAACAAGTAGGAATGACGATGCTCAATGGATTGCATGGACGTACACAGCTGTAATTAAACAAAACAATCCCCCTGCATCCCTCAGCTGATTGTTCTAACTTATCTCTGCTGTCTTGTAATACAGAGAAAGATAGCTTCAATTTAAGATATGCCAGTAACCTAAGCTTTCAAGGCCAGCAGTTAGAAGAAAAGACCTCCAAGCAATGCAGGTCTTTGGTGGTCATAACAGATTGTCAAGAAAATAGTTATTAAAAAGCAAAGATGTGAAGAATCTTTTCACTGATGGACGCTGACTTGTATAAACTAAGCATGTAGGGCCAAATACTGCAAAGTGCTGTGACTACTGGCAAGATTAAAGCTGTCCACCATCAACAGGCAACCAGGATAACAGCTGACAGCATCATGGTCGAGACTCAGATAAGTGAATTCTTGTCCCTGCAATGCAACAGGCCAGTCTGACACCGATGAGTCCACCTGTAGTTTGAAGGAATTTGTATTTAGGGAGATGAAAGTGGCCTGATAAAGGGGCCTTTCATGTAAAAATTACATGTAATAAGTGAAAATTACTTACAGTAAATTCCCTCATTTGAAGATACAGTGGATGGATGCATATGAGTCACACAGGAACAAATTCCAGCCTCACCATTCTCTGCACTGGCTTGTGAACTATGGAGGTTTGTGAGTGATGAAGCCAGGAGAAAGCTGAGTTATTGACAGGAGCAGGGACTGCTCTGGGAGGTGGGTGAACCTTATCTTAACATGCTGTTAAACAGATATCCTCAGACATTTGTCTATGTCCTCACAAAGCACTTGGTAGGGTTCCTCTACCTTAGGAAAGCTCATGAACACATTCAGTCATCAAAACTGAATACAGAGAGGTATTTCCCTTCCATGTTTTACAGGCATTGCAAAATTACATTTCTCAAACTAGATTTTCACTCTCCCCTCTTCACTGAACTCTGTCGTGTCTCTAACTGTACTAGACGTATCTTGGCTTGTAAAAGTCTTGGCCTGATTCAGATCACATTAAACTGAGTTATGGAATGCATTTTGGAGGCAGTGACAATAAAAATAAGACTTTCAAGTGACCTTCTAGGTTCTTGAAGCAATTTTTAAAACATTTGCTAAAGAAACATAACATAGAGAGAAAATAACTTTACTCTGGTCACAAGCAAGGCCTGCTGAGATCCCATAACCAAGAAACTAAATGTTGTTTTTCTGGGGTCAGAGGGTGTGATATTTTTTGCTAATCAGGAAATCTAGAATTTTATTTGATATCCTGGCAGAATGCAGTGTGCTTATGATGAACTTGATGAATTTGACTCTGCCTATTGGGTCAAAATCTACACAGATACATAGCCCTCACAATACATTGGGAGTGATTTAAAAAAAGAGTAATTCCCTACCTGTGGCTTTGACAGAGAATAAAATTATCTAGAGTTTGATTTTCTTTTTAAAAAGCAGATAATGTTCCTAATTTCCCTTTCCTTATTTTTTTTATTTTATTTTTTTTAATAAAGATTCCACGAACAGTAAAGATCAGTCTGGCTGGCGCTGTTTATTCTTGCATTTGCAATGTTTTTTGACACGTGTGTCTCCACTTGTATGGATGAGTCACTTGAAATGCAGAAGAGATATGACCACTCTCCTGCTCAAGAAGTCACAGTATTAGTGTCATTCCTATTACAAAGGTGTGGCAGACACAGCTTTCTTTTGGTACCAGCTGCAAAGGTAATGCAGCTGCTAGCTGATGACTTAGAATGAAGAAAATTCCAGGTGGCTAAGACTTACACAGCAAGGACAGCAGGAAGGGCAGATTATGAGAGGCCGTACAGGCTAGTTCCATCATTTCATTTAATTTCATATATCCTAGTTTTATTTTCTGTTACCTACCCACACCCAGCTTGCACAGTCTATTTTCTCATATATTTACAGTTAACATATTCTCTTGGACTTCAATGAATCCAGCTATGGCAATTTTCAACTCAAAAATTCAATCCAGTCTTGCTCATATTCTCTTATTTTAATCCTTTTCTGCATTTGTGTTTTTATGTCACTATTGCTCTAAGTTGTACTTATGTTTAATTATGCATATATCATTGCTTAATGCAAATAGGCCTAAATGCTTAATAAAAGTACTAAAACATTACATGTAGATATTTTCTTACAGGGATTTGTAGGTGAATTTTTGGACTTTAGCGTGCACTTCTCTGAGGAAGCACAGTCAGCTGAAATGTGGTCTTTGTCTGGGTCAGCTACATAGAAAGCTCCAATAAACGATGTATAATTACTTATTACTGCCCTGCAGCTTTGCTTTGAGTCCTGTCCACACTTCATAGATGGCACAAGTCTCTGTAACACGAAACTCTGTAGTTCACAACCATTTCAGGTGTAACTTATGGTGGCTGTGACAGAAAGAGTCGTCTAGCAGTGGAAGACGACAAAGTAGCATTTGGTAAGGGAAGTTTAACTTGTGTTTCATCTCCAGGTGGTTTATATCCCAGGTGTTATAGAGAACAAAAAAATAACATTGCTTTAGAGAATCTGGGCTGCGTGAAGAACATACGAGTTTTAAAGTAATATTTAATGTGTAGCTGAAACTGTTAAATTTTCCAACTTTATGTATTTCACAGATTGTCATTTACATAGTTCCAACAGTAAAGCAAAAAAGATTTAACTCCTTCTTTGAAAGCCTTCTATGAAAAAGAAAACCCTATTTTTCAGGACTTCTGTGAATTCCACTATAAAACGTTACTACTAAAAGTAATCCTGCTGCCATCTCTTTCATAATTTCTCCCACTTAACTTTATCAGTCAGAAGTGATTCCACTATTAACAGGTAAGGCATCAAGAGTGTAGAGCTTGCCAACAACTGAGTCTGCATGTAAGCACTATATGCTATTTTCAAGACCAGACTATACATTAACAATGCACAGGACAAAAAAAGGCAGATAGGATACAGAAAGTAAGCCGCCTAACACAAGTGTTTTGAGCATGCATCCTTTACATTCCATTTGAAATTTTAAAATGACCCTCCAAGGGGGTAGCTCAGGTTTATGAACATAGAGCTGTCTGTTGGAGAGTGACCCAGCAGAGGAGTGGGTCCATGTTTGAACACTCGGGCTCTATGGACAGCAACTTAATTATCTCCACTGGGAATCTGTGCTGGGAAATAAAACAGTAAAAGGCATCATCTCTATGAGTCATCAGATTAAAAATAATTATGATCAAAATAATATTGTAATTATGCTAATCAGGTAGTGTTATACTGCCTACAGGAGGCCATATATATATATATATAACATAGTAATGGGGCAAGATAAATTCCGAATAGCTCTGTGTGAAACATTTTTGTCCATCTTCTAAGACAGACTTCCCTCCAAACAGGTTTGACACTCGCATCTAAGTGTAGTCAAATTCCTGCCTTTACAGATCCTTGTGCTAAACTCCTTCATGGCAGCAGAGGGCTCTCCTTGGCAGCTGTGATATCGCGATGCTCTTCTGGAATGCCACATAAGAGATCGCTTTTGTTGCTGTATTTCTTTTGTAAAGCAACTTGAAAAGCAGACCTGTACTTCCCTGTCTTTTCTCACTCTCAAATGAAGCGCTTTCCATAACAACTCTGTGACTTGTCAGCCAGCAACTCACTGCTGCTGATTTCTTGCTCAGATGCTGAAAATAATCATCATCTTTCAGGAAGGAAGGATGATGTAAATAAGGAGTAAATTACTGACCACTGATAAACTTGAAAACCACTTCAATATGAGAATAAACCAAACATAATACATATCCTATCAACTTAGGGCTAACTGTGTGCAACTTAACCATACATATTTTTTTAATACTTACAACTTATATATCCCACTTTTGGGAATGAATCCTGTGCCAAGGATTCAAAACCCTTGAAATATACCTTTAAAATATGCCAACTAAAATGACAACAGAGGTTAATGTCGATGAATTCACCGATGCAGTGAATGGAAAACTGGCCAAAGTGAAAACAACTACTTGTATCTCTTGCAAGATGCAAACAAGATGCAAACAAATGAGGTAAAATGAGTTTTTTTCTACAGAACTTCAGTTGAAAAAGTACCAAAAGTGTATACCGTAACAGAAGTATTTATCTAGAAAATGTCAATACCAATATTCTGTGACTTGGGAACATGATCAGCTTTATCTCTTATGCACACTGACATCACTTGCTCTTTATCAGCTGCTCATGTCCTGTCAGTTTCTCCCACATTACCTCCTGCTTGTTCTTTCCTGCAATAAAGAAAACACCATTTGGCCAAGAAGAGATGGCCAGAGAAATTCCAGCACTTGTAAATCCTTGTCTGGAAGCCCATGGCAAGCTGCAGAGCACTCCCTCTTTTTGGTTCTCCCAGCGCTGGAGACACAGCAGAAGAAAATGCCAGTGGTCTGCCTACACTGTAGGATCCTGATGGAACACAGGCCTCACCTGCTACCAGGATGCACTCTGCTAAGAGCAAACCCTGAGCAGTGGCTACCTCTTCCTCCACAGAGCAGCGTGTCTGGTGGGCATTTAATCCCATGAGGTGACAGCCACTTTAAAATGACTAAGGGCAACCCATAACAGCAGCAGTTTATTTCCCTGTACCTACACAATGTCCTCTGTGCTTGGGTAATGTAACATACATGTGCATGTGAATGTCTGTGTAGTGGTCAACATCTCTGTCTTCCACCTGTGTACTGAAATAAACAGGGAGAAAAGATACCTATTC
This sequence comes from Falco rusticolus, assembly GCF_015220075.1. NCBI lineage: Eukaryota > Metazoa > Chordata > Aves > Falconiformes > Falconidae > Falco > Falco rusticolus. The sequence continues at coordinate 76,866,266 of NC_051189.1, forward strand.
TTTGTAAACATGCCATATTTAATTCTGACTTCTCAGATCAATGCAATGACTTTTCACCTTTTTCTCAGTTGCTGTATTAAAACAATGCTGCTCAATTTTGAGCAAATACTAGATTCCACAGTATCTCTAAATACCAGTACTGGAATCCAATGCAAAGTTAAGGAATATACTTAATGGTGCAGGCTGGGTTAATTTTATATCTGACTTTCCTTATATAAAAAATAAAACTGTTTCAAGCACAAAGTTTAAGGATATCAATCCCAAAACAAATAACTTGTATCAGAATGAAACTCATTACAGAAGTGACTCATAGATTCCTCTAAAACAGCGACTGAAAAATGAAGTTAAGCATCTTTTACTAGCAATTTTTTTTTTAGTAATTTTTAGACCAAACTTTCAAAAAATCTTTTGTTTTGACAGCTAGATGATGTAGAACTGTACAGAATGATGGCAATTTCACTTTCACAGTGCTAGGACCAGGCAAACGCTCTAGAACAAACTTCAGACATGAAAGGTACACTTTGAAACTCATGGAGACTGCCAACAAAACACATACACAGGTACTATATATTTGAACAGTTAAAAAGCAGGATGTCTATCCCTGTCTGTCAAGATCAGTTACCTTTAAAGAAAGCTATAAATACAAATGTAATACACATTGTAAAGCAGAAACTGAACAATCATAAATAAATGCATACCTATTTAGAAATGGTATTAATATCAACAATCACAATTATATATGTCACCAATTACAACTGAAAAAAACTGAAAAAATGGAACCAGCTATTCATCCTTACATTTCAAATAAATACACTGATTTACAACTATTAAAACTCATGGTGAGACCTATAGGTTACTCAACTAATCCTGCCTCTCCTGTTTATTCTCCTACAGCTGTTGATGCTGGCCTCTGGCACAGATGAGATATGGGACTATGCGGGCCTCACCCTGATCAGGTATATAAATTTATACAGTTTACTGTGGTCAGTTGTATTTATAAATCATTCATTAAGTACTGTTAATTTTTATTTTATTTTTTATTTATTTTTTAATATTTTTAATAATAGATTTAATATTAATTTAATATTTCAAATATTTTATTATTTTTTATTTATTGTAGATCACGGAGTTTAGTTCTGTCATTTTTGCAAAGATCTTGCCATCCTAAGGATGAAAGATTGTATTACGTAAAAGGCATCCAAAAGACATTAGCTATCTCGGCATCTAATGGAGATAACCTTCCAGCTGCCAGAGTTTTAAGTGCTTTATCTCAAGTTCTGTTTTCATTCAATCATTAGATTTTTATTAACTGGGTATTGACCTTCTGAAGGCTCTGTACTTTGTGTGAGGATAAACACACTTTGATACTGAATACCATCAGTGATACATTCACTTTTTCAAAATGCAAAGAATTGTTGCTAAATGTGCACCACTAACTAGTTGACCATGCCCCCTCCTCTAACTCCTGATAGGACCCAGTTACTCAAATCCCAAATAATTAGTTGCAAATTCTAAGTGAAGTTGCTTGCCTTTAAAGCATTTTATATAGACTTCTTCTTGTAAGGTTTTTATTTTTTTAAAAGCATAATTTCCATTAACTCCTGCTTTTAGTCAGGCTATAAATACCAGAAGAACAGTCTCCCTCCTGGTATTTTGGCACTTCGGTATCTTTTCATAGCCAGAAAAAGTAAGCGGAGAAACATGAAAATGAAAAATAATGAAAAAACAAAGAAAAGAAGAAGAAAAAGTTAACTGAAGCACCCTGTGAATGCCAAACAACAACTACACACCTTTGGATTCAGTCTCCCATCTAGTATTTTGTTTGCTTACAAACATGTTTATTCCAAAGCAGCATTGCATGCCTTCCTAAAACTTGTCTAAAGTTTGTCTCCACGCCTGGACCTTTGGGAGAGCTCTTTCCCATGTTTTGGTACCTGATGGCAGTGTGCCAACTCCTATTTCACTTTTTCTGAAGGTGGAATTTAGCATGAAATACCTGACCTAGGATGTTCTGTAGTTAAATTTAATCCATTGGCCCTGAGTTTATTTGTCTAAAATTCAGGTAATCTCCACTCAATTTCTATCTCCTCCACAGTCCACTCACACGAGGCTGACAGATTACTTGGGTGGTGCCTCAGATCCATTTCTGCATAATGACTGTAAGAATTTTTTACTCCCCACAAGTCATTATGCAAATAAATCAATAAATCCTTATTAGATGTTTCCATATCTCAAGGGTCAATCACAGGGTATATTACTTGACTAACATGTGATTCCAAAGCCTACAATAAGGCATTATCATGTCTCTCTCTCTTTTTTAAACATTACAAATAATTTGGATCAAGTTTTCTCATTTGAATACTCAATTAAATTATGATTCAATTATTACCTGCTCCAGACCCATTTCTCTAACTTAAATCTAAAGCTTATTTTAAATTTTAATAAATTATGAGAGAAATAGGACTGCACAGAGAGACACTGAGCTAAAATGATGTGAATGAAAACAAGCCTCTCTGTGGTGTCTCCAGCAGAACCCAAGGCAACCACCACTCTGCTACTCACCATCAAGTATTGGCCACACCTGGGCCCTACATTATGGTTTACTGTTCAGGGTCAGCTAAAGATCCAGACGCAAACAGTGCTGTAGAGTCAAGCCATCATTAAAGAGCTGCTTCCTTGGTGCAATTACCTGGAATTACTTGTTGGCAAGACTGTATCGGGATTCCCACCCTTTGACCACTGCCTTGACTTCAGGGAGCCAGGAGACACATTTTGAAGCATGAAGGTTGCTAACACTAACAATTCATACAGAAGGAGGAAGGTACTTGCAGGTCAATGCTCTAGCCTTAAGGTAATTGGTAGTCAGCTGATCTAGTTTTACTACCTGTGGCTTAATCAGCATTCAAACAAATCCTTAGGACTTTCTCTTGGTCCTTTGATTTCAGAGCCCTGCCATGGCCATTCACAGAGGTCAGGAATCAAACCTGTTTGAGCAGCATTTCCAAGTATTGCTCTGTGTATACCAGAATTAGTGCAAATACCTTCCATATGCTTAGTCATGACTATTAAATTGGAGTGTGATTTTTCATGATGCTGACTCATGGGAATCATACAATTCTGTGACAGATCTATCCAGGTCCATGAGGGCAACACAGAGATTGCACCTCCATAAGAGTCTAATCCTGAGAGAATTGATTTTATGTTAGGGGATGGATGTTTTAAATAAACATCCAGGACAAGAAGGAAAACAGCATTATCTTCCTGTTTGTCTATTATCAAGTTTGGGAGGGGGGAGTCTTTAATTAAATGTACTTCAGTAAAATTTTTATCTTATAGATGCTGCTGCTAGTTTCATGTGTCTTCTGTTGCCTCAAAGCTGCAGGGGCTGTAAAACCTATTTTTCTTCTCCTCTGGTTTGAAGCAACTGGCACAGGCTGGTTCGTCATGCTGTCAAAAGCTCATCTAGTAAGAGGATTTTATAAGCAGCCCTATTCTTTATATAATTTCTTCTCTTACCTCACACTTCATGTAATCTTCAGAACAAACTCTGTTTATCTCTGTTACATTATTTTTTAAATTCATCTCGCTGTATTAAATCACCTTCTTTCTTGACTGTTTTTGTTAAATCTCAGTGGCATCTCATAGAGAGAGTATTTATTTCCCCAAATGCACTGGTGCAATGCTCGTAACACTGTTCTGTAAGCCGCTAAAATTAACTTCAACAATTGTATTAATTGAAATTTGGACTATCGAAAAACTTCTTTATCCCCATTTTCCTTTGCACTCATTTTTTGTTATGGCATCATTTGTGAAGGTCATCCTAACCTTATGGGAGAACCAGACAATCCAAATTATATTATTCTTTATTTCCTTGCTTTTGAACAGCTCCCCATAATGTTATAAAAACCTTTCTCACAGAAAGCTGCCCTCAGTCTTCAAGAACAGAAACATCATATTTTTAACCCAATTTGTATTTCATGCCTTTAAAATATGCTGAACTGACATCTCTAGAGGCTGGGGTTTGTTGTTTACACACAGAATAAGGGCATCAGAGAGAAAAAAAACACCAGCAGAAGTTTCCCATGGCAACTTGCCTTGAATCTATCTTTGAATAACCACCTCAAGGGGTGACAGAGCATTTCAGTTTCTGTGGCTCATTCAATCCTGTGGCTTTCTGATGAGGCTTCTAATGAACAAACACAACCGTAATTTTGTTTTCTCACATAATATACCACTCCAGTATGTCTGGTAGGCAGGTCACTGAACACCCACCATGGGGCAATTACTTCCAGTTGGTTACTGTACTTCATAATGTCAAATCTGATCCTAAAAACCTCCACGGTGGAAAAGGCTAGAACAGAATTAAGTTCTTTCTCTGCAGATCATCACACGAACTCAGCTGTTATGCACTTACCATGTACCTTAGCTTTCTGTGATTCTTCCTATCTTCAACCAACACACACAGACGTTTCCATCTGTCTTTTGTTGAATGACTCACTGTCTTATTCCTCCTCCCAATTTATAATTCTGCTCATTACTCTGAGAGTTCAAACTCTTCTGTGTCATTAAGATTTAACTAAGCTCTCTGCATACCAGATACAGTCATGCTGCTGTTACAAAAGGTAAAACGGTTCAAATGAACAGGTCAAATCATCTCATTTTACCATTACAAATATTTCTTGACTTTAACTTAACCTTTTCCATATTCCTGTTTCTGTTTTCCCCTAGTTACAAGTGACTTGAATATCACTTGCTTTTTACCTCACATTTTTCTGTCTTTTTTATGGCAAAAAAATCCCTTGTCCATGAGAATCTTCTACCTGAATCACAGGAAATATTTACAGTGCAATTGCATATATTTCTTTTGGGTTTCTGATTTTGCTAAAAACATGTATCTCAGCTCAGGTTCACTGAAATCTTTGCTGAATGCTAAGTAAGCCTGATAAGATTTTCAGTTCTGCACTGAAAGCAATGAGACATATGCAGCATGATGCACAGTGAAAATAATTCCTTTCAACTGAGTTTTGCTTTGATGTCCACGAATAGATTGAATACCAAGCTTATGGCAAAAGTCAAGGGGTATGTATGGGAGCCTGAAGACTGAAGGTGGTGAACCACCCATCAGATAATAGGGTCTCTTTGCTCTGCAGATAATAAATATCATAGTGTCTGCTGACCTAAATCATTGAAGTATGCTAAAAATCCATTTTCTAATAGGACCTGTGTTATACCTCTACCTGAAAGATCTGCTCATTTAACTCACATCACGCATTCATAAGGGTTGGTCTCTGTTCTTTCCTGGAGGTGCTGTATTATCAGTCCGGCTAAGTGTGTTTTAGAGCTAAACTACATCATTCATTCATCATCCAGTATATTGACTATCTATCAGAGTGAAACAGTTCAGTTAAGATAGTCTCCTTTCACACTTCCTTTCAGCACATGTCAGCTGAAAGGGATGCTAAGCTACTGAACTTTATGTTTGTTTTGAAACTGCCTTTTAATCCACTTAAGAGTCTCACCCAGATCTTGAAGAACAAACAAGCAAAAGAGCTGGATTCTATCATGATTAATTACAATGGAAATTAGTCCCATCCTAAACATTTACTGAATGCTTAATCCCTGTTAATGTTTTTACTGAATATAAAAGCCAGCTCCATGGAAAAATATACAGTATTTTTATTATCATTATCCCGTTTTGTTTTTTTTTTTTCTGGCAGCAAGTGCTTTCTTGGGAAAAAGGTACCTGGTAACAAGCAGAAATAAGATTTTTTGGTGTATGTGCATGAAGGTAGTGATGCTAACAGAGGTAATATTTTAGCATGGGATAAACCATGGAAGTAGTCAAACATACAGGAGGTTTATTTGATATGCACAAGCCAACTAGGGCAGTCAGCACGTGCAGAACACCAGAACTGTGTGGGCTAGTGGGTAGCAGCAGCAGGTGATGCCACAGAGGTAAGGCACAGTGTATGACAAAGACAGACAATCCAGTGTCAGCTCATTTTCTTTGCTTAGTCTGGCTCATCTAACCAGAGTGTCCACTTTTCTTTTGCTCTTGCCACATGCAGAAGTTCCTTTCTTAGCATGTTGAGAAAAGTGAATATGCTTTCAGCACATGCTAGTTTATAGCAATCACTGCTTATACTAAATGTTTTTGATCACTCACTGTATTAGAACAAGTCCACAAAAAAGAAAATCTGTGTGTTTTTTCACTCACTGTTGTTGTCTCCTCTTTGTCCTAACTTCCCAGAAATGCTAAAAAGATGGATGGAAAGGTAGTCAAAAAGCCATATATAGTGAATGACATTAAACACTACAAGCTTATGTTCTTTGGGTACTTATCCTTCTCATAGTAATCACAATAGTTTTTGCACATAAGGAAAAATAAAAACCTAACCAGAAAGATCATCACCACTTAAACACTGTATTTACTAAAGCATGAAATCAAAACTCGGGTACTGTAGCTCAGTCCTGTGGCCACACTACATCGTTGAAAGACCACCTTATAGATGTGCTACCTTTTCTTCCCAGTGGAAGTTAAGCTCCTCTATAACCACCTTGCAGCCAAGCAGCAGCAGACATTTTGTTTTCAGGGCTGTGGAAGGATAGTACACAGCACGAGAAAGAAAGATTTTAAAAGGTGAAATATCTCAAACTACTTTTTGCTTTATGAATAAATTCAGCTACAGAAACAGCTATTAATCTTTATGTCAGTTCACAGTACCTTATAGCATTTTAAGCAGTCTCCATTTGAGGTCCTGATCTGACTTCTCTAGTTATGAATAAGTACTGTCATCAGCTCTAAAGCACCATAAACCATTCTTCTTCTCTTACTGCTAAGGACATTTCAAGTTCTGTAGAAGACAGTCACCCACTGCATACAACATCATTTAAGCAATAGTAAGAGGAGTTCATACCAATTGTAAACATACACTCAAGCTACTACGAACTACCAATACATGTCTGCGTGCTAAAGGCCTGGTTCCTACACCCATACATATAAATATTTGACCATACGCTTGTTTTGAGAAATTTAATAGTTGTATACTCACATGACTTCCTATTTGCTCGTGACCGCTTCCTCTCTCTAGGCACTGCTCGCTGGCTTGGCACTTGGGTGGCAGACTTTACAATGCGATCCATGATCTCATCTGCTGCGTCATCTGTTGCATTAGGTGAATCATCGTTGCCAGCGTTCCATGAACCGATACGGCCTGGAAAAGTCCAGCAAATGAATGGAGGCAAAAGAAGGCAGAAAGTCTCTTGCGTCATTTTGGTTTTGCAGTTGGGTTTTTGGGGAATTATATCAGGCAGCTCAGTCATCGCTACTTCAAACTGGCCAAAGGAGAAGACTCTGCCTAATGGAGAGTATTCCTAAATAATACCCTAGAGTCTCTGCTGAATCAGCAGAGAACTAAGAACTCAAATGCAATTATAATTTTCTATTCCCTTCTGCCTCAGAGTCTTATTCTCAAACATACAACTGGCAATTGTCTGGTAGAGACTGTCTATACGCCAAGGATTGCTAGTGTTCTATGACCATGTTTCCCTCTGCTCCTATTACACAGAGACTAGAAGACATGGCACATTAGAGATTGATGCAAATTAGCAAGACAGGTCTTTTGTATCAAAATAGAGAAAGAATCAATTTCTGAGCATCTGTATCACAGCCTAGTGCAAAGGCAACATGAAAAGGGCAAAAAGTGTGGTTTGACATGTCTCGTTGTCCCTTTTACAATGAAGAATTCACCTTCTCATCACAAAGCTGTATGTGTCCTGGCACAACCGTGTCTGCTCCGTTATGAGCAGAAAAGCAAGAGCTGTTGGCAAGCTGAAAACCTAAATAAGCAATTTTGGTTAAAACCACAAATAAACAACTGAGCCATGTCTCCGAACCCAAGGTTCTGGCACTCCTTACTCCACAGTCAGACACGTTTTTGGGGTTCCTCCACTACAGACTACTGTTCCGTGTATGTTTTGTTTTTAAATAATTTGAAGGCTAGTACGCAGTGTGAACACTGGCAGCACGACCTGCAAAAGAGTGGGTGTGGCAGAAGTGCAAGCAGCTAAAAATTCACTGGTGAGGCCACTCTATATCATGTCCCTGATGTCAATAAACAACAGCCTTGATTAGCACTTTGCTCTGCTCCTTGTCTCCTGGCTCTCATTAAGAGCAGCTGCATTACGATAGTGCTCTTGATAAGCTTCTGTCTGGCTCACCCATCCTCTGCCTCTACTATTCTGACTTGCTTTATCAGGACACACTGCTCATTAGCATTCAATGGATTACTTTAGCTCTTCACCTTGTGCACTGCAGCCTAAATTATTTAATCTTTATACATGAGCTAGTTGACTTGCTTCTTAAACTGGGGCTGTGAAACATCTAAATTAGACAGGATCATGGTTCCAAGCCTTAATAAACTACACACACACAGATTCAGTGGTGGATGCTTTGGATGTGCTATAGGTGCTATCAAAAAAGAATCAAGAAAGTATAAGATAATCCAGATGTGAGGGAAAAGATATACCAGAACAGAAAGCTGAAGACTTGAATTTTGGTGCATTGCCTTTACTCCAGAACCATCTTCCAGGTATTGTGTATGGGAGGAGGTGAGGGGAAGATGAAAGAAAATAAACTGATTAACCCAGTGTCTGTAAAATGCTTTAGCATAAAGTGGTTTAGTTAAGTCCTTAAATGAAGAGGTGTACCAGCAAATCATATCTTTGACAAAAAAACCAAGGCTATCTCTATCTCATTGCCAAGAATAGTCATGCCATCAGTGTCAGGTGTTGGAATTGTCAGATTGGGTCAGGTTTTCATTTCCTCCCTGTCAGCTTTCAGCAATCACCCATGCTGACACTTGGAAACAGCAGAGTGCCACGGACCTCAGAGACAGAGGTATCTGTCAGGACAGCAAGGAGATGTTGGGCTGTTCACAGCAGCTTTTTATGCTCCTAGTGTCCACTTGAACCACTACCTTTGCAGTTTAGCAGGGAGGTGGTTAAAAGATTCATCGCCTTTTCCCTACCCTTTTTCCTCTCCTCAGTCATTCCTAAAATGCTGCAAGGCTCTTTCACATGAACTGCTACTTTCTAGTTGCTTCTATTGACAATAAAAAGATTCCCCAGTTGCCCTCTTTGTTTCATGATGAGAACAAGAAGAAAAATTGGGGTGTTAGTGGGCAGCCACATTCATGGTCAGGGGGAGAGGTGAGAATTTCTGCAGGCTTGGACTCCTAATGTCTCTAGGCACTACTTTGGCTGTGATGCACATGTTAAAACTTCAGGCAAATTCTTCTGCATCCCTGTGCCCCAAATCACCACTTCCAGCACAGAAACACCACTGGGGTGTTCTTCCCCTTCGACCCTTTCTGCTGCGAGAGCTATGCAAGGGGACCATGACCCACATTTGGGCCACCATGTGGCTACCGTGCTACAAAAAATGTGGCCACAAGGAAACTGCTGGCACTTACCTCGGCTGGCCCGGCTTCGGGTGCGGACCCCAAGCGCTGTGGTGCTTTCCCCACCGATGGAGGAAGTCTTCAGCACGGCCTTCATGTTCTCGTGCTCGGCAGCGTCCTCGGCGTATTGCAGCCCCTGGGGCTGGCTCTGGCAAGGGGGTGAGCTGCTGGAGAACTTGCCAGACTGCAGGAGGAAAATGAGTTTGTTGTTTTAATAGAAAACAGCATGGAGAATAGGCCAGAGTCTCAACTGAGAATTTCAAGGAGAAAAGTGTCCTCCGAGGCTTGGTTTGGAGTGCAGCTATTCTCAAAAGAGCCAGGCAACAGTTACTCCTCTCCCAGTGCATGCACCCTGGACAGAATGAACTGGAAACAGGGTGACAGCAGAGAGCAGACACAACCAGAGAAAAACCAGATGCATTAGCTCAAGCTTTATAATTTTGACGTGTCTCCTGTCTGAGAGTATAAGGTACAAAGCAAAGACCTGCTCTGAAACCTTTGACCCAGGCTGGGCCCAGGCCGGGCCTGAGGCATGACACCAAGGGGGACAGCATGAGACACAACACAAATAAAAAAATTGTTGGGTTTTTTTTTTCTGTACAATCACCTTTCAGGAAGAAGGCAAAACAGGGAGAGCAGTCTGGGAAGAGACATCTTTCCCTCCTGCCTCTGCAATGCTGCACAGAAAACTCTTAAATGTCTCTAAACCACAAATATCGACAAAGTAACCTTAAGATATGTTACCAGTAACACTGAAAAAATCCCCAGTCCCAAAACACCCAGCCAAATAACTTCATAGCCAAAACACAAAAATTGCAGTCAGCAATTAGAACAAACAAAACCTTGGGAGATTTAGGAATCTGTCCTCCTCTTCCTCAGCTCCACCCCCCCCCCCCGCCATGATTTCCCTGTCACAACTACACGAACAACAGCGGCTGCACCAGCTGGGCACACACAGCACCGGGATGCAGCAGCTCCACCGGCTGCTGAAAACAGCCACCCAGAAATGGATGGAAACAGCACCCGTGGGTACTTGCTACGGAGAGGAAGAGCTCGCATTGCTAGGCTGCTCTCCCTTCCCAGACTCTGCCTACAAAGGCCTGTGATGTTGGTATTCGCTCCACTGCTCTTGTGTACAGAAAGGCTGAAGCACATTTAAAATACAGTTCTGGCTGCAGAAAATACCAGCTCTGTCAACAGCAAGCCAGCATCAACAGATAATCATACCCCTTGGCATTCTCACTCATAGCAGTCCAGCATTAGAAACTGAATTATGTTTTCTTTTTCCTTTCAATCTTTCTTACTCTGACCAATTCAGCACAGATGAAAGGTGTGCTGCATTCTCTTCTTTCTTCGCATAATAAACAACATTAATTATTCACTTGATGGTACTGAGCCAGTCAGTTAAAGGGATGTAAAGCTGCAGCGCCTTTCTGTCAGAGAACAGTAAATTGGAAGAACAGACTGGGCCGTACTTTCAGAGCTTTGATTGAATCCCTGGGGCTGTCAAGACTGAAAATTGAAAATATTTAATCTGGAAATCAATGACAGGGTGGTTCTATTTTAAGATAATTATTTTCTAGCGTAGGATAGCAAGTTAACTGAGTAGCAAAACAATAATCCCTACAAGGCACTGAGCTAAATATACCAGTGTGAGTTTTATTTTTGATAGTGAGAATTCTTTTTTTGTTAGAAGATTAGCTTGCAACATTTTGATGTGGAAAGTATACAAATTCTAGCATTTCACATGTGAAATTAAAAGACAGAAAAACATTAGAAAGAAACTTCTATGAAAGTGCATGTCATTTTCACATTAAGAATACTCTTGTGTACACAATGGGTTGTAAAGCTAAATCAATACCATCTCAGAAGAAACCCCAAAGGATAAAGTCTTCACATAACTGTTAGCTACTATTCACACAGGTTAGTTAAATGTTGGCATAAACAGGCTAATTAATGTAATTTTATTTCTGCACCCCAAGCTATATGACACAAATCATCACTGGGGGAGAAGCTCTATAGCCAGTTATATTTCACTTCCTAAATGTTCAGTTGTTGCCATAGATTAACGCCCAAGCCTCAGCCTCTTGAGCGAATGATGGCCATTATGAAACACTGAGCATTAAGCCATAGTCTGTTCAGCAAATTGAAGAAAACTGTAATGCTGAACAAAAAAAATGCACTTCCCAATAGAGGCTCCTCAAACCAATAAATTGTTTTGGGTATAGCTAGCACATCATAGTTCTTAAGTTACTTATTCACTCCTTTATTTATCAACCCATTTCCAACATCACCTTCAGGAGCATTTTATGATAAATACATGAGGTACTCTATGGCTCACCTCTATGGTGACTGAATTATCTTATTCACAATTCATACAGCAAGGAGAACCATTACAATTTGCTTTGCATCCCTATATCCTGATGCTTTGGAACACTTTATAAAGTAATACCATTTAGATTTACAGTGCTTAATAATGAGTATGAAATTATCATGGTAATGAACAGCCCAAGGTGACTGATGATTCCCATAACGCTCAGAACACTGATGTTTTGGGTAGTGGGGATACTTTGCAGTTTAGTAAACAGACATTAAGGAAATGAAATGAGGAAACTTAAAATTCTTAAGGCCTCAGATCAGGATATCCTTATTCAACAGACCAGGTATGCATATGGTTAAAGCTTACTGTAAAAATGCATTCTTATGACTGAGCCAAAGAGCTACAAGAAAAATGTCATGGTTCATAGTTCCAGTTGAGCAGATGGAGTTGAGCAGTCCATAATATCTAAGTTAGAAATTATATGTCACAGCACACGGGGGACATGGAAATTACATGCTTTTTCAGAGAACCATACCTCAGCATCCTCTTCTTCATCAGTCTGCCACTGGAAACAAAGGACAGGGTGGAGAAGGACAAACAGCAAGATTTAGGAAAGACAGTATGGTCAAACCACAATGGAGTAAGAGGTAACCATGGTACTGTTTACGCAGTTATAGGAGGGCACAAAAATACAAGGTGTATAAGGAATTAATTCCTTACACAATCAGCTTGCTTTTTCTTTTTAGTTACTTGTATGTAGAACAGACTGTCCCTCTCAGTAGTGTATGTAAAAATTTCCTGATTTTTCTTAGAGAAATGACAGACTGAAACTACCCCTAACCCATCCTATTTCTCTCTGCTGAGTCATGCGGTTAGTTGTCCACTTTTTGCCTGGTGAAAATTTAGAGCACTAGGAAGGACTCCTTCTCCTTTCCCAGCTCTGTTCAGCACAGGGAGGTCCTGGCTGTTCTTTCTCCCAGTGCAGAGGTCAGCTTCTCGGCAATTCATTTTCTCCATGCTTAAGTGCTTCTTTTAATTCCTTTTCTTAAGCTGGGGGTTTTCAACTTCCAGTTTAACAGAGCACTGAAATAAAATGTTGAGTAGTTTTTGAATAAATGCTTAAAGTTTTTCAGTAGCTGCCTGATATAAGATCCTGGAAATTAGAACAATGCAATTACCCTTTGTCATTCAGGGCTTTCACCCTCTGTGACAGCAGGCATGTAAAACTATCTTGACAGTTACACTACATTAAATGCAATGGGCATACCAAAATATTGTGGAATATGGAGTGTTCTTAAATTTGGGTATTTACAGGGAATTAGCAAACTATTTAGAGATGTGTTCCAAATGCCTGGGGAATTCTCCACTGGGTTGCAAGATGCCCTGCATGGAAGGTTCCCAAAGTAAAACAAATTTTCTCAAATATTTGGTCTCCTTGTTTCCATAATTTTCAGTTTGATTGCTTATAAAGTACAAACATAGTCCAGAAATTCAATGTATTTTTTTATTTGTGTGTTTTGTTTTGTTTTTTTTAGAAGAAACATTCCATCAGTTCTACTCCCCTCCCTAGTGTTAGTAATACATATTTTTGACCTTATCTCCATCTCAGCTATGATTTCTGTCTGGGATTGATACATTCTGTTCCAGAAACATTCATCATTAAAAATGAAAGCCTGATTTACTTTGGCCCTCAGCTTAGTTTCAGCACAATCTCCGTAAGAACATTAGCTGTGAGAGCGCTGAGCAGCACATTAACATTACTTTTTAAGGGTATGTTTTATTCAAAGAGTGAGATGCTTATTTTTCTTTGGCCACAGTGGCACTGACCGAAAGACAGGCAGATGTTTTTCAGAGTGACCTTGGCAGGTATGTTGCCTTTACATTAAAAAGGTCCACTTGGATTTTTCCATCCCCTGAGGGGCGAGGAGTCATGCCATAAAGCAATTCTTCTGAAGAAGGCCACTGTTCACTTCTTGGCATGAATAAGAAAAAGAAAGGAGAAGAATGGGAAGCAAGAATATACTTGTATTCTAATCCATATGTACATGTATCTACTAAATAAAAGACAGGAGGAGAAAAAATTAAGCTAAACAATATGCAAAAGGCACTCAGGAAAAGGTGAAATAGAAGAGTACACACATTACAAAGAATGTGCTACAAATAAAAGTGTATTCTATTATCACTTTACATCAAGCTAGACTTTTAAAGGGGAAGTCCCAGTTGCTGGCCTTCGTGCCCATTTAATCTAGCTAAAAGTGATTTGCTGTGGACTTACTTTAAGGGCAACATACTCCTCTCTCTTTGACTTTGCTCATCTCCAGTACCCGGGGCATTACCATTTCCCTTCCTCCAGCTCTGGGTGGGCTTACACCTAGAACCTCTGTCCTTCTACATCTAAAGCTGCTCCAGTGCACAGGAGGAGCAGTTCACCATCCCCATCATGTTTACATGTCTGGAGACCCATTTGCCCCAGCAAATACTAACAGGTGTCAAAGTAGCAAAATAAATAAATCAATTTTTTGTTTCACAAGGGAATCTACCCTCACCTAGACAGGTAAATTCTGCCTTTTATTTCCTTCTTCCTTTCATCATTATAAATACACCAAGAAATATTAATAAATCAGGAAAACTTTAACATGTAATATTACCAAAATACACTGAAAGAATATTGCTCTACTAAATACCTCCTAAAGGCAAAATATGTTAATTTTAGGAAAGAAAGTTTGCCTGATTCTCCTTGCATCCAATATTGGATGTTGCAGAGCAATCTGAGATCTCCCTCCCTCCTGCCTTCACATTTTTCCTTTAGGCTAGCATTTCTATGTGGTGGATTTGCTATTTCAAAATATTATTTCTATTACATAGCAATTTTGGAATTGAAACTCTTAAGTATCGTAAAAAGCAGAGCTTCATAAATCTGAGACAGATGCTTATATTACCTACTGTTATTAAAAATCCTTAAAATCTCAGATTTGTATCTATAATTGCATTTCTTCCCTGTTTTGCTTGCTTGTTATTTTTAGAATGCCTGAAATGAGAGCTATCACTGGCTACAGCCAGATACAAGGTTACAGGGACTAGGCAATTTTCCCTGTGAAACTGTGGCAACTCACTGTTCTCCTTTTTTTCTCCTTGCCCCTCCTCCATCTTTCTCTTTCTTGTAGATGACATTCACCAAGATTTAAACTGACAGTGCTCAGTCCACTTCAGCTATTAAAGAACATATAAACATAAAGATCTCTGCCATAAAAGGCTGAAAAAAAGGCTGGAAATATTTCTCATCTTGTCTCTCAGCCCTACTCTATGCGAGCATATGCTGAAGCTGATGCAAGTTCTCCATGCAAAGAGCCAGCAGACTCTCTCCAAACAAAGAGCCAGCACCCCTCTGCCTTCCAAGTCTGCAGGGGGGACGAAGGTTTAAGAGATACGTGCCTTCTCGTTAAGAACTGGGATGGTTCTGGCTTATTCCTTTCCCATTTTTGCTAAAATCCCTCTTCCTTCTGCTGTAAGGTGATAAAAATAAGATCCTGAGGAAACTTACAAAAGGACAGGGAGATAAATATCAAATAACCGCACAATCCTTCTAGGTCTCAAAATTAAAATTCCACATGAGTATTCCTTATTAGAATTACTTTCTACAAAGACTTTCTTTCCAATGTCAAAGTCTAAAGTTTCTTCTATCATGGTTATGTAACTAGTTGGACATACTGTCAGTGCATTACTGATGTATCTTCCCTTTCCAATGCCTTTAAATATAAAGCACCAAGAAAATCAAGACCAGATACAAACCACCTCCAACACAAGACTACAATAAAACTCCCTTTTTAATAATTCTTCAAACATAAATATCTTCCATCCTGCTGACTTGGAAAGTTGTTTTGAGGTAAATCTGACTTTCAAGTTGTCAAAGGAAGCTGTGACAAATAGTGTGATGCAACTTTAATTCTGTTTTACCAGGTGCTGCAATCAAACAAATGGTAAACAAGGCCATATTACCGGGCTACAGTGAAAGACTTAGTCCTGAAATAACCAGATGGCCACATGAGCAATTTTCTTAAAGAATATTTCGATGAGGGAATTGTAAAGAACGTGGGTTTTTTACTTTAGCAGGCTTTTTGTTTTTAAGTTAACAGGACCGTTACATAGTTGTAAATCAGTGATAGCAAAAAATGCTTCCTTTCTGGGGACCTGCAAGATATTTTCAGATGAGACACTAGCTGTCAGATGGCATTTCATTCTTGTCAAATCTCAACACTATCTTGAGCTGAACAAGACATCTTCCAATAATACATTTTTCTGGAAAAGACCTAGCTGTCTCCTTTGTGGCATTTTCACAAAGTGACCATGGTCCCTGGCTCTGCTCCTCACTGACCAGCTGTCAGCCCCAGGCCTTTTCCTGGTTTGAGAGGGTCCCTTCTCCCTGCGCCCTCAGCCCGGCTGCCAGCGGTCAGGTTTCCTTTTGCCCTCGTGTTTCCTGCAGGAACAGGACACAGAGCAGCTTTCTGCCCTGCCACAGTCAGTTCGTCTGGACAGATAATGCAGAAACACTACATCATATAATAAGAAAACAGTAACTCCTTCACATCTCAGTATTGTTTAAATTAGTAAAAGTTATAGCAACTATCTGAGGAAATGAAAATTTTAATTTACCAATCTCAATGGCTAATGCTATCTTTTAGTTCCTCTAGAATATGACAGGAAAACCAAGAAACAATTGAAGAAAGTGATCTCCGTTCCCCAGTGGTAGTTTTGAAAAGTTGTCTGACTATATTATACCCTTCACATCAAATCAGAGCCTCTTCTTAACCTGATGCTAGACCAAAGGAAAATCTTTTGAGATAATACAGGCTTAACATTTTGTTTAGATGGGACAGATTTCCAAATTTAAAGAGGATATGAATGATTGTGAGTCAATGACTTAAAACCACTCTAAATTTATATCAGTCTTTAAAAAAAAAAATATATATTTATAGTTAAACTTCTTTTTTTTCTTTTCTTTGACCTGTGTTGCCTGAGCTGTAAAACTGTAATCAGCTTAGGGCTTTTCAAGCCAGAGGCAGAGGTAGCTTCATATGCAATGAACCATTCACATCTAATTGGGACTCCAGATTTGGATTTTGAGGCAGCTGGAAACTTTTATTAAGTACTGGCACTTCTTAAAACTTTATTTGGATTGAGTCAAACTACATCAACTTAAAAAAAAATAAATTCAAGGGGATTTTAAAGCTTACTATACTGACAAAACTAGATTTATTCTATTAATATGCAAACATACAGTCAAAAGGTTTGCACAGTATCATCTACTTGCAAACATAAATTTGTCTGTTCTTTCAGAACTCCAAAGCAGTCTGTTCCCATAAAATTGGCTGTTCCATGCTTTAAAGTTAAGAAGAAAACTGCTGTGTGTGTGTGTGCATATATATGCACACACACATAAAAATAGATAAAATACTAAGATTAAAGACTATAATAGAATATTCAAAGATGGAAGCAAAAATCCACTTAAATTCAGTTGTAACTACCGAAATGGCTACAATGGTTCATCACTTAAATCATGCCCTCAATTAGGAGTCTAATTTCTAATTCAGTGAGTCCATTCCTTTTCTGTATTCTTGGCTGATCAGGTACACACAGCTCCTGCTGTCCAAAAATTTATTTTGGACACTGTCTGTGCAATACACAGAGATGCTCTTTCTGGATGCTTAATTTCAGTTTATTCTCATGCTACAAACTGTTATGAAGCAAGAAATATACACAATCATGGACTTGCAAGTTTTGTCTGCCGAAAGAACAGAGTTCATTACTTACAGTAGAATAGCCTCTCAAGAATGAAAATAAAGAGTAACAACATTTCATATATGATATTCAATGAAACAAAGTTTTAAAAATCCATGCTGTGAGAGATACATTTTGCCACTTACATCTGTTATCATTTTCCCTCTGGTCTTGTTTCTTTCCCTGTGGTTAGCTCGTTTCTGTTTTTGCTGCAAAACTCGTTCCCTGGTGGTGCGGTATTCCAAAGCAAATTCGCTAATAATTTTGCAGAACTTATTGATGTTGACTTCACGTATTGCATAGGGAGGATGGCCCATAAATAACAAAAATGAGTGAAATCTGGAAAACAATGAGTTATAAATGCAAAGGGAAAAAAATCTTTATTGATGTTTTCTGGAAAAAACCCCTCCACATTTCAGTGAGTCCATTTATTACTTTATTAGCTCCCATCATTTCTTTTGTGCTACAGAATTTTCATGGATGCTTTGCATAACACTGGCATGTTTTATAATTAAAACCATGAAAGTCTAGTCTATGATAACTTCATCCTAGTCCACTTTCCCAGGCTGATGCAAGAGATAAGATGTTTATGGAACTCCATCTACTTTATATGACTAATTTGGCATGTGAATGACCAATTTCATTTCAGTTATAGAAAAAATATTTATTAAGTTTCAATGTTATTTATTTGTATTAAGCAACTTCAAAGAGGCTGTCAGGATGTTGGGGAAAGTCTAGACAAGAAGAATGCAGATTTACAGGCTAGCAAAGACAAGAAGGAAAGAATTTCTGGTTCACAAAACTGACCATAAAATTATATTATCTACCAAGAACTTTAGTTTGGGATACTCTCAGTTCAGTTTTACTGCTTCTGTGGCATTCAGAGCTTTCACACTATTTGCAGCTTTTACTATTGCTTCTATGCTGCATGATTTACAACACTGCACTGCATGTTTAAAAATGTGTGGGAATTCCTTTTAACTCCATCTACATCCCTGATGATGAGTCTTCCCATTCCTAGAAAGACACAAGATCCATTTTTGAAGAACTGCAGTAGTAGTTGCAGGATATAATAGAAAAAAGTTAGTATTTTTCTTATTTGTGCAGTGCATATGATAATCACAACAGGAACCTGGTGAATTCACTTCCCTTCCACTGCAATTGGGATTTCTGCTTGCTTAGAGCATGAAAACCAAATCAGTATTGAAACAAAAGAAGAGCCGAATCAGCTTCTCAAGTGTATATCAAAAAATTTGGGATCATTTAGAATCCAGATCCTAGTTTTGACCACAGCAATTTGGAAATTGTTCAGAAGTTGAAAAATCTCTCAAAATTTCATTAATAAAGCAGGAACACAGAAAAATTACTCAGACAACTCAAGCTACATTTGTGCATTTGTGAACCTAAAAAAAAAAAGCAGCTCAGGTATACTGCAGATTTATCATGAATATGTATATTTCAAAGCACTGCAATGACTGTTAACTCCATTGAGAACTTCATTTTTTTGCTACAGACTGTTCTTGCTTATCAGACAATAAGCCACTCCCCCTCAAAAATATTCAGAGAAGGACAGAAAATATAGCAGCTTAACCATAAAGCTGCTAGCTTTTGGGGACTAGGAGTTAAAAGTTATTGCACCTTGGGAATAAATGTTTGCCTGGATCATTGCTTCTTTTCATCAGAAATATAGTAACTTTCTGGAGTGGGGATCTTTCTTAAATGGCATCTATAATAAAGTATGCATCACATACATCATGGTAACATTACTTTCTGGAATGTGGATTAAACACTTACAAAAAACATATTTATGAAGTCATAATTTATAATTTTAGCAAGTCATTTATTATCAAGATATTGCTGTCACTAATCCAATTCTGTACCTGTTAATTATTCTTCTATGAACAATCTTCAGGATTATGATTCTTTCTGCACAGTCTTTAAGGAACTCAGACATTTTTTGCTTTAGGGCTGGCTTCATTTCATGCTTTGCTATAGCCTTAAGGTGATCCCATGATGCTTTGCACCGTCTTTCCATCTGACACAAGTTTTCCTGGAGCTGTTCAAAGTCAACCTGAAAAAACCAGGAAAGAAAAGAAAATGCAACACTAGGTGAAAACACTGCAGTAGTATCCTTGGATATCTGAACAATGCAATATACGTATAAGAAAGGGTCAATGTAGTGGCAGCACAACATTAATTTGCATTATTAATTACTGCTAAATAATTAAGAAATAGCTTTCTCTGTCACACTTTGTCTAGACATGAAATGCTAGTACGGAAAACTGAATACAAAGAAATACCCATATACATATACACTTAGACACTTGGTTTTAGTTTTGGAGGCCTAACGCCTAAAGATGAGAGATTAAAATATTGTGATGTGTTTTTTCCCTTCCTAATAATTTCATGCCTGCACCAAGCAACTTCATGACTCAGTTATTTCTGAGGTAATGCAAAACTTTCTCTTTTTCTTAATCTTTTTCTCTACTACTCGTAGCTTTTTATACCCTGTCTACTGCTCACTGTTGTACCCAGCCAACACTTCTCCCATTTAGGAAGCAGTTGGATCTATTCCCTAGCCGTGCACTGACTTGTTAACACATGATACACTTCTAATCACAAAATTCATGGGCCAGAATTTTTTAAAGCTCTATTGAAAGTAAATGTTATTTAGTGATCTCAGCACTAACTTTCATCCCTTGTCATACAGCATGAATTTGCTGGCTTGTAATAAGATCATATAATGGCTTTGAAAGCCTCTCAACACATTTAAAATAAATGACTGCATCCTACAGTCACATTCATCAGGACAGAAGCCAACACGTTCCAGAGAAGGTGAGAGAGCACTTCTCCTTTATTCATTAACCAAAAAAGGTGTTCAAATTGCAAGAGTCTATGAAGACATTCAGGATACATTGCTAACAACTGGACAAAATGCATTAATGAGCCAACCACAGCACACAACAGATGAAAAAAGTAGAACTACCCAACATATTCTTGAATTCTGAAGGAGAAATTTATTTTATAATATCACTTCACAGTTCAGGTGAACTCAAGCTATAAAATACAGACTTAACTCTCAGATTCTAAACACATCAGTGTTGGGGATGTTACAGTCTGGTACTCCAGTTAATGCCTTAACGCTAAATGAAAACCAGCACCAGACACAGGTTTTAGTTCACTCTTTTTAGCTGTGTGCGGCACCCACTGCTGAGACCTATACTGAGGACAGCCATAAGAGATGCATTATTATTAAAAAGCTCCTGGTATTCATTTGATTTGTTTTTGCTGTGATTTATAAAGTGATGAATTTTTCCTCTTCACAAGGAAATAAAAACATCCTTTGATCCGTTCTACTATTCAGAAAAGCCCTGCAGGCAGAGCAGCTGTGGGGTTTTTGTTTTCCTTATATCCATATCAATGCATATGTGTTTTTTTTTAAAAAAAGCCCTTTCCAGGTCAGTATTTTCACTGTTGATGATAAACACATTGCTTCTCTCCATAGGTGGTATATCTAAAACACACATGGAGAAAAATACTACTATTCCTATTAAGAAAGAAAAAAAAAAAAAAAAAAAAGCCAAGAGGAGGTATTTCTAGGTCTTATTAGTAAGAATAATCCAGCCTAGTTGGGGAAATCTTTCAGACCCTGAAGCAGGGAAATTAAATTTTATGACATTTTTATGACAGCTGAAAACAAAATGAGTTTTAATCTATCAAAAATCTATCAAAAAGCTCTGAGGGTCAAGCCTGTAGGGTTTCAAGAGACATATTTGGAGAACGGTATATCTGCAAGGAAAAGATGTGGCAAATTGCCCACCCCTTGAAATCTTCTAACAGCCAGTGCATTCACAAGAGTGGATAGTTCCAGCAAGGATTGGGGATGGCAGGTTGGGCTAAGGGATGCACAGGAATTTTCTGAGTGCAAACAAAAATCTCTGGAGAAGTTCTAAGGAGACCACAGCAAGAAGGAAAGAAGGATGCCACCTGAGCCATCCTGGAATAAAACCTGTAGAGCACAGGTGACTGCTCCAGCAAAAATTGTAAACTCCTAGGAGTAAAGCAAGAAATGCAATATAGGATAATGTGCCTGGGCATCCCCCACATGAAAACTGTTCTGTGCCAGCAAGAATCTGATAAACCTTCATCAAATCTGAAATGTTCTGGCTACCAGCTCTCCAGTTTGGTCAGAGTGTGGACAGAAAGGAATACACTTACAGAAAAATACCACGTGTGAAATATTAAAATTCAAAATTTTTCAGAGACAACCAGGTATCCCACCTGGTATTTCATGAAGTGTTATTTCACCAGTGCAAATTTTGAAAGTAGACACAGAATCCAATTCAGTGTGCTCTCGATCTTACATGCAAGGAGTTAAGTGAAACTCCTTCACACATAATATACCATAAAACAACCCTTTCTCCTATCCAAGGCGCAGAAACTGCCGCCCAACAGAGCACCAGGTAACAGCCTTCAGATCTTTCTGTAGTAGAAAACCAAGTAACCCAACAAAAAGGCTATCAGCCTGATGACAAGATTTTTCCTACTAAATCTTGCAGAAGTGAGATATTACACATTCAGGCTGCATTGTCTCAAAAGGAAAATTCTGAAGCTAAAAGTATTTGGACCGTCCTACCAAATGTATCAAAATGTGATAGTCTGCAGCTTTAGAGTACTATCTGCATGACATTTCAAACCACAGAAAAGAAGCTTTCCCCCTCCCTTCTTCTAGCAGCAACACTGATCTGATACTCTGTAATGGGAAACAGCATAATGTGACAAGCACAGTCACCATCACTGTATCTCCTCTCTCCTTCATTTACATACCTTACCTTTGTGTTTCTCTGCCATCCCCTTTTTTTCTTCACTGCTGGTGCTCCGATAATAAATTAGCCATAAATCTCTTAGCACAGTAAAGCCAAAGATCCACTGACCACTGATTTTCTACTGGACTCTCCCGCAATTGCAGACACTTGTACACAGAATCCAGGTGATGTTTTTTTCATAGGCTAGTGGAATATAATATCCAGGTTGCATGCCAGCAATTACTGTATTTTAAGTGTATGTATCAACTCTCACACAGACTGGCTTTCCCTGGCTATCTGAAATAGCAGTATGTATTTTTAACTGATAAAATATACCAAAATCCTATTGAACATACACGCTTATTCTGCAAAGTCTTACATTTTATAAGCCTTGTAATGTGTTGGAATATTAATCAAAAGAGACAGCTACTAATTCCCTCAATTATGAGCACCAGATTCCACTGAAAAGCAGGTTCCTAAGGAATTTGTCATCCTCAGATCCTCTACTCTCTTCACTATGAAGCCAAATGCATCATGGTCATAAAGAAGCTTTTATACTATTCTGAGTAGCAGCAGTCCAACGACAACGTGGCCAACAAGTTCCTCCATTTCATGCACATTTCTGTCATAAAACTGCAGGTATTTGCATCAATGGAAAATGTAAGTAAAATACAAATCCGTCTGAAAAGCAAAAATTTAGCCTCACTTTTACTGAGGTAGCCAACCATGAAAGATAAGCACAGTGGTCCAAACCTAGATCTAATATTTGTGCATAAATGTTTAAAAGCAGTCACCTTGCTCAGCAATATCCTTGCCAATTTCTTTTTTTTTGGTAATTTTTAGTGTTATTGTTGTTCTGTTAGGATGTGTTCTAACACTGAAAGTGTTATATACAAATGTATCAGTAACAATGGTGCTAAATGATCCCCCAACTACATGTTCCTATGATAAGGAGGACAAGAACTTGTATGGAGTAATAATGACAATTATTCAGTCTAATATGCGTAAAGGAAATGTGAAAAGGCATCATCCACAGTACCATACTACTTCCCAGACAGTCCACACAGCATTCCCAAGGCAGCATGGATTGCACCTTCTTATTTACGTGTTTATTCCCAAAACTTTATTAAGAGAATTAATGCTGCATAGTGGTAGAAAGATATGATTCCTTTTTTGGTTTTTTGGTGGTTTTTTTTTTTTTTTTCATTCTTCCTCTCTTGAAAGGAAAGATGCACCAGTTCTTGCCCAGCGGGAAAATCATGCTGGGACTAAGAAGGATTTCAGATGAGTTGCGGCTCCAGGAGATCTCAGCATAGGAGGTGCTCGGACAAGAACTGCTGTGGCATTATTTTATAACTATACTCCACTGAATAAAAGGAGCAGGAATCTGAAATGGTCATTACAGCTTTCTCCCTGGATAGCAGTGCACGGATGTTGTGTCTGGCCCCAGGATTTGGAGGGAAGTGGAAACATAAATTATTCTTCTTCCTCCTTGGTACATGTATGTGCAAAACATGTGCAGCTTGCTGGTTCTGCTTACTGTTACCTTCTGCTACAACTTTAAGAAAAATATCACCTTTTCTCCCTCAGGCAAAAGAATGAATGGTCTTAGGCTGTTATGCAAAAGAAAAATATATTTTCTTTCAGACACTATGTAATGTTTATTTTCATCTGCAAACCAATTTAGAAAAAGCAACTTTCTAAATGCTCCTTGGATGTATTTGATATCTTCCTCCTTTCTCTCACCAGTTTCCTCTCCATTCACAACCACATTATCTGAAAAGTATTCAGAACTATTTGTTACTTATCTGTGAATCTCTCACTAGGCCCACTGTTCAGTCTTCTGAAAAATGCCTTTGTAGACACTGTTGCATCAGAGTGGAGTAGCCAGAGGCAGCCTATCCAAATAGGATTTAAAGACTAGTTTATGTGATACAAGCCCTTCAGGGTCTGCCTCATTCAGGAAACCATGGCTATAAGCCACTAATGGACAACTTTAAAAATATAAAAATAATATACATTTTTCAAATTAATGCAGCACCATATTTTGCACAAAAGACACTCAGACCAAGAATAAAACCTTCCAACCACATGTCAGCAATGCCAGGACTCATTTTAATCACTTTATATCATTGTTTATTGCTTACCACTAGAGTAACAGATGACTCTGCCATAAACAACACAAAAAAGAATTCTAATAAGTTTCTCACTTCATTGGGCTGAGGATTCAATATTGCACGATACACCTACTGCCCAAATTACTTCTGCTTTCGCTGGTTTTCACCCAACTCAAAAACCACCACCACCACCAAACAGCTCAGCATGTACTTCTCTGCCCTACAGGTTCCATGAACATTGGTCCTTTAAAAGGCCTGGTTTTTTCAAGTTCAAATCCATGCCATACTTCCAATATCACCTGCTGCATATACAAGTTAAAAACTTTCTAATTAATGAAATACTAGACCATGTCTCAGTCATTCAGGCAATACATGTCAGGGAGCCTTTCTGGTCTTTGGGTTGGGATGTCATTTCTCTGTGTGGCCATAAATACTCATGGCAACACAGAAACTGGACTCTATCATTTTTTGGGAGAGAGAAGAAGGGTTGCTTTGAGGTGACATTGGGAATTAAATGCATTGCCTTAAACCTGAAGCGCCTTCTGCTATGTATTCCCTAGGGCAGCATATACAATTCCACGTATGCATTGCACAGCAAACAACTGTAGCCCCTGTGAGATAGCAGGTCATCTTTCTCCAGCATTCCCTCAGCTGGAAAGTGCGTTACACATTTCCTCTTCCAGCTAAACCTCCTCTAGTGTCTGGGCCAAGCTCCACCACTACTCGGTACAAAACCATCTTAAAATCAAAGATGCTGCTCCTGATGATACTCATGTTTCCTACCTCCTGTATTTATATTCAGCCCTTGAAAAGGGTCAAAAATGTCACAACTGGATTGAAGTAAAAAAACGCAAAACAAATAAATGAAGGGAAACTGGTGAAGCTGAGGTTTCTGCTTAAAAAGCACTTCTTTTCAGAATCCCTGTAAAATACCCAAAATTTTTGTTCTGAAGGCCAGTGAAAAACTTGTTGTGAAGCCTCAGTATCCTTAAGTTTTCTATTGCTTGATACTATATTTATTGTTTATTGCTGCAGCCTGTTTCTTTTAGTGGTGAACATATAAAATCCAGATATTTTGTAAGGAAGACCTAGATCTCTGCATTTTTATCCTACCCACAAGGTGCATTAAATATAAGACTGATGCTTTCACAATGACAAATGTTGCCTTAAATTAAAAATAAAGTGACTACTATTTCATACACATCATAGAAAGATATACATAATCATAGACAAAATCTCTCTTTCTTCAAAGTTCAAGAAAGTTTCTGCAGCAGACCACAGCCTAGTCTGAGCTGTTTATAATTTAGGGTCAGAACATTCATTTTCACATTATTACAGGGATGCGTTCTGGCAGGGAACATGAAATATTCCTCTTTTCCTGAGCTGGTTCAGTGCCAAAGGAAATTCTGAGAATTGCTCCTTGCAAACACACTGTCATCTGAGTGCTGTGACCTCCTGTGGCCTATGTTCAAAACTCTGCCTCCTCCCGTATTTCCACACTGGCTTGCTTGTCACTGAATGTCACAAGAATTACCCCAAGACCAATGTTAGTCTGACTTGCATGATGTTGGTCACATATTACAAGTGAAGTAGATGGCAGCTCTCAAAAGAAAGCAAAATGTAAAGGAGGTTCTGTCCAGACATTTGTAATTCTAGGCTAAGAGGTGGGATTCTGCCACAATAATTCTGGAAATGAGAGCACCTGAGTCAATCCACTAATTAAAAATTGAAGGATGGGGTGGTTACTGAAGTATGACCAGATGACCATACCTAATTATATACATCTCCACTGCATTTTAGTTCCTTAAACAATCCACAATAAACACACTAATATGGGATCTTTTTGCAGATGCTGTATGACAGTTCCCACAATCTGGGATGAAGAGGAGCAATACCAGTAAGTGGTGATGTAGGTTCCTTCAGATGGTATTCTGGCACCTGCAACACTACTTGCCAGCATTTCACCTGGAATGTTACTGAAACACCACAGTGCTGTCAGGCACATGTGCTAAACTTAATTTGCTGTCTTTCAGACAAAACCTGAAAGTCTCCTTTGCCACTGAAGATCTTTCCCCCTCGCCCCAGTCTGCCCAGCAACCAGCAGGATCTGCCTTACCCTGCTCCATCTTCACCTTTGCTCCTGCTAGCCCATGCCAGGAACTGTAGCAGCTGCAGGCACCACAAGGAATGATACAACCATAAGAAACCTTGCATTCCCCAACCACTTTTTTTGATGGAAAATAATTTGACTTTTGGCATTTACTTTTTGTTTCAAATAACATGGGGAAAGCCCACCTTAATGATAATCGCACACAAATACCTCCTATCAAGAGAGACAAAAGAAACCCCACTGAAGCAGCACAGGAAGTAGTATGATCTTCCCTACTTTTTTTTTTTTCTTCTTTCTCCTTTCACTGCTTTCCAGGTATTAAGCAGAAGCTACAGCACATCAGAAGAGCGCTTCTGTGTCAGCCATCTCCTTTCTCCCCATGCCTCCCTGCCAACTCCCTTGGAGGGCAGCTGCAGGCTTCCTTCTCCCCTGTGTACGCCTTCGACTCATCCTAAGCGTTTTCCTACCAGCAAACCTCGCCCCCTCCCCTGCATTGTTAACAGTTCCTATTGCTTACTTTTAAAAGTTGCCTGCTTCTCCGCTGCCTAGTATCCAAAACTAACCCAAGTGTCTTGCTGCAAGGGGTTAAAAAAAGCCAGAAATTTGGCATCTTGCAAGTAAATTAAACTTAGGGCGAGAAAAGGACAATTACTAATTCACTCTATGGAGCTGGCCAGCTTTCAGATGCATGGGGAAAAATATTTATGGGGTTGAGAGAGAAGATGAACGTCTGTAATAAAAATAGTTTTTTTATTCACTAACAGAGAAGATACTAGGGCTGACGTAACCCCTCCTTGCTGTACTGGTATGGAAGTTTCTAGGAATAATACTGAATTTATCTATAGAAATCTGGGGGTCTACCAGTATTAGGTACACCAGTTCTAGTACAACTCCAGTGAAAAAACAACTTAAAATATGGTGGGGTTTTTTTTTAAAAAAAAAAAAAAAGCAACCCCCCCCAAACAACCAAGTGCTTTTAATCATGGAATACTAGACAATCAGTGCCCTGCATGGTCTTATATATTTTTATACAACTACGAATACTTTTATTTATCTAGAATTCTGGTTTTTGATCATTTTTTCACTTGTTTCTGCTTTTTTTGTGATTTATGACTTTAGTCCTTCAACAAAAAGCCACAAGTTTTGCAATAACCATACCATTTTGTTTCTGGTCTTTCTAACTCCTTTCTGGTGAGGCAGCCTGTTTTCTTTATGGCTTTTTTTCATGGACTAAGGCTCAGGAAATTCTCATATGATGTGCATCTCAGGGGAAGGGGCATCTCTATTTATCTACAGGATGGAAATTGTTTAGCCTTTGTGGTTTCTGAAAGATGTTTGTAGACAAAATGGAGCTCAAAATACAGCCTAATCCACACTGAAATACTAGTTCTCCTTTCCTGTCAGCTTTCCTAAACCAAGATTTCACCTCGTCTGTGAACATTCCCTTGAAGAGGGCAGCTTGGATGGCTTCCATGTCCTAACTCTTTGATTTGTGGCAGCTAAGATCAAGTGGGAATAGAGCTTGTTACAGTAATCCATCAGTGGTATAACACATGCAGGAACATCCCAAGGAGGGAGACCTTGGGCGTCACGGGGAAGGTTAAGGCTATAATTTCTCTTAATGTGATTTTGTCTGGCCCTTTCAGAATTTTGTCCGCTTTGGGCAGGGCCACTAGATCAGCAAACCACAGACTGAAAGACTGTGTTTAATTTCACATGCTTTTAGACCTAAAAATTTTTTATAAGTGACAGCATTAGGTTAAGATTTCTTCCACTTTCTAAGACTGAAAAACAGAAGATTCACTTGAAAGCACACCATACATGGTGGTGTGGATTTTTGAAAACAAGGGCTTTTCTCTTTCACCATAAATTTTATTTTAGTGATTAACTTGGTCCCAATCTAAAAAAAAGCGAAATAATTTTTTAACAGAGAAGAAGCAGCAAATGAGAAACAAGTATATTTAAATGTTAAGAGATGAAGATTCACTCAAAGGAAAAAAAAAAAAAAACAACCCAACAAAAAAATTAAAACCTTCCAAACATGAGAAACCAACCTCAGTGAAGGCAATAAAACAGAGCTAAACATAGGCTATGCAAGAGGAAGTATAAGAGAACAGAGATGGAATCCAAAGAGCAAATATCTAAGGATATAAAACAAAAGCCACAAATTCCTTTATGGTATCCAAAAAAATGAAAACATGTAGGAGGTCCTGGATCACTAGGGATGAAAGAAACTGAGGATGACAAAAGTTAGGGAAGGGAAGCAAGGTGACTTCTTTTCATGTAACTTCACTACAGAAGATGTTGGGGAGAAACCTATTCCTGTACCTGCTTTTATTTTTTAACAAACATGAACTAACAGCAAGGCTCAAATATCTGCCAGCAGAACCCAATCCGTTGGAGGAGGATGATATCTTACAAAGATGTTAACAAGCAGAAGACAGTAATTCTGACAGCAATTAAAATAAAAAAACCTCTGGAAGCACTGGCTAAAATGAGTATGCTTTCACCACACTAAGTATCCTAAAGAATCCGAGGCTAGCAAAAGTTTCATCTATCTTTAAAATAGCAGCAAGGCTGATTCAGACAACTGTAGAGCTCCGAGCTTTGTTACTGTACCTGATAGCCTGGCTGAAAGAATGAGTAAGAGGAAATTAAATACATAAAAAATAACCACTACATTTGAATATGTTTATGAAATACTGGACAGATATGAGCAAGTAAAGACAATTATACTTTCCAAATTTTTATAAGAGCTTCATGGGAGGCCACCTACGAAGTGTGAGGCTAAGAGAACAAAAGAAGGAATATATATTGATTCTTATCTGACAACAGGGTTAACAGCAGATGCCTCATGGTTTGTATTTGTATTTCAAAATTATCTAGAAAAAAGGAAGCACATCGAGAGGGTAAAATCTACAGATGTCAAGAAATCAATCAATTAGTCCTGATTTAAGATTAATAGGGGTTTGAAAGAAAGCAGTAAATCTGCTTCAGCAGATCATGGTCATTACTACATCGCAATGAAGTGGACACTTGCCCGCAACATCGGGCTCCTTTGGCATCTGGCTGAGTGCTGAATTCTCCGATCAGCTCAGGAAACTGGCTGGATGTTCTTGTGAACTGCCCAAAGACAACTGGTGTCATAAGGTTAGCAAATCACAAAAAAACCATCAGGGCATCTAACAAAAGATAGCCCAAGCAGAATGGAACCAATAAGTATATAACTTTTATAAGGAGAGGCTGGAATACACTGTTTGCTATTGTTTAACCTGTTCTAAAATGTAAGATGGAGAAAAAGTGTGGAAAGGGTCTCAAAAAAAAAAAAAAAAAGAAGTTGAAAGATTATTTGAGACTCAGATAAGGATCTGAGCAGCCTGGTTTAATTTGGTCTTGCACTGAAAAGGGTGATGGACCAGATGATCTTCAGAGGTCCTTTCTAACATAAGTTATTCTATGAAATAGAGAGGTGAAGAAAAGTTTTGAGTGTTGAATATATTCAGACAGTAAATCCTGAAATTGGCAAATTCAACCAACAGCAGACAAAATTAGATTATGAATTGATTGTTATAAGAACTATGCTAGGAGCAAACCTAAGATTTGATTTTTGCAATTTAAAGGAAATTGTATTATACAGGGTGTGTCTGTCCATCCGTCCCCCCGCCAATACCCACATAAGGTGGCTTTTGGAAAAGAAATCATTCCTCCCTTTGACACATATAATGAGTATTATGGCTTATGAAACAAAACCAGATTTTTTCTAGGAGAGACTTTCCTTCTCCTTCAAAGTTTTTGTGCTCTCCTCTCAAGCAGCTGATATTGGCCACTGTCTGAATCAAGACACCGGACTAGACAGATACTAGTATTATCTGCTGTAATTATTACCATTTTCACAAGACATAACTCTAAACCAGAATTTTCATGGTTTTTATCTCCTGGTGATAGTCCGTCATGTTTACTCTATTAATCAATAATGTACTTCTTTTAAGGGTCATCCATGAAATCTCATACTCTGAGAGATCCAAGACTGAGCTTACAGTGTTTCTATCATGCCTGCTAGCAGCAGTAATAAATAATCTGCATGCCAAATTGAGCCACTCTCCAGACCTATGCATTAGTCAAGGGATCACCATTTTTTAAAAAGAGGTGCTGTCACAAGTTTCCTTTATTTCTATTTATCTTCCTAACTCCTAATTGTCAGAGTTATTTTCAGGAGGAGGAGGACAGAAAAGGAGGTAAACAAAATATTTCAGGGACGCTTTCATTTTGGAACAACTTTATTACCAAAAAAGTTCATTCCAACCATTCCCCTTAAAATACCATCAGCCGTCTACCTTAAAAAGAGATTCCCCCCCTACCACAGAATAAATATATTTGAAGATATTGCTCAAATAACATTTTAAAGTGAAAATAATCCCTAATAGTTATATACATTAATAATGTATATAACATTAAAATGGCTGTTATAACGTGGCTGCCTATTAGTGCATTGATGAGGAAACCACCTGACAGACAAAAGATAAAGCTCAGAAGAGAGAGTACTAGCACCTTTGAAATTCAGTGGGAATGACACTATGAAGCCACATTCATAAAAAGTGCTGTGTCCATAGGGGAATAAAATAAAAGAGTAAAACATAATCTTAAATATTTAATTTTGAAGAGTTTTTAGAAACACATATAGAATTTACCCACTAGACATACCTTGGCTGACCTAGTGATGGCCCCGATCTCTGAATAAAGATCAGTGCTGTCTGGGAACTTTTCCACCACCATAGTGCAGACGTGGTGCAGGAGTGACTGCTTGTGCACCGTGTCCTTGACTTCTGGAACCTTCTCGAGGTAGCTCAACTCAAAAGCTTTGGCCTATAAGGTGGAAAAAAGGGAACAAAATAAAAATTAAAATGTTTACTCCTTCCCATGCAGATTAGTAGACAAAAATGATTACCAAGTAGGGGCAGAGGGGAAAAAAGAAGAATCCTACAGGAGAAGAAACATTGCTTTTATTTGTTTTTAACTTGCTGAGGAGTAGGCCTTAAATCAGTCCATCTGCAGTGAAATGGCTCATGACACAGTTCTCACAATTTGAATGGGGAGCGTTGGCACTAAACTCAAGGGAGTTACTGCAGAAGAGTTCCTAGCTCCGTGTTTTCTACAGGCAAAAAGCACCCTGACATACAATAAAAAGGAAAAGTAGGTTCTGTTTTCTAAATTACTCTTCTGGTACAAAATAAATATAGGGTTACAATTGTCATAATGGTTTTGACTTCTTTTTTTGAAGGAAAAACCTGCAGGGGAAATGCTGGGACATCAGGCTTACGTTGGTTCCATTCAGAAAGTTTCCAATGGCTAGTAGAGTAGAAAGGATAAATCCCAAAGTTTTATTGTGCTCCAGCTGGTCCATTCCTTCCTTCAGGTCTAGAAGTGGTTCTGCAACTTCCTGCCATGAGAACAGAAACAAGAAAGTGAAGGCTGCAGTTGGCTATAGAGCTTTAAGTTTTTAGTTCTATGGTTTAGATTAATTACTACAAAAAGTTCCTGAACTGGCGTCTCATAGAGTGCAAACTGGCCATGTGTGCTGGCTTTCTTCCATGTTCCAGCTAATAAATCACGTGCAAGGACAGCAAAAAAAAATTACATAAAATACTTTCCTAATGTTGCTTCTTTATGTATGCAATTGCCTTAGTTGTCCTGGGGATTATTCTCTTTTCAAACAGGAGACAATCAGAGAAGGGACTGCTGCATTTGAGTTAGATGCATGAACATCTCCCTGCCCCAACTGTTAAAAAAGCTTCTTATAACTAATTTTCCTAATCTTTGAAAAACAAACCAAAAAAATTTAGAACCCTGGCTGACTTGACATTTGTAGCCCGACCACTAAAACTTTCTTCAAGTGATGGCCACCTCTGAGCTTTAGATATGGTTTTGTCCTTGTGTGGCTTTAAAACTGAAACCCCCACCCCCACTGTAAACATCACGCTTTACAAGTGTTCTCATTTTAATCTTTTAATGTAATGCATCTTGCATCCACACATGTTATCTGACTATAGGTATGTAAACTGATAAGGCTTGAAAACATAAATTCTGTTCCATTACCTCAGGAAGTGAACTACACCAGAGAGTTCAAAGGAAGAGAGTGAGGGTAATTGAGTTGAAGGAGCTTATTTCTATGTCTTTGTGTGAGGCCCAGGATTATTTATTTTGTACGCACAGTAACAGTTCACATTATTTCTATCTCCAAATGCCATCCTAAGCATCCATGAGCAGCATTCTTTCCCTAAATAATTATGCTTTTTATGAGCCAATAAGCCAAACTTAAGCTGTTATTTTAGACCAAGAGGCAAAATAGTTGAGAACCTCACTTTCTTGGAGAAATACAATGGGTTATTCAACAAACGTAGTGAAATTTCACCAGAAATAAGAGTATAAAGATGAAGGAAACATACATTTCTAGTCACTACAGAACCATTCATCTCTTTGAAAGAAAAGAATATAGCAAATTCAAGACAAAAATAAGAGATCACATTGTGAACAAAGTAATTAATACATTAGAGGAGAGGTTGTAAATAAATCAAGACTTTATCAAATTAAACTTGATCAATAAACTGCTGCACAGAATTCTTTGAATTGCTTTAAAGTCAGGGTTGATATAGTTTGGTTGCATTATGGGGATGAATCAAACTGCTCTGCATCTGCTTAAAACACAGGTTTTTGAACTATATTACTTGCAACCTGCTAAAAATAAATTCTAAAAGGTTAAATTAATACATTCTGAAGGTGAATAAAAAGGTAGAATCAAAGGCTTCAAAAGCAGGCCACACTGTAGCCCTTCTTAGACTTCTGTATAATACACATTTATAATTATTGATTATTTTTTATTTTATTGTACTATTAAAAAACAAAAAAACTGTGCTAGATCCTGTATAATCAGATGAAATACCTATTCTTGCTTCATATAAAACTCACCTTCTATTTAAAGAGGGCAGATACATAATGTAAAGCTACCTCCTAACCTTAAATATCATGTATCCTTATTTACCATGTTTTTATTTTTCACCTAAAATTACACTTGAATGAAATTTGAGGATCCGCCCAGAATTTCTGGCTGTGAGACATTTAATAATGTCTGATATATTGTTTGACAGACATGCACAAATGAACTCAACCTTATGTGTAATGAATCCAATGGTCCTGGGACACGGGATGACAAAGCACACGTCCTGTACAGTTTATCGGCATACGCATTGTTACCAGCCTGATACACTGGTAATAAATTTAGCTTACTGCACCTGTACAAGTCCACATGCATGCTTTTCTGGGAAGGGTAAAAACTTGGTTGAGATGGGAACTTTGATATGAGCAAACTGTAATTTGCCATATTCACATTTAATCAAGACTGGCCTGCATAAAGTATCATACCCTTTTAAACAACAGAAAGTATCAGGATCATATTGTAAAACTTAAAAAGCTGTGATGCACTTTGTAAAATTTTCAGACCATTTAAGCACTACTCAAAAGTTCAACCTCTTTGAACACTTATTTCTCTAGCACATTGCCACCAGGGAGACTACAGTCAGGACTAATCTTTCTGCTTGGAAGAGAAACTGAAGCAAGCCCCTTTCTTTACCAGTTCTACTTTTCTCATTTCTACACCTGCTTATATTCATTTATGATCTTTTAAAGTTGTCAGCAATAAGGATATATTTGCCCACCGTGACCTGAAGAAAAAAAAAAATCTGATTTAGGACAGCTAAAGATTCTATTCCTCTTTCTAAGACCTTTAAACTCCCTTTGAGATAATGAAATTTGACAGCATCTGAATCATAAATAGTTCAGTACAAAGAACTAGTAGTAACACACTGTAATCTTTCAGAGCAATCAAGTCTGAAAATGAAGACTTAAAGTTGAAACTCTGCCTCTTTTGTCTGTGCCTTTAAAATATGATACCAAAAGAAAGGTGAGGAAAATTATTGTTCCACTGATGACCTTCAGTAGGCATACAGTACCTTAGACACATGTTAACATTTCAAAACAGTATACACATTATCAAACAGATAATTTGGAAAGAGTTTTCCTTTTTCTCTCTCTCTTTTTTTTTTTTTCTTTTTTTTTTTTTTTCCTTCCCTGTAAGGAGCTAAGAATGAGTATTCATTCAGCCAGTTCAGCCCCTCACAGTCTGAGGCTATTCCCTACAGCTGTACCCTGGCTTGCTTTAGTTAATCAAATTCAATTTGAGAAAGATGACTTCCTTCATTATGCCTGGAAAGCTTTTCTACAAACATGAACAATATCTCACTTAACCCTTTTCTGGAACAATTTTGTGCTGTTTTTCTTTCAGGTTGTCAGAGCTGAAGCTAAGACCTACTTAGGCAAAACTGTTCTTGGCTGATTAGCAAAAGAGTCTCATGAATGAGACTTCCAACCTTACTTCCATAACTCAGGTATTTCACTCTATTAATATAATGAACCATATAAAACTTCCAGCCTCCTGGAAATAACAGTAAGGTTCATTCATTTCTTACAGAAAATATATTTGTGACTTGATAAATGAGTCCATTCTGAACTGTTGTGAGTTGTCCTAATTTTAAACCAGATTTTTAAAAGATCAGGCAAGTGCTGGACAAAAAAAATGACAAAAAACTGTGGAGGTAAGTGATTTGGCACCTAAGTTTCATGAAGGGTTTGCCCATTTGCAGAACAATCTTCTACAAAAGCATAATTTCAAGAACAGAAGAATGTTAACAGGTCATGAGACTCTATTAACATAATTGTTAACACAAACTACTTACTTTCTTAACTGAATATGCTCATGGTA
Organism: Falco rusticolus; assembly: GCF_015220075.1. NCBI lineage: Eukaryota > Metazoa > Chordata > Aves > Falconiformes > Falconidae > Falco > Falco rusticolus. The sequence goes on from NC_051189.1 coordinate 76,901,666, forward strand.
TCTTATCTCAATCTATATAACACTTATGTTTATGGGTCATCTGGAACTTAAACTCTGACTTCAACCTTTTCTTACTGGAGAGACCCAACTGCTTTTTCTCTCTTGTACCTCTGATGTCTGATACCATATTTTTCTCTTCACCCGACTACAACCCAGGCTGTCTGTCCTGTCTATGATAGGCTTCTTATCACGTGCTCCTCTAATTTTATGAGTTATCATATGTTATTTCCTGTACCATTTTATGGTAAGTACAGTACTTAGGCCTATACACCTTTCAACAGGGATAAAAATATTGGTCCTATCTTCACTCCAGCTCTTGCTTCTTTGAGTAATTTTGGATGTGAGACATTTCATACTAGCATCCATTCTATATGGATTTTAAATGGCAATTTATTAACTTTGTGGCATAAACATTATAGGATAAGCAACAAGAAAACTATCAGAATTTCTTTAGCTTTTAGCAGTGCTTCACATGTTACTTTTTGATTGGCTAGAAATTCTAAGTATACAGGTAGATTAACAGCTAGAGCTAATTCAGCTTACATGAAAGGGACAGTTTAGCCTTGCAGTAACTTCAAAGCAGAATAAATAGCTGTACCATAGCAAAGAAGCAAACAAACACAACACCACCTCAACCCCCCCAAAACAAGCCCAAAACTGGCAAAAAAGTATATCAGGCCAGATAAAACTAATTTGTCTTTTACAAGTCAGAAATGGAAATGTCTAATACTAAAATGTCACTATCTAAAAAGTCCTGAACATGAGTGCAATTGCATTTCCTAAAATCTAAGAAAATTAAGCAGAGGTTGAGCAATCTTGTCAGTATCACCTGCAAATCAATCCACTGTTGTATAACTTGTTAAATATCAATGGCTAGGTAAACGTAAGGCATTCTCAGAAGTATGTCTGTCTTCTCAGAATCCGTATCACATGAAGTTATACCAATTTTTTAATATACATGTATGTGCACAGACACACATACAAAATTCATATTTGCAGGAGAGAGCTGCTTGAAGAGCAATGTATGAAGTATGCACCAAAAGAATGTTCCTGCACTGAGATTCCTGGAAGAGCTTGTGAAAGTCAGCAAGTAGCTGAAATCACCTACACAGTTCCATTCTGTTTCACCTATGCACCAAAATTACATGCTGTCATTTTGAAATTTCTGCCTGTGATCCATCATTCCTGACAGACAACCCAATTACAGTGTTCTCTGAATAAACGCCATCCATGAAGAAGGTGGCAACAACTGTCTGTGACTGAACTGAACAGAACACCCCTGAAGGATGTCTTATCTTTTGTTTGTAATTTTGAGAGTTACAGACAGAAAAAAACCCTTAATGGATGGTGTTTTTCTTTGTTCAGATGGATGTAAGATCAATATTCTCATTTTATGATATAAGGTTGAATGCTGTAGTCCTAATTCAGTCTCTATCCAAAGAAAAACCTTACTGGTCTGAAGTAAGAATTTCCTGAATAACAACATCTGGAGAAGATGTGGTAAGGATTTAGCCCTCTTCTTTGTTTCAATTCATTACCAACTAATTAAAAGGAAGGAAGGCATAATCTCTAATTTTCTTTTATAGAAGGAACAGATTATGAAGGATCATTTTAGCTGTTTCCTGGTTGGCCACTGAAACAAAAGTGACCCGTTTACCCTTTCCTCAAAACATATGCTCATGTAATAATAAGGTCAGGCAAAGATTAAGCAAAGCCTCAGAAGAGTCTCCACCCCTGCCTCCCTGCTTTCCCTCTCACCTTTTCCACTATCTCATAATCCATCCTGAAAGCCCACAGCTGGAGCCTGGCAGAGAGTTCGCTGATGGAGGAGAGGGTGAGAAGGAACTGCTCGGCGCTGCCCAGGGGAACATCAGGGTTTGCCAGCTGTGCCTCCTGGATCTTTTGCTTCTCCTCCTCAGTTGGGATCATGGTCAGGATTTTCTGCAAAGGGAGAGAAAAAGGCAAGTGTCAGCAGCAGGGTTGAGAGGCATGCAAGGGTTGGACGTGGGGTGACTTCACAGCTGCAACAGTAGAAGTCCTCAACACCCTGGCTGGTAAATCAGGACAGCTCTGTACTAACGAAGAATTAACCCACTGCACAAGAAAGCAAAGCAAGGTCTGCTATCTCAAGCATATGCAGTCTGTTGAAAAACACATCTGTATTAAAATGCCTCTTTGCCTCTTCTTTTTTTAAATTTGTACTCAGTAGATAGGGTTAATCATAGGATGAAACACTGAAGGAGACACAGGGAGATGGGTTAGGACAGCTCTCCTCATCTTTCATATACCTAAGTGAAAACCAACCATCTTTCTGCAAGTTACATATGGCAGTGAGGGTAGAAGGAGGGCAGTTGTGTGGCCTGTGATTTAGAGGTCAGACTAGATAATAAGGTCCTTCTAGCCTCAATATCTATGGATCTTCCAGGGTACTTGAAGATATACAGAAATAACTTGAGGACCCTACTCCCTTGCTGTTCTCATAATTTATTACTTTTTGTTCAATCTTTTTTGTTTTTTATGAAACTTAACAACTATTGCAGCTTATTAGGTTACTCTGAAAAATTTCACCCAAACCGAAAACAGCTTCCCAGGAAGTTGTCCCAGAAGGAACAGGCACTGAATTTAAAGTTGAGTTATGCATTGTATAACATGTGGCTTTTTTCTCTTTTGATCTGAAAAGACTAAAATATTGATAAAATGGAACTCAATATTTCCAGTTTCTGCCATTGGTATGGCTCAAAACATTTCCATTTTGCCTTTAATTCTTGGATTTTTCATGTTTGTTTACATGTGGCAGCTTTCCTTCTCAAAGTACTGCTTCTTAATTAGTTGTAACATAATAAATGTATTTTAAAATCAGAAAGAAAAGCAAAGCAACATAAAGGCATCAGATAAGTTTAGGTCTTTACCCTGCTGATCAATGCCTATTAAAACAAAGCAGTAGATTTTCAAGACCACTTAGTTTATTCATCTGAGAAATGACATGTTCTTGCTGTAGCCTTCTATAATGATAGAGGCTGTTTTGGAGGGGAGGAGAGAATAATAAAAATAAAGCCAAAGAGCTATCAGACCTGCCAATCCAAACTACAGCTTTGTTGCAGTGCTGGACATAGCCCATTCATCAAAGTAGCACAACTGCCCACTTCCAGTACCGATAATTCATCTGCCTGCTTGTACAGCGCTGGAGATAAGTGTGGAGAATAAGGGACTTTTCCTGGTCAATCAGGCAAAGAACAAAAGTTAAGCAAGCAAGTAATATTCTGTTTGTTGAACTGGGACTTAATTTCAGCCACAGCATTTGTATTGCTGTCCACCTTCTTATGCTGACTTCCATAAACATAAATTAAGCAGCATTTCTTTCTGTTGATGTTGGCTCTGCCTTTCAGTTAAAAAAAAAAAAACAAACACCAAAAAAGCCTCCTTACTTGGACACTGCAAGATTCTACCTTAATAAACCAATATCCTAAGGAAAAAAGCCGAGGAGGAAAATCCCTCAATACATTCTGATGCTTTTAATTCCCCTGTCAATGACTGTTTGGAAAATCTCGTGATGTACGCTTGTTCTGATTGATAACATTTGTGTATTGATTTTGAGATGGGCTATCCATCCATCCATCCGTCCGTTCACCCACCCACCCATCCATACACACACATTGAAACTTAGGTCATATCTAACATCATACTAGATTTATAAGTAGTTGCTTCAAGGCATTTCTCAGTCCTTAAGCAATACTCATCATAAAAAAAGAGACCAAGTCTGAAACCCATAAGAAAAGGTGTTTTGCAGAGTGTCCTTTGAAGAAGTCAGGCCTCCTAGTGCCTAGTCCTCTCTTCAACAACAAGAAGAAGCCAACACTCCCTCAGCTGAGCCAGGGCAGCTTGCAAATAGGCTCATGTGAACATCCATACATGGAGAGTTCAGCAGTAACCATGTGATGGATGTAAAAACGCTTCTGGTGCATTTTTGAAGGCTAACACTTCAGCAGTATTCTCAATTGCCTCCTACAAATAACTAGGACTTTTGGCAGCTACCCAGGGATCCCACAAGTATTTTGTGGTGATGCAGGGCCTTCACTCCAGAGATTCTGTACTGCTTTCGGGCATTTTAAAGAGAGCAATAAAGAGTAAGCTTTATTTCCAAAGGGACTCTCCTCCTCCTTGTGCTTTATGTAAACATCACAAGCCAGATGTAGCAGACAAAAAGCATCAGAGTCCAAGCGCTGCAAGGCTGCTGTGCTGTGTACCATAGTATATGAAACAGAGAATGCCAAGCGAAGCAGCCTGTACTTGTGGTGCCAGCTGCCAAGGATCACCCCACTGCTGAAAGCCCTGCCTCAACAGGACCAGAGCTGCTGGCAGGTCTCACACCATCTAGGGTGCAACTGCCCCCATAGCAACCACCTACTCACCGGCACTTCTAATCCACTCGGGCAAGTAATTCTGACCCTGCTGGTCATCATCCTTGGAGTGCCCTTGAGCAACTAGTAACATGCTTCTACTCTTGTTTTCCACTCTATGATTAATCTGAGCCGTTTGTTCAGCACTGGAATCTGATGAGCACACCATTTGCCAGTTTATTATTATTATTATTATTATTATTATTTTTTAAACCACTGACAGTAAAAGTAGCATAAATACACAGCAGGGCAGAAGGTTACTGGCACTTGATGTGAGTATTAAATCACAAATAGCTTTGAATCTAAGCAGTAGTTTGTAATGCTCTACCCACTATGGCTTTCTTCAGGTCTATTAAAGAAGAACTGGTTATCAACAAACCCTGAGTTCATATCCTTTAACATGTGTGATACATATATTTCACCTTTATGCATTCTCACATAAATATTTGGGCCAGAGACTGATATACTGTAGAAAACCAGTGCAGAAATCTTTGCATGGAGAAGAAGTAATTTTTGGAGATCCTGTTCACCTGAAATAATGGATCCTCATTATTCTGCTCCTGAACTGCTGGACCCAGCCACTCACTTGAACTTTCAGCGAAGGGATCAAACTGCCTATTTCCTGGACTCGGCTGTCCTGATGTATGACCTCCAAAAATTTCTAAGAGGAAAGCCTTACAAGACTCACAGGGCAAAATTTATAAACCCCATATGCCTGAGGGTTATAGGCCTCAGTCTAGGACACAAGGCAGCACCTAACCAGGGACTGCAAGTAGCCTGGAGCCTCTGCAGAAATTAGGTGCTTAAATTATCTCTTTGAAGAGATAATGGGGCTTCTCAGTGGTGCTGTGGTTGCAGGGGTGCCTGGGCTTTCATATTTCTGTTCAGCTGATTTTACCAGGTGAATGGGAGCCTGAAAAAATTGGTAAACTAAACATCTGGTTGTTGTTGGGTCCAAAGCTTTCTGTGGCTCCAGGCCCACTAATTCGTAAGCTGTACAACCAAATACACATTAGTGGGTATTTCATTGGATATTTGACAGGCCTCAGCAGACAATTCAGCTCCAAAAAGGCTCTCACACTTCAGCTTTCCAGGCAGATATTAATAAGACACATTGATGGTTTGCATTACCTGCAGAAACTCTAACAAAATAGAAAAGCATGTGAAGGTCAGGACTCCACAGCAAGTGAAGCCGCCTGCACTAGTTTTATTTCAAGTCTTCCAAAAATGATCCAGTTCTGAGAAGGGACTTCCTCTAAAATGACTGATAGCCATCCCTGTAAACTGGGAACTGACAGCCATTGCTGTTTGTTAGCATTGATAGTTTCCAAAATTCAAATTTGGTGTTTGTTTATACATGTCATCATCTACCTTTTTAACAACAGGTTCTCATATCTTACTCCTTTTTACATCACAGGGCTACCTAGCCACTCCAGACCCCTGGATTTCAAATTACTTAACAAACGTGGGTATGGAGGGCTTAGCATACCTGCAGAGTTTTTTCATTTCGAGTAGTTTTACTAAAAGCCATACCTACCAATACAATCAATATTGTGTAGCATCACATGGCTATATTGTAAAGCACAAAGCAACCCACCTTAATTTTCTCACAGCATTACGCCATTACTCTGCTAAATTAATCATACTGTGTGGTATAATTTGATTTTGAGCTGGGGTCACTTACTGAGGAGCACTCTACAGAGGGACCCACTGATTTCCTTTACTAAAGACAAGCACCAAGGACTGGTTTGGTAGACTCTATTCTTGTAGTTGCCCATGATACACTTCATAAAAATTGGGTGCCAGGATTTTAAGGTCGCCTCTTTTGCTTAGCTCACAGAATGTCCTCATCCATGCTAAGCAGGCAGTTCTTTATCCTGCAGCGAGCTCCAAGTTGTTTGAACACAATAAATGCCAAGCTTTCAAAGAAAGGAAAACACAACCACTTTGGCAAACATAAGGTGGCAAATTTTTTTTTAGTTGGATTGACACATGCTTGCAGACACATATTGTGCATTCCTTCGAAAATACGTTTCTAACAGGGCCTGCTCTGCATACTAAATGAACTAAATCTGACTTTCTAGCAGTATGTCCCCATTTTCTGCCCTTTTTAACAGCTCAGGGGTACCTAACCACTTCAAACACATGGCCTAAAAATACGTAACATACTTAGGTAGAATAAATACTTGGGCTTTAAAATATTTTGTGATTTTTTTTCTCCTTAGTTACATATTTGAAGCAAAAAACCAAAGCATGGATTACTAACAAGAGTTACATGTCACAAATAAAGCATCATTCAGCAGGATGTAGGACAATAGTGGAGCTTTTAGTGGGTCACTATATAACAAACAATTTGGTTTATTTTCTGTCTTTTATATAAATGAAGCTGATGCTTACACTATTACTTATTCATGCATCATCACTACCAATTAATTCCTAATATTTAGGTACCATAGATATGAACCCCAGTAAACTTTCTAAAAATCTTGACTGAAAAGACAACCCCTCTTCCCTCCAGGCTAACTCTAAGACTAAAGCCAATGAACAGATGGATACAGGGGAGAACAGAAATAGGAAACAAAGCTTGTCTGCACTGTAGATCAAAGGGGCAGTATGGAAAACTAAGGCAGGGCTCTGCTGAAAACAGTGGGACTCACAATGATTCATTTCTGTATCTCTCTGTGCACCTCTTGGCCAATTCTGCATAGCTTAACCCAGACTTCTAGCTCACTATAAATGTCTGTCTGACTCTATAACAATGTGCTATAAGAAAAATCTGCAACTTGGGGATTGGGGAAGGGAATCTGAATTCAGTGCAGGGTTTTACCTGATAAGAAGTAAATAAATATGGAAGAGTGAGGAAAAAAACCTCTTTTCCCCATGAACATCATCCTTCCCAAACAATGAAGGCTTCATCCCTCAAGGCTCAAAGTACCTGGGCTCTGCTTCATTTACTCTTTCTCTTGATTTAAATATCTGAATGATCACATCAGGATTACTCACATCCTTAGCTTAAAGCTGTGGACACAGAATTCAGAAATCCCATTTTCTTTAGCACTGGGCAAGTATATCAACAGCATATTATTTCCTGGTTTCTGATTTCTTGAGTTTGAAACCTGCCTGCATACATATTTTAAATGAAATTATGGGTTTCTGGCAGCTAATGGAAAGACCACCCAAAGGAGGGTGTGGTGGTACAAAGCGCTCAGAACTGTGGACACCACAGGTGGCTGGCAGATGGACAGCCCAGCTACAAACGTTGGCACTGGAAAGGGTGAGTGGCACAGAGCAGCTGAACTTCTGTTAAGCATGCCAGAGAAGGACACAATTCAAGGGAGATGATGCATGGAAGATAATGAAGGTGTGTCCTTCTTTATCAGCCATTTCACATTGGACTTTTTACGGAAACACTGCCTACAGCACTGAGATCTAACTGGTGGTCTGTGAGTTTAGCTTGGCTGGAGGGGTACTTCTTTCTCTCCAACACTTTAAAGCTTACTACTGCAAACTTCAGTGGTGGATACCTGGGCTGGGTCATGAAAAATTACTTTTTTAGCCTGATTTCTCACCTTCATAATATGAGTAAGGTATCTATATCTATCTATCTATCTATCTAGATATGTATCTATAAAATAACTAATATAGCTTTGGAAAGAAAACATTCTTGTAGAGACAAATCAGGCCTTGTCTTTTAGCTAGAACAATCTTTTGCCTTAGTATTTCTTTTACATGTAACTGTTGGCAACTACATTTCTATTCCAGCCAGTTTTTCTCATTTTCTTCTGTAGTCAGCACAGTGAAGGTGGAAAGAGGGAAATCATGAAACACAGCCCCAAACTACTGAAAGGTGACTGTGAATCAATACACAACCTCTGCAGCTCAGTCCCTGGTTGAGATTTGTAGCCGTGCAGATTACTCTTACTAGATGATACAGGCTTATTTAAAAAAGATTTGCAATTAATACAACCACAATGAAAAAAAATCAGGGGAACAGCAGGCTTCTTTTACACTTCATAGAAGAAAAATGTTTTGATAAAAAAAATAAACAGAGCTCATCTTGGATCTCAGTAAGAATATCTGCAGAGTCAAACATGGAATGGTAAAAATTACATCATCTGTAATCTTTATACCAACTGTTTTTCTTCAAACAACAGTAACACAGAAATGCTATTTTGAGCAGAAGTAGTCACTGTATTTGTTTTCCATTAGATATACAATCTAGAATGGCTCCGACAGCTAGCTGGGCATGAACTTTATTAAACCCTGTACCAGTTGCATCAGCTCTAGTAACTCACTGCCTGTTCCTCCTGCTCACAATATTTCAGCCAAGCTTCAGAGGAACAGATAATACTCTGAAAATCTTGACAGCAATTAACACCATTGTTAATCAAATTTAGACATAAAGAAAGCAGAGAATCCATGTTTACTGAGCATGCCCAACTTCGGGTGAATTCTATGTGCTTCTGAGCACACTGCATTGATTTGACAAGATTCAACAGCCATGATAGAATATATCCCCTTTTCTCTTTTCCAAAGAAGTCTGGCTTGTACCATGCGCAACACTGGAAAAAAAAAGGAAACATTGAAAACAGAGACTTGAAGACATTGACTATTCTTTCTTACCTCTATTCCTTCCTTGTTTAAGGCATATTCATCAAAGTTCAAAATAGCAGTCTTGATAGTGCGGGGAGGAGGCAACACAGTCAAGCCAATATTAATAGCGTTGCTTCGTTTTGAGTCCAGTACAATGATCTCCTGTCGCTTCCCATCTGCAGCAGTTTTCTTGGTGAAGAAGAGAACAAGAATATTATTCCTCTAGCCTGTTTTAGAAAAAAAATATCACTCCTTTCACTTATGTCTTCCCCTACTCAAGGTTGCTGACACTGAATGTAAATCTAATTCACCTATAGTTACCCAAAAAAGCTGAATTCTTCTACCACATCCTTGCTGGTATCAGCATGAGCTTCCAGGATTTAACCACAGCAGAACACAATCTCAGATGCTGTGTAAAGCAGAGCTAGCCTGAGACACAGAAGTCCCCATAAGGGCTGGGGAAACTGCAGTTCAGGGCAGGATTTGGTGAAAAAAGCCTGAAACTCTCTGCCGGGCAAGAGCTCTGCCATGTGGCAGGGCCAGCTGGTGCAGGGCTGGCAGGGCAGCAGCCGGGCAGCTGATGGGCTCCAGGATTCAATTGCCTCTTGGATGTGTCAGCCTGGAGTAGGCACTGATCCTCTCGCCTGCGTGGCTGGCTGAGAAACAGACAGGGTGGTTCCCACCTGCCTGCCATATACTCTCCTGTGTTATAAATAGAACTTTGGCACTGGCAAAGGAGCTGTAGAGGTGTTTCTGGAGACAGTGGCATGGTTTTCTGACCTGTGGCTGACAGAGGAAGGGTATTCTACCTTGCTGCTCATGCTATGTCTATGCAGCCCATCACAGGTGCAGAACAATTTCAACCCTTCTGCTTTTTCGAAGTTTATTTGAGACTAGACATGATCTTTGGATTTTACCTCCAGTATAAACTACAGTACAAATAATAATGAAAGCACAAAGAACTAACAACATATGCTTTAAATTCCATTCTAGAGAAGACCTAAGAAACTTCTTCCTCTCTCTCCCCATCTTCATAGTGGCAAAATGTGAACCAACTAGGCAAGGTGACTCACAGACCATTTATATGGCATAATGCAGTGCTGAATGTGGTCTTCGCTTTTATGCTGCAGGATGCCTCTCTTTCATTATCCCATGCCAGAAGGTGTTTCTTTGGCTACTACATATGCCATATACCAGGCAGCTGCAAGAGCAGAGGACTCTGCTCTTCATATGCAGGGGTTTTTGCTCCGTCTCCACACAAAAGAACTTTTGGAAACACCTTTTCTCTGTTTCCCCTTCCTTTTCCCTATCAGAGGTGGGCTGAGGGATGCTGTCAAGCCCAGGAATGTAGGGAGAAGACCATGACATTGATGCAAGCAAGCTCAGAGATGCTTTGCTATATATAAACATGTGTTTCAGCACAGTGCAGGCTGCAGGGATGGGACTCTGACGTCCCTGTAGAGCCTGTTACGTGGACTGTGGTTAGTGGCTCTGGCAGCATCCTTAGTACAGATGCACCTCAAAGGGGCAAAGAGAAAGACTAAGGGATCCCTCTTTCCAGGCTGCAATGTGGCAGTCCATACAACTGTTCAGAACAGGGAATCATCCGTTGTCTACAGCGGTAGTGTCTCTTGCATCTCTTGTTGATTTGGGGGAAGTCCAGAAGGAGACTCATTGCCTGAATCTCAGTCTGTGCTCAGGATTGGTTTTTAGGCCATGAAGCTTTGTACTTCACTTCCTTTGGGTCTGCATCACAGCCACAGAGTCAGAAAATACCCTAGTGCCAGGTCTACACACTGTTTCTGCGTTGGAGGAGCTAAGTTAGTAAATACAATTTTATCAAAGTATTTCCATCTGTGGGCCAGCCTGTAATGGGAACGCAGCTGTATCATTACAAAGACGCCTTTTTCTGGCATAGCTCAGTTCCTTGCCTGCACAGGAAGAGGTATGCCCATCAGTCCCAGCAGCCTGCCCAGTACGTGTGTGGCACCACAGCCCTTTCTTCATACCAACACGATTAATGTGGTATGATGCAACTTCTGAGCACGGATGAGACTGAAGGCAAATACAGTTCACAGAAGTTGGGGACTACCACATGTGTATGATCTGTAAAAGTAATGAGTTGTTTTGGGTTTTTTTTTAAACTTAAAAAGAAACAACATTTTTGCAGTAAACAGGATACATGTTAGGAGAGCAAATTTTACATATGTTTTCAATTTTTGTATGTCTTTTCTGTCAGAACTGCTCTCTAATGCCTTAAAAGCATCCCTGAAGCCTTTCGAACTTTCCCTTCTTTGAGTAATAGAGTCTTCTTTTTCTTGGGGAGCTACCTGAAGGACCTGAGATGCAGCTTCTTTAAAGCAGCCACTTTTACTTCCAGAGCCATTAATCACATTTTCAGGACCACAGTTAGTGGCCAAGACCACATAAAACCAAGCAGGTTTCACCACAGACTGCTTCCTCTTGAGTCTGTATTGCACTAAGCCTTTTTTAAACCACCGCTTTTTACCTGGTCCTTCGCAGTACAAAATTACACAGCTCCAAAGAATTTATGCAGAAGGGAAAAGGCTGAGGGAAAAGAGACAAATTTAAGCTTCCCACATGTGGTATGGGTAAGTAAGCCTCAAATCTGCAGCTCTGTTTTTAGGCTCCTAAGTTTGACAAGAGAGACATATTCATTTGGGGGACATATGATGCTAACCGCCGAGATGATTGAGATTGCAACAGTGCACTCGCTCCTTAGCAATAAGTTATGAGAGACATATGAGCTGTATAAGGGGACGTAAGCACGTAGGTATTTTCCAGAGCTATGGCTGCATATGGGGTATAAAATCTTGGGGTAAGTAATTCTTTTAAAAAACAGGGGCAGAAAAGATTTAAAATCCATTCTGCAAACAACAGCTGAGCTACAAAGAAATCCTTTCCAAATAAATAAAAGGATGAAGAAGACAGAAAGATTTTACTACTCTGAACTTCATTACCCTACTGCGAGGAAAAAAAATTGCTTTTTATCGGCCATGAAATTGCACATGTGTAAATGTATGACTGTTAAAATAAGCTACAATTATTAATTTCTATTACATTATTAGGTGACTTCAGACTGTGCTTTTTAAGTTCCTTCACAGAGAATGACTTCAAATGCTTTAGGGAACAGTGCACTAGTGCACTTGGTTTCATATTTTAATGTGTCAGTATGTAACATAAGCCCTGAACTTCTGAATATTATTAAACATAAAACCAAAATTAATTAGAAAATACAAATATATCAGGTGGTATAATTTGTGGGAAACAAATGTACCTGCAGTGTATTAACAATTACAGTGAATTTAGAACTGTGGAATCATAGAATGGTTTGTGTTGGAAGGGTGCTTAAAGACCACCTAGTTCCAACCCACCTGCCATGGGCAGGGGCACCTTCCAGTAGACCAGGTTGATCAAGGCCCCATCCAGCCTGGCCTTGAACACTGCCAGGGATGGGGCATCCAGAGCTTCTCTGGAAACCTGTTCCAGTGCCTCACCAAACTCACAGTAAAGAATTTCTTCCTTATATCTAATCTAAATCTACCCTCTGTCAGCTTAAAGCCATTCTCCCTTGTCCTATCACTACCTGACCTTGCAAAAAGTCCCTCTCCAGCTGTCTGGTAGGTCCCCTCTAGGTACTGGAAGGCAGCTACAAGGTCTCCCTGGAGCCTTCTCTTCTCTGGGCTGAACGAGCCCAACTCTCTCAGTTTGTCTTCATAGAAGAGGTGCTCCAGCTCTCTGGTCATCTTCATGGCACTCCTCTACACTTACTCCAACAGGTCCATGCCCTTTTTATGTTGGGGGCCCCGGAGCTGCATGCAGTACTGCAGGTGGGGTCTCATGAGAGCAGAGCAGAGGGGGAGAATCACCTCCCTCATCCTGCTGGCCATGCATTTGCTGATGTAGCCCAGGATTTGGTTGGCTTTCTGGGCAGCAAGCACACATTGCTGGGCTACAATGAGCTTCTCATTCCCCAAGACCCCCAGGTCCTCCTCCTCAGGGCTGCTTTTAACCTGTTCTCCACAAAGCCTGGCCTGTGTTTCTGCTTGGGATTGCCCCAACCCACGTGCAGGACCCTGCACTTGGCCTTGTTCAATTTCATGAGGTTTGCACAGGCCACCTCTCACACCTACCAGGGTCCCTCTGGATAGCAACCCTTCCCTCCAGTGTGTCGACTGCACCACACAGCTTGGTGTCATCAATAAACTTGCTGAGGGAGCACTCAATCATGCTGTCCATGTGGCTGAAAAAGATGTTAAACAGCACCATTTCCAATACCAACCCCCGAGGAATATCAGTCATTGTTGGTTTCCACTTGGACATTGAAGTGTTGACTGCAACTCTTTGAGTGTGACCATCCAGCCAATTCCTTATCCACTGACTGTTCCATCCATGCACGACTGCCCTTAGTGAAGCCATGCTGACTGTTACCAATCGCCTCCTTATTCTCCATGTGCCTATGGAAACTCCATAGTTTCCAGAAGAATCTGCTCCATGATCTTGGTGACCACAGAGGTGAGACTGACTGGCCTGTAGAATCCTGGGTCTTCCTTATTTCCCTTTTTAAAAATGGGGGTTATGTTTCCCCTTTTCCAGTCAGTGGGAACTTCACCAGACTGCCATGACTTCTTGAATATGATGGACAGTGGCTTAGCCACTTCATCTACCAGTTCCCTTGGGATCCATGGATGCATCTCATCAGGTCCCATGGGCTTGTGCATTTTCAGGTTCTTTAGATGTTCTTGAATCTGATCTTCTTCATGGGTGGTTCTTCATTCTCTCTGTCCCTGCCTTTGCCTTCTGTGACTTGGATGATGTGGCTGGAACATTTGCCAATGAAGACTGAGGCAAAAAAGTAATTGAGTACCTCAGCTTTCTCCATATCCTGGGTAACCAGGTCTCCCATTTCCTTCTAGAGAGGGCTAATGTTCTCCCTAGTCTTCTTTTTAACACTAATGTACCTATAGAAGCTTTTCTTGTTGCTCTTGATGTCCCTGGTCAGACTGAATTCTGTCAGGGCTTTAACTTTCCTAATCTGGTCCCTGGTTGCTAAAGATCTCTGAAGTTAGGTCTTTACAAGACTTAATTGGCCTCTGTCGCCTCTATTGAAGGCTGGGTAGTCCAGATAGGTTATTTAAAACCCATTACCATCCCAGATAAGGTGATTCCTGGTCTGATGTGCACATAGTCTAAAACACACCTCCTTGCTTTAATTAATATGGGAAGCAGTAAAATTTAAATCACTTTTCCAGTGGTCATATAAGTAATTAATTACATATAAGCACCAAGTCAGAAATACCACCTGCATTTAAAATTGTAGAACAATCTGCATTAGTAGTATAGAAAAAAATGGGCAATCCATTAATAGTAAGATGCAATTTTGTAATTTCTATGTCAGTTACCAAGAATTTAGCGTTGGGTATTTAAAATGGATTCACTCAGCTGCCACAGACTTTGTCCAGGATACATATATATAATATTTTTCAGAAATTCCGGTCCACATCTATGAGTTGTCTTAACATTTATTCAAATTGCAAGAAAAGTTTTCAAAAAGAGTATGTGTCTATGCATGTATATACATGTGTACATGAAAATACATTATTTAATTATTCCCTCCTACTGGTGTCTGTGGGCACATGATAGATCACTATATCCCACAGGGTATCAGCAAAATAATACTTTAAAATGAGAACCAAGTGGATGGCAGAAGGGTTTAACAACAACATTTGATTCAGTAGTGTCTGTGTGTTTTCATTTCTCTTCACAGAAAAACAAGCACTTTGAAGTGTTTTGCCAAAATACTCGCTTTGTTTGGCGGAGTAAGAAGGAAAGAAATTGTAGACTGGCTTGGAGGGGATACCTGATCACTCTCTTTCTATTCACAAATATAATGTTGTGGTCCTCTATTCCAGAAAATAAACGTTCTGCAACTAGAGTTGCTCCACTAACTGCAATCAATGTGCAAGTTGTCCAGTGTGGCCCAAGTTTTTCCTAAAATCACTAATCTCCCCCCGCAAACTCCCATATTATATCCTACAATTTAAAATCCACTTTATTTTATTGCAGCCTATTGTGTTTAATGAAAAACTTCTCATGAGCCAGGAAGTAGCTGTTTATAGCTGTGTGTTGTGGAAATCACAGTGAAGGATTAGAAACTGGAGTAAAATTGGTTACAGCTGTATGAAAGAGCATATGCACAAGATAGAGCCAAGCCCCCCCTACACACCCTGACTTTACTTTTCCTCTCATCCTTCTGGACTGCTCCTTTTCCATGCAGCTACTTCCATCTATTACTATGAAATCTGGAGATTTGACTTTTGATTTGTTGCTCTACGATCTTTTTTTTTCAGCTGAACCAACTGAGCTGTGAGTCAGACTTTACGATATTATAGAATAAACCTGTTTTGGATTGCAGCCATTGGACAGGAGAAACTAGACACAACGGGGAATGTAGTCCCTGGAAATAAACCAAGCAGTCTGGAAAAAGCGAGAGCTATCCTAATTTGAGTGCAATCTTCATACCAAACCTCAAGTCTTTTACGAATTCAGTGGTCTGCTTAGTTACTCCCACTCTCACTTGATCTAAAGACCATCTCCTATCCTGGACGATTTGCTGGTATTCACTAAAACCAGGCAGGAGTCTCAGAAGTCTGGGTAGACTTCCACTATGGTATTCCTTAGTCACCATTGTCTCTACATTGTCTACAGAGACAATGAGGCTTCTATGTCTGTGTTATGGGATGGAGTGGAAAGAGCCAAAAGTATAATGTCTCATGCAGAGAGCAGTTATTAGTCTCCAAGAGGAAAGCAGTCACCTAAATCATTCCTCAGACTTGCACTAATTTCAAAGAAACCTGCTCGCTCATCTTCCAGCCAGAAGCCAAAAGCTGTGCCAAAGCATCAGTCAGGTTTGGGAAGCAAGTGTGAGGGAGGGAAAATGGCCAAAGGTAGTTTGGGAACGTACATGGTGAACGACTGGAAAAGTAAACAAGTCAAAATTCCAACAATTTAACATTTTACGATAATTTTGAGTGAGAATAAAAGATTAAGAATCAGAGTGATCCATTACAATACTGGCATTTAGCACAAAGCTAAAGTTTGGCAATGGCAAATATGTCATCATTCCACATTCAATTCGAGGAATTAAATGTTTTATGGATCTAAGAAAAGGCTCTTACTCCTTCCATCTATAAACCATCTGTGGCAGATTTGTATTTACAGGGGGAGAGATGAGGAGTAACACACCACGACGTCACCAGCATTCCTTCCTCAGCAGAAAAGGAATTAGAGAGAAAAAATAATCTCAGCATCGGCCAAATGAACAATCAGCTGAATGTGTTTTTAGAGCTGCTCCACCATATGTTTCAGATCT
This sequence comes from Falco rusticolus, assembly GCF_015220075.1. Lineage (NCBI taxonomy): Eukaryota > Metazoa > Chordata > Aves > Falconiformes > Falconidae > Falco > Falco rusticolus. The sequence continues at coordinate 76,918,049 of NC_051189.1, forward strand.
ACATGCCTCTGTATCTCAAAAAATTCAGCTAAGAACAGAGATGGCACTATCTACACGAGCCATCTATTTATATACCTGTTGTTTGTTAGGTATTTAATGAGGTGCTTGATTGTTCAAATTGCAATGTTTCCACTTGGCCCAGAAGATCAAGAACGCCTATCAGAAAATTCTGACTTAATAACCCAGACAAGTGACATGAAGAACTTACACTATGAGACATCCAGTCTCCCCAGATTAAAAGCAAACAATAATATATATGATACATAATATATGTAACAACTTTTGCCAGCCAAAGAGAAGTAAAAGCGAACAATAATATATGATCCATAATATATATAACAACTTCTGCCAGCCAGAGAGAAGCAAAATATTCAAGGTACTGACTGTTTTTTACGTCACTATAAAACATATAGGCATACAGAGAATACATACACGTGATTATTTTATTTTTTTTTTTTTTTTTTTTTTAAGTAAGAGAGTTTCACTAGAAGTTTAACTGGAAAAAACCTATTGTTTCCCTGATACTGGTTACTGCTTAGGAGAAAAAGAGGTTTTGTAGCCATGAAAAACAAATGTTCAAGCTAATAACTTTTTTAATGCTACTTCAAATTCCTACTAGATGTAAGTATAAAAGTCTTCCTTTTGCTTTTGAGTCTAATGTTAAACAGCCATGTCACCAGACTTTGTGAATTTAATTTATAACAACACTAAGGAAGAGGGAATCCTAGCTACAAAGGTATTTCCTGTGCCAGCTTTATCCTAAAATTTGGATAACCACATTGTCCAAATTAAGGATTTTAAATAGGCTTGTTCGCTAGTATAAAACAAAAACCCAACACCCCTGAAGATTTTAGCTGTAAACTTGGTCCAGCTGATAAATTGATCCTTCAGAACAAAGCACATGTGTAAGCTCTTTGCAGCAGATCCAGTTTGATACTCTTAACTTTTCCACATAAAGATTAGGAAAATATTACCAAGTGAAGAACTGTCAAATACACAGATATGAATCATCATGCCATGACCTTTATATTAATGTAACAGAAAATATTTCCAATTTCAATACCTGGTCTGGCACTCAGCTACAAACAAGTAAAGGTATAATTTTGTTGGTATTCCCCATCTGAAGTGATACCCCATAACTGGTAGACCTGAGACAGAAGGGCAGCTTGGAATGTACAACACCCTAGGCTCATCTTCTAGTTTTAGGCCATGGAATATCTTCTGTCATAGGCCAAGCTAGAAACACATCCAGTAATTTCCCCTGTTTTCATATAAACAACATAAATCACCTAGATTTAAGTCAGAATGAATACCAATACAATAGCAAAATAGTAACAAGCTGAATATGAGCTTTACCTTTGTGACAGGCAGTTCCTTGGATTTAGACTCAAAGAGATGCTCCAGTTTGGAAGTGTCCACCTTAATGGGTTCCAGTTTCGACCACAGGAATTCTCTGCAGCGTTTGTTGTTTTTGCACTGCCACTCAAACGGCCGTACCTCGTTCCAAAACAGACGGATGGTTTTCTTCTTCTTTATAAATGCTGGCTGACCCCTAGAAATCTGGGGTGACCCTAAACCCTGAGGAGTGCTGAACAGCGGAGGAGGAGCCAATAAATTAGCAGAGGGTGGAGGTGGAGGTGGACATCCAAACAGCGGGGGAGGTGGTGGAGGAGGCAAACCCAGAAAAGAAGGTGGAGGTGGAGGAGGGGGAACAAGGGAGTCCCCGGGACCCATATCCATGTCCAACACATCTACATCATCCTCCTCCCCCAAGTCTGTAAAATCCATGTCTTTGATTTTAAGTTCTCTGGGATTAGCCATGAGCTGATCCCAGATGTAGTCAGATTCCTTCTTTGGCTGTGCTGGCGTTTTTTCGGGGACCTGTTCAATGATTTCATCTTCAGGCACGGCTGTCCCCTTGCCCAGCTCACCACTGTTGAATTTTTCTGCAAAGGCCTTCACGCTGCCTTGGTTGTCCAGATTTCCAATTTCCATCTTTTTGACACTTTCATCTTTGGCCTGCTTTGTGGCCTGAAGGATAGAGATCCTACTGGCTAGGCTAGTGAGTGACTCCTCGCTTTCCTCCGTCTCCTTCTTTTCCTCCTTCGCCTCCAGCTCCTTCTCCTCTTCATCCTTGGGCTTTTTGTTATGCGCATACAACATGTCCAGCATAAACCGCTTGTTGTTGAGGATGTTGCTGCACTGCTCATTCACACCAGCATCCTGAATGGTCTGCGACCATGGACCTGAAATCACACACACACAGGTGGAAAGAGTCAAGGGGAGGCACCCAGAGCACCCGGAACACTCTTCAACCCACCAGAAAATAACTGGAGGACAACACACAATTAATCTGAAACTGGGCAAGCAGTAGCTTTGACAAATTTGAAATAAGTGACAGTGCTGATATATGGCCCAATCTTGATGGGCTGGGAGTAATTCTCAAAAAAGGAGTGGGAGCAGAAAATAATTGGTGTATCTTAAGAGGGACTACATAACTCAAGATATCAAGGTTCAGGTTTCTCCTGAAATCTGTCTGGTTTCACTTTGGACTTGCTAACCCAGCTCATTTTATACAGTGCATAAATGCTCAGAACCTTTAGTAAACCAGGCTGGGGCTTAAATATCATAACGATGGCACAAAATAGGTTATCATCATACTTTTCACCTGCCCATAAACTCGAACCACCCAAGGAAAACTTCCTTATCAAAGAGATCTTTCCTGCCTGATGTCAAGGTCAACATATAACTGCTTACTGGTGAGGGGAGGAGAGCTTTCACAAACGGCTGTTCCTCAGACCTTCTGGCTGGGTACCTGGGCCACCTTCACAACACGGACTATTTGAATCTTGAGCAGGCTTCACACCCAGGGTACAGTTCTCAAGGCAACTCAGTGAGTATAAGCATAAGCAAGTTTTTAAAAGATATTTCCAGGAATATGAGCACCTTTATAAAAAGGTTTAGAAAATGCTGTTACTCTCCCTGTAATACATGATGGCATTGAAAGCCTAATGGCCTTCTTCCCACATCACAACCATTTGACATGTCACTGTAACGAAGCTTCATCTTTCTGACTACTGCTTTTTTTCAACAATAATCTGCAAAATACCATGTTTGAGACAGCACTATAAATAATAAACTTGAGTGGTCAAATTGTAAAAATAAATGATGTAAGTGTCTCTGCGTCTACCTTTCCCTGAACATAATACTGCTAACCAATGTGGGTAATGTGTCTAAAAGTTATGGTGCCGCTTTTTCCAGATGTCATCAAATGAAGTGATTAAACATGGAGAAAGATAATTCTTCCCAATTACTGTATTTCCTGTATGGGATTCCTTCCGTTGTCCATTGTCTTTATGTAAACTCTAATTTTTAGACACATTTTATTTTGATTGCTAGCCTGCCTTCCTTTTGGCCCCTTGTGGTTAAAGATTTTCTTTTATACCTGTCAATTGCCCTTTCTTTTAAACTTCCATTCTATCTTTGTTTCTCCCCTTATGCTCCCAACTTTTTCAATACTTTAGAGTTTTAAGTAACTTTTATGGCTTGCCTTGTCAACAGAGTTGCTTTCTTACCACAGCCTCTAGCCCTGTGCTCTGAGAAGGTGCCCCCTTGGTGAGATCCACATCTAGATCCCCAGCTCCTCCCTGCCCCTTTAAAATAACATCATGTTAAAATGTGTGACAGGTCTCACCGCACAAGGCATATGGACAGCAATGACTTTCACCTCTACTCTAAACCACATTTAAAATGAGTCCAAGGGTTTAACCCCAGACAAAAGGACTTTTTTTCAGTGATGGATACAACCTCCAAAACTGTTTCCTTCTACTTTCCTGCTGGAGGCTTGACTGCTTCCATTACCTGTTTACTTTTCCTCAGACTTTTTCCAAGGGATTGCTTTCTCACCAAGTTTTGTCACCTGAGGTAGTTTCTTTGGTTTGTCTCTGAGGTAGTTTCACTGGACAATGTGACTAGGCAATTCCTTCCCCACACCATATATTTTATCCAGCTGAGGCTCTCCCAGCCTTTCCATCAAAGATGTTCAAGATTTCTCCCAGGACCTCTCCTACAAATCCTACATGACCTACTCACTCTCAGTTTCACCAGCTGGGATCTTCCAGGATTTAATCCCTTTGCAAAACCACTCATCAAAATTCCCCCAGACACATTCTCTAATTTGTGCTCCTCAAGTCTCCCTGCATCTGACCTAACTGATCAAAGATTATTGCTGTGAAGACTATTGCTACCTTGCTGGCCTCTTCTGCCCTTCTCTCCAAAGGTAAAGCTTTGAAATACTATTGGAGAAACAAGACCTGTTGGAAGCCAAATTCAGCAGGATGACTAACAAAAGAGGAGCCAGGACCAAAGGCTTTAGTCCTTTGTATGCATCTGGGCAGAACCAATGGGCCACCTCATAGGAAACTGCTTGTTGGGAATGTGAGAACTGATGGAGAAAGCACTCTTATTTTCTTTCTGAATCTCCTCACCCGCTAAAGAGCAAACAGCTCACTACATGAGACCTCCTACATAGCACAACCTAATAAATCTTTGGCCTACTGGTAACAGGTCAATTTTAAGATGTCAGTTTTTCAGTAACAGGGTACATTTCTTAGCTTTTAACAAAAAGTACATACACACTTAATTAGAGTGGTAACAGATTGGTAACAGACTAAGATGAGGGGAAAAAACCTGTAACTTGTTCTCCCTTACTAGCACTTGGACTATGCCACAGTGTAACAACATCCTTCATCCATCATATCTCCCCTCTCTTTCATGCATATATATCCATCTAAATTCTTTAAGAGTACAATAGCATTTTAAGTAACTCAATCTTGATGATGAAAATGAGACGAAAAGAAGCTAGCTCTTAAATTTAGAATAAAATTAACTTAATGTTTCCCAGAAAAAATAGTGAGAGGGTTTAAACTTGAACAGTACAATCTGACAGTTTATCTCTGAGAGGTAATCCTTGTGATTCAGAGTTATACCTCTTCTTTCAGGAAAGTGCAAGACAATTTCACATTGTAAAGCAATTCTTTTTTCTTTCCTAGAATGCAGAAAACTTAGGACAATGAACTCCACTGTTCAGCCCTAAGGAAACTTAGGAACCAAATGCCCTCAGTACATTACATTCCTGTACTTCCCTATAAAAAGGGGAAAAGAGTAACTAATCTTCAAAGGTCAAAATCTGTCTTTTACTCCCTCCCTGCTTGGGCTGCATAACAAATTCTGGTTGTCGTTATATCTCCAGGCAGAAAAATGGTTCTTAAGACTGGGCCTTTACAGGTGCCTGGTGGCATAACTGACCAGAACCACTGGTCACGGAGGAACTGGTCTTTTCCAGACAAGGTCTATTTTGTGTGCCTCCTTCACATGAGCTAAAGATGGACAGCCCAGACCTATCTTCAGCAGTTTCTATGTATCCCCCTCTGCTTTCTGAAGCCTAACCAAGATGGGAGAACTGGAGGAAACGAACAAACATCCTAGCCCTCATTGCTCTTCCTCTTCCACTAAAAGGATGAGAAAGGTATCTGGAATCTTATGACAAATCATGTCAGCACAGCCCCTCATCTCATCATTTTATGTGTAGAAAGTCCAAATAAATTCTTTGGGAGCTAGAGATGCAAGTTGCTGCAACATGATGATTCAATAGTTAAAATATTAATCTTAAGGAAAGAAAATGGTCTCGAATCAAAAGAAACCTCATTTCATCAAGGCCTTACTGTCCCTCAAACATAGAAACACCACTGAAGTCTGTGGATTTCCAAGCAGAGAGTAGACCAGACTTGGCTATGGTAAGGAAATTCTTAGACAGGTGCAAAGGGTTTATTAGCTAATTAACACAACAACACAGCTGCTAATTTAACATTTTTTTTCCACCAGAAACCCTTCATTATTGAAAAAGCTTCACTTTACCAGTTTCATTGTCACTGGTTAACTTGTCCTCTCTCTCTTCCCTCTCTAAAGTGCTGCTTGCTGAGGATATACTGGATGCAGAGCAGTTGTCTTTTTCATTCACTTCCTCATTCTGCCTCTCTTTTTCACTGAGTATTGCACTTTCTTCTGGCTCTCTCTCTGGTCCTTGCTCCACCTCACTCTCTGGTCCCACCTCTGTAGTCTCTACTTCCTTGGGTGTCTCCGTTCCCTGCTTGGCCTCAGCCTCCTGCTCTGGTTCTGGTTCTGTCTCTGTCTCTGGTTCGGGTTCACTGGCACTCACTGGTGGAGAGAACAATGGGAGAAAGAGATTCACTTAACAATGGAGTCGTCTCAGGATCTTCCCTCTAAACGAGAGCAAAGTGCCTTATAGAAAGAAAATAAAAAGCAAGTCCATGGCATGCTGAATGAACATTAGGAGCAAGAGACTGATGAATGTTGTGCGACAACAGCATTGCACATGAGAGTGGCCTGGCAAACCCCCTTGCTTTCTGTCTTGAGCCAGCCCACTATTTTTATACATACTTCCACAGCTGGAGTGTCGGACTTGCACAATGATTTGAACGAAGCAGCAGAAAATGGGCATCCCACCTGAGCATGACAATGACAGCTCAGTGCCTAGACAGAGCCATCAAGGAAAAGATGTTTTAAAAAGCAAAAAGCAGGGAGATTGTGGCTTTTGGCTGAATTTTCTTTGGGTTCTGGAAGAGTTCTTTTTTTCACTTGATGAGGTACACTTCAATGAAAAAAATACAAATATTAGTTTTATTAACACAATTGAACGGCACAGTCTGGAAATGGCACTGTCACACATTTGGCTGACAAAACCCATATGTTTTTTCATGCACATTTACTTCAGAATAGCCACATCAAAACTGAACAAAGTTTCCAAATGCTTGGCATATGGCACAAATTTAGTTTCCAATTGGTCAGCATATGGCATACGATGAGCTTTTTTATTGGCTGGCACACAGCAAACACTGTTGATACAATGCTTGGTTTTTTTCTTCCTTGCTTTATCACTGACAGTGAAATTAATTCATTCACCTTCAGGGTTTTTAGCTGTAACAGCAGATTTTCACATGCAAATATTCTCTGCATGCTGCAAAGAAACTGAAGAGCATCCAAACCTATTCACATCAAGCAGCTCACAATGTTCTGAAAACTGAAATGCCATGCAAAAGTGATGAAAATGGGCATGCACGTTAGTTCTGCATACTTCCCAAATCCCCTTTGTATTAAATCTTGTGTTGGGTGGCTGAACTACAATGACAAAGTCATACTTGTTTTTTTCCTCCTGTAACTATTTTTTATTACAATATTGCAAAAGAGTCTTCTGGACTTGTCATAGTCTTTGGATCACATGATATATGATGAGACTTTCTTCAAGAACCAAATGAACCTTTGAAGGAAAAAAAGTATCACGCTGGAAGGCAAGCCAAACATTTCAGTCCTCTAGGGAGCAGGTAAATGGATGTATCCTGAGAAAGTATAAGCCAAAATAATGACGGTCACAATATTTTCCTAAGACCGTTTCATGTTGCATGCCTATCCTGTTTTCTGAGACACCCACAGAAAGAGTAATGATTTCTAACAGTGCCTATGCATACTTTACAATAAGTTTTTAAACCAGGTTTCAGTAATGCATCTTCAGTAGCACACTATTTCATGTAATTTCATATAATTTAAGCATACAAAACTGTGAATGATATTTTTTTTTCTACTGATTTCATTGGAGCTAAGCTTCTGCACTTTCACTATTGACTTTAAATGTGTAGCTAGTTAAATAAGCAGACATGCGTATATCATACATCTATATAAAAAAAAGTACACATAATGTTTAATATATAGTCCATGCTCACTGAAATCCCTCTAGGATGTTTTAAAACACGCCCAATTAGAAGCCTAGCCTTCTCCCTCTTCTACACAGAGAGCATCTGAAGGTCTAATATTAGATATGTGAACAGCTCTGCACATGCCTTGTCTCTCTAAATGTACCTTACCTATGACTGTAACCTGGACACCCCCTGCAAAAGAATCAAAATTACAGACAGCTGGCAAGATGTTGGCAGACACTCTGAAGTCCAGTGGTGTGTTTCTGACCACAGCTGTCAGTGCGTAGGTATAGCACAAGAGCATTTTAAAGTCAAGCCAAGATTTGAATATTACTGAGATGGAAGCTCAGGAATCCTTCAGGAGTTCCTGGAACTAACGTGGTATTGTAGCATGAAAGACTCTAAGCATGCCATACTGCAATGGTCCACATATAAAATGTCATCAATTAATACTTGAATAATCATAGTTTCATACAAATTTTAGATGTTTCTCTTCAAAAAGAAAAGCTCTCATGCACTAACCAAAAAGGTCTACTGCAACATCTCAGGTGGAGAAAGAAGCCGACTAAAATGCGGCCAGGACTGCTGAGCTTATGCCACATTGGTCATGAAGCTACACTGAAGATTCAACAGGATAAAGCCAAGGGAGATCTAAGAAATGCTTGAGAAAATGAAAATGTTCAAAAGAATTGTGGATACTCTTAAAACAAGGAATATTTCATACATACCAGAAAGATGCGGTGTCTTAGCAAAATCTAATATATAATAAAGAGTAAAGAGCAATATACTGACACAGGCTGCTCTTTTGATTTCAAGGAAGATCCAAATCTAAGCACTTCTAGAAGAAGAAAAGGATAGGTTGACACTTATTTTGACAGTCTCTCCCTTTTTTAGGGATAATACCAATCCCCTATAACCCAAATAGCTTATAAATAGTGAGCTAATTCCAGCAGTGCTCCCCTCAAAAAGCAGTTCAAAAATCAGATTTGTCAGCAAACACTAGCAGAACAAAACCAGCAAGCTAGACATGTGTTCATCACTTGCAGTTCAGTCATGTAATCCATTGTGCTGAGAATGATGAGGACTTCCAAAGATGTTAAATACAAATCTCAGTGAATGCTTGGTGGTGGCCTATTTGAAATGAGCTGGAACTTTCAGTTCCGTACCTACTGGATCCATTTTCACACTAGACAAAACACAACTCTATGTGGCAACTTTGCAGATATCAACACTTCAATAACAGACCAGGCTCTGTCCCTTGTCTTCAGGCTTTTTCTGGTGGGCAAAGACTCAGGGAAGCAGATAGGACACTCAGAACATATGATATCAACAGCAAAGGTGTACCTGAGACATCAAGAAGTGTGATGTCATTATAAGTAACAAATTTATTTTTTTTAAATCCAGTTCTTACACACACACAGTTCTTAAAACCAAAGCTGGGATTGCCAGATTCAATAGTAATCTCTTTCACTTGCATATGCTATTTTTCACACTTCTCTCAAGTCTTAGCTTTTCTCTGATGCCCCTATTAAAATACATGAGTGAGCTGAGGTCTTTAAATGAGCAGAAGTTTTACTTGCAATGGGATTAATCAGGAGGAGAAAAACTGAATGTGGCTTTAAGAACTAATTTTTTAGTCATATGCCCACTGCTTTTTCTGCCAGAACTTACTTTCTAAAAATATATTATTGGAAAAAACCACAAAGACTTTTCAGAAGAATGAAATCTCCCAAAGAAGCTGTGTATCCTCATCACTAAAAGAGACAGTAGCAGGGTCGCTCAATGAATGTGTAAAGATATTGTGATTTTGAGAGATGGTATAATCTGCATCTTCTGACACTTTCAAGACTTGGTCATGTAAAGCCCTAGCAACCTGATCTACTATGTTCTGACCAGATGTGGGTGACAGCCCTCTTTTGAGTGAGAGGTTACAGAGGACAGCAAGCTGTTCCCTTCTGAAAAACATGGCTATGAATTTATAATGCTATACAGGGACATTGAGGGAAATTACTTTTGATATTCAACTATAAACGAACTCTGAAGCAGACACAAGATGTTGTATCCTTAGTACCTGCTGATAAGCCCTCAACCACCCAGTCCTATAAGAGAACAAAACATCCCTCTGGATCTAATTCCCTGTCGGGGTAATAGATTAGGAAACCACATCATCAATTTTCTCTGCTCTCTACTTGGAGCTGGGAGATACATAAGCGAAGTGTCTCTTGAGGATGCATACACTAAGTCTGAAGATGGCTATACCTACCCAAGCCCTCTTGGTTCAATCGTTTGGGCATCACTTGAAGTTTTGGTTGTTATCTCCCATTAGCTTCTCCAGCACAGGATTCCTCTTGCTGTGAATTCAGCAGGGGCTCTCTCTCTTTCTCCACCTCCACCCCAATCTTTTCCTCTTATCCCTTGTGATGGTAAAAACTAGCACAGAGTGATCACCAGTAGGGAACTGGCTCTTTCTCCGTCACGTCAGAAATCACCTTTCTTTGCCGCCCAGCCCAGTTCCTCCTCCTTCTGTACCAAGGTTCCTCTAGCTCTACAGCTGAGGCTGCAATGTCCTCACTGTGCCCACATGCTCTGATGCTTCCCCATCTGCCGAGATGTTCTCACCAGTCATGCTTTAGGCAGTATTTGAACTCTGAATTTGCTCAGCTACTGATATGTTCAGCTTTCCTACTGTCCACAATGTGCACTTGGGTTGGCCTGCTTACTTCCTCAAGTGCTACAAAAGCTGCTCCTCTCAGAGAAAGGTTCTTCTCCAATTCCTTTGTGGATTAACTTCAGAGATGTCTTTGTTATTGTTGCTCTCCTTTACTGCACATGTGCACTTCATAAAATATTCTCCAATGAAATTACAAAAGAGGAAGTAGCTGCTCTGAAAAAAAAATATTAAGTTCCATTTCGCAGTTATGAGACTGCCTTCATTTCCTCTGAATGCCATACCCCAAGTTTTACAAGAGTAAGTCTTACAAGACTTGATTACTTTAGTGGAACCAATTGTTTTATATGAGAAAACACTTCAGCTCAGTAAATCCAGATTTTTATATTGGGTAATGATACTGAGATGTTTCACAGCATGGGACAAAGTTCCATAGACAAAATCCATTTCCTTCTTAAACCCAGTAGATACTGGATGGCCAAAGGAGTGCTGAAGTACAAATGGCATATAATAAAGCTGACTCTGAAAATCACTTACTGTTTTGCTAGTATAGGAATGCACTTCCCTTTTGACTTCAGGTTCTTTATTCTGCAGATGAGTATTACACATCCGTTAACAGTATTCTTGCAGAGTCTTTGGATGGTGTTATGCACAGAACCAAAGAAGTGTTTTCCTTCTGCCGTTTGATCCTTGCTTGGGAAGATGGTCACCCCCCTGTTCAAAACCAACTGCTTGGGGTGCAAGTAATCAGGGTTCTGTCCATGGCTCATGCAAGTTAATGCATCAGTTTCTTTATCTGTTAAAGTCGGATTCATGACATTTCCTGAGCACAGCAACAGTTGAGATTTTAATTCATTATGGAGCAGAAGCAACTTATAATAGTCTAGAGGCCATGGCACAAAGCTTGCCAGCTGTTGGCTTATTTCCAATAGTCTGGCTACCTTGAGAGGAGAAAGCCTGCCCTGCCCACGTGCTCATTACTTCATATGGCCTTTCCAATGCTTTTGGTAGGCCTGAAACAGCAGTCCTTCCTCATGCACAGCTCCCACTGAAGTATACAGATTTCAGGCCCCTGTTCTGGTGCCATTCTGGCCATTTGACTTCAGCTGCCCTTGGCTGAAGGCTTACCCTGCCCCATTCATATGTTGTCTCATTGCAGTCCATTTGCCAGGCTTCCAGGGTGCTGCCCTCTGATGCCTAGTGATATTGCCAGAAGTTTTAGTAGAGATGTCCTGCCTACCCATGTGTTGATAGCTTTGCCATATTCTAGCCACCTAAAGTTGCTCTGTACACCTGCTCTAAATTTATTCTCCAAATGGATTGTGCTGCTCCATTTCATACTGCATTTTTTTTTTAATGCTTCCAGGAGAAATATGTTAAATAATCATCGTAAAAGAGATACTTGCTCCCTACCCAGCTCTGAAATCCTAATGGTGGAAAAATGCAGCTTATTTGCTCTCAAAGCAATATTGCACTAAAAAAATGGGCATCTGGATATTTCTGCATATCAGCGTTACAGGAAAATATCCATGTTTTTTAAGTTCAAATGATTCCACTGAGACTTTTAAGGTGCCAGACAAGAAAACTGGGAACAGAATTGGGAAAATACATAAACCTAAATTAAATAAACATCACCTACTTAGTATGGCAAGGATAAACATGTGCTACATTCAGTATTTGTAACTTTTTTCTTAAATTGCCTTGCTTTATAGCATGCTACCAGCCATAACACTCAATAAAACCAAGCAGTGCATGTTACAAATGCATTAATCACCAATAGCACAAAGCAGGAAATCAAATAAAATAAAAATGAATGATGGAGATAATTCACCCTCAACATGCATTGTAGCTCCCAATGTTAATGCAACATCATGTGGCACATATAAATCTGCATGGTGGGTGTTTTCTTGAGGACTGAAGGAGGGGTACATGATGCAAGCAGCAGAATGACGTGCACACACAAAAAATATTGCTCTGTACACCAATAAATTATATGACAGCAAACCAACCGTGCAAACACTAATTATACTTTCCTTTTTACTAATTGTCTGTGGTCTCTTTTAAGTCCTTTACTACTTGTGCTACAATTTTAAGAGTTTTTGTTGGTGTTAAAAATAACCAACACACCCTCCCTGCCTTTAATTCAAGACCTTTTCTGTTTGTCCCATTCAGCCTGTGCTCTGCTGGAAGGTTATTATAATCTTGGCATTCATCTGTTGCATTTCTTTCAGAGAATCCACATAAGCAAAATCTGTTGGCAGGAATATTGTTGGTCTAGTCAGTAACTTCTAATACACAAGGAACATGATGCTAAAATTAAGACCCTCTGTATGCTGTATTTTCCAATTATTCCATTGTAATAGCAACAGACAAAGATAATATAAATCATAGCAACAATTAGCAGTATATTCTTTGCTTGAATAGGCTAGAAGACATCCAAATCTATGCAAAACCAGGAAATTTAGGAAGACAGCATGAAACAATATAATAATACTCTATACTCTGGCATCTCAGAGGTTGTATTCTTGCACTCGTACATCAAAAAACACTGCTAGCCCAAGAGAAACTGTGATAAGAACACCACTCTTTACTTTTCACTTACCTTCTGAGGGCTGAGGTGTCCCACAAGGAGTGGAAGGGGTCTTCAGCTCTTCCTGGGACTCTATGGATGCTGGGCTGACGCACTTGGGTAAAGGTGAGGATGGGGCTGAAGGAGATCTCAGGTTCAAGGACAGCTCACTTCTGCCTCGGCTTACACTCCGAGCCTTCAGCTCCTTCTCATACTCCTCTGCTGCCAACCTCTCCAAGTATTTGTATCTGAAAGTTAAATTCCAGAGGGTTTCCGTAAAGAAAGAGAAGTCTGTGGCTGATGCTTGTTTATGGATGAAACACCTGCAGAGTATGAGCTGACTTTGTGACACAAGGGATACAGCACTGAACTGCCTGCCTGCTCAAGCTGCCAAACGCACACCAAAGCAAAGACTATTGCTCTGAAAAATGTTAAATTGCTCATGACAAAATACAAGCAAATACCAGCAGAGTTAAAGAGTCTTTAGATGTAGCATTGTGTCTGCATAATACTCCTCCTTTTGGAATCATTTGTGTCCTCCTTTTCACCCTCCTGTTCACCTCCTTCTCCTCCTCCCAGCCCTCCCTCTCCCAAAACTAAAACGGGAGGGGAAAAAAACCCAAAGAAAAAAAAAAGCCTCCAAAGCCAGAGTCCCTTAATATTTATGCAAATAGCCAAAGGCTGAGACTTGCTCCAAGGAGAAGAAAACGGTTCAGTGCAGCAGACAAAACCAGATCTCCCTGAAAATAATAACAATAAATGTTTGGATTGACTATCTAAAGTCTCTGAACCTGCTTCTATTTGCTCTGAGAGCAATGCACTGGAATTCACTTTGTTCTCTCCAGAGTCTACAATGGAAAGTTTTCTTTTTTTTTATTCTAAAAAATTTCTCTGCCGGACTCAGACATCCAATAGCTTGTACCTGACGTCACATGTAGTTTATTCATCAAAGTCACTTTAAAAGAACAAAGATACATCTGTTTTGCATTTTAGGCAGGCAGAACTCACTGTTTATTAAGACCAGCTACCAATCATATTCTTCATAGTGTGCTTTATACATTTCGACCAAAATAACTTTGAAGTATGTGCCCCTTCCAGATGTCTGCTAATTTTATCCACCATTATTTGCTAAGGAATAAATTCATGAATGCAGCTGGAGGGGGCTTTAGACTGTTTGTCTTACCCACAAGTGAAGTGTTAAACAGGTTAATCAAGACTACTGCTTATGTCCCTGAAACACTGTGGTCATCCTCCCACCACTGTAAACACTTTGTAAAAGGGAACACCTCTCCTCCCCCCTTCTGCCTCACTGACAGCCCGAATTAGTGTACGAGGGTGCATTAAAAGCAGACAGGGTAAAGAAGTCAGACATATGTGGTAACAAACATGCTTACTACATATGGTAGCCACACATGCATGCACATTTGCAAACATCCATATAGTGCACAGAAACACGTCTTTGAAGAACAGTCCTTGAGTTTTCAGAGGCAATTTGCTTTACTGTGAACAGCAATAGTGAAGAACAAACCCATTTTCTTTTATTCCTCCAGAGGTACGTGCAGGCTTTGAACAAATTCTGCAAGAAAAAGAACCCCTACAGACTCTGGATGAAAATATAACAAGCCACATACTTGTATGGTTATAAAATAGAAACTGTTTACAGTTCTAACATGAAGCCAATTCTCGAAAATGATTTTTGCCCTTTCAATAGAGGAGAAAGTCTTTTGCTGGCATTAGCACAGCATTTTGTTACAGCTCACAAAGCCAGTCTTCTCTCAACATCGGGCACTTAGGTATTGTGCCTTTTGCTTCCTCACAAGGAGGGCAGATGGGACTTCAGACCCATGAAGAGCCATTCAGATTGATCACAGCTCAAACAGGTACAGCCCAGCCGATTGCCACCAAGGAGGGCTGTGCAGTTTGCCAACAGGCTACAACAAATATCTGGATGGATCCTTCTATAATGGGGGGAGCTACAATGTTTTATTGTCCTCAGCTCTTTTTCAGCTGCTTTACCATTTTAGCTTCTGTAGCTGTGTGCTGCATAGCCAACCAGCAAAGCAGGGGACATCATCAAGATATGCTTTCTCAAAATGTGTCTGTTGACTATACTGAAAGAAAAAAGGGAACCAGAACAGCAACTCCCATGGCAGCATATCAGCATAACAAGTTATCAGATGGGAAGACTAATAAGCAGATACAGCAATTTAACAGAGAAATAAAAATCATTAAAGAATCAGTTATTAACACTTAATACTTGAAAAATTATATTTATTTAGGTTATTTTTTGTTTCTGCCCAGTGTCTTAAGAATGAATGAATGCCAGCATCAAATACACAAGGTCTTGTGAAGACCAGAATATTACGGAGTTGAAAGGACAAACTACCATCCTCTGCTGCAGTTGCTTCCTCCACTACAGCACTGACACATTGCCTTTGTATATACTGCCATATTCCTTTACACCATGGAAACCTGCAGACATCATCACATCTATGCTGACTCCTCTTTATAGACAGAGGCAAAAGTCTGTGGGTTATCCATTTGGTATACCTCATGAACATGACATTCCCCTCATTATCTTCGGGTAGATGAAAACATCATTGCAAGTTCTCTAGGTCTGGGAGCAATGCCCTGAGGGCATCTTAAAATGTTTATGCACCAACAAAGTCATAGGGTGGAAAGCATTTGAGCCATAAATCACACTAGAGAGGGCTTGGATGCTCACCTTTCTGGGGTTTATTTTTAAACTACCATTGGAAAATACCTAACCAAGCGAAGTAAAAGAGGCCTCAAATAATTGAAAAGCAAGAACATGTTAAACAAATGGTGCTGAGTTACACTCAGACCCCTTGGAACTGCAGGAATCTTTCTCCCTCATACCAAGACCACCTCGGAGCCACTGGAAAAGTGAGTGACTGTATTCTGGAGCTCCAGGGTGATGCCACAGTACACAGAATGCTGCAAAATGTTGACAGAATTTAGACAAACCAGTGCTTTTAAGTTTTTCCTATATGCTTTATATTATATACTACTTTTCCAAACTGACACAGAGGAAATGTACAATCCAGATTTTACCTAGGATTTTAGCACCTTGACTATAGCACTTTCTTACAGTCCATGCATTCTCTTAAAACAAGTCAACATGAAACTTGCTATAAGAAATGAAACTGCATTTATGCAAAGGTGTTTGTTAAAAATTAGTTACAGAAGGCCACTGCAATGGACTACTTGTGTAAGACTCTCCTGCAGAAGTTTTCTCCAATATTTATGTGCTATCAAAGTAAACATATCTTTCCTCTTTATCAGGAAGAACTGATAGTCTAACATTTCAGTTCAAAAGAGCCCTAAGGATAAAGACACATTCCTAATGACCAGTGAAATTGTCTCATTGCACAGCAGTGATGCCCTCCTGCTGGTGAATACTTCCCCCAAAATACTCCAGTTTACTTGGTACATTCCCTTACAACCTGAAAGTGCTGGAGAGCTCGATTGTAATTTGTTTCGATTTTTTCTAATGAGCACAGTAATTGTAAGAGATTTTATGCAGCTAAGATCAGTATACGATGCTTATGTGTTCAGACGCGTTTCATTTTATAAAATGCTTTAAACTATTTGCAATTGCTTTGGCTGAAAGGACAAAGGAAAGCCCATCCACTTTTCTTACTCTTTGAGATGTCAAAATAATTTTTCAGTATTACTACTTCAGCCACAATAGATCAGACTTCAGGCTGCAGAAATTAACTGCCTCCTGTATGATGATTTTGTGGGGAAAAAAAATCAAACCAACCAACCAACCAACCAACCAAACACAAAAAAACCCCCAAAACCCCAAACAAAATGAGGAAACACGATTTCTGAGATGGCTGCTCTCTTTGATAATGTAGTTCCGATTCTTGACAATCCAAAAGTATCTCTAGAAAGTAATCTCTAGGGGCCATAAAAGCAGAACTGAATCAATCTGGATTATTTTTCATCTACTATTTATTCAGAAATATGCTTATTTTCCAGGTAAAAACAAGCTCCCTCCAGGGTGTAATTACTAGTGGAGGTAGAGATTAAGCTACTGAAAGGCAAAGGTCTCTAATTGAGTATTCCTTGAAAAATGTGCTTTCATAAGCACATAGCTCCCAGCTTAGCCTAGAGTTTCTAAACTTTAATTGAATTTAAAAAAGGAAAACAATCCCAAACCTTCAGTCCCTTTAAATATAGTATTTCGATAAAACTGTCCTGGTTTCAGCTGGGATAGAGTTAATTTTCTTCTTAGCAGCTGGTACAGTGCTGTGTTTTGGCTCTGATATGAGAACAATGCTGACAGCACACTGATGGTTTCGTTGTTGCTGGTTAATGTATATACTAAGCCAAGGACTTTTTGATTTCTTGGGCCCTGCCAGCCAGAGGGCTGGAGAGGCACGGGAAATTGGGAGGGGACACAGCCAGGACAGGTGACCCGAACTAGCCAAAGAGGTATTCCATACCATGGGACATCATGCTGAGTATATAAACTGGGGGAAGAAGTAGGAAGGGGGGGACATTTGGCATTATGGCGTTTGTCTTCCCAAGTAACCGTTACGCATGATGGAGCCCGGCTTTCCTGGGGATGGCCGAACATCTGCCTGCCCGTGGGAAGTGGTGAATGAATTCCCTGTTTTGCTTCAAAAAGCATGCATGGCTTTTGCTTTACCTACTAAATTGTTCTTATCTCAACCCTCGAGTTTTACATTCCTTTCTGATTCCCCTCCCCATCCCTCTGGGTGAGGGGCAGTGAGTGAGGGGCTGTGTGGGGCTTGGTTGCCGGCCGGGGTTAAACCATGACAAAAACTAATACAGTGTCCCAATGATAAACACTGCTAAGCTTTGTAATTTACTTGCTGCTGTTTAGAGAGATTGGCAAAGAAAACTTGGCCCTGAAAGATTAAAATACGCTGGGAGTGGGTCAGATCCATTTCCATCAGCCTGTGACTGCAGTTTTGCAATGTTTGTAACCCCAGTTTCCTTTATCCTCAGTTGCCTTTTCTGACCCTCCAGAAAGCTTGGGACCCACTGGGCGAGAAAGACAGACTTATTCAATTTATAACTATACTGAATTTGGGCAAATTTCTGAGGCAAATGGAGTAAGCTTATTTCCCACACAGATAGATAAAAGATAGATCATCAATCATTCTTATGCATTCCAGTCCCACTGCTCTTCATTTACTGCTGTGCTTACAGCTGGACTTCATTCTCCTCTTTAACGAAACAACTGCTTTCTTATAGAAATCTTTTGGAATAGAAGAGTTCTGTACATGCAGAGTTAAAAATGCAAATACACGACAGCTTCACAGTAAAGAATATAGCAAGTGCAAACAACCAGAGGGAAGGATGGATGCATTATATACAAACCTCTCTTCTCTTGCTTGTCTTAGTTCTTCTCTTTTGTCTAAATAATCACGGCTAAAAAGAGAATTGCAGTAAATTGCAGAGGAAACCAGAAGAGTAAGAGAAGTAACAGAAGTGGAAGTACAGTAGGAGTAACCAAGAGCAGTACAAACAAGCTGATCAGAGACAATGAAGGCTATTGTTGACAAAAATTATTAGTTTTTTTAAAAAATAAAATGCTGAAATGTGTGTTTGTACACTTACTCATCCATGCATACACCACATGTGTACACCAAATAAGTACTTTGGAAGACCATTACAAGTAATTATAAAAAAAAAACCACCAAAAAGTGAAGACCTTGAAGCACCTTTTGAAACCTGGTATCCAAAATTAGATACAATGAACTGGTCCTATCCATAATGAGCAGACACATTAGTGGCTGTTAAACCATTCCTCATTTGCTCTATTTAGAATACCCCAAAACAGGAACCTTGGCACCTGGCAGGCTAGACCAAGGCAGGGAGCATACTGTATTGCCTCTCTTTCTAATGTACCTTTTCTCAGTGTGTTTTAGTTGCCACAATTGGAAACAGGACAGTGGACTGGCATTACCGAGTAGGACAATTCTTTGTTCATACAAGGTGCATGCAGGATAACCAGACAGGTTACAGCCTTTCACGTCTTTGTTTTTCACCCTGCATTTTAGATACCTCCCTTCTGTCTCAGCTGCCTTTCCCACAGCTCCTCAAGTAACTCACAAACTTAACTTTTGCCAAGGCAGCTTTGCTGGACACCTGAGCACTGATTTCAGGCAGTACTATCACATCCACAAATGAAGATGCAAATTTAACTCAGAGCACAGCAGGACCCAGTGAATGTCCAGCCTGCCTCCATATCACAGCAAGATAGTTCCTTACAATATATTTTTAATGTTTTGTTGAATCTGGTAGACAAAACTCATGAGGCTTTCACCTTATCTGTTAGATTCCTCTACAGCGTAACCTGTGAGTACCAGAAAGATTTTTAGAGCTACTCCATTTATGAATAAAAAACTATTTCTTCCCTTTATATTGTATCATCAAATGAATTATGTATCATGTACTATACCATTAGCTATCAAACATTTGCTTCCAAGTGCTCCTCAACAGTCTGTTACCAGGGAACACATATTACTGTTTCAGGCTGTCTCCACAACCTTTGAATCGCTGAACTGGCTACGCTTTTATAATATTTTCAGAGTATTCTTTGGAATTACAATAGCTATGGGAATAACTCCAGGGAAAAAAAATAATCTAGGAATTTTTCAGCAGGCAAATTTTAACTCTTTCCCCTCTGACAACTTTCACCCTTCCTTTCAGCCAATGAATAACCCTGTATTTTAGGAGACATTGTTCTACATATGCAACGGGTACAACAGTCTTTCTACTGAGAAAAATGTTCATTATGTACAGCATTCCTTCTCCTAGCAGTAGCTTATGAAGCTTTTTAATCCTCCTCCTAAAACCAAACCCTTTCACAACTTGTGATGCTCTCCTTTAAATTATCCTCGATTTGTCAATAACGGTGCCAGAACCTAGTGCAATGTTCTTGAGGCAGAGTTGGAAAGAATGAGATAACAAATGAGTCATGATGGTAAATCCAGTACTGCTCACGAGTTTAAAGGCTGTGAATTTCAAGTGCTATTTTTAATCAAAAATACATCTTCAGAGACTGGGTTTCTAGCCAGACTGATGATACGATAATGTAATCCCAAGAACTCTTACGAAACTGTCCATGATTATTTGCTGTGGCTTTGTCCTCCTCCTGCCAGACTGTTTAGTCAACTGTGGGATGCTGTCTGTCTGTGAAGTATGGTGGCTTTGGAGACCCTCAACTCAAACTCAAGGTACACCTTTCGGGTGACAAGGGAACTCAAATTTAGAAGATGAAAGCACTGGGCAGTGAAAAATTGTCATCTTAAATATGCAACACAATCACAATGTTTAGTTAACCAGTTTCTGAATCTCGAATAATGGGATGAAGACGTACATTTTTTAAAAAATACTTTTTCTGACTTTAAGGAAGCTCTTATTTGTGACAGAACAACTACTGTAGCCAACCTCTATGGAAATGTGCAGATCTGTTATTCAAACAGGTCAAGCTGCCAAATGTCCTGGTGGCTTTTTTGGTCTGAGAGTTTCCTTTCTGAAAGATCATGTTGGCTGTCCACGGCAGCCTGCTGCAGCCTGATGATACCACTTAGAGGGAGAGTTTTTGGAAGAGGCTTGAAGACTGGGACCTGATTGTTTCTGTTTCAGGAGAACTTGGGCAGCTTTTGGCTGCCAAAGATCCTATTATGGTGCTCTTCCACCTTCCCTCCGCCTCTCATTTGCTTCAAAACTAACTGTCTTCTGGAGCCAGGAGAATATCTCCTTCAACCAACCAACCAACCAACCACCCACTAGTAAGTTACTTCTCTTTCCAAATTCACTGTGACACAGACCATTTCCTCTTCTTACTAAAGAGATGATTACAGTGAAAACAATCCTGCATACTAATAAACAAGCTCACATGAAACCCAGTGCCATCTTCTCCACAAATACCAACTCTAAGGCTACAAAACTTTTATCCAACCATTCTTTAGAATACTACATGATGTCTTCTAACTACTAAACAATATATTTAATTTTCACTTCTGTTTATGAGGAAACAAATTAGTTTCTTAGTGTACACTCTTCAGACAGTAGGGAAACCACTTCAGGTATAGTCTCCTTACCTATCCTAAGCCCACTGCAGTCTTTGCTAATGCCTGTGCTAGGATTTCCAGGCATGGTTTTAAAAGGAGAGGGCTTGCCTCACTATCCTCAGGCAGCACACCCTGGGATCCCACAACACAGAAAATGTTTTCTGATGTGAAAATGGAGAGTCTTATATTCAGCTGAGGCCTTCATCTGGCCATGGTTTGAACAATATTTTCGCTAATTACTTTCTGACAGTTGTTTCCAGAAGGAAGAGACACATGCTGAGAAAAGCAGGAAAAAATACTTTAAAAACACTACCATACATCCCAAGACAGCAAAACACTTTTAGTTTGCAGAACATAAAACCAAAAAGATGTCTCGGTGCTGTCCCTTCCTCCCACTGTTTAATCTTCAAACCCTATGCCTCACTGAGATTATACGTCAGGAAGTATATTAGCTAATAAAACCTGGCCTCTGCAGATACCCAAACAGTATAATTGGTGAATATATAGCTGTCTTTAAAAAGATTGCTGGTTTATTAAATGCCAAAATTCATCACGATGTGTTTAATGTATCAATTCTTAAGATACTTAGATCAAGAAAGGTGTCTAAAGAGATGCACAAACTATTCATCAGTTCAATTATTTTGCAATTGAATGTCTCAATGATTTACAAATCCATCATGCATTAAAGTAACAGATTGAGAACAAATTTGGTTCCTACTTGAATTTGTTTCTTTCTTCACGTTCTATCCTTTGCAACCTTTCTTCTCTCTCCTGACGTCGTCTTTCTCTTTCTGCTGCCAAGGACTCCTGGTGCTGCCGAAAAGATGATGTAAGGAGACCACCCAAAGCTGGCCTGCAGAGAGGGAAGATCAGATTTCTCAGTGTCACTTTTATTGATTATACTGGCAAAAAAATGAGTAGCAATCATTCAGTAAGAAACATAATCCCAACCAACAGAATGACAAGGCAATATTTATGTATGGATACTTCAAAGCACTGGTTAAGTATCTTCTTGCTAAATTGATTTTAGATGCTGTGACAAGCTGAAGAACCAGAGATAGGGTAGTCTTCTTAAGTTGCCAAATTTCTGAAGTATAAATAAAATAAAGTATGTGTAAGAATTCTGCAGTGTATTTTAACTGCAATATTGTCTAAATAGATTTTTTTTTTTACTGTTAATCATGTTAACTGAAAAAATGAATCCTGTAAAGGAGTTTTGAAAATTTAAAGAAAAAAAAAAAAGCTGGATTATTTTCCCAGCAATTTCCAAGTATGTTATGCAATGAGGTCTCAAAAACAGACGTGTCACAAACACCTGAGAATCCTGTATAGAGAAAAACAAAAGTTAAAGAAGATATCATATAATTATAGACTCATTTAGGTTGGAAAAGACCTTTAAGACCATCAAGTCCAACTGTTAAGCCAGGTCTGCTAAGTCCTCCATTAAAACATGTCCCAGCTGCCCTTCAGAATTTGAATGCTCTGCCAGACAGGGGCATAGTTTTTCCTTTATACATTAACAAATTCTGTTATCATGATTTCCTTACTGCACATGCTGCAAGAGCAAACAGGAGTAAAACACACAGGGACAGCACAGCTAGTTATAATAATCATTAAATACCATCAAAATCATTATTCAAAAATCCGAGGAAATGGGGCTGAAGGAGAACAGAATACCCATTCTTCTCTCCTTGCCCACAGCAGGTTTTAGTCTTCTCAAACCATTCTTGAAAACTGTTTGCCTGACCTGCCTTACAAATCCTTAATGATGGATGTACCACAACCATCTGGTTCTTAACTACCCCTGCTAGACCGAAAGGCTTCTCTGCTGTCTAGCCTAAATTTTCTTTTTTTGCCATTTAGACCCATTTGTTCTTGTTCTGTCCACAGTGAACAAAACCCCCCAAAAACCTCAAACCCAGTCTTCTACAACCTGTTTTATGGCTAAGCAAGAATTAGTCTGAAAGGGGACCTTCTCTGCAGTCCTCTGACAATAGCTATGAACTGGACACTCCATGGCAGGTCACTGTAATGAAGGTTCAATGTCCCACCAGCAATGACTATCACACTTCCAGCTGTTGCTTAGAAGGCTGTTAAGATGAATAAGATACGGTGAGTAAATGCCCAGACAAAAAACTGGGACATTTTTTGTCAGAAATGACAGCCTCTACAGTAAAGAGTTCTCAGATATGTAAATGATTATTTTATTTATTTATTTATTTATTTATTTTAGATTAAACAGCTTCAGGTAGCAAATACAATTCAAAAATGCTACATTTATATTCATTTACAGTTTGGTCTTGACACAGATTTTTTTATTTATTTTTATTACTGCAAGTACTACATTGGCTAGGAGACTGGCTCCTATCACGTATCTTTCCCCCAACATGGTGGTATTGGTACCACCAAACTCCCACATGGTAATAGAGTAACCTCAGTGTAAACATGTCTTTCTTCCTGTCTCTTAAGACAGGAAAAATCTGTATTGTACAGAGTAGCTTTATACAGATGTAAATATATCCACAATGATTGAATTATACTGATAAAATCAAAAAGACATAACTTATGTAGAATGGTTTCTGTGCATTGTTGTAACATGAGTTTTGCAGTGAAAAGATTAATGAGAGAAATAGATACTGCCTTTTCTGAAAAGAAACTAAACGCTTTCTAAAGGAAGGTTCTCAAACCAGCACTGCAAACCTGAATAAATTTTCATTACTTTTAAGAACTCAGACCCTTTCCCTTATTTATTTACATGCTTATAGCTGCACAATGTAGGCATTTAGTGTAATGGCACCAGCTCACCAGTGAAAATAGGCGCAGAAGACAAAAACATTAACACAAACCTTTCTTCCGTGAGTGTCTATGTCTATGTGTGAGTAGGAATGCCGCAAAACAGGCATTTCAGTCTCACTGGCATCAGGGCAGTATGAATATAATTTCAACAATTTCAATAAACTGAATTTCAGTATGTCTTATCCCACCCACATAAACATTACATAAGATGGTATAAAACTTGATATTCTGTAAGGCTCCCTGCTGGCATTCTTCCAGAGCTACAGTATCAATGCTGGATCACGCTCAAAACCATAAAAATCTCTAATATGCCTCAGCACCAAGAAAAGCAGAAAAAAAAAATGCCTCAGCACCATGAAAAGAAAAAAATAATCTCAGACTCTGACAGTCAAGTACGTGTGGTGATTTTTTCCTTGAACATATTTTAAATTTATTTTACCTTCTGACCTTTTAGTGCATGTTGCAAGAGAAAGCTCTCAGCAGAAACAGTAGCACCACTGTACTAAGATTCAAAAGCTAGTAATATGGCAGTAAGGTTGGATATATCATCAGAAATTGCTCTCGGAAGGGGAAAACAGGACATTGCCTCCATGTGAAGACACCTGAAAATAAACTGGAAGGGATGGCAAAATTGTTGCTATCAGGTCTGAGCTCAATCTGTTCTGTGTATTCAGCTTGCTATCCTATCCCATTTCATCCTATCCAGCTGCCTGCCCTGAAGTCTGCAAACTCCATTTGGAATGAAAGGAAGTTATGACTTCATAGAACCTGAAAGAAAATTAAGGGGAAGGATGGGGTGGTGCTGAGAGACCAGAAGAATGATTGTAGGTCTGCACAGCATCTAGCAGGTTGGAAACCTTCAGCTCTAAGCTCTGGGGCTCCACAGCAAAGACACATTCTTATCCACGGGATTACAGGGGAATCACATGGAGATGTGCAGCTCAGTCCTGCAGATGGGATTTTAACCTGAACTTGGTAGTAAAATGTCTCCAAATGCTGAAACACCTTGTTTGGAGGTTTGATCTAGCAGAGTTTGGCTAGCATTGCTCACTTGGCTAAAATATGCAATGTATGAACAGCTGCCTCACAATCTAAATAAAAGATCTACAGCCAAACAGTCAGAAAAAAAGGCCAATGTTTAAGACAAAACTGAAAATGAGTATCCATGTTCCATATTAGTTTGCCACCTCCTGGAAACGAATCAAATCAATAATAACTAGCCAAAACTTGGTATTTCCCACTGGTTATTTTATGAGTTTACACGTCAGCTGAGTTACAAGCTACGGCTCAGCCTGCACACAGATACCTGACTCTATCAATTTGTCCCAAACACAGTCAGTTCTGGCCTGCCATGTTACATACAACAGTTTATTGCATGAAATGGTCAAAACTAACAGTCAAAGCTGCAAGAAGGTTCTGTTGAAACAGGTCATAATTAAACAGACAGGAATATGGGCAGCTGACTCCTTGTGTGGCAATGACTTCTTAAAACACAAATAGTCAAGTTTTGGGTTTTCAGTCACATTTAGAAAAGGACAGGCAAAGAAACAGCACTGATATTGCTGACTTAATGCTCGCTTAGTGGTTAGAAGCTGTGGTGTCCAGTGCACTCGACTGGACACGTGCCCTTGGTGAAGACCACACTTCACATCATGTGCTGAGACCATTTCCTTTATGAAACCTCATACATTCACAGCTTCACTGTTGCTATCAAACACTGTAACACAGCTGGTATTTGGGTGCATCAATCCTCTTTTTAACATGAAGTGCAACTGTAAATAAGCAGATTTTAGTAGCTAGTAAACTCCATCCTTGATTTACTACATGAGCATAAACAAAACCTGGAGGAAGCAGGTGGTACTTTCAGGGTGTACAAACCTGTAAAGCAGCCAGAAGGAAAAGCAAGTGGTAAGAGATATTCCTCAAATATTCTAAACAATTTGAAAAGAGATTTGTCTATGTTTGGTTTGCCTCAAAACTTGGTTTTTTTGTCTTTGTGTTCCCCTGGTAAAAATGTTTAAAGTAAACATTCCCTTTTTCTGAACTCGTACTTGAATTGCAAATGGCAGCGGCAGTGGCCAGACAAGGTGGCGGGACAGGCGTGGGCTCAGCTGCCAGGTAACGTTGGTGCTTTGGTGCTGTTTAGAGGGTGACAGTACCTTCAGACCTCAGGAATATTTAAGTCTCACTGTCACAGTCTGTGTTTTTAAAAATGGGTAAGTAAGGAAAAGGCTAAAAAAAATTCTGGCATTGAATCAAAGGTGGCAAGAGATTTTAACAGAAAAAAGCATGTGATTACTCTATGAAAGCATAACTCACGAAAGCAGGTTATAGCTAATATATGCCATCATTGTAAGGCTGGTGTCATACATTACCAGCTGGTAATATCAACCATTTGTTCAATTCCATAAATACAATCCAGAAGGATGCTTACTCTGATTACTATTCTTAGTCTTGTAGAGAACACAAGGCTATTAAAAACGGACTGTTAATATAAAAATATTAAGAAAAGCCTTCTTCTGCCTGCTGTTAAAACCAGAAAAAGCTAAACAAGCTATATTGTTACACTTTCATTCCAGAAAGAAAACACGCAACAAGAGTAAGTCTAAGTCTGGGGATTTTAGAATATAGCTCCACACCATTGCATCAGGACTTGGGGCCAAAGAGGTCATTAGGTATCTATTTTGTTGGAAGAACACAGGAAAAAGCAAAGACTAGGGGGAAAAAAGAAAGAAAAAGAAGGAAAAAAAATATATCTATATGTACAGGGCAGAGGACACAAAATGAAAATATTGATTGTAGGCCACGACTCTTCTGAATAAAAATTCAGCTAACCTGACCTTCTGCATTTGACACACGGTGAATTAGCAATCATTATTAAAAACACAAGCTCAGAGAGACAAAAGGTATCTCACACTTTTTTGCAAGTACTTTCAGTTTTCTGACAATACTTCATCACAGACTATATAGCGCAAAGGGGAATATGTGACCTGAATTACTCTAATCTTGTTGAAAATTAAAGAAAATATTTCAGTTTTACTCTAAGCCACTTTATTCCACCAAACTCGCAGCTACCAACTTCAAATGTTCTTCATTCATGTTAATTCTGAAATACTCTTTTGTGGCTGTGCTTTCCTCCATTAGTTGAATTTTTAAAATTTGCTATATGGAAATTAATATCTATAGCAAGAATACTAAATACAAATGTATATTTTTAGGAACTATATAAAAAAAATCACAGATGACTTATGAGAGGAAATCCCTTTAGGTCATAAGGTTAATATTCAGGATTTTCTTTAATATAACAAGGGTCAGAATCATTAATAACATTAATAAGGAAGCACTAATTACCCAGTTTTCCAAAGTACTCCTGCTCCAGTAGTCATGGGAATGCTACAGAGAGGGAACAAAAGTCGGCAGCTCCTACTCAGGCATTAAGTAACTCTAAATGTCTCTTGGCTTTAACAAAATAAATCCACTTTCCATCTTAGAAAGAAACAAAAGAGGAGGCAAAGCTGCCAAGAGCCATATTGCTTTTCACAGTTAAACGCTCCGTGTGTTATGTCTCCCTACATGACACGGCAAATTCAAAAGCATGTTGATATAAGATTTTGCAAACAGACTAAACATTACTTGAGGAATCTTTACAAAACTTCTCTCAAAAATAAACAGAGAATTGAGAGATAAAACTACTGACTAATGCTTCCTTTGAGAAAGAAACTTGAGAATGATGAAGAGAAAAACTGATTAACATTGGACTTTTAACCGGCCTGAAGGACTACACAAAAACCAGCTGCAGCAGGGCAGCGCTGTGCAGAGCCAGGGCAATGCGCAAGGACTTTCTATATATGCACTCCTCTCACAGCTCGATGTGTACAGGTTTTACACTGTGGTTCTGCCTTTCTCCAGGCTGCAGCTTCTCATCCTCATGCAAGTCACCAATTGCCCAGGAATGGCTTGCAAAGCCCCCATGCCCCATAGATCCCAGCTAAAGGTACGTATCTCCCCTGAGCACCAGCACCTGGCGCTGCATGCTCAGCCAGCAACGTGTTGCAGTCTGAAACTGTAACCCAGCTCACAATTTTCTGTTTAAACATATGCCCTATGGTGAAGCCTCCAAAGCTGCACCAAGAATACTGCTTACACAGTAGTTTGACAAGCAGCTAAGCCAGTGTAAGCCACCACTGCTTCCCAAATTGTAAATCATCAAGTAATTCCTAAGGTCGCTTTTCCTCTTAAAATCTCAGCAATAAAGTTGAGGCTTTTGCCCTGGGCCACTATTATCAACTACCAAGCTATCCCTTCCTCATTATGTTATTTAGAGTGAAAGATCTGCCTGGCATTTACCACATAAAAAAATGGCCACAGTCTCTGGTCTGAGAGCCCAGAAGTGTGTATTAGGACACACTGGAGATGGTAGAAGTGGAATAGAAAGCCAAGGAAAGAGAGGTTGCTCTCGAGAGGGCAGCAACTGTGTAGGCTGTATAGTGGGTTTGGTTTCATAGGTTTCTTGGTTTCCCTTAGTGCTTAACAGCTGGAGTGAGGTAACTCCAGAGTGCAGATTAGTGATGAATGGCTAATGAAAAAAAAATAGAAAAGAAAAAAAAGAGAACCTGCCAAGAAGCTTCATCCAGCGGCACCTACCTAGTGTTGTCAATTACAGGGACCTTTAATTTTAGTAGAAAGTCTAACTGAAAAGCTGTTTAGCATTCTCAAGCAGGTGGGTTTTCTTTGTTTTGTTTTGCTTTTAAGAGACACAAAGTTGAAAGAAAAGTACCAGATTGCCAGAAAATCACTGTTCCAGGCACCTAGAGAGGGAATAAAACTCAAAAGAAGATTATCTGCAGACTTATGCTGCACTTCAAGTTTATGCTTCAGGTATGGTGTTTAAAGTGTCTTTAAAATCAGTGCAGAAAAAACCACCTATAACCTAGTCACGCTAATCTCAGTGTCTGTGTGCACCTGTTGTAGAAATAAATGCTTGAAGGTACATCTCCTTTAAAAGACATATAAGAACATGGAGATGAACACTCAACACTCAAGGCCCTGCATCACTGGAGCCTAAGGCAACATACTGCCATAGATCATAAAGCAAGTAAGACAGGAAACAGATTAAGGATTGTGAAACATATTTCATCTTTATTTAGTCCATTTTCTAATGGTCTGGAAAAGTTAGAGAGTGCATCAAACAGGAATAAGTTGCAGACACCATAGCAGGCCCCTACCAATCTTGGAGATTTGGAAGAACTTCAGAGGAACCAGCCAGAGCTGGAGACTAAGTACACAGTGCATGGCCAAGAGGATCCAGAAGTGGAGGTTTGCAAGCTGAACTTTCTGGCATTTGATTTAACAGAGGTAAGAGAATGGGGACCGTGAACTCTTGCTCCCTCGGCACACAGTGGCCCGAGAAGAAGGCTTTTTGAACTAGGCTAACTGTGCTACTGTTTAACTCTCAAGCCCAGTGGGAACCACCTCCTGGCAAATGCATTAGAAGAAACCTACCTTGGCAACCACACCAGCAGAATATTTTTCTGGCAATGAAATTAATTAAAGTTGGTGCTGAATTCAGAAGCTCTTGCCTTAGAAGTTAGACTCCTTCAGGGTCTTCTCTAACTATGGCCACGATCAACAACACATACACTGCACCACCAAAAACACACTGTAAGGGGGTGTGAAGCTTTGCAAGTAATAAGTCTGCTGTTCAGCTACAGATTCCAGGCTGAAGCTTTCAAATTGAGTGACTATCTTAGATTCAGAGTCTGAGAAAACAGTCTTTGGCTAAACAGGAATATCCTAGGTGTGAGCACAAGTCATGGAGACACATAACAGTCCTATACCACCTTCTTCCCCCAGGCAAGGCAGCAACTTGGAGGTACAGAAAAATGCTTTTCTCCCTGGAATGCTCCAGCTATGTCTTGCTCTTCCCTTTTGCTACCAAAATTTATGAGGTTAAGAAATCCAGACTGACAGGGGTTTTTTTCCTTTAGGAACTGGGTGAAAGAGTTAATTGGTGATTTAAGTTGTGAAGAGTGGGAGAGTACATTTACAGAGCAAAGCAGTCATTGGCAGTGGAAAACAGGAGCACTGGGTTATACTTCTTAGACATTAGAAGCAACTTTCACAAGCAGAGATTTGAGCAAACCAGTATACCCCTTCTTCTCTCCCAATGAAGGGCTGAACAGAAAGCGCCCTGCAATTTGCCCTCCAGGATTCCCATGGCTGCAATACGCACTTCAGAAATATGGCTCTCCACAGGGGATCCAGAGAAATGAGAGAGAACAACAGTATTGCAAGAAGTTGGCAAAAGGCTGCAGCTGAATTTAGAAACCTAGAAACAGTAAAGTAAGCCTTTTCTTCTGCTGTACAATCAGAAATATATACATTATGTGGGTTTCAAAGAACAGAACTAGTTACTTTTGCACTGAATTATACTGCTTTTTTGGATTCTTTGTCAAAGAGGGTTTAAAAAGCATGAATATCAAAATGTCAGCCACACTGCTTCTTTCCACCTAAGTTGTAGCTCTTGTTTACATAAGCAAAATGCAGTCAAGGGTTTGAAAGGCTTGTCAGGGTAACTGAATGGAGCATGAATCATTTTGTTGGGCACTGCTCTAAATGCTGCTTCTTCCTTCCTCCTCATTCTCGAAGGTCAGATAAACAGTACCAGGAACTGCATCTGAAGCTCTTCCCTGCATGATAAAAGACAGGAATCTTTCTGTGGAGGCTTTGAATAACTATAATCCTAAACTGAAAGCAGAAAACTTACCTTGGAGCTAACCACAGATATGCATCTGCTTCTTATCAAGTGTCTTCCTCTCCCTCCTCATCTTTTAGCTTTTTTTTTAGGTGTCTGAATCTGTGTAAACTTTTACCATCAGGAGAAGGAAATAATGTTTACATATTCTAAGGCAAACACCACTGATAGAAGAACTATGAAAACTTCCACAATACTTTCCACTTACTAATTAGCACAGAGCATTGCATCATGCACTAAACAGCCTACTCTCCAATGAGCAAATTCTGTTCATTGATCTCTGCATGCGCATTTCTGTAACGCATGTTTTTCAGGACAATGAAATAAAAGCAGGCTTCTGCCCTTCTTCAGAGCAGTCACTCCATTAGAGCTTGCTGAACTATACATCTGCAATGGCAGTGCACTCCAAAAACCCAAGACTTGATGCAAAATGGCATCTGAACCTGTAAATTTAATTATCCTTCCAGAAACAACTGCATCTATTCTTCCGGCAACATGCAGCTGTGGCATACACACATTTTTCACACTTCTCAGAGACTAGCATACAAAAAGCACCAGGCTGTAACATCCCTCAAATATAAAAATACAGAAATCCTGGTGAATTCAACTACCATGAGTAGCAAGCTGCAAATTTAAACAAGAGTAGAGATATTTTTATCATGTGAGGTGGAAAGCTGTAAATGTAACCTGAAGGAAATAGAGATATGCAACTCTGAGCATTGTATTCAGACACTTAGAACATGTAAGGAGATCTGATAGTTGAAAGCAGAGTACTTTCCAGTTTTACAGAGAAAAGCAGGAAGACGTGTAATGGCTGGAAGATGCTGCTAGACAAACTGGCTTCAAAATATAAAATATTTTCCTAGCAGTGATGATAAATACTGGAATGTTTTCCAGGAGAAGTCATGCACTGCCAATTGAAAACGTGAACGTACAGGGGTCTTTAATTTAGCTTCTGTGAGACCCATTACAAGTCACAACAGATTATTACAGAGCTTCCCTTTGGCCTGACTCGCCATGAATCTGTGAATTTTACAGCTTCATCCTGTGGGGCCAAGGCATTTTGGCTCCAAACCAGCAATGCACTTACGTCCATGCTGCAGAGAAAACTTGCTTCCTTTACTGGAGCTGGGCCAGTGCAATCAACCTTTCGCAGGACGGACCCAGCGAACTTTAGTCATCTCAGTGTTTGACCACTTTGGGGTTTCTTTGCTGCAGTAGCAATCAGAAGCTCAGAACAGAAGGGGCTTGGAAATGTAAAACTTCAAAAGCAGAGGGATACTTTTAATTCTTGCTTATCTGGCAACCGTTTTGCTGAGGTAAAAGGGGGTAAAAATGCTGATTTAGAGTTTTTTATTAAGGTTTCACTCAGCAATAATTTAATTCAGATCAGGAAAGACAAATCAAGGGAAGTTACTCTAGGAAGACGAGCAAATGAAAAACAATGCCTTTCTCCAAAGATACGCTTAATGTAATTACTCATTTTGAAAAAAGGATGAAATCAGTACCTCATGGCTAGAAATACATGCATGCTGGAAGAACCTAACTTGAGTCATTCCAAGTAGTAGACTGGAAAGGATGTGAGGCATTAGGTAGGTTCAATCATAGATACATGCACACACAAACTTATATACATGTATTTCTATACACATATAGAAATATTATAAAAAGCAATAAAAAGTAATTGGAATACAGACAAATTATCCTGAAAAAGTCTTCAGTTGAAAAAAAGGGTGGCAATAGAAGTTTTATGAATTAGGAGGACAACTGGGCAACAAGCAACCCAAAGCCCATGTGGCCTAATTGGAAATTATGTAATTATATTATTGTTACATTAAATTAATTAAAAACTTACACCTTTCCTCTTTAAACTCAGCATGACATCCTTTGAGGCTGTCATTTACTTTCAGGTTGTAACAGTCAGTTAACTTCTGCTGGTCCAAATCTCTTGCCAGGAAGAATTTCCTTCATATAGCCGTAATATTTTCCTATCTTTTCTTCCCCTAGTACCTTACATAATTCAAGAGAGTATTCTGATTGCTCAAAATACTGGTTCTTTGGTGGTGGTGTGGGGTTCCCTATTCCCACGCCCGCCCCTTCCTTGTTTTTTTAAAGTGAGCTGATAACTGGTATAACTAGTAGATTCTTATGAGTTTGCTTTACCTACAGCAAGAAACATTTTTCCTTTGATGAAATACAATGAGATGCATCATGCATTTTCAAGGAAGGAAAAAATTATGCCCTAGGAAATTCTAAGCTAAGCACATTTCCAAGATTTTATAGTTGATTTAAGATGACAGAAGTGAAAATAGAACTGTCTAAAATTATTTTAAAAAAATGGAAATACGTAATATGTGCTTTGATCAGCTTTTGATACTTAGAACAGCAGAGTTGTGAAGCAACAATGTTTTAGCCATTTCAGTGGAAGAAGCAGAAGTGGGATGGAAATGCATCCAGCATTTAACACAAAGTCAGAAAAAGGTTTGAGAATGAGTGGGAAGTGCACAAGTCTAGATTTTTCTTTGTTTTCTTTCCAACATTAGAAAAGATCTGGCTAGAAGATATTTCCAGTACCCATTCACAACAGCTTACACTTATCTCCTTCATCCTGTCTCTATAAAGCAACTGTTGTCAAAACACTGATTAATTTACAAACCTGTCAGATTTGGTCTCTTGAGGTGGTGAGAGAGTTGTCCCATAACGAGAAGTTGGTGTTGTAGGGGCACTCACACCAGAGTAAGGTCGTGGAGAAGAGTAAGAGCTGCTGCCATAGCTATTGTATCTGAAGAAATGGGAAGGAAAGTAGGAGAAAGGGAGAGACAGAAAGAATCCATCAGCAAGCCAGCATGCAACAGTAAATCCTCATTTAGGGGGTGGCAGTGATCCCATACACAGAACATCTCAAACATCCACCTTCTAAATATATTGTTGTAATCCCAGCTTCAAAATATGCAACCTATCATCTCGTTTTAATATCAAACATGATATGGCCATACTTCATTCAAACAGTGAGCTACTGGTATGGTAAATAATGAAAGATTAGAATGGTCCTCCCAAGTGACAACTCAGAACAGGAATACTTAAATCACTGTTCAGTTACCTAAATGCAGTAGCTGTTTTGGAAGCCAACACCTAGCTATTAGAAAAGGAATCAAACCAGTCCAAGTTAGCAGTGTTCATATCTAGTGAAAGTAAGGAAAACAGTAGTGTTCCCAAGGCATGATGTGAACATGGACATCCATGATTTGTGAATGTTTGCAGTATAAATGGAAAGCATCAACATACTTTTCAATTCAAGCACACAGTATTTTCGTTCCCCTCCCCCAACATAAGTCATCGCTTATGAGCCATTTCATACAATGCCTGTAAAAAGTCATCACAGTGGTTAAAAAGATATGTCCCTGGAAGCATGGCTTTAGAAATTTCTATCGGCCATTCCCACCATTAAAAGAAACACAAAACCTGCTTGACTTCAATGTCAGCTTGCTGATCAAAGAGAAATTGTTTCCAGGACTTCTGGAATGGCCACCTGCCCAGAGTCCCTTGTAGCAACGTTTTCATCCTGGCTCTTGTACTGAATAGAAAAGACATTTGTGTTGCTTTGCTGTGCCTTTTATCCGTCGTACTTAAACAGCACATCAAGGAGAGATTCCTGATGTGGGAAAATGTTAACATTTCTGTTCACGACAATACCATCTTCCCACGTGGAAAGCATATGATGCTCTTTATGTAAGTACTCTGCAAGGGCAACTCATCAAAACAACAAAATTCACTTCAGGAAATAAGGCAACATAATTTTCCATATTTTCATTCATAAGATATAATATACCCTCCCTATCTTTTCTCTGCTACTTCTCTCACACACATCAGCACTCAGTAGTTTCACTCAGCAATTTTATTTGAAAAGGCTGGTTGGTTTCCTTCAGCTCCATTTAGCACACTCATCTAGCCATGCAAAATTTCATTCAAAGTGTCAAGCTTCATTCCTTAGGGTACAACAGCATTGCTGCCTGCCAAGGCCCGTGTTAAAATCAGAACAGATTTCAGTTAGGGGTTGTTATAATGGAAGGGATCATGCTTTAGAGAACATGCCCCTTTGGCAACAATTCCAGGTTTATGTTTTAGAAAAGACTCCACCACGACCATCTATTTTTGAGACACTATGGTGCCTGCCCAGGAACAGGGGAACAAGTTTGGAAAAAAATGCCAACACACACATTTCTAAGCTACTAAAGGAATTTTGTAGGAAATAACTGCCTTGCTGGCATTCTTGCCCTGGAAACTGGAGACAGTGGCCTGGTGGAGCGCCATGTTCCCTGGTAGCACAAATCTTGCATGGGTGTTCTCTCTGGCAGGCTCAGCTCAGAAGATGTTCTGTCTGTGCCCATACTGAGTGAGTGATCAGGAAAATTTGTTGTACTGAGAACAACTCGGACCTCATTATGTTCCTGATAGTAACAGAAACCTGCATTTCCATTTCAATCAACTGAAAGGAGATACTCATCAACCCTTACACTTGCTTTTCTTCTCTGCACGGTGAAAAAGGTGACAGAACAGAATCCTTTTTCAGACCAAGGAATTTCAATTAGTACAAAAATAACTCTCACTAAAATGGAGAGGATACACCATCAATAGACTCAGACCTACAAGTATTAACAAAATCAAATTCAGAGGGACTGGCCTGGACATGGCATCCCTACATATCAAATTTGGAGGGAGACAGAGATTCTGGAAGAGTAGCAAGGCAAAACCAGCACACCAGGGTAAGTCTGTATCCTTAACACAATGTTTAGCTTTCTAACCTTCCTCTGTAGTGGCTATTACTTCAATTATCCATTCTTGTCCCACATACCAATGCAGATGCAACGGCCTTGTCCCAGCAGTCATTACTCTGAAGAAACCCCAGGCATTTACCTCTTTTATGAACACATTATAGCCCAAACCGTGCAAGCTTTGTTCTCCTTTTTCTCCAAACAAACCCAGCACAATCCTTCCTGGCACCACACCCTTGATCCTATGTGGTAACCAGAAGCACAAGAATGGTCAGAGGAAAAAAGAATCACTGCAGAAATACTAAGTATTGCAGGAACAGGAGGTATTTCTGGAACAGGAGGTATTGCAGGAACAGGAGGTATTTAGGAACCTACTCTCTAAAAAGTATAACTCTAACAGCAACTGCAATGATAGCGCAATAAATAAGTGTGAGAGGCCTAAGGGAAAATTGCACCTATGCAGGAAAATGTAAATTTAGAGGAATCTCAGTGTTCAAGCTGCAGGTAAGGAAAGATATGTGAACTAAGTTCCTTGTCAACAGCTACTTGGATTTACAGGCTTTTCAGTGAAATGCAAAAGCGAAGAAAACCACCCACCTATTAGAAGAGAAAGATCGAAAATTAAAAGGATCAAAGGAATGAAAATATTTGTTCACATGAAGAAATTCAGAAGAACTGCTGGAGAAAGGAAGAAATAAATATGCTCACAATATATGTGTACATTTTCAGCACCTAATTCAAAGAACACTGATGACTGGAAGAGGCAGCTAAAAATCATCAACCTCTTTTCAAGCAGATTCTCTAGTATTGTTTTTAGTGCTACCTATTGTCATACTACTTTATTTGAAAACACATTGAGACAAAACATTTTTTTTTTTAAATGTGTGGGATGGGGAAATTTAAAATGAAAATTAAAATCTAAGAGAAATGCATAAGTGGCAACTGAACTTAGCAGATGTTGTGGAGGAAAAACTGTCTATTCTGAGTGCTATATTCTCTTTTATAGGGTTTAATCTACCCTTATTACAAGCATGGGTTGAGATTGCATGACAGGGATATGCACTGTAATCTAACAACAAATTCAGGATTTATCAGTTCAGTCTTAGGAGCCTGGATTTCACCCCTGAATTCCAAATGCTAACCTGATTTCTCTTGGTTTTATAGCTGAAGAGTTCCATTAATTTTCATGAAATCATGCCAGCAAATTACATTGCTGTAAATGAAAGCAAAACAGTGCTTCTTTCTCTGATCTCCCGGATCACAGGTTATTTACCTACTGCATAGAGGAGGCCAGGATACTTATTAACTAGAGACCTTGAAGAAAAGTGAGATGAACTGAAGACAACAAAGGCAAGGGGAGAATATCAATCAAATCATAATACAGGCTTACAGGACTAAAACTAATACACTAGGTTCTGGATACAATACACCACAAAGAGTGCACTATTACTACTACAAAACTCTTGAAAGATGTTATTCATTTATCTAAAAATTAATGTCAGCTTTATAAAATCTACCTGTTTTCCCTCATCACTTCTGCTTCCTTTTCTTTTGCAGATGCTGGAGACTCTTCAAAGTCATATGAGAAGAGGTGAAAAGGAGTATGTGGTACATAAGGTAATTTCTCCACTGTTGGAGATGCCTTTGGAGTAATAGATGCTGATGAATTTTGGGAAGAGCTTAGTAATGCTGCCGCAGGTGAAGATGGTGATGATAGGACAGAATTATGATGACAGACAGATGAATCAGGCACAGAAGAGGAGCTGCTAGAAGAGTTCTTTGCTCTAGAGCAGGAGAGAGGCCTTTCAGCTGGAGAAATGGCACTGGAGGTGGCTGAAGAATCAGAACACCAAGAGAGGTTTTCATTCACAGCCT
Organism: Falco rusticolus; assembly: GCF_015220075.1. Taxonomy (NCBI): domain Eukaryota; kingdom Metazoa; phylum Chordata; class Aves; order Falconiformes; family Falconidae; genus Falco; species Falco rusticolus. The sequence goes on from NC_051189.1 coordinate 76,955,333, forward strand.
CCCGTATGCCTGGGACCCCACTGCAGGAGGAAAACATTGTGAAAAAGGGAAGGGTAGGAGAGAAAAATGGGGAAGAGAGAGATCAATAGACAGTACTGCTTGGAAGAAAAAAAAAAATAAAGTCAAGAAGAGTCAGACAAACAAAACCTTCCCAAATTAAGACGATCATAATTTTATTAAAATAAAGCAAGAGAACTCATATCTTTGTATCTCAGTGGGATTCTTTTTGGGATTGGGAATACTGAGGAATGAAAGCAACTCACCTTTAAAGGAAAGAAAGAAATTTAACCCCCAGGCTTCAAAAGTAATTGTCATGAACCTTTTCACAAATATTTTGTGAGCAATTTTAAATTATTTCAAGTTAGGTTGCAAGCACTGTCAGAGAAGTACAAAGCAGTCTCAACATGCTGGATAACATGGTCCACAGACTACAGATGCTTCAAGATACAATCTGTATGATTTACATCTTATATCTGTATGACATACATATGTATGGCCTCTTGAAAGCCAGCTATCATCCTCCCTGGTGATCTGATCTCTTTATTTAAAAAAGCTGATCCACCAAAGATGAAAATAAAAAAAATAATCAGCATTGTTCTCTCAAAATTAAAGTATAGAATGATTTCAGAAGTAACACCTTAACAGATTGCTTGTCTACATTTGAAGGCACTTATGAAATGTCATCATACCATGTTGGTGTTACATGGAGACTTGCAGAGTGGTGTCAAGTGCAATAGAAAGTGGTGTCAAGTGCAATAGAAAACACCTCTGCTGTGCTCTAGTGAAGGCAGGTGTTAGTGAGTGACGAAAGGAGCAAGGCAGGTGAAAAGCCATGGAATCTGCACTCTGGGATATCTGTTTTCACTAGTATCTCCAGCACAAACATTTTGCATGTGTTTTGGGCTGGATCATTCAGCCGGTGGCTGATTCCATTCTCCTGAGACCACCTCTGCAATCCATCTACAGGCATGCAAAACATGGCCCTTATCTGAAGAGTGTAGGTTTGCCACAGCATATGCAACAAAAATATAATAAATGTTATATATGTTAGGATATTATGAAGATAATCATCAGGCATATACCAGGTAATTGTTCTCACAAGAGAAGCACAGTGGGCAATTTGGAAACCTTCATCTGTGTCACCAGATGTGCATGGCAGCAGTCACTGAAGCCAGGCTAGTCTTACCTGTCCTGACAGCAGCTAACACAAAATGCCAGAGTGCAGATAATTTTTGTTACGCTACAGTGACAGTGAAATGCAGTATTTGGAAAAGCCATGGGAATATCTCCCAGTTATCTCAAACTGACTATTATTTTAAAAGACCGATGACCTAATAACACATCACACCCTTTACATGGCTCTTCCTTGGGGTTTTTTTGACAGTATTTAGTATATTCAAGCAATTTACTAATAACTTGTGTCTTAGCTTTGACTTTTAAGAATTGAATTTGAGGAAATTATCACTTAATTTTGAAATTTCAGGCAGCCATTGGCAAGATCTGCAGACTGGAATATATTAATAACAACAGTACAGTATTTTCTTTGGAATTTGCACATTAAACAGTTTCCTTTTTTCCTTCCCTGCTGTACAGTGTCTGCATGAATGTGGTTTATTTAAAAAAAACCAAAAAAACCTGATCTCATTTGCTGAGTTGCAATGCCAAACAATTTAACCCAAATCAAATGTCTGTCTGGAAGAAAAAACATACTTTCTTCCAATGTATTAGGACAAAGCTACCAGATGCTAAATCCATATGTACCTCAGAAATAAGTATAAAATTTGCATGATAATGTTGTTGTGATAGGTGGTTTGTTTATATCCATGTATACACAGATGGGCAGGTATGTATAAAATGATATACCTATATCCATCAGCTTTGCCTTGAAGTAGTTCTTTTCTATTAAAACATGAAAAAATTGATAGAAATCATAGGCAGCTTTCAATAAATGTCAATCTTTCTCATAGTTACAGAGACTGCTAATAAGGTGGTATCATGAAAATAGGAACGAAAACCTAAGAAACCAAGAAACATTCTAAGGAAAGCACTGCAATGTTTCACCATTGCCTTAACTAAAAATATAAACCTAAGTCATGGTTAGAAGTTACGCTTTCTGCTAAATTTTTTTAGGATTTGTGAGCATTACTCAGTTTGTACAAAGGGAGTGAGTGCAGACAGTTTTTAGTGCATTGAGTTTATATATTTAAACATGTTTCCATTAACACACATATTAACAAGCGGTTTAAATGCAAAAGGATTTTCTTGGTGGGTGGCTTTAACAGGTGATCTAGGGACATGAGTGAAAAGGTCGATGCCGTGCACACTGTGCTGGTGAGTTTGTGCCAGAGCCTGAGGAAAAGGTGGAGGAACGATGCTGAATCCCAGTACCTGGCTTTGACCTGCCTACTGGCCTCTTCCTCCCCCTCATCCTCAGTATTGGGCTCTGTGACTGGCTGTTCTTCTTCCTCCTCTTCATACTCTTCCTCCTCTCTGAGGTCAGACCAAGGAAAGAGGCATGCAGTGGGATGGAAAGAGAGAAGGTGGAAGAGAAAACAACATGAGTCCCCAGAAAAAGAAGTGCAATGAAGTTAGAAATGGAAGGAAAACAATGAGGCAGGGGTTTGACTCCCCTAGGTTTGACAAAAGCCATCTAAAAATTCCTGCTAAGTATGTGTTTGTGCAAAGGTAACTACCAATACAAAAAATTTATCCTCTCCCCTATTTACACTTTTTACTATTAATTTTTAAGACCCCAGAGATACCATTGTTTTTTATTGAGCTTGACTTTCCATTTGCTGCTGCCCAACCTGCAGAGACATTAATGGAAAACATTAATGGTAATATCAATGTTCAGCTCATTAGTCATTAAGCTGTGTCCATTTGGCTCAAAGGACACTACACGCTCTGCTGGCACGGGACAGCTGGCACTGGACATCACACTTGCTAAATTAACACAAAAAACCCACTCCTGTTAAGCAACCTATAGCTCAACTGGAAAACAGGACAGGGTGAACCATTAAGTTAGAAATAACAGAAATACCAAATCAGTTCAGGACTATCTGCAAATAGCAATATTCAAGTTATTGGATACCAGTACATGAATTATTTCATTAAAGAGCCATTAGTATGTTCAAAGCAGGCTTTGATTCAGCAGTAATTCTGGCAGAGAGCTGTAAGTCACACACAAAGCCTCCATAACCTACAAACCACTTAAGCAAAAAAACCAAACAATGATATTAAACAAACAAACAAACAAACAAAAAGGCTACAATGTCTGCCGTGTCTCTCTCCCATTTATGCTTGTTCCTCCCCAAACCAACAGACTCATGGAAGATTTAGAGAATTATCTTTCTCTGGATTTCTTTTGCATTCGCAGTTGATCCCATTCTCCACTTGATTTAACGATGTAGACACTATGTTACGCTCCACACAAAAAACCCTCAAAATAACAACATACAAACAGTAATAAAGTTTGTAAGGCACTCATATTCCTTGCATTTTCCTGAAATCCAGTTCTCTTTTCTCTAGTTCTGAAGGGATGCTTTGTGCATTTTTTTCCATTTAGAATTGTTTCCATGTCATAAGAATATGAATATTTACAATGTGAGATCATGAACTCATCAAGTGAGATGCAAAGGGTCAAACCAAAATTTGTTGCTTTTAATGGAGTTAGAGAATAATCAGGAGAATGGCAGAACCTGGAAGTTTTCCAATACTCTGGCAAACAACTAAAAGATAAACATTTTCAAACATTCCTAAGGTATCATAGTGACTTAACTATCTCAGTTGTCATCTCTCCATCTCCCTGGCCCCTCCACAAAAATATACCACCCCTACAGAGATATCTCTCAACTTCCACACACACATATATATATATTGGTATACCAAAAAAAACAGAAAAAAAAAAAGAATTCACTAATTGACTAGGGAGCATTCATATCATCCCTTCTCCTTACTAGCGAGCAGCTCAAGACTAGCTTTGCTATATTGCCTGTGAAGGGCAAACATCTGTGTGTGGCAGTACTACAGCAATGACATTTGGGAAATAACTCGTGAAGCTCTGTGGGATCACAGTTCTCTAAGGAGAGGACAACGCATCCTACAATGCTGACAGCATGAGTATTACTTATATGAACAACAGTGCCCCCATTATCACTGTGTTTTAAGCTCCTACCAGCTTTCCAGATTGATGACATCAAATTCCTCGCTCTCCTCAACTGCCTTGAAATGCCCAAAATTGTAAGTGAAATACTTTTATAATATGGTGGATCTCATAAATTTGAAAGAGTTCTTTGAGAATTTATTCATTCAGACGACAGCATGGTAGTAAGGACACGAGTTTAATCAATACGAGTTGAACTGGGAACCAGTGAGTTATAATTGCACTGAACAGAAAGAAAAGCTGAAAACAAAAAAAGCATCCAGAATCAAGACTGTTAGCTCATGTTTAAGGACCACTTTATAACACAGGATCACCAGGGCCCTAAAACTAACACTTGTCAGGTGAGCAACACTTCCTGGATATTTTCCTTGAGATCTCACCATCCCCTTTTCACATCTCGTGTTTATAACCCTGAACCTACAGTCTAAAGTCTTGATATCAAATCTTCAGCAGTGAACACTGTTCCCTTCCTCACCATTCAGAATTTTTGCAATCAGTATTTATCAGACTAGGATACTGAATTGGTAACTAAAGGCCCGAATCTACTTTTACTGTACTGTCTATTTCTCTAGAGCCAGCTGAAGTTTGGAACTGAACAGGGACTTACTATTCTAATTTTAGGCACCTATTTTTGAAAATGCTGAGCTTCTGTGTAGAAAACGTAGAACTGTCAAGTGAACCATATATTGAATACTACAGGTGAGCAGTAATAAATTAAAATACAGTCCTCTGGATTTCTTACTGCTGTGCAAGGTATTGTTCTAATCCATTATTGGGAAAAATTGATCCCCATACAACTAGATTAATGATAAATATGAAAACACCCTAAATTAAGCCTGCATATAATAGCCTTCATAAAATTAGGATGTATGATGACTCCCTCACAAAAAAATTTACTGCACCTTACCCTGGAAGGACTAGTTGTCTGCAAAAAAAAATCCTGAAAACCAAGCAGCTTTAGAATTAAAACAGAAATGTCAATTTAACAGCTGACAAATAAACCAGGCAACAGAACTGTGATACCTCAATTTCCAGAGCCAGTAATGATATATCTTCCATAAGCACTAGCATTTACTTAAAAACATGATTATAGAAGACAGCTATGCTTAAAGGACCTTAGCTTTTTATGTATATGCTCTTTTCTGGTAAGATGAGCATACACCCATGTGCTGAAGGCACATCCATGAAAAATCCTGGACTATCCCCAGAAAGTGGATCAGATTCAGATCAGAGGAGAGAGATAAGCTCACAGGCAGGAATTAGGTGTGTTCTTTTTCAACCAAAGCAACAGTGGCACTTGTTTCTTAGTATTGTTAGAGAACATATACTCTGTACATGAAAAAAGGTAGTACCTGCTAGCTAAATCTTTCTTAAAAGATAGAAAAGGAAAATTTCCACTCCACTGGAATATTAATTAAAACAGGAAAACATCAGCTACACACAGATGACATCCTTATAAAGCTAAGAACATCAGACAGATGCTGAAATGCTCAGTGTTCATTTTTGTGTGAACTGGACATGGGATGATGTGGAAAAGCTCACGTTCCCTCCTACACACACATGCAAATTTAGTGTCAATGCAATAGTAGAAGTAAATTAAGAAAAATGATTCATAGGGAGGCTTTTAAATAAACAAGGTTGCAGAAGCCAGCATGGTTTTTTTTTAGTAGCACAGAAGAAATTATTCCATTCAATGAAAGGCAAATATTTATCCTGCAGCAGGGAGGGAGGGTTTCAGCTAATGCTGAAGGATCAGATATATTCAGCTAACCTGAAGGTTATTGCTGGGTTACTTCAGTTCCATGATAAGAGTACCAGATTACAACTATTTAAACAAACGCTTTATAGCAGTCAAAACAAATTTCAAAACAATCACTGTGTTTATTTTCATCTTTAAAGTGGATTACTACTACAGGGTAACACACCCACCAAAAAAATAAATAAAAGCCAAACCCCCCACAAATCTTTGTAAAGTATATCATCAGTCATGGCAACCAATGAGCATCTACTAGGGCACAGGTTTTGCTCAGTTACTTCAACTAAAGTATGACATGAAAGTATTTATAGCCCCTTAAAATGGATGTCTGTTTAAGACAACTATGAATGTGCAGTTTCTGGATAGAGAACCACTAGGGCATCAAAATGAAATGTAGGCAAAGGTTTTAGAACTAGTGGATTAACTTCTCTCTTTTTTAAATAAATCAAAAAAAAAAAAAAAAAAAAGGAAAGAAATGAGATGAGTGCCAGTCAAACTTGTCTTGCAGATATTACATAGCTACTCTAAGATGAAGAGACACAAACACCAACACACAAGTAGGAAATGATAATCCAGGGACCCATCCACAAGTTTTGCTTAAGGCAGGGACAAAGTCTGTAAGATGCTAGGCATGATACCTAATACACACCTAACCTAGTCACAGCTAGGTGATTTTAAAACCAAGACACCACTTTGAAAACAGTGACTTTCCACAAGAACTCAAAGCACCAAAAATATGCTCTCTGCCTTAATGGTCCCTAGAGCTGAACAATGTGTACAAGGTTATGTAGTCTCTGTCCCCTCCAGGCTCCCCGCAACCTCTTCCCTTTGCGGAGTTTTATTGAAGGCAGTCTGAAGAAACTCAGGCTTTCTTTGTTATAGCTTATAGCCCAGGAACACAACGTTCTCACTCCCCACCTCCAACCCTGCCCCCCCCAAAGACACAGCTAATAGATAAATCGAAGGCTATGCTGAAGGAACAAAAAACCCCAACAACAACCAAAATCAACCAAAGCCTGAAAATAAGCATTAACACAGAAGCACATTGTGCTGTGCTTGGTATCAAAGGGAATTTTTAAAGTATAAGATATGCCTAAAATTCTTTTAATTCAGGAAGAATTTGACCACTAACGTTTTACTATAGAACAATAGAACAAAAGATGGTCTTGCCATAATTAGGCTGCCAACATTCTGGTCTGCACGTATAATGCACATAAAAGTTAATTTATGTGGTAACAGCACATTAAAATATTTATCTTTTGGTATATGACTCCAATTTGTATAGGGGTCATTTAACCTTTACTAAAGTCTTACTAAATATTTCCTTTTTAATTTTGCAGGCTATTAGACAAGGTCCTAAGTGTACTTCTGAGACTTCTGCTACCATCCACAGAATTTTATAGAAATTCCCAAGAAACACAGACAGTGGACTTCAGTGAAAAAAAGGGGCCTTGGAGTTATAGAAGCAACCCAAAGAAAGGACTGGGGAACTGTAAATCTATCGACCATTATTCCCACGCTCTGAAAATCACCCTATGTGTTGTTAATTGCCGATGAGGAATTTTCTCTCTCCCTTTCTTTTTGTAATTAAGTGCTTTTCGGTTTAGCTTCTTCATATTACTTTGATTTAAACTTTCACTGCCTTTCAGAGGAGCAGCTCCTGACTAGGACTACAGGCCACATTCTGTGAAGCAAGACCACCGTTAGCCATTCCACAACATTATTCTAAATGAAATATTGCAGTTGATCTCACAGTTTTTTCTTTCAGGGTGATAGTTCCCCCCCACCTCTGCTTCAAGCCTCTGGCCTGTTCTACCTCTTTCACAGAACTTTGAAACCTGCTTCCCTGAACCCCTCACAGGTGAACAAACAGAAAACAAAAAATGTCCCATCAAGGAGAGATCTTTTCACGTCACAATGGATACAATTTTATTTTCTCTTGAGGTCACTTGCCGTTGTCCTTATTTTATTAGTGAAATTCCACTTTCATAGGTTAGACAGGAAAATTCATAGCCAAATTCCTAAGTCCTTGTAAAACTAAATCCTCTGGTACACTTCTGTTGCTTCCTCCTTTCTTCTGTCCTAGCTGCAAAACAGATTCAAGTAGTCTGTTACGTGAAAGCTGGAAGTGGCAATAATCTAAGTTTATTGTGTATTACTCTGTGTAAAGATACTGCAATATCTTATCCTCCTCCATTTAAAATAAAACCAAGGAAACCACCTATTAACCCCCTAACCATTTCCATCCCACTGCTATGTATGTAATGGACCACTGCAGCTGGTGCAGTTATGTGAAGATGAAAATACGTGAAATGATATGGATAACAACTTCCTTGCACAGCCTCAAAATTTGGCCTTCTGCACAGAAAGGAAACTAAGATGCATAATTAGAGAGGACAAAAGGAAAATTATGCTGGTATTTCTATCCTAAATAAAGAAAACTGTTCAGAAAAAACGCTAAGGAAATGACAAATAATTTGGAGTACATGTATTCACTATATCTTCATATTGTGTTTATCTTAAGGTTACTGTTGCTTTCTTATCCCTAAAATATGATCAGTAACAACTTTTCAGACCTAAGTAATACATGGGTAACGCCTTGACACTTATTTGCTGCAGCTGGTTTACATAGGACACATCAAACCAGAGCAAGACAGCAGAGTCTTGCTTAAGATACTGGAAATGTTTGCAAAGACTTCAAGAGTCCCAACTCTCTGATCATTGAGCAGCATTGCTGTATCATGATGAAACAGAATCATGATGTAAAGAGACTTTAAGAGCAATAAATACTGAAACATATAGAAAGAGAGAAGAAACTGTTTTCAGAGCTTGGAACTGCATATTGGTTGACACTTGAAGGTCACTGTTATTGCCCCTTACTTCAAAGGGAGGCATCAGAGAATGGCATCCTGCCAAACTGTTGTCTTTTTCCTCCCATTTCATTGTATGTGTAAAAAAACCTCACTGGCCTCAGGGGCTGATGTTTACAAATACTGGGAACACCACGGTGTGGAGGTGAACTCTCTAAGGCGTGCATAAAATGCTACAATAGACCTCTGGAGAAACATATTCAGATCCTGGTTTGGCATTACATTTCCTCAGGTAGTTCACCAAAACTAAACACACAGTGGAACACCCCCCCCCCAAAAAAAAAAAAAAAAAAAAAAAAAGAACACAACCAACAAAAAACCTAAGTCACACTTTGCTTTCATTTGCCATGCAGCTAAAACTTTGTTTAAGTTTCAGTGCTTTCTTCAGTCCTCTTAAAATTCAAACAGGGAAAAAATCCACCATTGCCTTTACAGCAAAGTACAGTGCTGTCAACTGAACTCTGCTCATATAACAAGTATAAAACATTCCCTTTCAGCAAGATCCACAACCAGCAAACAGTACCCCCACTAAAAAACCTGACATTCTACACAGGTATTTGAATTCAGGTAAAAAGTGCTGAAACAGTAACAGGGCATGTACTTGACACACTCATTAAGCTGTAATTTCTAAATTTTTAAATTATTATTACTCATGCATTAGTAGGTCAATCTCTATCTATAAATCAATGGAGTCTTTTGCTTATGGTATAGCTTTGAAAGAAATTTTTTCTTAACCCATCTCTTCCTTTATTGCATTCCTTACAGGAGCTTCCAAGATATTCTTACAAAGAGTAAGATCAAAAATTTCACATTTTTATTCCCTCTCCCTTCTAGTTTGCTTGACTTCACAAGTCAAATAACCCTACCTACACAAGAGAAACAAACGTTTCCTCCCTGCCCCAAACCTAAAATAGCAGATTAGATTTTGTACGTTATTGTTGTCAAAGACTAATAAAGGTCTGATGCTATGACCAGATGCTACCTTACCAAGCCTCTTAATTTCATAGACAAATCTTTCCAAAACGACTGCTTTTATTTTTGCCCATACCAATCAAATTGTGGAAAAAGTTAGTATCTCCCCCATAACTGATCGTATGCCATTCTATTTCTAAGCCCCCCCCTTCCCCCCCTCCATCCCCCTGGCCAAATGCTAGGTAGTTCAGCTCATATGTATATATATTAAAGAGATCCTTAGTATGTCCACAAATATGTGACTGTATGTTTATCCTGGAGGTGTTTTCTTTGTCTAGATTCATGCCTCAGTTTTTTATATATCCAAATCCAGGAACCTATATATAAATGTCTATGAAAAAAGTACATTTTTTTCCTTCTATTACAGCAATAAAAATAAATCTATTTCTTCTCTCTTCTGGGCATTTAATAATCCATATCACAGGCCAAACCCTGCATTAAATGCTGATGTTGAGTCTCCCCACTTTGCTGTTTCATACCTATCATACCACTCATCATATTTGTCACAGACAGCAACTCTAAGACATGTGGAATGCACCCACTCAAAATAAAATAAGTCCCACTCACCACTGCACTTTGATTTATAGCCATAAATATTTACATAATCAAAACATTTCATATAGTGTAGTGGAAAGTCACCATAACTTGAAACATCATGACAAAAACTAGAATTTTGCCATAGTAAATGCTAGAGAAAAATCAATCAGTTATGGTTTAAGATCTCTGAAAACATGGAAAATCATGATAAAAAAAAAGACATCTCAGCTGTATTTTGGACAAACCATCCCTGAAGGCCTGGCTCTACATGAAGCAATTTGAATAATCAGTTAATGAGGCATAATAGCCGAACTAAGGTCTGTGCTGTTGGTTAGAAACTCGACAGGAATCCAAAGTTAAGCAGAAAAAATGCTTAGCATCGGAGGCTTAGCTGTGTTCATTGTTTTCTGGTAAAAGCAAAATAGTGTCATGATTTCTTCCTGCATCTGGGCAGTCCTCAAGCATCAAAAGCATGTATTTTCTAACAAAGAGACACTTATGACTTCTCAGCACAGCTTTCTTTTATTTAGACAAAAAAACCCCATTTTTTTTCTAGGACTATGAAGGGCATGAGAGCCCTTGAGCCCACTGTGCACCTTGCAATGGCGCTGTGTCCAGCTAGCCCAGGAATTTTCAGACAACTTCAGAATTCCCTTTCCTACTCTTTGTTCAGAGGAAGAGTCGTAACAGCCTTCCAGACAGGACCCTAAAAAAGCACAGTTCGTAGGTATGTAATTCCCCGTTTGGTCCTCTGCTGTTTTTTCCTTATCTATACAGTTCTCCTGAAGGCCAAGTTCCTTCAGATTGAAAAATCTGGAAGCCTCAGGTGAACCTGAACAGTTGGTCTTCCTCATACCTTTTTAGCCTCATGGTCTAAAAAAGATAGCTTGTTAAATCGAGCTTTGGTCACTGATTCAGGATGCAGGCTATGCTCTGATGAGTTCTTAAGGTGATAGTCAGCTCTTCCACTCGTTAGGTTTCAAACACAGGAATACTGAAAAGTCAGTCCTAAGGAAGGCTGGTTATCGCTAGAGGAACATGTATAGTGTTATATGAACAGTATTAGTAATTCTTTTGTGATTGTTGATGATATAAACCAAACCAAAGCTATGAAAAAGAAGAAGTAGAGTCTAGTAAAGTGAGAAAAATACCTAATCCTAGCTATTCACAACTTTATAAACCTCAATTTTTGATCGTAACTAATTCCACAAAGCTTTGACAGAGCCAGTCACTTGAATGCTGGTAAGAGGTGTCAGTGTAAATCTTGTGAAAGCTGCCTTGAGTATGTTTCATAGGTCTGGCTTACACAGCTCTGAAGGGACACCCTGGGAGACAGACAGGGATGGTCAATGTGCAGAAATGAAGAAATGGAAATGCACAGCAAATTGTGAAACACATTAATTTGAAAAACTGGGAGAAGTACTTGTTTCTGGTTTGTATGTACAGGGCTCCTGCAGAGCACCTGTTCAGTGCTGCATACAGCCCTGAAAGCCTCTGAACTACCTGCCTTCTACTCCCTCAAAGTCAGACACGACTAAGACTGAAAACCAGACAGATTGCTATTTGTTTTTCAATGCTTATATAGCCATCAATCACTGCATACAATAACATCAATCTAGTGCAAGTTCCATGCCACTCCTTACATTTTACTTCAAATCTATCCATTGTGTGGTTGGAAAAAGCTAGCTTTACTTTAAAAAGAAAAAAAAAAATATCCATGGAAGAATCTGTTTAAAAGTCTACTGCTTAAGATACAGCATGCTAGACCACAGATTGAGAGCACTCAATTTGGACCAGGGCAGAAAACCTTGGGAGGTGCCCTCAGGAAAGCATTTAAAATGCCATGTTCACAGGACTGAAGTTTCCCCCAGGCTTTTTGGTGCTCTATGCCATCATGGTAAAGAAAGATGTTTTGAGCAAAGCAAACCTGCTGCTGCTCAGGACTGGCATTTTAAAGTACAGTGCAGCAACTACATACCCTTAAACCAACACTCAGCCTTTAGTAGTCATTATCAACTTCTTTCTTTATTTATTTAGCAACAGGCACATTAGGCTGGGTTTCACTCTCCATGAAAACTATTTTAACACAAAGCAGATTTGGGTCCTTGTTTGTTTTGAACCACAAGCAAAAAAGCAAAACATTAAGTTTGGAAGAAGGTTGCCAAATGGATGAAAAAGGCCTGCAAGCTTTCCTTTTGGTTGCCCTTAGCAGTTACGGTCAACTTTTCTCAGCTCGAAACCCGAAGTCTGCTCTCAATTAGCCTGGCATAGATCAGAGCAACTCCATTGACTTCAGACAGCTTTTCTGGATATAGAGTATTGTGGGACAGAACAGAATTTGGCCAATATTGTCTTTTTTTGTTTTACCGGCACCATGGATTTTTCTCGTTTTGGAAGGCTTATCGGTTGACACAAAGCAGATGACTGTGGACAACCTGTTTGATGTGGTAAACAAAAGCAAAGTAACTGCCAAACCAGCTGACTGACTGAGAAAGAAAAGAAACATGAACATTGTGGGAAGGAGAATGCTGAGGAAGAACTTGAACCTTCCACTGATTTTGGTAGTGAAGTCCAAAAATAACCAAGAATATTGCCCAAAATAAAGTTTAGTACAGTGTAAGAGTGTGACTTTAATGTCTAACCATGTCCATCAGAGGCAATTCCACTGAACTTGACTGCACTAATCCACTGTAAAACCATAGACATCTGCAACCACACACAAAGTTTAGATACCAGCAGGAGCAACATAGTAAGATTATCATTAGTATTATTACATGTTTCCTACTAGTAAAGAAAATTTAGTGAAGGCGTTAAGACTGAAATCCATTTTGAGGACAATTTTGCAGAAAATACAACACTGCAAAAAATTATTGCAAACTTTTTTTCTTCCTTGAGAGAGACTAGGATTGCGAACCGAAATAAGGTCATTAGCAGAAGACAGATCTTTCCTGGATGAATAAAAGTTACTTTCAGTTTAGAGAGGTAATAAGTAATTTTTATCGATTAGTACTGATTTGTCTTTGCAACATTAACATGGAAGCAGAAGGAACACAACAAGCATTTCTTGTTTTAAATCAAAACAGGTGATGTCTGCATCGTATTTTAACATATAAATTTGAAAATATCATTACACATTGCAGCAAGGCACAAAGTTAGGATTTTTTATTAAAATCAATAATTATGTTGCATCAGAAACCATATGATCAAATTTGCAAACTTGATTCCAGTAGGAACAATGCAGACAGAAAAACCTCTTTTCACTTAAGGTTAATTCAAACTTTATAAACGTGTAAAAACTTTGTATGAGTCATTCAACTTCACTATTTTTCCTGTTCAAATGTTAATGAATAGAAGCCATTAAGCTTTTACTTTATTTTTTTGTCCCAGTTTAGCTATCAGGTGTACAGATACTGTTGCATTCATCTGGACTATTTCACTGAAAGCTGAGAGACTCACTGGGATATGATAAAGCAGGAAGGCTGGTTTTCCTCTTCCTACTACAACTACAGATTTGGGCAGATGATGAGACTAAACATGTGAAGGACAGAATCTGCTCTTCTGAAATGCTCATCTACAAGAAACTCAGTGAGATTCATAGAAGAGCCAGCAGTTGACTAACTTCTTGTTTTCTTGTTATGGCAACTTTAAATTCAGTGGGCATAGACCTTGCATTTTCAGGTACTGAAACATATTCCCTGGTCTGTAATGTCCAGTGGGGGGTGGGGTGGTGGTGGTGGAAGATTTGCTAGCTACAAGTAATACCCCCTGTCTTTACCTGCAAAGAGGATGGGGGGTGGGTGGGTGAAGGATATTTATTTCACTAATACATGAATTACAGATCAGTGTTACATACATTCATAATTGAATGCCTCTTTCCTTAGAGGCAGCTAAGCAAGTTAGAAATTCCAAATGGAGTTGAGGAGAATTTAATTATTTTCCTAGAGAAGATTTCAAGCACAGCTGCAACACAAAATTAAATTTGACTTCTTAAATTAAGAATTCTTTCCTAGATTTAATCTTACATTATGCTTTAAATTATGTCACTCTCAGAGAGGGTGTGGAGCAGAACTGGCAATTTTTTTACAGAATAATAGGACATTATTGGTATTATGCTATGTTGGTGAAAAAAATATTTCAAAGAACTTATGAAACTAATATGCCATGTTTCTACTTACCCGATACTAAATATCAGCTCAAACACAAATTCATTAGGAGTTTGAATTTGCAAAACAAAGCTAGTAAGCAAACATAAATAGTGAGAAAACATATTGATAGAAGTTGGTGTCCTGCATGGCTTATAATTTGTGTAATTACAGTAAGAGAATCAACAGTTTCTGCAGAGTTGAAGCATCTCCTCATTTCCAAGCCAAATTAATCCATTTAAAAGAATCAGTGATATCTTATTCACATCCATGGATACAGATTCCCAGTCACACTGGTAAGTCAAAGCAGGGCCCAAGATCATGCATGAGGCATCCCATGCAAAGCAGGTGAAGCCCTCAGCTGTACTCACACTGAAGATGCTTTAAACTTGGCTTCAAATGCACTGTCATCCTTGTCATCAGCCTGTAAGACCATGGGGCTCTCAGCTGCCAGCCCACTAACAATCCAGCCAACAGAAAGTGATGGAAAACAAGCATGAATGTGTTGCCAAATACAAGAAGTAAAAAAAAAAAGAAGCAAGAAAAAAAAGGAAAAAAAAACCCCAAAAAAGAAGCCATTACACGGCACACAACACGTAACTACTGTTTAAACTGTTTGGAATCTTATATTTTCATATTGCCTGAGGCCATTAAACTTTAGTCAACTCAGTTTGCTTTGCAAGGGCTGCTTTACCTGTAAAACTTTACCCTGTAAAAAGGGACTTCAAGGCTTCAAGTTCACATTCAGTACTAACCAACAGAAATGTCCACAGAACTTCCCAAATGTTATCACCAACACAAGATACACTCTTCACGGAACATGCTTCTTCAGTTTTGCAAACTGCACCTTCAGCCACTGGCTAACAGCATCCAGCTTTAGCTATCTGCATCTTATGTATCTTCACCTGAGCTAGTCAGCCTGATTCCCTTTGTAGTCAACAAAGAAACAGCCAGTTTCAGAGCATGATTCATCTTGGCTGAAATTTCAGGCATGTAGGATGTGTTAGATAACTGAAGGCCTACCAGTGCTTGCTGCACTCCACTGACATCAAAGGGAAGTTAGCTGATCAGACATCAGACTTAGGCAAAATGAATTCCAGCCCTCTTTTGCAGTAGTCAGACACGCTAAGGATCTGCAGCTCACTTTTTTCCCCAAGTATGTATGGCCCAAGCCAACCATCACAGGATGGCAATGATACTAGCTTCAACAGACTCCAGTGTTGCAGACTGCTGCTCAACTAGTGGTTGCTACCTTTCCTTCAGTAATTATAAAACATTAGATATATTCACTACTATGCACTACTACAGTGTATCCTCATAGGAAAATATTTATGCTGTAATGCTGATTGCAAAGGAAAAAAAAAAAAGATCTGTAACATACAGGACAAGTAGTTCTCTGTTAATGCGAATATATTCTTGTTACAAGTTTTTTTTATGTGAATATATTGAACATAAAATCTGTCAATGGATGAACTTAAGCTTGATTAGTTCCCATATCAAATGCTCTACCTCATGTGCTTTGGGGGTGTTTACTTAGGGCAGATGTTGCCAAAGAATTTAGCTATGTAGATAAGTCACCTACAAATCCATTTCTTTTCGTTTTTGGTGTCTTCTTGTTTAAACTTTAAATATACCTTTTTAAAAAATTATTTTTTAATTCAATGGAAATGGGGAAATAAAGAAAAGTCTGTCATATTAATAAAGTGAAATGAACATAAAAAGTAATAGGGGAAAAGAAAGGGATATTCCCCAGCTCACGCACTTACCTTTCACTGAGATCTTCAACACGCTGTCCATGGCCTAGAATGAAGGTAGGGTTTGACTGACTGCATGGACTTGCAGGGGCTGATAAAGTGCTTTTGACATTCTGTACCGAGTGCCTGCGGCTCCGTCGGCGCTCTAACCCCCTTCGCTCACTAGCACCGAGACTGGCCCTTCTCCGGTCCTTGCGCCCGCTTGGAGGGGGGTCAACACTCTCATCTCCATCCTCATGTCTCAGTGTCATCTGAGAAAGACAGGAAGAAAGGTGAGGCTTCTGACACAGTTCCTTTAAGTACCACAGGTCTTCACACCTAGGCTTTAAGTATTAACTGATCTCAACATGATTAACTCCTACTGCCATCACCATTTCTATAGCTATACCTGTAAATTGCTGTCTATCCATCAGTGTCGTGTAGCAGCTCTAGTAATTATATACTATGTACTAGAGAGAGAGAGAGTATGTAGAATTATATACTAACACCTTGTACAAAACGCTACAGGACCTGTAACAACACATCTATGTATCTCCTAGTTTTCTGTTTGGATGGGGTTTTTTTGTTTGTTTGCCTTTTTTTTTTTTTTTTTTTTTTAATGTAGGACTTACTTTTCAAGGAAGCTGAGCAGTGTTGGACACCTAGCTCTCTTTACTTCCTTCCAAAATACTTAGGTGAAGGCCTTGCTCCAGTGAAATCAACAGAAAAAAACCTCTCATGCATTGACTGATTGAACATTTCCTCACGTTCAGACACGACACTTGATCAAGTGGAAGTTACCATCTACTACTTTAAAAAGCATTTTAAAATTGTGTCATCATTTCTTCCCAGCCAAGGAAGAGATCAGTAGATGTACAGGTAACTGCATTCCTCTTAAAAAAAATATCTATTTTGATAGATATCCCTGCAAAGTAAACATAGCAAAAAACCACCTGTTGTGGTTTAACCCCGGCTGGCAACCAAGCCCCACGCAGCCACTCACTCACTCCCCCACACCCAGAGGGATGGGGAGGAGAGTCGGAAAGGAGTGTAAAAACTTCAGGGTTGAGATAAGAACAATTTGATAATATAAACAGAATTAAAATGAAAGAACAATAACAATACTAATCATAATAACAACAACAACAGTTATAATGGAAAGGTGGGGGAAAGAATAAAATACAAAAGGGAAAGGGAGACAGGAAAACAAGTGATGCACAGTACAACCGCTCACCACCTGCTGACCGATACCCAGTCAGTCCCCAAGCGACGGTCCACAGGCCCCAGCTAACCCCTCAAGTCTATATACCAAGCGTGACACCCCATGGTACGGAATACTTCTTTGGCCAGTTTGGGTCACCTGTCCTGGCTGGGTTCCCTCCAAATTTCCCGTGCCCCTCCAGCCCTCTCACTGGCAGGGCCCGCCTGAGAAACTGAAAAGTCCTTGATGTAGTGTAAACATCACCCAGAAACAACTAAAAGCATCAGTGTGCCATCAGCATTGTTCTCATACCAAATCCAAACCACAGCACTGCACCAGCTACTAATAAAAAAATTAACTCTATCCCAGCTGAAACCAGGACAAAACCCAACCTGACAAACAAAACTATTTCTTGGAACTGGTACCACAATAGATTAAAAGAAAAAACTGCAGACCACACATCTCCTCTAAGCCTCCAAATTTCTAGGTTAGCATAATTACTTCTACGTATGCCTTTCAGTGGAAAATTCAGTATTTCCTGCCAGTTCAGAAGCATTATCAATACAGAGGAACATATGTATAATATCAGATAAGAATGATGCTAAGAATAGCATGGCCACAATGACATTTGACAGAAATTTCTGACACAGGGTGTGAGCTCATTAGTTGGAAAGAGCAGAGGAGTAGAATACAGGTGCAACACTGAGTATCTTGAATGCTGTTGACATGCTAGTGTGATTGTATCTCTAACAAAAACAAAGCAAGGCTACCTTGGGGTACATGAGAAGAGATATCGCTTGCAGATACAACAAAGTGGATCTTATCTGAAATGCAACATAAAATTTAAGTAACCTTTATATGAGAAAGATCCATGCAGATAGGCAGAGGTACAGAAGAGGGTGATGTGGGTGATCATGAGAATGCATATCTTCTTGTTTCTATTAGCCTTGTTTTTCTGATAAACCTTACCATAAAGTGACTTTTAACAAAACAAAGGCAGGGGGAAGTGATGTATCTCTGCTTAGGGTGTAAAATCTATTTCAGTGGGGAAGAAGAGATTTTTCAGACAAAGAACAATATTGGCAGAAAAAAAGAAAGAACGTGGATAGGCATGTCTAAATTTAGCCTGGTCAAGAGGAAGCTGGTACCCAACTAAGCCAACTGCTAATTTTGCAAGCAAGTCTTTCAGTAAGCACAGCATGCAAAAAAACCCCAGCTTTTAACATTAATGATCATCTTTTTAAAAGGATTTTATGAGCTGATGCCTCTGACAATAGGAAAAGAAAGAAGAACATGAAGCCATCTCATTCTTGTGTTCCTATTTTGGCCTGACGTTTCCTGCAAACTGCTGTGTATAAAATTTAACTGCTAAAGTTAGTGAAGTGACATGGATGTAGAGCTGATGAAAAAATGGAGAATCAAATCCACCAAATCCTTTTCTGGACTTAGATGGTGATAAAGACATTTCATTTCATCACACCAGAACATGCATTCGCATTTACATTGCATTAACTTCAGCCTTAAACTTCCCCGCTTCAACACTTCCTGAAGTCTGAAAAGAGGCTAATTATTAAGAAACTGGATATCCTACCCTCACATATAAATACTTCAGAAGTAGTTATTTTATACCTAGGTGGTGAATGTAGAGTCACTCATTACTCCACTGCTGCAAACTGTATAGGATCTGGTCCAGTGTAAACTCATAAACAAGGACTTGCTGGGTATTCAGCTGCAGAACAAGTGGTATTTGTGAAGCCAAGCTCAGCCGAACCTTTTTCATGAGCTGAATACTTTTGCATATGGAAAGAACTTCTACTTACTTCAGGATGTGTAACTAGCAGTCTGAGAAAGTTTTAATTGCAGGCAGAATTGCCTCTGAGGAGGCCAGTAAATGTGCTGGTTTGTCTTGGAGTATGCCCCAGCTTTAGAATGAAACACATTTGCATTAAATACAGCTATGTACCATAGCAGGTCACATACTAATATGTATAATATTTCTACCAACCAGATGTTTTTCTTTCAAAATAAAATAGATAACCAAATTTCACCTAGGTTACATTCCCCTCCCTCCTTTAGGCTTTGAAGTTTGCACAAGCTGTAAGATGCATAAAACAGGGCATGTTACGTTACCTCATAAATGTTAAATTGCTCAACTAAGTCCAAGTCTGTTCCTTTCTTGTTCAAGTGTCTCTGTGAAATAGCTTCAATGCCTAGCTCTTCCAGACAGTCCACCACGTCGTAGAAAGAGTCTTGATCTGGCAACCCCGACAGTGTCTAAGAATCAAAGGAAAAAACATTTAAATCTGTTTGTTTTGAAAAGAATTAAACAAAGGTTTTTAAAAGCGAGTGGCGAGTGGTGCTGTGTATGATTTCAATAAAGTAAAACCCATGATGTGGGATTAGAGACACTGCTAGAAAATAAAAAACAAGTGGCACAGCTTTTAACAAACAACTTACTGCACTGTGTAGAAAAATGAATAATTGGCAAATCAAATAAATGTTGTTATTTCATGCAAAAAAGTATGGAAAATGTGGGTCTTTAAAATGCACAGTTGGATTCTTCCTGGCTTCATTCAAGGATGAATTTAAAGAACAGAGAATGTTAAAGCATCAAACACAGGGGAAAAAGCAAAGAGAGAAAAAAATGGTCTAGTTAAAAACAGTGAGGCTGATTTCCTACTGATTCCTGCAAGTTTGACCTTAAGAAGAAAAAGTCTAATGCACAGCTGTGTGATGTCAGGACAGCAGGAAACAGGCTGCACCATGTGCCTACTGTCCTCCACACCTGCAGCAGAGGTCATCCTCCCAGTGCAAAAATTGTTTTATATTACAGAGATACTGACACTTCTCCTCCCTTCGTCCCTTTCAACTTGGAAAGTCTTATTAAAGGTTCACTGACTCCTTAAGCCCCACAAAATGTTAAAAGAGTTACTTTTTCTGATTACGGAGTAAGTTGTTGCCAGTGACACTAGAGAGGAGATTTTGCACACTAGAAAACAAAGAACACTAATAATATGCCAATATTAAAATGAACTGTTTGAGTTCAGAGCCTTCTATGGCACCTGCTCTATGTTCAAGAGAGAGCACTTTCTTTACCACAGTCACTTCCCAATTTAGTGGTGAAGTCAGAGAACAGAGAAGAGAAAGGTGGTCTTCTGCAGTATACCATGTATTACCGCAGTATACCACTGCAGTGCATGTAACAAGAGGGATTGATTCAAACCACTCACAACTTTACCGCTGAGTGATACGCAGGAAGAGTACATGGGCGTTGGACAGCTTTGTTCAGAGCACAAGTGAACTTCATCCACCAAAGTCCTGCAGATATTTACAAAAGCAACAGAAGACACTACTATTCTAGTTTGCCACTGATTTTTACTCATCTTCTGCTAATTTTTTACTGCTCCTTATGGATGATGGAGAAAAATTAGTGTAGTTCTGTGCATGTTGAGCAGAAACTACTGAACATAGTGTGCAACCTACTTGCAGAGCAACATATACCTCATCACAATGATCAGTCTATACAGAGCTGTTTCTGCAAAAGTCATGAGTTCAGACTGGAAGCAGCACAGTTATTCTGGATTACCTCACCAGAGAAGTAGTTTCTTCTCTCCTATTTAATGAACTAAATAACTTACCTATACTCCCAGTAGAGAAGGGAAAGTGCAAGAGATAGAGGCAGCACACGCAAATACCAGGCCCTCTACAGAAAGAGTTTCATCTTCTCATGCCTGGGATGGGATAAATTGCCCTCTGAGAATACTGGTTTTCTGGTGCCTGGCTTTTCCAAAGTGGCTCTGAGCAGCAGAGTAGAGAAAAGACCAGCCACTCTGGGCTGCCTTGGTACACCAAGGCTTTATATTCACAAAACCTGGTCTGAATTACGTGACTAACAAGAGAGAGGAATAGACAGCTGACATATCCTGCCCTGTTAGAGCACCTCTTTCCTGTGAAATGAGGCACTGGAATATGTGCATCACCAAGGTATTTTTTAATGTTTTGTTTTGATTTTTTTAACTAAACACAACACAACAACATTTTCTTTAACATTACAGAACTATTAACTTATGTTTGCTGAGGTCCACCGCAACAGGAATGCTTAGGACAAACACTAATGAAGTGTTAGGATTATACTTTCAGGTCTATACTTTCAGGTTCTAATTAAGCATTTGTCTCTGTCCGGGAGCATACTTAAGCCTCTGTGTAAAATCCACTGAAGACCATAGAAATCACAGAACCACAGAATCATTTCAATTGGAAAAGACCTTTGAGGTCATCAAGTCCAACCATTAACGCAGGACTGCCAATGCCATCACTAAACCATGTCCCAAAGCATCACACCTATCCTTTCTTTAAACACCTCCAGGGATGGTGATTCCACTGTCTCCCTGGGCAGCCTGTTCCCATGCTTCACCACCCTTTCAGTAAAGAACTATTTCCTAATAATCAGTCTAAACTTCTCCTGGAATAACCTAAGGCTGTTTCCTCTTCTCCTGTCACTTGCTATCTGGGAGAAGAGACTGACACCCACCTTACTACAACCTCCTTTCAGGTACTTGTAGAGGGTGACAAGGTGCCTCCTGAGGTGCCTCTTTCTGCAGACTAAACCACCCCAGTTCCCTCAGCTGCTCCTCATCAGACTCGTGCTCCAGACCCTTCACCAGCTCCATTGCCCATCTCTGGACACACTCCAGCACCTCTGCGTCCCTCCTGCAGTGAGGGGCCCAAAACTGAACACAGGATTTGAGGTGCGGCCTCACCAGCGCTGAGTATGGGGGGCAATCACTGCCCTGGTCCTGCTGGCCACACTGTTTCTGAATCAAGCCAGGGTGCTGGTGGCCTTCTTGACCATGAAACTGATTTTCCTAAACAGCACTGAAAATAGTACATTTTCTTCCTTCCTAAACTTGCCACTTAGCATTGAGTAAAAATCTGAGTATTCAGCAACTGAAGCTATCACACTGTAAATTCAATGGAGCTTTAACATGGACATGGATATACTCTAACAGAAAAAGTTTGACCTATCAGATTTCCTCTTGCTTATAAGAGAAGTAGACAGTAACTACACTAACCTGAGCGTATTCATGGATAGTAAGATGTGATGTCTTCTGTGCAAAGGGGTGGACAAAAAGTCAGATCTTCTGCACAGATTTTCTGATCACTTCTTCAAATATCAGGAAATGGTCTTTATGTTGGTATGTAGATCACTGACCTTCAAGTATAGCTTTTTGAAAATTGGAGGTAAGGCAGACTGTAGGCAGGCAAAACAGTAGCATAAGGTAGCATTTATTGGCAACCCTGCTTTTCTCACCAGGATTTAGTTGGTTAATATAATTTAAAATCATGCAGCAGTGGAAATCCGATTTTCACTGCATGCTTCTGGCCAGAATTGAGCAATTCAACTCCCAGATATGGAAATCAATATTTTCCCCTTGCACAGTTTGTCATTAAGCCCACAGATCCATTTTCAGAGCCTAATGCATATCAAATTCAATTTCTACCATTATAAAATGGGATGTAAAAGGGCACCACTGGTGTCACAACAAGGTCAGTTCAGTCTAGCACAGGAGAAAGATTTCTGTAGTAACTAAACACAAGGGACATGAAGTGCTTGCATGACTGATTAATTCTGGCTTGCGGTATTACAATACAGGGGTGGGCCCCCATTTTCCTGGTGACTTTATCAAGGAAACAAAAGCTGCAAACAACAGAGTACAGGCCGTAAATTGAGCAGGTCCTTCCAAGTTCCTTGCTTCTTCCTGAGTACCTGGTTAAGGTCAAAAAGATACTCCAATATCAAAATATACATACAAATTCCAAATAGTTCCTCCTGCTTTGAAGACGGAATGAACCTTACAAAATGAAAATGTCTCTAAATAATTAAAATTTAGCCACTTGAAGAAGCATGTTTAAACCATACTCTTGTTTGCTTGATGGATTTTGTTACGGTCTTGCTTGCTTAGACCAAAACTGGGATTTCAAACCTGAGACTCTTCCAAACTGAGGTGTACAAAGGAAGCATGACTATGAATACCAAGACTCATTCCTATGCCTCTATGCAGTTTTGCGTTGAGGAAACATCCCTGAATTCAGATTTTTATCTGTTTATTGTGTGATTTGTCCAAGTTGCTTTTCCAAGCCCTTGCAGGAAAACCTGTGTAGCTTTGAGTTCTTCCTTGTCAAGTGGCTGTTTTTGGGATAGTGAACTAAATTAAAACCAAAACCCCAGCTAAGAGTTTTGCCCATGATATATCTCCTTACATTTTTACCAAAGCCTAAATAATACATTTCACCTACCACTAACAGTGGTGTAACAGTCCCAACAGAAAGAAAGGCGAGAAAACTAATGAAGTTGTATCAGGGTTACAGAAAAAAAAGGGGGGGGGAAAGGAAAAAAAAAAAAAGGAAAATAAAAAGGGGGGGTGGTGGTGTTTAGGGGAGTGTAACAGCCAAATGTTTTCCTAGATGATAAAACTTATCAGACAACATACTCAACTGGTAATAGTACAATATTCTTATCACTACATATCCTCAGTTATGTTTCTGAACAAAAGCTGACATAAATTAGGGCTAGGGTATGTCTGGCTTCCAACTGAACGGCTCTTTATTTGCAGTACTAGAAACGCATAGCCCTGGATGATACTAGCTAGTAAAAATAATTAATAAGTGTAGTGCCTTTTGTCATTTACAAAGTGATCACAAGATAAAGCAGTGGTGCAGAGAGGATAGAGACAACAGAAAGCCCATTTGGTGTGCATAATACAAGAGTACAGCTCGGGGTTACTAAACATCCAGCAGACTGGGCTTTACTAGAGGGCTCATGCACTAGATCGATAGACATTAGCTAAATCTTACATGCTTTGGTAAAAAGAGCTATATGGTAAATAAATATGCCTAAGGGCATTAACCAAATTTTCTGTTGCTTTGGGATAGGAAGAAGCCTCTCTTGTGCACTTGTTTCTCAGGAAACATAACTTCTAAATCATCTGGTGCCACCAACATCAGACATGGGACAAGAGATGATGATTGCTCCAGTGTGGCAGTTGTGATGTTCTTAAAGCAGGTCACTGAAAATTGATGTGCCAGCTGCTGTAGTAACACCACACTGGCCTGAAACAGCATTTTTTCAACTACAGCTGATGGACTGTTGGTGGGTGGTACTCTTAAAATCCCACTAGTGACCACTGGCCTGGAAGTTGGTGCTTAAATTCTGGTCTTATACTGGACCTGCCAATGTTCAGTGATTAATCCAACTACATTTAAACATATTAATCTTTAGGTACCTTGCAATTATTTTATCTATACTTCTTTAAAACGTATTGTATGATATAAGAGAAAAAAACTATCAAATACAGGTAAAAAGAAAATCAACAGTAATCTTACAACTACAAAGCTTCTAGCATAATCTTAATAATGAAGAGATTTTATAGCAGAAAGTGAATTGAACGCAACACCAACTTTTCTTTCTGCATTTGTTAAGCAGTTTGTTGTGGTTTTTTTTTTAATAGAAAATAGACACAAGGGCTTTAATCTATCCAGACTTTAGTAATAAAAATGAAGGAAGCAGAGATTACAATAAGATCTAACAGATCACAGGAGCTAACAAAAGGATGATAAGCAAAGGTTATACTGGAACTACACATAACCAGAAGAGTATCTGCGTTGGGATCAGTCTCATGTAAGAGATTCACTAATGTCTAAATCTCCCCAAATTAAGAGGGTTAAATTTTAGCATAAGTAAATTGGTTAAGCATCAACAAAAGATAGGAAGAGGATAAAAAGATTAGAGCAATACTTATGTCTGGCCAGGTGTTTTCTGCTCTTGAGCAGGAAAGAAACCAGTCCATAAACATGTACATGGAGAAAGGAAAAGGAGTAGAAGTATGCTTCCTCAAGGCAAATCCCTCATAAGGACTCTGACTACACTGAACACTGACATTTCCTTGCTTAGAGAAGCTGAAACCATCTAAGCCTTCTTTGTATTCTCTGCCGGGGGGAAAAATTACAACTGTGACATGCTGCTTGCTGTTTTCTCTATAATCATGAAAAAAATCCCATTAAAAACATCATAAGGCCGTCCATAAGCCAGATCATAATTATAAGTGTGGCATTGTGGGATTCCTGTCTTCCTTGATCTTCATAACTGCCTTGCTCCTTTGACTGCGAGATGCTTTTTCTTTTTGTGTGCTTTTAAAAAACTGCCTCCTCCCCAAAATAGCTTTAAATGTAGTGAAAAGCTCAGATGAAAGGAATCAACTATAGGATAATAAAAGTCAACAGAGAACAAAATTTTGGAAGAAGTCAAACACCAAGTAGCTTACAACTGTGTGGATAATGAAGAGAATTATCTCAGAAAAAGGAACCGGTATGCAAAACAACAAGGTGTAAAACAAAATGTTAAAAACTAGTCACCTGGGCTTTAACAGCACCTACAGACAGAAGCATATAAAGCTGGTGATGCCTTTCAGAAAGAGTACGTCAGTGAGATAAGGTGGTCTTTTGAATTCAAGAGGGTCCTTACTACCATGTAAGCAGTAGAAAGGGTGACTAAGTACAGTAATGTCAGTGACATTGCCAGGAGGGGTTTTTCCCTCTCGGGCATCTTTGCTGGACAATATCTGCTATTAAGAAATCATTTTATTGAAAAAACTACCAAAGCAAACCACAGCCCCAGCCATGTAGCCATGAGCACAATAAGCTGGCAGCTTGATTTATGATCTCTACTAATAAACTCAGGATCTTTAAATGAATATAATGAACAATAATAGTAGTCTGTAATACTCTTGCCTATGCAGTTTAAGCATAAAACACGCAGCTATTTTGATTTGCTAGTAGTAGGGTTGAGCTTCTGTGCTCTTAAAAAATATCCATTTTTAATTTTAGTCACCCTAGGACTTGTTTAGGACCAGATGTTAATTTTTGAAGAACTTACACTTAAGAATTTCTAACTTCTACGGGCCTTTCACTTTCTACCTCCTCATAGCACAAGTACTTGGGAAAACATTTGATTTTACTGCAAAACTATACTTATAATACACGACACCAGAAAATGTAAAGAAAGAAGAAAAAATGTAACCTCTTTTTTTTTTTTTTTTAAAGCAGAAACACTTTTATGAGCACTCAGACCTGTTAAATTCATCATATTTGGTTTGCAGTAAAAAACCTCATTAAATTATCTAAACTAGAAAATTGTGCACAATGCAAGCCTTTGTGAGCATGTGATCTTTTTGCCAGCACTTGCTTTCTTTCTCCCCTTCGATAATATACTGAGTTAGTTCGTTGAATTTTGTTTTGCACTGCATTGTCCATGTCGGGAGAAGAGCCATGTCATAACACATCCATACAGCAACTAGAAAACCAGTAATTCCACTCCCAGCTGCTGCCTCTGAGTGACGGCAGCACAAGTAACAAGTGTGCTGATTCATCCTGCAACTTGTGCAGCTTTTCCTGCAACTTCTCTGGGACACGTCTCCTTTGTCATATATTCCCAACAGGGAAGATCATTATGCAATTGAAAATACTAACGTTATCTCCATCAGTTATGCTAGCAAAGTAAACAAACCTTGTTAACCAAGGTCATTGCATAAACCAGTAGTTCAGTATCAACGCCATCCTTCTCCTCTAGGATCTCCATGATGTTGGACCACGGCTTGGCTCCTAGAGGAAAAGCAGAAATCATTGGTGACAGTGATCAAACCCAAAAGCTATAGCATCAACATTTATCCAAAAAGCAGCACAAGTTGGAATATATGGCCAGGTGGAAGATCAAGCTGGAAAAATGCAGCTTCCTCTACAGTCTTTCCTGCTTCACAGAAAGTAAAGTCAATGCAGACAGTGAAAGCTACAGTACATCTTAATGCAGGGGTCTAAAATACGCCAGATGGACTTTCCCCAAAGGTACCAATTTCTCTCCCTTGGTGATGAAGGAAGCTCTGTTAGCCCAGTGTGATTGACACCAACATCTAAAAATCAGGGGGGAGGAATTTTAGCCCACCTACCACAGATTCATACAGGCCTAGAAAAATCTTCAATAAAATCCTATACGCTACACTTTCAGTGCACCTGTTGTTCACGTTCCTAGTGCTATTACTGAGTTATGCTGCATTAAGGTAAGTCCTGCTAACAAAACAGTGTGGCAGAGGAACACTGTTTTCTAAAATTACAGGCTGTGTGTCTTGGATAAAGGAAATGACCAATGAGGGGAAAAGATTTGTGCTGTGATTCCTATTAAAATTATTTTAATAAGAATCCCCTCTACAGAACTTTAGATATGTTTCTCTCGTTTGTCCACTAAGTAAGGTCAAAATTTGTGCTTCTAGTTATGATGTATTTGCTTGATTTGCATATTGATTTGCAGTTGCATTGTTCTTCAATGCCCAAAACCAAGTGGCTTAGTGAGTTACCATGCCAAAAATGTCAGACAGGCAATGTCAGTCAGACTCAAGATAAGCTCCTGTGTGGAAGGTACCTTGTAAAACCATTTTACTTAATTTGACTAAAAGGCAGATAGTTGCATTTACTAAAGAAAACCCCCATGTAACTATTTTATCTAGGAAACCAAACTCAATAGTGAAAGGCTATAATTCAGTGTTTTGTTTGGAGTAAAGTTAAAGGTGAGAAGGACAAAGCAAAAAGCTAACCCTAACTTAGAGATACTCAATTCAACTACACAAGTATTACTCCAAGAGCCGCTGAATTTCATGAAGGAAAACATGCAGAGTATTCCACCAGCCCACATCCCCTAGACACTGTAGGGATGATGATAGTTTGAGTATAATGAGGCAGTAAAATGCAAATATTTCATCATAGCCACCTGTTGCTGACTGATCAGAGACTCTGCATTTCTGTCACAGTGATAACAGCCCTTGTTTATGCCTGCTGATATTATATATATATCCTGCTACACCGAATTAAAATCTCTGCTAAGCAAGGATGTCCATTTTCAAGGCAATGGCAGTCCACGGTGCGGAAAAGCCTGTCTATTAATGAATGCACAGAAAACAGCAGTGTTTCTCCTGGTTTCTCTCCCCCTCTTTTTGAGACAGTCTCTGATCTTTACTACTGAATAATAAATCAGAGCCTCCTTATACGAAGCAAAATCAAAGGGGTGGGGCAAGGTGGGTAGGTGTTCAGCCTTAGCTCTCCAGGTGTATTTATGTGCATTATTAATTAAATACTAATTCAAATACATGGCTGTAATGAAAAGGCATTAGACCCTCCTTACTATATTCTCTGCATCACCAGACATTTTGTGCAGTACATGTTCAAAAGACATGTGGAACAAATTCGCTCGGCTCACAAATGATATATGATCAGCAGGAATGATATCCTTAGTACAAAAATGTCTTGCTGTGGTTTCCAGTGAAAAATACAAATGGAAGAAAATAAGAAAGAGAAAGAAAATGGGGAAACTGTGCAAGTCTGACTTATAACAATGGCATTTGGAAAAAAGTGAGTTAACAACAACACAGAAAATTAATTCTTTAATCCATTTCATTATTCAGTGAGAGTCATTCATTATTTTGCAGGCAGGTTTTATTCTTATTGGAAGAATCCTGTTCTGTTTTTTAAAGACAGCATCCTGGTGTTTAATTTTTTTCCTGAATGTCTCAATTACTTCAACATTATCATAAAAGAATATTTCATGATCACTATTCTGTTTTCTTGAAAGGATGATGTATGATTTTTTTCTACCCCTGCTGCTTCTTTATTTCAGAATATAATTTTTTAAAATTGTTAATCAGACACCCTTACTAGTAAGGCAGCCCTGTAATAGCTCATCCATCTTTCAAAAGCTTTAAATAAGGTGCTGCTACTAAATGTAAGCAATTTCCAAAATCTAGCCTTAAATTTGAGATTCTCCATCTATTCCCTGACTAATATCAGGAGGAGGCACTACTGTCAATGACTGATAGAGCTACTCCAATTTGAACCAGATTAAACCTTTCTTTTCAAATGCTATTTTCCTCATGATCTCAAGATGAACAGCCAAGGGTTAAATGTGGAAATAGCCATAAGGGCACCTTCCCACCTGGGGACAAGGCAATTCTGGTGTGGAAGTCGCACCGTTGACTTAGTGCATTACTATATTCCTTGCTAATATATAATGAGAGCCTACAGTGTCCAACCTATGATCCGAACAGCATGGGATATAGGCAGATCTAGAGCAGGTGTGTGCTCTCATCCACTCTCATGCCCTGAGCTTGGATTTCCAAATATATTGTTCCTGGATTGTCACCGCTTAAGGATGAGACCACAGGCTGGAGTCTACATAAAAAAATAATTTTCAAGGCAATATCTTTGTAATGATAACATGATAGAAACCAATTCAAGTTCTCCTTTCAAGCTGCATAGAAAAAATTTTGTGAAAGATACCTGGTAAAATCATATACTAAAAAAATGTTGACTTTTCTAAACTCATTGGCTGCTGTAGTAAAACAATGACACTCATACAAAAGCTATGAAAAAGATAATGTGTATTTTCCCTTTTCCTTTAAAAGACTATTTGTATTGTGGAGAATATTAAAAGCTCTCCATTTAAAGATGGAGAGGAACCTTTGAGGAGACTATTATGCAAAAGTAAAATCTACAGCTTTCATTTTCTGTGTAATGGTCAGAATATAACAAATCCTGAAAAACTTAAACTCAAATCTAGGTTTGGCAATGCATATGTATTTCTAGTAAAAATAAAATAAATGCATTTAATATTTGTATATTACCTAGTCTATTTTTAGAAAGAGTAAGTGTAATCATTTACACTTGCCAATTCTCAAAAAGGTTTACTTTGTGAGAATTCTTTGTCTCCTCCACCTGATTGCAATGCAGAAGAATGATGATGTAAAGGGATGATGATGTAGTATCCCAGTGATTCGTCTGGGAGCAGACTAGGATGTTCCCATAAGGCTGTGACTTCCATGCAGGACTTGTGGCAAAATTGATGGGAGTGATGAAACATGTTCACTGAAGTAAAAGAGCAGACGTTGAGTTTTGTGTGTGTTCTCCTGCCTTCTAATGGGTAAAATAAGAACTGCTCAGCTGCCTTTCACAAGCTTCTCACTCGTCACAGCTCATTATCATGGCTACTCTGACAGGAAGGCTGGAGCCTCAACCGTGATGCTACTTACAACACTCCAAGTAGTCACACATAGTGCATAAAGAGGTGGAGAACTGTGGGGTTGCAACAATTGAGCCTATAGTAAATCAGGGCCATCTATTTATTCAATAACGTTGCCCAATGTTTTAAGTCTCAGCCTTTTCTCAGCTCCCCCTTAAAATATTTTTACATATTTAATTTAATGCTGTCATTAATGTCTTACACGAAATCTTGATGTCACAACTACGCAGGACATGCACAGTATATATGAAGCATGAAAACCTTTGCTTCAGGCCAGAACCATACATGAGGACTGCCACCAATTTAAACAGTTAGGAGTACAAGCTGTTGAGGCCTTTCCAAAAGTATTACTGCCTTTCCATCCTATGGCAGAGTGCACGTCTATAGTAGCCATCGGATGGAAAGACAGTAATACTTTTGGAAAGGTCTCAACAGCTTGTACTCCTGACTATTTAAATATCAGTGAACATACAGCCTTCCATTATACCTACAGTATGGCCGCTGACTTAGTGGGTATCTAGCTATGTGTAAAATGGCACAGAAAGCAGAGAAATCATAATGCGGGGCCATTTACAAACAACATAACAAGTCAGATAGTAGAAACAATTCACTAATAGTATGTGACAACGTCCAGTCAGTCACAGGGCTTTAATCTCTGTCCTAAAAAATGCTTGCTCATGATAAAGCAGCCCCAGCCAGCAGAGTGCAATGCCAGCATCCCTTTCCAGAGCCTGCACAGTCCTGGTATGCTTAAACAAAAAGAGATCAAATTTTCTGGGGCTCTGAAACAAGAAAAGGCAGGGGGAAGGGGGAGCTACGTGGAAGTATAAGTAGGAGCAACTTCCTATATGATGAGGGTCATGCAGTTATTCATTTATAGTCTGCTTATATCTGAGAGTAAAGCCAGCATTTTGTGGATTTCTGCGCTTCAGTTTGCATATGCATGCATTTTCACATAGGAACCACAGATTGGATTGCTTTGAATCCAGGCTGAGTTAATATGGGGTTCTATATGTTAATCATGTGTGGTATGCATATTGAGAAAGTCTGTCATGTCTCATCACCTTGTATGTACATGAAACATTTGACTTTTTTCAAAGCAGTGCTAAACTTAATTATATACTGCAAGATTAATGACAACATTTCAAGAAAAGGCACATTGATTTTTCTCCCTCTGTATTATTTCTGTACTGTTAATTCAGTCATTAAAGGCAGGTACCCCTCAGTTATAACCCACTAATTTCAGTAGATAAATTAAAACATAGCACATCCACAGCTAAAAGTAAAGGGCTTTAATAAAGCTTTTGACACTGTTGTCCATACCATTCTCCTGGAGAAACTGACTGCTTGTGGCTTGGATGGGGGTACTCTACACTGGGTAAAAAAACGGCTGGATGGCTGGGCCCAAGGAATGGTAGGTAGTAAATGGAGCAACATCCAGTTTGCAGCCAGTTAGAAGTGGTGTTCCCCAGGGCTCAGTGTTGGGGCCAGTCCTGTTTAATATCTTTATCAACAATCTGGAAAAGGGGATTGAGTACATCCTCTGTAAGTTTGCAGATGACACTAAGTTCAGGGGGAGAGTTGATCTGCTGGAGGGCAGGAAGGCTCTGCAGAGGGATCTGGACAGGCTGGACTGATGGGCCAAGGCCAATTGTATGAGGTTCCACCAGGAGAAGTGCCGGGTCCTGCACCTGGGGCACAACCACCCCACGCAGCGCTACAGGCCTGGGGAAGAGCGGCTGCAAAGCTGCCTGGTGGGAAAGGACCTGGGGGTGCCGGCTGATGGCTGGCTGAACATGGGCCAGCAGTGTGCCCAGGGGGCCAAGGCAGCCAACAGCACCCTGGCTTGTATCACAACAGTGTGGCCAGCAGGACAACTTCAAGAGGGATGTAGAGGTGCTGGATTGTGTCTAGAGAAAGGCAACAAGGCTGGTGAAGAGTTTGGAGCACAAGTCTTATGAGGAGCAGCTGAGGGAACTGGGGTGGTTTAGTCTGCAGAAAGAGAGGCAGCGGGGGGATCTTATTGCTCTCTACAAGTACCTGAAAGGAGGTTGTAGTAAGGTGGGTGTCAGTCTCTTCTCCCAGATAGCAAGTGACAGGAGAAGAGGAAACAGCCTTAGGTTACTCCAGGAGAAGTTTAGACTGATTATTAGGAAATAATTCTTCACTGAAAGGGTGGTGAAGCATGGGAACAGGCTGCCCAGGGAGGCAGTGGAATCACCATCCCTGGAGGTGTTTGAAAAACGATGCGGTGCTTACGGACATGGTTTAGTGGTGGACTTCGTAGTCCTGGGTTAATGGTTGGACCTGATGATCTCAAAGGTCTTTTCCAATCTAAACAATTCTATGATTGTATGACTTTGATGACCTAAAAAAGGACCTAAATATAAAACAAGGGGGAAAAATCTCTTTTGTACCTAAGTGCAACTCATTAATATTAAAACAAGAAAGAAAGAAAGGAAAACTGGATATTTGGGGCTAAGTTATTTGCAAAGAGTTTATGAGACTATCCACCAACCCACAGGTATTAGAATTCCCATAAACCCTCTCCTCATGCTCCTAACACATATCCATCTAAGTAAATACATCACATTTTTCACATTGTTACTTAAGTTTTCTTATTTCTTTGAGGCATGTAAACGTTTGCTTAAGGCTGTTCTACAGATAGAGACAGGAATATAGAGCACATGGTATTGTGTTTAAGGTCCTCCTTTCTTCCTCTTTTTTCTTTAAGGAGGTTTACTAGCATGTGAACAGATGACAATTTGAACATGTTGAGAATACCAGTGAGTTCAGAGAGCTGAGGAAAGGCTAAGAATGGCTGTAAAAATAATTCATAGGGCTCAGAATTACAGTAATATTGTAATTACACTTCTGCTTATGGCATTGTAAGGTTTATTGGTTTTAATTCAAAACAGACAGCCAACCCGAAGAGTCCAGCATTTGAAGTGTTATACTGCGTCTGAATTGCCCCTGCCTGCTCCCCTGCCATAAGAGAAATTTTGGGGTTTTTTTGTTTTTTCCACACACTCATTCTGCTAGCTCAAAGCAAAATCTGGCTACTTTCTCCTATTTCTGGCACCACCTTTCTCCCCATCTCCCAATGATTTTTGTTTCACTTTAAGTATATCAAGTCACTCAGACAAGTTCAGCATGGAGGCAGTTACTCCACAGAGGGGATCTTGCTTTCAACCTCCATGTGTTTGAGACCACAACAATGGCCCTCCCAACCTCAAAAAGTCTCCTTGAGGCAAAGGAATGTTTTGCATCAAAAGACAATGCCCTGGGAGCTTAGCAATGGCTTTGTGGGAAGAACAAGAAATAACCATTTTTGTTCTATTTATTTGTAAAAAATACAGTATACATATTCAAGTATTTTTCATGAGCCTGAAGGGCAACAGATTTTTTAGTATAATATCTGCTCAAGGGCTTTATTTTAACGTAACAACAGATGGTTTTGCTTTTACTATAAAGCCTGTACTATTCCTGACCTCGTCTTTTTCTTCAAAGGGATTACACTGATTAGATATCATTTTCTCTTCTAAATCAGAGTGCTGCTTCTCAGAAGGAAGTGGAAAGACAGCCTGGTCCAAAGGAGCCTCCAAAGTTGGAAGATGCAAAGAGGCTTACTTTGTGCATGGGTGCAGGGAAGGAAAAATGACTGTGTTGCCCGGGAAGACAGTTGAAGTTCCTCAGCTTTTCACTCATCGCTTTCCCACTAAAATGCTTTCCTCAAAACAATCTTAAATTGCATGAATACATAAAATATGCTTTTGCTCAGGAAATGAAGGGTATGGCACACAAAGCAGGCCTCATGACAGCAAATCTAGAACCACTGAAAATCAGTGATGGAAATGCCACCCTGATCTCAGTGGTGCTGGGATTTTGCACCCCTCAGATAAGGCTACTCACCTCTCTTTTCATCAACGGTAGATACTGCCTGGATCAAAAGTGGTGCGTTGGTTTCTGTGTACTCCACAAACACCAGCAGCAGCTTCAATGCTGTCTTTACCACCAGGCGGAACTGAAAGAAAACAGTGCGACTTGTCATTCAGCAAACCACAGCATTTACAGATGTGCTAAATGACACTGGGCAAGATGCAAGCATAGCGATCCAGATCTGGTAATAATACATGAATGGAAGAGCTTAAGCTGTGCCAGGACCAAAAAAATGAAAGGTAGTCAGCTGGTTGAAAATTCTGTTCACCAGACAGTGCTCTCCTAGGGAAGTCTCAATAGTCAATTAATCCAACTGAAAGCTTAGTGCTGCCACATGTAATAAAAGGTTGAACATGCCACCTATGCATGCACCTATAAATATCCCCAACATTGCTGTACAAAGCCTGATGTACACAGAACCTACTGAGCTAGGAATGCATATATTCCTCTACTTCTCAACACATTTATTTCCCCCTTTCACTATGAGCTTCTAATGCTGTCAAATTGCCGTATGATGGAATGACTTTCTCCTTATGCTTTCTTTTTTTTATAATGTTACTATTTAATTCTTAAATTATTAAATAGATCAATCTTCACTATTTAACACAACTTGGGAGAAAGTGTGTTTAATTGCCATCTGCCCCACCCTGTCAGGAAATGTGTGATTTACAGGAACTGAGTATTCTGCCTGCACATTTTCAAACTCAGTTTTTTGCACATCTCCAGGAGTGTTTGTTCAGCAAAGACTCAACATGGGTAATACAGACCTACTGGAAATCAATAACCTGTCTATCAGTTTCATCACAGATCTCCCATTTCCAGAGAGGATCATTTGACTATTAGATAATTTTCACAGCACTGAGTAAAAATTTTTAGGGACGTGCTTGGCATGATCATGTATGTAAAAAACCTTTACTTAAGGGAATATTTGGTGTTTTTAATAAAAGGAGATGTAAAAGAGAGGGATTTTTTAATAGACAGGGTTCTACATGCCCAGCTGAGAGGGCTTTTGCTAGGAGAACTTATTCTAGACAAAACCTGCTACAGCCTCAATCTAAGT
Source organism: Falco rusticolus (assembly GCF_015220075.1). Taxonomy (NCBI): domain Eukaryota; kingdom Metazoa; phylum Chordata; class Aves; order Falconiformes; family Falconidae; genus Falco; species Falco rusticolus. Next base: position 76,990,819 of record NC_051189.1, read on the forward strand.
TATGGATTTAAAGCTAAATAAAAGGTGATACACTGTTGGTCCCAGAAACACGATTTCCAACCTACTGTGATTGAATCAAGCTCCAGAAAAAGAGGTATTTGTAAGTTTACTCTATTTTTCTACTACCTTGTTGTTAAAAAAAACTGTCCGACGATGTATAAGATTTTTAACAAGACAGCTACAGTTACATGGTCATTACTCTCTCCTTTGCCAGATTTTTAAATCTACTTTAGGATGAATACAGGCTATGTATTCATAGCCTGAGATAAGCCATGCTCTAGAAAATCCTTGTCTTTGTCTCACTACATTAAGTTGGTAGGCACTCAGAAACATAACTGCCTGCACACTAAAATGCCTCACCCTGGGGGAAAGGAAAAAACACCCGTATACTGTATTACTAAACTGTTTCAGGGAGATATATATATTATTTTTTTCCCCTCATTATTAGCTCATTTCCATTCCCTCATTATTTCACATCCTCTCAACACAACTCACCTAAAAGGCAAAGCATCACTATTAATCATTTCATGGATTTCATGCAGAGACAGTGACTGTGTCTAAAAAAGACACAAGTGCAACAGGCATAGACTCAAGCTACTGCATTTGCATTGCCACTCACAGAGTGGCGTACCAGAGCTCACTTCAAGGTCATGAGATAAAATGCAGCTTGCTGCTATAAACACAGAGTTTAGTGTGAACAGTGACCTTGGGTATTTCCCTAGCTTCTCTGGTTTTAGCCACTTGTGCTGAACTGAGCTTAATGCACTGCAATGATACTACTAGCAACGCAAACTTTTCTGTTGTCGAATCTAGAACTTTCATACTTGATGTGTCACTGAATCAGTTACTTTCAGGGCTGACAGCCATGAAACCCCAGTGACAAACCTGAAAAGGTGCCTTAAGATGCCTGGCTAGCCCAGTTTGCAGATGTACTGCTGCAATGATACTCTATAGATACATGGGGTAGTCAAATTAAAGGAAACTGAAATCTGATGACACACCAACAAAGCACTTTCCCATGATTGCACTGGACATTTGTGTATTTGCCTGTCAGGCCAATACCTTGCTGCTTCTGCTCTGTGATGGCATTTCCCTTAGCAATCAAGTTCAATTGTTTAATAGACATATTGAAAGAATTTCCAACAAGTCTCCACCTGTTTTGTAAAGTTACTTTGTAAAATAGGAGTAACCAGATTACTGTAAACAATTCTAGCATTAACATACTTCCCAGACAACCACTTGCATACTACCTACTAATCTGATCAGGACCCTGCTCCTAGAAAAGAAATCTTGGATATTACTTTTGAAGGCTCTTAAAACCTCAAGGCTTGGTGACATGGTGACAATGGGACACATTTACACAAAATTACTCCATGGCAAAATTCCCATATGTTTGCATTTGACAGCAATCAGTGGGGGACACACTGAGTTTATGTCTAGTTTTGCAAATCTCTTTGTCTTCCAGAAAGAAGTTAGAGCAACACCTTTGCTTCAAATTTTGCCTGCTGGCTATGGCAGATGTTGTAAGAAGGAGCTGGTCCCTATGTGCCTTGTACGCTGCAAATACTGTGAAGCCTCAGGGCAGCCCATTACAGTTGCACCAGACCAGGGCTCAAGCCAGCTGAATATTCAGGTGCTGTCTGTAGGTGCCAGCCTCCTGTGCCTAACAGGCTAACAGATTACAATGTAAGGATTAAATGCCACCCAGAAGCAGAACCGGAGAAAAGGCAGGATGAGAAAAGCTATGTTTTGCTTGTCGTTTAACTAGTAGAGTGACATTGTAAGTTCAACCTGTACATTTGCTGGGCTTTTCCAGCTCCTCATAAAATAGCCGATCAGCCCTGAGAAGCGGAGGACTCTGTAGGTGAAGGTACATACATACCATGGCAGCTTTCTGCTGGTAGTCAGCACAGCCACTACTTTTGAGAACTGCATTTAAAACATGCTATTTCCTCCTCAATAGAAAATGGTGTTTGAGATCCCTGAGGGCACTTTTAAGCCTGCACGCTGCTTTGGACACCTCGGGCAAGTACAAAACCAAAATACTGCAGTCCTAGACTAAGCTGCACAATGCCTACACTGGGGACTTGCTAGCTACCTGTGACCCACACAACCTTTGCACACATCTTCCAATGAGGCTTTTTAATACTGCTTTAATAGTGCTTCTTGACAGAAGCAGGCAATCATCAAGCAGTGAAATGCCCCTTAGAAAAGTGAAGTCATCAGCTAGCCAAAGCCTCTCCAAGACATCTGATTACCTGTCACCCCCCGACACAACGACAATGCAAAGTCTGACATACTGACACAAAAATGAACTCTAATTATCCACCATGGCACCAAGAAGTCTCTGAAAGTTCTGTTCCATGGACACTTGCTGCCAAGACCAATGTGAAGCATGGTCTGTTTCCTTACATGGCCTCTAATATGGTGTTCCAGCTGTTAAATTATCCCTCCATTATGACCTGTGGGCCTGACGTGCCTGTAGCAGCTCATGCATGCTGCTGCTGACACGTTAAGTGTCAGGTATCACAAGGGGAAGGGTTTCAACCAAGACCAAGAATGACCATTTCTCAACTTCCAAAATACCAGAGCTATTCAGAAAATTTCCATTTGTGGTTAACTATGATGACTGTCAAAGTGGGAGATCCTCACTTATCTTCATGAGTGAATTATAAAATGCGTTTGCAGAGCATGCCTTTTCAATTATTTAAATAGTAGACAGCTACACTGCAAGAAAAATAACTGTAAATCTCAAAAGTGGGAGGTTGCTTAACAGGAAAAAAAAAAAAAAAAGAGTAGAATTCATCGACTTTCTTGCTTTCCTTTGTGAAGTCAGGGGAATTTCTTCCAGTTACTGGTATTGTATTATTCCACATGATGTACCCAGATGGCACAGCAATGGCAGCAATAGAAACAGGTTTCACATTTCATTCACCAGCAGATGAATCACTATTCATTTGAAACACTGTTAAAAACTTCATGAAGGCTTTTAAGGTTGTTTCTGGGACTTACTGGGCTCTCATTTAATATTGAAGACAGGCACAACCACTTTCTGAATCATCTTTACAGTCACAGTTCTGTTAAAATCCATAGGGCAATCACTATTACTTCATGCAGGACTACATGTCAGAGAGCAATAAAAGGGGTAGACATATGTTGTGTTAGCTGAAAAAAAGTCCTGGTATCATTACTTTGCAAACATTGGTTGTTGCAATGAATTCTGAATTTCCATCCTAAATATTACCAGTTAGTTTAAAAAGAAACATAGAATCATAGAATCATTTCAATTGGAAAAGACCTTTGAGGTCATCATATCCAACCGTTAACCCAGAACTGCCAAGTCCACCACTAAACCATGTCCCTAAACACTGCATCAACGTGTTTCTCAAACACCTCCAGGGATGGTGATTCCACTGTCTCCCTGGGCAGCCTGTTCCCATGCTTCACCACCCTTTCAGTGAAGAATTATTTCCTAATAATCAGTCTAAACTTCTCCTGGAATAACCTAAGGCTGTTTCCTCTTCTCCTGTCTCTTGCTATCTGGGAGAAGAGACTGACACCCACCTTACTACAACCTCCTTTCAGGTACTTGTAGAGGGTGACGAGGTGCCTCCTGAGGTGCCTCTTTCTGCAGACTAAACCACCCCAGTTCCCTCAGCTGCTCCTCATCAGACTCGTGCTCCAGACCCTTCACCAGCTCCATTGCCAATCTCTGGACACACTCCAGCACCTCTGCGTCCCTCCTGCAGTGAGGGGCCCAAAACTGAACAGAGTATTCGAGGTGCGGCCTCACCAGCGCTGAGTATGGGGGGCAATCACTGCCCTGGTCCTGCTGGCCACACTGTTTCTGAATCAAGCCAGGGTGCTGGTGGCCTTCTTGGCCACCTGGGCACACTGCTGGCCCATGTTCAGCCAACCATCAACCAGCACCCCCAGGTCCTTTCCCACCAGGCAGCTTTGCAGCCGCTCTTCCCCAGGCCTGTAGCACTGTGTGGGGTGGTTGTGACCCAAGTGCAGGACCCAACACTTCTTCTTGCAGAACCTTATGTAATTGGCCTTGGCCCATCAGCCCAGCCTGTCCAGATCCCTCTGCAGAGCCTTCCTGCCTTCAAGAAGATCAACACTCCTGCCCAACTTGGTGTCATCTGCAAACTTACAGAGGATATACTCAATCCCCTTTTTCAGATTGTTGATAAAGATATTAAACAGGACTGGCCCCAACAATGAGCCCTGGGGAACACCATTTGTGACCTGCTGCCAGCTGGCTGTAACTCCATTTGCCAGTCAGCCACATTTTAACCCAGCATAGAGTATAACCATCCAAGCCACGCTTCTCCAGGAGAATGCTGAGGGAGGTAGTGCCAAAGGCTTTAGTAAAGTACAGGCAGACAACATACACAGCCTTTCTCTCATCCACTAGGCGGTTCCACTTATTGTTGAAGGGGATCAGGTTTGTCAGGAATGACCTGCCTTTTATAAACCCATGCTGGCTGGGCTTGATCTCCCCATTGTCCTGCATGATAATGCTCAGGATGATCTGCTCCATAACTTTCCCTAGCACCGATGTCAGGCTGACAGGCCTGTAGTTCCCTGGATCCTCCTTCCTGCCCTTCTTGTAGATGGCTGTCACATTGGCTGACCTCCAGTCAACTGGGAACTCACCCGTTGGCCAGGACTGTTGATAAATGATGGAGAGTGGCTTGGTGAGCTGCTCTGCCAGCTCCCTCAGTACCCTCAGGTAAAAGAGAAAGCTCACTGAAGCAACAAACACATCTCACAAAAGTGATGTTTTAACAGTCCAGAGATTAAATCAGGATTCTTGAACGTCAAAACAATGAAGTACCAAAATGTTTATTAAGTCAGAAAAGAAAGTCATTTTGTGTTTTTGTATCACGTGTGAGCTAATTTATAGAGAGGAAATGATGTTAGCATCTTCTGGCTAAAGATAAGATGTAGCCAACTATGTAAAAGGAAGAAGAAAAATTACAAATCCTTTCCCTGTGACTCGTTTAATGTTATACGGTGGAGTTTGGCAATCCCTTTCTTTTTTATCTCTTTATACTTAGACAATCGGAAATGTGTTACAGACCCAGCCAAAGAGACCACACAACAGGCTGCAAAACTCATGCCTCATGGAAGAGATTGTCCCAGTTGTTAACCACGTGCCAGGAAAGGCTTGAGCCTTTACAAGGCACATTGTCAGAAAATTCATTAACTTAAAGACCAAAGAAATATTTGCAAAGTTCAGATTTAAAAATTTAGGATTTTTTTCTTTTTTTTTTTAAGGAAGAAAACCAAAACAAAATTGAGTAACAACCTAATATTTCACTCAGGGCAATGCAGTTGCCTTGGATTTACTCTATCCAAATTTAATGGAGAAGTAGGTATTGGATTTTTAACTAAAGATTCACTATGGCCGAATCCTCATAGGCCATGAGTCCTCAAACTACGGCCCACGGGCTGGATACGGCCCCCCAGGGTCCTCAATCCGCCCCCTGGTATTTACAGAACCCCCCCACCGGGGAACCAAGCAGCCGCAGATGGCTGCCTGCCACTGCATCCGCGCGCCGGCCCCCTGGTTAAACAGTTTGAGGACCCCTGTCATAGGCCATATTCATTCTGTTTATACAACACAGCCTGGCAGAGCTGCAGCTAAGGAAGCATGCAGTACAACCAGCGTCCAGCCTGCTGGTGAGAGATGCACAGGAAAGCCAAACCCCTTCTTTCTTGTGGGGTGCAAATAAACCCCAAACTTCAGATCTCGTGCTCCAGGAAGAGCCTGCTGGCATTCTGCCAGCACCTGCAATGCAGCTCAGTCTCATGTTTCACAAGGGGATTAAACCACCTCCTCTTCACAAAAGGAGGAAAGACCTTTCTGGAATGGAAGATTTTTTCTACATATATATTTTTAAATAAAACATGTAATCTATATTGTATATAATTAATAACATTATTTATAACATGTAACAAATATATAAAGTATACAGCGATATATTATAATATTAAATATAGTATTACATTATTTTCTTTTGCAGTAAGCAAGGAAAAGAAAACATTAATATTGAGCTTGAAAGAATGTTAGAATAATTTAAGTTGGAATGGACCTAATATCACTTTCCTTCTTACCTTATGTGAAGAAACCCAGTTCCCTCTTCCTCACATACCATGTGCTCTACCCACCTAACCACAGTGGTGAACCCCTGCTGGACTCACTCCAGTACATAAATATCTGTCTCACACTGAGGAGCCCAAAACAGGACCCCTGAACTCTTGATGCAGTCTTATCAGCACCAAATGGGGAAAGACATTTCCTCCAACTTGGTGGCTACAGTCTCGCCAACCTAGCCCCAGATGGATCTGGCCTTCTTTCACACAAGGGCACACTACCAACTGGTGTTCAAAATCATCTTCTCTTATTCAGAATGAGTATACAGAATTAAATGGTGTGATGCTAAAATAAACATCTGTAATTTTCACTGATTTTTAAGAAGAGTTACCAGAACTCGGTACACTTAAAAGGTAATTTTCAAGGAAGAATCACAGGCAAATGAAGAGGCAGAAAAGAAACACATACAAAAAGTGCCAGTTAAAATCTGCCATGAGAAAATTTACTCCTAACAGCATTCACCTTGAACTTGCAACGTTACTGCCAAGGCCATAACAAGTAAGTACAGGACCTGTTCACTTTACCTATCAAAGTTAGATGTGCACAAACAAAAAAGCATTGAGATTCCTCTAGGACTTCTTACAACATTACATGTTCCATATATTTCTGTATCTTTTGTTCCCAACCTGTCTCTCTTGTCCAGACAGGGTAGTCAGACCGAAACACAGATTTGGCTTACATGTGTCTGGATGAATCTCACATGATGGGCAAGGATAAAATTGGGGGAAAAAACCCCAAAACCCCAAAGCTGTATAGAGGAGCAGTGATGAAAAATATCTTCTAACATTTCCAACCTATAATTTGGGATTCAACTAGAGTTTGTATCCAGCTCTTTGGTTTCCTGTTATATTTGTTGTTGCTAATAGTTCCAAAGTTCCTTCAGCACCTGGTAAAGCTACAGATATAGATATATATATACACATACCCACACACTTCCACATATACAAAGACTAGTACATACATTAGAATAACACATGTACTGGAATAAATTTTTGTTTTCTCTATCTACTTGTTTAATACCAGCTTACTATTTTACTGTTGGTTTACATGGTTGTGTTTCAACTTCAGCATTACTGGATATGGACAATGAGAGCTGTTTTCTATGAAAGAAGGTTTGTCTCTTAACAACTGCACAACACAATCTTATCTTACTAGTGCTCTGGCATAAGGTGTCTGTAATTTGTGGCAGTTTCCAGAACCATGACAATTTCTTTGTTTCCTTTCTTCCCCTGGAAGATAAAAATTCACCTGGAACGTGTCTGCCCTTGTTCTCAGAGAAATATCTAATCTTGAAATCAGATTGAAATCAGAAGTCTAATATTGAAAGCAGATGATGATAAGAAAGGACTACTGGATAATCTTATGTTGGCATCCCTTTGGATAGCACAGCTTCCATAAAAAATTAAGGTATTTACAGCCCTTAAAACAGTATGTAGACAAAGCAGAAGGAGGCTCTTATTTCTCAGCCAGGTAGTTAGTGCCAGGTATGTGCATGCATGAAATACAAAAGCTTTTTGCCAAGGTTTAATATCTGTAGCCAGTCTTTTAGAAACATATTTTACTGACACATAAAACATTCCAGTATTTTCTGATAAATACTTATTTTCTTGAACCTGTGGAACAATTTCAGTATTTCACAAGCTATTCAACTGTATTTATGTAACAAGGATGTCTCTACTGCAGCCAGCATCTTCCTGTGCCTTTCCTACATCTGCACGGCAAAGCCACCCAAGAACTCCAGCACTGGGTGTACAAGCAGGGAGACCCACCTCTGATATGATGACTAAAGACAAGCTATCTCAGAACTATGCAGGTCTGTCTGTACATAGGAGAGAACATTAACATCTACAGCAAGAGCAAATAGCTTTGTAAATGTGTTGCACAGAGCGCTTACGTAACCCAGACAAAAAAATACCAGCATGGGGGTGTCAAAAAAGCAAGGGGAAAGACATTAGGGGGCAAAACATCTGGAAACCCCTATTACCAGGATTTGCAAATGCTTTACAGAACATAGAAACAAACCAAGTTCGTTCTATTCTCTGGCTGTCTTCTCCAAAACTGACATTTGAGGTCAATTACTTCATTCCACAAAAGGGTGACAATTATTCAGGATCTAGTTCCTTTCTGTTCATAGCTCCTGAATGTAAGAATGATCAGAAAAATGAGATTCTTCTGTTTCACCCAAGCCAAATGTTTCTAGTCAGCTTAAATTTTGATCTAAACTTTAAGGCAGACTCTTTTAAGCAGAAAGATGAAAATTTTAGAAGTCTGAATAACCTAAAGAACACCCAAAAGCTTCTCAAATGATTGTAATCACTGTTCTGTAGAAGGGAGAAAGTTTATATGTGCTGGGGCCTTAAAAGCTGCTTTCTAGGCTGCAGTGAAGACACGCCGATTCCTCCACTTTCTTATCAGAGAAGCAACAACTGCCCAAGTCATGGTGCATAGGGCATGTGGAGGTATCACAAAGCTGAGATGCATGGAAAGCAGCAGTTAAATACAGTATGCATAAAATATGTGAATAACCCCACTCTCGGTACTATTGTGTACACCTGGGCATTTTATATCATTCTGGATGTAAATATTAAACAAGCTATGTTTCTGTGGGCTGGTATACCAGTAGAACAAGAAAGAACATGTGTGATGCCATCTCTATATTTTAAGCATTGGGATTTTTATTAGTTGGATTACATTAAAATAATGCTAGACTCCATTTTAATATTCAGCCATTTTTATTCAAATCTTCAAATAGGGATGCTTAAATAAGTTAAATTAAATGTTATCAAGTGCTTTTGCAGGCTCAGGACTGAAGGCATGGACATTGCAGAAAGAAGAGTTAGACTGAGATGAAATACCTGATAAGCTTAGATGCAAGATGCTAAAATATTCTCAGTTAATCCACAGCCTTTTAATTCTCAATGTTCCTTCAAGCTTTTCTCTCTGCAAAGCATGCAGTGATAGGAACAGCAGAGAAATGCATGCATTTACTATTCTTAAAATGAAGTTTCTCAGAACTTTGTAAATGTACTGGGTAATGATTATACAGTCTGCATACAGTTACATATGTGGTGTGTATCTGTCGTTTATCTGTGGTGAGATTTCTGACATGAAGAGAAAGAAGGCCATTAAAAAGAAATTAATCTGGCTTACCAACAAAACACAGGGATAAGCAAGTAGTGATTAGTGACTGGTCAACAGGAAAAAAAAGAAGGCTCATGCCTGGAAATGATTATTTACATCATCAGTCAGGGTCCAGAAGCGGAAGGAGGAAAAATGAAAAAAATCTGTACACAGAAGCAGGCAATTCATATAACAAATAAAAGCCTATTACAGGCCAAAGCAGCTCTTAGATTAATACAAGCAGTTCTGGTGGGAGCTTTAAAAGAATATATTGGGGGTACAAATCAGCCCTGTATTAAGCCATTTGTAATGAACTAACGATGTAGCTGCATTTCTCATGCAGCAATCACCACATCAATCAGACATTGTTTCAAAAACTAAGCACTGCACAGTCTGGAATGAGACAAGAGATGTTACAGGGCTTTTTGGGCGTTCCCCTCTCTCCCTTTTGGTATATCAATGACAATCTTCTTGTGAGGTGGGGAAGTGAGTTTCTTATCCCATGAAATAGTCTAAAATCACATTTTTCTTTGTTTTAAAACAGGATGAATGGAAGACCATTCACAGCTTTGCAGAACAGAACAAAAAGTGAGAGCAGTCTTGTCTTGCTTTCCTCACCTACAACCAGACCAATCCCCCTGGCTTCTCCCTTAAGAACTGTTCATTGTGTGAAAATTACATATAATTATTAATTCACAAAGGAGGACAGGATAGCACCTGGAGATTATAGGACATTAAAAGATCAAACTTCTTTAGTCTTGGGTGACCCTTGAGACTGTGTCATTGCACCCTTGTCAAGGGCCACAACCACACCTATTAGGTATTCCCTTCCCCAGTTTTGATCACTTTTCTCTTTTGCTCTTTCAGAAATTGATGAAACAGAATGGTTCAGTTTCAATTAAATGTTTAGCTTTTTCCCTTGCAAAACACAGACCAAAAATATTTCACTGGAAATTTGCCATCAGCCTGTGTCCAGAACAGGAATTATGCTTCACTTGTAAAGATTTACACTAAGATTTCCTTTTTTTTTTCTCTTTTCAAATTGTGCAGTTTCATTGTATTCAACCTGTTGATGCTTTTATTAACCCGTCCTGAATATCTAGGTATCTTCTAGGACTCCATCCAAATGAACACCAACAGTACATCCAGACCTGCCTCCTGGGTCTGGGTAAAGATTATGGTTATGTTATCTTAGACAAGGTATAAAACACTTTGAGAGAAACTTCAGTAACATGAGAAGCAATTTCTGCTAACTCATGCTAGCATGTAATGTGCTATTAAACTAGCTTTTGATAAGGAAGATACCTTCTTTTTTCTTCTACAAACACGCACCTTGAATTTTTTTATACATAGCCAGGGTTTTCTAGCATTTTCATGTAATGGATCACAGAGAAAGATTGCCTCATAAAGTCTGTTCCTTTCATTAGATAACGTAACCTTGGTTGGGTACATGCTAAACTGACCGTATGCAAAAACAATCAAAATACCATGACGTGTACAGTGTCATTCTAATGCAACTTAGCATCTGGAAACTGTCTGACTAGGCAATTTTTTGGTAGTTACTGCAAATGTATGACCCTAAGGTCTACGGGTCAAAGTAGTTTAAAAGTCTGTCCCACTGTTTAAACAAGACGGGTCTTTAGGAACTAGTCATGTGTCTACCAAATAAAATGTGTATTTCTGATGAGCAGAATGAATGAAAAATAAACTTGTCTCTCTTGAACACTACCCTGATGATCTGTTCAGCAACAGTTGTAAACAGTGGTATTTCATGTTTTGGTAATAGGAAGATAAGTAGATAATAAGCAACAAGATATGAAAACACAGGGAATTAGAATTCCACATAATAGATGAATTTGCAAACAAAACTTGATTACAAGAACGGTGTGTGTGTGCCTACATAGGAGAAATATGACTAAGGCCATTTGGCACCATTTTTTTTTTTCCTTCTCACAATGATAGAAGAGTTGTATGCTGTTCCTTCCCACCAGCCTTCTGCACTGATGTATGATGTTAGCCTTGAACTATGCTGTCCTCAACAGATGGTCATTATGCTTTCCTCTGGCAACAGGAAAGGTTTGAGAGAATGGCAGTTTCAGCAACTTCTTTTCTTTGGGCAGGGCCAAGCTGATATTTCCTTAGCTGAGTTCCAAAAAACTGGGAGAGGAAAAGTTTTTGTGAACTTGATTGCAGACAGGACTTTATCTTCACTCCCCTCTCCAAAATCCCCTTCATATCACACTGTTTTAGCTTTTGTTATGCAGCGGAGTGACATCTTGGCTTGTGAGGGCACCTAATATAACGCAATGTCACTGTACTCAAGACAAAAGGCAATTGGTTTTAAAGAGAGAAGGGATTAGATAACCTGTTACTAAGGTAAATTACTGATGTGTTACTTCATACAAAGCGTTTAAGGATCAATCGAGTCATGCAATAGTCCTATGAAGCGTGCCGTGATTCATCACATTTTACATATGGGAAAGCTGAAGTAATGTGAACTTAAAAGGCAAATAGAAGATGTAACATTGCATCTTATTTCCTTTCTTTAAGCCTTCAAGCAAGTATTTGGCTAACTCGTGTTTTCAGAAACATTTTAAATTCTAACTACAGGCTTTAAATGTAAGAATAAATCACTATTATATAATTTCCATGAGTGATTAGAAACTACGTAGAAGGAAGTCCACTTGCTCCACATCAATTTTCTATACCAAACCACTTTCTTCTAAGACCCACCTCCTACCACAGCTGGACCTCTGATTTATAGAGGCTGCCTGTAGGTGATGCAAAAAAGAACTTCCTCATGACACCGGCAAAGAGAGGTTCACAAATTTCAGACTTGTAGTATGTTTGATATAGGAACTATGTACAAAGCAGCATCTCAAAACTTCAGCATCTTCATGAAGTTAGTTTTCCTCCTGGCCAATGCACAGAACTGCTCAGGTGGAGCTCAGAGGTGACCCTGTCCCTGCCTGTGAAATTTATCACCAACAAAACGTGTGGCTCTGCTGAATTACGGCCAAAACCAAAGGAAAACAGAGAAATAAAGTAACTATCAGAATACCTTCTCTCAGAACCTCTTTACAAACTTAAACCCAATGAAACCCATGACAGCCATGAGGAACACTTCATTTTCACCCGTTTCCTTTGACAGCTGTGCTGTCCCTCCAACTGTCACCTTGTAGACTAACTCTTCCCTCTAACTATGGGATCTGGTCACTGCATTCACTCACATTTGACAGTAATTGAGCTACATTCCTACTCAAATTAAAAACTCTATTACAAAAGAACCCAAGTCAGCATTCTCATAAAAGAAAAGGAAATTTCCAGCCATTCTGAAAAGCAGCCAGCTAGAAAATTTGCCCTCATGTAGCCTTCCACCAGCCACACTGTAGGTTGCCAGTTATACCAAAGACAGGTGTGGGACACACAGCAGGACTGATGGTACCAAGAGATGTGGGATGTGAAGGAAAAAGCAAGGAAAAAGGAGAACAATGATAACAAATTGCTTCATTAGTTGTACTGCTCATGATAGCAATAACTTGCTAGAGTTAGTGGCCTTGGCAATGTCCTGTTTAAATAATATCAAGGTTGAGTTCAAGTGCCTTAGGGGAAAAAAACCAACTATTTGAGTCTGCAAGTACAGTGGAAAACTATTCTATTATTATTATGTGGTTTTATGCACGTGAAATTTGTTCTTTCAACAGTTCCATTAAAAAGTACTCATATTAAATACCAAAAACTGTGGCTGGGTTTAAATAACTTCATCTGAAAACCCCTGTAAGTTTAATCATATGGTTGGCAGTCCTTTCCTGACACTGTACAATCTTATAGACAACATTTCAACAGCAAGGACTCCCAGTCAAAACAACCTATGTATTAAATGTGTGGAAATAATTGAACCTAGTATGTTAACAAAGAGTCCAAACTATGATATATTACCTACTGCAACATCTTTCTTAAGAAAATAATTGTTAACAGGTTATCCTTTTTAGGCACCCTAAAATGCAACATACTAGTGGTTCAAACTACTGAAATAATAAAACTGTTGAAAGTATCATACATAAAACCATGGAACAAACCCACCACAAACTCCTCTTGAAAGAGTAACTAATACAGTAAAACCAGAGAAAGGAGACGTGTATATATATGTATTCCACCTGTTACCGGAAAGGTAAGAGTACTAGCATTTCACTGTACGTATAGATTGAAGATTTTTCTTTATTCCCAAACTTCTGAGTATTACCAGGCACAAAAAGGAACTCAGAAGCAGTGGTTTGACTGCAAAACCAGACCCATTTATTTACCTTTGGACAAGTTGCCAAATAAAGTTAATGAATAAAGCTGCTTTCTGAGGAACATGTAAACACAACAGAAACAGTCACATTTCTCCTGCAATCATCTATTTGTCACAGCTTTCCCAAGTCTGGAAAAGGTGGTTTTCCTCAAATCCAGTTCACATCATCACTATAGTCCAGATGCTTTTTTCTAAATCCACAGGACTCTATGATGAAAACAAAAATGTAACTGAGCTCAGACACATTCCCAGCTTCCCATATGTTGGGTTTCTGAATGGAGTGGCAGACTCTTCCACGCAGCTAGCATTCAGGAACCTGATTTATGGGGGCACAAGCTACTGTGTATCAGCTAAGGTACTGCTTAATTACACAGCCTTAGCAATTTCACACTATTCTAACACCATCCTTCATTGAAAGAGGGCACAGACGGAGACATTTTAAATTTTGTTTTTTGTAAATGCTACCAGGTATGCAACCTCTGCATACAGATGGGGAATGGCAAGATTGTATGTTATTACGGTAGGCAACAGTACCTTCATAACACAGTGATAACTATTTTGTAAGAGATGCGAAGTTCAGTGTTCAAGATGATAACGTAATTCCTCTGTCTCAAGCTACTTCCTTCCTCTGACTTGTACCAATCACAGTCGACACATCCACCATCACTTTCACAGCAAATCAAACAAACATACAAACTGAAAAGATGTATGCTTGGTTCTGAATCACAGAAAGGAGGAAGAAGTGCAAAGAGACCCCTCAGACGCCTGCTTGGATAATGAAGATGGAAGTGTTTCTATACAGCATTCCTCCTGGTAACGTGGCAAAGGCTTCCCAAGCGCAAGTTGGGGTTAACTCGAATCACACTATGTCTACTTGCATTCCAAAGGTTTGCAGGTTAAATAATCTAAACTTCAGCTTTGTAACATTCTTGAGAGAACTCTAATATTCAGATTTATCACCATGTACAGATCCCAACTGTAGTTTAACTAAAAGCAAATTTCTCTGTCACAATTAATGAAAAAGATCTGGCTTGTACAGTTTTCTTCAAAGCATAAGGCATAGATACCACAACAGCAGAAAAAGGAGGAGGAACTTTGGGTAATTCACAGAAGGGCTGAGGTTGGAAGGGACCTCTCTGGAGGTCATCTTGCCCAACTCCCTGCAAAGCAACCTACAGCTAGTTGTCTAGGACTGTGTCTAAATGATTAAATGTGACTAAATAATAACAGCCTCATCAAGAACATTAATAAAAAAAATGCAGACCCCCGGATTCTCTTCGATTTTCAAAGCTTGTCACCTGCAACTTATTTTCTGTCTCCCCCTTCACAAACCCATACCACCCCCCAAACACACATATACTGAAAGGGATGTGAGGGTGCAAAAAGATCTGTAACACTTGTTAGTTTCACCAGATCACAGTGATTACCTAATTTCAGTATAACAGAATGGTCCTACATAAGTTCAGATTCAGATGCCCATACAGATGTCCAAAACATACTTTTCAGTTCACAAATCACCTGAAGACAAGACATTTTATGCAATGAGATTCTAGTAGTTCTCTGCAGACCAGGGGGTCTGGGATTACAGTAAACATCTGTGATACTGTAGTTTAAGTGACTTAACTTTCCCAAGCACTTCAGAGAATACTGGATGGCTTGCTAATGAACCTCCTGTAACTTACAGAATTTGTTTCAGTACCTCAGCAGTGCCACTGTGACAGCAATCCTTAGTTTTGGTCTAGTTTGACAGCAGATCAAAAGGGTTAGAAACATGTTTTCTATACAGCAGAATCTGAACATGGCTATGAAAAATATTCAAGGCTTGGAAGCTCATTTTCCAAACTGACAGATCCAGCAGGGCTTCTGAACTCACATGTCTGTGCATGTAGAAGTCTCCCTACAGCCTACTTTCCTGGAAATCTGGATGTGCAAGCTCAAAGACAAGCCTGGATTAGGTTCTTTATCTCCCAAGTGAGACAATGGAGTCCCAGAAGTACCACAGAGTATCCTCCTAGCTCACCCGAAACGTGATCAATCTTGCCACAAGTCTAAAAATATCAAACAGCAATGTGTAAGATAACTGAAATCAAATATATGCCTACATATTCCTAGGAGGCTGTAGCTACCAAGCTATAGGTAGGTTTGCAGCAATGATGGTGAGGACAGGGGAGCAGAGCCCAGACTTCTCTTCATTTGGCTCTTCTCAGTGCCCTACTTTGAACCTGAGGACTAAACACCTTTGACCAAGCCACTGCCGTTAGATGTGCCTTTACTGTGTTATTATTGAATATGCATTTCAGTTTCATTATTGCCAGAATGAAACATATTTGAGATGTAGGATTTCAGAATTATTCAGCATCTGGGACTTGTATAGTTTGTAGCCAAGTAATTGCCACAGTCGCTCAAAGAGCTTAACCCACAGAAGCATGAGATCATAATCAGCAGTGATTTGACTTGCATCATAGATCAATTCTGGGCTGTTGTTTCAGTTCTTTGGGAGCAGTACAGATAGAAAGAGGGAGAGAGAAAAGAAAAACAAACCAAACCAAACCCCAAGTCTTTCTTTTTCCTGAAGTAACCACAACAGATTACTTCCACTTTCTTCTGAAGTCAAGAGTAACTTCAGGCAAAAGCGGTAAATACAGTGATGCCCTAACAAGGGGCAGCAGTTCACCAAAGCAGTAAAATAAACTACTGCAAAACATGATCCTTTGGATCCCAGAACACTATACTGAAATGCACTGCGGTAGCTGTGTGACGTCTGACGTGAATAGATCCTATGCATTTAGCCAAAAGTAAATGAAACTGAGATTTGATCCTTTCAACTCTGAAAAGTTTTTGAAGGGGTGACTTTATTGAGAGTACTATAATCACACTGAACTCTTACTTTTGGTGTTATTTTGCCTGTTTAGAAATTTAGAAATACTTTAGGAAATGTTTCATGGTAGGCTTTCACATCACTTGACACGGAACATTTACTTAAACATCTAAAGAGTTCCATAAAGTATCATGGAGCAACTCTGTGAAGGGCATTAAAGGTAGCACCACAGTGATCATGGAAATGACAGGAAAAAAGTTGTGGGTTTTTTTTTTTAATTTTCCAAGGTACTGCATACACACATTTCCTGTCATGAAAGTAAAATGTCTCACAATATCTGAAAGAATATTTTAGGTGTCCGTATATGGATTCAGTTGTACAGTTCTTGACTGAATAATTCTAACAACAATAAATTTTCTCAACGCGTTAGAGCAAATTAAGAGTCTTGATAGCCAGTCACCTGCTTTAACTATGAAAATAAGATCACAGTATCTGGAAGAGACTGGATTTCATTCTTGCTGCCAGAGATGTCTCTGTACTGCCACTGGGTTATAAAGCAGATCTGCCTACATGCATAATGCCAAACTAAAAATCTTCGCAAACTGAAAGTCCTACTATTTCTTCCTGTTACTGAGTCATGTTTTTTTCTAACCCATATACCTGCACTACAGTTCATAGGAGGACCAGTGCTGCTCTAGTTCAGCATAACCAACTATAACTTGTGCTCTTAAATTGCCTCCTTAATTGCAGCCCTGAATATTTCCTTAGAGCTCTTAGAAAGCCTCTGGCTATTACCAGAACCTTTTGTATCCACCTGTTTAGGATGGGAAGGTAAAGACTAAAAGGCAATTTAAAGTCTGGAGATGAGCAAAATTAATCAAGTAACAAAGTAAAGGCAATAGGTTGCTATAGTTTCACAAAGACTTGACATTTGCAGCCCCAAAGCAAATTAGTGTTCTGGTCCCCCTAGAAAAGAAAACGCGTAAATCTACTACTTTTAAAAATGGAGGCAGACAGCAGCTGAGGCTTAACTATTTTCTAACGCATCTTCCCCAGCCACAGGAGTGGGACCAGGTTGTGCTTACCAGGCTCTTTGAAATCCGTGTTCTGGAAGTGTTCCTCAGCAAGCTGCTGAGCAATTTCCCCCCTGGCACCTTGCACTACTGCGGAACAGAACATAACTACGAGACAATTAATGCCATCACTCAGATTAAGCTAGGTGCATTTAAAAATATATGGGTCCAAAGAGTATAACTCCAGAGTACATAAAAATCCCCAAACTGACGATGTATTTCATCAGATGTGCAGAGAGATTGATAGCTGCATCAGACTACAAATATCTGATGCTGAAGGGTAACAGCTGCATAATGGAGGACAGCACGACTCAGCTCACACCCATGACCTGTGCTAGGTATTAGATGGAACAGCTGTTTTAAAGCACACAGTCCTGCTCAACATCATGTTCTCCCAGTAGGTTTTGCTCGTCCTGTGCACAGCCTATTTATTCATATATGTGTATGTCTGCTAGGTGGTGCTGTGGGATGGCTTTTCCAAGGCAGAAAAGGCAGCTTGCTTTTTGTTCCCCTCACTGACATTTTTTTCCTTCTACTAGAGAACAGCAGCTGCAGTGTTTTCTGTGTCTCGGTCACAAGATGTGTCCTAGCTGGTCTCCTTTCTTGTTCTTTACCTGCTGCAGGCATGTGGCAGCCACCACTAATGCTGCTGCTTCTCCAGAGCAGTCAGAGAAAATGCATGTGTGTCAGCATTCATCTGCATGCACCCATACCCGCGCAGGAAAGTAGAAACCTCAGATGGAGGCAGGAGGTATTCAGATCTACTCTAAAAATTTTCAAATTTTCATTTTCCTTTGGTTCTAAATATACAGGACATATAAGCAAACTTTTTTACTGACAAAGCGTGATTTAAAATTAAATCAGACACACAAATTAATGTTTCATGGTTTCAAAGAAAAGGGTAAGTTTAAAACCTCCTGATGCTCCAACAAGTAAAATACCTCCCTTTTTTCCTCTCAACCTGCAACTTACATGCATGTGGAAAGGCAACCTACTGCAAAACCTTTAGAAGGTAACCCTTTGAAGTAGGTAGTAATGTGAAGTATTCTTCTGTAGGCTTAACTTTTGTCTGGAACTAAAGAATAACTGCAATATCAGGATGCTATCAGTGCTTTAACATCTATAGTATCATAACTGCTGCAGACTGGGATTGAACTATTCAGACCTGTCAAAACATGTTGTGCTAATGACCTGTAAGTAAAGGCAGCCTGGTGATGTCCATCTGTTCCGCATAACTTCGTGTCTGTTTAGCCAAAGATGACAAATAATCCTAACCCACCCTTCTGAGCAAAAAGGGAAGAAAATCAAAACAACCCCCTAGATGAGTAATTGCAGTAATACTATATCAGGTGATGACATCACGAAAATCTTGTGCTCAGTTTTCAGATCCTGTCCCATGGCCCAACGCCTTGGGACACCCTCTGAGCACTTGCTGTTGCTATACAAAACCCACCCTACTAAAGGACAAGGCTATCCTGTTTGACATATACTGCAGTTTCTACTTTGTGAATTGACATTTTCTGTCTGATGTGCTGCTCTGAATGTTGACCTTCCACTGTTGGAAACCAAACCTGGGCATTCATGTTGCATCCCCACATCAGAAGGGGACAACAAGGAAGTGAGAAGGGCCATCATGCAGGCCAGTGATGAAGGCTGAAGTGTATCATGTTTCTAAGTAAACGTGGCACAAATCTCACTATCAGATCCACAGCTAGTACAGATGTCCATCAGAGCAAACCACCAGGCAGTGCAGATCTGGAAGCAAACCTACCTTCAGGTGATCCATCATGTCTTTCCCTCTACAGCCATGCAGAATCCTTACTACAGGGGGCTGTACAGTTCCCATGCGTGGAAAAGTGGCCCAACAGCCATAAAATATGAAACCAGCATGTATATGGGGATGTTAGACTACAATGAGGAATACAAAAAGCAGCAGTGACCTGAGCACAGAGCACTGCAAACCACCGAGAATGGCTGTGACACAGAGAACAAAATACAAAGTGGATTTCTATTCTCTCTATTTAAATGAAAACTTGGTGAACAGAAACTCAACCCACATGGGATTAACAATTTTGAGGCAATTCCATACATTAATAACTGTGGGAGTTTCTTGTCCCATTACTGCATTTCCCATTTATATTCTGCAAGACAAGCTGTCATATGCAAAACTTGACTGGGGAAGCACTCAAACTGCGAGTTAACGAAGTGTTGCATTTCCATCCAAAATCATAACAATAAGATGCTTAGTCAATGACACAGTGAAATTTAAAAAGTACAATGGAGAAAAAATGGCTTCTGAGAGGATGCTTGAATTTTATTACTAAAGAAGGAAGCAGCTACACGCTGCTGGAAATTTAAAAGACAAAGCATACATTTGCTACAGTACTGTGTCTTCTAATAAGAAGAGGAAGTTCAAAAATAAAGGGGGCCAATCTATAAAAATCCTATGCTGGCTGAGGTAGTAACAGTATTTTTTATATTGAACAACACATGCTTGTTTTCATTAATGTGGTCTTCAAAAAGGAAAATGGGGGGTAGGTAGGAGGGGAAACCAGAAAGCGCCTGAACTCCTTGTTTGACTGCTGTGATCGAAGAGGATCAGAATATGGAAAGAGAGTACACATCCAGATGAGAGTCATTTCAGTGTATCATGCCAGCCAGTTACGGAACCTGCTGGTACACTGGAAATTATTCTGAAAATACTTATAAACTACCACTAGAGGACTGCAGAGGGAAAAAAAAAAAAAACCAACCCACCAACCAACAACAAAACAGAACAAAAAAATAAACCCAAAACATATCAGAGAACCTTTTCTTTTCATCATGATCTTATGAAATGTAGAAGAAGTTCACACATTTTATGAAACGTCTTCCTTTGTAAGGACTAGTCCTGTAACTGAGGAGACCAACATAAAATCTATGAGGTAACCATGATGAGTCCTAAGGCAACAACCTAGTGAGGCACCCGAGCTGGCTGCAACTCAGAGATTCCTTGGGGTACGCTACATGCAGAATATAAAGCCATCATATATGTTTTGGTGGTTTCCCTTTTTGAGACAGCTTTTTTTTTTTTTTATTGTTATCCAAGTACCTTCAGCTAGTAGCTGTTGCTTTAAAGAACAACTATATCTAAATAAAGGAATGACAAGCATTTTTTAGTGATGCCAGAAGGACAAATATGGTAACAATTAGTATTAGGTTCAACTTTCACCTACGTATCTGTCTTCAACACGTATAATCTGTCCTTCCACTCCCTCACGTTCTTCCCCCAGGGCTCTAAAATCCAAATACCAATTTTCCAGATGAGGGACCGGGTCACAAAGGGATTTGGAAACTGGTTCAAGAATGTGCCTGGAAACTGGATTCAGCCTCAGTCTCCCAATGTATGGACTCCCTCCCGAGTCGGGCCATTCTTCCAGGCTAAGCTACAAGCAAAACACTGGTATATTAACTGCTGTGTTGGCTGAACTGTCTTGGATCTGGTTTACATGACACTGCGAAAAATGTTGGATACCACTTTCTTTGCTGCAGGCAGGATTCCACTACTGCACTGTATATATGGCCACCAGGAGAACAGACAAATATAAGAAGAAAATTAAGATCAATTTAAAAAGAAAAATAAAGGTAATGCAATATTGATTAATACAGTTTCTGTCTCAAGGAGTCTCCAGAAAGACGGAATATTCAGAAAAAAACCTGAAAGAGAAGATTAAACAGTACATCTTTCCAGAAAAAGATGGATCCTAAATGCCTCACATAAGCAGACACAGAATACACAGCGGATTCAATTAATGCTTTTATAGGAGTACCAGATCCTTGAACAGTCAAAAATTTGAACAGACTTTGTGTGGAATTTCTGCTGTTGTTTCCTCAAAAACTGTGCTTGCATTTCTGCAAAATCTTGTAATCTACACCAAGAGTGCAGTTCTTCTCAAAAATTGTTAGTAACAGGTGAGAGAAAGAAGCAACTTGGTAACAAAGTCTGAGTCTCCAAAAGTTCACTATAAACAGTGAGAAAAATGAAGTGTTTAATAAAAGCATCCTAACCATATCCTATAAATGAATTAAACTATGCTTGTCACAGAATGAATACCATAGATAAACACGTGATAAACATGTCATGTCAACCCAAAGGTCTGTTAAGATAAGGAAAGACTGCCTACATCCTTCAAATCTAAGTGAATAAGTAAAAATAAACCATAATGCCCTTTAACAGTCATAAAACCCCAGAACAATAATACACATCAGAATATAAATGTATATTTATGTATATATACATTTATATACATTTTTATATATATA
The DNA here is from genome assembly GCF_015220075.1 of Falco rusticolus. Taxonomy (NCBI): domain Eukaryota; kingdom Metazoa; phylum Chordata; class Aves; order Falconiformes; family Falconidae; genus Falco; species Falco rusticolus. The sequence goes on from NC_051189.1 coordinate 77,012,592, forward strand.
TACATTTATATATATAAATGTATATATATAAACCAGAATCAGTCGTTGAGCAGACTGGTACAACAGCTAGTTTAACATACAAACATATATGATAATACATGCAGGTGTATCAGACTGAAAATTACTTCCAAAGTCTTCCAGTGTCAGAAGCTGTCTTGGAGAAAAGGGCTCAGGGGAGCAAGGAAAGTTTGCCAAGTGGCTTCCCACCAGGATGCCTACACTTAGGGCTACAGGTAGGTGCCTGCATGAAGAGGCACTTAAAAAAAGGTTTCTTTAACAGTGCCAAAACCACCACACAATTGGACAACAACATGACTGATTGGACCAGACCAAAGGGAAATGATTACGATAAAAAAAAAAAAAGAGAAAAATGAAAGGATGCACTTTATTGTAAAGCACCTAAACAGTTCTATGATTCTGTGATTACCTGGACTTTTTTGTATACACTTAACTATTAAAAAGATTAAAAAACTACATCATCTGACCTTCACTAAAGGTCTCAGCTAACAGATTTGAATTTGGTGGTATCTCAATAACTGACTATGTACCAGAGCAGCTTTCCTCGCTCTTCATCAAAACTCTCTAATAGCTCACATGCCCTCTATCAAGTCTCATAGCCACTGCCAGAAAAGACATATCCCTGGATCACCTAAAAGCAACAGAGACCAGAAAAGAGTCAACTCTGCAAACTGAAGCATTATGCATCTCAGTTCAGGAAACAGTGCTTCCAGAAAAGATTCAGACATAACTGCTTACTTTAATTTTAAAACACTCCTTAAAAATGCAGCTTACTGAACACCTGACTTTGAACTAATATTTCTACCCTGCAAAATAAAACCTTAGCTATCTCAAAAGGTTTGGCATAATGATCACAATGTTTTTTATATTGGCCAAGCTGATTTCTATGTTTAGATATGCATAAAAGTCTCAGGTCTGTACTATAAGCCTGGATTATTATCACTTGCTTTTTTGTCCTTGGAGCAACTCTCATTTTTTTTCACTCTTCCATCTGACAACTTATGGTTGCAAATTTTCTACTTTTCTTCTTCAGGCAATTGATTTTATAGTCAAAAGACCTTTCATACTGGTGGCTTCAAGCATGCTGGAAAAAAGTAGGCTCCATTTTCTTACATCTCCTCCCTCAATACAGACAAACTTTACAACTGCACCCTCTCCTTTCACAGGAATGCTGGATGTGATGCCTGTTAGAAAACACTAGTAGCTACTAGAAAAACAGCTAGGGTCTGCGGCATAATAATTTGCTCACAGCTGAACGGTAACAGACCTGTGACACTAAATTACTGTAGTGAAGGACACCAAAGTAATTCTAAAAGCTAGCACTGACTTCTAGGTTGTTTTCCAGTTTTTCCCCCTACCTAATTTTAGTATAACACTTGCTTTTTTCTTTCTTCACGCCTTCCCTTTACAACAAGAAATTTGTACATCTGCATACATGCATGGCATTTTCTGGGAATATTTGGACATACTTCACTCATCACTAACATTTCTCATGCAGATTTGAACAGATGAGACAGAGTGAAAAGTCGGGCCTGAAAATTGGCCATGTTGTAGGCAGTTAATCATTACATTTTCTCATTCTGCACTTTAAACGAGTTGAAATCAGATCTCTGATATGCTAGGAGGGAACTGTGAATTTACTAGTATCACCTTAATCTACATGAGTTCATTTTGAACACAGAAAACTGCGTCTTCAAAGTACTCAGAAGTGAGTGCAACAGACAGAGCTACAGGAATGGTTATTGCTGCAGGAAAGGACTACTACAGACTCTCATGTTTGATACAATGACTTTGAAGCCCACCTAGAAATACGGTTGATAAAGAAGAGTAGAACTCGTAGCAGTCTGTCTACTGAGTTGGATGCACCAAAGCGAGTGCATAATGTAGTCTGCACTGGCTGGTATATCCTATTCCAAGTTTATTGCAACATCCTGATCCTTATCTTCAAAGCACTAATTACATACAATTCAAAATAAACTCTGTTCATGCAACAGTGCCAATACAGTTTCTGAGTGAAAGGGGAGGGAAGCTCTCCGGCGACCTGGATGAGCTTTGGTTGGCTCAAGCCCTTCAGAGGCAGGAAGTAGGAAAGTTCCGATAAATCCAGGATTTTGTTTCTCCCTGACACACCCGTTTTCATAACAACAGTTCAATAGCCAAATGCACAGCAGAATAAACGTAATGGCCAGCCGCTAAGCTGACATGAACGTTCAGAGTTTCACTGAACTCAAAGCAGCTCTGCCTGTTCACCATGGCTCACGCTTTCAAGCGCAGGGCAGCCCATGGGTGAGACCACACTGATTTTAGGACTTGAGGGATGACCTCAGCTTCTCTCTGAACCCTTCCAGAAAGCAAAGGAACCTGAAAGCCTATAAGAATGACACCTAACTGACATTTCTACCTGGGCTAGACGTGAAAACAGGACAAAACCTCAGGCTTATCAGAGTTGTGGCTGGAGGTGAGAGAGACAATGCAACCTATATAGCTTGTATGTTAGCTGTATGTGGGGTCTCATTTGTCAGAGTCTGCAAGACAGTTTGTTAACCATCAAGGCAGCAGACTGGGAAGAAGACAACATGTGAAATTAATCACAGTAGGCCCCCAAGCTGTGTAATTTTTCCTGGATGTTTAATTCTTCTAGCTGGCCAGCTTTTCTCAATCACCTTCCAAACAAATAAAGAACAAAGTGCAAGACAGTTTTACAGCACAGCTTCCTGCTCATGAAGATCAGGCATATTCCTATGTATATTCGTTCTCATCGTCCAGGCAATGTTTACTCAGAGTTGGTCACCCATACACAAAATGATTTTTTAAATATATCCCCAGAAAAAATAATGAGATGCAAATACGTTGCATTTCCCAGACCCTCAACAAGAAAGTATACTATCCAAGTTTTGGTGGTGATTTAATTCAACGTGTGTTGGACTTTAGTACTAATAATGCTACTATTTTGGTCCTATTCATATCTGGTAAGCCCCTTAGATTTTTAACTTTCTCCATGACTACAAACCAGGTTTTGGTATGTATTTGTAGACACACTTTAATATTGATTTGCATAAGATTTGATGAGAACTTTCCTGAGAAAAGCACAAATTCATTATATGGTATTCTCTGCTCTGCTTACGACTTCAGTTGAGCACATGCATGAATAACTTCTGAAATGGAGACTGATTTAATCATGTTCTTAAACTAAGTATTTACCTCTACATGCTTTAAATGATTCACTGGTAAGAACAATTTTAGTGCTTTTTGTAGCTAAGACTATTTCTCTCAAAATTTTCATGAAATGACTTAACCATACGCATGTTTTAACATGTTACTGGCATCATGCAGGAAAAGCAGCCCTACTGGACTTGCCTTTTATAATCAACAAATTGAGCTGCTACAACTATGTTCTGTTTGAATGTTGTGGGTTTCTTTCCTTTTGCTTTGAAATAGATTTTCTTCTTTTTCTTCTTCTTTTGGATTGAACTACATTTTCAAATATTCAAAAAGTCATTACTTCAATACCAAAGAAAGCAAAAGATTCATAGAAGGCACTGGGAACAGCTTGCTAGTTAAATTATTTAGCCTTGCCATCTAGGACCCAGACAGAAGCAAAGTAGAAAACAAAAATTAAAACAAGATGTGAGATAGGAATCTTTAATCAACCTTGTTGTATCAGCCTGGGCCCAGCATTCCACCCTGTCTTCTGAGGTTACCCAGTACCACTTTGAAAACGGATTACTTTCCACTGAAAACAATGCCAATAAGGGGTTTTCACTCCCCTGGGGGAAATTAGAACAGCCTGGATCATCAAATGGGAAAAAAATAATCATTATCAGTAGCAGTCAGAAATGAGTGGAAACAAAAGGTGAAATCAGACTCTGGTTTTGGACCACTTAATGCCTTAGACATGCCTTTGAAGGCTGAGGTGGAGTGGCAAAAGCCTGTGGGTTTGTGATGCAAAGGAACATATGCTTCTCTAGTGGACAGTATAAATACTTGGGCTTTTTCCAAGATGTTTGGTTCAGATATGTACTTTTTGTAAACACTCGGTAGCTAGTCCTGGAGAGGGTAAGGCACTGATATGCACACTTTCTATTACCAGGTCAGAGGGAATACCAATACATATGAAAGATTAGATATATTAGCTCATATAGGCTAACAGATGAAAAATACATTATAAGGACTTAATATGGCTTAGTGCATATATGCCTTTAACCTGGTGTCCCTTGCTTTAGGTAAGAGAAATTTTCCAGCCGCTCCTGCCATCACCATCAAACTGAGACTTTACCTGAAGGTGATCCACCATAGAGCGCCACTTGGCTCTGGGGTGCCAGCTGCCAGCATAAACAAATGCCTCAGGCCCCTTTACAACCAGGCTAAATATAACTTGTAATACAATGCAAAAACTGAAGTCCAGCTTCTGCAGCAGCAATGTATAGCTGGCAGAAACATCGAAAGTGGTGAAATATTTCCCACATGCTGTGAGGTTGAAACGTATGTTACGGCATCTGGTCAGTTAAGGCAACACCCTTGAAAGGTTAGTTCACCCACTTTAAAAAAAGAGGGGAAAAAAAAAAAAGGGTAAATATTAAGAAGCCATCCTGAAGGCATGGTTGACTAACAGTCATTGACTCCTACTTCTGTCTTTTAAAATCAAACTATCTGAATGTTCCATGCTATCAACAAATGCTAGAAGAAAACTTAGTTGAGACATATATTTCTTATTTATGTTACTTCTGGCTTATATAAGATGGTCAGAGCCTTGGCCCTGCTATAGCCCTCTTCTGCACTTCTGCAGCAGTACATTGCTGACCTCAGTTATGTATTCAAGTTCTCTGGAAGCCAAGAGCATGTAACCTAAAATAAAACATGTAGTTAAATGCGTTGCTAAACAGGAAACACTGATGAATTGTAGCCTATATATGATGAAACGGTAGTAACGTACATTTAAATTGGGATAATGCTGTAAATGTTTTATGCCAGGGATGTACTAGCCATTGATGAATGGAAAGCAGCATACAGCCAGTCTGTGAAAGGCCAGTGGCACACATCAGCATGGTCACACATAGTTGGATGTGTCTTTCAAAACACCAGCAATGGCCCTAAGAGTCTGAGATGTGCTGATAATGCTCTTCTCTTTAAATAACATGGTAGAGGAACTGCTATACTTCAAAATTCCAATCTAGCACCTATATGATACGAATCTGAAACAGAAGGCTCTTTCTGCCCAGTAACAAACAAGACATCTAATGTTAACTTTCCTCCTGCTTTCTAGCTCCTCACCCTGACACCACTGGTGCCTCTCACCCAGCATAAAAGCAGCAGCAGCAGTGCAGTCACATTGCTGGAATTTTAACCACCTCCCTAGTAAGTTTATTCAGAGCAAATGCAGACAACAGCGCTAAAATTATCAGCAACTTCTGATATTCCATCTATATAAGCATCTACTGATATTCAGAGGTAAAATGCCACAGAATTAACAATATTAAGGACTACAATAGCAACAATCTAGACAGGCTTTCAGTAAGTTGTTTATAGTTCTTCTTTTCCACTAATTTCAAATTTTATTTCCCACCCCTTTCTCCTGTCCCTGTACAGAAGTACTGCTAGGTGCATAAAGTGATATTGGAGCTGGGTACCCAAATTCTAGCTGGTGTAGTGCTCAGTGTGCCAGACCTGAAGATCCTCTGCTGAACATGTGTGTTACACTGGGTAAGCACATGAAATAATACACTACTCCAAGTGAGCAAGCGTGACAGAGCCAGCAGCCCTGCACAAATAGAGCAGAGCAAGTAACAGTGAAGGGTCAAAACCATTACGGAATTTAACCGCCACCAACAAAAAAATAATCAGTGGAAAAGATTAAATAGCCTCCACTGCTGAGTATATTAAACCTGGTCATAGCTTTTGTGGAGGCAAGAAACCATGTGTCGCAGCTGTGGTAGCTGAATGACTGTATTCCTCCTGCATCCGATTAGAGGGATTTGTCCCAAGAGTTAATTGGCAATTTCACTATTCCTTTTTTGTACAGCAGTGTTCGCTGCCTTTGCTGAGAAGGCACCAGCATAGCAGGGCTGCAAAGTAGACCCTAGGTGTGTTGCGAATTCCAGGGGTTCATTTTTCACAGAAAGTCAAAACCACCTTTAAGTGCTTAAAGCAGCTGTCCCACCACACTCTTGACAGCGAGCCTGCCGTACCTTCAGTTAGTTTTTGGCACACAAACAGGGACTTAGATCTCTTCCAAGACAGTCAGGGAATAATGAAAAAGCAACTTTGATGCTACCTGAAACCAAACTATTCAAAGCACATTGAGTGCATTCCTCAGCTGCAGGCACCAAGCCAAGACATGGAGATAATCATTTGGGCTGGTGATGGGGGAGGGAGAAAGAAGCTTAAGGACCTGAGAGCTGAAGTATTCTGGTCAAGAAAATCTAGACAGAATTTAATTTGTAAGGTAGCAATACAGTCATGATTCTCCCCCGTTCCACTGCCAATAGGTGCATTAGAGAATTAAAAGCACAGGCAATTTTTTTCCCCTTTTTTGCTTGTCTCATTAACCTGTTCCATAGAAAATGAAGATCTATACCAAGCAAACCATTTCTCTCCTGTCTTTCACTGCCTTTCCAACTGTGGCTAACATTCTCTTTCAAGATGGCAAATTGTCCAATGTAATGCCAGAAAACAGTGGAACACTTCACTTGAGGAAAAATTTTCTCATTTTCTCCCAATTCCAAACCATACCCTGTGAGCCTGAGATTTGATAAGCATGATTGTTTTACTTTCACATATCTATCAATATAAGTACAAGATAAATCCGTTCTTTCAATAATGAAGCATCTTTTCTTCGACTTGATAATCTGCTGCAGCAGTGAAGTTTGCACGCTGGCATTCTGTAGTGGTTGAAAAAGGCCCCTGGGATACTGAGTTGTTTTTCTCCTTGTGTTATGAAAGCTGTCAGGGGAAAGGGGGAGAGCAGCATCATCTCTGTGTCATCAAAGCATCTAACAGCAACTTTCCATGACTCAGCCACTTGAAGTTCCTGGAAATTTCTTAGCATTTCTACGCTATGGATTCAACTCCACCAACTACAGCAGCCTCTGAGCTGGCAGCTAACATACCCTGTTCTGGCAACTGTGTCATACAGGTCTATCCTAAACAGGTCTATGTGGCAAGAGCAGCAGCAGTCGCTGCAGGCCTTAATAAACTTCCTAAAGCTGGAAAGCCAAGAAACTAGAGAATTATGTATTTGTGGTTTCACCTACCCTATGGCCCCTCAAGATGGCATACCAGCAGAATCTCTGTTCTGCTTCAACTTCCAACGAGGTGGCCTTAAAAGTGGGTTGCGCACTATATTAATCACTATTCCATCCGAGAAGACCAAACACAGTGGCATATATTCTGGCTTTTGTTTTTGGTCTCCTTGTATGTAGGGACCAAGAATCCCCTGTAGGTAGGTACCAGACTTTGGTAACAGACTTTCTAGGGCTCTTCAGGCACAAGAAAACTTAACATTTTTTGCACTGTTTCCTGCAACTTGAATTGAATCAAACAGTCAAACGACATTTTAGTAGTGTTAGAGGGACCAAGACAAAGACAGACAGAACCACGCTCCTGTAACAGACACCACAGAGAATGAGGTACCTTGGACCTTAGTGACCAACAAAAGCAGGACTCCAGTCCCCATGCTCCAGCATCACAATCAAAAACAGTTATGAAGCTTTAATAGCTATAGACACCCACGAGCAAGGTGTGCAAGGGGAAACTACACTAGCAGCACACCATGGTTACTGAAAAAAAAAAGACTGGTGTTTGTAGTGGGTGACTCTGTTAAGGGGCACTGAGGCGCTCACCTGCTGGCCTGACGGGCAGTCCCGTTAGGTATGCTGCCTGCCAGGAGCTAAGGTCTGAGAGGGTGCCACATCTTGTCGAGAACACAGAGTACTACCTGCTGCTACTCTTTCACATGGGCATGAATGATGCCGCAAGCCAGAACCTGGACAGAATCAAGGAAGACTATAAAGCCCTGGGGGTGAAAGTGAAAAATTTTGGTGCCCAAGTTACTGTTTCTTCCATTTTACCAGTAAGAGGAAAGGATGCAGCCAGAAATAAATATATAATGTAAATCAACTTCTGGCTTTGTGGTTGGTGCTGTTGTGAGAGTTTTGGCTTCTATGACAATGGAACATTCTTTGACTAGAGCCTGTTAGGGAGACATGGGTACTCTCAAGATGAGTACCAGAAGGCCAGCCACCTCAAGGGTGTGCGCGGCTATGGTGGAGCCTCTTGCATCCCTCCTGGGAAACCTGACCTGCATGCTCAGTTACCTCTCTGAAATGCCTGTACACCAACACGTGCATGATGGAGAATAAAGAGGAAGAATCAGAGATCTGTGTGTGGCCGCAGGGCCATGATCTCATTGCAATCACAGAGATATGGTGGGATAGCTTGCGTGACTGGAATGCTGTCATGGATGGCTAGGCACTTTATAGGAACGACAGGCCAGCAATGCAAGATGCTGGAATTGCTCTCTATGTGAGAAAGCAACTGGAATGTATTGGGCTCTTTCTAGAGGTGGATGTAGAATGAGTGGAGAGCTTCTAGGTAAAGATTAAGGGGCAGGCCAACATAGGGGACACTGTTGTGGGTGTGTACTACAGGCCACCTGATCAGGAAAGGGAAGGAGATGAAGCCTTCTACAGACAGCTGGAGGTAGACTCATGATCACAGGCCCTGGCTGTCATGGGGGACTTCAACTACCTTCATATCTGCTGGAAAGACAATAGAACTAAGCACACGCAGTCCAGTAGGTTCCTGCAGAGCACTGATGATAAATTTTTGACACAGGTCTGGAGGAGCTGTGTGGAGGTGAGGTGTGCTGCTGGACCTTGTACTAACAAACAGAGAAGGGCTGGCTGGGGATGTGAAGGTTGGGGGCAGCCTGGGCTGCAGTGACCATGAAATGGTGGAATTCAGGATCCTGTGTGGACAAAGCAGGGCAGTAAGTAGGTATTAAGCAGGTATTACAACCCTGGAATTCAGGAAAACTAACTTTGACCTCTTCAAGGACCTACTTGGAGGATTTACAGGGCTTAGGGCTCCAGGAGGTAGGGGGTTGTCCAAGAGAGCTGGCTAATATTCAGTCATCACTTCCTCCAAACTCAAGATCCGTGCATCCCTATGAGTAAGACACCAAGCAAAGGGGACAGGAGACCTGCATGGATGAGCAAGGAGCTTGTGGCAAAACTCAAACAGAAGGAGGTTTATGGAATGTGGAAAAAGGGACAGGCCACTTGGGAGAAATATAGGAACATTGTCAGACCATGAAGGGAGGTGACAAGGAAGGCTGAGGTCCATTTGGAATTAAATCTGAGAAGGCACGTCATGGACAACAAAAAGGACTTTTTCAAGTACATCAGTAGCAAAAGGAAAACTAGCAAAAAATGCGAGCTCGCTGCTACATGAGATAGGTGCCCTGGTGACAAAGGACACAGAGAAGGCAGAGTTACTGAATGCCTTCTCTGCTTCAGTCTGTACTGCTAAGGCTGACCATCAGGAATCCCAGACCCCGGAAGCAAAACAGGGAGTCTGAGAAATTGAAGAATTTTCCCTTGGTTGAAGAGCATCGGGTCATAGATCATTTAGGCAAACCTGACACCCATAAACCCATGGGCCCCGATGGGATACTCCCCTGAGTGCTGAGGGACCTGGCAGATGTTATTGCCAAGCCACTCTCCATCATCTTTGAAAGGTCACGGAGGACAGAAGAAGTGCCTGAGGACTGGAGGAAAGCCAGCATCATTCCAGTTTTCAGAAAGAGCAAGAAGGAGGACCCAGGGAACTACAGGCCAGTCAGCCTCACCTCCATCCCTGGCAAGGTGACAGAAAAGCTCATCGTGGAGGTCATCTCAAAGCATGTGGAGGAAAAGAAGGTTATCGGGAGCACTCAACATGGATTCCCCAAGAGGAAATCACACCTGACCAGCCAACCTAATGGCCTTCTACGATGGAATGACTGGCTGGGTAGATGAGGGGAGAGCAGTGGATGTTATCTACCTTGACCTCAGCAAGGCTTTTGACACCATCTCCCATAAAATCCTCACATGTAAACTCCGGAATTGTGGACTAATGAGCGGGCAGTGAGGTAGATCGAGACCTGGCTGAATGGCAGAGCTCAGAGGGTTGTGATCAGCCTCACAGAGCCTGGCTGGAGGTGTTCCCCAGGGGTCAGCACTGTCCAGCCCTGTTCAACCTCTTCATCAATGACCTGGATGAAGGGACAAGCGTACCCTCGGCAAGTTTGCTGATGCAGAACTGGGAGGAGCGGCTGACGCACCAGCAGGCTGCGCTGCCATTCAGCCAGACCTGGGCAGGCTGGAGAGCTGGGCAGAGAGGAACCTCATGAAGTTCAGCAAAGGCAAGTGCAGGGTCCTGCCCCTGGGGAGGAACAACCCCACGCACCAGCACAGGCCGGGGCTGACCGGCTGGAAGGCAGCTCTGCGGAGAAGGACCTGGGAATGCTGGAGGACAGCAAGGTGCCCATGAGCCAGCAGGGTGCTCCTGGGGCCAAGAAAGTCAATGGGATCCTGGGGGGCATTAGAAGAAGCGTGGCCAGCAGGTCAAAGGAGGTGATCCTGCCACTCTCCTCTGCCCTGGTGAGGCCGCATCTGGGATGCTGTGTCCAGTTCTGGGCTCCCCAGTTCAACAGAGACAGGGAACCACTGCAGAGGATCCAGTGGAGGGCTATGAAGATGATTAAGGAACTGGAGCATCTCTCCGTTATGAGGAAAGGCTGAGAGAACTGGGCCTGTTTAGCCTAGAGAAAAGAAGACTGAAAAAAGGTCTTATGAAAGTCTACAAGTATCTTAGGGGCAAGTGCCGGGAGGATGGGGCCAGGCTCTTTTCAGTGGTGCTCAGCAACAGGAAAAGGGGCAACGGGCACAAACTGCAGCAGGGGAAGTTCCTTCTGAATATGAGGAAGAACTTCTCTGTCAGTGACAGAGCACTGGAACAGGCTGCCCGGAGAATTTGTGGAGTCTCCTTTTCTGGAGACATTCAAAACCCATACGGATGTGATCCTGTGCAGCCTGCTCTAGGTGAACCTATTTTAGCAGAGGGCTTGGGCTAGATGGCCTCCAGAGGTCCTTCCAACCTCGAACCATTTTGTGATTCTGTGACATTAGGAAGTTTCTTTACAGAGGGTGGTCAAACATTGGAACAGGCTTCCTAGAGAGGTGGTTGATACTTCATGCCTTCAGTGTTTAAGAGGCATTTGGACAGTGTCCTTAATAATATACTTTAACTTGGTCAGCCCTGAAGTGGTCAGAAAGTTGGACTAGATCAGGGGTCCTTAAACTACAGCCCGCGGGCTGGATACGGCCCCCCAGGGTCCTCAATCTGGCCCCCGGTATTTACAGACACCCCCCCGCCAGGGGTTGGGGGGGGAAACCAAGCAGCCGCAGATGGCTGCCTGCCACTGCATCCGCTTAGCGGCCCCCTGGTTAACCAGTTTGAGGACCCCTGGACTAGATGATAGCTGTAGGTCCCTTCCAACTGAACTATTATATTCTGTTTTAAGAAGGAAATCACTCTGAATTGTTCCTAACAGTGATCAGGAAAGTTAAGCAGTAGAGAATGGTGAAATTTTAGAAAAGGATTTGCATTCACAGAATGGTAAGGGAAAAAATAACACCCCAAAAAGTCATTCCAAAAAACTTACTTGGGAACTGCAACTGCAAGACCAAAAATATCCTATCCATGGTGAACTGCAATGGCAGCACAGACAGTAACAAGGGCATCTTTGGTATCTTTGCTTTTAAAAGCAGAGTATGTGCCAACAGCATAGAAGAATAGAAAAGTAACAGCTCAGTGTGCCCTGCTTTCCACACAGAGTGTTATGTTCTTATTTAGAACCTAACACACGGTCTGTTTATAACCTAAATGCATATGTAATACAAATTAAATCCTTTTGAAGAACTCCAAAAAACCTATAAAATGAGAATTTTGGAGAGCATCTTACCTTTGATCCAATAAGTGTGTACAGCCATTGGACGGTTTCATTATGATTTATTACTCCATTCATACCATCGACATACAGCATTATCTGGCCCAAAGCTATTGTAAAGAAAAGAGATAAAGTATAATCAGACATTGTGAATACTTTTTATAATCATAAGCACTGCTGGCAATTTTCTGTAAGCAGGGTTTTACAGAGACATGGAGAGCTGAACTAACAAAAGATACATTGGGCAAGATTGTGCTGGAAAAAGTCCTGAGCAACCGCAGTAACTTTACTGACTTCATCTGGATGGTATCGTTGTGAATTTAATACAGGGACAAGTACAGGCACTTGCTCCTTCCTAGAAGATGCCACGTTTTATTATCCCAAAATCTGCAAACAGTATTCTACACATTGCTTACTGTCACAATGGTTCCATATGATGCTTTACATCTTGTAAGCCAAACTATTAACATTTGTTTCAGCACCATATAATGTTTGGAATTAGTATATTTGGATTAAGTTGACAGTTTCAGTGAATTCCAATAATATGAAATTAAAGCAGGATAATTAACACCAATAAGGATAGCAAACATTCACCATTGCACAGTGCTGCATTGCAAATGAGTTTTGGATTTTATTGAGAAAATACAACCACCAAAGCATGGTTAAGAAAGAAGAATCTTTATTCATTTATTCTAAAGCATTTACAACAACATTCCAAAACATGCAGTGAAATATTTTGTAACAATAATTCCATAGTTTGCAATCCTGATAATATGAGACTTTCTAGAGACAGCAGCTATTAAATCTTTTCTGACTGATAAGGACAGACATTTTTTGTAAGGATTATGAGAAGTGGATTAGCAAAATTAATCTATCATCTTCAAAAGTTTCCACTGTCAGATCTTCTGCTTTATAGCAGGAGATCAAAGCACAGTGGGATGAAAAAGAAATCACTGATGTAACACCTTTCAGCACAGCCTGTTGGCATAACAACTCAATTATCTAATGCACAACCTGATGAGCCCCTAGTACACTGCTTGGGGGAGGGGGGAGGGGAGGAGAAGGGAAACCACAGGGTGAGGAACATTATGATGTTATTAATCTTCCAAAGTCATCCTGAATGTTTGCTAACTTTTGCACAGGTTGTGCACAGCGCAGCATTGTTTTCCTTGAGGGCAGATTTTCAGAGACACGAATGTTAGTCAAGCACTTCAGTACCCCTATAGCTAAGCAGCTAACTTTCACGTTTACATTCTTTCTTTTTTTTCTTTGCTCTAGTTGGTTGACTTACAGTTAAAAAAACCTGAGGTACTAATTTCAGGTACTTCTATTCCTTATCTGATCTGTAACACCAAGCTAGAAGCAAAGTCACTCTACACAGTCAATGAAGACGCAGAAACGGCGAGCCAGGGGGTTACGGCAAGGAGATAACTGGTGTCTCAGGCTGGCTGGGCTGCCGCCGGGGTATGCCCATCTCTCTCCACTCCTCCTCTCCAGGAAGCAATCATTCAGCACCCTCCAAAGACACGTGCCTTGGGTAAATGAAATCAGGTGGGAGGGATACAAGCCCAAGTGTTAAGGTAAAATAAAAGATGTAAGGCAGTCAGCAAAAAGAGATAATATTTACACTGCCTGAATAAATGGCTGCTTTGAAGCATTTCCTTGCAGGTAAAGGAAAGAGGAGAACACTGTTATCCCATCAGTGATCAGAGAAAGTTCTTAATTCTTGTTTTTACTTCCTTTCAGTGCTTAAAAGATTTGGCCCTTGATCTGAATGAGATCTAGTCATGGTAAGGTCACCAACTCCCCTTCACCCCTCCCCACCCCCCCCACCCCCCTTTTTTTTTTTTTTCCTTTCTTGCAAATTCTTAGATAGAGGGTGAAAAGATTTAATTTGAATTTGAAACAACTTTGAAGTCTGCTTTTAAAGGGAAAACATGCACACAATACAAAGTTATTCCACTGCTTATACTTAAGACTAGTTAGAGTGGATGTGTAAGTGAGATCTGGGATGCCTTAGTCTTCAGCGTTTTAGATATGACTCTTCATAACAGCAATAGGTTAAGGCAAATCAGCCAGCCTTAGAAAGAAGCCAAAAAAAGTTTTAGGGATTCCTAACAATTTTAATTTGCTACCACTAATCTTGCACTCTGAACCCCTCCCACCACCTCTTTTTTTTTTTTTTTTTTTTTTTTTTTATTATCAGTGGTACCTTAAGTATATGGCAGTGTCTATATCGTTCAGTGACAGAATGGGTCTTTTGGGTATAGGTGAAAAATTAGTAACATATGAAAAAAATCACTACTGCTGCCACTTGAATAAGTGGCCAATAAGTTTCACAGGACAAAGAGTTACAAAGGACACCACAAAATGATGATGACGAAGATAAGGCTTGCTATGGAGCCATGCTGTCCACATGCAAGTCATGAATCCAGTAATTATCTGCCACATATCAAGCTACCTGCTGCTGCCAGACCTTGGCATGGAGCTTGATATTGCTGTTTCCCGTCTTCAGGGGTCAGAAATATGAAAGCAAGACATTGCAGGCTGGGATGAGGAGAAATCAGCTTTCATTATGAGGAAGAGTAAGTTAGGAAGGATCTGTATGTACTTCACACAAAGCTGATGCCTTTTAAGTTCTTAGGAAAAGAAGTCCACAAGAAGAGCTGAAAGAGGGAGAACGCTAGTTTCATACCACGTCAAGTGTCTGTGCTAGGGAAGCAAAGGTAACACCTAGCAACCATACAACACAGTGGCAAAATGGAAGAGGCCACCAAAAACACTAGTGTACGAGCAGGCTGGTGGACTGGAGGTTCTTGAGCTCTCCCAGGCTCAGGTCTGGCTGAGTGGAGCAGACCAGTTTTGCACTGCATGGAGACAGACTGGCCACAGAGCACTCTGCACTGTTTCCTATTCTTTGCACCTTTTCTGCCCCGTGGACAGCCTGCCCCCTGGCCCACACTCTAAGTCTGCTGAAATGGCTGAATGCAGTGCAAACTCCACGTGCCACCCACCCCACGTGTGCGTGCCGGCATGCACACAGGCCCACCACCACCAACATGCAGTGCCCTGCCAAGAGCAAGCACACTAATTTGCAAAGCAACCTGTTCGGAAGGCTAATCTAGTCCAAA
Organism: Falco rusticolus; assembly: GCF_015220075.1. Taxonomy (NCBI): domain Eukaryota; kingdom Metazoa; phylum Chordata; class Aves; order Falconiformes; family Falconidae; genus Falco; species Falco rusticolus. The sequence goes on from NC_051189.1 coordinate 77,027,730, forward strand.
ATCATTTAAGTCCGCATTATACGTTTCTTCAACCGAACTCCTTTTTTTTTCACTGAAAAATGAGGAGGCTATTTAATCCATTTAATCCCATCTCTCAGCTATCCAGAGTTCTTTTTGGAAGTATATCAACAACCTACTTGCATTAGGAAAGCTTGCTATTGTGCAACAGGGGGCTAGGAAAGGGGGGTTTAAATATGGAGCACACAATTTGGAATTTCTTGGTTCTCACCACCCTTGTCAAACCCTTAATCTTATGTGAAAGTAGTGTGTGACTTTACCCATAGCTATTTTCAAGTGGAAAATTGCTGGATTTCTTAGGCAAGGCTTAGGTTAGAGAAGGACAGAGCAGCCAGAAACTTCATAGATTTCTGTAAAATAAGAGGTTTAAGAAAGCCTCTAAAAATGTGCCAGTATTGGCGCTGATACTCTTCTGGGATCTTTCCTGTAACTGGACCAAAGGGGAAAAACTGTAGCACAAAACATCATCACAGGAACATCACTTTAAGTAAAAGTCTGTTTTTCTCACCCGGAGTGTCAAAAGTTTCAAAGCTGTTTCTTGCCCACACACCTGCTCCTGCAATCTGCCCTATCCGCTTTGTATTTTACCACAAGACTACCTCAGAGAAAGCAACAGCACGGAATGAGCAGAAACACTATTGTCTTACCCTCTCCTACAAGTCAAAACCCCATTCATCACGCCAAGAATTACAGCAGGGATGGGCTTTGTGACTGCCTTTGTTTCCATCAGAATAAGCCCACATACAGGGTGAAGCCGGCCAAAGCCGGACACTGTCGCCACAGGTTTCAGCTCCTTGGAGAAGCTTCTGTCCCAGGTTCATCTAGCCCTTCATAACCAGCAGCCACAGTGCACGTGACACTGTATGCAACAACGGGTGAGCGTGAATGACAGGCAGAGCTGTGATGAAACTAACGGGGAGGAACCAGCTGCTGAAAGTCATCTTTCTCATTGCCAGTTGAAATCTTATCACCAATGAGAAATTAATGGTCTGTGTGATTCCATTTTAAAACAGATTACTAGCTTACATATGGTATCCTGGGCACTGAAAAGGCATACTCCATTAAAGTACGCATCCTGATCACGAACAAAATTTCAATACCTGTCTCATGAGGGATCCTAGGAGGGAGATAATACAGTTATCTAAGTATTCTGTTACTTCTGAAGGAAAAGAACCTACCTCAAACTTATTTCTCTGTGTTTGCTCTGAGAGGCAAGAACTCAGCTACCACTGGGACTGCCTTGAACACAAAATCTCCAGCTCAGCTCAGCCTGACACACTGGATGCCAGGAGCTTCTACTTTTGCTTATAGCACATTCCCACTGACAGTGCTTGCACATGCACCCTCACGGAAGAGCTTATTTTCTCTGTAATAGCCAAGGATACTGGATAGTTTTTTCCTGATGAGAAATCATTATTAAATACAACTTTTGTACCATCCAGCTACTTGAAAATGGCCAGAATTGCAGCAGAGTTCCTTGCTTCTAAGAGGTGACATCAGATAAAATAGATGACCTGGCCTCTCTACTGCTTCTGAAATGATCCTACAAAGCAGCACTGTGCCAAATCTTATGACTCACACTCATTCCACAGGACTAGAACCAGCTAAAATTTTTAGGTTTGAGGTTTTGTTTGTTTTGAGTTTTCCTCTCTTACTATTTGTACAGGTTGGTTTTAGCTTCAGTGCAAAATCTGCAGTTCATACACCTATTCCCATTTCTTTACTCCTGTTGAACGTATCTGTAATGTCATCTAGGATGGTGAAAACAATCTTATTCCTGGCCACAAATGCATGACTATTTTCTTTCTCATCCAAATGTCTTTAAATCCCAGCTCTTTACTTAATCTTGTCTTTTTACCCTCTGTTCATTTGTTCTTTCCCTTATCACACATGTCATGGTTGAAACACACTTAGAAATTAATTTTCAGAACTCCCATATTAACCATGTACTAAATTTGTATTAACTGTATTAACCAATAACGGACCGTTTTTTTCAAAAAAAACACATCACAGAACTGATGTCATAAACTAAAACTGCAAAGATAGTTCTGTACAGATTTACACTGCTAGTGTAAATCAGAAGTTCTTATGCTAGCTGACACAATTTAAAGTCTACCTTTTGGTCTTACACAGTACTTTAATAGCTCGTAAGTATTTGGAAACATCTGCATGCTAGCTTTAGACCAAGAGTTATTCAAAGTTCAGATCTTTTGCAGACACAACGGGTTTCTAGATGAAAATTTTTTTTTTTTCCATTTAATGGCAAAACAAATGAAGAAACAATAAAACTCATATGGGTTTTAATGCCAAAAATGTGTGACAAAAGTGACAAGCAGGATTTTCCCCTGGATTACAGGCTCAAGGGAAGCTGCTGTCCGGAGGCCATCCTTCGGCAAAGCCAAACCAACCAGGAAGGCTGGACACACCACTCTCCTGTGCAACACGGCTTCCTGCAGCACGCTCAAGCCCTGCAATGTACGTTGCTGGCTGTGATTATAACCAAGTGGGTACACAGGCAGCATGATGTAACTTGCCCTTAAAATCACATCTTGTTTAAAAATCAAGGTCAAGCTTAGCAAGAAACAAAAATCCTTCCTTTACTTGGCAGCTAAAAATGTGCCTTTGCCGTTATTTTAATTCTAAAGAGACAGCACATGTGTATGTTTAAACTCCATGCTTAACGCTGGGTTCTTAAATGGCACTGCCTAGCAATAGTTTCCACTATCCACAAAAGCCCGCAGGAAATACTGGAGGAGATTTTTAACTCTGACATTCGTGACACAATGGGGAGACCTTTAGATCTGTGTTATTATTATTATTACATTCTACCTAATGGTCCGTCTTTAACAATAACCTTAGTTTTGGTGAACCCCAGGGGCCACTAGCAAAGAAACCCTCTCTCAGTGCTGATTACTACGTGAAAACAAAGGGGAACAGGCTGCTAACTCTGGACTTGGAGCAGAGCTTCAGTCAACCCAGAGTCTTGAAAACATGTCCAAGTTTTGAAGCCTTGATGACATTTACAGTCATTCGTGCTGCAGGTACTCAGAAGTCATCTGCAAAGAACACAGACAAACAGTTTGGGTCCCCAAAAATGGATTGTTGATAACAACTCGACAATAAAGCAGGCGCAGGGATCACAGAGCACTTACAAGTCTAATTACTCACTTTGAAAGCAGGTAGTGACTGTGGTTGGAAGCAGGGGGGTAGTGAGTCCCCTCCCCTTCTCTTTGTCAGGGAGAGGTACCTGTGCCTCCACAACTCGCTGTTCTGAGGCTCCTAAACTAGAAGAGCTCTAGCTGTTATTTCAGCCTCACCACACCCGGCCTACTTCCCAGTGGTTCTCAGTTGTCCCCAGGGTTGAAGTGAAGAGCAATGCAGCCCTTTCCCAAGGGATGACCAACGCATGGCAAGTCCAGGACTGCAGAAACCTCTGACAGAGTTTTCTCCTCTTCATGTTTCCTCTGTCACCCTTTTCCTCTGGTGTTTCTCACTTTAAAAAACAGCGTGCAGCAAGGTCAAAGGGCATAAAGCAGCTTTAATCAGCTCAAGTGTTTAAGCCAAAGCTGGTCCTTTACATATACCACACAACACCTGCAGTGCCCAAGCTCCACCAAAGCCAAAGGAGCACCTCAGAATTGCTCCTCTTCCAATATTTCTTTTGTGATATTTCTTACAATTTACTTGAGTACAAAGGAAGAATAGACTAAGAGATTACCAGAGAGATCTTCTTGTGAGGTGAGGTATTTGCAAAAGCATCATGCCAGTGCAGGACACTAGCCATGGAAATACTGAAGAATTAACTCCAATGGGCTTACATGCAACTCCCAGCTATGACTTCTTGTACCAAGTACTGATGCTACAGCAAAAGAGAATTTGACTCAGCAGTTAAACTGCTGAATGCCTTTTTATATGAACTGAAATCTGGCTTACACATATGCTTTATAAAAGCTTTGCACGATTAGTCTTAATTGCTTTAAACATTATTTTATTTTGCAGCCCTGACATTTTAAATGCACTACATTCCAGCATGCTTTACAAGATTAATAACATCAGTGTACAATAAGTTAGGTAAAGTTTATATAGTAAAAGGTAAAAACATTTCCTTATTAAAAAGAAATAGATAATTAAAATACTTCATTAATAAACGAGCAAGTCTACTCTAGCATTAGACCTCTATTTTGCAAGCTGACTAAAAGCATGAAATAATAAAAGAAGGAAAGAAATTAAAAAAGGAAAGATATAATTAAAGGAAGAAAGGAAGACAGGAGATGGGAAAAAGACAAAAGAAAAATAAGAAAACAAAAGGTGAACTAGATGGCTTTAAAAGATCAATTCATCCTTTGTGCTTCATAAAGTAAAACTCCTGTAGAAAAAAAGAGTGTGTGGTAGCCCTGAATTAAGATGACATAACGTATGCATATACAGAGCTGAAATAAGGCAGTTGCTTCTTCACTGAATCAATATAGGCTGGAAAACTGAACAATGTTCTTCCAACATGTGTATGAAGTTACATATTTTTCTTAAGAATTTATATTTCTGGAGTTTTACAGGATTTTCAGAGGAGACTTCCACATTGGCCCACAGGACATCGCAGGATGCGATGGTGAGATTACCAGAGAGATTTTCTTGTGAGGTGAGGTATTTGCAAAAGCATCATGCCAGTGCAGGACACTACCCGTGGAAATACTGAAGAATTAACTCCAATGGGTTTACATGCAACTCCCAGCTATGACTTCTTGTACTAAGTACTGATGCTACAGCAAAAGAGAAGTGGTTTGGGTTTGGGGCAGAAATTAAGATCTGCTGTAAGGATGAGGTGTCTCTTCTCATCTCTCATAAAAGAGTTCACACATTGATTTCAGAGAAGACTCATCTTTAAATGTATTTTAAACTTTTTATAATGGGTTTACCATGCTTAGGCATCCAAGCACTTTACAACAGAAGTAAAACTGAATCAGAAGATCACAGGCTCAATGAGGTTAGATGGCACCTCTGAAGGCTGCCGAGTCCAACCCTCTGCTCAAACCAGGGAAATCCCGAGCAGGTTGTTTAGGACTCTGTCCAGTTGGGTGCTGAATATATCTCTTGGGTTGGAAACTGTACAACCTCTCTGAGCAACCTGTGCCAGTGCTTGGCACTCTCACAGTTGTGGTGGTTTTTTTGTGGTATTTTTTTGGTTGGTTGGTTTTTAAGCATAAATCAAACTTCCCATATTTCAGCCAGTGCCCATGTCTTGCCTCTTGTCCTTTCACTACGCACCACTGAAGTCTGTCTTCTTTACTCCATCCAATCATAGATTTAGTCCCTACCACAATATTTAAATTGAGTTCAACTGAATGTAAATTGAATTTTAACCCATAGTCAAGAAACAATAACTACACTGAGCTAGAGGCCACAAAAGAAAATTTACCTTAAATTTAGGATAAAACTAGGGAAAATTAGTGAGACTTCCAAGTGACACCTTAGCCCTTCTATTTGGGAGCCGGTTGAGTAATTTAGTCTGGCAATGTGCTAGATGTGATGCATTGCAAGGCCTTTCCCTCTCCATTAATCATGAACATAAGCCTTTTGTCTGTGTAAACAATACTAATCCTGACTTTGAAGGTACAAGGAGGGTAACACAAACCAACCTTTGCAGAATGGAAAAGATAATTTCTGCAGCTCCCTTTCTTGAACTCCTCAGACACCTATTTACCCTGTACAAAGAAAGGACCTGCAGGTGCTAGCTGTCTTTTATCAATCATTATCAATTACATACACCACATCAGTTTGGAATTCCAGCACCTCCTTTACATGCCAAAAAGCTAAGCCTTGAGAATGAACTCAGCATTCGGACTGGGGAACACTGCAATGTCACACATAAGTGCAGAAGAAAATGCAATTGAAATTCAGTCTTAGCAAAATCAAGCTGATTTTGATTGTCAGACTTAGTGCCTTTGCTCCTGGGGCAGAGAAAAATCTGAGGGAATACATGCTTTTAATTTTTTTTTCTTTTCTTTATTATATGCCAATAGGATCTTTGTTGACTACAGTTAGGCACTTTTGCAGTGATTATGAAAAAAAGCACGCTGTCATGGGGTTCCTGTCCTATCTGGAACATCAAGAGAATCAAGGGGTAACACAGCTGGGCTTTTATCAATGGACTAACACTAGAGAAGAAAAAGGACATACGGTACGGTAAAAGTGTTCACATACGGAGCATTTTTAGTCAGCAACAGTATTTCAACCTTCCAGGATGAAACCTGTCAGTTTTGAAGTGAACAAATGATAGATTCTCACCGCTTCCCCCACCACCCCATTTCTCTTGCAAAAAAAGTAACATTTCCTAATACTTACACTTTTCCTAAACAAAAAGGAAGATTCTCAGGAAGTAAAAAGAGGAAAACCAAGAATTCCTAGCATTATTGTACATTAAGAAGAATAAAAGAAAAAAAAAAAAAAAGATAAATTCCTGTGCCAGTTAAAACTACAGTTCTATCCCACAGACTTCAGCATAGTCTTTGCAAAGCACAAACATTGATCAATGTTCTTTTGTTGTCATGTAGTAACATGTTGTTGCTGCTGTGAGCAGTAATATTTACCAGGATTGCAGTTCCTTTTTTTTTAAGCTAAACTTCATTCTCCAAGGCACTATGCTGGGCATGTAAACAGGGGCTAAGTTTAGCATCCTGAAATAACAGCATTGCAATTGTTAAAATATCTAAATACACTTAAACTAGCCTTTGTCAGGGAGGCTTACAGAGAGTCAAGATTATTTCAGTGGGCACGTAAAGTTACTTTTGCTACTGAAAAGCTGAAAACCAGTCTCCAAAATTCATATATATGGCAGCACACGCTCAGTAAGCATGGACTTCTAAAAATGATACACACCATATTCCTGAAGAACAGAAAAACAACAAAAGAAAGAAGAATGACAGTCGCTGAGATCGGTAATCCTACCACTGGTGTTTCACATCAGTTCCCATGGGGGGTTCTGCAGGAAACAAAGCATGCTGCCAAAAGTGACACTTTGTTAGCCATCCAGTTTTTAGTAAAATTCAAACACTGTTTATTATAGCTGGTAGCATAAGGTGTACTTGGGGAACACCATGGGAGAGCTACACTGAGAACAAAAAATACAAGTAAATTTCTCCAGCTGTATTGTTTCTATATGTTTTTTAATTCTCACATAGCTTCTTTACTTAGCAATGTATTCCAAATGGTGTTCCCTATTCTTCCAAAATAAGGGACCACATGTGAAAATGTTTTGCAGTAGACGAAACATTAAGAAGCACTACAAAATGTTTCAAGTAGGTGTCACTTCTAACATTTCTCAATACTTATAGCTAAACTGACAACAGCTACAGGATTTTACACAGGTCCAAACGTTCCTACAAAGGAATGCATTGGCTTTCTTCATCTCAGACAGAAATGGAACAAGTGCACAGATAGCACAGAAGTATTAAGATCATTATGGGATACTTGAGTATGTTCAAAATATCAAAAAAAATTAAAAGCTTTGTTTACATAATTATGCTTTTTAATACAAATTTCAGATTTCTCCAATGCTTTTGTCATCTTGAAACCAACTGATTTAAAGGGCACTGTAGAGGAGCACAGAAAATCACATTTTTCCTAACTATATTCAAAGCCATTCAAAACTATTGATGAATAGTACATTAAAAGCTTCCTCCCCTGCTCAGGAAGGACTGATTCAAGAGCAGAAATCAGTAGGATAAATAAGAATTCACTATGCTTTAAGTTCAGCAACTAATCTAAAAGAGTTCTTAAGCAAAGTGGGAGAAGGAAGCGTGTCTATTTAAAGCAAAGCCAAGACTGGAAGTTAGGCTTTCTCACCATCTCAGCCTTCTCACCGTGGTGTGTTAGCTACAAAAGATTCAAACTGAACAGCCTGAAAATAAAAGCTGACTGAATCACGATCTTTGTGTCTTTGTCTATTGAGGAATGCATCCCAATATCAAATGTTTTTATATATAAAAAATGCATCTGTCACTTTTTATTCACCGAACCACCTTTAAAAAAACAATACTGAGTCTATCCTCCTAATTTCTTCATCGTAATTACATCATGACAGATGCCAAAACTGATTTCCTGATGAACTTTTCAGATATTTATTTCTTTTCAGCATGCTCAGCCTGTCTGTAACATTTTGGATAGACTTCACCCTGAAGTAACACGTGTGCCATCATAGAATTAACTTTCATCTCCTGAATTTATGCTTGTTAGGGCAAATGAATGAAAGACTGTACTCTAAGTACTGGATAAACAAAGCCAAAGTCAGCACTAGAAAGCAAACAGATACAACACTTTGTTAAATGTGCTTTTTCTTCTTTTTGTTTCAAGAATGTCTGCTGCTATGTGACATTTATGGTTATACAGTCTCCTTTCAAATCTCACGGTAAAGAATGTGCTTAAGAAACAAGTTCATATCTCCCATTTGAAGTAGACTTCCCACGAGAAAAAGGTGCAAGGAAGAGACATCATTACAAATCCCTTTAAGTACAGAGCTCACGCTCTTCCAAAATATTGACTGAAAATGCTGTTTTGTGTCTCTGCTCATTCATCTCAGATAATGAGCAAAGATTCCTTCCAAATTAAGAGTAATTCTCTTCTAATCCCTCTATTATTTTTTTTCCCCATCAGCATGGTGACAGTGAGAACTTGTTTGAATACTGAATCCCATCTTACTACAGCAATTCTTAAAGGAAAACATAGTGAAATCATCTTTATCAGTGTCATGCTCAGACATTTTCCCTCTCTGACTGAATTTAGATAGGTCAATAGCTAAGCAGAATGCACACCAATCCCATTTCCCCCCCTTCCCAAAACTCTCGGGCAAAACCACAAAAAATGTATTAAATCCTAATTTCTAATTGATAGAAAGACAATTACAGAATCTCTGCTTTTCAGTTCATTCCTTTACCATATAAAAAAGTGAATAAAATAGATTCAGAACAAAAGAAAATTATTTGCAGGTGAAAGCTTCATTTGACCTAAAAATGTAAGGTCTGTCATTGGTGACTAGTCACCTGTGTGGCAGCAGGGAGAGACAATCACCTGCTGGCTGAACATGAAGATGAAGGTGGTGGACTTGTTCAAGTGTAACAGTCTACATTTCTTATATACCAGTATCTATGTAAATGAGAAATGAAGCTGAACAATCACTTTTTATTTTCTAACCCATTGTTGGGTGATTTTATTCCCTTTTGTTGATGTTTTTACAATTCATTGACCACAGCATAATTGGTAACCCTCAGTACAAATGCAAGCGTGTTTCTATGACTGTATTACTGGTCAGCACCTCATTAGCAGGCCTGTGAGCCCAGGGTAATACTGACGCTGAAGAAGATGGTGCAGAGGCGATTTGGAGACAGGGAAGTTTAACAGTTCCTCATTTAGATAATTTGGAGCAAGGTTGCCGGTGTCTACTCTGTAAGCAATAACCTCGGGCTCTGCATGGAAGCAGCTAAATTACTCCCAGAGCCAAACCGGTCCTGTAAGTATCACAGACACTTCTGTGCAACACTCCTCCAGTAAGTGATGCAGGCTAAACCCAAACCACCACTGGCATAGAAGACTACATGCATCTATGGCATAGTTAGTTCACAACCAAGACAAGTCCACGATGGGTAATTAACAGTTTCTGGGTACTTAGAAGTTAAAGAATGTTAGGCACACAAAATTCAAGCACAAGACATTTAAGAAATTACAGAATTAAGAATCCTGCAGAAAACTTCTATCAGTCTACTCGCTGCACAAAATTAACCATGTCTAAATCAATTTAAAGAAAAATTATTTCTAAGCTTTGGAGTACAACCTCATTCAAAGCAAGTACTGGAAAATACTGTCTAAAAACCATTCTCTTGGTGTGTGGTCCTAGAAATGTTTTTGTGCAAACCTCCTGTGAAGACAGAATATTTAATTTCCTGCAGGGTTTTCTACAATGTTAATCAATATAGTGAGTGCTTCGCAGGCCTGAATACATTTTCTGCATAGCACACCAATGACATAAAGAAACAATTCTGTTCTGTTCTGCAGAGAAGTTGGAGCTTTCACTAACTATGGATGTCACATCTGAGACACTTGATAATCTGATTTTTGAGAATACCTTTTGATATAATAGCACTTCAAGTATCCATAGAAGACCTGCAACCAAGTTGAGGTTCAGCTAGCTCTGTGCAGTATGGTCTCAAATTAGTGTCTACAGAAAAAAACCAAACAAATATGAACAGGGAACATAATGATACTTTCTTACAAGCTGAACTGAAATTACTTGCCTCACAATTACATTGTATTATGGCAGAGGCTCAGTTAAAATCACTCCCCTTCCATGTCAGGAACCTTAAAATGAGTAACACCACCATCCTTTTTCCACCCGGAACTTTAGGGACTGGCAGCCTTATCTGCAGTGTCTGGAAAACCTGGGTTTACAAACATTACATTCATTTATCTTCTTTTTTGGTTGGTGGTTTTTTTTTGTGTGTGTGTGTTTGGTTTTTTTTGTTGTTGTTTTTTGAGGATTTTTTTTTGGGGGGGTAGTGGGGGTTGGTTTTAGCTGGTGTCTTTGTTTCATTTAAAAAAAAAAAAGTGGGTGGTGGTTTAAAAAGACATAAATATCTGACGTCATCCCCAAAATAAATATTTCTATTAACTGTTTACATACCCTAAAGCAAAACAACAAAGAAATCTACAAACCATCTCTGGTTTATAATAGATGTCACATCGTCAGAAATTGGTTCATCAGACATGATTTAAAAAGTTCAAGCCATGATTGCAACAACACTTGGAGTTTGAAGAAGCAAGAGTTATTTCAGATGAACAGTATTTCAGGTTGATACATCCAGAGGTACTTTGCAGATCAGAGTTTTGATATCCCTGAGCTACTTCCCATGTTCCACAAAACACCACCCGCCATCCATCATGAGCAGCTTGGCTATTCTCCAATCTATTCTCCATTTTTGGGACAACTCTTCTCTTTATCCCTGTTTCCTCAATAGCAGCACTGATAAAATGTCACCAAACTCTAATAAAACTTTTTCATCACCCTACCAAATTCTTAGAGAACGATGAGCATCCTGCTGCTCTTTACATTAAACTCTGGCAAGTGAAGATTATGAGATGGGGAGAGACAACAGACCTCTGATCTGCTTCAGGCCACTGCTCCTCCAGGCTGCTGCTCCTATTGCCTCCCACCTCTCCTGGAAGAGCATCTTTAGATCTGAGCATCTGTTCAACAAACATCTCGCCTTGTTTTGGGGCTGCTATCCTTACATCTGGGAGAACGCTGCAAAGAGCAAGTGCTAACACTTTGATAATTACTAGCATCCAGAACAACCTCTGCTTGTGAAACAGAAGGTTGTCAGACAAAATGGGGCAAATTATTTATTTGTGTCCACATAAAAATAAACTATGTCATGGGCGTATGCTGTCTTCAGCTGAAAGAGTTCTTGCTCTTTACAAAACGATCACTACTATCTCTAGGGCTGTTAAATTTGTTCCATAGTTCTAACTGGGAATTAGTTTTCACTAATCTCATCCCTTCTGATTGCTCAAGGCAGAAGGTAGTCTTTCACTTTTCATACACTACAAATAATGGAAAAGTTATCTGAGTTGCTTTATCGGTGAAGAGAATAAAGTGGAAGTAAAATATACTCATTTTGATTCACTGCTTGATCCAAAGAAATTTAAGTTAGCACAAAGTGCAAAAGCAACAGAAAATTCTGAAAGCCAGTAACTCATATTTTACAGTCAAATAGTGGAAAAAATAAATGTAAATAGTAGTTATCAGTTAAATAAGGAAAGCTGCTTGCTACTGTGTAAGAAAATCTCAAAGAGCTGCACAAAATCAACACTGTACTAATATAGCTGATTTAAACCTGTAAAAAACTTTCACAGCTATTGCATAATAAATGTTACTAAACTGTTTTACATCTTCCCAAGGAAGTGTTCACACACACACTGCTCTGTGTGAATACCTGAGATCTCTATTTTTGCATATCAACTTATGAGAGAGCTTCTAACTTGGTTACATAAAAAAGTTGCCTATAATGCATCGAATTCAAGTGAGCTTACAAAAAGAAGTGAAATACAAAGTGGTGAGAGAAAGAATCAACATTCTAGTACAAGTATTAAAAAAATAAAGTCTATTCTTTCCCACCTTCCTTAACCTCATATGAAGTTTAACATACAGTAAGGCTCAGAGCCAGAATGCTTATCCAAACTACATAAATCTCTAGACAAACTCTCCAGACTACATGGCCCTGTCCCCATAAAACCTTCCAATTCTTCCTAATGCTGCTTTTCAGCAGGAAAGGCTAGTAGAGAGCTCTCTTTCTGCACCAAATCTTCAATCAGTCTTTTCCCAAAGCATCTTTCCTTAGAAGAATGAATCTCCTTCCTTACATGTGTTTACTAAATGAAATGGGAATGGAAAACAGTCCCCAAACCCACAATAAACCCTACAGCAACAAGGCACCCTGCACCACTGCTGTGGCTGCCTCTGAGAAAGACTCAAGTAATTCCCTTATTCCCTTCCTGAATTCCTGAGTGGGGTCAAAGGGAGGGAACTCCATTTACCACCATGCAACCTATTTCAGGCAGCTGGTCCAGCTTATAATGTAAACACGGTAACACCTTGGGAAGGTTACTCAGTGGAATGGCACCATTAGCAAAGCAATTAATTCTGGGTTGACCACATGCGTACTGCCCTTTTGCTTTACTTTCCTCCCTTCCTTCCCTCACCTTGTAGAAGGAAACACAAGGAGGAGTTTTCACTTGTTCTCTAAACAGAAATTTTCAGAAGGCGAGAGATGGGATTTTCTTGAACATTGCGAATGACTTTTTTTTTTTTTTTTTGGATGATTTCCAGCAAGATATTTTATTTATCTGTTGCCAAAAGAAACACTTTATAGTTTTCTCATTAGTCAAAGGGCTTTAAGAACATGCTTGAAGGAAATGATCAAACTAACAAAACAAGCAAAACCTTTCCATGCACTTCACACGCTCCATGAAAAGTGGCCGCCACTTCACGGAAACAGCATCTGCAGAGCTAAGTGTTGAACCTGAGGTGTGTTTACCATCTCCTTAAAATTCCTTATTCATAAATGCACATGAAAAAGTTGTAGATCCTGCATGGCTTTTCATCTTCTGACCACAAAACAGTGAAATTCAAGGAAAAGAGGAAAAAATATTGACATGTTTAAGCTTCTGAGATTCAACAGTCACCTTTCACTGCATTGAAGGGTTTATTAATATGACATTTCATAAAGCTGGAGAGTAAAATGTAAAACAGAGACATAGTAAGGTACCAGAGTTCCAGTTGGTTTTCAAGGCTCACACTGACATCTGCCCTCAGAGCCTCAGCAACTATAAAGCTGAAATCAGATATTGCTGCATCTACCTCCTGTGTCTTCTCTCATCACTTTTTTTTTTTTTTAAATCTAGATGGCCAAATTTAAAAAGCCTTCTGTATACAGCATACACCATACACATTCCTGATCTAACTCACATGAAGAATATATTTTATAGCATGGGGAACTCAAAGGCTAGCTATACTTTATTCTCTGTGTGATGGACTGTCATGCTGCCTTTTCCTTGCACTTTTTCTTCTGCATGTTTCCTTGCACAACCAGTCACAAACACTCTGGACCTAGTAAGGCCAGTCAAGACCTATGCAAAGAATTGTGCCTTCAAAACAGGATATTATTTTCCCTTTAGTTTTCCAAATCCACCTACATTAGCACCTACAAGTATGATTAAACAAATACATTTCAGAGAGCTCGATGATTAGAAAATCTCCATATGCAGATAAAATGCATTATTGCAGTGCAAATTACTTCTTCCAGGTAATTTCTACAGTCCAGCAATGTGTGGGGGGTTTTTTTGTTTGTTTGTTTCTGCGTCTTGCAGTAACACATATTTGGTTTTGGCTATGTTTGTGCACATATTACTGCTTACAAATATACATCATGTATACAGATGTGTATCTGCATATATCTATGCATACCTAACTATATGTATCTGCATTTACACATCCCTCTCTTAAAATTCAAGTCTTGGCATACCATAAAAAAACCCAAACTACAGCTATGGTCACTTCATTATAAATGCTTTTATGTGTTTATAATTAGTTTAAAAAAAGGATTGCTGTTTATTTGTACAAGAACTCTCAAACGTTTTCAAAGCTCAGACCTTCACAGTGTATTCAGAATTCTATTTTTTAGACAAAATGCCTGCTACAAACAGATGCCATTGCCTTCTTTAGGGTCTAATATAGTGATATATGTGGAGAGAAAACTTGATGTTTCACACTACTTTCATCATTGACTCCTACTACAATATCATTTCAGTGGCTGTAGAGGGAAATCCCAGCCAGCTCAAAAAAAATTTGATTTCTAAACCTAGTTTCCCCACCAATCTAGAAATATTGTCAGGCTTTTTCTTTCTACTTCAATGAAGTTTATCAAAGGTAAATTTTAAATCACTGTTTATGACAACTTAATAGTATTTAGTGAAAGAACAATGGTTCTGCTGCTTTCATTTTCAGCGCTTCAATGCAAGGCATCTTTATAGCCTGAATTTTGAAAAGCAAAAAGTCAATCCAAAGACACAACTAATGTTGTCACTTAGAAAGTAAAGAGGAACTGTTGCAAGAAGTTTCTGAAGCCAAATGAAGGAATATGAAAACATATGATCAACGCCTGTGATTTCTCACTTTAAAGTGGCCTAAATGATGCATTTTCCCACACAACTCTTTCTGTAAACAGGAAGAACAACGTTTGCAATAATCTCATAAGAAACGGAAGGTATGATAGGCATAATTGAAGAGCAGGAAAACCGAAGATGAAAGAGATAAAATGGAAATCTGAGCATTTCCACTGGTAATAGGTACGTGCATACAGAGGAGAGACTATAGATTAAATCGGTTTAGAAGAATGTTCTATTGGCTAAAGTAAACATCTGATTAATGGACTAAATATTATGAAAATGACAGTAAGTAGAAAACTGAAGTAATGCACATTATCTCCCTGTTCCTGACTTTTTCTGAATGACTTACAGAATAGCAACAGAAAGCCATAAAGGCAATGTCAAAAATGTAAATAATATGACTCTACTGCTTCCTAATATGTTGAAGTACCTTCTCATTAAGCTGTATTTTCAGGAGAGAGAATTACAGTAAGCAGAGCTATATAGACAACTTAATTTACCTATGTGGCAGTCTACGTTAGTATAGCAGAAAACAGATTTCCTGGTGAAGAGGGACAGGCCTTTCCTTTGGACAAATTCCAGCAGTTATTAGCTTATGGACACTTTTGCCCTCCTGACATTCACACATGTCAAGGAAGCCAATTTCTTCCATTGAAAGTCACAGCCAGGGTCCTAAATTATCTTCTCCGTTCCATCAGACAGAAGCTTCATGGATTAAGGACACAAATTAAGCAGAACACCAGCAGAGGCAGTCATTACAGGACACCTCACCAATGTCCGTGCAAACAAATTTCACTGAGCACTGACAAAAAAGGGCACTGTCATACCTTCACAGGCCTGGTAAGAATATCCCAGTGTTTTGAGATGAAGACTATAATGAAAAATCCAAACCTACACTAATTTCAGAAAACAGCTTTGCGAAGATCAGCCCTCTACTTGTTGGTTTTACTAATGAAAGAGACAATCTAGTTAATTAAGACTGATTTTCACTTAAGTATTCCCAACGCCACTTTAATCTATTGTTAATCTTACAACATGAGATATCAAGCGATGGCTGCTTGTTGCAGTCTAGGTGACTTATTAGTGGTCAGTGCTGGAAGGCAGGATTTCATGTTACACGGCTGTTTTAATGGAAGTAGGAGGCCGGGCAGAATAGATAGTGCTGAATACAGCACTAATAAACACAATTTTCATTTCAAGATAATTTAGTCTGGGGCTTTTGTTTATAAGTGCAATACAAGAGAAAAGTCTGAGGTAGAGAGTCTGCTGCCATTTTTATGTCACCTTTTGCTTAAGGGAAAAAAAAGATTGCTAAAGTAGGAGCTTTATCTTGAGACCTAAAATACAGTATTTCTGACACAGAGAACCGCAATCATACACATAACCTGGGAGAAATATTCCACAACTCTCCAGCCAGTACAGTGCTAGCTGCACCATGCTCTGAAACAAAACCACACTGCAAAAAGGCAGGAACCCGATGGACCCTCCACTGTATTAGGAATTGCCACAAGACAAAACCCCATCTGTTTCTTAGCAGGCAAACTGAGCACAGGTGGAACCTGTCTGAAGGGACAGGACGGGTTAAGCATGGCAATCAGGATGGCAGGAAGGGAGTTTTGCCTTCTTCCCCAGCCAACATCTGTAATGCGTTAGAGAGCTTCACTCTCCTTGTATTTTGCATCTCAAACACCTGAGTAAAACTGAATTCAGAGAAAGTGTGTCAATTTTCCTTTATCTTCAGCAATGAGATTCCATTCAAATACCACTGCTCCTGAATAAATCACATAGTTAAATGGCAAGTTAAATGGAAACCCTCTGTGTCTCATAATGCACACCAATAACTTTTGGACTGTTACACTTTAGTCTGATACAGGCAATCAATCCTGTAACAACCTTAACCCTGCTTCATATATGACAGTACTTAGAGAAAGGTACATGAATTCCTGTGGATATCCACACCACACTCTCTCTGACACACTCTAATACAAATATGCCTATTATGCATTGTGCCATTACTTTGAAAGCGTTTACAGATTCTTTGGCATGCTTTAGAGGAATTCCACACTGTTCCCAGCACTTGTCTCTTTAGGTATCATCTCCCTTTAGGTATCTAAGCGATTATCTGCCCAGTCTCCTAAAGTAAATGAATAAAGAATGGGCTTTGCTCTGCAGAGCTCTCTTGAGAAATCTGCCTCCATCAATCACCCAGTGGCCCTCGGGAAAGTAGCTTCTTCATTTGGCCAAGTTAGGTGGTAATGTTGGATAGCATGAATACTTCTCTACTGTTATTTTTCAAAGGAGAGAAGAAAAACATTAACTTAGATATTCTCCTGTTTCCTTTCTCTACCCAGTCTCTAACAAAACCAGCAGCATCTTCTGAGAAATAGCTCCAGAAACATAGTGATAATGCACTACACCCAATAGTACAAGTCCTTTCCTAAGGCAGCAGACTAGTAGAGAAGCCAAACAGCCACGGCTTAATGCTTCTCTGTGGTAAAAAATCCGGGGTGGTTCAGACTGTTGCAATAAAATGAAGAGGCAAGGCTGAAAGGGTGGCAGTTATTACTGGAAATGTGTTCAAGCAGTTAGCAACCACCTGCTGCTCCCCTCCATCTCTTTTGGAGCAGCAGCAGCAAATAGAGTTCTCCTGGTCACTTCCCAGCTCTCTCCAACTCAGCCCTTCCCATTCAAGCCACTGCTGCCTCCTCCTCCTCCTGCAACAGAAAGGGCCCTGATGCCTCTGCCCTCAAGCAGCATAATCCAGTTCTGATCACAACGGGGAGAAGCCTGAAGTCTTCTTCATGCATGTCCAAGAAAACTGTGAATATATAATTTTGCCCACAAACTTAGGGAGAGGAAAAAAAAAAGTATTTAAAAACAGTTAATAGCACAAGATTTTACAGGTGGTCAAATTGAAACAGCTGGAATCAAAACTGCCTTGCTTAAGATCAACACACACACCAGTAACAGCAAGAGGAAAAAAAGTTTCAATCCAGACACTGGAGCAAGAACTTCACTTGCACTTTGAAAAAAACAATACCATCACTGGAAGATGATGGCCCTCTCCTGCTCAAGGGAGTTGCTTACCCTTGTGCTGCTGCATCTGTTTATACATGCCCATGAGTAACTGGTTCAAGAACTGAAAGAAGTCCAACTGACTCACCAAAACCAGCTAATCGGTGAATTTAACCCAGACCAGCTCCACATTCCAGACCAATGTAGTGGATGGTATGGGGTATGGGAATAAACACCAATAGAGCAGGAGGACAGGGAGGGACTGACATTTTATTCTGCTTCCAGCTACAGTAGAAGCAGCAAGAAGCTACCTTTTCACTGACAGACATACATAATGCCTACAGTATTGCAAAGGGATGCCAAAGGAAAGCTTAATGCCTGTTACAGTGGGAATATTGCTTTGTAAAAGCAAAGCTGTCTTTACAATTTTGATTTGCTGGATCTTATCTGCTGACAGTAATGGTGGTGTAAAAAAGATGTGAATTCTCAAGAAGATATTAAAAATGTAAATTGTCTTTTCTTTGACTGAAAGCTCTCTGAATTCCATTTGACTGGAAAAATAACAAAAAAAAAAAAAAAAAGAAAGAAATAATTTCCAAAAACGTAGCATGCAATGTTCTTCATTAGCAGCAAGAATAACATAGATTTAAAATTCTTTCACATTATTAAAGCATATAAAAAAAGTCCTCAAATGCAATGTGGCTCTTGTTGGGAACTCAACAGTTGGGGAAAGAGTGGAAGTGCCAAAAAGGATCCCTGTATTTACAGAAACCACAGTCCTATGTATTCTATATGAAGTATATAGTAAGATATCTACTGGCATTTCATGATGTACAGTAATGTGTTTGTGGTTCTTACTGGGTAATCCATCAATCAGATGTTTTCATCTTAATACTTTTTTTTTTTTTCTAACTTTGACATGAAACAACATTATTGAAAAAATGAGCTCTTTAACTAAAGCTGCACTGTATTACCCTGGTTATTTTTAATGACATTTTCCAAAGATTTCAGAGCATTTACATGAAAAAAAAAAAAAAAAAGCTCTTGTGATTGAAGGGAATTATCATGGTGCCTTTGAAATGAAAAATGGCCAGGAAGTGTCAATACAGCCATGTAGAAAAAATAAAGATTACTTTTTCAATATCAACATAATTTTCTGGATTTCTGTGTATTTGTTTGCTTGAACGTTACAAGTGACAGGGAATTAACTATGAAAGAGACTGCTAAGTTTTTAATTATTTAAGAGTTCCAGACCCAATTTGTGTGTTTCACACACACGTTAACTCCTATATCCTATTCAGATAAACAAAAGTGCAAACAAGCCCATCAGGTCTTAACCTAGTTTGAAATGAAATTTTGCAAATTCCTGCTGGTAAGCACCATCCTGGTTTACCACATTTAAAGACAGAACTGTGTCCGTTCGTCATGATGCACACACATCATGCCTGTATGTAGTAGCGGCAGTTTCAAGGGTAATTTGCATTCAGAAGGAACAGTATTTCTATCACCATCACCTGAAAAGAAGTTCCTGTAACTCCACAGCTATCTGTTATGTTTAACTACAACCTCAGGTCTTGAGTGATGTCATTAGCTGAGAATCTCCGCCAAGCTTCTTGGTCTTTTGGCAGCAGGGTAGAATTTAAAAATGTTAGACCTTTTATGTGCAAAAATCAGTCTGCAAATGCAAAGAATCCAGCATGTTTTATTTCCAATAACTCAATGTTATTTAAGCATGTCTTACAACTTCAGAGCATTGGTATTCGCTATGTTCTCCCTCAATTTTGCTGGCAAAAAGCTGCTGCTGAGAACACATGCTTAACCAATGTATTCCTGAACATCTGGGCAATGCATTGATATATAGATAAGAAAGTTAAAATATTAACTTTATCTATAGATTTCAAAGTGTAAATTGAATTATGCCGGTGATACAAGAGTGAAGGGAAAACTAGCAAACTAACTATAAATAAGTTTCCCAGGAACTTACTTCAACTCTAATCCATGCATATATTTAATACAAAGGCCAACATCATTATTGTCATGCCCCTCCACAGGCTTGGGGAGAAATAACATCTTCAGGTACCGTACCAGAGCTCGTACAGTGATTACAGTGCTGAAGATGTGCTCAAGTATGGATCATTCCCCCTGGGTCTGCTATGACCTGGTGCACAGCTCTTCCCTACACCATGCACAAAGGACAGAGCAGCCATAACATTCCTCTGATTCCCTGACAATTAGACATGCAGAATGGGGGAAGAACTCACAAATCAAGGACAGAACATGTGTTGCCTTACTCACACTGACCACATACCATAAAATTACAGATTCTTTACAGTAATCATTATCTCTTCAAGTACCTTTAGCATGGGTGGCGTTTTACATTTCAGCATCCTTATAGCACAACCGAAATAAGAAGCCTTAATCTCTCAACATTGTTTTCCTGACCCAAATATCTGATCTTTTTCTTTTCTTTGTACCTGGTCTTGTCTGAAGGAAGCAGGTGATGTCAACTGTCATTAGTGAAATATTTTAGACTAGGAAAAATAAAACAAACCAAAAAAACAACTCAAACCCCAAAAAATCCAACCTGGTTTTTTGCCACAACCTTTGCAAAGGCATGTTTAGAGAAAAAACCAACAAACTATCTATGGGTAACCTGCAAAGGCACGTTTAGAAAAAAAAACCCAAACTGTCTATGGGTAACCCACAGCCAAAAAACAGTCTGAATACTCTGGTTTTAACCAAGTAATATATTCTGGCACACATCTGAAAGAAGCATGTTAATGCTTCAGCTACAGGTTAGCTGACATGGAGTTCTAATACCACTTGGGGACAAGGCTGCTTAAGATCACAACATCACTGTGGTCAAACGAAGTATCATATAAAGAATGCAGGTCATGACTTCTCAAAATTCATTTGACACAAAAAGGCATTTGAAAGGGTTTTCTTGGCACAAAGAGGAAAACACTGAGAGAGGAGCCTGCACCTGCAGCGCTTTCAGGCAGGAGTAGTTTTCTTTATCTGTCAGACAGAATTTTAAGGGCCTTGGATAGCTCTGGACCTAACACAATTGCACAGGAGGACTGAAATTTGGAATGCCTGTGAGAAAAAGCTTAGAGGGTTTATCTAGTTCGCATGCAGTTGTTAATGACTGGTTTGGCAACAAGTTTGTGCAGACTCACCAGATCTTCTCCAACAATGCTGCTGGGCTCCAAGCTCTGTACAAGCGTAGTTGAGTTGCCCCTGTCCATGGTACTCGGCCAGCCACCTCGGGGCTGACACAGGCCACCACATGCAAGGACGGGCTTTAGGTGGCACATCCCACCACACAGCTCTTACAGGAGCTTTGGAAGCATGTGCACTATAGTTCTGTTGGCCAAAAGCTGGCTTTGCTGGTGTGGATTAATAAATATGATTCGGACTTTCTTTTCAGAAATACCTACTCAGGTTTTTGTTCAACCGAGGCAATGAGGCTAAAACCCTCTGAAATTATGATTCTGCCATCCGTGAATGCCAGTCATGGCAAGCAACTAAGTAGAGCCTTCAAAAATACAGGGCCCTTGCGTGTCATTCGGTTCCAGTGGAATCAAGTACAAAACATGAGTCTTTTTCTGACCGAGTCCTGTGGGGCAGGCAGACTCCTGTCCTGACCAGCCTGGCAGTCCCAAGCATGCCAGGACAGTTCTGTGTACTCATAGGAGATCCAGTCTCTGAGTCTACAAGTGATCCAAATGTCCTTTCTGTCTTGTTCTGTTAGAATCAGCATGGTCAAAAGGTATGTATTACACAGGGGTGGTTGTTTCTATAGTACATATCCAATGAGTATAAAACATTACAAAGCTGGTTCCTAATCTTATGTTCTTTTATGCATTCCATTTCCTACTTGTCTATAGAGATCTAGGGAAAGGTGACATGCACAGTACGTAACTTTGGACACCAAATACAGGAGCATACTCCTCCTGACATGCTCTTAAAATCAAAGGGAAAGCCCTCCTCTTCTACTAGATGATTCAGTGAAACATTATACCCACTAAACACATAATGGTGCTATGGCTTTTTATAGTAAGCATTGACTTTGCCTATAAACGACAGCAATAAGCATGTCACATCACCAGGATTCCCACAGCCTGAAAACGTGCTAGACATTTACGCTCTGCAACTCTTGAGTTCAGGAGTAGGTTGACAGAGGATTTTCTGTCTCCTTCCTCATCTCATCCCCCCTCCACACACACACACTAAATGTAATGAAAAGTTACTGAAGGATAAATGCTTTTCACAAAGCTAACTATAAACCAGCTTATTCAACCTCTTCAAAGACAGACTAGACTCATTGTTTGAGGGAAATGACCATGGACATTCAGACTGAGGCTCTATCACCAGTAACTTTCTTGTCAGAACTGGGAAAGCGTACAGGTCTGAAGTAGTTTCTGCTGAGTTCCCTCTACTGTTCTTGAGGAACTAGTTCGGATTAAAATGAAGTAAATTACTCAAGCCCCTCTTATGTTAAACTATAAGTGCACACACACACTTATGACCTCACATGAAAACAGAGGAAAAAAGACAACAGCAGACAGGAAGCAAACTGCTAATCAGGGAGCAAATCCACTTCAATCACACAGGCATGCTGTATTATCTTTTGCTCAAGGAGTTTAGCTAACTACCTGAGGCAAGGTAACTGGAATTAGGAGAGACAAATCCTGCCCGGTAATCCAGCCGAAAGATATTATTTTAAATGATACTTATTACATGTTTAACTATCCTTACATACTCCAGAGGACTGATATAAAGCCAAGATTCCAACAGACATTTCTGACGAACACTTCTCAGTCAGGTTCTGCTCTGCCAATTCACAATGATGACATTACACAAAAGCTCAACATTAGAACACCTCTTTAAATTCAAAAGATTCTTAGGTCTGTTCTTTGTATGTAAAAATCAAACAAGTATATTCTGAGTGTAACTGGTTTAGCAGGTCACCCTATCAAATCAAAGTACTACATCTAAAGACCAAAATAAAGCAACACAAGTCATTTCTCATAAAGCACTAATTTCCTGTGTATTTTCAGTATTTAAAGTGAGCCATCAGCCTCATGAAAATAAAATTGAAGGCTCATTACATATGAGACAGGTATTGTTGCTTGTTACTAAAATTGCCTGACACTTCCCATGGAAACATTTCTAAGTTTAGTTATCCATAATTTCCTCAAGTTTTGAGTTTGGACTGAAACTCTCTTTGTGGTGTTTGAAACAACACTTTATTTTTTCATGGAAAATTTCTAACACATTACTTTTGGGGTGGGTTTGTGGAAGGCAGGAGGAGGAAGGAGGGAAAGAAGATCTCACTGGAAATTAAAAATACTGTTGATAATATTTTTAGAAATTGTAAGATTTTTTGATTTTGAGGTCTTTGGAAAACTCAGGAAAATTATAATCTCATGTCAGTGAAAAAACTCATATAGACCTCCTTAAAATGCATCCAAACTTTGTGTACTTATAAGGTTTTGAAATAACCATTGACACTTACAACAGGCTCTGCTGAACATATGCGATCAGCTGAAACCCCTCAACACTCTGTCCTTGAAGCTCAAAAAATGCTCCCAGATGCTGCACACCAAGGAAGGACAGAGCACTCTAAGAGCAGGCAGCTTGTGAGGGTTCTTTGGTTTTGTTTTAAAGGAACTGTTTTGTTACCTAGAGGGTGGGGAGGTGAATCCTGATCTGAACACTCAAGAAAACAAAATTTAAACCAGAGAGGTTCAAAGAAATGAAAGAGTTAAAGGAGGCACAGTGACAAAAAGCCTGATGAGCATCTGAGAGTTATGAAAAGAGATGAAGTGACTGAGATAAATGAGGGAAATAATGGAAAAGACTAAATGCTATTTGGCTGGGGGGGACGTAGGGATTAGGACTGTTGTGAGCAATGTTGAAGAAAGCAACGGACAAGACATAGGAGACCAAATCTGTGACTACATACTTGATAGTGGCACTGCAATGCTCTCCCTTATTTCTTTGTCTCGGGTCAAACTCGGTTTTGCTGTTAGTGTCCCACCACTGAGAACCAGAGTGAGTAATTCAACAGTACTAAAAAAAGAAAATATCCAGAACATCAAAATATCCACCTTTTCATACCATTTTTTTAAGATGAACACACTCCTCTGTCAAGATCATTACATCATTACACAAACACAGCTGTGGTGCCAGAACCCAGGACAGACAGTTCAAAGGTGGGAAGAGGTGACGGGAACAAAAGGTGTTTAAGTCAGCTTAAACTGGTGAAGAAATTAATGTAAATTATTTTATGAAAATTGATGAATGGATCAATGATGTAAATGAACTGATAAAGTGATGTAGGTTAAAGGAAGTTGATGTGGGAAGGGGAAAATACATACAGATCAGAGAAAGAAAACTAGAACAGGCTGGGCAAGAGTCTAAACAGGAACAGAAGACCTAAGAGTAAAGATTAAAAAGGCATAAACAGAATGCACCATATAGAGTTAAGAGTAAAGATTAAAAAGGCATAAACAGAATGTACCATATAGAGTTTGAAAAATCAACCCAAGGACAAGCCCCAAACATAACATTTAGGCTTCCTGATCTTTCTGAATTCAGAACATGTCTGTTTTCAAGTGCCTCATTTCTTTATCTGCAACACAAAGATAATGCTGCCCTTTCAGCTCTTGGATAACATTTACTGGCAAACCACAGAAAATCCACGAGGAAAACAAATGTTTTATAATAGAACCTGCATAGCACAAAATAAATCCCAAAGCCTTGGGAAGCACTGATAAGGAGACGAGCTATTCAGAAGGTGTTTGTTAAGTGCACAGGTGCAATGCTGCCCACCAGGTGAAGCAGAGCAGCTGTAGGAAAAGCCACACCACTATGCGATCAAAGGCTGGATCAGCTTCCACACAAAGGGGGGATGCATCTCTGCAAAGTAAGGGCACACAGGTATTTCTTAATTTACAAGAGTTTTATTTACCAACCTTAACAGTATTCTTAGTGTGTTCATCGGTAATCATATTGTAGAATATCAGAAACCTTTCTCAAAAGCACATGTAAAAGAATATTCTTAGCAACCAATATATCTGGTTAATAAATACTACAACCAATGTTTCCATCACTGATACTAACCTGAATACTAAAAGCAATCATATGGTGACCCACTACTGATTTTTGGGAAGTTGGAAACCATGTCTCAGAGTTGCTGCTTTAAAAGCAGAACTGCTGCCCACCATAATGCCTGGGTAAGAAAACAGTGTCTGCTCCTTGAGACTGCTCCCTGCGCACAGGGGCCGGCTACCGAGATGTGGAGCACCCCGGGTGAAAGCCTGATAACAGTGACCCTTGTTACTCCACATACTCAAAGCTTGTCAGAAGTAAGGGCTGTGCAACCCCATTGTACCCAAAGCCAACTTGGGGCACAACTTTAAAAATAGCAGAGGTCTTTCTGAAGCAAATATTTGGAGTACAAAATTAGGAAGTCGGGGGTGAGGGTGGGGCGGAGGGCAGGGACAGAGACAGGAAAGACAGGGATGGAGGAAGCTGAGATCCTTGTCTGGGCACATGATAATGTATAGTAGGAGATAGGTTAAGTAGGAGGAAAGAGGATATTGCCCAGTATTGGCAGAAGTCTTTAAGATGCCACCTGTCATTTAAACAAACACACTTAAAACACACTATAGATATACTAAATCCTGAATAGCACTCCAGCGACTCCAGTGAACTCCAGCAGAGCCATCTGACGGCACTTCTCCCAGAAAACATCAGTATTTTTAAAGTTTCTCCATGTCAAGGAACTGCGAAATGTCAAAAGAAAAAGTAGTAAACTCCTAAAGAAAGTCTGTCCTCCTGCGCTTTTCATTAAAGGCAACCCTTAGGATCTGCCCTAAACCAGCAGTCTTTCCTGTGGGTTGCTAATGCTCCTTGGCTTCCCAGCAGCAGGGAGATCTTTCTTTATGGAGACCCTCTCAGTAGCTCACATACCACTTTTCTTCCCTTAATGTGTTCTTTCAGGCCTGATACAATGTCAAAAACTCAAGGTGCAAGCCTTAAACTTCTCCTTGCTACATTTTCTTTAATTCAGAGATTTTAAGATTACTGAGTTCAGCATCAATACACGACCTCACTCCTGTAACTTACTCATTACTCAACTGTTTCTGGGAACACCAGTCTGTGGGACTGAAACATTCCAGCCTTGGCCTTGAGTCCACGGCCCTGTGGTCCTCCCTGCTCCCACACACCCTGAATATCCCCTCCCTCTCTTCTGTGATCACTTCTGTCATCTCAGGGGGGTGGGGGGTCAGGGGTGGGGTGGGCACGAACCATAGTACTTGTAAAGTTGGAAGAGGGAAGATTATTTATTTACTTTCTTGCTGTCACCATATTACTAGAGGGAAAGAAAAAAAATACTTATTTTGCATGGCACCTACACATCAGTAAACTCTCTTAACTAAAAGCTCTGGGAAGAAACTTCAAAGAAAATGATAAATTATTGAAAAAACAATCCTATACAACAGAGGTACTGTTTTTAGCAGCTAGTGCAAGCTGGTGCTCCTGCATCATTAGTGAGCAGGGCGTGGGCACAGTCTCCTCTCCTGGCTTAACAGCACAGGCTTTAGTGTCAGAAACTTAAACAGAAAAAGCTGGAAATGTGTCACAGTGAAAACAGGAAAAATTCTTTCTTGCCTGGAAATACAGAGAAAGAAATTGTGTCACAATTAATAAATTCATAGTTTATGAATCCCCACTTTTTTAAAAACTTCAGAGGCACAGGACAGACCTGTGCTTCTCCCCCACTAGCAGGCAGGGACCTCCAACCAGAACTCTTCTCCCTCTGGCTTGCAGAGGAAAGACACAGTAACATGTCTACATTTCCACAGCACCTCAGCTTTGCTACCTTACCAGGTCTGCTCAGTCCCTGCCTGAGCATCCACTGACAACCTTCACATACACGTGAGGAGTGGGAGGATGCCAGCCCATGTTCTCTCTTCACTCCAATGCCAGCATCAGTAGCTCCAGTCATGGGTATGAGAGGTGGTGGAGGTGGGAGAGGAGGAGGGCAGTAAGTAGCACTGACAGATGGTAAGCTGGTCATTATACTTCATTACAAAGCAGCAAAAAGACTTTCCATCTTTCCACATTAAATTTACGTACCCACACAGCTATTAGCTACTTCCATCTTCCCAAGGGGCATGCGCTCCTCACGGCTGTGCAGAAGAACAAGTGAGCAGAACCCCTCCACAACAGCAGAGATGTTAATATTCCCATACGCTAAGATTATCCTTCACTGTTATCAGCCTATGAATATTGTACAGTTTTTCTTAGACACATATGTATAAACACAGCATTTATGATAGGTTAGAAATTAATACTGTGCTAATACATGCAAGTCCTGTGGTTTAGCTTTTAGATTCTTGAATTGTCTATGTTTTTTTTTAAATTTTGATGCAGTAGCAATCAGAGACTTAATGAAGGTCACTGTCTCATGGTAATGAAAATAAGTATTTTAAGAGTTTACAGTCCACTGCTCCAGTTTTCTGATTGCACCTATGAGATGCATATGCATGCCCATTTGCAAAAAATCCAGACAGACAGGTCTAAGATGTAAAAAAATAACTCAAATATATTTGGATATGGAAATTAACTCTGAAGACATTTGAAGAATCTCATTTTTGATGCATCCTTATGTCACACAATAATCACTTTCATGGAATAACAGTCAGCACTTTCTAATTATCCTACATATTTGACCCTCCCCTCCTTTAAAGCCCTTAATTTCCCCTGCTTCTGTATCAGGACAGAGCAGCACTCTGTGTGACACCCTGGCAATCACCACCACAGATAGCTGGGGAAGCATCTAATATTGAAATGGGAAAAATCAAACACTAATTACCAACCATATTTTACCATGTTTTATGTGCATATAGTTCAGTACAAGTAATTAATAGTGACATTTCCAGCAGCTGCATATTTTGTGCAAGCATTAATGTCTGTGCTGGATTATGAATGTTTTTATTTTATGTATATTTTCTCCTTCTCTAATGAATCAGTTTTTGGATACATTCAGGCTACAATATTACTACAAAAAGGCAAAAATACTTTGTAATATGCTTCTACCAGCTGGAATCGGTACATTGTTTTCAAAGCTTGCTCATGAAGTTTGAGTATTTAAATCATATAACGTCCACCATGCCTTTAAAGGCCCCTGGGACTACTTCCCAAGTACTTATTCTTTGCTTAGTACTTAAGGATGTGCATTTTTCATGGTTCAGTTCCTCATTTTACACAGGGTATGCATAGCCTGAGGTATCACATTTCATGGGAATTTCACAAAGCATTAAAAAAAATTACAAAAAAACTGAAGATTCATTTTCAGGGAGACAGAAAGCAACCCAAAGCCTCCCAGCTTCTGTC
The DNA here is from genome assembly GCF_015220075.1 of Falco rusticolus. Lineage (NCBI taxonomy): Eukaryota > Metazoa > Chordata > Aves > Falconiformes > Falconidae > Falco > Falco rusticolus. The sequence continues at coordinate 77,055,885 of NC_051189.1, forward strand.
AGCTTTAAAAACAAGGGAAATCCATAATTTTATGGTGGTGTTATTGCTGAATTCCATGTAGACCATGAGAACCCTATATCCTCCTCACAAGCAGTCCCAACGAGAAAGGTCATTCCATATAATGTACAGTGCAAGGAACAGCTCTGTTTATTTGTAGATGTGTAAATTACAAAAGGTTGGTTAAACTTTTGAACTCAAATTTGCTTCAGTGCCAATTCCCATCCCAGAACGGGAGAACTCGTACTGTATGCTGTGTGTGAGGACCATCTGGCTCTGCTTCCTGATGGATCATGGATCAGAATCACATTCAGGGAGAAGGTAGGGAAGGAGGAGGCGGAGAAAAGAGAGGGCAGTGCTCAGACTCAGGGATCGCTTACTGTTGTGTTTGGTAGGAAACTCAGGCAAATGCATGCACAGATCGAGTCTAGTAAATATCGTTCTAAAATAGGCAGATGAGAAATAGAGAAAGGAAACACTAAAAGCATAAAGAGGAAAGCAAAGATGATGTTTTCTCTCTTTTTAAACTGCATGGTTTCCAAGGAAGAGCTCTCCCAATTGCTCTTGTACAAGTAAACAAATGCATTTATTCTTAAAGAGATATTTGCAGAAGTGAAAGAGGATTTAGCTACTGAGCCAAGGAGGTTTAATGTTTATAATATTAATCATGGAGATAGTATAATGTGCTCTTTTTTCTGGTACAGTGCAGAGCACTGTAATCTCATTATTTCTAATCTAAAGAGTCCATAAATCACGATGCTAAATCCATTTGTATTTTTTCATTCCATGGCTTTTCAAGACACAAAAAAAGGCACGTCTTGAGCTTTCTGCATACATGTAGCAAGAAGAGGTTCTGAGCCATCAGGTACAGGTCTGATTTTTCTGTGACTGTTACTTTTCATATGAGCTACAACAAATGGCACCTGCAAAGCTCACTGATGGAAAGCTGCAGTGTAGCCCATTTCACAAAGGGAGATGGCATGGCTGCATCACAGCAATGCCATATCTAAGCTCAGCAGTGCTGCTCATTAACAAGTCTTATAAGCACAGGTACACTAGTTTGTTACTGATTTTCTAACATAGCTGTGGTTGGTTTGGTGCGTTTTGGTTTGGCTTTTTTTGGTAGTGGTGGGGGGAACCTATGCTCTATCTCCATGTGGAGCTGCCCCATACTATGTGGACATAACAGCTTCCAGGCAGAGATGTCATCTGTTGGTATGGTTTCATGGGACTGCGATATGATATCCAGCATAAAATAAAAGTTCAGATCCCCACAGGACAAGCATCCAACTCTGAAATGCTTTCTTAAGGACTCAGCAGAAAGATCAAAGAAATGAATTTACAGGGAGACTGAGCCAGGAAGACCCTTTCAGAAGCAACACTCCTAAGTAATGGTGCTTTAGACATTTGGTTTCTCTTTATAGCAGAGGCTGTTACTACGGCTACTTTGAGATCAGCTGAGAAGTTTACATAATTTAAAAGGACTGCACGTAAGAAGTCAACTTGAATATGGTGAGATGTGTGCAAGAACTTCACAGTCACATATGGATACCTGCACATTGAAGGTTAAGAGAAGAAAGTCAGGAAAGTTTTCATGATTCACTTCAGGAAAAGAAAGAAATGCAAATGTAAGCCTAATCATGTGCTGTCTGTTCCTATATACTTGGGGCTGGGATACTTTTCTACAGCTGGAAAACTTTAAACAGTTCTCCAGTTCACACTGAAATAGGAAGGGTATGCATGATACACAATATCAGCTCAATTTTCACAAACTAAACTTACATTACTGCCATCTGTTTTACTGCTGTGGTACATACCCAGAAAGACACATCTATTTAGGATAGACATAGACCTTATTTCTAGTCTTTTGATATTTACACAAACCTTGTTAATGATACAATGCTTCACGTGCATTTACTGCAGAAGAATGTGATTCCCCATGCTAAATGCTTTGTAATACCTAACCTTTAATGCAAAAGGACAAAGCCACATCATTATCAGGGTGAGGGAGGAAAATTCAAGAGCACTGGAAGCATCCATGCCCTTGTAACAATGAGGGGCCTTTGGATAAAAACAGCTTTCCAGTTCCTGGAAATGGATCATCCCCTCATTACAGAGCACACTTACAAACCCCAAGCATTCCTAGTAGCAGTTGGCTTGATGCAGAAATGCCACCGGCTCCCTGATAAATTCATGTCTGGCTTTCAGAATGAAAGGTTTATCAGTAGCAGCTTCTACCGCCTGCTTGCAAAACCTCATCCTCACCTTCAACTTCCTCTAGCTCCTTGAGATCTTCAGGCCCACAGTGGCCTGATGACAGACAATAACCAGATGGTCTTTTACCATCCAGCAGTGAGTCGTTTCAGGAATTTAATCTGATTTCCCAGAATACGCAGCACAGCTCTTCATTCTAAAGTTGGCATGCAGGTGGGATCGCATGCCTCTTTATAGCACGGGCTTTATAAATAGGCCTAACAGTTCGTGGCTTTGGTACACATCTGCAATTGAGCTGTTTGCCTGTTGCTGGAATCCCTGCCTGGGCATTCACTGGCGATTCTGACTCTGGTGGCTCCTATGCCTCTTTGACCACCCTGTCAAACTGGTCAGCATTTCCTAATTCCAACAGCAAAATCACTTTCTGCTTGGTACCCAGTAGCTCTTACAACAATTTCTTTGCACATTTTGTTGTCAGCTACACTATACTGATTAATTAAAAGCACATGTAAAACACAAATATAGAAATACCTTGCTGCAGTAGGAAGTAGAGGTTACTGAAAGGTTAACTACCCAGATATGACTACATCCTTTCCCTCCATCTACCCCTCTGCAAAGACTGCCTCTCATTTACTGACTAGAAAGGAGAGGAATCAAAAGGTTCCCCCATCCTCATGCCCCAGTGGGGGATTGGAAAGTTTCGGGGTCCTCAGTTCCCACTCCTGTGCTTTGGGAAGTCACTGCTCCCCTTGGGAAGTCCTCCATCACTTGCAGTTCACAACTGTGCAAATTGCAGATATCATGCTTGAAGGACATCATTTTAATAGAACCCTGCATAATTTAAACATGTTGCAAAGATCAGAATGTGCCTTGGAGTTACTTTTCACACATGATTTCAGCCTTTTTAAGATACTTAATTCTTTCTTATTTACATTTTAGGACTCACATAGGACTTTTCTGGTAAAAGCCCCCCATAAAATTACTTACAAGTCCTGAAAGGCCTTGCAAAAAGAGCAAAAAATAATAGTGCTTCTACTTATTCATTCTATCTGCACAAAGATAAAGGCATGTTTGTACAAATGCAATTCCAAAACAAACCAGCATTAATATTTATAAGGAAAAAAAAAATGCAGGGTGTAGTAATAAAGCTGCTGTTCTATTAGACTGAAGATGCTGATGCTGTGTATGAACCTTTAATCCTCTTAAAAGATATGTAATTATACCTCAAACTATGTCATATCCCTCACTCAGGACCATCTTCATCTGCTGTGCTTGCACCAGTATCTGTTGAGACCAACAAGAATTTATCACTTTATCAGAAGTGCAGTGAGCCTGTGATGGGAAAACCCACAACTGGTTCTACTGCAACCTAGTCTTCTGCCCAAATTATTGAATTAAGTATAGATTAATTAAGTTTTGGCTATACCACCGCTAGAGGTATTTAAAATATATGTAGACATGACACTCAGGGATGTGGTTTAGTGGTAGAATTGGCAGTCTTAGGTTAACAGTTGGATTCAATGATCTTAAGGGTCTTTCCCAAACTAAATGATTCTACGATTCTACGTATCTTTAATTTTAGAGCAATGATTTTGGGAGAAAGCAGTTAACTTGAAGCACAAATATTGCTTCATATTATAACTCTTAGACTCCTTTCAAGCACTTTTTTTCCTTCATTTCTTCTTTTTTTTAAAAAACAACCAAAATTAAAAATCCAAAATTGCCAAACAAAATTAAAACTACCTTTCATCCAGGCTTTAAATCCAAATTCTTACTCCCCATATAAGCACACAGCTCTCACTAAACCAGTGCTGCATCCAAAAGCTGAATTTGATTCAGATATTGTTTAGTATGAGCACAGTTTGACATCCTATTTTTTTCTTCAGCCTCAATTCTTTGAAATTTTGCACCATAGCAAAGTCAAGGCCTCTTCCTGCTTGGACTGGATGCTTGGCTTGTGCTTTCAGGCCACAAGAACAAACACCAGATATCCTCTAATTATGCACACCTCTAAGTATTAATTTGAATCCATAAGCAAGCAATTAGGAATCCAAGTACACAAATACACTCTGCAAAGAAGGTTGGATGACCTTTTGGCAATGTCCTCATTGGATGTGATGTACAGACAGGACAGGACCCCACCAGGCATAGCTTCCCACATCTTCGTGTCAACAGACTCATCCCTGAATCCTCCTATCTCACAAACTCCGTATATTTTTAAAACAGTTAAGCTTTGGTCTACACAATTTGGTTTTCTTTCCCAGCTTCCCAACAGCACTGGCTAAATTAACAGAAAACGTGAAAACTAACATAATTCTACCAATTATTTAATTAGTCTGCACTCAGCCATGGCATTGCATGTGTTGCTTTCTCATTCTGTGCAAGAACAGATGATCTCAAAAATATATCAAAAATATCTTCGAAATTGCGATAAGATTTATATTAATCCTCATCAGTTGTGGTCATTTTCATCTGTCTTTCACCCATTTCCATTTATTTCTGAATATTTAGGCAATGTCCAGTATCCTGCAATCTTGTGACCAGGAAAGAAACTTTTAACTTCATTGCTATGAGTGAAGTTCATCATCCTTATGGATCATTGTCACCAAAGGGAAAAAAAAGAAGGGGCAGGGGGCAGAGAAGGAAAGCAAGCCTGTTTCAGGGTGGGTATGGACGGGACCTCAAAACACAGTTCCTTTAGATTTCTAATAATTAAAAGGAATAGTGAAGAATAAATTTAGACTGAAGAAGTAATGAGGAAAAAAAGCTGCTTTCTGAACTAGGCTTTCGCAGAGTAACTCTCTAGAGAAGCCCTGCTGTCTGTTGCTTTAGAGCCTATAGGCTGTACACTGGGAAAAGGGAACACTTTGGGAAAGGTACTGTCAAACAACCCTAGTTCAGAGACCTCAGCAAAAATACACCGTCACTCCTCAGCACTCAAAAATAAACTCTCTCGATTTCTCAGTGTTGTACGGAAAAGCCACACTTAGCTTCCCTTCACTCTAGCCATTAAAGCAACTAAAATTTTCATGACTCATATGTAGTCATTTTTTTGGCAGCTCAGTCTGGCTTGAGCCAAGTTAAACCGCTAAACAGAAATTCATAACCAGAAAACAATGCAGACCTTTGGAAAAAGGAAAGCAATGTCCTCATGAAATAACTTGTACCTGGGAACTCATCGAACCACCTACAACTTTTACCTATACATATGTTTCCAAAATATTTTCCCTCCTAGGTCCAAAGCTATTTCTTGAAGAGTGCAGGCAAACAAATTCACAGGAAGCTGGGAAATCACACAGTCAAGATGACAGACAGCCTGGCATGGGCATGCCCTGGAGATGGAGGAGGCAATGCCATGTCTAAGGCTACCACTTAATGTCACAAGCCCTGCAGAGCGGGTTAGGATCACAAAAGGAAACAGTGAATTACACCAAACATGCTAGAGTAATGCAGCCAGAACATGAAACTGAGGAGAAATCCCATCCCTTTATGATTCATGGTACATGCAGCAAAAATAAGAAGGATATTATTATTTTGGGGTATTTGATATATAATAGGAAATATATTTTTCATATTTGCTATATATTTGATTTTTTTGAAAAAAAAGGATAAAAATAGGAAATATATATATATATATATTATTTGATATATAATAGGAAATTATATATAGGGATATATATAATATTTGATAATTCCCCGCCACCTTCCCCCCCCCAAAAAAAAAAAAAATCCCCTTCAAAAGGATCTGCAGAATAAGACACCACAGCAGTAAGGCACAAAAATTCTAGACAAAGATTACTTTTTTAAAAAAAAAAAAAAATCTTTGTCACTTAACACTGAGTTTAAAGCTTATGGGACCAACTCAGTGCTAAGTATGATGTATCTTCAGTAAAATTCATTAATTCATTCACCTATTCACCAGTACTCTGGGTTTAGTAAAATGCAGCACTGCAATAATACACATGACTGTCACAGAAGAATCCAGCCAGTTGCTATGGTCTTCCAAAAATAATATACCAGAAACACTCTTACATGACGTATTTAACGTTTCTTTTCAGCACACTCCTCAATGTATCTGGATAAGATTGTCTGGCTACACTGTACTACTTCCAAACCTGTATTTATCTCATTGCGCATGCAGACCTATTCAGAAAGTACATGCTGGCTCCTGGTACTGCACACCAGCTGACATAATCTTGGAGTTGTAACAAGCTTTGAACTTTGAAAGACAATCAAGACCGATTTAGTTTCAGAAATAAAACCCACATCACACAGAAAAATCGTATTATTCTAAGAGATGCTAGGATACACTACCCAGAGAGAAACTTCAGCTTCACACATCAGCAAAGCAGGGGAAAAAAAAGACCTGATTTCAGAAGGTACCAATCCCTAAAAGCATCTTCTTAAAGAAAGGTTTTTAGCTTTATGGCATACTTTATGCCATAAATAATGCATGGTTACTTTATGTTGGTTTTTTGTTTGTTTTTTATTTATTTTGAACAAGCTATGATCACTTATCCATAACGATGGAACAAGAAGAGCTTGCAGTTTCCTTAATATGACACCGTGGACATTGGCACTATGGCTCTGTTTAGCACTTATTGAATTCAGTGGAAAATATCTAACCAGACCATGGACACCAAGCTCTTGAAAGCTAGAGAAGCCACAGCAGCAAAGACACCACTGTGATCTCCCTGAATTCTGGATGCATTAGGGTACATCCTAGTAATACAGATAATATTTTATTCTTATTTTAAAAAAAAGAAAGGGAAAGAAAGAAAAGAAAAAAACAATCAATGTGGAAGGGAGTTTAATTCTTCCCAGTGCATATATAGATAATGTCAAAATGAGATCTCAGTAAGATGAAGGTACATGCAATACATGCTAAGATCACTCAAACGTGACTGATTTGTCTGGTATCAGCTGATCATTCTGTCACCTGTGAGGGTCAGTGCCCTGGACCTTATTTGACACTGGAGCAGAAGCGCTTCAGGGCTATCCAGTGTTTGGATTATGAGGCCATTTACGCTACACCGCTCAGGTAGGGTAAACACCTATCTGACCTCCTTGTTTTGATTGTTTAATATCTTGCTGCAAAAAGCTGAAGGACAAAGACATCATCCAGACACACTTACATCAATGCTGAGCTGAAAAAGGAATAAGTTCCTAGGCTACAGGCCAGACTGTCCTATACAGCATCTATATTTTGCTTCCAATCTGAATTTTCTGAGAGCATCTATGGCCAGTTTTCTCCAAAAAACTTCTTTTTCAGCTGTAAAGACAGTCTTTTCTCTTTCACATGTTTCTGCAGCTTGTCTAGTTTCATTGTGGTTAATAGTCTTTAACTTCTGAGTACATACAAGCTACTATTCAAGTACAATTATTTCACTGCACAACTACTGACGTAAAACTTAATTTCTGGTTTTGTTTCTTTTATACCCCCAAAAGCTGGTGTTTTTGCAGTCTGGTTTTCAAGTTCTTCGCATAAAGCCCACACTTACTATTTGCATTCTTGCTTTCTATAAGGTAGCATTTCTGGATCTTATAAAATCATTCTCCTTTTATATTTGTTTACTCCTCAATTTGCAGTTTCAGTTTTGGCAGCTAAGTACATCAAAGTGACATTTTTAAAGACAGCTATATATGTCAGTCTAAGAAAATTCAAATGAGCAATCCACCACAACTATGCACTCATTAGTGCTCTCTATTTCCTGTGAGATCATCCAGCAGCAAAGATCCCTTGGCATGACAGTTCTGCCCTCGTTCATAACCTCTTGAAATACTGAAGGTACTCTCTGAATTTGCAACCTTGTTTTTCAGGTTAGATGAAAAATCACAGGCGTTCATTTGGGCCACAATACAGTAAACCAGCTTTCTAATCCAGTTACACACCTTTTCCACATCGCTCTCCAAAACCTACCTTTGCAAGTTATCTTTTAAGTGCCAAGAACAGACTGCAAACCTCTGATTACCTGTACAAATCCAAAATATCAGATAGCTCAAAATTGTTTCCAGCCAACCGACCTTAAGATATGACCGTCTCACTGTTTATTCAATAGCTACTAATCACACTCCAAGAAGTTATTTTGCTCTGTGCCCTTTGACATTTAAAATTATACAGTGAAAGTTTTAGAATGCCTTTGCTTAGAATTATAGATTTTCAGTATAATCTACATGAAAAGCTGCACAATGGAAGGACTATCAATATTTACGTTTTACTATTCATCCTGCTCAGCAGTGAGCATTAACCCCCCTTTAATTTTCCTGCATAATGCAAGAATTGGTATCAAACTGAGAAATATGTTCTGAAACACTTAATATGACAAGTTGCAGCAGACATGTGAGAGCTTCAGAGCTATTAAAACAACTTTTTGATACATTTCCTTTACCTCTCAGGATGTAGTTCTGATAATTCTGGTCAGCCTCTGCTCCCACTTTGATTAAGCAAGTCAGACCTTCAGCAACAACAAACTCATGAACCAAGTCCTTGTCATCCTGCCACAGGAGAAAGCAAAAGCTGCGTTAGAATTTTGAATGACAAAGAAACAGGATATATCATAATGTAAAACTAAATGCATTCCTGCAACATTGACTTTATGTTTCAGATAATGTAAGCAAGTTGGTATGAAAGTTGTTTTGTAGAAGACCAAAAGAAGAAATCTGAATTTTAAAATCAGAATTAGACACATCAATGCAAAGCAAGAAAGAACAAGCTTTTACCTTTAAGTATGGAAGATTAAAATCAGTAAAAGGACTTTTGATTTTTTCATTAAAGGCTTGCAGGCATTCTCCCCAATACTATAGTCTCATCATATCACAAACAGACATCCTGAAAGCCTTGAAGTGTCAGGATCAACAGGAGAAGGCCATCTCTATGCCTTAGCGTAACTCCAGTTTAATTATTTTAAGTGCAAAACTTTAAAACTGGTGTTTCTTGCAACATAATATTATATTCGTTATCTTAATATCAATTCATTATATTTAGAGTGGGAAAGTGTAGTGTTGAATATAAGACCACTAGTAGATAATATTCCACATTGCGATGAAGAACAGGGCAAATAAGAGAAAACACTCTTTAGTATTTCATGGAGTTTATACTTCTTAATGAGGCTCACTTGTTTTCAGCCATCAGTCCTTTACACAGCAGAGTGCAGCAGAATGACCCCCCATCACAGCTACATGTGATAGCAGGGAAAGGAGGGCCTCGCTGAGCACTACGAGCATCATAACATTATATCAAGGGACTATAAACCACTGTTATCTAAAGCTTGCCTTCTCCTCTTATAGAAAGCTCATGTACACAAACAGGAGGCTGCTAAAAGCTTAATTAAAAACAGTTACTGAATTAGCCATACAAATTAGGCACAAAACCAACTTAAAATATTAATGGAAGATAATTTTTCCATGGACAATCAGAGTTGCCAAATCCTTCTTCTAAGTATTTTTAACATATGTTTTCATAGACAACAGTATTAGTTATAAATTTTCAGCTTTCCAATAACACAGCCCTGAGAAGCCAAGATCCAGGCAGCAGATAGTTTTGTCGAGACTGCTTTCTGAATTCACTGCAAGTACTTAGAAAACTGCCAATGGAAATAAAACAATCAAGCTCCTTTTAGTGTGACAATTCACTTACTGCAAATTTCTTTCAGCCTGACAGTTTACTACTTTTGAATTTCCTTCTTTCACCAGAGATAAGTTACATAAATCTTAAAGGCTTGACCAAACGTGATATTTAAAACTGTAAGGCGATTTAGCAATTCATGAGAAATGTAGAAATTATGAACAATAAAATCTGGTTAATGTCTTAGACGGTCAAATTTATGAAAATAATTTCAAGATGTATTATAGTCATGTATAGAGAAACTGAATTATCATGATAAGAGTTGATTTATCGCCAAAAAGTATATAAGGAGAAATTATACAAGCATTCCCCATATCTTTGCAAAAGTGTATTACAAACCCCAAAATATGAAAGATACAATCCACTGCTGTGCACACTTGAGCTAAAAATTTTATTTGTTTCTCAGTCTCAAGTCTCACTGTTCCATTTTTTGAGGGTGCTATTTTTTTCTGTTGATAGATAAACACCTTGATAACACTTTCTGAAGAGCTAGGAAGTTTACAAACTCCCATGTCAGACCAGGGCATTACAGACAGAAACACAGTTTTATGAAGACAACAAATTTCCTCTATCCATTTGCCATACTCAAAATATGGGGGATTACTAGTAGAGGAAGAGTACACTCACAATCCACCTGCTAATACACACAGTGCTAATTACATCCTGGTTTCCTCCGTTGTACGTAACTGTTTTAAAGGTGCATACACAGATCCCCCTCCACTGCAGCCCACCAGGGAATTCCCTTTGCCATTCCAGAAGAGAACTGAAGAATTAAGGTGGCTGTTCACACTGAGCAGCTAAAGGACATCTTTACAGCAGGGGACCTTTGGCTGGCACCGAGGCTGCTGTCTGTTTGGCCAAGCTGCCAACCTAAAGAGCACATCCCAATGCATGGGCCAGGAGCGTAGGAAAGGGCACAGTCAGCCAGGGTATGTGGATGTCTGCCTCTCCCATCCTCACCAGTGGCCTCCAACAAACCCCTTCCCAAATGCCACCAGTCAGAGGACTGAACTCTTAATTCTCAAACAATTTATCTAAAGTTAATTTGTGCAGCAATGCCAAAATTCACATGGTGAACTTCCAGGACAGTTGTTTTACAACAACTGGAGTCCTGGAAAGGTAAGAAAAGGACCCAAGACAAAATGCTTTTGGATGATCAAAGGCATCTCTCAGGCTCATTCCCCCTGAACTTGGTGCACTTGATTTAGAATCAAGCAACTGAAAATAAATACATAAACAAATACTCATGCATGCAATATACAGATCCAAATCACACCGGATAGCAAGCAAAATTCAAGATCATCTTGCATGATGGAGAGCCACCTCCAGCAGTGAAGGGGGGCAGAACCGCACCCAGGGACCACAGAGGAGTCTCCTCCCTGGCTGCCAAGCATCTGCTCCCTCCCATACATCCCTTTGTATATGGTGTTTTTAACTCAAAGAAATTCGATTAATCTCCTCTTCTTCAAGAATTTTGCATCTTGTTTCTCATAAAACTCAAAGAGAGAGGAACATATCCCTGGAATTTGTCAACTCAGCAGTATAGTCAGGGTTCAGGTAAACTAAAGCTACATGCCATGGTAATTCACAAGGACTTTGCATGCATAGAAAGTAAGTTACTCTGTATGACAAGGTCAATAGTTAAAAATTCCCTGCTACTAAAGAGAGAAGGTTGCCCTTTTCCCCTACCTAAAGTGTGCAGTGGTGGAAGCAAGGGCAAAGGGCAGAAAGGACAAGAGTACACAGAATTCAGAAAAAACTAAAATAAATTGGTAGCATAGTGCAGAAATGAGAAAGTTGTGGGGAAAACATCCTCCAAAATATTTTTTATACATATCTGATGACAAATAGATGCATCTTTTAATTGACAACACCATTGTTTAATTTAAGAGAAACAAGATACATAACAACATAAACTACTGAGTGAAATAATCAAAATTATTTTTTCAGATGGTAATGGCGTCCTAGCTCAGGATACACTCCCTTTTTCTTTAAATCCCTTTATTGACACTTTAGTAGACATTTTGATTTTGCATTAATTTTTTTTGCATCATCCTTGAGTTGAGGGGAAAAGGAAAAAATCTATTCTGTATTGAATCACAGTCAAATAACCCAAAGACTGGAGAAACAGGAAAAAAGGAGGAAAAACTGGTCTGTGGAATCTGATGTTTGTCACTAGACATAACACACTTGTTTTGGAAAAATAAAAAACATCCCATAATACCAAAAAAATTTGTCCCCATGCTAGAGAAGTTAACAGTAGTTCAGCTTCAAAGACCTTCAAGTTGAACACAAAAAGAAAACAAAAATTTTAACAGCACATAGCCATTAAGGGCTGTTGCCATTTAGTGAAAGACAAAACCTGAAATATCTATTATAACTTTAAGATGTTTCCCATAGTCTTAAATAGTGAATGCATATTAGAGTATCACCTAGGGAAAAATTAGCATTTAATTCTCAAAATACCCCATGCTAAAGATCTGTTTAATGTTAGTGATTTTTAAACAAACAAACAAACAAACAAAAAAAAAAACAAACAAAAAACAAAAAACAACCAAGGACTTTTCCAAAGCAAATTCTGAGATCTGCCTTCTGGAACTTTTTCAAAGGAGCCGAAGGAGTAAACCACTGCAGCACAGAGTCACCCTTGACTGAAAGGAGATATATTGCAGGGCAACAGCAGAGGAAATGAAGAGGATGAGGGAGTCTAACCAGACTGCTTTTGGAAAGCACTGAATATACAAATCAAACCTGAATTAAAAAAAAAGGCTTTTAAGGTACTTCTTTCCCAAATAAAAGGGAAAAAGAAGGTGTAATGAAGCAGAGTACAAACACATCATGTTCTAGACATAAATCTGAACTCGGTATGTTATCTATCCCATCATGTATACACGATGAGAGGAAAGAAGCAAACATCTGGAATGTGCAGAGAAAGATGAAAGGCATTCAAGCCCATACGTTCCACATTGAAAGGATAATGTTTACATCGATTTTGGTCTAGGATAATCTTTTCAGACCCATTAACTCACTGACTTGCCAAGTTAGATGACCTCAAGAGTAAAGGCTACTCTCTAGCAGTGGTAAGAGGTTCAGGTTTCCAGGAAGAGAGCATTCATTGTATAGAATATATGGTGTGTGTGTGACAATGATATGTACAAGTAGCTGCCGCATGTGTGTGATAACAGTTAAAAGGAGGCAGGGAAAGGTTGTCATTTGCTATGGAAATGGACTCCTCTGCTAATATCGCAAAGATTTATGACCCCTTAATCAGCAGGCATTAAGGCACTGATGAGAAAAGCAGGAAAACACAGGCAAAGCTCTCTAAGCTTCCTGCTAAGCTCCTGCAACCATAAAGATTGCGCTGTGACACAAAGGCTGGCTACTTAAAAGTCTTTCTGAAAAGATACTGTTAGCCTTGTCAGATAACTCTGTTTTACGTGTTCATTCACAGACTTGGTATAGATCATGTCTCTTCATTGCTTTAGGCATCTTAGAGGAATTAAAAACAAGATAATGTATGTTGCTTTCTAGTAGAGTTCTATTTTTGTCCAATGTATGATGAAAAAGACATTAATTATATTCAAGCTGGTGAGTTTAAAGCTTGCTTATGTGGTTGACAAAATGCATAAATCATACTTCCATCTCCATAACTCAGCCTAGCTATTAACAAGACCTCACAACCCTGTGATCAAGCAGTCTACACAGTACGCTCCTGTGCCATAGCAGAATAAGTGCAGGCAGGATTCCCTTCTCTCCTACCCACTCTCCTGTCTCTGTGCCACTTGATATATTCTCTAACACAGTTTTGTGGGGTCTTATCTGAAGGGAGAGACTGAGGACTTTTTTTCAAGAAATGGCACTTTGCAAGAATGCATCTTATCTGATGTGCAGCTTCCACGTGCAAAGATAAATTGTTTACATACTGTTAAAGATAAATCTTTCTGAAGCCTGTTATTTCTGCAGGCCATATGTTTGAGAACTTTTACACAAAGCATGATTATTCTTATGCCACAAAAAAAAAAAAAAAAAAAAAAAAAAGTTGCTTTGCTTCCTAATAAGAATCAAGGTTTTGGAACACAGTTTCTCAAAGGGAGATTTTTATGATATTTTTTTTTTAAGCTAACAAATACTGCTGAAAGCTCCTTTCCAAGTATTTGAGGAAACTGGATTAGTAACTGAATATTCACATTTGGATATGTGCATACATATTTCTCCCTTACGTGGCTAACAGCTGTGCAGAATACTGTCTTTCTGAGGAATCATAGCAAGATGCTTGTCTATGAGATTTCCACCAAAGAGAACCTCATTTTAATGTTTTTTTTAACTTTCCTTTCATAAGATATCCCATTGTTTCTGGTTGCTTGAGCATTCCCATATTTAATCCTGCACTGTACAACTCTCTCCTGTTTTTGTAACAAAGTTAAATCTTGCACACACTTTATAATGTTCATTTCCTTAAATAAAGAACCATGGGGTTCCCCAGCCTGTGCTCTCTACATGACGTGTTTCTGAGTGAGCCAGCAATCACATTCAGTACTGACCAAACTTTCCAAAATGTAAAAGTTGCTGCAATCCAGCCTAGAATTGAGAGCAGCACAGGCAGCTGGGGTACCAGCCATAGCCCTGAGAATCTTCTGGCTAAGTTTTGCCTATGGGCTTACAGGAGGGGACTGCATTCACGCTGAGCTCCAGTGGTTGATGCACCTCACCTTCTATCTGAGGAAGAGCTTCCCTCTCTGCTCTGTTACTCTACAACATTCCTATAAAGAGAGATTTAAGCTCTGATTCTCAGGCCAGCTCTGATTTTGTCTGTAGACCAAAAATGGTAACTTCGCAAAGATACACTGCATTCATATTTTAACATTGTGATAATTCACCTAGGCAAAAGACATGATTTACATTGCCAATTCACTGTGCAACGTAGCATAAAAGGAGAAATGCAAACTCTACCAGATTGAAAAAGAAGGAGCATCCTCCCCCGCTGCCTGAATTCTTGTGGGACAAGATGCTGGCAGCACACCAGTACAGAGTCCTATAGGCAGACAGAGCACAGCTCGTTCAGACACTGCCTGGCTCCTGAAGTAACAATCACTACTTTTATAAGAGGGGGAGCTATAGAAATTTTCACTCATTGCTATGCTTATCTACGAAATAGTATTGGGAAAATGTGCTGCCCCCACTCCACATTCATACATCACAGCAGGGTCTCCTTGGAAACTCCTCTTCCTCAGATTCCCTTGCCAAAAGTAGACGCTACACAGCAAGGAGGCAGAACTGAAACAGAAATCCCAGATGATTAAGCTCAATATGAAAAAAAAAATAAAACAAGGAAAAATACATCATCACCAAAATGCCAGTGCACTTGCAGAAAGTCCGCCCCCAAATATAAATGATGGTCATCCACTTTAGAAGTGACTTTTTTTTTTTTTTTCACCCTTTTCCTTTTAGTCAAGATAGGATCACAAAGTTCAGCTGGTTTTAGGAGGATTAAGCTTCATTCATTTGGGGATGTAAATTAGATGCGGAGGGACAGCAGCTGACTGCTGAGGAAAGGGAGGAAGGAGGAAGCAGGTCAAAGAGCAAACCATGTGTGACTGCAGGCTTTTGCTGGCATAAATCTCAGATGACAAGAAATCTGGCGCTCCACTACAAGACAGTAAAATGCAGGACTACTGCCCAATATACTTGAAAAATCTCCTCTATTACTAAGTGAATAAAGGCAGAATGATAAAATCCAGGTTTCTGTTAGCAACAGCATCAATGATGGGTAGGTGCTTGTCCCACCCTTCCTACTCCTAATAGTACACGGAGAATAGAATTCTACTGATCTTCTTTCCCAAGCATCCTCTGGTCTGGCTCTGGCAAACCCTCATGTATACAAAAAAATAACCAAAAAACCCAAAGAACCCCATAGCTTGGCTCCTAACCTGACTGCCCTGGGTAGCAGTAGCAATGTGGCAGTCCAGGTTTATGACCAGAATGCATTTTCATTACCTGACATCCTTCATGTCCACAGGTTCCCCGTATAATTTCAAATGCTTATATGATGCTTTGTCCCTGTGGCAACAGAAAACTAACAGCCAATTCCTCTCAGCCTTCCTTTCAGCTACCTAGGTCTGTGATCTGAGTCTACATTAGAAATACAATACAATAAAGTCTCCAGAAGAATATTTTTAACTATCGCTACCTGCCTTCAGTATGCATCACATCTGCTACGGTTACCAGCAAAATAATTACTCCCATTGACAAGACTACAATGATGTAGTAATAAAAGAGTTATGCCGTGGCTTTATTAGAAACAGAAATCCCAGATCGTTTCTGGAGCCCAGCTTTTTTACTGGCTTAAGCAACAGGTTGCATTTTATAGATCAAGATTGGCTTGCAATGTTTGCAGTTAGAAAAGCTCATTTTGGCTTGAAAACTGAGTAAACATAGTCAGGAAGTGATTGAAGGAGCATAGACTGCCAAGATATAATTTATAGTTACTTTCCCACACTTTAAACTATAGTTCTGTTCTATGGACTCCATAATTATTCATATAATTAAAATACTAGATTGCCAATCCAGAAGTGCCTGATACTATCTAATTCAATTGTCACTGTTTATTTCAGTCCATTTTAAAATCCAAGTCATCTATTGCAAGCAAATCTACAAAGAAATAATTCCAAAAACACACACATGCACATATACACACACACACACACAAACATACATAAACTTAAGCCCTATGAGTCCCTCAGGATAGTATTGCCGGTTCAACCTAAATTATTTAAGCAGCTACAACACAATTCTATGTATGGACCGGATGAGCCAGTGCTTAAGCAGGCAAATCTTGCATTAAGCCATGCAATCTCAGCTCGACTTTGAGCCAGGACACTACTTTTAGAAGATGAACCAAATACAGCTCTCTGGGGCAGCAGAAGAGAGTCTTCTGTGACAAAGAGTCCATCTCTTCAAACAAGTCTTTTCATTCCCTGACACTTGGCAACTCAGAAACTATCCCAAGATACGGGTGCTAGGCAAGTGCAGTTGCTGTTTTCCTTCCCCCAGGATCCCACCAGCACATCTAGAACATGGGTGCCCTGGACTGGGATGTTCATAAAACTGCAGTCAGCTGCTAGAGGTAACTGAGGCAGTGGCAGAAGCATTTTAGTGGTGACGGGTTTGACAGGGACCAAGCAGCCAGTTTGTCCTTCAATGGAACTTCCTTCCCCTTGCTATCTCTGTCAATTTCAAATAGACTTCAGTCGCTTTACGGCCCTCACCAGCTGTGCCACAGCTTCCGCTCCTCTGCCCTCCACGGTTTTCCCTGCACAACTTCGTGCTGACGCCACACTCCTTATTCGCTTCCCTCCCCCACCCTTTACACCTTCCCAACTCGTCACATGTACATCTGTGTAGAAGAGTGACCATAACATGATATAAAGACATCAGTATTTTTACATTGTTCTCTTTTTTCCTATTCTCCCATCTATTTACATGGAGCAACATTTTGCAACAATACATGGAAATGACCATCCCCCTTTTACTTTCAGTGAGGTAATATATTTAAGCAGCCTGCAATGCAAAGTTGGGCTTCAAGTGATGATTACAAAGACAATTCACCCTTAAGTATCAATTCTGTTGCACATCCTTGCCATGAGACAAGCTGCCTAAGCAGCAATCACCAAATGCCAGCAATTTTTTTGCCAGCCTTTTAAGCACATCGATGCCAGCTAACGATAACGCTACACAACTTAAGTATTAAAAAAATAATGTATTTTTTTTCTTTCCAAGTTGAAAACATTTCAAATACAGACCACACTTACTTATTATTGATTTCCACCTTGGTACCAATAAATAGATACAGAAATTCACCCCGAAGTGTTTGCTTTACAGTCATTAATTCCCTGTAGTCTCCCCTCTGAAATACCCTCAAGTCCAGGAAATAAATAAAAAAAATGCTGTTTCTCAAGAACACATTTTGTATTGTGCTAAAAATACCAGCAAAACAAATACAGTATTTGTCAGTGTTTCTTGTTAGCAAAACAGAAAAGCTGCAACAGTTATTATTTCACACCTCCTTCACATAGGGACACACTTTAAATTGCAAGCCTTTCTGCAGATTCTTTTGGATAGTTGAAAGAATACATGGGGGCAAAATAAATGTTTTAATAGTTAACATTACTTTGAAAATTAAAAAAAGTGAAAAATTAACCAGTATTTTATATCTTGATACACGTATGCAATTCTCTTACAGACAGGATTTCTTCAAGCTTGAGAATACTGGGAAGTACTCTAACCCATAAGACGTTAAAACATCTTTTTTTCAGCTATTCACATTTTTACAAATATATAAAACCTGAAACAAGACATTCATATAAATAACTTTTCAGTAATGCAAAGACTTCTCAAAGTCTTTCTCAAATTCCTCAAATGACAGGTGTGCAGATACCCAATCTACCCAGCATTAACCATGTAGGTATCCCAGTAGCTGTCCTGCAGCATATGAAAAAAAAATCTTGAGGAAATAAGTAGTAGACAAGTATCAAATCCTGCTTGATTAGATTTGTTGAGATTCCTCAGAGTCAAATCAGTGTTTATTAGACACAGTTAAGGTATGTTTATAGCATCAAGTTCCAGAAAAAAAACCAATAAAAACACCCAAAAAAACCCAGAAGAAAAACTGTGGTAGAAGATAGACAACAAATATTGCATGCATTTATAAAAGGATTTAAATGTTTAAACTTTCTTAGCAATCTCTTATGTTTTCCCTTTTTAAAAAACAAACAAACAAACTTGTCTAGTGAAATTAAAGTAACTTCTTTGAATAATTGCTCTTTCCTATTGAGCATCCATAAGAAAAGGATAAATTTAAACCCAAAAACTTTTAGCTCATAACTGTATTATTTTATCAAGGTCCAATACATCATTTATTACCACCCATTTCCCATTCATTTATTACTTTTTCTTCCTTAGTAGATGCAACTTATTTGTATATGAATGAAGAACTGCTCCTTTAAGATTTTGCATTTCCCTTCATAAAGAGTTTTCTTCCTTTTGGATATATACACCAAATTCTTAGAAGACCAAGGAGAAAAATCAGCCTACATGTCTATCATGTTTAAACTTTTCTGATAGATAATCATTCTGTAAAACACACGATTGATTGGCACATACATATAATGAAGGAAACAGAAGTCTGCACCTCTAAGATGAAAACAAAAGTATTTTCAGTGGATGTAACCAAGACCTCCAAAGAATCACTCGTAGCTTAAGTCGATTAAAGACAAAATTTAGAGAGGGAAGGGTTCTTAGCCTGCACAGCAAAGTTGCTCCCATGCTGCACTTCAGTTCTTATTTTAAGTCTGCTTGCTTCAGTTACCAAGGTCAAATCATTGTGATCCTGCCTGATATTCACCATCTTCTCCAAGAAAGCTCTGTTTCCTCTTTTCTCTGAACATGGTGTTTTGCTTCTTCAGTGACATTGGTCATTAACATCACCACTTTAACTAACCTTCCTGATTCCTATATCAGATGAGGGAGCTGCAGGTAGAAAGCCATCTCACTGTGACACTATAATGCTTGCTTCTACTGCTCTCACTGCACCTAACTTGCAGTTCCACGATGCCACGTTCACATAAGAAAGGTTCCAGAGTTACCATCAAGTTCTACCACTGACAATGGTGGGCTACCTCTTTGGGTTGTACAGAGCAATAAGCCGATGCATTCCGCCTTTCAGGTTGAAAGAAAGGACATGGAAAAGAAACTCTGCTACTATTTCAGCAAGTTGAACCATGTGGAAGTAACTTTCTGTTTCCAGTATTTTATTATTTCAGTTAATGAAGGCACAGATAATTACAGGATCTTTTCCCCCAGATAACTTTTTTCACCCGTAAGTGCAAGAAGCAAGCAAGCAAAAATAAGTCACACCTCAATATCAGATTAATCTATACAAATTATTAGCCAGAAAAGCTTTGGTTGCCTCCCCCTATGAAGACAAAACATTTAGCAGGAAACAAACATAAAAAGATTTGCTGTCGCTGCCTCTGCCTGTTTACCACAATACTTTTACCTGTATACACTCAACCACCAGGTAAAAATAACACTAAGACTAAAGATGTTTTATGCCATTGACTTGCTGGGACAGAATTTCATCCTTTGCACCTTCAGTAGACAGCAGGTGCATCAATACAATGGCTTTTCCTCTCAGTTAATAGAAGAATTAAAAATTACTAGAAAAGTTGCCTTGACCAGACCCTACCAGGAGCATTCTTCATGGCAGCTAAGCAACAGATCAAACATTTGCATTGTGTTACATACCTGAGGAAGCTAAAGCAGATAGGCTCCATACAAAAGAAGGTTTCCTGTTCCAGTTCCAAGATTCGTGCAGATTAGAGAAGGAATAATGGTGGCTTTCCAGGTTTTTAGGTTACCTTTGTGGCCGAAGTAGTTCACATTTTATCGTCACATTAAGAACTGTTTAGACCTCAACCCATAACATTGTCTAGACATGAATACGACAGCCTTTTTGCCACTGAAATTGAGAAACTGATTTTGACATTTAACATGTTATATGTATTTTATCTATAATCTCTAAACAGTAATGAGACATATCCTTTGTAAAATAGTGTTAAACAGATAACGTAAGCTGCTATGCAGAACTATGGTGAATTTGATTTTTGAAAGAAATTAAAGTTTCTCTTTTTCATGACTCAAGAACCCTTCCAAGAGGGCTTTTAAAGGGGAGAGGTGGCAGCCTGCCTCACAAGTGATGACAGCAGCCCCTAAATCAAGCGTCACATAGCTTCAAACCCTCAGGAGTCATCAGTCATGCTTGCAAGAGGGGAAGGAGCAGCCTCCTTCCTTGAGATCAATGAGGCAAACACAGAATACTCCTTCTGCTCTCCTAAGGATGATTGATGACTCCTTAGACACTGAAGTGTGTGACATTTGATTTCAGTCACTGATAAGGCTGTGTCTATCCAAACACCTTCTAGTTAATGTTTCCAGGGCCCCTACATAGCTGTTCTTTGTGATGTTTTACACAAAGCTCAATTGTTCAATGATTAATGAATTTCTTAACAATAGAAGAAAATTCTGTAAGAGAATTTTGTAACTGCATCCCTTGATATTCTGATCAGAACACAAAATAGGAATATAGGCTCCTCAGGAAAAATAATAGGAGATATCCTGCATTTGTTAAATAACAGTGGGGAAAACAGTCCTAAATGAAAACTGGCTTTTTTCCTCAACACTTTAAAATATATCCTTTAGGTCTGCTGTCTAGAAAACCTAATGCATTGATAGATTAAAAATATTTTCCAAAACTTTAAAAAACAGATTTACATATTATTATAGATTTCAACAGACTTGAAACATGCTTTATAGCTTCCTTATTTTTCTTACACCACCATATTCTTATCCAGTTGTTTCATATTTTGAAATGATGCAATCAGCACGATTTGAAACTATGGTTTGTAATGATTTGCAACTACAAGGCACAGTTTTGTTTATAGGTTCTAAAACATCTTTCGTTTATAGGTTCTAAAACATGCTTGCTTTATATTACATCTAGTTGTATCAGAGGTCTTGATAAATATTTTTTTTAATATCAAATAAATTGCACAGTACTATTTATATATATATTATAGTGCTTGTACCCAATTTTTCTGCTTTTTAAGATTGATACTGAATTAAATGGTTTAAGCAGCTGTATTTTTGTATCTCTTACGACATCACAATCAGGAAATGCAAGAATGTTTTTCAGCCCTGACTTTATAAGCGCCATGTTCAGCTGGATTCTGCCCTAGATGCCTTTGGGAGTTTTAGGACTCTGCACAAAATTCATGAATCTCTGATAAACGCAACAGCTAGGCAGCTCAGAAGTTTGTCAGAAAATACATTCAAAGGGAGCTAAACTGTACTCCAACAGGTTGTCAGTTATATCTGTGTATCTTTTTTCAGTACTTTTAAGGTCAAGTGCTTCATATACTTCTAGTCTGAACATTAGTCTCCTTACTCTGTAAATTTGTTCATCAAAAAGCATACTGGTAAATCAGAAGAATACTGCAGCACAGTCCAGCAAAAGATGATGAGTGTGGCTATCTTAACCCTTCAGAATGAATGACAGGAACAGAATAACGTTACCGTTAAAGAAAAATACTCCGCACAACCTTTATCATTTTGCCAAAAACAGCCCATCAGAAGAAACCAAAGAGAAATTCCAAGCTTGTACTTGTCAAATGAATCTTTCATTTAAAATCTGAAACAAAGGCATTGCTTTTGCCAAACACTGCTAAGCTTTGCTGAGGCCTCGCGTGAAAAACCAAGAGCTCTGACTATTTGGAATTTCTATTTGATGTAAAACTTGGGCCTGTTCCCACTTAATGCAAATAAAAGACTGCGCGTTACCTTGAAACTCCCTAAAATAAAAATGATAGGGACTCAGAATTGTGCCAAATTAACTCAGCTATGATGAAATGATTATAAAAACATGATGGTATGAACTGTCTTGGCACTTAAAGACATGATGAAGTCTCCATAACACTCTGAAAATTTGTTAGAATTAAAATAAAGACTGGTTTTGAACTCAACATTTTTCTTCCAAAATATTATACTCTTAAGGAATTTAAAATACTAAATATAATAAGATACAAAATCAAATGAGTATTTATGTTGAAAAATATATTTTAAAAAACTTACCTTTTAACATAATGATAGTTTTCTAATACTGACACACTTTAATGTCATCGACAAAAAAAAATAAACCAAGTATGACCTTTTGGGCAATACTGTTTGTTCTACAATATATCTTAACTTGTATTTTTCTTTACTAAAAAACTGAAACAGCTTTTCTTTCTAAAACAGATATAAAAATCATCTTACACTGACTCATGGTTCATTATGAGATAAACTAAAATGATATTCAAGAGTTGCCCTTAGCAATGACGGTAACTGTTGCCAATGACATCGAAGTTGAAAGGTGAACACAGATGCTTAAATCATACAGGGTCTCATTTTACAGTTTGAAGTGTACTGCTTCAAGTATTTAAGCATATGATATGAACACTCTCCAGCCTGAGGAAAATTTCTCTCAATTATCCACTAATGAAAACCTGTATTTTGAGAGTATAAGAAGATTTTCAGAAGGGTACATTTGTTTAACAAACATCCACCGTTCTACCAGAAGTAGCTACTTAAAGTGGTAATAGATAATTCCCAAAGTCCTTTCCGTACCATATATATTAGGAAGCAGGGAAGTTGAATTCTTCGAGGAAAATTATATTCTGAAACTGTCAGACAGGCTTCACTTAAAAACTAAATTCACACATTGATATGGGTTTGTGCGCATCGCTTTTCCCCTTTCTCTCATTCCTCTTCAACCTAGTCAACTCCAATTACATTTAATAGGATAAATATTTAAAACACATTTCTATGTAAATCAGCTGGAAGACAGATCTTACTGGTGTGTTCACGGAAAGCACAGAGCACTATGTGCTCAGAAACACCTACTAGACTTCAAATAAGATACATGGAGGAGAATATTTGTGAATACCCAAACTGGGAAAAGTCATCACGGAAGGAATGGGAGGTATGGCATGGGTGGGAAGAGAGACTTATTATTTATTGCTAAATATGCCCAAGTGCCCAGATTAACCTGTGGAATACATAAATTCAGAGAAATACAACTACTTCCCAGAAACAGTTGAGATGAACAAAAAGAGAAGAAACAAAGAAGGCTCTTGGAAACCTGCCTAATTTCCTCTGAGCGCACAGTCCATCTGCTTGACAAGCTCACAGGAAAACTCAGCTTCCATCATTCACTTGGTCTTTCCCTGGGAATGCCTTGAAGAGACAATGGCTCTCCCAATCTGTTGCCATGAGATGACCAGACTGTTTTGGAGCTGGAACTCTTTCATTGTCCAAAAGTTTCAAAATTCATGGTACTTTTTTTTTTGACCCAGAAGACACCTTCAATTACCAAAATTTTCCAATAAATGGTTCACCCTTCACAATCTACTTCTAGTCTTCAGAAATATCTTCATTCTGGCATTTTCTAAATTCTGAATGCTCAACTTTGAAATCTGCAAAAAGCATTATGTGTTTTGGAAATTTGCATAACTTTGTTATTCTTCCTAAAAATAAATGTCTGTTTAAAACAAAGCAAAAAATACTAAACTAACAGCGTGAAACACTTGCACCTACATGTTGTAGCTGTAAAACATAGGTTGTCATCCTCCATTTGGACCTGTTAGTAAAGTAAAAAGGTGCTTTTCTTATTAAGTTCACTTATATTTACTGATAGAAATGGAATGTGTCATCCTGTATTCCATTTTAGGATCACATTGGCAGTATGCTCTAGTTCACACGAACATTTTCTTTTCATTTTTCCTGACCTGTTCTCTGCAAGAAGTTTCCTTCCAGTCCTGCAACTTTCCAAAGTCCTTCTCCTTATCCAGTAAAACCAACCTAAAATCCATGCTTTTCTATTCAATTAACTTTTTTATCATCCACATCACTTGTCTATCGCATTGGCTATTTCCCCACAGAATCCTGTTGATTTCAGGCCTTTTCCATAATGAACACTCACATTCAAATCCATGCCTTTCCTTAAACTGAGCAGTCGCTACCATTACCTCCTCAGCTCTACAAAGCATCCTTTTGGCTAATCAGTAAATAATTTCCTCTAAACTCACTCTAAATTCTAACACCTTCAGAGGTCTCCTTCTACATCTTGGTTCCTCATCAGATCTGTCCCATGTCTCTCACATACTTTTCCAGTTTTTGATGTGGCTTAAGCATAGTTTACTTGTCAATTATTTGGCTAATGTTGGACCATCACTTCAACCCATGGTTTTCTATTTTCATACCTGCCTCCCAGTCTTCCCAATACAGAAGTATGCCACTGTCTAACAAGCAGCCTAAGTTTCCATCTAAAAGTCCCCATTTTCTAATTTTCTGGCAGGTTCCAACAACTAACTCTACCATTATTCCACATCTGGTCCTGCCTTCTGAAAGACTGAAGGAACAGGGGAAGGCTTGCAGACCATAAAGAGAAAAGACCTAAGAAGCAATTGGCTAATTGCACATTACAAATGAAGTCTTAAAATTCTCTTTTGCCAGAAACTGTAAGTTATTCCCTACATTAAAAAAAATTCATGTTAAAATCACAGAATGGGCAGCCATTATATGCTCACCTGAAATATTTGTTTCAAGGAGAAAAGTGCCCGTCTCAGCTCCCGTCCATTGGAATTGTAAAGTTTTTCTGGGGGGAAAAAAAAAAAAGACAACAGAAAAAAATTCAATATAAATAAAACTGAAAACATGGTAAAAATACAGTACTGATTTCAAAAGAGTTAGAGTGGAAATGTCATAATTCCTATTTCCAATTATGTAGACTGCTGTTAAATAAAGCTTTATTATTTTTATATATTTATTTATTTTTATATATATATATATATACTCGTTCATTTAAAAAGCGCAAGTAAATTCAGGGTTTAGTCATCCATAATTTTGGATGAGATCTCCCAGGTAAATTTACAATGCCTTTAACAAGATCAGTGAGAAACAATGCTCTGAGGAATTTTTGAGAATGGCTAGAAAAACTGCTCTTTCTGCATTAAGATAAATTTAAGGTTTACTGAAAGTACCAGATTAGTCTCAAAAGTCTCAACTAAGAGCACCCTTTGCTTTTGTTATCAAAGCTAGAGCCACTGAATCCCATCCTTGACTGCCTTCCCTCTAGACATTCTTTTCTCATGTTCTCATCTTTCTATTGTTAAATCCTTTCTGCAATGGCAATCAACGTTAATACCAGAAATAGTCGGACAGTCTGTTCTAAGCATAATTCAAAACAGTGTTTTATTCTCATGAAAACTGATCTTGATCTTTTTCTAAATGAAGCAGAAGCCTTCTTTTCATCATCCAATACTGAAACATATTACTTCATTTATTCCCCTACTAATACATACTCATAGAAATAATTTAAAGATGACAAAATAACTTTTCTATCTTTCTGAACCCTGCCACAACATTTGCTCCTTTGGAAGAAGTTTTGGACAGTACATTTTAAGTTTATTATTGTGTATTTGAAAGTGACTTGTGACTATGCATGGATGCAGCAGAGGGCATGCTCTTCCAGTCTTCCTGGTCTACTACATTTGGCGTACCTGACAGAGACGTTATGCAACATTTCTGCAGTCCTAAACTGAATTTTCTTACACTAATGCAATCTGAGGACAATTACAAAGGAAAATCAAATCTTCACAGTCAGCTCCCATGACGCACTTTGTGTCACCCACAGATCATCATGAAAGGACCTTCTCTGCAATGGACAGCAGCCAGCAGCTCATGAGATGAAATGCTCATGGAGACAGAGTATTCTTATGAGAGAATGAAATTTCAAACTCCAAATTTTTATTTCTTACTTCCTCTTGACTAGTTCTCTTTTAATTACTACTTTACACTACAAAATAAAATTAAATTTTATTTCCATCTCTCAGGAAGTTACAAAAAAGGGCCTAGCATTTGAAGCTTCAATGCATTTACAACCCAGTAATCATTTTTTACTTCAATCAAAGGCGGCAGGTTTTAATTTAAAAAAAAAACATTTCTTATTCCCAACAGTCATCTTCAACCAAAGGAAAAATGTGAAGTAAAACTTCAGCAAAAGTCACACTTTAAAAAAAAAAAAACAACTTTGAAAGTAGTTTTAGTCATCCCTAATTGCCTCTGATTTCAAAGGCAGAATGTGTAGATTTGGCAAAACTATTGTTGTTATAAGTTGTCTCCTTCCTTGCACTGTTTATAGATTCCTGACAAAACATTGGAGGAACAGATTTCACTTCAAGCCATAAACTTAGAGGCATACTTTAATTACTCTTGCTTAAAAACACACTGGCATGTGAAACTACATTTCTTGGCAGGATAGAGTAATTTTGTCAGGAAAGCTTAAAGAATAATAAAGGTCTTTTAAGACCCAGTCCGTCAACTTTACATGCCATATTACACAAAATACTCCTCTTTGAAAGATACCCTCATCTGGCACTTGTTATTACTAATTTCCCTCTATTCATAATTCACCAGCATCATTACAAGCAGAATGTCTCCAAACAAGGCAGTACATTATCATCTTAATCAAGAGAGGCACCATTTCTTAAAATGCTGGCAACTTTGTACATAAATATCAGCGTCCTAACAAATGCCATCTGTTGGTCTGGGTCTTAAATAGGAACAATCATCATCCCAGCCCATGGTAAAGTCCTAACGAACCACTGTTATGATACCGTAACACTGGTTGCTTTCATTGGTGCATGCAGATTTTTGGTACATCTCAGAGGAACAATGCTGAACATTTTTATTCTTGGTTGTGTCACAGAGTGTGACGGCATCCTTGGCAATCAGCACAAACAATGCTCTTCCTGCTGGCATGTAGCAGAGGACAGAAGTTATTAACTGCAGCTCAAAAAAGGGTCTATCATTAGAGCGGAAGAATCAACAACTACTGGAACCATCCAGTTTGGAAACAGCAGTGGCAGCAAGACAGCAGTGTGTATCACAAACGTTTCAGCTTGTCTGACACCCCTTTTGAGAAGCAACAGCCCAGGTAAATCATCTCATTTCTGACATCTCCTACCAGGGTGGAGCAAGCTCCACAGAGACAATGTACATTCGCAGATCCCTCCTCATGTGCAGCTGCTCTTGTTGAATCAGCTCAGAAATACAAGTTCCTAACCTCTTCACCTGATGCTCTTACACACGGCAATATACTGACCATCTATATAAGTCTTGGCACCCACTTCTTACAGTGCTGGTAGCCATCAGAAACATTCACGGAGCTTAACCCAAGGAGGAAAGTGAGATGGTCACTCCTTGGAGTCATGCCACATCAGAAAATGTTTTCATTTAGGAAACCATAGTCCAGGGTGAATCTCCCCCAGGGCACGAAAGCCTGCTTAAGCCAAGGTACTGCATTAGTATTTTTGTTGTGTTTCTGTGTGCTGTTTTTCAGAAAGTGATAAATGTATACAGCAGATTACATCTCAGGGACACTTGGCAAGATGCTCTCAAGGCCTTACACAATACCCGTTTGTCAACAGTAACTTTAATGGCACAGAGACCTTGGGGCTCATTCCTAAAAGCCCCAGACTGCAACCAAGGCTATGAAAATATATCAGCAGAAACTGAAAGACAATAGTCAGTCATAAGCTCTTTTTCTACAGTAGAAAATCAAATTAAAAAAACAGAGAGGGAAAGGCACATTTGCTTGCAATGTTTTCAGAGTGAAGACAACTCAGAAACAAGATAGCAAATGCTTTTCAATGCTTGCTGTTTTACATTAGCAACTTACAATGTTGCGCTCTTTTAAGCAGACTGAGAAATAGCCTTCCATGCTAAAGCAAACAGTTGACTGTAATTCCCATAGTGCATCCCTGGCGGAGTTGTCTTTAACCAAAACAAGTGATATCTACAACTTGGAGACAGGAGTCCAACCTGCTACTATCACCCGAATCAAAAACTTCTGAGGGGCTCCAAGGACAGCCCAAAGTTTTCAGCTTGTCCTACCTGCTCACTGTCTTGCTATAATGTGTTGTAGATGCGCTTGAATATGTACACCAGGATGGCTTTATGCCAGAAATTGAATCTCTGAACTTCAGGCAGGAACACTCGCTGCTCCACCCCTCCCTGAGACTTCGTGAGCCTCTGGCCCTTTGGTGAAACACACCTCCCATCCTTTCCCAGGTACAAGTTGGAGACCTACTACACTCATACCCTTCAAGATCAGAGAAGATGAAACAGGTCAGAGAGTTTGAGCTTTCTGACTGTATCTACCTATTAATGACTGCGTGTCTGACAGTTATGTCCTGATAAGCTATGGTATTGCAGTTCTTTTTTTACTACTTTTCTTCAAGAAATAAAGAGCTCCTTCTGCAGCTGTGAAACAGGTTTGATTGCAGGTACCTAGATGATATACAGTTCTCCTGGTGGTTCCCTCTGCTGTTAAGGAACACTAGAGGGCACTGCTTATTTCTTTATTTTATGAAAGAAAAGGCACTCTGTCCCTCCATGGGCTTCCCACCGATTAAGCAATACAGTTTGGGATGATAAATTGGTACTTCACTAACTTTGAAACCCTGATTTTTATCTGTAGGCTGTAGGTCACCCCGAGAAACTAAAAAGTATCAGCACTGCCCACCTCAAACATTCAGAATCAGAATCAACTATTTCGAAACTATCTGACAGAAAACCAGGTACTGGTACGGGCTTGAGTTTTATTTACCTTTCTGTTAAGAAGCAAGAGTAACATTTGTTCAAACACCCTTCACATCATAACAGGCAGGTATATATTCTTGAAAGGTGAAAAGATTCCCTTAGCTCACCACTTCTTTCTACAGGCAGAGCATCAAAGATAACCTGACTTGTGATACAAACAGACATGCATGAGAGATG
Organism: Falco rusticolus; assembly: GCF_015220075.1. Classification (NCBI taxonomy): domain Eukaryota; kingdom Metazoa; phylum Chordata; class Aves; order Falconiformes; family Falconidae; genus Falco; species Falco rusticolus. The sequence goes on from NC_051189.1 coordinate 77,085,151, forward strand.
GAGACTTACAAGTGGCCTACTTCCCTGCAACAGCAGCACTTGGATCAAGAGAAGGCTTCATGTTCTAAAATAAACCCATCATTTATTACTCTGGGGGTTTGTTTGCTTTTACTTTTGTAAAAATTACTTTTCTAGAAAGGAAAGGAAAACAATTCACTTTAGGTGAAAAGGGATTTCTCAAGGTGAATTTGGTACAAATACGGCAGTGGAAGGGAGACAGTTGGCCATCAGCATCTTTTCAGAAAGCAAGAGAAGCCTTTAAAGATCTTTACTATATCAGGCCACTGCACTGGTAGCTCTCAAGGGAGATTCTATATTTTCAAAGATGACCATCACAGACTTAAGTGTCATTGGGTATTAAACTCTTGAGTACACGGGAAAAGGAATGTTTTAAAGAAAATAATAATTGGTCTTTATATTATTAGTGAAGGTACTGACTTCTGCTCTCTAAGGGAAAATGAGTGTTTTCAATCCACAACAATAAAAGAAAACACAGAACTGGCTGAGTATTGCTTGGTTCAGTCCCATGTGTTACACCTGACCTCTGACCGACAGGGTACCATCATCCTCCCTTCCTCTTCCATCACACCCATTGAATTCGTCCCTGGGATATAGTAATTTATATAGCATCAGCCTTTTGAGCTGTTGGCAAAAGCTCATGAACATCTGGCTGAGCACAAATGGGAGTTGCTCTGCTTCAGTTGCTGCTGCCTGAATGACCTCCACATCTCCCATCCATGCCTCTTTTCTTTAAACTATAATTTAAAGATGAAGCTCCTTTCCTTACAAAAACATAAAAGGGAGATTAACTCCACATTTGATTACATTAGCAGGGTACCTGGTGCAGATCTAATTAAACAACATTTGAAACATTTCCTGCCATTCATTTCTAAAGTCCTTGCATGGGACAGAAGTAGCAATATTCTCTGGCTTCCAGTAGCCACTTGCAAACTGGCTAGTACTTAGAAACTAAAGATTTAATTCTTGCCCCTGCACCAATGAATAAAACATTATTTTAAGTGGTCATGAGGAAGAAATATTAGTCAGAGTTAACTGTAAAAGTCTTTCAGAATGTAAATGAACTGCCCAGGTTTCCACCAGTACTGACGGGGTGTGGGTGTGGGAGGGTGTGTGTGTGTTAAAGGAAAAATGTAACAATGAAAAAAACCTCTTTCTGCAAATACCAAGTACCATGCTTCCAAATCTATTACTAAAACATTTCAATCTTAAATGGGTGTTATTCTATCTGAATGAATTTACAGAATTATAAAACTAGTAAAAAAAAAAATATGAACAGCACAGCAAAAAGTCAGGCATATGGGTCCGGTCCTGCAAACAGGTTTCAGGAAGCAGCCTGGTAGACTTCACTGGGTTACTCGAGTGAGCCCATGGGTATATATAGTCCTGCAGATTTACAGAACAACTGTATATAAAACTAATTAGTGCAGTGTGCCAGTCTTTGACTGTATGTCAAACAAGTTAAAGCAGTCCTCTAAGAAAAGACCTGGTCCTATGCCAAGAATAGACTCTCCTTTTAGTTTTGCTTTTGTCCACCAAAGCTAGTCATAAATGCATAAGCCAGACAAGGCACTCTCTTTTTCCTCCTGGACCCCCTAAAAAATGTATGGAGAAAGGATTCATTCACAGACACACTGCCCACTGTTGCATTAACAAAACTGCTGCTTCTGCTGAGATTACACTGTTTTGCATACTACAAATCTTTGGTTTTTTCTCTGAATCTGATGATATTTTCTCTCTGTGAATTGTTATGCTTTGATTAGTGCAATACATCACAAGTGAACTCAAGGTATGTATTTTATTATCCCACTGATCCAGGGACAAACGATGAGTAACTTACTGAGGAAAAGGACTTTTCCCACATAAAGGACCCGAGGCCAAGCAACTGGCTGCCTACAAATTTCGGGAAGCCCGGTGGTGCCACGCCGAGCCCATGTCACCCTCGGCGCAGCCTGCTTTAAAGGAATGTGCAGGCTGCCTCTAAGGAATGCTGCCCCGGCTCCCCTTCTGAGCAAAACCTCCCTCCCCTCCTTTCCATTCAAACACACAGCAGCTGCTTAGCTAATTAACTGGGACAGTGGGTCCCCTCAGCGAGCAGGGTCCTTTGCCCCCGCTGGGAGAGGGAGATCCTTTGTGGGAAGAGGATCCTATTACGTCTGCATATGAGAAGAGCTCCCCTTCAAGCCTGCATCCTTATTCCCTTTCTCTGGAAAAGACCCGCAGGTGGGGAGTGGGAGGAGGGGAAGCCACAAATCAGCCTCGGACATCTTTCCCTACCCCATACCTAAAGCCACGCGGGCAGAGGCTTAAAGCAGAGGGTGCAAAGAGCCACTGCAAACTCCAGGGAGCCTGTGACTGCGGACAGGCAAGCAGGGAGAGCTCCAGCGCGGGATCTCCTCTGGGAATCAAAAACACTCGTTATGACCAGCACTTAATGCAAATATACACAATTGCTCTGAAGGACTTTTCTGCCTCTTTGAGAGCACAAGTCTGCTTTCCTGCCACCGCAAGAAGCAACCAGAAGAAATTCCCGTGGACTTCCACAGGGAGAGTACACAGGGCAGAAATCCTGCTTTGGGAAGAAGGTCTGGTGCTAAACTTTTTTGAACATCTTTCTGAAGCGCCAAATGTTGCAACTTCTGCCACGAGGGAATTAACATAAAACTGTCAGCACAAGAATGATTACACATTTAAATATACTGAGATACATATATCCATTCTTTCAGGTGCAAGTGTCCTCCCCTTGAAGTATGCCCCGATTCTTGCTCCTGTATTTCTAAGGCATGTGAAATGAGTTTCAATCATTTGCAGGAAAAGGAGTAACAAAAAGAAAACTCCACAGGACTGAGGAGAAAAAAAGATGACCCTGAGAATGAGGGATCAGAGACATGCATCAAGAGACACAATACAGAGAGAAGTACACAAGAGCAGAGGGGAGTCAGTAAGAAGGAGAACAAGACAGCATGGGAGGTGAAGGTCTGGAGTGCCACTAATATGAAAACAATAATGATTAAAGAAAGCAGTAATGCTTAAACGATCACCTACAAAAAACTAAAGAATTAGGAAGCAGGGAAAGACTGACTGAGAAACTGAATCATCTGTGTAAAAGAGACAGAAATCACCCTTTCAGGGTAGGTCTTTTCTCTCTGAACACATCGTTCCTCAGCATCCTGGACACTCCCACACCCTTGATTCCAGGTTTTAGTCAATGTTTGTGATTCATTACCAACACACATAAACTACAGTAACATCTAAGTAATTCAGTGAGATTTAAAAAGGATAGGTTTTTACACATACAGCTGGTAGAGGGGACTTTTCCAGTCTTGCCATACTCCACTCCGGGAGCCTAACAGGTCTATAGCGATCTCTCTTTTTGACTGTTTTTACCAAACTTCTGTTTATTTTGCTTGGCTTCAAGCAAACCATGAGTAATGAATAAACCATTAGCCAGAGTTTCCCCTTCATAAAGCTCTAAATTATTATCCCTTTGCTCCTGTAGACCCATATGCATACATGTGAAACTATGAATAACATTTGTCACACTATCTGTACACACTATAGCAAACAAATGGCAATGATTCATGCTAAAGGGAGATGCTAAAATGCAGCAAGTGTTTATATAGTTAAGTGCAAAAGGAAACCTTAGTTTTTATCTGCTGGATCCTGGGGGTTACAGCTGTGGAAGCTGGTACTTTATGTTGCACTGCATTATGCTAAGATCTTAAAAGCTGATGGTGTCAAAACTTCCTTTCACTCCTTGTGTTTCTGACTTAGTGTATTAAGGCCCCACTTACTAATAAGGAAGTGGAAGAACACGTAGGCTGATGGGAGCTGAGAGCAGAATAAGCTGGCTGACAGAAAGGGCTAGTACTTTTTTTTTATACCTCTGCTTGCTACTGTTTTTCCAGCTCTGTACTGCAGAAACCTCTCTCACTTACCTCCTACTGCTGCTGTGGAAAAAAAGGACATAAGCAATAAAAAAGCCCATCAGCAGGAGAGCACAACAGAGCATTTTGTTTAAATTGTGAAGTAAAATTTGGAATGGGACATTAAACCCCAGAATCAACAGCACAGAAAGCAGCAGCAACAACCCCAAGACACTTGAACAGCTCGAACATTTCAATGATTAAAAACCCCCCGGGCTTTATAAATTATTTGTCTCTGGAGAGATAATGAAAATGCAATGGGTGTTCATTGAAAAAAAACCCTTTTCTTAGAACGGGCTTTCGTGATCAGGCTGGAGCTGGAGCCAACGCCACAAAAAGCATTTGCTGCGCTCTATAAGGTGAAAGTTATGAACAAAGCAGAACAGCAAGGCATCTTTGAATCCACTTATCACTGGTATATCACTGCAGCTTTTCTTCCATTTCCAGATTACTTCTCTTATATGTATACTTTCTGATTTTGCAAGCTAGAATACAGAATTCCCCTTTACAGTTACATTTCCCATTTAGTGTGATTCCTACCGATAACTTCGGTCATATGAGGGAAGCCTGCTGTTGCAAACAACAGCAGTGAAGTGCAGATCTAGAATATATTGCTCATATATGCTCAGTCTTCCTTACTTCCATGTATTAAAAAGCAACATTAGAAAGGCATATTCGAAAGTTACAGTTTTGCCAACACAGTAACAAAATAAAGATCCTCTGCCTGTTCAGCTTATTTATTCCAGCCATGGAACAATATTCCAGCGTACTCCCCTGCAATGATTTATTTATACAGGTCTTCTCCACTTGAATGGAAAAGGCACTAATATGCTCTTTAGTTCTGAAGTGCAGGAAGCAGTACTTCGTGTTGATAACTTCAAAGGAGGGCACTTCTGCATGTCCAAAAAATGCTGTGACTGCTCTTCTGTAAAAGTCAAAGGGCTACAAAAGGGAAAAGGCTGTGTAACAAGGTCAAATATTACAGCACCATATTACAGCAAGTGGTGATGGAAAAGACTTAAGAGGTCATCTTGTTCATCCCCCTACAAATACAAAATTGTTCCCTAGAGAGTAATACAGTAGGAAAGTAGTTGTTACACTAAAATATAGGTTACATAATTCAAGAGAATGGGGCCAGGGAAAATTGCTAGAAAAGAAAATAATATAGAACAACTTACTGCTTTCTTTAGAGATTACTGTAACCAATCTGAAGCTAAAAAATAAACATTAAAAAATTCTACATTGAGGCCAATCTTTAACATTTGTTTTAGTTTACAGCTAGATCTTTGAATTGTTGACTTGTATGTTTGTGCCTGAACAAGCACATCAGTGCCTCTTGGATAACAAGTACTTAATAACCACATGCTCGTCATTATTTGAGTTTTCTGGTTTTATTCCATTTTAAACACAGTGCCAACATGCTGCCCTGAAATGTCAATCAATATTAGTAAACAAAGAGCAACTAGAAAATTATAGCAATCTATCACCAAAAAAAAAGACAAAAAAATTTAGGCACACACCTGCTATCCCTGGAATTATGGATGTCTTATCCATGCTGACAGCTTGGCAAGAGGCAAAACATCTGAGTGCAAACACATCACAAGTTTGTGCCAAGAACGTGAATGAGCTCCTGAGCTTCAAGTTCAGACCAAGTTTTACTGTTGTCTAAGACATGCCAAAATATGTCAGAGGCTATCTCCAAGATTAGGTTGTTCCAGTGATCCCATTCCATCCTTAGGAAGTGCAACAGGATTTAACCAGCCTCAGACCTCAGAGGATGCAGCCTTCAAATTAACTGCATGAGTTTGACTTCATCAGAGGTTGTTCAAAAATGTAGACAGCAAGTGTGGAGCACTCATCTGATAGCAAGGCAACAGGCAAAAGAGCATCATCATCAGTTGATGGTTAAAATCTGATAAAGCTACTTTTCCTTCAGACCGCTGCTAGTGATTGCAATGGTGTGTGCAGCTTCAAATACCTGAGCTCTCATTCAAATACCTGAAGCGTCTCACAGTCACGCTGCTGGGGGCAACAGGTTCCAAATCAATGTTGGGGTTGTTTTTACCATTTGGTAACAAAAAGTAGCCCGGACCAAGCATCCACCACAAAATCCTCACATACCAGAACCAGTAGATGCACTTGTGACTGAGACACACAATATATATATTAAGGGTTAATATTTATTTGTACTTCAGCATCATGCAGAAGCATCAGCCACACAGTCCTTTAAGATCCCTCCTTGAAAGCTTATAGAGGGGGCACCCAAATGCAGTGGAGCTTCACCTATAGGATTTTTTCCCCAAAATTATTTAAAAAAAAACAGAATAAGCAAAGAATTCCAATGGAAGTGCCACAGCATCTCCAGGACATTTATTTCATTATTTCACTACATTTACTGATGACAATAGTGATTTCTAAAACATTTTTTTAAATTTAATTTTCAGACCTTTCCAGTCTGAAAACTCTTGTAATGCCTCCATATAACAGCCTCTTCCTCACATTAAACAACTTAACTTGTAGCTCATCTTTCCTAAATCTCTGACAGTCCTTCTTGTTCTTGTATTCTCTACTGTGGCCAGTAACCTGGGGAGGTTCGGACATCCCCACTACCTGCTGCACAACTTACCTCCCAGCATTTCTACCTCTGCTGCACCAGGTGCCTCGCCACCTCCTGGGTCACACTGGCATGTGTTGGGTGCAGGTGGCTGGCACATCCGTGCTACATCTGCCATACTGTGCATTACAGCAAGAGGGACATAAACAGGCATACCAAGAACTTGGCACAGGCACCATGATGAGCTTAACACACGGAAAAGAGGTAACACCATGGGGGAGCCAACAGTCTCAAATTTCACATGGAACACCGAAGAGACCTGCAAGAGAGTGCTGAAGTTGCTATCCTTTACTCCTGTGCAATTTATTTTTCATTCAATTGCTGTTTTTTATTACTGCCCATATAGTTGTGAATATGAAGGGTTTGCAGCAGAGGGGACACAGACTTATTCTCTCAAGGACCTGTACATTAGAACGCAAAGATTTAGCAGTGAAAGTGCCTAAATACTCACATCCTTATAAAAATCAGGTAAAATCAGGGTACTGCTCCACTTTCCAAGTACCACAGTTAGGACAAAGGGAGGTACCCAAAGCCACACATACGAAAATCAGGAAATTACTGATAAAAGACCATGGTCATCACTTATGGAAATACTAACCGATCTTCACAGGTGAGAAATATCCAGGATTTGCCAGGAACAAGATGCGTGATGCTGGTAGGCTCCACAACAGTATGGTTGGATGTGAGAGTGACAGAAAATACAAAGCCAATATCTAAGCAATCATTTCACCCCCATTAACAAATACAGCAAACAAAACCCGCTGTGTTAAATGCTTCTCCCAGTTGCATTTGGAAATCAATGAGTTTGTTTAAGTGCATTAGCCACACAGGCCCTACATTAGCAGCATGACAGAAACTTATACACAAAACCATCCACTGCTCTGGCAACAGATTTTCCCTTCTGAAACAAAAGCTGGCCAATGCCTCCTCAAGCAACAGAGCACTGCCGGTTGGAGCACCAGCTTTTCACCTCTCTCGCTGTGTGCAGAGATGAAGGCGAGACAGACCTTGGAGCACATCTAGTCTCACTTAGACTGATTTCCCACTTATGTTTTCCCTCTCAACCCCTGCATATCAACAGGGTTTTTTTTTAACAAATAATTTAAATGAAAAGTCACTCAAGCTATTGGGTTCCTTTCTATATGGCTCAGTCCTGCACTGGCTTAGGGCAGTTTCGAGGCAAGTTTGCAATGGGGACAAAATATCATGCTTGCAGCTTAACAGCTGCACAAACCAATAAAATTATTTTTAGTACCAGCAAACCTCTATATCTGTATTTGTTAAAAACAGTAACAACAATAAAAAGCTATTTCTGAAGCACCTAAGAAGAGTTTTCCTTTTACCCTCCCCTGAGGAAAGGCTACCCTCACAGCTCTTTCCACATACCACCTACCATCCATTTATATTTTCAAACATTCCTCAAGTGCAATTTCTGTTTACCATACCATGTGGCACTTGGCCTGAACTTGTTTAACACATGTTCATGTTATTTATTCAAACTCATTCATCACAGTTGTAAAACATCTGATAAATGATGGAGGTTTTCCAGTATGTATCAGGCCTCTTGCTTAATTCAACCACTGATTATTTCCACCTCTTAAGTAATTTGACCAAAGCCACACGAAAGCATTCAGCTGTACTAAATCTTTCTCTGTTTGTTATTCATTCAGTCACTGGCTGTAAAAACCTCCAGCTCTACTTACCTAATTAATTGGAAGAATATCAACTATATACACACAGATACTATATATACACATACATATTATATATACTCATAAATTAATAATAAAGATATTAGTTATATATATTCTACACATAAAAATTGTTTCTCTTTAGGAGGATCCATGTGATAAGAAAAGCTTAATTGCCACATGGATTTGAAATTGTAATTTGTAACATAAATACAGCCAGCTGCTGTGCAAAGTGTTTCTCTATGCAAAATGTAAGGTTCTTCCACACTGGTGCCTCCCTTTCCCTCATGTTTACGGAGAGCTGGAAGAGCACAGTGATACTTAAGGCCACAGCTCTGTTCCTTCTGTTCTGCTAACCTAACCTTGGGTTATATCAGTTTCCCAAAAGATCTTACACAGGTTATAAGCAAGTAAAAGCTACAATTACCTCTTCAGAAATGCCAGAATTTGTGTTCCTGCTCTTTCCACTGTGCTTCTCAGCCACAGCTACCTTAATTTCCATTGCCCAAAACATGTGGTAGCACCATGACTACAATGTGATGATTAGGGCTGGCTCTTAAGTCCATTAAGAAAAAGATAGGCAAGCACTGATACTGATGCAAAAGTTATTCATCACTAGGGTGTTGCTCAGTCTTCCCTGATGTGCTGCATCAAGCGATTCAACATTCACCAATGATCCTGCATTACTCACCTATGACACACACACTCTTCTCTACCCCTTCCATCTGCCAATACTGATAAATATTTTTTCTAGATGCAACCCCATGAAACAGCAATTTACTGTGGAGCAAAAACCAGACTCCCAGCACAGCACAGCTGTAGTCCCTCTACTAAAGCATGAATAATTTTGAATTTCCTGCTGTAAGCTAAAAGCTTACACTTGATGGACAGCAATGTGTTACCATTTACCATAGCAGGAATAGGTCTTGATGCAAGAAGTTACATCGAAAAAGTTAACCACTCGCTCTGTCAGCTGGATGAATACTCACTCAGATTTCTTTATTTGCATCCCTACACCACCCCCCAACATCCCTCAAGCACAAAAAGATGTGGAGGTTCTCAGCATGACCGATCCCTGCTGGTCAGGCCCTCCAAGCTCTGTCCCACCCCACAGGACAGGCACCCCTGTCTTAGCTACAAAACTGTACGGTTCCCTTGCTAAACCTTAAGGTCATGAAACTACAGGCCCTATTTCAGTTGCAACATTACACAACCTTAGCTACTTACCATCCTCACATATGAACACACCCATTCCTGAACAACAAAGCTGACCAAGCAAAATACAGGAGTAGTTGGCACCATGAACACCAGCCAGTCCCCCAGGGTTCACCCTTGACAAGCACTTGTGGATTTGTGTAGCCCTCATGACTCCACTTAGGAAATACTGTGACAGATTCAATAGGACTTTTATGTAAATGGCTTTATAACAACGGTGTGCATGAAGTTACCATTTCTTTTCCTCAGGTAGCAAGGAATTTTCCTGTTTCCTTATCAGCTCAGCTAAAGCAAACACAGGGTATATATTGTATATAAATTAGAATAATCAACCAGTTCTAGGGTCTTTATCCTTAGAGGCATTTAATACCTGGCTAGACAGTCTTAAGTAACCTGCTCTGGCTGACCTTGCTTGGAGCAGGGGAGTTAGACAAGACAACCTCCTGCAGTGCCATCCAGCCTCAATGATTGTGTGAACAGTCCTCTGTCTATGCAGTCATTCTGCATAGTTTCTCATCCAGTTGACAGAGCTGATGCATGCACATACTACAGCACACACGCTACGTACATTCTGCTACTCAATGTGAAATTTTTCAATTCCCAGCCATGGCAAAACACAGTAACATCAAATCCGTAAGTTCACCTTTTGCACATGTAGTTTGAATCAGATCCTGCAACTGGAAAGTAAAATCTGTTCTGCTTTCTGTGATTACTGAGCACAAGTACTGTATTGCCTTTTTACTTGTCTCTTGCAGAAGAAAGATCTTTCATTGTTCCTTTTTTTTTTGCATAGTTCACATTGCTCGCTAATCATAATGGCAAAAGTCTATAACCACAAAACTAGAAGCAAGTGAACAGCTAGGATCTGCAAGAACATTAAAAGGATGAGATCCCTCTCTTCAGGGTCCCTAATAGACTTTCCAGATTTAAAAAAAAAAAAAAAAAAGTAGTTCAAAAAGTGTCATACAGGCTACAAGAATTCAAGACCCATTCAGTGCTCCTGAGAAACCTGCAACTGCCTGCTGCATGGCTTGGCTGTCTCATGTGTTACTTTTTTTTTTTTTTTTTTTTCCCCTTGAAGAACTGTGTAAAAACCGTTATGAACTATGGCATAACATTTTCACTTGACAGCACAAGTTGGTTAGTGCAGACCTCAGAGAAAATAAATAATAGCCTATCCTTTCCCACTTCAGGAATCCTATACATATTTGTTGTCAGACTGAATCTGAAAGGAATGCTGGATCACTTATCTTTTTTAAAAAGGAAAAGATTTAGGTATGTACAGTGGTAAGTTTATGCTGTGTTGATGTTACTTGCTGGCTGAAAAATGCAGAGCAAATTATACATGATTTAAGGGACCCTCACAAAGACAGAAGTGTTCTAGGAGAGCAAGGCCCAGAGAGAAGCGGGGCAGTAAACTGACAATGAAAAATCTCCGCTTCCCTTAAGTCAGCTGGAACTTTTAGAGTTCTGACAGCTAGTATGGATCTGACCCCTTTGCCTTTCTCCACCCCCCACTCTGTCATTATTTCTAAAGTCTATACAAAGGCACTGGAAAATAAGGATGATGTTGGGGGATGAGTACAGAAGGCAGCTCCAGCAAGAAAACAATAGTTTCTGTAGATCTGATTATATTCTGTTACATTCAGAAAACAGGAAAATGTGGTTTCTTAGAAGAAACACAGGATATATTATTACTACTGCCTACAGAAGGAAAACCATGAAGAAATAACCAGTTGTTCAAGGTTGGCTTAGTGGCACTCCTGGTCTGCAACCAGTACTAATCTTCCATACAGACAGCAAACACTGAAGTTGAAGGGACAAAATGCTGTAAGGAAAAAGAAAAAAATAATCCTTTGTCTTTGGACTGAAGAACTATTTCTTACTTCTTTTTTATTGCTCTTGGCTAGGCTTCTTATGCAAATCAATGCCTTACAGCCTACTGCCACATGCTGTATATGAGATAACCTCTCAAGTGCATACAGAAAACTTCAGCTGGTGCAGGATTTGGCCACTTGCTTGTTAAGTGGCATTTTAATTCATGAGCATATTAAATCTGTGATGCATAATCTGCATGGGCAACCTGCTAGTTTTAAGATGTTAGTCTAGACCTCTAAAGCCCTAAATGTCTTGGGACCTATTTATCCAGGAATTGAGCTTTTTTGGAGGTTTTTGGATGAAACAAAAGTTATAATCAGAAACTGTTGGTCACTAAGTTAGAAACACTGCATTTAAAGTCTCTTGCAGCCAACAAACCCAGGGACCATGGAAGGATACGTTTTTCAGCCCTAAGACAGTGCTGTGAGAAGCTGTGGGGCTGCACATGGTGAGGCAAAACTGCAGTTCCTAAAAAGCTGAGAGCTCTTGGAATTCAAATTGCACTGTTGGCATCCCAAAGAGCACAACCTGGAGCCAAAGTGCTGCAAAATGAGAAATGTGCATTTCAGTCACAAATTTAAGAAAGGCAAAATTAATTTGTACTCAAAGTACCTTTATTTCAATATAATTTTTCTGCAGAGGTATTAAGATGGTATTTCCTGAGCAGTTTCTAATCTGTGCCACAGAATATTGGGTGTGTTTGTGAAAGCTCTGTCACTCCTTGCTCCCTGCAACTTCAGGGTTTTGCATGTCTGGAACAATCTTATTTTTTTCCGGTGTTTCATTAGCAGCCCCTTTCTGTGAAATGCCAGGTGGCACCATGCCCAGAATCACTTGCCAGCTAATCTCAGAGGATTGGGCATTATGCCATTTGAATTAAAAGAGCTCAGCTCTAACTCACTGATAACATTTAGGAATCAAACCAATAAAATGGTTAAACAAAATTAATACAAATAATCTCTCAATGCACACAGATAATGGCTTTTACTGAAAATGTATATAGTTATGGAAGAAGAAAAAAAAAGTAGGAGTGGTCTTTTCCCCAAAACTTAAACAGGGTTCAAGTGAGAATAATCTGCTATGATTTCATTAGTTTCTCAGAATAGCAAAAAGAAAAAAAGGAATCTGCACATTTAACTACAAAGGTAACAACACAGGGTTCCCTGCAAAGGGAGCTCAAACTTCAGGCAAGCCCTGCTACACCACTCACCCTACAAAGTGCAGAGGAGAAAGAGGAAGAAAAGAATTTGCATCTGAAGGGAACAATGGAGTTTTCCCCTCAGTCCCCTCATTCTGACATTTTGACATGTCCTTCCTAAAATAAAGATGACGTTTAATTTATGAAGACCAATAAAATAATAAAAATCCAGTTAAAAAGTCTGCATAGTCCTAACATTGTCCTTATGAACAATAAAACATGGGATACTTCAGCATGTGCACGTAGATGAGCGGGCAAGAACACTGACCAACAATTCTACAAATTATAAACTTTTTCTATCCATGATTTTTAGGTTTTATAGGCTAGAAATTCCCACATAGAACACAGCCCACAGGAGGGGTAAGGGAAGGAAAAACATGAAGCTAATAAGGATGTGACTATTAGGAAATAAAACAATTCAAAACCATTTCCTATAACACAATTAAAGAAAAATATGGGAGGCAACTTTGGCTTACTCTGACTCCTGTCTTTATAAAGTACATATGTGTTATTTACATCTTCTCCTCTATTCTTTTGGACACCATGAGTCAGCAGGGGACGGTTATTTTTCCTTCCACTTCCCCATGCAAGCTTTGGAAGGTCAACTAGCCTCCCTCTTGGAGTATTTCATACTTTAATTAACAGAGACAAGAGCTAATCAAATTAAATAAATCATACAGAGAAACCCGTCCTTTTCCTGTGACATAACAACATCCAGGCATCTTTTTATAGGAGAAATAACAACTGAGAAGGGACTTAGCAGGTCTCTCTCCATCTTACAGGCAAGGCACACTCTGCAGGGTACAGCAGTTTTAACTTTGGTCACAACAAACCCATCCACAGATCAGATAGATGGCGGCCGTAAAAGTCACTTGCTTTTTCAGCCCCATTTGCAAAGCACAGACATTAGCCATAGACAGGCATATCAGCATCCTTCAAACAGGCAGACATTTCAGAGAGCACATAATCTTGTGCGAGACACTTGCCCTTTCCCTGCCTGCAAGACCCCTCACACGTCGCGCTGCCCGGCAGGCTGTGGGGATCTGCTCTCCTTGCGCTCCCAAGGCAGGAGTGGACAGCCAACATCTAAGGGAGCTGTGCACGTCAAAAAGGAGCTTACATGCTGGCAGCTGTGCCCCTATCCAGCACACACTGCTTTCAATGGCAGCCCTGACCTACCCTCTCTGCCCCATGTCCTGGGTCGCAGCTTGCAGTGGAGAAGAGAGCACTGCTCCTCCAGCCCCCCACGGCTCCACTGGACCACCGGGGTTGGGTCCCGCCCCAGAGCACCAGCCCTGCTGTGCGAGCGGGCCGCCCTTGCTGGGGAGAGGCCTCTGGTGCCAAAGGGACCACCATTCCCATGTGGTCTGGGTGGCTGTTCCCCACCCGGTTTCCCATGCGGTGCTTGCCGCAGTGATGGCCCAGCTCGCCCTCAGCCGACAGAAGCCCTCTTCCAGCACTGCCCATTGCTGTCTGGCTGTGATACCCGTGTTTCCTAGACTAACTTGTTTTCCCACACAGTAACATTTCAAGCCACCCAGCAACCACCCCTAGCTGAGGTCCAGGTACCCCTGGGACATTTAGCTGGGAACGAGCCAGAGCAAAAGATCTGGCTGCCGGGATGCGTGGCTCTGGGAGCGCGCTCTTGCACATGGGCATGGCAAATCCCGCTCTGCGGCACCAGCACCGGCCTTGGCAGAGCGCAGATGTAACACCAGGCTTGGTGCAATCACCCATTGCTGGCTTCTGCAACACACTTCTGCAAACACAGCATGACAGCCCTGTTGGTTGAGCACAGGAAGGAGAGGAGTCCAGAAACAAACCCTGCAGCACTCCATCCTTTCTGCTGGCATGGCTTGCAGTTATGGCCACATTAAAAAAAAAAAAAACAATTAGAAAAAAAGCCGAACATTACTGAAACACAGAATTTCATATATATGACCTTAATTCCAAAAAAACATATTTCTGAGAATCATACCTGACTTGCTATTGACCCAGACAGGCATTCAGAGGGAAAGGGACTAGCTTCTGAGGTGCTACCAAAAACCCCAGGTTTGCTACCTAATTTATTACCTACAATCATTCCTGCTTTCAGTTTCTGGGGTGCTTCTTCCACCCTTAGCAAAGCCTGTTTGTGACAAGACAGGCAGCAAAGCAAAACTAGAACTAAACCCCATTCCAATGATAACAGAGCAGACAGAAATTAATGAAGAGCAAGAAGCATAATTACAGATTACACTTGTACCAGGTTAATTCCCGTAGCCCAGCAGTATGTTTTTATATTGATCTTTTAGCAGCTGTAGGACTGGATTAGTTACAGTGCTTATACTGCCAGACATAGTGAGATTTTTAAATACTTCCATACATCCCATTTCTTTCAAGGGTATAACACAACTTACAGAAGTCCTCAGGACATCAGATGCTATGGATAGGCAGGAACTACCTGGTTTTCTGCTCTGTTATATCAAGGCCATTGCCAATAATGAACAATCATATAATGAATTTACAAGAAGTTTTTGTGGAATGCTTAACAAACACAAATAATCGAAGTATACTGTGTCATTCACATCTTTCTGGTGTCTTCATTTTAGTCACACTTCTGATCAAAATACACTGTTGTTTTCCTCTACCAATAATGTAGCTGGTAATTTACTAAACACTTGAACACCGAGAGTCATTTCACTGAAAAATTAAATGCCCTGAAAAATGTAAATCAATACCCACTGCAACTGCTTTTACTTTGGCATGCTGGCCTTCTTCCCAGCATGAACAGATGTGACAACAGAGAGATTACAGTTTACAGATCATAAGTAAAATACCCTGGATAAACCACTTGGGTAGTTATACACAATCAGAAATTCAGCTCACTTCAAAATCTTCAAAGCTAGAAAACAATGATTAAAAAAATATACAAAAAAAATCAAAAGTTCCTGTGAGAAGCAACCCTGGACCTGAATTTCAGATTCAATTAACTTGAGCCCTGGATTCATAAATGAGCCTGAACATGGTAAATGTGCTCTTTCCACAGACTATCTAAACAAATTAGACTTTATTAAGCAATTAAAATCAAGCACCATTCTTCTGTCATTAGATCAGAATTTGCCTAAAGAAATCAACATTCCCGAAGCTGGAGCACTCCAGCCATGCTACACGTGCTGTTGGAGGCAGGTTAAATCAGTGGGGAATCCTAGCTGCCTAATATCTGGCTTCAGTTTTCACCGGCAGTGTTACTCATTTAACACTAAACTACAATAAATCAGTACACTGCAAAAAATATTTCCTTTTCCTTTTCTTTTTGAGATGCTGGCCTATGAAAATTTGAAGTAAAAGAAATCTTTTGCAGGTAGATTGAAATTGTTTCCCAGGCTACAGCCTGCACTACCTATCCACGAAAAACTTTTGCCACTAGATGAATGTGTTTGTGTGTCCCTGGTCAAATTTTTGTCTTCTCTCAGATTGTTTTCTGAAGTACAAATATTGCTAATAGATTTGTGTAAGTGGTTTGGCATGGGAATGACCTCACATGACAGCATTTCCATACCACTCCAGTGGGGCAGCACAGTGCTGGTCCCACAGTGCAAGCTGACATCACGCTAGTTCACACCATCTGCAGGCAAACCGCTCTCCCTCCTCTTCCACGTCAAAACTGCAGAATCCAAAGCTAAAGTTCTGTCCAAATCTGAAGAGACTAAGTGAGGACAAAAATGAACTTTTTTTTCCCACCTACAAAACAAGCACAAAACCCCACTGAAAAGCTAATGTCTATTCAGTAAAACTCAATTTTTTGTGGTGGAGATAGGGTATGCATGCACACTGTTTGCGCTTTCCTCTTCATCTAAACTTTGTCCAAAGTAGCATTCATGGCAAGTCCTTGATTGAAATCCATGAATGTTCTACTTATTTGGCTCACTTAGACGAAAGCCCAGAACATAAAAACTTTTGTTTTCATGCCATCCCCTGCAAGCGGAACCGAAGCAAAGACTTGACGGCTATTTTATGTTTGAAATATTGGCTTCAAAGCAATGGGGACAGCACAGTGTGGGTGGGCCTGACACTACAGCTGTCTTAAAAAAAGAGCCTATATATAAAAACCTCCTTTACAACAGACAGGATTTACCCAGAAAGCATTACATCCAACAGAAATTAAGATGAGGAAGAGGACATGCACACATTTGTGTTCAGGGAAAGTGAGGGGGAGAAGACTAATGATGTGGGGGGTGTGGGGGGGTGGGCTATGATACTTAAGAATGTTGTATCCAATTCCAGCTGCAACCATTTGCATGGAAAATATTTTTAAGAGCTTTCTGACTGCATTACAGTAACTGAACAATACCATATAAAATGGGAATAGGTACTTGAGTTAGTAATGCGGCAACACTCAAAAAGAGAGACAATTTAACTATGTCAGCATTCAAATAAGACATCCCATGTTTCTACAGACTCACATGGAATAACAGGGACCATACCAACAGCGAAATGTCGATGAGGTGGCTAAAGTTTAGATCATGTTTCTGTCCGTATACTCCATTAAGACAGATTCAGGGTGATTTTCCTTAATGTAAATTAGCAACGAGAAGCAGCAAACATACTAAAATATCACACACCCACACAATTCTTGTCAGCGTGTATTATGAAAATACCATAAAGCCTAATTCTATAAACAGAAGTGAAACAGATGAAGATTATGCAGGCAAAACATTGCCATAATTCTCAGTGCCTGTGCCTGAGTTTGCAAACGACAAGTGAATATTTTGATTACAGCATTAGTTTAAAACATTTGACAGGTTTTCAGGTACTGGGAGCTGTAACTTCCCAGAGCCTATCTTCTCTCCGTTTACTGTTCTACCTGCCAAAGCCAGCATGTGTATTCACACACAGCAGCAATCTCTTCCTACGCCTACCCAAGCAAAAAGGCTATCAGAAAGTAAATCCATTGAGGCTCGCTTCCATCCCTCCCTCCTGGGATTGCACGGGACAACACAACACAGCTGGACTGAGCCACCTTGCCTGTGAAAGATTCACTCTACAAATGAAAGATGATGAAAATTTCACCTGCTGTTTCAGAAAGGCCACCAACGTGCCACAGTCCACACAGAGTGCTTGAAAATGGCGTTTCATCAGCATCTCAGAGGTGAGTTGGTTTACCTTTTGGACACAGGTATTACAGATCTGAGATGAGAAGTGAGGCCTGCAAAGGCATACACCCAAAATATATGAAGTCAATACCCCGACGCCCGCCCTTGGAAAAGACGGTACTCCAGGCTGTGCTGCAGCCTGCCAGGCGATGCAAGGAGCCTCTCCCTTGCAGCCAGGAGCTTGATGAGCCCACACTGCACATACCCGCCGCTCTCAAGAGCCTAACTGAGCTGTGGTTTTGGGGTCAGAAGATGCATGGGGCCAGTAACAAGTAATATCATTAGCATGGACAGAACCATTAGTTTAAAGCAAATCAAGATATCTCTGCATTGTAAATCTCTCCTCTCTCACACACATGCATGCACAAAAACTTGCTGTTTGTTACCCCTTCATCAGAGTGATTTGTGTGTAGAAGCTGGGACCCTTCAAAAAGAATAACCATTTGGTGGGGGCAGAGAGAGCTACTTGATACCTATACAGAGAGGACATACATGGCTCCGTTTGCTCACAACAGGGCATCTCACTTCAGGGGCCCCCACATAGATGAAAGCTCAAAGTCTCTTTTGCAAACCTCCCTTTGTTTAGTTTTTTTACCCTTAGCCAACTATGACGACTCCAGAGTCACTGATAACAAAAGCAGATGTTTACAGCCACATGGGAGGCTTCTCTGTATACAGTGGCTACTGCATTACATTGCATTAGTCACTCCGTGACATCTACCATATGTATCACATTGATTAGTAGGCATTTTAAATCCCATTGACAGTGGTGGGATTAGATGTGCACAAATATTAAAATGTAGGCTCCTTCCCCATCTGGTGATGATAAAAACAGTTCTCTAAAACACTGGTTTGCTTCAGGATCCTCGTTCCCCCAACTGAAAAGTGTGTGGCTGGTTGCATATCTTGCTGAGAAACAAAAATGAGGTTTTCCTAGAATTCAATGTGATGGCAGGATCTATTAAAAAAAAATCTGTATTTTGCGATGTATTTTAGAAAGCAGGATTTGTCTTCTATTTTGTATATTTCTGGAGACAGTGCAAACAACTCTGTTACTCAACACAACCGACACCCTAGATAGTTTTCTCCATTTTAAAAAATGCATAAAAGGGCTTCTGGAAGAAAAAAAAAAACCAACAACTCTTTAAAATGACTCACTGATATATTCAAATGATTGCTACCTGGCACTGGCTTGGGAAACTTCATCTGTGAATTGCTTCCTGCCATCTACTTAATTTTGGGGTTTTTCTCTTCCAGTTCCGCAAGGATTAGTTTATTGGTCTGATTCACTGACCGCCTTCCATCTGACACCAAACACCGCCATTCTGACCATCAGTTTTGTTTTCATCTGTGTTGAACCCAGCACTGGGGCATCCCAATCTTCTATCAGCTCCATAATTACAGCTAAGGTCTGTTAGTGCTAGTATAATTGCTAGGCCACTTGGAAAATGTACGGGTACAATTTACAGACTAAGCATTTCCCTGAAATTGCAAGTACGGCTTTAAATTAGTAACTCACACAAACACCAGTGCATTAAATAGAATGGAATTACTCATCAGCTGGGACCAAGACATCCACAAGAAATTTGTATTAGATGTCCATGCATAGCAGAATCTGAATATCCTATGCTGATGAAGGCACAGATTTCAATTATCAGATGAAGATGTGTATAACCTGAAACTTCTCTGGTGAAGTAATTTATAAAGACTTGGCATGTGATGCTGTCTGGGATTTGGCATTGTTAAAATAAAATCTTGAAGAGATGGTTTCAAAGAAAAACATATTTTATAAACATAACCTATTACTGCAATACAGATGCCAGCAATTCAGGTCCAGAGGAAGGTGTAGCAGGGATCAAACAAGCTCTGTGGTCCTGCCCTCCAATCACATACCCATTTCCTATGCCACAGAAATGTGAAATTTACTATTATTATATGAATATAACTTTGACGGATGCTGGGATTTGGTTATTGTAACTAACTAAGCCCTTTCCAGTGTTCTCATTTACTATCAAGATGGGAACAAGCTGTTTCTTTACAATGCTGACTTCATACTTAGCATGGCCTACCACGATACATTCAACCAAGGAATAATAAAAGTAGATAACATTATCTGACAAAATCCCTGGCCCTTCCTAAAAGTAACTGAGGTGTTACAATATGAAGTAAAAACCCATGTTTTTTTTCATCAAACACTAGGTAAGATACTAGACAGCCTGGCCCATTTGCTGCACTGCAGCATGCACAAGCCTGCTGGCTCTCCTTCCCATCTGGCTCAGGATCCAGGCGCTAACATGACAAACAGGGCAGTTCCTGCTCAGCCACCACCATGGCTTAGGGTTTTTGGGACCCATGTGGTGGCAGGGCTCTGGAAGGTGCTAAAGAACACTGGGAACCTGGTGAGACCAAACCCCCTCTGTTTAGCCTCAAAATCCCCTAGCAAAGGTAGGTACTGGCAGCTATGTAGGGGCAGCTCTGTAGGGGTAACATGCAGGGGAATCTATCCACCTTCTTTCCTTGCTCTCCCCAGCCCAAATAGGCAAAAAAGCGTGCCAACTTTGCAAATAGATATGTGTAGTGATAGCTTTTTCTTAGCAGGCTTCCCCAGAAGATCTGAGCTTTATCATAAGCATATTTGTGAATGGTCTTAGGGTCAACTCAAGCTTTTTGATAGGCTGAATTCACTGTCACTGCCCTTAAACTGATAGCAGCCTCAAACGTTTACCTCCTTCACTACACCCTTTTCTTCATCTTACACAAAGCAACAGTTGGGAGTACAAATTCAGTGTTGCTTTTCAACTGATAAACCCACGTTTTTTGCCTGTGTCACACGAAGTAGCAAATAACATGTTAGTGGTATTAAATTTAACCACAACTCTCTAGACAGGACTCTTTGTGCAGGAAAGATGGGAGAATAGAGGATTTACAGCCAGGAACATTTTCTTTATTCTGGTGCAATTTGTCCTTCACATGACAAAACAGCACCCCATAAAAGACAGCAACTGTGGCTGAGACAACTCTCAAGCATGCCAATACATTCTGGCAAAGTTTTGATTTCACACTAAAGTGCTTGTCAAGGCTCGATCAGGACCTTCTCACTGAGTATCCCAACTGACAGCTTCTGCCGGCTGCAAGCTAATCCTGTCAAGGTAAGCACTTGCTTAAGCTTTCAGGTGAGAGAAGCAGGAGATATATCTGGCTGCATGCACACGTTTCTCGTTACATATGAACTACTGCCTCCCAGACCAGAAATTACAATCAAGAAAGTGATCTGGGAGCAGAACAACTGGTTTGCACTTGGACAACCCCAACACAGTCCCGCTCCTGCAAGCAAGCTATGCCTTGACCTAATAAATTCCTCAATGCTTCTTAATTGTGAATGAAGCCCCAAAGTCAAAAATTGTATTTGTGTGCAAATATTAAGTATCAGTCCAGCAGAATCTTTGCTTAGCTATTTTTTGGCTGGTTTCTTATATTTAAAATGGGAAGAATATTGTTTTCATATTTAACAGAAATTCAGATATGCCTTTTGAGCCGGCTACTTTAAGTCCTTATAGAATAGATTTATAAAAACAAATCAAACGTAAACAGATAATGGGTGCAAGACGGCACCAAACATTTGTTACATTCAGAACAGGCTAGTTTTAATTGAAAGGGAGCAGAGGCAAATCTGACGCATCCTACACAATTATTCAAAATCTCAATCTACAGCCTGAAAGGTACATGACTTGCTGCTATGCACAACTTTCACCTGCATTTTCTAACAGCTGGTTATTGGAGATGAATGACTTAACAAATTTTATTCCAGTCGGAACTTAGCTGCACAGCCAGCAATTTTCTTGCTATTCAGACACAGATCAGAGACCTGAATGGCATCTTGCTTTATTACTCAGCAAATTTCAGACTTGAAAATAATTTTAGAGTAGCAAGGGAGGGTGCAGGGGGAGTTGTCAAGATGCTTTAGCTCTGATGGTCTATGATGTAGGATTTCAATCTACTTTTGAAACAGCATGATTCCTGCTCAAGTCCAGCATGAGAAGTTGAGCTCTGTTGCTCAGTGACACCGCTCCTTCCCTGGCAGCAGACACTTGGAAACTGCAGAAGGTGCAAAACCCAACTGACTCCGAGTTCTCCTAAACATTAGAAAAACATGAATCTGAAGCCTGCAGCTGCATTTTATCAGATTTATCCATATAAATAGACCAAACTCAAAGTGGATCCAGACCTGAACTTTTCACCTTGTGTCCCTCTGTGACGAAAATGTATCTCATTTTGTTACTCAGACCAGAAATTCTTTAAAAGATTTGTATTATATTTCTTGCTAAGGAATGACGCTCTCACCAAAACCCTACTGTGCTATGGTGCCTAAAATAGTTAGTTCACTAATACTGTCCAGGTTTGGAGGTTACACTGTACATGTTTTGACTGAGTAAGGGGTTTTTTTAATAATCTTTTCAGCTTTCCCCCATCATTTATCTTCTTGGAACACAAGCCACTCTGAGCCTGGATGAGTTACAAATACCAATGAAGAGAACACTACTCTCCTGTGGGCACTACCAGAACACCATTAAGAGAGGAAGACATGCTCAGGAGGATATCACAAGTTTTTTGTCTGATCTTCAGCATATCATATACCTTGGAATGTCTCTTATTAACTCTTGGATAAATGTCTCCCATAACGCGTAATAAAATTACTGATGACTGATCAACTACCCCACTTTATCAAGCCCTGTCTTTCATCAAAACCAGACATTTTCACAGCCCTGTAGTGATTCTTTCCCCAAACCTAATCCCAAACATCCCTTTTTCAAAACCATAGCTTGCAAAATTTGGGACACCATTCAAAAATATTATCTATGTACAAAATGCATGGAAATCACATGCACTAAACACAAATGTTATTAGTATTTAAGTTTTTAGTGGTTTTTAGACCTCAGAAGTTGGGATTTTGGGTTTAAGTAGCATTTTTCTGGAGTCAATTCTCCACTAGTTGTCCTATTGTGGAATGAAGAAGACACCGATTTTCTTCTTAAAGAACAAATATGGATAATGTTACTGCTTTCCGAGTTTAATCTCGGGGAATTAAGCTCAAACGACTTTATACTGCACTTGCCATTGCATTCAGTGTCATGTTAACAAGAAAAGACAGCAATGTCTGATGCCTGAGCTACTGCACCCCACTTGACTGAAGCCAGCCCAAATGAAGCTGGCCTAGGGATCTCCAAGCTGGTAATGCAATCTGGTTAGTTTGCTTATGGAAACAAACCCAAGGTGATTTTACATGTTTTTCTCAATAAATATTTTATAGCCAGATGTCAGCTTTTCAAAGGTATTCAGATAACCAAATGACTTCAGAGCATCTCCAGGAAATTTCAAAATACTGAGGGACCTACGTCCTTGACAAATGAAGGAGGTAGGTAGCTCAGTACAGTACAAAGGTATTGCAAATAAAAAATAGTGCCAGAGCTTTGCAGCCAGTAACACTGGCTACTTTGCTGCATTTAAACAGAGGATAGGCCATACTGCTCAATCAGTCTAAATGGGACAACTTTAATAGCGGTGGAAGCTGTGAGTGGACGGAAGGATTCACAAACATTTTTTTCCCACTCCGTTTGAAAATCCATCTGATTCATAGCTTAATTTTCATTGCTGAGTTCTGTGGAAACAGGTGGAGAAGCTTCCCAAAAACCATCAGTCTTGATGCTTAGGAGATGGCTCAGACTGCTTTTTAAATGAAATAACAGCTTTCTAGACCGGTTCTGGAGAGCATCTGCTGTGCCACTCAACTGCTTCCTCTCTGATTAATTTTTTTTCCTCAACTTGAATTCATTAGTAGCTTCTTTTTCTTGTTTTGCTAGTGACAGGAGTCAGAGTCAATCCCTCCAAAAGTTAGTTTTTACTAACCTTACAAGTTTTTGTAGTAGTAAACTCCTGTTTGGGTAAGATACGTTTATAGTGTTCTGCTCTATACCCATACAAAAATACAGCAAGCCTAAGCCATGAAAAGTAATAAGCAAATCCTCAAATGAGCCACAGTGTGTCTACAAGATGCAGTCACTAGAAAGGAGAAATTGTAGAGGAATTATTTTTTCCATCAATGAACCAGAAGAATTCAGATGTTCTGAGTTCTTCAGTTACTCAAGATATCTGCCCCCTGCCCCTAATACCAAGGCTTCACTGCTGCAGTTGTGTCTCCCAAACAGCTTTTTACACAGTCCCCAAATTTATAGCATCTACACAAGCGGCACAGAACTCAGCGGTGCAAAACACTATTCTTGGTATATCAAAATAGGATTCCTGATCGCTGATGCAAACCTGTTGCAAACTAAATTAAGAGTGACATTGGTTACACTGCTGTGCAGCATGCTTACAGGTCCTAGTTCGCACAACCTACTCTCATGTTAGCCCATGAACACACGACATGATGAACATGGGATTAAAAGGTCTCCAACATAAGTTGGGATTTGTATAAATCACAAGATGAGTAAACTGGTTAACTGCACCGAGAATCAAGAAACCAGAGCTCAGTCCTTCACAGAGGTGCTCTCTCTTGTGCTTGGTTCTATTCTGCAAAAACAGTGGCTCCTCCTGCAGGGTGAAGGAAAACAAGGGAGCAGCCGATCTCTATTTATTCCATGCAGAGAGAAGTGGACTCTTCTCTTGTAACAACAGATCAGCTCAGCTGTGTCAACCTAGAGCTCCTCTAATCATCATCATTGCATCACTCATCTCTGGAACAAATCTTGAACAACCTTAATTACAAAGTGCCATGGTTTCAGTCTCTCATACCTGCTATGAGCAATCAAGGTGCATGCACGCTTCTACACCCAAGTCAGCAAAAAACCCCCCTACCTTTATAAAGTTATAGAATCAAAAATAATTTAGGTTGGAAGGGAAGTCAAGGACACCTGGTCCAACCCCTGCAACTCAATGCAGGGCTCTGAAAAGCTACATGTGAGCTAGCTGCTGCACTGTATGCAGTAAAACCAGAAAATGCCAAGACACCCAGTTCCAGCATTCACTTTAATGGGACCACAGCTGAATCCATCTAATTGTGAAGTCTCCATTGCCCTAAAGAAAATTATCAGATCCTCTTTCCTCCAGTGAATGGCTGTCAAATGAAAGGGAGCTATCATTCAAGGGCTGTTTTTTCTAGCCAAAGACATCCATTACACCCAAGAATCTGCAGCTGTTAAAACTGCTTGGGCTTCTACACTGAAATAGCTCTGTCTACTCAAAAATACATTGCTTAGAAGCAAAGGGTGAGACACTACAGAGAGTGCTTAAAAGGGAACCCAAATTTACACCCAGGAGCAAAAGAAGTCCATACTCTAGGAATCATCTCATTTGAGCTGAGAATGAGAGCTGACCAGAAATCAATCAGGAATACATTTTTGTAAATGAGGGAATAAATGTAGGGAGTGATCTAATTACGGGTAAAAAAAAAAAAAAAAAAGAAAGGGGAGAAAAAGGGCAAGAAATCATTAATGATTGAAATTGTTTCTACACTTTGAAAGCATTTGAATAAAGACTAAAATACAGGGATACTTCTTGTCTTTCTCACTGCATGAGTTTCAGTTTTAAAATGGAAGTGCTTCTCAGTGCTATAAAAGGTAGGGACTTCAGGGACTTGCTCACATTGCTATGTCAAGTGAGTAGCTCCAGCAGCTTGCAAAGTTTATTCAATTCACATTAGAAGTGTTCCACGCAGGCTTTCTGTAGGCACGCGAAGTCTCGGCAAATGGCAGAACGAGCGATGTGATCCTGTTTTCACTGAAAACAATGGACAGCTTTACATTTGCTCCAAAAGGTTGTATACAGCCACGAGTATCTGTTTTGCTTTACTGGTCTGCCTACTTACTTGCTTTCTCTGTGTCCTGTAAGAATAACTGAGTTCTGCCTGAACCCTGGCAGTTACTTCATTACTGTATTGCCAATTACTCTGATAACTGCACATCTCTTCGCATTTGGAAATAGCTTTATGTGAATAAAGTCATCTATACTCCTTGTTTATTAAACCATCGAGACTTTGTGATTTCCCTCTAGAGAGGCTTTCCTAAGGTATCCCTAACATAAACCATGTAATTACACTACCTCTATGGTTCCCACTACCACAGCCCAGACTTATTTCTTGACGTTTCTCTCACCATTCTAGTGTCTGCTCTAATGAGAACAACAGACCTTCAGCCAAGGGCTGCTTTGCCACAGGGAATATATAATGGCATGAAGGGCTGAGGGGTGCCTTCCAAGCAGGGGGTGATATGGGCTGTAACTGAAACAAAAAGCCCATGTCCACCTGTTCTGCTTATGGACTCTAGTCTCCAGTCAGCAGGGTGGAATATTTCACGCACACAACCACAATGCCAATTGTGTAATTCCTTACAGAAAATAAGCCTCTGCTCATTCAGATTTAGCCCCATTAAACAGCTGCCAGTGCAGCAAAAATAACCAATAGTTCTGCAGAGCATGAGATAGTGAATGTTACCACATCACGTTGGATCCTAAGCACCACCACCACCACATGAACTGACGCTAGAAATGCTGCAGTAACACCTTTAGTGAAAGGGTATATTCAGCCATGATTAAGCACCAAAACAGAAAGCTGCTGTTTAGCTATTGTTTAATATGTCACGTATTTAATACTCCCACTTTTGAAAGGTCTCCTCAGGGCATGATAAGAGGAGATCAAGTGTCTCAAAATGAGGCAGCAATTTGGACAGACAAAAGAAGAAACACATGACTATCTGCACTCGGATATTTATGCATAACCCTCAGTCCCATTGTGGAGCTGATACCTCTCCTTTTCAGTAACTAAGGATGTCATTTAAATAAGAGTAACGTGGGAAGAAAATTTCTGTTTTATCTGAGAAGCTATCTGGGTAGGCATACCTGGATCCATGTTAACAGTAAAAAAAAAAAAAAAAAAAAAAAATTCTCAGAAGTCATGTTGAAGTAAAACATTTGAGTTTAGAACCTTGTGAATACCATGACCTGTTTAGTTCGTGACATCTTATCAATTTCAGCAGTTAAGATTTAATGCCATAAAATAAACAGCTTGCATCAGAACTTATCCATAACCAAGCTCTTGTAAAGACAATCTGATATATTCCTGCTACATACCAGTTTCAGATCAAACAACTAGTAAAATTCCATTGATTAAAAGTTGTCTGTGAAATTCTCAGGTTTCATGAGAATCTGAAATCCTTCAAAGGCCATTTCTTTTATTTGGACATACATATCTAAATATTCCAGTAAGCGGGTAATCAAGATTAACCTGCAATGGCATACCGTGACAACAATTCGATTCCATCTCTTAAAGTCTTAAAAGTTGTAATTATTACCATATTATTGCCATAAAGGCAATGCAAGTTGGGATTACAACTTTCCCAACTCTGAAAAAGCTTGTGGACAATTACCAGTTGAAGCTGTTCCATCATTTTCTAATCCTGCAGAAAACCATATACCTGCAGAAAATCATATAACTACAGATGCATATGTTTTTTCCTGTAGTTGAACTCTCCATCCTGTAAATTTTCAACTATTTCACCTTTTTTTGGCTTTACTTTTTTTCCCCCTTGATCCTTTCATACTTCTACAGCAATGACACATTAACACACAGTTAATACACAGAATTCAGAAGCTATCTTGTAAAATGTTTTCAAATACCTCAGCCCTAACAGCAATAATGCAGATTGAAATGTAAAGTTCCCCCAAACCAAAAGCAAGTTTTCACAAATGTATAAACGTCCTCTCTGCCACACTTCCCTCAAAACCAAAAGCAACCTTATTGCAGCATAGGCATCCTGCAGTCAGGGAGCTAAAGTGTGCCTCCTTAGCAAGCTATGAATGTCACCCAGAAATTTCAGGTGAGTTAGCTCTTGACAACAACGGTGAGACACATCTTGCATCTGCCCTTGCATTTCTGCTGGTATCTAAGTAACTACGTGTGCATGTGAACAACACTGCGTGCAGTTTCCACGCTTGAAGTGCTGCTAAGGCTGATCAGCATTCAGCACACATCTCTAATGACATATATTTAGGACTGATGAGAACCTTACTGCAACCCTGCTCTGTGCTAGCCATAACGTGGTACCACAAAGAGCTTGGCAGTTGGCAGTGCTTTCTATGTTTCATTAAAAGTTACTTCTGATCACAAAACAGGCATTTCTATGTGTAACAGTCTGTCCAAACAGGCAAAAGATGTTACAGCTGTAACACCACATTTCTGAGGAAATATCCTAGACTTAATTTCACTTTTCTTTTCTTTTTTAAACATAATTTGATCTAGAATTGCACCAAACATTTTGGTGTCACTTCTTTAATCCTGGGTTATTCTATGTTCTTTAGACAAATTCCACGGCAGGGCCAAGCCTATAATTTATTCTTATCACCTTTTAGGTCCAAGAGTTATGTGTAGCACCAGATCCAATCTTTAGTTATAGTCTTCTCTAAAATCACTGTGTATTTGTAATTTGCCTTAGGTTTGAAATATGGTCTGAAACCCCCCTCAGATGCAAAAGACTGACAGGAAAATACTGGGAAACTACCCAGGCACAAAATGTTACTGGAAGGTAATCAATCTTCTTATTCCTGACCTGCTCCTTTCAGCCCTCAGTCACACACAGCCTTTTGTCTTCCCCACCGCCTGCAGCAGGACAAAGCCCGGGCACAGTTCAGCAGCCTCCCCCAGAAGCAGCCTGGGGAAAGCCCCTCCTACAGCTGGATTACTGCTCAGTGAAAGCCGTCTTGTAGCCATCCTTAAAACACACCGTCTGAAATAGGCCAAAAAGCATCAGCCAGAAAAATTCACTGAAATACATCCACCAGTAAAGTAGCAAGGTTTCCCAAGATGTGTATGATGATCATATTCCTGTGTTCTCCAGGTATGGAAATAAAACCCAGACATTTCTTTTAGTTAACTAAAATACAAGAATACAATGAGAGAAGTTTTACCTCAGGGCTATAAATTATGAAAAGAGATTTTGCACAGCCTGGGAAAACACTTCAAACTGGCAATGCTTTCTCCAGTGCTATGAAAACGTGAAATGAGAAGACAGCCAAGGGGAGGATTTACAAAAATACAAGTATTTGCAACTCCACTTTCCCATGTCTTTTCCAGCTCCGAGATTAATAATATATTGTGTTAAACTTTCTAGAAAAGAACAAGGCCTTGTGTTATCCATAAGGCCACGGGTAAAGAACTATCTGTGCCAACTCCAGCACAGACAGGGAGGGACCACGGGGAACAGGCTGTCTCACAGATCAACCACCCACCAACCAAACGACTCCAACTGACAAGAAGTAACCACCTGGTTACTACTCTCAGAATACAGGCCAAGGAAGATGAAGTACCCAAGGAGCATGAGATGCCTACACCAAGGGCCAGCAGTCACCTCTTGAGCTTAAAGCTGGCTGACAAATCACGTTGCCAGAATGAGCTGAGGAATCCTAGTTCCCTCTGATCCACAGCATCCAATATTCTGGGGACAAGCTCTTCATTACTCAGAGCCAACAAGTCCAGGAATATTACAAGCTGCTCACATTTTCAAACAGATCTTCATTTATAAACTACTTTTTTTTTTTTTCCTGTGCACCTCCACTGACCAAATTTTGTCAACAAATGCATAAAAAGTTCAACAGGTATGAACATCTTAACCATGTACTTATCAAACTCCTACTTGTTTCTGTTACGTATTAAAAGCAAAACTGAAATTTTACCTGCAATTTCCAGGATTTACCAAAGCTCAACGGTATAATAAAACCTGGTTGTAGGCTTCAGAACAACTTTCAAAAGCAGTGAAGTGGCTTAACAGCCACGGTCAAATCTTAAAAAAGTGATCTAGGGTATGGATCGTAAATGCTTAAAGAGCAGTATCAAATACATACTTTTTCTTTTCCAAGCCAGCGATAGAGCATGGTGATAGGAACTCAGCAGAAGCTGAGTCAGTTCCTGGGGCTGACACCTCCCTGCAGGTGCTGCCTACCCCAGCTCTCAGGGCAGCTGGATCTGCTGAGCCGTGCAACATCTATACATGCACCACTGCCCTTGCCCAGCTGGTCAGTCCCAGCTTTGGGTATGTCTGCAATAGGAAACGGAGACTCCTGCATTCGTGCAGCTCTAGTGCTTTCAGACAGGAATACCATCACAAATTCATTGATGCTTTGATTGACATGCCAGAGGCAAGAGAAAGGCAGGTACATTCAATATCTCCTTTGCTCAAAGTAGGCACCCCCAGGGTCTGGACCCAGCCCCTGGGATAAGCTTCCACACTCCCTCCTGCTGGATGTGGGACCTCCAGTACAATTGTGTTGTGCTGCAGAAATGTTATTAAGCCTGGTAACTTGAGCACACTCTTTCCAAACTCATGCTTTTGTGCGTTCCTGGTTTAGAAAGTGCTTCTTCAGTGACAGTAGAAACAAAAAATAACAAGTTTTTCAAGGAGTTTCTGAAATATGTTTGCATTACATACCACATGAGATTATACAGCGCATGTGGATATAAAAAAACCAAACAAGTTTCTTTACCCCTGATTAGTAATGAAGGGGACATGGTCTCCACATCCCTCCCCAGAAGCTATACAGGTCCGCATGGGGACTCAGGGTGGAGATAGACCACCACACTGCAACTGGGGGGAAAAACCGGAAGATACCATGCTAAAAACAAATGCAGATTACTATTACACAGAAAGTAAGAATGACACAGAAAAAGCCTCCCAATACGTAATAGACAACATTCTAATTTGAGGGGTGGTTAATAATGATAAATAAAATAATCATAAATTGTTTCAGTTATGCTTTGCACTTACCATCCAGTTTCACTAAAACTATGTGAACATATGGGATCAAAGGCTACAGAGTAATAATACAAATATTTCTCAAATCAAAAACAAGATTTACAGGTATTCTTTTTCTTATTTGTCTAGATAATTAAGTCAAGGTAGTTTTTAAAGAAACATCGAAGCAAGCAAGGAATGTGCCAGAAACTCCTGCACTTCAGAATTCAAGACAAGTCATCCTTCCAAGATCAAGAAATTAATAAAAATAATTTAAAATGGTTGATGCATCTTGAGTCGTCTTTTCCACCATCATTTTGCAAACACATCCCAGGTTGCCTAAGCAGCAGTCCCTCAGCTAAGGGTCAAGACTTCTCAGACCTTAGCTTGCTGTAGAGAAATGGGCTGCTGCATTCCCACAGCAAACACCAAATTGAGTAGATCACACATGTAGTTAATTCCTGTTACCAAATTATTTTCTAACAGTAACACTTGAACCGAACTCTCACTCTGAAAAATCAGACAGGACTGGAATACAAGTAAACACAAGAACCTGAAGATTTTGAGTTAAAGGAGTAAGAAAAAAAAGCTAAACTGCATGAAAAACAGTATTTTGTCAAGCAAATTAAGCAACAACAAATGAACAAAGAGTATGGGACATATCTGTGTTTTCTGCCTCTGGCTCTCACAAAACATTGGTTTTCAAGACTCCTTAGAAAGTCTCAGCCCACTGACTTACAGCTAATACATAAAAAAAAAAAAAATATTTCCATATCAAGGGAGTTTTTTATTTCCATATGAAGCGAGTTGAGCACAAATGTTCTGCAAAAAGACCATAAAAGGAAGAAAAGAGGTGAAAAACATGAAGAACATGTCTGTGTATTTTCTAGTTGACTTTCAGCTATTGGTAAACTAATTTTCTGGCTCTTGAATCTTTGAGTAAAAAAACAGTACTTGCAGAAAAGCATGAAGAACTGAGCTTAGCCTAGGAATGCTGCTCAGTTTATGAATCAGATTTTTCTTTGTACTGCTGCAGGACACACAGACTTGTGCGCAGGAACAGAAAGGGCAAAACCTGTTGATTGTAACTCAGCAAACTCATCACAGCTCTTTACATTACATATTGGGAAATACTCACTTGCAAAGAAAATTAAGCCTAGATAAGTCTTATTTTGATATATTGTCCACTTTTTAATTTTTTTTTACAGTATCCAATAAAATCTTCTAATAAAATAAGATCAGGGAGTTTATTTCCTTTCCTCCTGTTGTCCACTGATGCTTCATATTAACAGAAAGTTCATAATTTAATAAATGCTTCTCTTTAATGAGGGAAAAGGCATGGTAAAAATCTCTTTTCCCTTTTGTGCAGTGTTGCTATATTTGCTTTGAGAAAAATCACAGATTCACAGACTATATCCGTGGGACAAAAACATAACATCAATGTTTCTTTTATATTTCAACAGGTGATTACATGTCTATGATAAAAATTATGTGAAATGTTAATCAAGACTATGCTGATTTGTAGCAGCAGAGGCTCATGATGGTAATTTGGCAGGCACCTGAGAACTCCATAGTCCACGCTTGGCTATTGTACCCTCCATCTGCTGGAACTCATTTCAGCCACCAAAAGGAGGCGCCGAGCATGACGCCCCTTCTATGCCACACTTCGTATTTCATACCCATGGCTTGGTTGATCATAATAAGACAGAAGATAGCCATGCTGATGCCAGCATTTTTCAGATACACCTCTATCCTGAAAATCCCGTGGATACTTCTCATATTTAAGGGTGGCTTCAGCACTGATACAACACAGGAAAAGAAAAAAACCTTGCATGGCCCAGGGCTGTAAAGATTAGAATCAGCATTTTGTAACAGGAATAGGCTGATAACCTGCATAGCATTTGGAGCAATGATGGAAACTGATTCAAGAAACTCAGGGAATACATGAAGAATAATTAGCCTTCAATTAGCTAGGCTCTTTTCAGTGGTGTCAGCAACAGGATAAATAGCAATGGGCAGAAATGGAAACACAAAAGGCTCCACCTGAATTTTCAAGAACCTGTGAGGGTGACCAAATGCTGGCACAGATTGCCCAGGGAGCTCGTGGAGTCTCCATCCCTGGAGATGCTTAAAAGCCATAAACCGGCTCTAGGTGGTCCTGTCTAAGCAGCAGGGTGGAACCAGATGACCTTCCAACCTCAAACATTCTGTGATTCTGTGACTTGCATTTCCCTGCATAAATGCTATGTATATCCTTCTGAACACGTTGATGATTAGGTTCCTGCAAAAATTAGAACAACGGTAGGTGAAGAACTAAGCACCAGAAATGCAGTTACTGGGTATCACCCAATTTAAGACCCAGGCTGCAAATACATGGAAAAACAAAAGAAGCACTGATACTTGGGTACGAGGCTTCATTTCTCAAGCTTGGACTGGGGCCCAGGCCAAAGAGCACAAGTTAATATAATTCCCTTACAATGTAAAAATTAATGTAATAGACCACTGTTGTTCTTATGTGAAAGAGAATATAAGGCAGACTTTGTGAAGTAGAAAAAAAAGACTTAGAAATGTATAAAAATTGCCACTGCAATCTAGACTAAGGGAATTCCAGCTACAAACTGGCTGATGTGAGACTGATGGGCAAAACTGTGAGTGAGCAGAGATATAGGCAAAGTAATGAGAAACTCAAGGTTTGAGTTTACAAGGTTTACTTACTAAAAGCACCCCACAAAGCTTGTATAAATGTACGCTTATGGCAAAAACCCGTATGCACAAACTATTGTCTTGTGTTTTAAAAGGCAGCTGCTTGTTGGGCAATTCTGTTTCAAGAACCAAGAAACACAGGACAGGAAATATTGAGCCAAAGCTCAGCTTGTTGAAGCAATTACACAGACCTGCAGGGCTCTGTAGCCAAACAGCCACAGTCTGTTCATGCAGAGTTGAAGGATTCATCCCCTAAGGTGACTAGAAGCCTGACATAAAAACAATGTCCCAACAAGCCATGACAGCAGTTATCTTTGGAACTTGAAGATCCTGCTCTCTCAATTCCCCCCGCGGTTATGCACAATGTATCAGGTAAGCTTTCCCAAAGGCTGTATGCAGCAACGTGACCGTGGCTGCCGAGCAACAAGACTCCCAGGACACCGATCACAATAGAAGATGGAGCAAGGGAAGGTGCTGCCCTCTCCTCTAACACCCGAGGGGTTTCAAAAGCAACCAAGCACCTAATGTTTCCTTGCAAACCCTCTTGGTAGGAGCTGAATGGTTTTCTTGCTGTGTCTATGCAATTCTGTGAAGATGAACTGGTAAGTCACTACCGAAGTGGGAATCCACATACAGCCCTTAGTAAGGTGCCCTTACTGTTAAGGCACCTTAAGGGGTGGGGGTGGGGGGGAAGGGAAGGGAAAAGGATAG
The DNA here is from genome assembly GCF_015220075.1 of Falco rusticolus. NCBI lineage: Eukaryota > Metazoa > Chordata > Aves > Falconiformes > Falconidae > Falco > Falco rusticolus. Next base: position 77,119,013 of record NC_051189.1, read on the forward strand.
CGAAAAACTTAAAGAAACAAAGGCTGCAATCACTCAAAGGTTATTCTTTCCAAAAAAGATTCAAGACCATATTTGTAATGGCAATAAACACTTCAGTTATATGCTTACTGTATTTGAGATTAGCAGATATGTTAAGCAGTCTGTCATATAATAGCTTCAGAGGCCAAATAGTTTGCTCGGCTCAAGTTTGCTCGGCTCAAAGATCTACTCTGAGACACACAGGAGAATATGTAAAACAATTGAAGCCAAGTATTTGTGTAAAATACTTTTTTTTCCAGTACCCTGAAAAAAATAAGCAGAAAAATCTCAAGTTGCAACTTAAACATGAACATCTATTACTGTTTCCTTGTGGTCAATGAATCTAATCATACTGCCCGTACATCAGACTTAGTTGCCTTCCGCAGCTTCTAAAGTGCCCACTCTTCTACGAAGTCTTAGTCTATATTAGCTTTTCTTCTTCATGTGTGTTTGAGGTGCAAAACTGGCCTTTCCTTCCTGCAAATATGTCCTTGAAAGACCCTGCAATCACTTTGAGCTTCTCCTTTTCCTAATGCAATACATTAACATAAATCAAATCAGAGGACTGGTGTGGCAGTTGTCCTGTGACTGACTCTGATGATCAGCAAATCCATCACAAAGCCAAAACCAGAGAATTTCACAGTGAAAGCAATTTCAGAGGCAAAAAGGGCTGCCGTCCCTTGTGAAAGATCTTCAGTTCTGCCAATAGCAAGTTACCAAGAGATGTAAATTGGTTTTGATGTTTAAATTGTCCTTGACTTTAATTTGTTTTCTGCGATGTTAGCCTTTTAAAGCCATTTTTTAGGTAAAACAGATAGGCCTCTCCAGTTGCTGGATCGCCACTTTTAGAAAACTGTTCGAAAACGCCCTTCTGAGATACATAGATAATGGGGGGGGGGGGGGGGGGCGGGGGGGGGGAGGGGGTTAGATTGTTAAATTACCTGTCTAGTGTATCCATGTTCTGTACTCATCTTTATGAATTTATACTTCTGATGCCCATATAAGTGCTAATCTCTAAATTTGAAACATTTGTGAAAATAACACCACAGTCTAGCCATAAAAAACCCAGACTACTTAGAATCATTCTTAGATAAATAAATTAATAATGAAAAAATAGCCTATAAATTTTGAAAACAACATCAGCATGACCACTTACTGCACCCTTAGCTGTATCCTAACTCTACAATTAGCCAGTAATAAAATTCTTTTTTCCCCCTTATTTCCAGGCAATGTTTTCCTGCGGTCAACAAAGAGTATGGAAGAAAGGATTAGAAAGCTATCCCACAGAAAGCAGCATGAGTGCTTATTAACCTCAAAAGACTGACTCAGAGGAAACTAAATTCCAAAACTTGACACATCCTACTTCTTGTATCCCAAAAGGCTCTGTGGTTTTCACCACGATTTCTCCATTCTCTAGCAAAAACGTCAAACTATTTGGAACCAGATGCAGTTCAGACGGTAATGCTTTTCTGAGCCATGGACAGACAGCATTGTCCAAGACTAGGCTTATACAGAGAGGCACGGTTAAATGCAGATGTTATTCTACTAGAGGTGTAATGGCTTTGAAGTTTTCCAACTATCTTAAGAAAATTGCTACATAGAAAAAATGCTGTCACATGCAATGGTGATACAGCTGCTCACAAAACATTCATAATCCTCTCTTCAAGCCTGGGCACTAAGTCAGCGGGACACAAGGAGGGCATCATTTTTTATGAATGTAGGGCTGCATCTTCCAAGAAGTGGAATAATAAGAGTGAATTTGTTTTTTTCTAGGACACTACAACCCCAAATCCTGAGCTGGTGAAATGTTTTTGAGGCTTCCTGCTTACTACACCTAAAGCATTAAAACCAGGATATTTTCTCCTTAAAATAAAGGATAAGTCACATCAACAGAAGACTTATCACAAACTAATCAATGAATCATCTTTTATTAAACACCAGCATGGGGAAAGTTGTCAGAGTGGAAGTCAGTATAAAAATTATTTAAACATAAGTACTTGAAAACTTTGAACAACAAAACCCACAGAAGATATCTGTACGTTGAAATATGTTGTTTAATATTCTACCATCTGTTCGGAAGCTGCTAATGAAAAATGTCTCAAAACCTTCTGATAAGTAAAATAATTTCCTATTTCCCTGGAATAACTGGAGAATACATCCTACAATAGACCAATTCAGCTCCCTTGATCTCTATAGTAGGAGCAGAAAATACTCAGGAATGAAGTTGTAGATGTTTTTTCATGGCCATGCACACACATACAGAGTTTACCATGTTTTTAGAATGCAGCTTCATCTTTTGCTTGAAAAATATGGGATACACAGTAAAAGCTAACAAAGAATGGCCATATTTTGGAGCTCAAATCATGAAATGATCAAAGAATTTCATGAGATGGTTCATCATGTTAGATAATTTCCAGAAATAGTAGATCATCCTTATCCATTTCAGACCAGAAAGTTTCTGGTATGGTCAGAAATTTTGTGTTCATACTAGCAATGACTGCCTTCTTTACAGTAAACATGTACCACAGCTTCCCATGGCATCTAAGCCATGCTCTTAACCACAGACATATGTTGCATATTATTATTTGTGGTAACAATCTGTTTGCATTCATAGTCATTCATTCTGGTTTATCAGTGGACCTCTGTCACACAATGCATATTACCATCAGTGGTTTTATTTATTTAGTCTTGTCTTTGTTAACTTGTTTGCTCCAGTTTTCTAAAGTTTGCAATTGAAAAAAAAAATAACCCTCAAACATTCAAAGTTATAAAATAATTAAATCAATATGTGGAAACAAAACTATGCCTTTGTGAAATTTCAAGTAATCATCATCTAACACTTCTGGCCTCACTTTTACGTTCTCAGGTCCCTGTAAATTCCTGAAAATAGTTTAATACAGGCTTCACATTTTTACCTGTACATGGTAATACTACCACTTTTCTTTAAAAATTAATTTGACAATTTTAAACAATATTTTTCAAAAACTAGGAAAGGGAGAGAGAACTAATTCTGCACCAGTTTAAAATAAGCATGAATCCAGTCCATCACTCTTCACTCTTTTAGTGAATCGGCAATTCACTGAGGCAAACAGTGCTCACAGTCCTCTTTTCTGCTTTCACAGTGAGGTCTGGCAGAATCAGACTGCTGCTTCGCATGGTCAGCCTGACTTGATTTTTCTGACAGCAAAATCCATGTTGACTGAATTAAGGATTTCTGAATGAAAGCTAGCCAGATAATTAAAGCTACTCCTGTTAAAGCAATGAGAAATAATTGCCTTAAACCAGTGCCTATGCCATGGAGTTTATCAATGTTTCACCCCAAAAAATGCGATGCAGCACCATCTACTTAAAAATGCAAGCAAGTAGCTATCAAGGGGGTGGGACCGGGCAGGGAGCAGATTTGAACAAGGGAGATGAGGGTGTAAGTGGAACAGGTATCTGGCCTCCACATTGTCACTGGATGCTTTGGACTAGAGAGAAAGCAAAGAAAGTCAGAAAAAAAGTCATTCAGCCTAATGACAACCATCTATTCTGCTGCTGCTCTGAGCATAAATGACAAGCACTTTTACCACTGTGTGTGCTAAAAATAAAATAAGCAATTATTTTTGCAATATACTCTTATTTTTTAGTTTAATCATATTTTACACATTCCCAATGTCCTTTTCCATTTTACAGAGATTGCTTCTCTCAGCTTTTCTAATGGCATTGCTTTTGGAAGCAGCACAAGGTAACCTGGATGCTGTCCTGTTTGGCTTGCTGTGCTCTTGCATTAATTTTAAGAAAAAACACTGCATCAGCACAATTCCAGAACTCAGGTTCCTTTGCAAATCACAGGTAGCAAAGAATTTTGCAAGCTGGCAAAGCATTAAAAGAATACGCACCATAGTCAGGAGTTCATCAGTTACAAATCACACAGAAAATCCTGAGGACAGCAAGAGCTGCATTTCCAAGGACACAGATTTTACCATCACGACCAGATCGTGGGTAGACTCAATGCTGCTTTCTAAATGAGGGCCAATGGGATTTTTCCATGCTGTCACTCAATATTATAGAGCTAGCAAACATTTTTAATTAATCTATCTGTGTTCCCATCCTTCAGATAAACTCAGTTGACCTATCACTCTAGGCTATACACTGCAAAATTTGTGCCTCTGTAAAGCTCCACATTAAAACACTGCTAGTTGCTTCTGCAAATTAAACAAAAGCCTTCCACCTGGATTTTCAGCAATGTAGCAGCAACACACATGAAGTATTTTAGTCAACAACTTTTCACAACACACACTTCTTTCTCTCTGAGAGAGTTTTCTTTAAATCTGAAATACTACACCTCTTCTTTAAATCCTGGAAAGCATTCAGCTTCCCTTTTGCCATCACAGTTCATTTATCTTGCAAGAAGTTTCCAAGTGCTTGCTACAGAGAAGAAATTAAAGAAAGGCATAGAGTGAGAGAGAAAATGTCATGGTGGCTGATAGGCTCTGGACCTGACTCTACACACATTTTGCCGTGGAGAAGCTTGCACTCAGACCCTTACTGGAGTCATCATTTTTGTGTAGTGCACTTTGGCCACTGCTTTCACACCTAAGAGTCATGCATGTGTAAACAAAGTCACCACAAAATTATATGCTCATTTTGCTCAGGATTTAACATGTCTTCCTACAACAAATGTTTTTATTTCTCTCCCATCCCCACATATAGAAACTTTCAAGAAAGTACCTAGGTTTAAGAGACCCTCTAAGCTGAAGTTATGTAGAATACAATGAGCACATCTGGACCCCTGCAGTTATTTTTTTAATCTTCCTTTCATATTCACCTTAGTCCCATTTTCAAAATAGAAATCCCTGTGCAGAGTTCCTCTTCCTGATCCTCTGTCTCCCAAGAAGAAGCAGCATTAAAAAAAACCCAACCAACCAACCAAGCCCCCAAAAACAAACAAAAAAAGGATGATTTGGGATGCCTGGCTTAGTCATGGCTGGGAGACATCTAAGGGGCTTTTAGGAGAGAAAAGCCTAAATACTGCTCTTTCCTGTGAGGCAGAACGGGCACACAACCTAGGGCTTTCTGTGGTCTTGCAAGTAAAATGTAAAACCAAAGTACTATCTGTTTGTGGTCACAAAAAATACACTTTTTTTTGCAAATGCAGAGGAGATTTCACCTTCCATGAAGCTGGCAAAATTGTGCTTCAGCTTCTATCTCAGTCTTCAGAAACCTCCCAAACCCTGGCAACACAAGAATACAAAATCTTGTAACGAATGTGCCCAAGTGAAAAAAAAAATCTACGCAACTTTAAAGCTTGTGTAATTCTAATGTGTCTTAAATGTAACAGACTACTACTGAAATTTATAAGGACTAGAGGGCAATATACTTAATTAGCCCATTTAAATCACTGCTTAAAATGCACACATATGGGTGTGAGACCCATCAAGGTGGCTATGGGATTCAGTTTTGAGAGGACCAACTGTTAGCACTGAAAGGTAATGGAAAAGAAAAACTATTAGGTAGAAGCTCAGCAAATGCTGTGCCTCTGCAGCTTGGGTGCACCCCTCAGAATCTGAAATGCTACAAACCAAAAAGGTTTTAAGAACCTCTGAAAAATCAGCCATTTTCCGTATGACACCAGATATTCACATATTATTTTTGTTCAATCTTTACCAAATTTACTCCTTAATTGAATTCAACTTTGAAAATGGAATTTAAATTTGAAAATCATTATCATTTACTTCTATAAGAGAGAGACTGTCTGCAACATGTCATTTGTTACAGCGAAATGTGTGCTAGATGGATATGTATTACACTGCAACGTTTCTATAATAACTAGTGTTTATTCTATTACAAGAGAGGAAAAAAATAGGGAAGTGAACATACCTACAAATTATTTTTATTCTCCAGAATATTCTTGCAACATCGTGCCAGCCTACCAGCTCTGCCAGACCAAATTACTCAACTGTTTCCAGTGAGCCCACAACATTTTTTTCTCATTTTCTGTCCTGTTGAGTGAGTTGTTCTTCTCTAAACTGCTTTTGGCCAAACACAGATATTTACACAGGTCTTGTTCTGCAGCATGTTAAGAAGAGAAAGCCTTTACACGTGAAAGGTGTTTGGTCACTGATTTTCTATAACAAGATCGGTTTAGGTTTTTTCTTCACTTAGCAACAACTTCATTTTGCACCAGCAAGCCAGCCTTATCACCCTGTGAATCATAATTCACTCATCACCCAAGCACAGGCAATCTAATCCTTATCTCGTTAGTCAGTACTGGTTCCTCAGCATCATTTATTACTTGTTCTGTCTGAAATATTTAGACATGGGATAGAATGAGGAATGAGTATGGAGAATTTTCACAGATGCACATAAACATTTAATAAGGCCAAGTGATGTGAACATCATGGACTGAATCCAGTTAATTAGGGCCAACGTGTCAGCTTCAGCAAACTCTCAACATGAATATTTTCTGGATGAAGGGGAGCTGTATAACGTTGATAAAACACTCACTTTCAGAAAGCTCAGGGATACTTCAGACTCCTACAGCCAAAATCTTTTTTGCAGCCCAACATGTGAAGAGAGCTGAGTGGTTTTGTCCACCCTAGTTCTAGATAGCCTTTCTTGTAAGCAACATCTTTCCTCTTGAGACAAAACCAAAGCCAAAGGAAAACAGCTACAGATGGACACAGCGACACATGCTACTGGGAGGCAGGGTCAGGGGAAGCTGTCACGTCCAGTGACTCAGTGTCTGACCCCACTTGGGCATCCATCGGATGGATCGCCTCACTGTGGGGCAGATTTGAGATAACCCAAGCCAGTGGGCCTATATGGGCACCATACAGATCCTAGCATGGATCCTGAATAACCTTACAACACGAATGTATATAACTAAGAGTGAAGTAACAGTGACAGTACCCGTGCCATTTCTAAAATCAGCAAAGAAACTGAGGTGCAGTTGGCAGCGCTGGACCATCTGCTTGGCCCACAGTTTTCCTCCTGCTTTGTGTGGTGGTGTGCCCCAGGCTGTGTTCCATGCTTGGGCTTGAGGTGGCCGCAGGTGGGAAGGTCTGTCCCTCGCTGCATAGAGAAAAGCGAAGGCAACTGCGATGGGAACACTCCGGAGCCCACTGGGATTGTTTCTGTCTTTCTAACCTTTTTTTAGATCAGAGGGGGACTTTTTTTGTTTGGGTTTTTTTTTTGGTTTTTTGTGGGGGTTTTTTGGGTTTGGGTTTTTTTTTTCCCAGTATTGGGACAGACGACCAATTTGGCCAGGCCCTGGAGCATGGTAGGAAAAGACCTTGGAAGATGACAGATACATATTGACAATGTGTGTAAGGGCTTCAAAAAGCATACAATTTAGGAGACTGACTTTTGTCAGAAGGTTTTGGCAGGGGCAAAAGCCACCTTGGATGAAGCAGCCTCAAAATTACTGCAGAAACAGCCCTCAGGAGGAATTACTATTTCTAGAGGGGAGGACAGCAAAATAACAAAATCATGCAATATATGACAAGAACAAAAATATTTTCTTTAGGAGGGATGAGTTGCACTTAAAATTCACAAAATAAAGGTTTATATCAGATTTTGGACCAGAGGTGGCATGAAAGTGTCTTCTTTCCAATTCAGGTAAGCTAAAGTTGTGCAAGATTTTATCTCATAATGACAGAAAATTAATCTCCTAAGATTTTACCTTTCAGTAGATAAATCTAATGGTTAACAGCAACTTGAAAAAAATATATATAAAAACAAGTCATGAGATTTAGTTGCTTTAGTTGCATCTTAAATGTCATCTCCAATTACAGTGTGTATCTAAGTCACCAAAAGAAGACCTAAACAACCCAGCTGGGATTATTTAGGAAAGGTAATTTCATGAAGTATCATACCTGAACACAAAAACTGGTCATTCCAGTGTGCAATGTTGCAAAATCAGCTGATTACTTCAACATGTTTTCTCCTGTTTTTGTTACAAGTGTTACTATGTCACTGACTATATATTAGCATTAGGCTTTGGCAACTGGAGGAGTTATACTGTGCTACACCATGGTATAATATAATAATATATTATAGAGTATACTGTGTTATAGTATAGATTTGAAACTCCTACGCTCTGAAAAGACATCTCTTACCATCATTCTCAAAGTTTTGGTTTAAGTCAGACCAGTCAAAACATTTATTAAAATATATGAAAATATTTTATGATAAAAAGGCACTTAGTTCTACAGTAAGAGAATGACTATAAAGACCCTGCGAAGCCCAAAGAAACAAAGAGCATTTAAGGTTCAGCACCCTGTTTGGCCTCACACAACTCACAGTGAAGCAGGCAGGGACTGCGCGTCAGCAGCTGAATGTGAGCGACTGGGCCCAGGGAAAAGCCACTGTGCAAGTGTGGAGAGAAAATAAAAAGAGCACAGAAAGAAGATTAATAGTTTCTCCAAAAAAATACATAGTAAGCTACAGAACAGAATGTCAGTTCCAGAAAAGATAAGGAGCCATTCCTTTTTGGTTACAACCAAAGCATAGTCTTAAGATTTCAATCTAACATATAGTTGCAAAAGAGCCATATAAGGCAAAAAAGCAGAATACGAACAAAACACTCCGCTAAATAAATTTCTAAATGTTTCATGAACAAAGGACTATTTAACAAAAATGTAGTACTCCACATTTCAAGCGGCTTTTGCATCAAGATGTCATATATAAATAAGATTAGATTCTGTAAACTGGATTTAACCTTGCAGTTCTGAAAATGGAGTTTCACACACACTGACATGGTCCCCTGGCAGGGAACATACATGGGCTGCATCTCCCTGGGCTTCTCCAGCTTTGGCTTCTCCAGATAACTATGTACTCATTAATTAATTTAGCTGATATTACCTTAATTGCTTTTGTTTTCTGAAGAAGTACAAATTCTGAGTTGCTAAAAATAATAATAATTGGGAGCATGTATTTAAGTGCTTCTCAGGGAAAGACATTGTCCCTGTACAATGTGAAATGCTTCCCCAGTGAGGAAAGCATTTCATGAATGTTAATCCAGGTCCACTGAGGCTCAGTCCAATACCCATAGGTTTGCATACATCAGTTCCACTAAATTACACTTCCATGCCCATCTACCTTAGGTAACAACAATGATTTTTCTCTCCACAATTACGCTGCTCTGGTGAAAGTTATATTAATCTATGCAGATTTATTTAATATTCAAATTCCTTCTGTCATTTGTCTAAAAAAATATAAATGAAAAAATACTTCTGCAGACCATGTGTGCAAAATAAAATACGAGCAACTTGGTGTAACTTCCTGACAAAGCTTGATAAAGCATGCTAGGAGCACTAAATTCAGAGACAGCAATGGAAGACTTTCATTTTCACTTCACTCTAAAGGTGAACCAAAAAGTTTTTTCTTATAAACGAAAACCCGAGTACACGAGCCTTTAAGTCAACTTCCATACACTCTTCAAAAGACAATGTGCAAACCTGCTTAATAAATATGACTTCAGAGCCCTTTATTTTTTTAATACCTGCTGCAACTTGAATCTGGGGTATGCATTTATCCTGAAGCACTAAGGGAGAGGGCACCAATGCCTCAGACAATGTAAGGAATGCTACTGTCTGCATAGTTTATGTATGACTGAGGGGACACTGGCTCCTACCTGGAAAGCAAAGACTGCAGAGCCTACACCTTGGCATGTATAGAAATGTTTTACCCTGAGACATGCTGAAACCTCAGCAAGTACTGGTACAGTCAATGATGGCTGTGTTTTCAAGCGCTCAGAATCCAGTGGGCAGCAGTCACTGACCCACAGCCAGCTCAGCTCCTTGGAGAAGGGGTCCATCTAGCCCAGGCTTTGAGCCGTTCTGGAAGAATGAGCTCTGAGAGCCAGCACTGCAAGGAGCCGCTTGTCAACCATGAAAACTGAACTGTCATCCTGAAAAACTAATCGGCAGGTGTTTTACCAGACTTTTTAGTGGTTGTCCTCTACTTCCAACATACTACATACCTACCTAAACAGAGTGTTTAATTAATAAAAGTGCACTACTGTACTCAATTACTGTCTATAAATTCCTCAGAAACACAGCCAAGAAGCCTGCCAGAAGATTTCTTGACAGCTCTGTTAGAGCCCATAGAACCCCAGGTCCCAACTTTGCTTCAGATGTCACTCACTGACATTTTGCTTCTGAAAACTCAAGTTCATTTAGGTCTTCAAACACCAATGGAAATTAGCCACATTAGACCATGGCAGGCCACAGTCCCCTCTTTCAGTATTTCCTGTCATACACATAAAACCGGTATAAAAATAAACATGTTCTTGTTTCTTATTGAAATGTTTCTTTACCATTCCAGGTAGTAAGAACCTTCAAAAGATTATGCTATAATTAAAAGCTATTTTTCCACAACTTTTCCCAACCTGATCCAGACTCATTTTGTATCCAAGAGAGGATTTTGCATATATGCTTTCATAACCAACATTTCTTGTGTCATTTCTGCATTTTTTCCATGGTCAGCAAAACCATAATTTTGTTGGAAGCAAGAACATACTAAGCTCAACAGCAGCAAAGGAATTGGGGACAACTTGAAACATGAATATTCTAAATTAGAATTTGATTCTATTTCTTATTATCATCCTTTCAAAGCCCCAATGCACCTCTTGAAATTCACTCGATGCTGTTTGCTCGAGAGGGGTTTGGCAAATGTCCACTGCACTGAATGCGGAACCACACAGAATCAAACCACAGGAAAACCAAAGGCAGAAAAAGCTCTAGAGGCTTCACACAGTCCCGACAAACATGTCCTGTCATTTTTGCAGCCCTGCAGCCTTGCAGGCATTGCTGCCACCACTTGCAAGGCCCAGGCAAGCAAAATAAACTTCAACCCAAAGAGCGGTCTGGTGGCATCCAGCTGCCCGGATCCCTAGGGAGAGCTCAACCTCCCCTGGGGAAGCTCAGAAGCCAGGCACAGAACGACAGGAGCTTTGTAAACTACATAAAATCCACAGAAGGAAAATGGAAATCTCCTGGTTTTCATCAAGGAATCACTCAAACATTAAAAATCAAAAGACAGAGAGCTCACTGACTCTAGAAACAAGAACAAGTTCTTATGAATTTCAGGTTGGCAATGTTCTTTCAACACATCTACGTTAAGGAAAAATTTATCAGGCTAGCAGGCGAAGGATTTGGGTCTTGCATATGAGACCACTCTGCGGAGACTCCTTCAGAGGAAACATAAGAGATCCCTTGCACACAGAAGATGGCAGAAGCTTACCTTAAGCCTACACAAAGCTCCATGATCTACTTGCATAGTGAAGTTCATTTACATGTTCTATTGTGATGATGGTGAGACACTGGAACAGGTTTCCAGAGAAGCTGTGGATGCCCCATCCCCGGCAGTGCTCAAGGCCAGGCTGGATGGGGCTTTGAGCAGCCTGGTCTAGTGGAAGGTGTCCCTGCCCATGGCAGGGGGGTTGGAACTAGGTGGTCTTTAAGGCCCCTTCCTCCCAAACCTTTCTACGATTGTATATGTAATCCCCTTTTGTATTAAAAATTAAGCACCTGCATAAATCTATTTCAGATTTAGACCTAAAATATCTGTTATACAAAAAGGGAGAATGATTTACATTATCTTAAGCTTGCAGAAGCATAACACAGTACCACAGAAAAATTAACAGGCTTTTAAAAATACCATTCTTCTCACTTTTATAAAGACTGGTAGAACAATATATTTCATATTATTTCCAGTAACATCTGCTGTACTATTTAGACATCCTAGAAGTGTGGGGTTTTTATAAAGAACACATTTTCTGAACTCTAAAACTTGGAAGAATCAACTACCCATTATCCTCTTCAACATGCTACAAACGCTGAAAAAAATGACTGTGAAGCAGTTATGGCTTCAGTTTATCAAAATCCTTCAGTGTGATCACAAATTTTCATCACCAGTCTATCAAGAATACCACATATGCTATGAAGTTGGAGATCAAACAATGAAAATCTAGGGCACACGTGTATGAATAAAACCATAGTTTTAAGTCACTAAGCTGGAAGATCAACCATTTCCAAGCATGGGAACAGGGGTCTCCCGCAGAGAAGACAGTCACAGTGTGCCAGCTGGTGTCATGCAAGGCAGCAAGATTCTTCCATCAGGGGCCTCAAAGGCTGAGGAGCAGTTTCATCAAAAAAAAAAAAAATTCAGATTCTGTTCAGTGTGAAAGCCACTGACCCAGTGACTGGCCTCCATCTAACTGTCTCCTAGTCACAACACCTTGCCCCTTCAACACTCACAAAACAATTCATATTTTTTACTTGCCATGGTGCTACAGCATACAGGTGAAAGCATGTTTTAATCCTATCCATATATGTACATTGATCAATTTCATGATCAAGCCCAAACAATTTATTTTGGAGAAAAAAAGAAACGGGAAAAAAAAAAAAAAAAGGATCTGCCAATTGAAACAACTTACACCATTTTGTTCCAGAAAGACATGACAGATTTCACTTTTTCAGCTTCACATCCTTTTCACTACCTTATGCATTTTATTCTATTGATACATTGCAATACCACATTTTTGTCCACTTACCACAGTCTGGTGGAAAAACAGATTGCAATCAAATTTATAATTGAAGTAAGATTTAAAGATTTTTACTATAAATTTTTAATTACAGAGTGGACTTTCATCTCATGATTCCCTGTGCCACTATGCTCGTTCATTGTTTGCTTGTTTGTTAGAGGAGAAATTACATTCTCAAGCATCTTCTGCCAGTACCTGGAAAAACTATTCCATTGCTCACCATCCTGGAAGACCTGTGGCTGGTCAGACATGGAGTATATTTCCTTGAAGGGAAAACATGTGGACTTCTCAAGGGAAGACTCACATAGTACCAAGACTGCAATCCGAAGTATCCTTTGACACAAGCAAGTGTAACACAACAACATGTATTTTGAGAAATAATATTTAGATATCAGTCTGCTATATTTTAAAATGTTCTTTTATGATGAAAAAGAAAAAAACACTGCAAAACACTGCAACACAGTGGGTATTTCAGCTTCTCAAAGTATTATATTATCTTACTCTTCAACAACCCACGTCCCCCAGACTGTCATGTTAAATATGGGAGTAATTTATAGACCAGGCTTTGGATCTGGTTTTACAAAAGCAGCCACTCAGAAGATAGATGTCAGTCTCATCAACTTGGCCACTGAGTAACAACCTTCTCCCCAAAAAAGGGGGAGAAGGGAAAGAGAGAGCGCTAGAGTGGAAAAGGTGAAAAATTATTTGCTCCTGTATTCATAAATGCTTGCCCTTACTTCGTAACATATACCTGCACAATTACTATATTTTTTCCCCTGGTTGTATATAGCATTCAGCAGGGTTAAAAACTTACAGTGTTACATATTTTGCATGTTTCGAATCTCTAAGATGATTTTAATAGAAATGCTAGACACCAGTACTGTTCTCTTTCCAGTTCGCTGCTCTTCACACACAGAGAAATAGATGATCAATGACACTTGCTCATCATAGACCTGACCCATCTCCCAGGGAGTCAGGTGCTAGACACTAGCTCTGCTAATGCATCTGAGAGCATGGTCACTCAGGTGCATTCAAGCAGTCAGAGAGCCTAGCTAGGGCTCAGTGCTCTGCACACACTTATGGGCATGGACATATACTCTGGACATCCATTAACATCCATACAGGTCATTGGAGTACTGCTTAATGGATACAGATCCCTGACATGGGAATTAGATGTTATCACCCACAGACAAACAGGAAACTTTGAAGATGGTCTTTCCCTTGAGACCCCACAATTTTTACCAGACAAGCTCCCTGAGTACCTCTGGCTTTGCCAGGACTACTACCAGCTGCTCCTCTGCCTTACCATTAGTTTGCCAGGCCCATCTCCTCCTCCTGTTACGCCTCCTAACAGTCACTGACAGACGAGACACACACAAAACTCAGTAGCCCCCCAAATCCAAAAAACGCCAGTGGCTGGAGATTCCTCTCCTTTCAATGGTCATCAGAAGGGCCACCAAGGGCATTGGAGGCTATACCCAGCACTGCCAGTCACCTCCAGCCAGCTCTCAGACCTCCATTTCTGCTACCACATCCTCTTCCGCTGAGAGACAGCTAAACATGGATTTTCTGGGTTAATTTTCAATCAATTTTGTTCCCTGGCCCAGCTCACCATGTGGCTGGATAAACACTGCTTGCTGGGAGAAGGACAGAAACAGACACTGCGCTTCTGTCAGACTGAAGCAATTCTGGATCCAACCCTGTGTTACCAGCAGCCAGGCACACCAAATTTTGACTTCTCTCAGTGAACCAAGGCCATGCCCAGCTTTGACACATTAGAAATTCTATTCAGGTTACCAAATACATTTGTAGATAAACATTCAAAAATTAAAAGGAGATATTTTCATAGTTCATGCAATATTTTGTTTAGCTGTTACAGCAATTAAGAAACAGATGGACGACAGGGTGGGGAAGACGAGGGCTGCTGACAGTGGAAACACGATGCGTTGTCTTGGGAGCTCCCCCGAGGAAACCACACTGAAACGGTAAGCCTTCAACAGGGCAAGCAGGATCACTGGTCAGATATCTGCTAACGCAGAGAGCCAAGGGGCCAAATTAATTCCTTCTGTAACCCCAGTGACTTCAAAGGAGCTAGCCCAGAGATGAATTTGGCTTAAGGAATTCTGAAATGGACCCTGACCAATTCCCCCTAAGTAGGATTCACATCTGTGGCTTCTTGTGTTACAAAACTGCCTTGGCTTTGTAATGTTATTATGTCCTTTATCAGCATTTTTATTCATACAGAATGACTAACGAACTCCAAACCAGTAGCACCACCTGACTAATATCAACCACTCTTCAAAGCATTTGTCTTAACACCAGGGGTTATTGTTTTTCCAAGTTGGTGGGTCTCAGCACTGATGACTTCATTGTGTGGTCCGTCTGGTCAAACTTGCTGCTGAAATCCAGCCTTTCACAGCTGAAGGGTAATATTTTAAGTTAGTCATGAGCAGGGTTTCAATGCTAAACTCTACCTCTCCCCCTTTTCCAGTGTGTGTATTTC
The DNA here is from genome assembly GCF_015220075.1 of Falco rusticolus. Taxonomy (NCBI): domain Eukaryota; kingdom Metazoa; phylum Chordata; class Aves; order Falconiformes; family Falconidae; genus Falco; species Falco rusticolus. The sequence goes on from NC_051189.1 coordinate 77,134,066, forward strand.
TGCGATTCCTCTGCAGCCTGTGGATGCCTATGCGTGGTTTTCTTCTTCCAGCTGTCAGAGAGACAAGATTAACGTTGCTTTGTCATGTATCAATAGGCAGCACAGAAACATAAACAGCCAAAAAGCTGTAATGAATTCTAATTATCTTTATATAAAACTGGATTTATAGTGACTGATCATGGTTCCAGCAGTCAAAAGATGTGCAAGAAGTGATTACACAGTCTAGTCTGACTGTTCCTCTCTGCTTCAGCTGTAATTACGCTTTTGGGTGGCTTGGACTAAGCACACCATTTTTACATGTGTCTCTTCTAAATGTTCCAAAAGCAGCGTATCTGCCAAAAAAACACCTCTGCAGCCGAAAGTATGATTTTAATACTCATAAATGCATTGAAGAATGCTGCACTGTTTCAGCAGTCCCAGTAACTTCAGCAGGCAGAAAGGTACCACTCAGCATGGGCAAAGGCATCACTGTTGGGCCTACAAGCATCCACAGGGCCCTTTGAACATGACCTATATTTTTTTTTCCAAGGTCTGAACAAAACCGCATTAATTCCAAACCCTCTGTCCTTCCCTCCTGAAGCTTTGCTGTGACAGTGTGAGTGGCTGAAAGAATTGTTTGAATCTGTTTTTTCTTCCACATTGCTTTTTTCCTTGCAATTTTTCTATATATCTTACATGACATTCTGTTTTTCGTCAGACAGACAGATTTTCAAGACTGGGTTGCTAAAGCACAACTCAGTCACATTTTAGGAGAAAAATATATATATTAAAAAAAAATGGTATGAAGGTAACACTCTGTTAACAACATCTGCTCCCAGCTTAATTTCAGGAGATCATGTGCCTTTTACCATTCTCTTCATATAAATTAATTCAAATTCATAGCAAAAATCAGTGACTATCAGCAAAACAAACTACTTCAGCTTCTATGCTCCAAGTGTATGAAATAGGTAGTTTGTGTGGCAGAGGTTCTATTTTCTATCTTATTAATAAGTTCATTACCTCTGGCTCATTGCTTTCATTAAGGAAGTACATCTGGCTGCTTTAAAGAATGTATGATTAATATTTTATACGTGATTTTGCTCATAATTTCAGAATTAAATGAAAATCAGTTCACAATGGAAGGCAAAACTGAAACTGAGGAACACAGAAATTGCCATATTAAATCAGAGTGGAGGCACTATCGCTTGACAGCTGCACAGCCCAGCTGCTCAAGGGCCAGCTGCAAGACCTCCATCACAGACAGAAGTGGGATAATCAGCCAGCATCCTGAGGTGCATCTTGATCTCTTAACAGATAAGAGATTGGATTAGGACTGTATCTTCATGAACAGTAACCAGACAGAGATTTACAGGGGAATGAGGAGGATTCGTGGAGGGGGGGGGGCAGATTCAATCCCTTTCCTTAGGTATTTCCCTGTGTCCAAAAGCTTAGCAAAAGTAAAAAGAAATGACTAACATTTCATTCCAGCTCCCCTCCAGTTCAAGTTTGAAAGTAGCATAAGAGGGAGCATCCTATGAACATGAGGCTGTCTGGAAACTCACTACAGACTGGGGAGGGGGTATACCTACTCCTGTCTTACTCAGGGACATCTCTACAAGACCTGTAGAGCTTTCCTATTCTCTCCACATGCTCTGAAATACTGAAGGAAAATGAAGGGTATCTTTACCAGTGAGCTGAAAAAAACATACTTCTCCTCCTGTCTCACTAAATCCATTATCTGAAATCATTGTATAAGTTACAGGCCTCTATAAATAAAAAGTAAGTGTAATTCTCACATACCTAACTAGGAAAACACACATGTGCCTCATTTCATGACTTAGAGCTAATCATTTATCAGTTGCTGTAGTGCTGTTATCTACTATCTAAATAACATGGAGAATTACCACTATCAGTGTCCTAGTGCTGATATATTATCCCTATCAGGAGTAATTATTTGGTTTCACATGCAGAGTTTCAGTCAGTATCTGGGGTCTATGCCAATAGGCACTCAACATCAAATAAAAGGGCAGTCATGATATAAGCAGACCTTTATCATTCTTGCCCTAACTACCAGTAAATCTCTGAGAACTTTGTGGCTTTTCTTTAGGACTTTTAGCAAAAAATATCTTTAGAAAATAAAAAGGCAAAAAAAGTCTTTCCAATGCTTATAAATTCCTGAAGAAAGCTGAGGCTTCTCTTTTCAACTAGGTATCTAATCATTCATGGTCTTAGTAAACAAAAATTATAGCAATTCATTTCAAAACACTGGACTACCTTAAAGATTTTCCTAGTATCCAAAGCAAACAAATACACTAGCAAAATTAATCATAATATTTTAAAACTAAACAGGAATTTCTTATGTGATATACAAACTGGAATGCCTCTGAATTCTTCAATTCAATTAGCTCAAGATTCTGAGATTCCTAAATTAGAGCTACCAATAAAAATCTGTTTTCCTGCAAATTTCATTATCATCTACATTAAGAAGTCATAGGGGACAAAGTCAGATTTGGTTTAACCAAGTCAAATTTGACATCTGTAACTCTGCCTTCAAAAGTCACAGGAAATTCACTGAAAGGGGACTAAATCACACAAGTTGTGGCGGGTTTTTTTGGTTCGTTGGTGGCTGGTTTAGGGTCTTTCTGCACACAAATGAGTAAAATACTTTACCACTAACCCTCTCCTCAAAAATAAAGGTAACTCAAGACCTCTCTCAGGTCAGCTAATAGAACAGGGTTGCTATCGGACAAAGAAATCTGAGTAAAGTAGGTACATGATGCATCTGTGGAAAAGCTGCATCTCAGAGCTTTCATCAATCTGAAATTTAACTTTTTAGTCAAATTTATTCTGGGGAGTCATAAGGTAGGGATGAGCCAAACCCTGTCCCCTGGCTCCCTCAGTCTGCGACCAAGCACCAGAGCAAAAATCCATTCTTACAGATAGCTTATTTTATTCAAGCTACTAAACAAATGGAGGAAACAACTGAAGAAACTGAGTGAATTCTGGTACTCAAGCCATTGAAACTAAAGCTACCGCAAAATAAGCTTCTTTTTCTCTGCTTGAAAGGATTTGCAGGATATCCTTTACCACAGTGAATACAAAAATAAAGTGAAGCATCCCAATGTCGGCCCTGTTACCAGGCTTCAGAAGACAATCCAGCCACAGGACAAAATGCAAGTCTCAGGAGGATGCTACTTGTCTTTTATGTGATTGGTCCCCCAGGAGAGAAGCACCATGTAATTCTTGCTCTGTCTGATATGCTATCTATAGGTTATGCAAAGCAATCCAAAAAGATAAAAATAAATCCCTTGAGAAGCATGTAACAATTATAATCCTAAGTATTTTTATACATTCAGAAAAGATGTTAGCTTCTAGAGACTATTTATTGTATCTTAATCCTTATCAATACACTCCTTGATGTTTATATTATAATAAGACAGTGGAAGTACTTACGGTTCCTTCAATTAGTAATTAAGAGCTGCATTCATACCAAGATCTTCACTATCGCACCACTTACGCCAGCATCCCAATTCTGCACCTATATTCTGCAGTGCTATGAGTTAACTTCACAGCTCATAGCATCCAAAGAGGAGCAAAAAAAGCTGGCGAAGGGTCTAGAGCACAAGTCTTACAAGGAACAGCTGAGGGAAGTAGGAAGTGGAGAAAAAGGAGGCTCAGAGGAGACATCATTGCTCTCTACGTCTACCTGAAACGAGGTTGGAGCGAGGTGGATATCAGTCTCCTTTCCCAAGTAACAAACCGATTGGACAAGAGGAAATGGACTCAAAGTTGCACCAGGGGAGGTTTAGATTGGACTTTAAGGAAAAATTCCTTCACTGAAAGGGTGATCAAGCACTGGAACAGGCTGCCCAAGGAAGTGATGGAGTCACCATCCCTAGAGGTATTTAAAAGACCTGTAGATGTGGCACTTAGGCTTGGCAGTGTTAGTTTAACAGTTGGACCTGATGATTCTAAAGTTCTTTTCTACTCTAAATGATTCTATAATTTACACTTTGCTACTCTCCGCTAGAAGTCTTCTGTCAGCTCCTCAAGAGGGTCACATGCTCAAGCATAGCTCCCTTTATGAACTCATTCACTACACATAAGATTTAAATAAATATTTGATAGGTAAGTTTCATTAGTTACTACCACTGAATCCTCACCAGGATCATGACAGCACTGTATCCAGAAAACTGAAAGTTAATAATTTAGAAATAGGAGGGGCTGGAGGAGAGAGATGGGCTGGGGAAAGACAGAAAAATGAAATACAGCTTATTATCCTATGTGATTTACCCATACATTTCACTTCCAGCAAAAGAGTCCTCTGTTCTGGAAAGATTAATACCAACTTTCAAGAGAAGCATTAGAGTTTTACACTGCAAAATACAAAACAGTGCCCTAAAATAAGTAGATACTGATTTTTTAAGTGCCTAGCCATTAGTAGAAGACGATATATTGAACATTATACCAAACTCTGACAACTCCATAAGGTTAAGATTTAGAGGGAGAGACTTAATGTTAAGGAAATACTTTTACTGAGGAATCTGTTCCCCACAAGTTCAATCTTTCAAGTAACATATGTCAAAAGACCACAAAGGTAGGGGTGTATGTTTATGTTACAAATAATGATGGTATCACTTACCAAGTGAGACTCTCTTCAGTAATACCTAATGAGCGGTTCCAGAAATCCAGCAAAAACAGAGTGGCTGCTACTGGAAGATAATTTATATACAGTCTTTACCTGAGTGCAATTGTGTCATGATTGATTAATGCATATGCTTCTGTGCATATATATATATATATGTGATTACATAGGGTGTGCTCTATGTATGTATATATGCACATGCATGAACATTTAGCTAGGAATAAATCATCCACATTTTTGAGTAAAACAAAATGAAGTTGTGGGGGGGGTGGTGTTTTTTTTTTTTTTTTGGGGGGGGGGTTGGTTTTTTTTTTAAGGGAGTTGGTTAGTTGCTTCCAATTTTTAAAAGAGATGGCAGCATATTGCACAGTCATAACTGGAATATCCAGGAATGAAATACCTCATACAGATTAAACCACATAAAACACTATTCCAGTTAATGCTTTCCTAACAAGAAAAAGTAGCCTCCAAAACCCCTAAAGAATATATGCTGAAGAAAACCAGGCAAACAAAATGAGGTTCTCTAATGGGACATAAACTCTCCCTTCTCAGCTGAAGTATTTTAATGCAAATGTTGTTTCTATTGGACTTTGCCAGCTATTCATTATTTCACCACTTCTTTTTCTTAATTGTAAGCAAGGCCTAAGACTCTTCAAGCAGCAGAATACTGATGCCATGGTACTATTAACACCTATGTACATCTAAGAAGAGGAAGGATGAGGATTCGTTTAAGCTGATTACAAAAGAGGAAATAAATCTCAGATATCTAGGTACTGTATCACGTGGTCAAACATGAAATGAAAGATGAAAATATATCACAATATTTCAAATACTGTTTTTAAAGAAGTCTTTACTTTGCAGTCCTTGTAATACGTGCCATTTTGGTACCATTTTCGTATTCTCTCTCTGAGAAATTCTTTCCATTCTGTAAAATTACTGATGGCCCAAAGAGGTAAGTGATGCCACTCATCTTTTCCACTCCAACGTGTACATCTATATAGGCTCAGAGCACGTTTCGACAGCTTCTTACTAAGGGAAATAATATATATATAATTTCTGGGTTTTCTGCAGAAGAAATCTTTGTCATGTAGTCACCGGCCTATGTCTAAGCTGCTCTTTATTCACAAAGGTTTTTTTCCCCATAGACTGGAGCTAATGCAGAACATGTTTTGATTTTTTTTAATGCCTAGGGTAGTACGCATGCTTCAGATTTTTATAAAGATTAAGCATGTGACCACACTTGCTTACAACAAAATATCAATACATGGATAATTATCCAGGCTGTAAATAATTACATTTCTTGTCCTTTGGGGAATTTCCACAGGCATTAAAATTCAATGTCTCTCAGCGTGGAGATGGTTTGGTTTTGGGGGGTGAGGGGGTTGGTACAACTGATGACAGCTGTCTCAGTTTTAGCCACTGCTAAAAAGACTACACTACTGGTGATAAAACAACGTACTGAAATGCACTAAAATACAGAAATTTACTTTGTATTTATGATGTACATCTGTTATTCCTATTTCTTTATGAAGTCTCCCCTGCAATGACTTCTCTCTATGGGTTCCTCTCAATGCTTCCTTTTGTTTCCCTGCCACTGTACTTCATCTACTTGCTTCTCTCTGCACTGAGTGTATCCCATAGTATGTGCTGGAAGACACTTCTCAGTTTCCTTTTCAATTTAACTGCCACAGCTGGAGGTGTTCACATCTCCATCACTGAAGGAATAAGCTGAATTTGCTGCACCTATGACTCAAGGTATGATCAAACGCAGATCCCAAATCAATCAACCTGACAGCTGCTTCTACAACTGACTTAATGACTAAAAAGCCAGATCAAAACATTATACAAATTTCCTAACTCCTTGATGATCAGCATTGCCTCCATGGGTGGGACCTCCTGGTTGGCAGGAATCAAATTGTTTTCACCTGATTTTCCTATTTGTTTGGTACTTGGAGACTAATCTAGGCAGTGAAATTCATTACATACAGAAATAACATCCATTATTTTAAGGTGTGCAGGGAAAGGGAGAAGAAAGGTGAAACGTGGGAAGACTCTCTAACAACAAAAATGAAACTACATTAATACTGGGATGTAAGTCTAAAGTCCCTCTCACAAAATTTGAAATAGAAAACTTGACCAAAACTAAGTGAACCAACACCACCAGGTTGCCCATAAGTAACTAACTAATAAGCCACTGAATTTTCTAACAATTGTACTATGTATGGAAAAGGGTGGCATTTGCTTGAACTCCTGCAAGGCAGGTAACATTACAAGTCAGAAAGTAACCTTCATATGGCAAACGTAGCAGTCGTGTATTTCAGAGAGACCTGTGCAAATATTGTCTACTCTAACCTAAAAACTCCACTTTTTTGCATGCTCCACTTCAGGACTCCTCAAATGGACATGGGAATTCACACATTTTTTTCATTGCTGAACAATTCCTTAATTTGGTTTTGTGTTGAAATACAATGATTTACAGAACAGCAGGAAAATTAAATACGTTACTAACCAAATGAAAAGTCAAAACAAAATAGTAAAACCTCTCATATAGTATCAAATCATTTACTCTGATATACTCCTAAAAAGCTTATTCATCTGCTACGGGACACTTATGTCACCATGAGTTAAAAAAAAAAAAGATAAGAACAATTTAGCTCCACTCAAGAACAGAGAGGGATGGTAGCTGAGTTCACTCAAAAAACAGTAATGATTAACAAAATCAATAAAACCAATACCAGTTTCTGCAAGTATATTTATGATATAAAACACATATCGAAATAAAGCACACACAAAAAAGAGAACATAATGAAAAAAATAGTTCATTTCGTATTCATTATTTAGCAACACCAACATTATTCATTTATTAAGGAAGAAGAGATTACATCCCAGCTCCAATGGAATTCCAGCAGTAAGGATCTGCCTTAAATTTGTAGCAGACCTTGTGTATATAGTTCAATAAAATTTGCTTGCTTTTGCTGCTTGTATTTCAGAGTCCCCAAAACATAAAATGCATTCAAGCAGCAGAATTGTTGATTTGTGGTCAGAACACTAGCACTCATTTTGATAGCTTGTTCGTTGTTTCAGCAGTTTTGTCTCCTTTTTTATTTCTTAATGATATAATACTATTACCATGAAAATTGAAAGTATTACCATTTTCAGACACTTTACCTAACTAAATTTCTTAGGAGGGGCATAAACTGATTAACAGCAGGTTATTTTAAAAAGGGATTCATTTTGCACATAACTGGATGAAGTTTTTCTTTAGAAAAGAAAAAGAAATTCATTACCTTGATAAAGAATCTTTGCAAAGAACAAAATAATTACAGTCTGAAAATAAAATTGTGGAAAATAGTAAGAAAAAGTTGGCCAGAAAAACTACCCAACACAGGTGTGCTGCCATAATCAGCGCATGCTATTGGAGCACTGGTACGTGGTTGGTTGCAATCGGGTGAAAACTGAGGAATGCGGATTAAGGCAATTGCAGATCAGAATTCCACGTTGCATTAAGTAAACTTTTGTTAACAACACTGGACAAATATCTCGGTCACCTCACCCCTCACGTGGTCAAGAAAAGAAATTCCTTCAGCTTCTGTGTTCAAGACTGCAGCTGTGAAGAACCCTCGGCCTGAGAAAAATCAATGATCGAGATCGATCTTCTTGTGGTTTCAATGACACAGGTGACTTCCAGGTGACTCCAGTTAGCCCCATAGCACTCTCGTACCCTGCAAGCTCAACCAGGCATGGATAATCAAAACATTTTTGGCTGCTGAAATGTAACTAACAAAATGTTGGTCTATATTTGAGACTAATTCTTTGACAACTGAAATTTCTTTTCACCTACATTAACCAAGAGAAAAATTAGCAATGCCCAGGATGAAGGGCACCCTCCCCAGCCCCTATGGCTGCAGCTGGGGAGTTGGAGGTCCAGAGCTTCATGCCCAGTCCACCTAGCTGGGCACCTGTATTTGGCTTTACTTTTGCTCTTTTAAGGTATATGGTAACATTTAAGAGATTTGCAGTGTTAAATTTTTCCGGACTAGACCAGAAGAGGTTAATGAAATAGCTGAAACATGTCACCTATATATGCGTAAATGGAAAGAGCAACTACAAGCCAGGTTTCTGTACAGGTCTTTATCTGCACATTTGACACTCGACTAGAAACTTGGACCTAGTCCCGGGCTGATAAAAAAAAAAAAATAAAGGAAAAAAAAATACCTGAGACCCCCTCTACAGTTTCCCTGGACTGACAGACCTCCAATATTTCCTTCAGTCTCCTGTCACTCTCCTGGCCCCTTCCAACATGCCTGAAGGCCACCTGGCACATGGTCAACATCCTCAGACTTTGCAGGCCTCAGACTGCTCACCTGGTCTTCCTGTACACTTCTCAAAGACTGAGCCTTAATTTAAAAGCTCTCTTTTCCATTTTCTATTTTCAGCCAGCTACTTCTCCCCTCTGCCTCAAAAGAAACACATTTTTTTAACCCCTCTGACTCAGAAGTGGTGTTGTACAAAATTTCTGAGGGGAATTGGCAGTTACTTGTACCTTCATCGGACCATCATAATTATTAATTTTACACAGTTTTACTGATTCAATTTGTTTTGCTTTCTTAACTATCTTTTCCTCTATATGCATTTGGATTACAAAAACAGCTTTTGCGAGCCAAGCAACACCAGTCCCACCACTGCTTTTGCCTCGGGAGACTTGGTGGAAATGTTAATCATCCCACACCAATAAACAGAAAATGCTCCCAATGCATGGACACACTTTCAATACTAAAAAGACATGGGATTTTTGACACTCTGGTATCACTATAAGCCTTTGATATGGTTGTCAACCTTGTTTTGTAAGACCACATTAAACTCTGATAGGCAGTAAGTCCAAGAGAAAATATACATCATTGAATTGTATTTCTCCCACTCTGGCAATTCAAGTATACAAGTTTCAGAAGAAATTATCTGGACACAAATGAAACTGAACTAATAAACAGGCTTGAAGACAAACTTAGAGATAAATTTTAGTTTCATTGCAGTCAAAATTCAATGGCATGTTGAACAGCAGGAATGAAGACGAGATTGTCTTGGATGCATCTCAGTCATGCAACAAAAAAGAGGGGAAAAAAGACAACGCCGAAATGTGGTTAGAAACAAACAGTAGGGATTGGTTCAGCCCCTAGAAGTTGAATCAAATTTTCTTGTTCTACTTTGAAATATGAGAAAGAGCAGATTCACTTTAAGTCAGTCCTAGATTTCAGCAACAGAAAAAAAATTATGCTTGTCTAAAAGCATCTGACAAAATCATAACGTAAATCTGACTGTGACAAAGAACACTCCTCTCTCTTCCATTTTTTTCTTCATAAGCATTAAATGCAGAGCAACGCCAACAGCTGGAGCAGTCAGTGGTTAAGTTCAGCAGAAGAATAATGCCACCCCAACCCTACACTGTGCAGTTTACAGCTTTCTGCCTGTCTAGACTCAAGGGAGTGTAAGATTTATCATAGATTAATAAAGCCACTGCTAAATCTGGCATTGCTGCGGCTCAGCCACACAACACCAAGCTGTCAGAAGAATGTTCCCACATTTACAGCCTCTGCTTTCTCCCTGAAAGCACGCTAACTCCAAGACCAGCCATGGGCTGCAGACTCTTACTCTTGTCTTGGGTACAAAACATGTCAGTGAGGGTATTCGACATCTTCAAAGCTTGACATTACACAATGCTGTCAAACTCTGCTGCTCAGAAATCTTGGTGTGTTTTTGTTGTTGGTGGTGGGGTTTTTTTTAATCAAAATATCTTAAAATTAGCAAATCAGGAATTATTTTACTTCCCATTTCAATTCTTACGAGACATTCAGAAACATTTTCATGACCCAAGACCTTGATATTTAAAAAATTCCTTCTAATTAAAATTTAACCCAGATTTTCACCCAAACACCTTGCCCTCCCTGAGACCGATTTTATTAAAAGAAATGAGGTTTATTAAAGCACTTGTAAGTATTGTCAACAATGAGTATCATTCAACTCTTCTTGTAGCTTCTAGGAAAAAGAGAACTGGGATGCGAGCCAGACCCGGGGAATGCCTGGTCTCACACACCCTCTCTCAGGCTGGGGGCAGCAGCAGCTCCAGGAGAGCAAGGAGCAAGGTCCATGACACCAGTGCAACACCGGGGGTTCTACCCCACCACCTTCGCCTCTCAATCTGAATGAGCAACGGGTTGCTTTTGGTCTCAAGTGTGGAGTTTAATACCTTTATTGATGATTAAAAATGCGTCCCCTAGTGAAAGGGCAACAAGTCTGTAGGAGATTGCTACCTAGTGTGAAAGATCTTATTTAATGTGAAGTAATGAACCTTCCTGAGATTCTACCACTAGTTGTGCCACTTTAGTGCTGCGTTTTGCACTGCTCCTTAATATTATAGCACCATTTTTGTTTCTTAGAAACAAGTTTATCCCTCAGAACACAGCCTGGGAGGAGAAAATAATAAAAGAAAAAGAATGCAAAAGAGAATGAAAGCAAAAAGTGCCAAATGTGTGTTGGCTGCTTTTGGCAAATGTATTCTTTTCCGTGAATTATGCTAAGTACTGTTCAGCACATTTCCGAGCTGCTGAGATACGAAGGAATTGTCTGTAGCAGAAAGTACTTTCTATCCGTGTTACATGGTCTACATTATATAAAGCTACTTGTATTCAAAGGAATGAATGGCAATGCCTACTCGGGGTGGAGGTGGTACATGTACAACCACAGCTCCCTGTTTTCCCCAGAACAAAAAACTTCTATCACTCATCCCTGGAACACTGCAGCTGAACGGTAGCAATCCCAGTTACACACTAAAGCCCCTGGGCCAGGCGCAAAGACCGTGCCCTGACTCCCTTCCCATCAGTAACGCTTCAGTCCAGGAACAGTTCCTGATAGCAAGTCAGATATCCATGACACAAGTTTGCAGAGTTTAAATCAATAAATTGTGAATTTACTCATTCTGTTTACTGCAATTTCCAGAAGAGTCAGAACTTGGAAAAAGATGAGATAGATTCAGACTTTACTCACACCCTTGAAAGTCTGGCATGATTAAAGTCCATGCAAATTCTGGTTAGTTACTCTAGTAGAAATGGCAGCAAATCTTGCTTTAGGCATATTAACTACGTAGCCAAACACACAAGAGATTTCTGAATGAAATCTGAGTCTTAAACAATAGCACCAAAATATACATCTCCAGCAGCTGGTGGATGGTCGAGGCAGAGGCCCACCCACTAGGCTTTTCCTTGAAAGTGGGAAACAGGCACCCCTCAGCCAAAGGAAGAGCTTCACACATTACAAAGCAAAGCATGGTACGCAAAGAAGATACACACAGATGACAAAGAAAACAAGAAAACCAAGCCTCAGACACAGGACTGAAACCACTATGTATTGATGCATAACAGCTACAAAATTACTGTATGTAAGGAAAATCTTCCTGAGTGCATTAACAGCCTGATTGACAGCTACCACCGGACTACTGGCTCTACCAGCTACTGCTCAGAAGCAGTAGTTCAGCTTTCCTTCAAACATCTTTCCATATAACAAGAAAACAACATATATGCTCAAATGAAAGGGGGGTATAACAGGAAGGCTGCCAGACAGCACCTATGGAAGTTGAAGGACAGGGATGATGTTTGCAAGTAAAGGAGGAAGGATATGGAAATTAACACCAAGCTGCATGACATGGAGCTCATAAATACCATAAAATAATAAGCCCATAAATACCATAAAAAAATGCTTGCAAGTAAATATTCAGGAAAGCACAAAGAAGTAAGCTCTGTCACAAACTGAAAAAATAAAACAACACACCATGAATGCCAGTAATTTTATCTTTAAGAAAAATGTAGTCCAAATTTACATGACCTATGTGGAAAAGCAATTTTCCCTGGGCTTTCATACACCATTTTCTCTTTGCTTCTTTTGTTTCCATCCTTTCTTACAAACATACCTGCCACACTGGGCAACTAACAGAAACACTGAGCACTGATCTATCTGCTTTGGCTGAGGCATCAATGTATTCCACTGAAACTTAACCTGACACAAATGCAGTAACGTCTCTATAACCTATATGGCTTTCATCTATTCTCTACCAAAAAAACAAATAAATAAGGTCTAAGAAATACCTGCTTTGTATTGATTTAAATGGCAAGTCAAGTCTGTTAGGAAGTCAACTTTTCATACAATTTCATATTTTTACATATATATAGAGAGAGAGATATAAATATATATTAAAAAAATAAACAAAAACAAAAAAAAAACCCAGAAACCCCCAAACCAACCAACAAAAAAACCCCAAACCAAAAACAAAACCAAACCCCAACAAAAAACAATTACTAAAACACTAAGGATTGTCATTAAACGGCATTCTGGCACACATGCTTGCTTCATTCCAGGCAGCAAAAAAATCTTTTGCAAGGAAATACCAAATAAAATATTTATGAGCCTTCTCCAAGTTGCAAATTTCCCAAGCTCCTACATTTTGTAATGTTAGGAAATTGCTACTATAAACAGCCTAAATCTGCCAGAAAATAAACATAATTGAGGCTAACTAAGGGAGGGCCAGGCTTCTTCCTCATTCCCCAGCTCTCAGGTGGTTCCTGCCATGAGGACAACCTGTCATGGGGACAGGACTGACCACAGGCGCTACCTTGGCACCGGTGGGGCTGGGGACTACAGCAAGGTCACCTCCCCCCTGGAGAGCTGCGAGGAGGAGGTGTGGGCAGTAGCCATGTGCTGGGACAGAGTGGTCACCAACAGCCCAGGGAGCCAGAGCCCCAGTGGCCAGGGGCCTGTTGCTCACCTGGAAGGGCACAGTGTTTCCCAAGTACTTAGTCTGCAGCTTTTCATCTGCACATACATGGGTTTTGATTCTTAAGCATCAGATGCAATGTCACTTTATCTTAAAGACAAGAATAAAAATGATTCTGCTGTTTGGTTGTTTTGTGGTGTTTTTTTTTAATTATTATTATTATTTTAATTTTTTAGCTAACGTCATCTCTAGCTCCAGGTAGAGGCAAGAAGAAATCCAACCATTTCATAGTGGCTTCTTCAAAACTTCACAGCACATACACTCAGTAGCTTTATTTACTCAATAGTTCAAAGTTTCATTTCATATCAACAATGTCCCAGACAATTCCTTTCATTATTTTAAGAAAAGCTAAAGATGGAAACTTTTCATGTAGCCTCCACTTATATTACTGTGGCAAGGAATGGCATTTCCACCACCCTGCAAACACAGGGGCTTTGTTAAAACGTGGCCGTACAAAGGGAATGCAACAGAGTGTTCATTGACTCTTTGCCGGAGCTATTTGGGCTGGCAGCAACGTTTGACTGATTGGGCAGAGGCTTCTCCAAAGACAAGATGCTTGTAACACGCCAAGGGCCTCTCACACAAAAGACACTACTTTACAATGCCAGTCAGCACTCCCGTTCTGTTTCTTTCTCAAGGATCCTAAGTCAGGCCAACATTTGTGCTTACCAGAGAAGACCAAAGACTATTCTTTTCTTTTGGAGGCAATTACCCTAAAATATGTTCTCCAAAAGAAATCGGCTGTAAGGCAACTGGAAGGGTCCCAGGGAGCTAGCTGTGCTACCACCCACAAGGGACAGCAAAAGCTGATACCGAAGATCAGAGACTGGGACTCAAAACAACATCTATGCCATAATACATATTTTTTCAAGTGCTCAGTCGTCAATCATGGAAACTGAAAAGTTCCCTGAATCAGAAATTTTACAAAGCTTTTTCTCAAACAAAAATCTTGGAGGTGGGGAGGAGTCATCAAACCTCTTTCTGGGCCTCACCTTGCAAATACAGTAATAATTATTTCTGGTTCATGGAACAAAACAATCATCTATAATACATAATATTAATTGGGATAGCTTAGTGCAAATATCTAGCTATTTTGGGGTGGTGGGTTTATTTTTTTTCAAAACTACACTGTATACCTTATCATTCCTTGACAAGCAGACCAGAGAATCCTGAACTACCTATATTTTGCAAGTTGGTACCACATCCCAGATGGTGCTTTCTTGTTTCAAAGGAGCTTGTGAAGCCCCATAAACTAAGAAAAAAGTAGTTCTGGATGCTATAGCACCTTAAAAATTATTGTTGCTACAATTTTATAAGCAATTCAGACAGTCTGGCATTGTTTGCAAGCCCAGATCTGATCTCTGTTAACGCTTTTTATTTTCATCCTTAACCTTGCAATTTAATTGCCACAGGTTACACAGAACTTGAACTCATCACGTATTTCTTGTTGGCCTCTTATTGGGGAAGGTTATTTACACAAACACATTACTTCAATAGAGTACAACTGCAAGAAAAAAAATAATAATCAGGTAAAACAGTCTTTAAGTAAAATGATATTAAGACCTCTTAGTTATAAATAGGTTAGAGATGCTGGTTTATACAAATATAAGCAGCAATTTGATTAAAGTGTCATTTGCTCCTGCCTTGAGCTTTCCCTAGAATGACCACATCAATACATCTTAGGAAATTCATTTTTCATCTTCAAATGCCTTTACAAACACTAAGCAGATCCTTCTAACAAACACAACAGAAAGCCAACATCAACATGCATAAACACACAGCAATTCAGCAACATCAACACAATGCATTACTCTAGGATTTACTAAGACTTTTTCTTTTCCTAGCCCTGATTTCCTCTCCCCCTCTTTCTCTATTTCTGACCCTCTCCTGGCCACACAGTTTGCTACTGCTGACATTCCCCAGGCAGCAAGGGAAGCACCTGGGAGGCAGGTGGATGGGCAGGCTACACACAAGGTCTGCAGCCAACAGGCACGCAGAACCTCAGCTTCCTCCCACGGGCAGCCCCACCACCACACAGCCGCTCTTACAGCTGCGGTACTGTTTCTTCTCATCCACTGCGTATCACCTTGGTACTTTCGGTGCTGTCCCACCACCCTTATCTTATAGCCATATTTAAAGCTTCCTCAAGCCCTTAAAATCAGCATCCAGCGATGCCAGTGATTTAGAGGCTCAGCTATGCTTTCAAGGAGAAACGTATTTGCTGCCTTATTTGCAAGTTTTATAAATGACTCTAAACCACTGTGTACTGATTTATATTGCACATTTCACAGCTCTTCATAAGTAAGTCTAAATTTCTCTGTCCCAACCTCTATCCTCATTCTGTAGAGGCTGCTGTGAAATACTCTGTAAGTAACAGAAAGAGACCACCATCATCTGCAATGCTCTATGTAATATCAGAAAGAAGACAGCATAGCTGTAAAACCTCCATCTGCAATGCCGCTAGCTGCAGGAAGCTATACAGAAAGTGGAGAATAAGAGCAAAGGACACACAATGGATTCACAAAGACAATGCAAGAGAAAGTCAAGCAATGTGCAAGAGCAACACAAAACCAGGTAGCTGGACAAAGTATGCAGCTGCATGCAAGACAGGATCATCTTTGAGAAATTTCTCCAGGAAACTGCAACTCCACAAAATCCATCTACAGTTTAATAGAATACACAATTAAAAATAAAATTTAAACCAGGATTTTATTCCCACAGAGAAAAAACAATAAAGACTTTGGCTACAACACCCCCAAAAGAACAAAGAGTTTTATTAAATTAGAAGTGCCTGCCAAGTTATAAGTTTTCTAAAAAGAAGGGAATTAAGAAAAAAGTTTTTAAATAAGAAAAGGCGGCAATTTGTTTTGAAACATGAATCCAGCTGGCTTAGAATCTGATTGAAAGAAAATTATAGATCACAGTAAACATCATGGGTAAAAATAAGGAATAATCAGAGACCCTTTAAAAAGAAAAAAGTCAAACAAAACAGGCTATCCATAAAACCAATAATTCTGAGCCACTTCCATGCCAGCCGTAATTGCCACGTTGCAAAATACATTTCTCAAAGATATTCAACTTTTTTGTGAAGTTTGCCAAATAACTATTGGAAAGCAGAAAGAGCAGAAAGGGATCCTCAAGAAAATAAGTTAGAAGTATCATTGTGAAAAGAAGTATTGTGTTGTGGAATTCAAAATACATACCACATCGATGTTAAAAGTTACAGTAAAAAAATTATACAGGACTGTACTGTCTCTTTCAATGCTGAAAACATATAAAAATGCCCAAAGTCCATTTTCAAGCTTACATCAAAAACTAATGCTGGTATTCAAACCTGAACATGCTCCACCTGCTTTTAGCATGGACAGGTCTCCAGAAAGCACCACGTGCAGTCACCTGTGGGTGGAGAACCAGACCTCTACTGTACCAATTAACTCTACAGTTTCCTCTCCTACAAATGTCAATCAGGCATCTGAAATTACAGCAGAATCATGTAAATAGACATAAACGTGAAGAGGTTAACTTCCTTTTTAGAAAGCGTATGGTGCAGAACTAGGCTGAAAGGGCAAACACTGCATTGTATATTTTAGCTATATAGCATGAGATTCATACAGCACGGAGTTAAATTTTTTAAACCAAATTAAGACAGAATATAAATTAGCGATGGGAGTCAGCAGCCACCACTTCTTGGGATGGATAGTCTACAGCTTAATTTCATATGACCAATGGCTACTTTTCTGTATGCTATCATCAGATACCATAAAGATATGCATTAACATGTGGCCAGCAGAAGGGTGTTCAAAAGGGTTCACTGGCCCTCAGTAAAGGAGCCAGTTTCCTGCTTCTGCCCTACAGCACATGGCAGTAACCCATGCAAGTATCAACAATTATCTGTCAACAAAACTCGAGAAAGAATGTTATGCTTCAAGTAACATATGTACTCCACACAAATTTCTAGAATACAGATTATGCAAAAAACCAAAGCAAAGCACATAGATATATCCCATTAGGTTAAAATTAGATTTGATATGCTTTATATTATATAAATATTTGCTGGACATTTAATCCTCTTTCCCGTGCCCCTAATCTGTCCTCTTCTCCTCTGCCCTGACCTTCCCATAGTATCAAGTTTACAAACCAACTTTAGTGTGCTCTTCAGAGTCCATTCCCCTTTTGGGAAAGGATATGTAAAATGCGTCAGGTTTGTCTGCAAAGATGCCTTTCTCATAATAACTTTTAAAATGTCTGTTCTGCTGCTAAGATTTTGTTCCTTCTCTAACAACCATTCACAGCTTCTTCCAGAAAGAAGAGGGATGATATATGGTAAAAATAAAAGGGGCAGAAATAAAAGGGGGGCAGCAGGTAAGAAAAGCACTAGTGCAAAACTCCCCAATCAGATCTTCCATTCAACTGTTGTATCAAAAGCCTTGTATCAGTCACTTGTTCTGCAGCCATCACCATTCTCAGACCTCCAGTGGCATTATCACTTCCTTTTTACAAAACCTGTGGCAAACAGTTTAGTATTGAGAGTTATAATGGCTTAACGATGCTTATGCAGATTAGGTACACAACACAGATTAGATAACACATAATGCAGAAGACTGAGTCTCAAGATTAAGGTCTAGATTTACCATCTCTTATGTCTGAGGTGTTTAAACTCTGGGTTTGGAAAAGCCTATTGAAGGGAAACAGCTTCAGATCTCAGAACTGGGCTCAGGTTCTCTCAGTGGTGAATGTCTCCAGCATTTCAGCTGGGACCCCATCCTCAGCTGCAAATGAAACAGCTGGAATTAATCAACATCTCTCCATATACAAGCCTTCATCCCCACAGCGAGGAAGAAAAAAAAAAAAACCACACAAAAAAACACCACCATGCAGGAAATCCAGCTTTTGTGTTTGTTCACAAGGCAGATAAAATGAGCTGTCATCCTTTCTCACAGCAGGAAAGAGTAAGGACAGCTCAGATGAAAGCGCTGACAGGCCTGGCGGCGGGCGCTGGGCGATGTGACCCTGTAAGCACCGTGTGTTCGCAGAAGACCACCAGACACAGAGATAAAACATTGTTTAACATCAGGTACATTCACAAGGACTAAATACAACCAGTTTACCCAGCATTGCTCAGCTCCAGAGAATTAGTTCATTCATTTATTTTATATGCTATCACAAACGAATAATTACGAAAAGTAGAAAGGAAAAAAAAAAAAAAAAGCATAGTGTTTTACCGACATGCTCTGTCATTCTTTATGTTATGCCATGGTTTAGTGACCAGGAATCAGTTACAGGCTGAACTGCCCTTTTGAGCCACCACTGAAAAGTATCCAGATGTCACACTATGTGTGCACACAAAGTGGTCTCGCACTGCAGTGCCAACTCAGTATAAAACATAACCAAAAATGGATTCCAACCAAGTAAAACCATCCCAGAGCATTAGCTCACAACTCAACATTTTCTGAGCCAGCCAGACTTTACATAGACTTTTTAGTCATCTGAAGAAGTTTAGTTTCCCTTGGTAGAAAGCTTTGAGGAGAATATTCATCACTGATGAATATTCATCACTGGTAGTTTGGGCCCAGGTGGCACACAGAAGTCTGCAAGAGGAAATAGTCTTTCACCTCATGACATGAGACAGGCATGACTTAGGTTCCAGAAAGTATTAAAGAGTATTTTATAACCACGGGGGGGGGGGGGGGGGGGGGGGGGGGCGGGGGGGTGGTGCAGCCGGATTGTAAGTCAGCACCTATGCCTGCATGCAAAGACTAAACCCCAACACTAAACACTAAAAAGAGTAAACCTGCATGTTATGAAAATATTGCATTAAAAAATGTTGCATTAAAACTCAAACTAAAATTTCCCAGATGATTAAAAATTACTAACAGTTTTCACTCTATATAAGCAGTATGCTTTGGATTGTTTTAGTTTCTTTTTGAGGTTTTTGCTCAGTTTAGGCAGATCAAAACTCAGTTTCTTATTTAAAATAAAGCAAACAAAAACCAATATATGAAATTACGTTCCCACCCAAAGCTGAGATCTCCAGTAGGAACCTGTGATTCCATGAGCTGGGGTTTTAGGAACTTCAGTTCCTCAACATTTTTGACTGAATGACAAGAAAAAGGAGGAGGGAAGTTTTTAAGGTTTAAGAAAAATATCAAAACAAAACAAAAAAGCATAAAGGAAAACTGCAATGAAAATTGTCAAGAAATGAAAGGGACTGAACTTTCAAAATGCAAGAGTGCTTGACTGACCTAGGTTACAAATAACTGCCCCTAAATGCTCTTTCTTCTTCAAACCAAACAATGCCTTCACAAACAAAAGATGACCAGTAATTTCAACTGCCTTAAAAGGGAAGCTAAACCACAACGAGGTTAGCTTCCCCACCGCCACCAAAAGCAAAGAGAAGAAAAACCAACTAAGATCAACTCTATGACTTTTGGGCTCCTCTGCAATCCAGACTTGAATCACTTTTCTTGTAAGAAGCAGGACCTTTTACAAAGAAATACAGATAGTGACAAGAGAAGAAGTTCCACACGCAAAGCCTCTTCCTGTTACCTTTAATATATTAAAAACCAAAATGCCGCAATACTGAGTTGCCCATTACAGTGTCTGCCACCTCCTCTAGTATGCAAATGAATCACCAGAAGTAAAGGGGTACCCTTCTCCTTCCCGTCTGTCAAAGCTGAGGCACAGCAATGTTCACCAAAACTCCAGGCATGACAGGTACTGATGCTGTTAAACCCATATCGCCTTCTGTTTCGCTGTAAACACGGACCTGATTACTGAGTGATACCACACTTCTTGGTAGCACTTCAGTTATAAGCTCTGCACCTTGTCTGTACTGGTTAAACATAAAACTTGTCCAATCTATGATACCTGGCAACAATCCAGTGTGCTATTTTGACAGCCAATTTGCAAGACTCTAAGTCAGTTTGATCCAAAATATGTATTACTCCAACTGTATAAGAACTTACAAGGCCACAACTAATAAAATATAACTAATGAAGTATAAGTACCCACCGTGCTTTATGTTACTACAAATCATAGACTTCAGACACTGATCCTCACAAGAGCTTTCCCAATGAGACACAAGCACATCTATGCTTGATGGCATTTACAGGAGACAACTATGCAAGGGCTGTGCTTTCTTAAGAAAGGCAGAAAGTGGTCACTCAGGCTTATTCTGTAGAGCCCTCCACAAAAAGCTAGTATTTGCAATCTTGAGCTTCAGCCATTTGTAAGTATTTAGAATATAAATGCGTCCTCGCTGTAACTGCTGGTGTGTTGCCTCTGCAGGCAGCCTCTGTTGAGCACGTCCAAGCTTAACACTGTGGCAGGGTCAAACACTCTCCTTGCTCAACGCCTGGACAGCAGCAGTTAAAAAGCAGAGAGAGAGGAAAAAATGGCTTCAAAACCCGTTTGAAAGTCCTGCCCTTTCCTCCCCTGGGCTGGGGAGCATGGGACAAGGGCAGCTCATGTTGTCTCTCAGCCAGACATCCCACAGAGCTGGGGCTGCTGCCTCATGGCACACGATACCCACCACACTGACACCACCTCGCTCTTCCAGACTCCCCAGCCACCCAACACAGGGCAGTACCTGGCAAGGCAGGCAGGACAACTGCTCTGTTTCAATCCTGCCCATCTCATCATCTTTTGATCCCACAAAAAGGAATTTGCAGCAGAAAAAGTTCCAGATCTAAGGGTAAATGTGTTTTTTTTAGAGCAGATATTAAACACACACACTGCTACTTGGTTTCTGCTCTGGCTCTCTCGGCATCTTGTTCTGACAGTGTGAACACTAATTAAATCAGTAAGTTGAAAAGATGCAGTAAAGCTATGAAAGCCAACAATTTGACCTTTACATTAGACAGTGGAAACTTAAAACGTTCACCTTTTTTTAAAAAAAATCTTCTCAGTAAGATGATCTAATACTTGCTTACAAAATTTCTAGTGTATATTTGTTTTGTTCCTGTAGGAAGTTCACTCCTGCAACTTCTGAGATCAGAATTCTGGCTCATTTAATAAAAAAACCTACCTCCTTACCTTCTCTACCCCTTCTCAGAATTTTTCTGCCTTCTGATCCTAATAAAAGTAATAAATCATCACTAATTTAATCAGCAGTTTGCTTTTGAGAGGATGATAAAACATTCTGCGTGCTGCACATAAAAGAAGTGAAACCTGCTCTCATCCCTCAAGCCAGCTAAGGAGGAGACTGCTGGCATGCACCCCATTGCAGCGAACAAGTAGTTCATATGCTTCAGGCAGTAACTGCAGGGTATGGTGTGAAACCTACCTCTAGTTATGTATTTTTTTATCTCCATCTGTGTCTCTCTTTTTGATAAAAGAATCAAAAGTTTGATGTGTAAGGGATGACATTATTTTCAGAAGTAGCAGACGGCACAATTTTGCCTCGCTTTCTCTTTCCCTAGAGTTTGCACACAACTTCGGAACGGCATTAGGGACAGAAAGGAATGAATTAATTTTCCAAAACTATTTCCAATGCTTATTCAGTTTTAGTATGTTCTTTTGAGGTTTCTCTAGCTGTCTGACCTGAGACCTGTTTCCCTCGGGGGCTTGTGTTGTGGTGCCAGCCCTTTTATTACAGCAGGTTCACATCTAGCAGTGAGAGTGGAGGAGGAGGAACTGCAAGCTCCCTGCTGCTGCATTTGGCTAGCCACCTCCTCCTCCTCCCACTCTTCAGCAGATGTTTCTGCTGTCTTACCACAAAACGATCTTTTTATACCCTCTCGATTCCTAAAGCAAACAGCAGCCAAAATCTGAGAACCCATCTCTAGAGAGCCACAACAAAAGCACTGACCCAAACCACCACCAGAATACAACTGGAATAAAACCCTTGACCCTTGGGAGAAAAGAAGGTTGTACACAACGTCACAGGGCTGGTGACTAATATTTGGCAGCTCATGTGAGAAAGTCTTGAAGTAGCTGTAGTGACAGAAAACAGCATGAAAACAAATGGATGATTCAGACGTAAAAAATATTCTTTAGAAGTGATATTATCAGAAGCTCACATAAAACATTATCCAATCTTTTTACCATTTGGAAAAGCCAATGGCATTTACAGCCGTCTCCCAGATGTTATGCATTTTCAGTTACATTTGGGTCTGCATGCGTGTGCATGAAGTCAGTGGGTTCAAAACAGGTGGGATTTCTAGCATCTCCATTTTTAAACAAATTCCTTGACACCATTAAACATACATCCCACAGGGTAGGACAAATAAAGTTTCAGACAGGACAGATCACTCCACATAAGGCTCTTGCAGCTGACAGCAAGTCCACGCTAGCAATTTTCTCACAGCAGCTGATTGTGGGGCCATGTATGCCAACTAGGTAAGATAGATTCCCTTTAAATTACTGATGTAGACATATGAGGCTCTGTGTCATGGTGCTCCAAGAGGTACTTCAGTTAGCTTCTCCCTGTTGCCCACCCTTCCCCTCCAAAATCGTGTTAATTAAGCCTTACTTTAAGTAGTAACTAACCAAATCCTATTTGTACATACAGAAATAGACATCACATTGCTTTGTCTTTTTAACCTGTTGGATGCAAGTGATCTGTGGCACTGCTGTGGCAAATGTAGCAAATCCTACAGAACATATCACTGTTGTGTATTTACTGTCAGAAGGCATCTGCACCACCCAGTTCAGATAATAAGCAAAGCTACAGTTGTGACTGAGCTAAGGTATTTGCTTGTGTTGTACGGCTACTATTGCCTGCTTTGAAGAAGCCACATGTGAAACGGTATGAGGTGTTGTGAACATTAAGCAGACCTTCCATCTGGTTTCAAATGCTCCTACAGGCTGAGGGTATGCACATGTGTTTGTACACAGATGTTCAGAGAAACTGCACAACTTCAGTTGCGGGCCTGCTTTGCAGCATATGCTGTTGCCGTGATCTCCGCTTAACATGTGAATGGCAATGGTACTATGCACAGGAGTGCCAGCTGAAGCGCTGCCCTTTCACTCCCTCCAAATGAAAAGCTGCTTGCTCTTAGTCAAACACCTATGCTTGCTGCTGTTTATCCGCACATGCTTGATTAGATATCTGCGTTTCCTTATTCTTTAAGTAACTGCTTCAATTTGATGCCTAGGCTTTCATCTGTCATAACAGCAAGGAATCGTGTTTGGGAAAGAAAAGCACAGTTCAAAAAAAGAAAGCATTTGGATGCCAACAGCCTATATTGGTAGAGGACAACTGCAGATCAAAAGTGCTCATTTCCTCCTGCTCCTTAGCCTGTAGATGGTTTAAGGGAAAGTGAATGAATGATTTCCTTGTTCTACTGACATTCTGGAAATCCTGTGTAAGTGAAGCTATCTTTGATGAAATCTTGGTGAGCCTGAAGTTGAAATAACAATGATGATGCCACTGACAGAGTGGCATTGGATGCTTTTCACAGGTTCTGTTGAACTATTCCACAAACACTGCACTGGAAACTCTTCCTCACATTTCAGCCATCTTCCAAAGTCTGGCAATTTGATTTCATCAGTCGAAGACATCTGAAAAGTTTCTCATATAAGCTGTTCTTCACATGGTGATTAAACCCAGAATCAACAATTTCTGAAGTATCAAACTTTTAAAATACTACTGAAAACATGTACGCTTAGTTGCAATATAAAATCATGAGTGATTATGGGGGAGGAGGTTTTTTAAAACAGGTCCAAGAAAAACAAGCTTGCATCAGTTGTGTTGCATAGAGCTGCTAGTGAAGATTTTGATAGGATTTTCTGAAAAAAATGCACATTAAGTATTATTTTGAGAACTACTGCAGAGGAGGATTTTCAGAGCGAATACAAATATTTACACTATAAATGCACATTAATCTAGTAGCTCTTACTTTGGGGAACAGATCAGAGTACCACCTAATCCATGGGTTTTACTGGAGGTCAAGAACACAGCTTGGGATTTGAAATACTGCTCTTAGCAATGAATTTCTCACAAACAAGCTGGAGAACAAGCACTACCTGCAAGAATTATGCAAACCTTCCTTGCAGTAACTAATTGAAGATTATGCAATTAAGAAAATTGCAGATTACTTGCAATGTGAACTGTTCTTCACTGCATAAAATCTTACCAACGATTCATTAGTGTAGTAAGAGAAGAACAGAATGTCCACCACCGATAAAAAAAAAAAAAAATTATTAAAATTATAAAAAATAATGAGAAAACTCAAAAGTTACTTGAGGACTCATTAGCACAGGGAAATGAAAAATGAACTGCTAGTGATGAAGATAGCAATTTGCATTCAAGCTATAAGCTATCAAGTAGGAATTTGTCAGGCTACTTTGGAAAATTTGGTTACTCAAGCAACAAAAGCTCAAACTTTACACAGCAGATTACAATAAGAATGGAAACCTTCTGTCCAAAAATGAAATTCTTAAGTCCAGAATATCCCTTAAGATTTTGTTTTTGGATGGGTAGTGCTTCTAGATTACAGAATTGTTTTGAGTTTGGTTTTTTTGTGGGTTCCCCCTCCAAATCAGCTAAAAGCTCTTTTGGTACAGTCCTTACCATGGATGCAGTTACATTACTGTCATGGAGACTGAAGCTGGTCTAGTTCATTCCTTCTCAGTAAGCAGTAACTCCTATTGAAATAATATCATTCTGTACCAAAACTGCAGCTATGTTTGGCAAAGTTTTACCACGCTTAAGCAGTTATGTGAGTGTGCTGTAGGGATCTTCAAGTTCCTGACAGAAAAGTAGAGATTGGTTAGAGAAGGGCTCAGGTACTTACTTGTCTTTACATGTGTATGTACATACGTACTGGGCAAGGCAGGTACCCTCCAAGAAGGTAGTTGAGAGCATTTACCTTGGGTGTCTGAAGTTAGATTGACATCAGCCTCAAAAGATTTTTTTTCAGTATTTTATCTAATATTTTAAGATTTGTTTCAGTTTGCCTAGACCTAAAAGAGCTGGAAAATGAAGTGGGATTTTATGCACCTCAGTTTTAGGGACAAACCTCACTGGAATCAGGCTCTCGAAAGCAAAACATTTAAGCATTCTAATAATGAAACTTCTATGATTTCTCGGAGAATTTCTGGTGTGTCCAATTATTAGTGATTTTAATGGTTTTCCTTTAAATGCAGTATATTTTTCAAAGCAGGGTTTGTAGAGAATGATAGCACAGCAATGGACTCAACTAGGAGATGCAAGGAAATGTAAAGGAAATTCAAATGTTTCTTCAGGCTTAATATAGAAGTAACAAACTTCCAAGATAAACAGCTTGAGAATAACTGCTTCAAATTTAATTTAATAAACAACATTACAAAAAGACTTTATAATGCTCTGCAGTTTGATGGCATTGGAGATATCTGGAAACAAGGAAACAAAGAAAATCTGAGCCTCTCATGAGAACCTTCCTGCTATTCAAGACTGTAAATGATAAAGGAAAAACAAGGCAAGAGCCCCTAATATTATACTTTACATTCCATCTTAGATCCCATACGCTGCTACAGCAGTGATTGGTGCACTGTGGTCAGCACAATATGTAGTAATGATTTTATAGAGATAATGAATTGCATTAAATCCAGTATATTTTAATAAAATGCTCTGCATGTGTTGTAAACAGTGAATTTTTGAGACTCAAGCCTTGTGTATCCACTGCTGCATACTTATGAAGTCAGCCTTCCCTTTCTCCATATGAAGTTACTGCAGCCTATATTTCACCTCTGGCATAATGTCATTAAAGCTACTTAACTACTCCGTGTTGTAAAGACATGCAAAAAGTTCCTCTAAATACACATTTTATTTCCTATAGTTACATCCCTAGATTTTTTAATCACACTATTCTACAGCGTATTTTTTTCTCAATACATCAAAACTCAGTTAACCACAGGTCAGTTTTGTAGATTATGTTAAACTTCACCAGCAATTAAAGAATCTGTGCTTCTTGCAGCCCTGAACCGGACAAAAACTTGACACACTGCACAGCCCTTCAGCAAATTAAAAAGAAAACATTACAAAGTAAACAACTTGGCTGTGGTGCAGCTCAGAGTCGCTGCCCAGTGATAACTTGTTACAAAGTGACTTGGGAAAGCCCCCTGCCCATTCCAGATCCACACTGGCACCACTGACAGCGCCCACAGTGAGCGTTTATACTAGGACTCCCGAGTTTCTCAAAGTGCCGGTTTTTTGAGATTATTATTTTTGGTTTAGATAATGTTTGAGATATTTTTTGAGAACCCATTGGTTTCTGGGGTTCGTGTCTATCTGAAACTATCCCAAGTACATTACATTTGAGTGGTATTAATCATCAGCTTTTTGGCAACCCTACCCAGAAACAGAACTCAAACACAATGCAGAGGAGCACGCTGTTTCATTATATATGGACAAGTTCATCATTAGTTATGCAAATCACTACAGCCCAGTCTAAAGGGGCTGGCACAAAGCTGCAGTAGGATTTGGGTACTGTCTAGGTGTGCAAGAGTATGGGCACTCTGACAGAGTCCCCACTGCTCCTAAATCCTGCCACCTAAGCATGTCCTGGCTGGTTCTTTGACGGCAAACTCACTGCTGACGCATCTGCTAATGACATAATTTTAGACCATATTTCCTGAAAGCAAAGAGACCTGTTCAAAAAAGTTGCTAATTTTTTTTTTTTGTAATTAAATCATTATTAATAGCTGTATTTATTAAAATATTAAAAAAAAAGAAATTGCAGCAGCAGCCTTCCATCTCAGTCTATGTATTTATTAGAGTAGCCAAAACTCATCACAGAGCATTTTTCCAAATATGACCCAAAGATCTTCATCACCTGGATCATGCAAAAATATCCACAATATTTTAAAGAAAGTACAAAGGGGTGTGAATGATTAAATTTCTTAAGCTGTGATGACATCGGGCACCTATCTTTGTTGCTTGGATCTCAAGAAGACTGAATAAGTGAAGCTACAAGGAATAAACATAAGTAGAAAATGCACTGTCACAATGAATTAAGGCACACCCAGTGCACTATTCTGTATGATGACTGATGCAAGTAACATGTGAAATGCACCCGGAGAAAATTAAAACTGACAATAGCAAGCCTGCATTGGTTTTGAGCCATTCAGCTACTTAAGACCTTAACCAATTTCTTTAGGACTTCTCCACTATTCACTATTTTAGCTTATTCTTTCCTATGCCTACCTGCTACTCCCTGAGCAGCAAACAAACACAATAGCACACAGGAAGCAGCAAACAAAAGCCCTTTGAACGCTTGCTCACACCATTTGCAGCACATGCCAGGGCTGCTCAGAGTTTACTGGCTTATACCTAAAACCAGCCGTCTTCAAAATACAGAATTGTGCCTCATTTTAAAAGTCAAGAAAGTGGATATCTTAAAACTTGAGGGGGCAGTGGAGAAAACTGACAAACCCAAAGTATTGCCACAACTGGCTTCTTTTATTTTAATTTAAATGTTCTGAATATTCAGTTGAATTTCCACAAGAGGCTTTTCACAAACATCCGCTCTATATTTTGTTCAATGATGTTCATCTACTGATACTGACATTTCTTGCTATTTAATCATTCTTGCAGATGAAGAGCTGTCACTGATGGCCTGTTTGCTTTCTAGGCTGAGTTGAGGCAAAATTCAGAATCCAACTACACAAAATACTCCCTTTTCTTCATAGGCAAGAGCAATGAACTGATAGGTGTATTTGACAATGTCACAGAGCTGTCCAGATGTCCATTCTGCAACTCTTTTCTGAAATTTGGTTTAATTAAAAGAAAAACAAAACTGAACAAAAAATCCCTTCTAGAAATATTACTAAAGTTTAATTGTAGCAAAAAGATAAGGATTTATTTTTCAGTTTCCCTCAAAGTGGTAGCATGGTCCATCAGTACTGCACACACTCCCAATGAAAACTCTCAAGGACTTCATAAAAACATTCCACGAAAGGACGAATTTCCACAAGTATGAATTGAAAGAATTCATCACTTTGAAACTAACCCATCACAAAAACCTCTCTCACTGCCTATAGCCGAAAGCTACAATAGTGAAGGCAGTTCATAAGCAGGCACCCGATTTCTATTGCCACTCCATGCCAAATGCTTTACCCCTGCCAGGTTCCAGCTACACAAGATGTCCTGCCCCGTGCAGGAGGAAATGTCAGAGTCAGGGACACACACTGTCCTGGTTTTGCTGGGTGAAGTTACAAAGAAAAAAACCCATTTGTGTACTGTTATTTTTTTAAGAATTGCTGTAACATTTTTTTGAAAGGGAGGGAGGAGAAACAGAAGAAATTTATTTTTTTTTTTCTGTTACAGATGAACATGCTTTTTCTTTTTGTTGTCATTTTAAATTAACACCATCAATGCAATAATGAAACAAATATCAGCGGCCTGGGATTTGTCTAGATTTTTTCCCCCTCTTTGTTCTGCAGGCAGTAGCTAAGGACCAGCAGTGCAAGTCTCATCCTTACTTTGGGGGGAACTAAATTCCTCTAGCAAAATCATAGGGGTTTTTTGACAAAGAAGAAAAATGAAGGGAATTAAAATTGTGATGGAACCCAGTACCCATCAAAGCAGGGACAAGCAAGGAAGAATTCAGCCTCTAACACAGGACATATGTTAAAAGCAAGGTCTGTACAGGAAGTCTAGTCACTCAGTAAATAATCCCACCACCTTCCCCTTTGTGGTGCAAGATGCTATTGTAGCCAAGTAGCTCTAACATATTCCACACTATGCCATAAGAAAATAAAAGAGGTTTTGTTGGTTTGCGTTTTTTTCTAATTTTGTAGCTTAGTTTTATCATTTTAAGGAACTTACAAAAATAACCAAAAGCACCAGTGAAGTAGACAAGGCTACAAAAATGATATTTAAAAAAGGCTTCACAAAAGCTCAGATAAAGCATTAACATACTGTATTACTGCTTTGTTTTAGCAGAAATGCTGTCTCATATTTAATCCATAAAGTCTTGGTACTTGAGTGAGAAAGAAATCAGGCACAAGTGATACATGTCTCAAGAGGGTAAAACAACCGAACACCTCTCTCACCAGACAAAAACATAACCCCCAATATATTGCAGCAACAGTAAACCATGAACCACCAAAGCAAGTTCTGGCTTAGTAAGACTACCTTTGTTCAAACAAGCATCAGGGAAGGCAAGGAGACAGTTAGGAGAAAACAGATGTTTGCCTGATCCTAAGAACAGTAACAGCTTTGTGGCAAGGCATATAAACCACCTTCAGGTTAAAGAAATGCATCTCTCTTCATCGCGGGCACTCAGCCAATAAATCCCCCCCGAACCCTTGTTATTTTGTAAAGTTATCTAATGAAGCAGGCAAAAATGTATTCCACCTGCTGTCTTCGTACCAGATTTCCTCCCTTCAATCCCATCCCACACCTCTCCCCCCTTCCCTTTCCCGGTTTTATATAGATCAAAAAGTCATGTTGCAAACCAGCATGTTTATGTTAGAGTAAGAGGCATGGAAAGTGCTACCACAAAGTCTTTAACTGAATTATAGTCATGTGTTTCAAATAACAAGGAATGAGAGCAAAATACATGGTTAGGCCCCAAGCCTCTTCCCATAAACACGAGCAGAGCAGGAAGGATGGCATGCATGTCCCTCCAAGACCCTACATAAATATCTGAGATGTAAGGTACAGACAAGCAGTTCAGCAGGGGGGGGTGGACCCAGCACCCTCCCAGGCTGGCACCGCTGGAAACCTCCTGGTAGACCCACTCTGTCACTCCAATACCAACATAAGGGCTGGGTTAAAGGGCTCCTTCACCAACCTCAGACAGACTCACAGAAAACCAACAGCAGTGTGTCTTCCCACCAAAAGGAAAATATGTGGAAAATAAAGGAATCTGTAGCAGATGGCAAGGATGTTCTCAGACCACTGGAAAGCCAGCTGCATTGGAAGCACCCTGAATCCACAGAAAGTCAAGCAAAGTTGGCTGATGTGCAACAGTTCAGTGTTTTTCAAGAAATACAAAAAGGATCCAGGAAAAGAAATTCTGCACAGAACAAACCCTGCAAAAATCACAGGTTTCCCTGCAAAGGGTTGCTTCAAATCCACATATGAGAAAGGTGAGCTTGTCCAAAGGCAAAGTCTTCAAAGCATTATGGCTTTCTCAGTAAACTTTCTTCAGATCCAGTTAGAGTTGAATCAATGTCAGCCTGTAATTCCTGAAACACTTTTCATGGCAACAAGTCAGCCTGCACACAAAGTCTAGATCTGAGCTACACCAACCCATCTAAACGTGAATACGGGTGAATAACTGGTACATGTAATGCAGCTCCTTCCTTGTCCTTGTAATGTAAGTCTATGCAGTTAGAGAAAAAATAGGAAGAAGCACAAAATATTAGCCGATTTCCTAAGTACACTGTAACAGATGATAAACGGGGGTTTATAAACTGGAGTTTAGCAGAGTTGCATTTTAAAAACATAGTATCAGGAGTGGATAGTCCACCAGATATTCTAAATCCCCACTATGTGAGAGGTTTTTCAGTGAGCAGGTTTTTTCTGATCAGTTCCCCTTAAGCAGTGACAGATACAAGGTAAGTAGGACTTCTCAGTACACCTTCCTCTCTAGTGAGAGAGAGATGCAGGCATTCATTCACATTGCCCTATTTTATTTGTTCTCTTCTTGCCACATAGGAAGAGCAACAGTAACAGACTAACGATGTGTCAGATCTTGGCATGTAATATTTCATTTTCAAGAACTGCTTGAAATTGTAAAACCACCCTATTGTTCCTATTGTTTTATCTTACCTCAGATTTTCATCTTTCGTTCTGCATGACAAGCAGGCACTGCAGTTTTTAAAAGCCCAGTTGGATGAGCACACTTAAAACTTCCCATTCCCACATGGAAGTACTGCAGGCAGGAAGATGCCACGATCAACTTTAATAAAGTAGGTGTTCTCAGTTTCTGGCACAACAGAAATAAATGGAGCAAAGACTTCCAATCTTTTTTAACTAAGTCACTGCTATGAACAAATTTACTTGAGTATCTACTGTTAAAACATAAAGCCCTTCCTCTTTTCAAAAATGCATTTCCTAAATGTGATAGGTCAAGTGGGAAAGCACACACTTAAGGCCAAATGGAGGTTTGCTACAATCACTGCAGGATCACTACTGACTAGTATATGCCTCTAACCAGCCAGGAAATCTTGCCTAACACAAGGGTCCTCCTGATAGTAAAATGAGAGTACGGTAAGAATACAGAGGATAACACTGAACTGAGAACAGAAGATTTTTTTTTAAAAAAAAAAAATTGAAGTTTCAGTACTTTCCACAATTTCTAGCAGCTAACAACACTTTCAAAAGAAAAAAAAAAAAAACAACCAAAAACCACACAACAACAAATTGGTCAAGGTTTTCTCTCCTTCAACTAAAGTAGAACTAAAAAAGACATGTGAAGTAGCAACTCCAAATTATGTTTCCACAAGTCTTTTTGCAAATGAAAGAACTAACTATTCCTGGTATTCACACTTAAAAAAGAAAAAGAAAGAAAAAAATAGAATGAACACTGAAAACAAACAAGCAAACAAAAGACTCTACCAAAATACTTTGTGCAAGTAAGCCTAAGTGCCACATTTCAGAACTCCTTTAAGCAGCACTGCTATCTGTAAACAGACCAGGAAAAGAAATGGCCGCTTAAATGTTCCATGTGTTATCTTACTGAAAGGTTACACAGCCCATTCAAAGGCTTAACAACCACTTACCAAACTTTTTGCTCATCCTGTAGATGGTGTAATTACACACACACCCTGCAAAAACACTCTGCCGACTTGCAGGACATTTTAAACTGCCTTTTGGAGAAGAGGTTTTAAGTGTTACAAGAAGAGCTTTACATTAATTATAATTAACGTGATTGGGAAGAGAGGTGGTATATATCTAACACTGTCTCAGAAAGGCAAAAACTTTTATCCAAATTGTCACATTCTTTTCCTGGAGATTCAAGATAGTTAGCACAACTTCTGCTTCTTCATGTAAATATTTTCAAATGCATTTTGAAAATACTTGAAAGGCTTTTAAACAACAATGCAATCATCAAGCACAACGAACATGGGTTTGGAAAGGGAAAGTCCTGTTCAACTAATTTGATACCCTTCTATGATAAGGTCACCCACCTAATGGAGAAAGGAAACGTAGTAGATGTAGTTTTTCTGGATTTTAGTAAAGCTTTTGATACTGTCCATCACAGCATCCTTCTGGACCAGTTGTCCAACTGTGGGTTTACAGCGTGCTGGGTGAAGAACTGGCTGAAGGGCAAGGCTCAGAAGTAGTGAATGGGGCTACACCTGGCTGGTGACCCATCACCAGCTGTTCCTCAGGGTTCAACTCTATCTAGGGCCAGTTCCATTCAATATATTTATCAGCGTTCTGGATCCAGGAGCTGAATGCACCATTAGCAAGTTTGCTGATGATACCAAACTGCGAAGGGCTGTTGACCCTCTTGAGGAACAAGATGCTTTGCAGAGGGATCTAGATAGACTGGAACATTGGGCTATGATTAATGGGATGAAATTTAACAAGTTCAAATGCCAGATTCTGCACCTAGGACAGACACAAGTATAAACTGGGAGAGGAATGGCTGGAGGGCAGCCCTACAGAGAAGGATCCCAGGGTGCTGGTTGACAGCAGGCTCAACATGAGACAGCAGTGTGCCCTGGCAGCCAAGGGGGCTAACCACACCCTGGGGTACATCAACACAGCAGAACAAGCCAGTAAAAAGGAGATCACCCCGCTGTATTCAGTGTTGGTGCGGGCTCCCCTTGAGCACTGTGTGCAGTTCTGGGCCCCCACAATTCTAGAAGGATGTGAAGGTCCTGGAATGCATCCAGAGGAGGGCCACAAAGCTGGTGAAAGGGCTGGAAGGCATGTTCTGTGAGGAACAGCTGAGGATTTGGGGCTTGTCTAGTTTGGAAAGGAGGCAGCTGAGGGGCGACCTCATTGCTCTCTACAGCTCCCAGAGGAGCGGACACTGAGAAGGAGCTGCTGATCTCTTCTCCCTCATACCCAGTGATAGGATGCACAGGAACAGTTCAAACCTGCTCCAGGGGAGGTTTAGACTCGACATTAGGATGCATTTCTTTACTGAGAAGGTGGTCAAACACTGGAACAGGCTTCCTAGAGAGGTGGTCAATGGCCCAGGCCTGTCAGTGTTTAAAAGGCATTTGGACAGTGGCCTTAATAACATGCTTTAACTTCTGGTCAGCCCTGAATTGGTCAGGCAGTTGGACTAAATGATCATTGTACAACCCTTTCAACTGAAATATTACATTATATCTTGATATTCTTGATGTTCTTAACATTTTACGACCACCAAAAAAAGGACTATTTTCAACAAAACAATAAAAAAGTATTATTAACAGTTTATGATAGCATCCTAACATAAGAAGCTCAAACAGGTGGGTTGTGCTTATAGAATAACCACCCCATCACAGAGAGAGGTTTCTCATTCACAACCTGGTTAAGGCCCCAGCTCTTGAGATGACCCAGGGCAGGCAGGTACAGGAAACGGGAAAGGTGTAACAGATGATCTGTGAAACAACAAACTAAAAAAATGGGTTAGAGCTCTGAACCAGCACCATGGTGAGGAAAGATGACCTATGTTCGCCACTCTGTGCAAAATCTCAGTAACAATTCTCACTCAGGAAATAGCACATGCCAGAGGATGCCACTACATCAGTGCAGCTGCCTGCCTGCTTCTTGCAAATCAAGACAGACTTCCACTACCTATGAACTTCTCTTCATAGAAACTGATGGGAGCATTGCTGGAGCCTACACCTCTGGCATCATAGCTGACACCTCTGGTGAATGCTCCAAGGACATCAAACTGACTAGAATGGCTGGACTACAAAGATCTGTAAACACCACAAACAGAAATCCTGACAAAATGCTTAGTGCCTTCTTAAAATTTACCTTTAAAAATATTAAAGGTATAGATGGAGAGATTACCCTATACGTGTACACTTCAAAGTAAGAAAACTATGGATAAACCACATTTGTTACAATGTATTAAACATAGAACCAAGGGCCCCTGTGACATATGACTTAATCCAACACTAAGAAAAATGGGGAGGAGGACTTTTTCAGTTTGTTCAAAAAGGCTTCCTTTGTGTCAGATTGAGATTTTAAATATTGAGTTTCACACTGTAGAGCACGGCTTATTTTGGAAGTACAACAATTCTGAAGCAGGACTTTACAGTGGAAGCACTTATGACTGCAGTACCCCTCAGGATGATTAATTTCTGAGAAAGGCTGCTTGGAATCTTCAGTCATCATTTTGCAAGAACATGCATACATGATACTGACTCAACAGCCAAAACTGCACTTCATAACAGGCTCCAATCTGTGCAAAGTAGGACTAAATGAAATAAGATATCCACAAGCTAATTATAGACAAACTTGAAACTCAGGCCCATGGCTGTCACAGCAGACAAGAAGGGCAGAACCACTTCCTTTACTCTTAACAGTACCACTGCGGCACACATTACTGAAGGAAGCCAATGGCAACAAAACCCCATCCTTGTGCACCTTGGCATGAGCAATACACCTACCACCAATGCTTATTGCTCATTAGTATACCAAAACTTCCCAAGATTAGCTTCCTCTGTTGTTGTTGGAATATTTTTTTTTTTTTTTTTAAGCAAATATAGGGCAAAAATGAGAAAAGGAAGATAAAACGACTTCTGTGAAAATACTATGAAGGCTACACATACAGGATGAGAGGATGGATTGATCCTTATGGTACATGAAAAATGACTCCACAGCACACAGTCTATATTCCACAGCTAACTGATCTGTGAAAAGTGATGCTTTTTTCATGAAACATTCGTATGACTTCTGAACCTCTGTGTAAAACCACTTGCAAAACCAAAAGATCTGAAGACATGGGCTTGATCCGGCATTTATGAAAGGAAGAACATAACACAAACCAGAATACATAAACAGGCCTAAAATTACCTCATTTGATTACCTCCCTCTTTCTTATGAACATAAACTACATTCTATGCTTCATTGTTGCCCTTGTTTCTTCATTGTAACCTTCTCTCACAAGCTCATGCTGAAATAGTCACATAAACAGCATCTGCATTTCTCTAAGAAGCATTTGTTACATGGAAACTTTGGGCAGTGATATATCCAAGGTCTTAATTAAAGAGCGACCAATCCGCTCAAAAGTGTGACCATTCCCACAGGAATGAGAAGAAATCCTTCTTATTGAAATAAGACCAGGAAAATAAAATGGAATTCGTTCTTGTTTCTGGCAAGAAAAGCATTTTCAAATCCCACTTGGTGTTGTATTTCTAACAATAGCTTCTTCTTTCAACACTACACTGAAGTACATTTTTAATCTTTCCAGGACTCTGACTTCTTCATTGTCTTTAACACATTTATACATGTATTTAACATGAGTACATCCATCTCACCCCTCCCTTTTTTTGTACATTCTGCTTAAGCTTGTCAAATAAAGAAATGGAACTAAACACCAGAAAAAGCTGGAAATTCCAAGAGCCCTTAAACTGGGAAATAAAACCTGCTGCTACTTGATCAAATAATGCTCATGACCTAACATTTCAATCCCCACCCTTATCTGACCGATGCTAATTTTACACTGGCATCCAAAAAGGTCATGATTTCTGTTAGAAATCACCTAAGAAGATTTTCTTTTTTCTGGGAACTGAAGACACTTAACTCCTTTCTGACTAGCACAAGCACCTCAAAATTGTCCTAACTTTAGCATCACTATGACTTCAGCTCCACAGGCAACTTAAATGACCATTATTGGCCAGCATTTAGCACAAATACCATTTCTCATCCTTCCTGAAATTTCGGGTAATTAGGGGGATCTTTGTAAAGTGAGGCTCAACAGAGAATTAGGACTTAAAAGTAGCAAGTAATATTCTGGGGCTGACAACTACAAACTGTGGCAATTTTATTTGTTTTTAAAATATAAGATTAATATTATGATATAAATAGAATAAAATGGTATGTATGATTTAATTTTCCTTCATTTTGCCCTCTGAATCTACTACAGTTTCACTGTATTTGTCAATGAAATGACTACTCAGAAAACAGATCGGACTTTTTTTGTCTATGGCTGATTTCAGCTGCTTACAGCGTTAGCTTACAGAACAATTTCTAGCCCATATGTTTTTGTCATGTCAACGGTTTCCAAAGATAATAAATGCTCTTCAGTATCATGCTTGGCATAACGAAGCCTGTGAGCAGGCTGCTAAAATTATATGGAGAATGTGCAAGCAAGCTCTTCAAGCAGTTCTCTAATGACTTCAACCCAAGAGCAGCACTCCAGCGAAACGGAGGGATTTGGGCAGGAATGCAGACTATACAATAGCCAGCTGTAAATAGAAACCAAAGTTCGTCACAGCAAGCATCTGAAGCATGTCTCAGTGTTATGCTGCTATGCGGGCTATACCTCACCCAGCTCTAGCCAGCCCTTGCAAGCGCAGGCACAGCTATGCTACACGCTGTTGTATTTACATCCTACTGCGAGAGCTGTGCCGTATAGGCTCCCTTAACATTTTCCGCATTATACTGCCAATTTTCAAGCTTTGGCCACAGGCCATTTCAAAGGGGTGGGCAAACAACAGTTAAGGAAAGCAAGGCTACTGTCAACTTTAAATTCACCTTGCAGATTACTACACTCCAGGCTCTGTAACATCTTCACGAAGGGAACATTGCACACAGTTATGGCATGGCTGATTCCTCAACAGTAATGAGGTAGTATGTTTTGTAGGTGATCCTGTTAAGTTTAACTTATACATATATATACTAATTATTAAAGAAAAGGAACCTATCAATTTAGCATAAAATAATATATAGGCATAAAACAAGTATGTTTAGAACCCAGATTTACTACAAATAAAAATTTGGAATCATAGATAAGCCTCTACATACAAATAACTGTAGCCTTAGGCAAGATTGAAACACAGCTGAAACTAACAGCACAACATTGCAACCCACTGAATCATAGTATTTCACTCAAGAGAATATTCTTCCTTAAGATCCAGCTCCTGCAATCCAGAAATTGCATATGAATTTTGGCTTTCATTTTTACAAGACAAATTTTAGCTTAAAAGAAAAAATAATAACCACCTCAATCACTGAACCCATGAGACTAGAGGTATTTTATCTACTTCTGATATGGCACGACTACCAATCACCCAGATCCTGTGGAAAAAGCCCAAGCATGCTTACGTACATTTTATAAACAAGACTCCTGAAGCCTTAAACTTTGTGTCCAAGGGACACTCCGGTCCCATGAGGGGTCTTGGGAGTTTCAAGGCTGAATCTGAGCCACTGCTGACACAGGTTTCAGAAACTGCTTCCTCCTCTGACAGCACGGTCTCATTGACAATTTCTTAAGAAGACCCAGAAATGCAGCTTCTTGCATTTGAAAGTTTTCTCAGCCTTTCTGAAAGCTGATTATGGAGCATCTGATCCAATGCTCAGCAAAGCAAGTGGAAAGTCTCCAACTAAGAGCCTTTTGATTGGGTTCTCCAGTTGTAAGAGTATTCCTCATTAGTTGTTCCATTAAATACAACACACCCCATAAGACAGCATGTATAATCTTACTGATTAAAATGGCACAATCCAAGACGACCTTAAGACAAAACTGCTACTCAGTTGCCTCCTCCTCCTGAGATGTAAGGTATACAAAAATATAAAATATAGTCTTTCCTTTACTCTTTTCCTTGTCTTCCTTGGCAAGCATCTCCTAGCCTCTCTCTTCTTAACAACAACAACAACAAAAACCCCACCACCAAACACACACACACACCAAAAAAACCCAAAAAAACATAACCCAAATCAAACAAAAAAACCATACAAACATACCACAACCAAAAATACCCAACCCCAAAATATTAACGCAAATCATCTTAAAAGCTATGAAGAAGCCAGTTCTGTAGTTTCCCAAACTCAAATTTATTGAAGGCAGGGTGAGGTCCTAAAACGCAGAGCGCGCAATATTTGAATCCACTGACAAAGTTAAATTTAATCCACCCAAACATCAAATAGTCAAAAGCAACCTGTTAGAAATGTATTATTACAAGACAGTATCAGCACCAAAATCTCATTGAAGTTGCTACAGCCTACTGAATTATTCCTCTTAAGGGCTTTTCCACCTGCAGGCGAAGAAAAAGTCTTTAAAAACACATGCTCAAGAGAAGCAACATTTAGACCTTACCCTACCACACACAGCTGTAAATATGGTGCCACTGATACCCTTCCTTCACATGACAGTTTTATACAAAAATAATCAAAGAGACCACCACCAGGAAATGTAGTCCCAAGAAACACCTTCTTACTTCAGCTTTTGTCAGAATGAGCTGTGAGTACTTGTTCCCTCTTTATTTGTTATTCCTCAGTGCTAACCCAAAAGCATTGAACAAAGAATTCTTACTAGATGACAAATGCTTCACCCTCAGCATAGGCAATACTATGTACCGTAACGAACATAAACAAATGGGCTTTTAATATGACTGACTAGAAAATTAAGTCTCTAAAAACAGAGATTGAACCAGCCAGAAAATACAGTTAAATA
This sequence comes from Falco rusticolus, assembly GCF_015220075.1. Taxonomy (NCBI): domain Eukaryota; kingdom Metazoa; phylum Chordata; class Aves; order Falconiformes; family Falconidae; genus Falco; species Falco rusticolus. Next base: position 77,173,013 of record NC_051189.1, read on the forward strand.
ATTTGAACTCCACACACAGCAACTCAGAGGACCCAAGCTCTAAGAATTACAAAATGATACAAAAAAAGAATTTAAGAGACAAGATGTTTCCCACCCTTTTACTTGTTCAAATTCAGTGGAGACACATCAGCATGTCAAATGGCCAAATGCAAAGTGCATACAATCTGACTCCAGTGGTAAGTTGTCTAAAACCACTCTTAGGAAAGAACAACTTGTTTTTCTCCTTATAGGACAGTACTTCTTGAAAAACATGGAATACATTACATTCATCTCACTCCAGAAATAAAATCAAGGTGAAAAGCAACACTCTTCAAGCTTTCATAACCAAAAATAAATTTGTAGAGAATATTCTTCACAAAGAACATCCCTACAACACCTGAATCACTCTTAGCCTTGAATCCAGAAATATTTCAATTGTACCCCAAGATATTCATCATTCAACAGGTTTCAACAGCTAAAAAAACAAAAAAACAAACAAACAAACAAAAAAAACCCCAAAACTTTCTGAGACCTAACTGCAACTTTAGGAAAACTATTTCTAATCTGTAAGTCGGGCAGAATGACTTCCTTAAGGAAGTCTAGACTACAAGTGCACTGCAGAAAGGTTGGACTTGAGAAGCATAGACTATATTTTCCACAGGAACAGCTCCTGCTGCAAACTACAACCAAGCCACATTTCTTCAATCTAACCAGTAACACCAGATGAATACAGAAGCAATACCAGAACTGTTTTCTAGTTAATTAAGTAGCTGTCCAGACACATAAACTTACCTATATCACAGTTCTGTTATCAAATCTGATAAATTCAATACATTCTACAAAGATACCAGGATTTTAAAATGTTTCAATGTCTGAAATACAACAGTTTTCCTATTTTTTTTAAGACTTATGAAATTATGTTCACTGCCTGTTGTTTTACTGTCTCGATTTCAACATAACTGAGGTATTAAGGGGCTAATTCTACAATTTCTACAGGTAGAACTATAAAAGAGCAGTAGTCCATTTGCAAACAGAAACTGGTTTTTTAATTGCCATTAATAAAGCATATAAACTTCAAGGAAACTTTTATACTACCTACTTGCAACCAATTTTATATGTTTTCAGTGGCAGTGTAACTTCAGCATGGAGAAAAACGAGTACCTTCCCTAGTAGTCAGTCACCTGCAATTATTCACTAGCTCAAACCAAACACTTTGCCTGACACACCGTCTCCTTACAAGTACGTACCTTTCTCTGCTTGTGACAAGTTGCTGAAGGTAGAACATAAATTATGATGATGGCAAATTAAGGAGATAAAGCCAGCTAATAACAAACAGGCGGCCCATACACAGACTCTGTAGGAAGGGTCAAGCAATTATGTTGACACAAAGTCAAGTGTACATTAGTGATTTTGATGCATCAGATGAATCTTTCTGAAGACCTTAAAAATCACATCTTAACAGGAAAGTCTTTATAGCAACTACTGAATTAATACACAAAACCTTTCCCATTATTCACATGCATGCAAGCATGAATATTTGATGTTTTGCAGATGGATTTGAAGGTCTAACATTTAAATTAAACCACAGCAGTGAACTAGTCACAGTAGTCTACTGTAGACATTGATACTGTGAAGACAAGCACTGATAACTAAATATGAAAACTTCTAGTGCCTTCTGTTTCAACATATGCTAGCTTATTTTCATGTGACTTTTAAATTATTCTTAGCATAATCAAACAACTCTTACCCTTCTGGCACGAGTAACTAGCCTACAAACAACCCCCCCTCTAGTAGAAACATCAATTGAAGTTTATTATGATTTTCTCATTGACTTGATTGGGATGAGGATTTCACTCTAAGGAGTTGCCTGAACTTCTGGGTATGTGGGATCACCATCCAGCAAGCATCTAAAGCATGACTTTCCTCCAAGCCGCAGGGTGCTGAGAGTGCAAATGCCTATGGTTCAGAGGCTAAAACCTGACATAACTGGACTGCTAATTTTGCTTCAAAAAGCACATAGCAGACTACACCTCTTGCTCACTAAAAATGACAGCATTTTGGATGTACGTATCAAATACAGTATTGACGAGTTCACAAGTACAGGCAAGCACACTCAAGCGTCTCTATGCAGGCCAAGTGTGTAACCTTTCCAGGGCAACATCCTTCATCTCCACACTAGTAAGCAAGCTACCCCGTATTTGCCTCTCAAAGGCAGTACCTATATATCTCCTAATAAAATAAACTGTTGAACAATTACACTTAGAAGAAAATTTTCCCTTTTGTTTTAGCCCTACATTCAAACTTTTTGCCATCCCATGCCTTGAATCTGACAGCTCAAGTCAGTCAGTGTGCTTCCACCAAAAATACTTCAAAAATGCGGAAGCTCCCAGGCAAACTACAAGAAGCCTCTAAATTTTATTCCGGCTTCTTGTGCTGATGGCTTCTGTGCACACCGTGGTATGAGCCACAAAACAACGGCACAACTGGAAGAGGCTCCTTCCAGGAGGGCTCCTTTCCATACAGGTCCTTCAGACTGAACAAGAGAAATGCAGGAGTCTGGGAGCAAGGACAAATGATAGCACAGACTTCACTAGAAATACATCAGGCAGGTGCATGGGAGGGAGTCAAATGAGGACAGTTGACACGTCTCCTGTGGACTCAATTCTGAACTGGATTTAACCAGCACAGCTTCACTGTTTTCAAAGAACCTGTCCTGATGCGTGCATGCTGGTATCAACAAATCCATGTTTTTCCACAGACACACGTGGAAAGTGTTCATTAGCATTTTCCTAACAAGTAGGATGCCCCCACAAAGCACTTCCCATTTTCTTATTTCTTGTGTTCAAAAGCAGAAGTTACAGAAAAGCATTTATCCAAGTATTTGCAGAAGTCTCCTTGTTTCTCCTACATAGCGCCATTATGAGATGTAAAACTCTTAGTATGTACACATAATTACAGCTTTACAGCATGATGCAACTGGATATATGATAGCACAAACAACTTCTCTAATTTGCTACAAAATATAAGATTTGTAATTGCCAAATGCTCACTCAGTAGCAATTGAAGTATGCTAAATAAATCCTAAACATAGTTCTATGTACAGAATTTTAGCATCATGTATGTTAAACGTTAATGAGTAAGGCTGTTTTTTCCTAAAGCTTAGACAGCATAGCAACCACAGTCTTAGGAAGCCTCCCATGATCACTGAGCAATTCAAAGCAGTAACACAAAGTGAGCATAACTATGCCAGATCATGCACACAGTAAGCAAGGAAGCATCTAGCACCTGTGAATCACATGCGTATCTCATACCAGCTGAACCACAGCAGACTGAAACAGGTGTCTTCAACATCAAAACAAAGAGGAAAAATAATTTCTATTTAAAAAAATACAAACAAAAAACCAACTAACAAACAAACAAACAAAAAAATAAAAACCAACCCAAACCAACACACCAAACATAGGCACCAGAAATACAAAGCTTTCTGGTGTTAGCTGTGACAGTCTCTGCAAATGGGACACTTGAGCTGCTACATAAGGCAGCATATTATGTGAACATATTACAAAGGCTGGCTTGTTTAGCCCTGTTCTTCAATAATGAATTATTTATTAGTGATAAACATGAAAGCTGGTAGTTTAAAACAGTTTAGTGCACTGACAAAAAAAAAGGAGACTCTGCTAAGATATGGTGAAATTATGTGTTAGCAGCATTAACATAATTACAATACAAAATTCTGAAAGAAGTGGAACAAAACTATTGAATTAAGAAGTTAACAGTCCTCACTCGCACAGCTAGGCTACAACAGGTTGTATTCAGACAGGTGATGCAGCTTTATATTTCATTAGTGAAAAAGCAGATTTTGCTTAAAACATCTGATGGATTTGAAAAAAAAAAAATTAAAAAGGGTGGTGGGAGCACAATAAATATCCTGTGTAGGAGGAGGAAAAGAAAAAGAAAAAAAAAAAAGGTACCACAAGTGAAACTTCTTTCCATCTTCAGTCTTGGAATCAAGAGCTCAGCTATGGAAACAGTATACGAATTAACGCATTCGAGATTAAAGTGTTTTGAGAAATAGCACCAAATTACCAACAAAAGTAAAATTAATTGCCAAATAACAAAGTGATTAGAAGTTTCCATGTTTCTGAAGACTATGAAAATAAAGTTTTAGTAAAATACAAGTTATTTAAATGCAGTAAAAAAATACTGCAGTAATAATAATGAGAGGACATAGAAAAATACCGCCAAGAAATTAAGAACTAAGTGTATTAAAACATGGATCACCATCACAAGGGAAGAGGTGGAATCTGTGCCACTGGATATTTGCAGGACTGGAAACCTAACGAAAAGAGAAGTATTAAAACCAGCCTAGACTGGAAGAACAAAGGAACAGATTATTTAAGAGTTTTCTTTTTTTCCCTGTTGTTTATGACAGTCTGCGCTTCACAATTAGGCACTAACAGGATAAATTAAATAAGTGAGACTGCTATACTTAATTCACATTAGTAGTTTGTTTCTCTGATTAACTCTGCACACATATGCAAAGTTACACAGTATCACACAAGAAGGGGTGTTTTTTTTTGATTGTTTGGTTTTGCAATGACGCAATGCATGGTTTAAACCTCCAAGCTAATGTAGCTTGCAAGGACAGAAAATAACCTCTCCTTTTCAGAGAAAAATTGCTGTCTTCACCTCAGAGTGCTGCTGGTAGGAATATAGAGAGGACTAAGGAGAACATGAACAAATTAGAGAAATATACAGGACCAGATAAGAAGTGACCGATAAAACCTCACCCCAAACTTAATCCAGTGGCTCCTGATCTCATTGAAAAAATACATAAGCCAATGAAAAAAGTCCAGAATTTTTACTTTACAACACTAATGAAAAGGGCAAAAACAGGTGGCTTCCCTGGAGTCCCCCCTACTACCTAATCTTAGAAACATAGAAACATTTAGGTTGGAAAAGACCTTTGAGATTATCAAGCCGAACTGTTAACCTAGGGCTGCCAAGTCCACCACTAAACCATGTCCCTAAGCACCACATCTAAGTGTTTTTTAAACACCTCTAGGAATGGTGATTCCACAACCTCACTTGGCAGGCTGTTGCCATGCTTGACCACCCTTTTGGTGAAGAAATTTTGCCTAATATCCAATCTAGACCTCCCCCTGGATCAACTTGATGCCATTTCCTCTTGTCCTGTCACTTGTTATCTGGGATAAGAGAGCTACCTCCTTATAAACCACACACTGTGTCTGCATTTTTCAAGACTTTTTTCAATGTCAAGAAAAGATCTGTAGTGATATAGTGAATGGTATGTATCTTCCCAATGCAGTTTTCGCAATTCAGTTTGCAGTTAAAGAGAGTAACAAAAGATATTAATGTAAGGAGAACACAGAATGGATTCATGTCAAATTCAGAAGCCAGTCACAAACAATCATTATTTTTCACTCGCCCTGAATTTTGGTGTGGTCATGGACTATGTATACAGTCTCCTCAGCCATGACTTTGCAAAGACCATTATGGAACTTGTATGCTTTATTCAACTTGGATGCAGCAAATGTAGGTTGTATAAGGGTTTTCTGTTTGCCTTTTTTTTGCATTCACATTTCAGCCTCCAGCTTTCCACAAGCTTCAAGATTCCTGAACTTGGCCTCTCAAAGCAATGCATTAAAATAACCTTTTAGACCTACAAGTAAAGATGAGAAATCCAAAAGACCTTGACATTCTGCCTAGGCATCACAGTTCATATGAGTGTACATATCCCTGAAAGGGAATATTAATCTACACAAGTCTGAATTCACTTTAGATTTACAGTCCCCAAAAATTGAACCAAACAAAACCAACACACACCCACAAAAAAAAAAACCAAAAAAAAAAACCAAAAAAAACCCAAAACACCAAACCACACTTCCCCCCACAATAAATAATTGGAAGTGTGCAAGAACAAAGCAGGTCCAGAATGTAGGGGTGCAGTCTTTTAGTCACAATTTCTACCACATTTTAATACAATTTACAGTTGCACACTTATACACAGTGCAAACTGCACAGCCTAAGAATTAAGACACTGAAAGAGATGCAATAGTGCTATTATTCAGAATAAAAGGCACAGCAGTTGCAAAATACCTGGTATATGTTGTTCCTCTAGGACAGACTCCCACTCCATATTATACACATTCATTTGAAATTACAGGGGTACTTAACGTAATAAAGACCAAAACCTCTGTTTGCATTGTTTTTTGTATTTCATGCTAAAGTTGAAGCCTGGGGAGTTGAGTACAAATTCTTTATCTTCTCAAGGTTCTGAAGGCAAAAAGCCACAGTACATTGAAGCATAGTAAAAAGGCACATACATAAAGAGCAGTAGGAGTAGTATAAAGGCTAGTACAGTAAACATTTAATGTTTTGTATTTTTAATGTATTGGAAATATTTTTTTCAATAAATACACACAAATTACTAACAAGGAAGAAATTCAGAAATATTAGGACTGTATTCTTCATTATTAAGAATCATACATGCTACATACCATTCAGGTTTAGGCATTTGCAAATGCTACAAAGCAATACTTCTCTCTCCTGAGAGGTGCAAAATTATTTTGCCAACACGCTAACTCCTCCAAGACCTAGTCAAGGTAACTGCAGTGTTATTCTTCTTACTGGTATCATAAACTGGCATTTATGGCTCCCTAGCTAAGCAATACAACTGATCTCAGGTTTATTGGATTCCCTAATGCCTGCTGGCTGATGTTAACGTGCTCATAGAGGGTGGGTGCTGATATACACCCAGGTTGCTTTTACATAGTGTGCTAAGCATGCGGGAAACACCAGTTCTGAAATAACACTCCAGCTCATGTACTTGCATTTCCAGTCATGTTGCCTAACCAGCAAACACAACCCACTGCCACAAGTCACTAAAAATAACAGCCTGGCACTGAAAGGTACAGGATCTCTGTTTGGCCTGCAGTCTGACAACAGCTGTAGCCAGAAATGTAAATAAGCAGCACTTCTCTATTTCACTCAGCTAATGGTACCAGTTTTAAGACAGCAACAGAATATTTTCTGGCCAATAGCAAATCATTACCCCAGCCCCAAAAGGAAAGACATCAATGGCAGTACTTTGTTGAACAGCATTTATTTTTAATTTGTTGCATAAGTGATGGTGCTAGACACAACAGGTTAGATGGAAGACTACAGTGGAGCATTTCCATCAGTTGAATTTCTGGAACCTCTCTTGACAGCTAAATTAGCCTTTTATAGCAGCTGCCTTTGTTCTGGAAAAAAAAAATAAAATAAATCCCCTGCTCATTCCCACTAACCATTCATTGGTTTGGTTTACAGAGCAGTTTTGGTGCATGCTAACATGTTCTCCTTTTGGAGATAAATTAAACTAGAAGCTCTGTTCTAGCCCCACACCAAGTATGTTCCAACTCCTAAGAACAAAGTACAAATGAATGACTGTTCTCTTATACAGCTGTGAGTGACACATGCTAGGGTGAGAGAGCCCAGGGGACCAACTAAAAGCAGCATGGAGTCTTCAAATTGTATGTAGTATAGATTTAGAGATCTCAACATCAATCATATCAGGGTCCAGATTTGATTATATTGCACCAAATTACTCACTAATTTGCACATAACTAGATCCTAGATTCTAGAGATCTGTATGTGATAAAGTAGGAGTCAGGACTAAAAAATTCCTGCCTTTTAGATAGGACTTCATAAAGTATGTCATATACATACTATGAACAAAACCTACTGCCCCAAAACTCTGCAAAAATTATTGATAGATCTCAAAATACAACAGGCCAAGCTTTGCTTAAGTTTGCCCCAAAGTTTATAGGCTCATGACCTTACATTTTAAATAAATCTAATAAATTACTCAATCAGAATCAATCAAGGAAACTACTCTGATACCAGTTACATAAGTAAAACCTAATTCCCCCATAGCATATTGAAAAAATAATCTAATATCCAAACTTTGCTATGAATATGACAGTTTCTGATATCATAAAATTAGCAATTGATGAAACAATCATTACAACAATGGTCAGGGAGAGTATATTCTGCACATGATGGAAATGCTTGTATTTAAGCACTAACTCACTAACCTCTAAACAACAAAAGATTACAAAGTTACACTACAGAAAACCTTTAAATGTTTGGGGGGGTTCCCAGAACCTTGCTAGTACCATAAACAAAGGTGGCATGAACTACATGCTTCCCCCCACCACAGAACACTACACCTGCTCTCATTTTCAGCAGTGTAACCTGAGAAGACCCAATCCAAGTGAGTTCAGAGTTTCTGCAACACGGGGGACACATCTCAGCTAGGCCAATTTCGTCCTACATACTACTGAGAGCAGTAAAGCCAATACTACCCCTCTGACAAAACTGTAGTGTTCAGTGATGGCTTAAAATCTAAGCTCCTGCTCACTCAGGACCCTACTAACGATCTTGCAGTGCTGACCACAGGAACAAAGAATGAGGGTCACGCTCCAAGGGTTCCCTGTTCCCACATTATTGTGCAAAAACACTTGCATCTGCTGCAATTTCATAGAAGCAGCAACGTTCATGGAATTTGTCCACATCCAGAAATGAAGTGCTGCAAAATCTTTCAAGAGGAACAGCTATCATTGTATGTAACTCCACCTTATTTTCAGTACTAAAGAGATTTTAAAGATACCAGACTCTGCTTCTAATTACACATAACCTGTCCCTTGCAGTAAGCAAGATACTTACTTGCTTTCATTGTTTTCTTTTGTATTCTAGAAATCAAATATTTGGCAGCGTGTGCTTCAGTCCCTCACTAGGCCACCTTCAGCTGCCAGCTGACTAATAAATAAAGTAAAGGACATTAATTAAAATCCCTATATAGGAGGGGGCATCATCAAGCATACAACTGCACAGGATGAAGATGGGTGGCCTGAACATGAGCACAGGAGTTGCCACTTATATCAGTTAAAAAAATCAATGAAACTAATATCTGGTAGTAAAGCCTAGTAAAATTCATTAGATTTAACAATGCATCAAAATCATGCAAATAATTCTGTGAGAAGGAACACCTTCTCGGCACTTTTCAAGCCAAAGGAGTTTTACACCAGCTGCAACAGATTTGAAGTTAAAAATCTGATCTCCTGCTACCTTTATATTCCTAGCAATAACTGATGGGAAGCCATGTAAGTCAGGGCACTGGGATGACCAATTTAAAAGAAAAAAAAAATGTATAAATTCTAGTCTAAATCATTATCTTAGTTATCTCTGTAAATTCCTCTAGGAACGCTACTGTCCTTGTCCACTTCCAGTTATCAGTTGTATTCAGTAGGGAAAAAATCAAAAAATACTCAACCTATAATATTTGTGCCCCACTCAAAAGTAATGATTCCTCCATCAGCCAAATCATTCCCTGCACTTTTATAGCAAATTCTACAGTTCCTACAGTTTCCCTTCAGGGAAAAACTGTACCTGTGTATCCCAAGGGTAAAAACATATGCCCAGATCCCTCTGTTTCTTAAACCTAAAGAGGAAAAAAAAAAACCACAACCCACCACAAACAACAAACTGACTCCTTGCTACACAGCAAAACTGTGTAGGAAACACTAGAAACTTTTGACCAAGTCTCCTGTTTGCAAACACTCTACAGGCGGACTCACCCTACTAAAAAGTCCCCAGGGAACCCCCATGGCAGTACATGAGGACTGCTACCCACACCTGAAACATGTACCATGACAGACACACCGTCATCTCATCCCACCTGATACACAGCTCTCTTAGAACAGAAACTATCCACTTTTAAAATTAAAAATGTTAAATGTGAAAATCCTGCAAATTAAGGATAGCTTCTGGCTGAGGTTTTATTGAGGAAAGGCTAGATACTACCACCACAGTTGCTTTCTTATACAATTCACCACCTGTTTTCCAAGGGTGGTGAATATACCAATTCAATATATCCAAGATACCGATTTTACATTGTTTATTTTAGAAGAATACACACAAAAGTACATAAAGCTTCTGAAAACTCTAGCTCTACCACTAGCATCTGTCTTTGCCCCATGCTGGGCTATGCCAGCCTAGCAGAACACAGTCTTGAAGCAGCAAGAAAAATGCAGAAAGAATTTATTTCAGACCAAATGATAGGAAGCTCTTTACCATGAGTAATTTTCATTTCATCAGTCATTTGAAGATTCCCTTCCATGCCAGCAGCAAAGCAAACATTTACTAACTAGCAATGCTCAGATGAGACAAGCAAGTCACACTACCATTTCTTTGATGTATACTTTTCTCCAGTGTAGAAGAGAAACATGAACCTAACTTTCAAGCTAAAACAAGTTAAATCAAATTAAATAGAACTCTTTTAGCCTCCATTCAGCAAAGATAGAACTGGGACAGCCATTGCTCTGCTCTTTTCCTTAAGGCAGCTCTAGAAAGTGTTACATAACTGGTATGTATTTTTCCTCTCAGTTCTTCTATTCAAGACAACTGTTTTGCCCCCTCAACCCCTGGCCTGGCCATGAGGTTATAGCTACAGTGTAACAAGGGAACTATTTCTTAAAGCGAGTGATATGGCACACCTAAAGACAGTAACAACTTGGGATTTAGATGTTCCCCTTCCCTTGAGAGGAATGGAATCTCAAGAGAGGAGACACAAAGTATGTTTCACATACAATCAGGGTAAATATATATACACACAAGGAGGCTATGCTTTCTACTTACCAACGTAAAGACAAGAAATTAACTATATGGAATAAATAATGCAGTTAAGTGTAATACTTGCACTATACTGGAAATATTCTCAAAATTTCGGTAGGGAAATAACAACTGAAGGACAGAGGCAAAAACAAAAAACCTACATAGGAAACTCCTATTGTTGAGAGCTGCCTATATATCCCTCCTGTGGTTAGTCAGAAGGTGCTGGTAGGCAAGCTCTTGCCAGCCCACCAGGGGCAGGTCCTTCCTCTGTCACTACCCCACTGCACATCAGAAGAGACTACTTGTCCCTGCTTTGTACCTGGAAAAAGCCTTCCAGACCTGCCGACCCCACTTCACCAGCATGGACAGATTTCAGCCTGTGCATCCTGTGCACGTGGAGTGCCTGAGCCCACAGGACAGGCTGAGATTTAGGGGGCAGCCTGCCCCCACAATTTCCAATAGCCTATATGCAGTCTCAGCCCCTGCATATTCTGGTTTTGACCATCATTGGCATCTGCAGATCTCTGACATTCAAACTGAAATTTAGGCAGTGGGGCACCAAAGGTCTATCGTGACTTCAGCTCAGGGAGGCGAGGAAAAAAATGTTGTTGCTGTTTTTTAAAACCTTGTTCTACCTTTTACCTGATTCCTTTAGCTAAAATTGCTAAGTACAAGCTCTTTTACCACCCTTGTGTCCTTTCAAGCTTTGAGAAAAGCTGTACCTGTCAGGTTTCAGTGACTGTTAATACCAAGGAAGAAAACAACTCCCTTTTGTAGGCAGACCACCTGTACAACATGTTAACCCTTATGGCACCTCTTCTACATGTAAGCCTGTGAGCAATCACAAAGAACAAACCTGTTATAAAAGAACATGTAAGACAACATCAGTGCTGCATCTGCCTTTAACTGTAATTGCTCTTTTCTCCATCTTAACGTGTTTCTACTTACATAAGAGGAGATATTTGATTTCCTTTCATTTGGTTTCCTTTGACAGACAGATCAGCCCACTAGTACCCAGATAAATTCTTCAGCAAGGAACCACATCTGATTACCAACACGTGCTATCCAAACTGTAGGAAAGCAAAAGAGGTTCAAAGGCCAAAACGTTGTATTAATTTGACTATTTCTTTCTGTTCACTCTAATCCAGGAAATATTTCACTAGTCTTTTGAAATGCTAGTAAGGGAGAAAGCAATTCAGATGTAACAGTACTCCCTTGAACGTCAGTAATACAATTCACAGGTAATCAGGACGCCTGATCTGTGACATTGACAAAAAAATAATTACGCAATGCTTTAGAAACTTTACCTATGGAATTTTTACAGAGCTGTTGCATTGCTGTGGTATACCAGTACATAGTCACTTCAAATACAGAAGCTTACGGATTCTGAAGATACAACAAGCTTTCTGGTCTAGTTAAAAAAAAAAATAACTATTTCAGAAAACAGAGACAAATCTTCACCTAGCATAAGGATCTAATGACCCATCACAAAGTTTGTCAAAATTGTGACACAAACAAACCAACAGATTTCACAAAAAAATATGTACAAGATAATCAGAGTTGTGAGACATACTGATGTAAATTTTAGCATATTTTATAGAGTTACTGACTGCTTACTTTAGCTATCAGTTATCTTTTACACTAAAAAATGCTTTTGAAATTTATATGCATTAAGCTCCCCCCCCCCCCTCTTTTTTAAACAAAAACAAAACAGCAATACTGCTGCTGCCTTATTTCTTCTAGAAGGACCTCCAAAGGAGCTTTGGTTGCTCAGTTCAAGAGAAAGAGCTCAAACACCCCCAGCTTCTAGAAAATTACAAAGAAAAAGGAGGCAAGGGCCTCCCTTCTTTCAAATACTGAGATTTAACAGACATCCTCACTTGTTGTCTTCTTTCATTGTTGCCCCCTTTTGCAAACCGGAGTACAATTATTCCCATAAGGCTGAACAACCTCATACTGCTGAACACGGATGCGCACACAACTGTGTATGCTACATGTGTACACAAAGCCACGTGAACAGTTGATCATTTTTTAGATATCACAACCTTTCCCTGTAGGTGGGTAAACAAAAATGCTACTTCAATGACTTTGTATTTTCTACCCACTTCCCAAAACGTGATCCACAACAACCACTGCATCCTACAGCCAAAGGAACTGAAATTACAATAGCGTAGTGGAAGAGCATGGTATGTAGCATAACAGCTTCACTATGCAGTTGCCCCAGTGTAATGTCGAGTACGCAGCCTTTATAAATAGAGCTTGGGGATACCCTCTCCTGCAAAGTTAGTTTGTTTTCTTTAAGTTGTTAAGACAGAAATAACATGGCAAGGAACGAAAGCTACTTGAAGGCAACAGCAGAAACTTGTGTGTCAGCCAAGGCTGACTGTACATGTCCCCATGCTGTCAAGGTGGTCCAAGAAGACACTTAATAACATGATGCAAAACACTCTGCCTCTGAGGTATGTACTCATCCAAAGAGGAGTGAGTCGGTGATAGCTCAGCACACAGCAGCTCACACACTATGTGTCAATCACTTACAAATGCCATTTAGCAACCACCCACAGGTTGCCAGTCTGGTCACAGTAATTTTTCAAAGCTCCAGCCCAGCTCTTTAAAATCTTTACTCACTTGAGACCCTAGAGAACATTTGCTCTTCCAGAGAATTTTCCACAGAAATGCAGCCTATGGCAGAAGCAAGGAGCCAGCCTGAAGAGGGCCTGCAGAATGCAGGAACAGCAGGACAGCCCTAACAAGCTGGCCTTAACAGTGAAAATTAAGCTTTGCAGTAATAAATGGGCCCTGCAACCATTGGATTGCAATGCAATGTTTTGCATTTGTCCCAGACACTTATTTATAAAAGTCTTCCACAGAAACCAGTTCTTTGCAAGGCTCCATGACATATCTAAATTAAAGTAAAAGGAGAATGGATGTGCACACTGCTGTGTACATCTCTTAAAAAGGAGAGAAAAGCTGAAAAGATACTTTTTTTCTGGAGAATCAGATACTTAAACAATTAATGAGCTATAAATACCTGAATAAAATTATTACCTAAAAAAATAAAACTTAAAGTAATATAACTAGATCAAATTGAGATTGCAGAATCCTTAGCAACATCATCTATTTACATTTAATTTCCTGATTACACACACAATTTCCCTCATTTTATTTCAAATAACAATAAAGCCTCTTAAATTCCCCATAGTTTTAGCCATCTCTAGAAAAGGGCATGAAGAAACAAGCAGATGTTATTTTAAATATACCCTGTCTCCACACCTAGCTCATTTGCTGTACAGCAGAGAACATATTTTTTTTTATTTCATTTTAATTAAACCATAGAAGATTTTGAGTGCCATTTTTGTATATCAATACAGAGAAGAAATAGACTTGTACATTTCTTTAGGTTGTGATTATAACAGTGGGGAAGCAATGAAAAAATGAAAAGTAGTAAACAAGGTCCACCTTAACGAACTTTTTGAGATCGCACGCAACACACGCAATGGCCACATAGAGCTGCAAATACCCACACCATAGTCCATCATCTAATGTTTGGCAACTGAGGTACTTACGTTTTAACATGGTGCTTTTCCTGCAATAAATTGCCTGCTAGAGGTACTGGCAGTCACACGTGATATACCTCCACAAGAAGTCCTTGGCAATGACCTTCTTTTGAAAAGATATCCAAACAGTCGAATATGGTCTTGAAAGCAGACTTAGAAAAATAGCTCAAATGTGTATGCTATTGCTAAAGCTTTTCTTGTATAGCTTCTCTACTGAATTTCTCTACTAAATGTTGGAAATTATCCCACTGAATAACTACTGACCTAAAAATAAAGGGCCGGGGAGGGTGGGTGGGGGGTGGGAGATGAATGGTGCACTACACCAACAAGTTGGTTTCAGTAACAGAAATATCAAATAGTTAAAATTAATTTGCTTAATTATTAGTTAATGAGAATCTTCTCCCTAGACTGACATTGAAGCAGCAGCTGTATTATCAGTCATCCTTAGCCACCTCTAAGTGACATTTTTGGCCCAGAAGACATCAGTAGTTTAGTTACAAGTCAGTCTGGTAGCTTTGCTCTTCTTAATGTCACCTAACACTTGTTATTGTAAGACCCTACTCTTTGCTGTTTATTTTTTTTAGCCATCTGGTCTGTTCTCTCTCCCCTCTTCTCCCCCTCCTGGGAGGCAAAGGAAAGATAAAAAGGGAAAAAATGGTTCATTCATGAAACAGAAATATTGCTTTATCCCTTTTCTCCTCTATCAGTAGCTTGAAAATCTAGCTACCAATACAGAAAAATTTGTGGTTTCTAAAGCAAATTCCCTCCAGCACCTGAAGTTAAATGCAAGTTTGTTGATATCAATATACTTTGCATGTCAGCAAATAACTGAGAAAACCACCAGCAAAACATGAGTTCCAGAAGAGGACCTCAACCTTCCTCTGCCATCCATTAGGACAGTACCACAGCAGTGCCCAAAAGTCCATGATGCACATTCACCTAAGACTCCCCAGAAGCACTGCATCCAGCTTTAGGTGCAACACTGCAGAATTTGTTAGTCCTTTTCACAGAGTTTTGTATTCAGCTAGCAAAGCTTTAACACTCCTATGCCATATTTAATTAAGGAACATATAACACCGCATCTGGGAATTGCACTGCCCGCTCTCACTCCTATGCTGTGATTATGTCTTTCAATACATCACTACTGCCTTCCAATTGCCTGCAGGATGGTGAGAAGTGTGCCATGACCCATGGAACACGCTTCACAGATCCTTCTCACCCAGTACCCAATGTACACAGGGGCCTGAAGTACCAGGAGCTAAGCTCCCTAAGCAGGTACATCCATTCAGCCTTTCCTTCTTCTACAGTGTGCATTGCCAAGAAAAGAAACACAAATAAAATCTTTGAAATGTATCATAATCAAAGCTTTGAAGTCTACCATAATTCCAATGCTTCCTAATTTTTGAGGATTTAACACTTAACCTTGACTTCTTCAAATATTTTCTGGATGTGTAATTAGGCATTTAAATGGCATACACTTTCTTTATTTAGCTCCCTTTCCCCTAACCTGTGTCTATATTTGTGTAGTTAAAAAATGAGTACTTTGAAGCAGGGATTATTATTTTCAAGTATCTGGAAAGTACCTTGCATATAAGTGTATAAAAGAAATCATAATAGAAATGTTGGGTTTTTTCCACTTTTATACTCCTTTCTTTTGATGTTACAGCCAAAGACCTCCAGGAAGGTACTTGTTGATTCTAGCCCTAGTCATGTATGTAGTGTCATGCAATACGTTTGTCTCCTGCCCTAATTACCTTACTCTATTTCAAATAATCTCTTTCCCAAGCAGTTGTCCATCTGTTATAGCAGTATTTTACCTCTGCTCAACTAACCTGTCCTCTAGGAGTGAGACTGTACTGAATTAACTCAGCTTCATTTCAACCCAGGTATCCATTTACAGCAGCACTCAAGGCTTCTCAGCTAGTCCAGTCATATCTCCCCTCAGTGACACCATCATTTTTAAGGCAACAAGGAAATCCAAGTGTTCATTTTAGATATGATTGTGACCAAGACCACTCTAATATATGTATGTGTGTGTGTGTATATATATATATATATAAAAACCCACTTACACGTTCCTCATCCTGAAGAAGGAGGCACTCCCTTAGGGATTAGGTTGTGGGGGTGTTGCTTGGTTTTGTTTTTTTTCCCTTGAGTTAGCTTAGTAGCCTCGGGAGTATTTCTACGTCCTCATATTTCATTGTCAGTGCCAAATACCCCACTGTAATACCAGCAAAAGTCTTCACCGAATTTAACTGCCTTCACAGCTGCTCCTTTGGGAACCTGCTGGGTACACAACACGGCAGCATCCAGCAGCAATCCCTACCACAGTTTGCTCAAGATAAATTGCCCGGGTTCAGAAATTCCAGACTCAGCTACCAAACTGTTGTATCTTCCTTCCCACCACTCTAGAATTTTGTCCGTGTTTCCAGCTTTTCAATATTCAATGAATGCATGCCATAGACAATGCTCTGCTGTTTAAAGACAATGCAATGAGAATATACACAGCATAAAACAAGTTCTGCAGAATCCCTTAAGACTAACTGCTGCTGAACAGAAATGTCCAATCTGAAATTTGATCATGAGACCTTAGTTACTCTTTGACTGTTGATCTCTACCCCAAATGTATTTATATTGATTTCATTCCACCCTGAGATTCCACCTTGGAAGCTCCTTGCTGCTTTGAACCCAGAATTTATAGAGCAACAAAGCTCAGCATAAGTGTTTTGCATCTATACGTGACAAAAATGACATGCAGCCTGTACCAGCTTCTCAGCTGACTTACAGGAGAATTAGTTTGCATAGGCTGAAGATCTGATTCAGCACACGCAGCTGTTCCCAAACTTGGGATGCCAAGTCAGGTCAGCAGTAATTAAAATCTCTGGCTGTAGGGACAGCAAAAACTCAGTTTTAGCCAGGATCTACAAAATGAACTTAGCAATTTGTAAAAGCAGCTGAAAGCAAAAAAGGGGCTGTTGCTATGTTCATGTATATTAGGTAGCAAGTTTATAGAGGGGATTATGTAATGCCTAATAGCAGAGGACTACTGTCAGAGGATGCCCTTTCCAGTCTTAAACCCCTGCATACAGACTATCAGAAAAGAAATACTTGTCTAAAGTGATTTTTACTAGATGTGATGTAGTAAACTAACTTTAATACAGAACAGTGCAAAAATACCACTGATTTCCCAGAGCACATTCTTTATAGCACACAGTTTTGCAAACATGCATGAGTTTTTAAATTAATATCCATAAACGCCCTCATGCATAAAAACTATAGCTGTGGAGGATTCTTTTTTTCTTGTGGAAAGCAAAGCTTATACCTCCTGAGTAGCTTTATATTTCTGATATATGTAACAGATTTGCAGACACTTTTTGTGAGTTTCCACAGTGAACTGATCTCCTCTGCATACAGGCTGTATCAGGTGCCCTCCCCGCTCACCAGTAATTGCCCTCAACACCCCGATACTTTTCTGTGCCATTGTGGGACAGATTTACACATGAAAACAGACTGTGCAGCTTTAGGATTTTCAACCAACTTCAAATGGAAACTCACAATTACCAAGCAACTAAGTAATAAAACTGAAGTCATCAGCATGTTGCCTGCTGGTGAACAAGTACCAATGACTGAAGTGCACAGCTCTAGGAAACTGCAAAGCAGAAAGGAAAAAAAAAGCAATAATCTTGAAAACATCAATATTTGACAAATCAAGGGACCGATTTTCAGACAGGCGAAACACCTAGAGCTTCAACAGAAATTAATGCAACTGTTTCAGACTGGAAACTTGGGAAAAATCTGTTCATTCTCTGAATAACAGGAGGAGAAAGACATCAGGAGATTTAAAATGTTTTGGATAAAGCAGGACAAGGAAAAATTTCTCTCAACCGAGCATTTTTGCACAGGTGACGCAGACTGCTTTTTCTTACTCCTCCTATGTTTAGCATCTACCTGAAAAAGATGTAATTTCTCAAAACAGGAAGCTGATCTTTTGTGGTTAAAATTGAGGAGTGTATACAATGTCTTTTAGCACCAGTACATTTTTTCTTTAAAAATAGTTCTCCTTTTTCTAAAAAGGAGAGGAGATTTTCTGTGTTTTAATACAGCTGTTTTCAGGACTCCTTATGAACACTGCATTCATCTTGCAGCTTAAGCCAGAGAGATCCAGCGTAATCAAACATTGCACTGCTGGCAACACTGCCCAGAGTTGGGCCACAGGCCTACAAACAAGGTATTTTTTTTTATGGAAAGCAGAACTTCCTCAGAGGATAGCAGAGAAGACATGCCTTCTCTTTTCAGCTCTTCCATTACATACGGACTCTTCATACAGACCAGTCTATCACCTTCAGGGTCTGATCAAAAGGCTTTGGCATCTCCAGATGTATCTGACCTCTTAATCCCAACAGTGACATCAACAAAACCTCATGGAAGTGGGGTCCCTACCTAATCACAAATGCCTTTAAAGTCCACACAAAAACTCTCCAGGTGGTGTGATTAAGCTCTTGACATATCAAGTCATCACTTTCAACGCCTCAACACTGGAAGCATTCACAGACGTGTTGGACAGAGCTTTGAGCAAAGTGATCTAATGAAAGATATCCCTGCCAACACCAGGGGAGTTTGACCAGATGATCTTTACAGATCCCTTCCAACCCAAACCCTTCCACGATTCTATGATTTTAAGTTCCCATAAGACAGATATTAGTTATTTATATCATCTATGCCATCTAGGGGAAACCAATCAAGTATTTCAGCAAGCGACAAGCAAAGCTAATTCTAGCCAAAAGCAAAGCCAGGAAAGGAGAGAGGTGCAGGGATGGAGCCAGCCCCTCTGTGCACACCAGTGGCAAGCATGACAAACTACCATCAAAGCAGTCCCATTCCCACTCCATGCACTGCCAAAAACTGCAGATGAGCTACTGGTGTGACCATGAGACAAGCTTTCTCCAGCACTAAAATGCTGTTGCCCTCTGTTTCTCAGGCTGTCCCTTTTCACCTCCACAACCGTGCCAGCGACAGCTGCAGGAGGGGGATGGCTGCTCTGCACATCGAATGACTCAAGCCACCTGTGCTTGAAGTCCATCTCCCCCCTGTGCCAGTGCAGAGACTGCAGTTAATCCCAGGACTGGTGATTCAGCAGGAAGCACAGCCCAGCACAGGCTCCCAGGGGCTGAGGGGATGGTGAAACGCAGTGGAGGGGCAGGAAGCAGCACTTAGCATGTTCCCCTTAGAAACTATACCCTGAATTTAGCTAATCTTAACAGACAGCGTCCTTCAGCTTGCCCAAAGTATCAAACTGACCACAAAGTGGACAGCTGTTACAGTATTTCATTTTCCTCCTCATATGTGCACAAGCCACAACACTAGTGGTTGGAACACCACCCTGAAACTTCTTAAAACCCTAATTATTAAAGGTCATCATCGGGCTCACAAAACTTCTGGACCTTTCCAAACACAAAAACCTCCTCAGCAAATGTCTGCAGAAAATTCTTGCATTCAGGCCATATGAATTTACCACTGTAAGAGGAGAAAATCATTCCGGCAAGTGCTGCATCTGCAGCAGTTCAGCAAGAGGTGGGGAAAGTGTAGCAACAGAGGAGTGGTGTTATTTCTGATAAGGTAATGAGCTCACATAGCAAAGATGTGTTTTCTGTCAAATTATAGTCATTATTACTTAATTAAGATTTACTGGTCATTTTAAGTAATTTTACTGAGGAGAAGAAAAACTATCTCACTTTTTATCTAAATATACCAAACTTTTTTCTTGAGTCTGTTACGGATCCATGAAAAAACAGTGATGATGAACAAACAGGAAGAAGTATTATTTACATTTTGATTAGAATGGAAAACAGATGTGTGATGATTAATCACATTCCGGTTAAGACAAGCCCACCCTGGCACAATGAACATAAGGGTTAGTTCTGGCTCCTTCAATACACCTAATGCATCAGTTTACACCTTTGTTTTCACATCAGAACAGGTGTATTGGGGCAAACTCAGACCTTCATTAACCCCTCAGAAAGTCCAAAGCCAAAATTACATCCAATTTATACTTTAAAAAAATTAATTCGGAGTCTAGCTAACTGAACTGATGCATGGGCCTGTGCTAATCAAAGGGAGCAAAGTTTGTTCATTCTCAGTCACTCGAAGTAGGTGAGAGGAGTTTCAACTATGAACTGCCAAAAGAGCATCCAATACTGACTGACTGGAAGATAAAAATTACATGAAACTCAGCACAGAAGTGTTACACTATTTTATTTTTTTTTTAATTGCCCAAACCTTCCATATAATTATGCCCTTGAATTTAATTTTATCACTCGGAAGGTGCTTAGATAATACCAGTTCTGTAGCAATTCTGCTTTTTAACTTCTCCAAAGCAAAGTAATCCTGGGAATTATTTTAAAAGGAATACAAAACAAAGCAGAAAGCATCATTACAACACTGTTTAAAGAAATTAGGTACCCACATTTTCAGTAGTCAGTACATTTGAGATCCCCAGTCTCAAACACTGTACATAGCAGAACTAAAAAAGATAGAACTATGACAAGGTTGATTAATGCCAAATAACTGTTGAAGTGTTTTAAGGAAGCATCACACAGAGAAGACAGTCCATATTCCACTGGAGAAATGGCCACCTAGGTCATTCATAAATCCTTTACAGGGATTTCCACCTTGTAAAGACGTGACCTGGGGAGAGGGTGGGAGGGAAACTGAGACTGTTACTGAGCTTTCAGCAGAAAGCTAAAGGTTAACTGGGAATTCCTTTTCCAATACAGCTACAGGTTATCTAATTAAAGTTTCAAGTCTAAAAGAACCAAAAAGAGCCACTCCCTCACTCAGATGAAGTTGAACAGCTGGAACTCATACCTGTGATATTTTCTATACACTAGATTTTGAAGTGTGTCTGAAGAGCAGCTGGGCATGTTTCCAGGAAAAAAAAAAAAAAAAAAAAAGGAAAATAAAACCAAAAAAAAAACCCACACCACACAGAGGGTGACCAGCTGTGAAGACACCACCTTGAAACCCCTGAAGCACCAAACTGCCAGAGGCTGGGAAACACTGGTGAATGAAATACTTGCTCTCTTCTTTATATTTTTCACTTCAGCAACTGTTATCAGCTATTGAAGAAGGAAGTGGGGAGGATGAGGGAACTTGCCTAGATGGACCTTTGATCTGATCCAGCAAGGCCATTTTGTTATACAGCCCATTTGTGATTCGCTTCATGCTTGCCCACTCTTTGTAAGAGGGAAGATGAAAATCTTTCAAAAGTTATCCACTGGGAATAATATAAATAATTTATGTAAAATAATGTTCTACAAAATAAAGCAATCACCTTCATAGTTTCTTTTGATCATGGAAGATAACAAATTAGCTCTGCAGTTATTTGCACTGTAACTATTGGCCATATGTGTTTTGCAAGTCTGTATTTCATTAAAACACAATAGCAAGACAATGTCTACACACCTTTCCTACGAACAGCTGTTTCCTAAGGATGCTCAGAGTTATTTCTCAGTAAATTATTACCTGATTATTTTTCCAAATCTGCAAACCCTTACTGCAAGGGTTGCATAGATTATTATTCTTTCTGCTTTTTGCTAGGGATTAGGAAGTGGTTTCATTTATTTTCCTTTTAGAAAACAGCATACATTTTCATGCTTTTATTTCACTTCCTACCAAAGAATGCTCCCACAGATCTTGCCCATAGACTCCCTGCTTTCTACCTGCACACTAGCCACCAGGCAAGAAAGAGACACTAAGACTCTTCCCACTGCGCATGCGATTGAGGTGCCAAAAGGAAAGGTATAATAGATTTCAGGAGTAATCAGAGAGAAAGTATACTTAGAGAAAGGGATGGGGGAGTAGGGAAATCCAGGCTCGAATTTGCTAGAACTAGAAGCAGAGAGCCAAGTGTCTAAATAATCAGCATTTCTTTTGCAGGTGCCCAGAGGCGTCCTTTCATTCTTTGTGAACATAAGCAGCACACCACAGCCTTCCTACCTGTGCAACTATGAGCAGGCAAAATATCAGGCAGTTACCTCATTCAAGAGAGCGTGGAATAGTAAACAAGACTGAGAAAACTGGGCTAGTCACTAACAGGTCCTTAATAGAAGTCTTCTGAGTCAAAATGGAAAAGAAATTCCCATCCTTAAGGGTACCCGTTCTTCCAAGAAATTTAATTGCCTCCTGTTTGACCAAGATTGTCAAGGAAGTGAGCCTGAAAACATAATCCCTAGTACCTCAGAAAGAACGAACTGATCCAGTCACCTGCTACACATTTGAGGAATCCACAGAAGAATATGAATATCACCTTGTTCCCCAGTGTGTGTGTTTTGTTCAGTTTGATTAAAACCACTGAAATCCACAAGCAAGCTACCTACTTTATCAGCCAAGAGGCAGTGGCTTGGGAGACTGGTTCAGAGGGAAGAAGCCAGGTTTTCAGTTGCACACACACACTTCTCTCTGCGGACCATGGGATTACCAAAAAAAGTGCTAAAATGACAGCAAGAGACAGACATGGCTGCCCAGACCACTGCTGGACAGAAAAAGCAGTGAATACTGGAGTGACCTACACCAGTTTACCTCAGCCAAGAATATTCCTGGGTTAACAGTTGGACTTAATGGTCTCAAAGGTCTCTTCCAGGAGTAATGTTTCAATGATTCTATGATGAAAATAATAGCTGAATCAGATATGGTGCTCCGAAATTACAAACACACTTCTGCAAGCAAGTACTCCATTTGTAACAGCTACTTTATTCAGCAATTAGAGGTTGACAAAAGTGTTACCCTGCATAATTTTGATGCTACTTAACCCCAAGGAATTAATGAAAAGAAAGGGTGGGCAAATAGGAATTCAAGCTCTTTTTCCAAACTATACCACTGCTTTTATTCGTAGAGAAAACAAGTGATCCTTGATAAGAAACAATAAGGCTGTAATACACTTCACATACTATGAACGAGGCAAGAGAAAAATTAAAAGCAACTTTTTTGTGCATGCACAAGCACGCAAAGAATAGCGGTACAAAACCCCAAGAGATACGATGAGGTCACTGGGACATACTTAGGTTGCTGTACTGCTGGCTGTGGTATCACACAACGAAGGCAGTATTGATAGGTGAAAGTCAAAATTTCACTAGCTACCAAGAAGCCAGCATCAAAGGGGCGAACACTGACAGGTGCCACAGCCACCTTCAATAAAGTATTGCATTTAAATGCCCAGGATGTGCAGCTGCCCTGAAAACAATCCCTTGTTTTGTTGGCAGGGAGAGCACAGGTACAGCCCATGAAATGACTCTGTCCTCCTTTGACTTGTTACTCATAGGAAACATGGAAAAGATCTTTCCAGCTGGGAGTTTAATGCCACGGTATAGCTGATCTGAATCTCAAAGGGAGGGATGGGCGAGAGCTCGCATGGGCAGCGCCTGGGCTGCCTGCCTGCCTGCCCCAGCCCATCTGTCAACAGGTGGCACAGGCAGCAGCCATCTCTGGAAACCGCTGGCCGCAGGGCATCAGGCTTAGAAGAAGGTAAGGCAATACAAAAACGTAAACAGCCGCAACAGGAGAGGCACTCTTCAGGGTTTGTAGCTCCGCATGTAACACACCAGGTTCTGCAACACAGGGAGCAGCTTGCTTTCTCTGAGGGAGGTATTGTCAGAAACACCGTGCTGGGAGCTAGAGTAAAGCTGTAACTTTCCCTTCTCTGGGGAAGGGATGCTCCCACACATCTGACCTCCTGGAATCAGGCTGGTACAAATTATCAAAAAGCACCATCTCATTTGGGTGTAAGACCCATGCCCCACAAAGGTAGAATGGACCAACTCTCACCCCAAGCCATCTTCTGGGAGATGAGGATTGGCCCAGAAAGTCTTGTGCTCTAACATCCAGAATTTCTGCCTTAGTCCTAGCAAAGCACTTGGGCACAACCACAGAGCAAACACAGTCTCCATTTGCTTCTATCCCTATGATGGGCTTTAGAGCCAATGAAGGTAATTCATAGCTTGAAACCCTGAATTTTACTTGCTCTTACCAAAATTCATTCCATCATAACTTCATGGGAGTTATTCCAACAAATAAATTTACATATACAAATTACGCATTAGATCCTGATAGAAACTAGGGAAAAAAGAAATCAGTGCAACTATTTTCAGAGCTTGGCAAAGAACCAGGTTTCACTAGAAGCTGCTGTCATCCAAGAATGACTGTCAGGACTCTGAAGACAGGAACCAGAAAGGGACAACGCAGAATACATGTACCTCTCAGCCAGGCAGTTCCTCTCCCTAAGCTGTTCCCTTTATGGTCAATGGAACAAGAGCAATTCAGGGCAGGAACATAACTGAGATGCTCTGGAGTGCCCTCTGCACAGACTGCTCACTGATGACAGAAGGAGCCTGGTGGCTAAGACAGCCGACAAGCTGCATGCCGGGCATGACTGGGAGGCTGACAAGAAGAGGACTCGTGGCAATGGTACAGAAGTAAAGCTTCACCTAAAGACAAAGTTATTTCCCTACATGCACCATAGTTAAGAGCAACTCAAGCAATATGGAAAAGAACTATGATCAGTGCCATGAAGCTCCCTGTCAGCTGAATTAGGCCTGCAACAGAGGAAAGCAGAAAAAAGGAAGGAGCTAAGTCCATGCTGTCTTCTTGTTGTTGGGTTTGGTTTTTTGGTTTGGGGGGATTTTGCTTTTTGGTTTTGGGTGTTTTGGTGGGGTGGTTTGGGGTTTTGGGTTTCCTGAGGGGGTGGGGTGGGGTGGGGGGGTGGCTTTTTTTTCTGGTTTGATTTTTGTGGGGTTTTTTGTTTGTTTGTTTGTTGGGGTTTTTTGTAAGCATAAGAATAAGGGTTGCAATTACAAAAATCCTTGTTCTGCATCGCATGCACTTTTCTGTTTGGCATTTTGTTTTGGTTTTTTCTACAGAGAAATTTAGGAACTGTTTAGACATTTCTGTGTTTGGATTGCTCACACTTCCTGCCTCCCCAACAAGCATCCCCAACGGCCAGCTGGAAATGGTACCCAGCACTCCAGTGTAACAGGCAGCTAGTCAAACAGGTACTGTGAGCTCACAGACTGTCCTCTAGGTCCTGTTAGTTGGTACCATATTATATGTATTTTACTGGCTTTAAAACCAAAAGATTCAACCTCATAGCTGTTAGGTTAGGAAAACTCCCCCTAAATTCTAGTAAATGCATTTAAATGACTGAATGTTGACTAAAGAGTCCAAAACATGCAACACACAGAACACAAAACCACACCCAACACCTGAAGTACAGATACACATACATAACAGGAAGACCACAGTGACATTAATGTGCAGACCAGTACCCTTGGACTGAAAACCCAGGAGACCCGGTCACTGCTACCAGAGTGCTCCCATGTATTATCTAGGGTAAGCACAGGTGCTTGTGTACTCATTGCTTGTACTAATCTTTGGACAAAAGCACAGCATGTGTTCACACACAGGGCTTTAGAGAGCTGTTCAGAGCATCCCTGTGGCTCCCCTTTCCCAGGGTACACCACCTCTGCAAGTATTACAGCAGTACCTGGCTATTCTGGCAAAGATACAGGGAGGTTTTTATTTCCTCACCCATTCTTTTTGGATCTCAAATATTTGTAATGGGAATTTTAATATATTTGGATTAATTAAAATTAATACTTTTCAACATACTATCGTTGAAGTGAACATCATATGGCAGAATACCTTTGTGAGAGCTTTAACAAAGTTTTTAAGGTTAGTTTACGTATGATGCTGGACCAAATATCCAAATTTTCTACAGCAAGTTTTTTCCACAGTGCAATACCAAGCATTTCAGGATGAAAGCAAAAAAAAACCCAAACAAACAAAAAACAAAAACAAAAAGGAAAAAAAAAGTAGGGAAGCCTCCTGATGCAGTTACAGAGGAATATGCATGCACCTCTAAGCATCAAGAGGCAGAAAAGCAATGACAGCTGGCTGCAATCTCACCAGCATCATCACCATCGTTCCCTCCTTGGAACCGCTTCCCATGCCCCCACACCCTGCAGAATAAGCGCTAAGGCTACAAGGGCTGAGGAAAACCCCAGCCCTCAGACATGGGTGAGACCAGTCCCAGGCCCCCGCCTCCCAGGCCCAACCTGCCGAGGAGCTTTCCACACTCAGCTGTCCCTGTTTCACACGAAGTCAAATGGTAAGCAAACCTCTCCAGTGGCATGTGGTGCTGAACAGGCTCTTAAATGGCCAGTGAACTTTAAATTTAGGATTATGGAAGAAGCAAGGAACACATCCAACATTTATATTTTCCTCCTCAGCACAGCAACAAGTTCACTTGATACGCCAGATTTAGACATTCTGAGGTTACATCTGGCCCTTAAAGCTGAAGTGTAATCCTAGTCAACAGTCACGGGGAGACATAAACCCACAGAAGCAGGTTTTATTATATTTATTTTTTTAAGGACACAATTTACCAACACACTCCTCTTCATGCCTTAATACTAAGACCAGAGCTAAATATTTAATGTCTGAAAGGTCAAAAGAAACCTGATATATAACTTCATACATACCAGACTCATCTTAAACTGCTAAGTATGCATTGACATGGCTCATAACGTCCTACCACTGTCAGTAGCATGCTGCTCAGCCACGGGAACTTCTGCTGAGGTTTTAAATTAACAGATTGTAACTTTATCTGTTTGGAGCTAAATTTTTATATGCTTTGTTAAGTCTTAAGCGGGGGGGCGGGGGGGGGGGGGGGGGGGGGGGGGGGAAGGGACTACCAGGAACTATTATCATTACAATACAAATGCTGTGCATAAAAAAAAAAAAAAAAAGACAAAACACCACACACCAAAAAAAACCCTCCAAAAAACAAAGGAAAACACAGAAAAGAGAAGCTCATGATTAAAAATAACATGAAGACATGAAAAACTGTGAAAACGGAAGCCTTCTGCATTACATAGTATTTAATAGTGCTTATGATATCACCAATACCCAAACAATCCTATACCTCTCTCCCCTTTCCAGAAAGGGGTACAATGATGTCCTCAGTTTCCATCAAGCTCATACAAGTACAAAACCATAATGATGAGTGATGGGATTCTTCCACCACTGATGACCACATCTGACCATGGCACATTTTAAGCCAGAGATGAGCATTTCATTTAAATGCTTCCAAAGGTACTATTGCAATATTTCGCATTACAGTACATATTTTCTTCTTGACACTGGGTGGATTTGGCGGATACTTCATTGTAAAATCTCACAGAAGACAACATGTGTTACAGCAGGGAACCGTGACACCTATTTAAATAAAGGTCCCCAGTCTTTGGACTATTTCTTTCAAGAAATAAATAAATTGAGAGGCACCCAATTTACGAATTCAATAATCTTAATTTCTACAGAAATAAAAGCAGTTGCACATGAAAAGGATGAATATTATATAAATGAGAGGGGAATAGCATAACTGAAGGCAAAGCAAGAATAGCACATTTGAATACTACGATGAAAACTTAAAAGAGCACAATTATTTCTTGACTGTTCAATTAAGAGATAGTGCATTTAACACTACCTATCACAGTGAAGAGAGTTAATAAACCAGATGAAAAAAAAAAAAAAATCAGTCCAGTGTTATGAAACCACACATATTTTGTATCGCTTTCCACTGTATGACCTTGAGTTGGTAACAAAACTTAATCCTTTCAATACCTATAAGGACTGAAACTACATAGACTTTGTCTGAAAAGATGAAAACCATAGACTTGGCCTTGCTGAGAGCTCACAAAAAGTTAGCAAGCAGCATGCATTTGAAGCATAGTTGGCCATGAGTATGCACATTTTGCTCACCATTTTTCAAGATAAGCAGACTGAAGCAGACTAATAATGTTCAAACATGCATCTCCTGACCTTGCATTTGAATAATATGCATATATGCTTTATTTTAACCTAATCAAAAATAGATCCTCATAAGGCACTCTGGACAGCATACATTCATCTGTGGTACATGACAGTCAACTAAGAGATCAGAACTACCCATCAGAGAGCAGAAATCAGACATGCAATGGATGGGAAAAACCCACCATGCCGGAGAGAATACAATGAAGAAGAAATGTTTCCCTATTTATTCCACAGTTGCTCCTCCAGTAATGGGGGGAGGGGGAAATCAGCAATCACCCCAGACATTCTCTAGACACGTAGAGGTTTCCATTTACTATTTTGTTAGTACTAAACAGAGTATACAGATTTTCCTTATGCTAAAACTCTTCCCTTTTGCAGGGCTTCCACTCAGAAGCATCAGATGTAATAGATTCATTCTGAAGAGAAGCCTTCTTTCCATAGTAGCACAATTCCTTGCTTTATGAGCTAACATCACCTCTTCTCTTTTACTACATTAGAAGTACATTATAGAAAATTAAATGTCACTAATCCAGTTCTTTTTCTACCCAAAAATTCTGGTGAGAGGCACAACTTGCACTGCAGCCAATTTCAGGATCATTATGCAGCTCCTTAAATTTCAGAAATCCAGAGCTAAATACAATTGAGCAAGATAAAGAATGTCACATTTCTAAACATACAAGCTATTACACAAAAAACTATATATTTAATGGTAATGCAGTCTTTCATATACATGCTTAGAGACTGTTCATAAATCAAAGCAAAGTTTGTCCATACAGAACATCTCGGGGAGGTAGGAACTATATTTACCCTAATTCCACTTGAGCAAAATCAGCATCCCTCCACCTTCCTTACAAACAAGGCTAAATCAGTGGCAGGGATTAAAACAACATTCCAAAGAAATACCAACACTTTCTATTCCAAACCTATAGTTTTTAAGCAGCAGTTCCTAATTTCTCTTCCATAGTTTAGGTGCTTAATTCTGTTTCAGTCAAAGAAGTTTTGTTAGGTAAAGCTTAAAACAGGCCTGAGTGGTGCATGGTTTCAAGAGAACTAATCTGAACCCAAATCATTTGTTTGGTTTATATCACCTGTATAGAACAGGTTTAGGTGGAGGCAGGAAAAAAAATACTCCGTTCTCTTCAGAGTGTAACACTAATTTATTTGAAGCTACTTAATATGAACTTAACTTTTTTTCCCTAGTTAAGAGCTTGACCATGCTGTGCTTCAGTCTACAGAAAAATAAGTTCAACAGTCTGAACACTGACCATAAGAGTACAAACCACTTTGTCTATCAATACACACAAAGCAGGAAGTGCAAATGGCTAAAAAGGGAAACTACATGAAAACTAATGACAGCTATTGATGTAAGAGGTTGCATGACATTTGTTATTTTATTTTATATTTAAGAAAAACACAAAAACTCCTACACTTAATGAAATTTAGGATATCCCTTTGAAAATCTGGGGATTGTTAACAATGAAGTGAAAGAAGTTTGTCACATTCACAACTAGCTATACAGCAGTAACCATTTCTGTAGATTTCTACCTTAGCAGGATGGCTACAGCCACCTCTTAGCAAGCCACAGCCAAGTGACATAACAGTCACGAGCTGTGATTTGGAAAAGACCAATGCCCAGACAACCCTGGTGGAAAGGCCACACCAAGTATAAGCGGTGCTGAAGGAGAGTTTTGCATCTCAAATGAACCTGCAAAAACCCAGTTACACAGCATCACCAGTAGCAGAACAAGACGATGAGATTGCCTTGATCATGGAGTTTTGCAGCTCTGAAATTGATGCAGTAGTCCTCCAAATCCCCCCTGCCCACCACAGAAACATGCAGAGTTCATGAAATATTTAACCTTGAAGAGTTCCCACAGTTCACAAAGGACCAGCCTTGGGCCTTTGCAACAACTCCTCTAGAACTGCAACAGGAATGTTAGAGCCAATTCCTAGGGTGCACTCATTTATTTATTGGGCAAGTATTTCTCAAAATCTAATTGAACAACATGGAAGTAGTTAAAAAAATGCCAAAATAATCCATAAAAATAATTCTTTGCTGTTTTTTTCTAAAAACCAACACCCCACAAAAACAAAAACAAACAACCAAAAAAGAGCACATCAACAAAAAACAACAAACAAAAAAACACTGAACACCAAAACCCCTACCAAATCCACAAACACCTCATTGTAGTAGATACTACTACTGTGACAAGTTATTTCCAGTGG
Source organism: Falco rusticolus (assembly GCF_015220075.1). Classification (NCBI taxonomy): domain Eukaryota; kingdom Metazoa; phylum Chordata; class Aves; order Falconiformes; family Falconidae; genus Falco; species Falco rusticolus. The sequence continues at coordinate 77,203,312 of NC_051189.1, forward strand.
GGTCCATATGAGCAGTCACAAACAGTTTAAAATGTTACAAAATTCTTCTCACTCATCTCAGAGGTTAAATTTACAATGTCTTTTTCTCTTTAGATTACAAAAAGGTGGTAAATCTAGGCCTAAAAATAGCAACATGACTCTTCTAGACATGGAATTTTAGAAACTTCAATTGCAGTATACTCCAGTAATTTCAAGTTAATCACTAGTTAACTTAGTAGTCTTTTTTTTGTGAGATTTTACTTATCAGCAGATGTACTGTACTTTCAAAGCACTGGGGAGACTGTGTTGCAAAGAGTAAAAGCAGTATTGCGTTCTGTTAGAATTTTTTAATCTTCAAAAAATGTTTAGACTGCATGAAAAAAATCCACTTTTAAAAAATACCACATATCAGTAATATTTTTAATTTTTAAAAAAACCATCTGAAACAAGTCTAAACAGGCTTGTGTTGGGGGGTAGGAAGCAAATCCACTTATTTTCCTTTCTGAATTTATAAGGAGATGGTTTCTTTTGAGGTACCACTGAAGATGATTATAAATAAAGAAAGAGAAATCCTCAAACAAGATTTGCTTTTAATCTCACTATGTTTTAAGAGTTAAAATTAGATCCTTCTCCCTTGCAAATTTTTACACATTGTAAGAAAACGGAATTATTATGGAAATCTAAGCTGTCAGGGGAGAAAAAAAAAAAGTCAGAAAGAAGATATCCCAGTTCAAAGACATTTCATGAGATCTCTGCAGTATTTCCCGGTGTGAGTCCAGTCAGATAAGCTTTCACATTTTAACACAAAGCTTCCCCAGATGAGAAAAGCATCCCACTAGCACACTCTACAGCAGTCCTTTCAAACTTGGAACAAGCCCCTTTAAAGCAGGAATCCACTGCTTTAAAGCAAGAACCCACTGCTAATGGAGGTTTTATCTACTCTACAGCTTCTTGGTTCTTGCTGCAGAGCCTATTTTAAGGATTTCATTTAAACGAAACATGCAGAGACAAATCTTGGAAATTTCCCCGCTTTGTTGAAAAACACCTTCTGAAATCCTACGGGACCAGCCAAGAGGTTTCTTGAGGTGACATACGAAAGTCAAGTCACAGGTTATGGGGAAGTACTGTGCAGTTCATCCTCACAAAGGAGGCCAACTAAAACCATGCACAAGGAATACAACAGAAGTCTAACATTTCAGTTTAAAGAGGTGTATGTTATTAGAGCAAAGCCACAAGTTCATTACATCGATAGATTTTTCACAAAGCAATCTGATCTGGGAACTAGGGGATTTTTACTTAGAGCATCTGCAGTCCATGTTCTCAGGAAAGAAAGTTTAAATAATCCTAAAAACCTGAAAAAGGTATTTTTATCATAGCCTTTGCAGCTATTTCATGTTTCACTCAAATTGAAAGAGAGCTGAACCAGATATTTCTAATCACATCTGGAAGCAGGCCCCAGTACCGTGCACTGTCTTAACTAGAACTCAAATTATTTTATTTAAAAAAAAGCCTAACCCTTAAAAGAAAAATAAATCCCCCCAAGCTCTGGCATTCCTTTTCACATTTTTTCAATTTGTGTGATGGGAGTTTACATCTAATAAACATGTTGTTTATTATCTTCATTTAAGCCAGGACTTTTACAAAGTTACAGCAAGAGATAGGAAGCATATTGTCATTACAAATCTGTAATGCATGCAGGATCCCTATGCAACACCATTAAATCCATCAATTTTCTGTCCCAATTATGCTGAGAAGATATTTGATAAAGCAATTTCAACTCACCTCTCTCTCTCGTTACCATTAGTGCAAAGAAGGCAAACCCACAGCGCTTCCGACAAATTCTCAAGGCACCTTTTTTGTTCCCCTTAAATTAAATTCGAATTGGTTGCACATTTTGCTGAACTGCTAATGCTCTCCACATGTTCTCTCTCTCAAATTGAAAATGTTTTCTATTAGGAATGCCTAACGCTGAACAGAAAACTGTAAAATGGCCTTCAAACAACCCAAAGTACCTCTCTTTGAGACTTTCAGTGGAACATACCAATCACTACTTGCCCAAAGGAAGAGCTCACGGTGCCACAATTAAACCTCCTTTAAGAAGGCTTTTTAATTAAAGTCTTTCTCTTAGTTTATTCAGAAGCCCCTTACCAAGCTTTTTATTTAAAATTCAATAAGCTATTCCCTTTTAAAAAAAGAAATCACAAAGTTTTATAGTATGAACTGGAGGAGCTTCATGGCACCCATGGCTATGCAGCCAGTACACTGCAAACCAGGCAGATACAATACGATAATGATATTTGTAGGGAGAAGCACCTCAACTGAGACACTATCAATAGCATGGGTTGTAGGCAACCCTGTCCTCAGAGAATGAAACAGCACCATTTCACATTCCCTTAACCAAAATCACACTGGCTTTTCTACACTTCAATACTATACTTGTAAGAGGACAAACCATGTTTTTTCACCACTTCTGTCCATGTGTCTTAACTTTGCTGCACAAAGTGTCAGATATAGTTATAGACTCAAGACATGACTCTTCTTGAAAGTACTGTGGTTCCACTGGAGGGGAATTTGCATCTAAAGCACCTGGAGGGACAGGTCCAACCAGGTTCAATAGATGAATAAACATTTGCAGAACCTAATCATATTTGCTGTAATACATGCAACAAAGTTGGCACAATGGATAACAGAAGGGAAAACTGTACATGGAAAAAAGGACTAGCTGCATACTTCAGCCGTTACAGGACAAATGAAAACAGCTGGCTTCTACTAGCCTCCTAGTTACATCTAGCTTACAGCTTTCCTCAGGTATCTCAGAACAAAAGGAGCTCAAGAAGATATTTATGGCTACGTTTCATAAAAGACACCAAGAACGAGAGGATGTCAATGAGGCAATCCAGACAGCTGCGTGGAAAGGTTGTATTAATGGTGCTAACGCTGCTGGTTAAAGCAGATGCCCTAATAGCATGGGCCAGAAACAGCTGCCATGTGGCATGGCTGCTATTATGTCACATACTTGGGAATAATCCACTGCTGATCACCCATGGAAGGATGGGGAAGGGTAGGCACACTGTAGATCACTTAAGCACTGTGCTCTGGTAAATCTGCAACTGCCCATCTGCAAAAGCCAATAAAACAGGATTATAAAATGGTTATAATGCCTAATAATGAAGCTATAATATACGCTTACCAAGATTCCTCCAATAAAATACTTGCAAACTGTTTAGGGATCTCACTGGATCAATCTATGAAATGTAATGCACAAGTATCTATGCAATTTTTATATATTTTTTTTTAATCTGGAGAGAGAGAAAGGAAAAACTATGCACAATACAAGAAGGAGTTATAACTATACAAAACCAAAATTAGATAATGCAAAAATATTTTAAATAACTACTTGAGGGTTGGGTGTATGTGGTTTGTTTTGTTGTTTGGGTTTTTTTTAATAATAAACTGACACAAATGAGAAGTAAAATTAAAAAAAAACACCTTGCAATATTTGCTGACCTTCCAAGCTACAGTACTCTGAGCAATCCCAGGCCAATACATGTATTCAGAATTGCCACCGACCTTCATTATTTGCATTCTTCTTGTATTGCATTGTATTAACACCTGAAACTTATGTCAAGCTTCTTTTTGCAGAATCATTCTAAGTCATGGTCATAGGTCCCTGTCCAAACCTCATTCTCGGTATTGACAGCAGCACTCCCAACTCCCCATCACAGGCATAATTAAAAGAGAACATCGGACTCTCTTGTGCTAAATACTGCATATAGATATGTCATAGTAAATTATCCCTTTACTCATAGAAACTACATGAGATTTTTGAGAGAAAACTACCAAGAAGCAATGAACAGACAAGTGAAGCAGCAGCTGCAAAAAGAGCTGTCCAAGCAAGGACATAACGAATAAACCAAAAGTCACTACCCAGAAACAGTGAGGCTTTTAAAGTTCTTCAAAATTTCACTGTCAAAGAGTTGATTAAAACCTCCCATTTGGCTTCAGGGGCTAATGTTTTTGGCACTGTTGGCATTCACCCTGTAAAGCTACATCCTTATTTACACTGGACTTTATCAAGGCTTCAGCTGAGCCCCGTAATTGCTAAATACATACAAATTAAAATGACATTAAGACACAACTAAATACAGGCAAGGGAAGTCATACAGCTGCCAAAAATACAAGAAAGACTTTTCCCACAGGGTATTAACTCACAAAAAATCTGATTTGAATAAAAAGTCAAATTTGACAGATTGTGGTGAAAAACCAATTGTCATTATGTGATTTAAGGATTGATCTTCCTCCACTAAGGAATTTAACATCAACATGTACAAAAGTATGTCTATAATTTTCAATTAGTTATGTTTTATGAACAAAACTGGTTTTAGCAATAGTCTTTTGATATATAAAAAAATCATTAAAAATATTGCAGTTTGTATAAAAGGTAATTTAAGTGGTTTTAAATTATTCCTGACAACTTAATCAGGATCAAGACAAAATAGGAAAAGGAGTGGTATTTAAAAGAGAATTTGTTCCTCCATGCTGAAAGTCCCAAGTGTGAACACAAGACAAGAACTCAAATTGAGAAGAAAAAATAAGCATTAATGCACTGAGTGAGATGCTTAAGAGCGACTGATAAGCAATAGAGTAGAAAATACCACTAACAACTTCTGCACTCAAGTTATTAAGCTCTATTCTTTCCCTGCTCTGCTTAAAACCGAAAAAAACCCCACTCCACTTGAGTTGGGACTTGCTAAAGTTTCCCAAGTCTCCTAAAAATATTGGCCTGTAGTCAATACATCCTCTGACACTAAAGCCAAATGAATTCCCCAGAGATATGAAGTCACTAATGATGGAAAAATTTATCTGGACATCTGAACATAAACACTTGTGTATTTCCCACAATTTAAAAGTACAACATGCTAGGGAGAAGGAAAAAAGAAAGTTGGTCCAACTTTCAAATGACAGCGTTTATTACAGGAAAGCTATTTCTTTACACTTCTCAGCTCTTCAAAGCGAGGTAAAACCTTGAACACAAGGAGGCTGTATGGCAAGCGTGCTACAGAACAAACCACATCTTCCCAGAAAGCAGTCCTGGCTACCAGCTGGGAACTTTGAAAGCATCAGTAACATTGCTAACTAACCACAGTGCTTTCCAAGGATACTGTGAAGACTGAAAAAACATAGCCAAAGCAAGACCATTTTATTCCACATAACACAAACTCAGATTGCTCTAACTCCTAGCTTCCACTCCAAATATATAATACATCTTTTATCCTCTATAACCTAATTCTTATATTTCTAAAAAGACATTAACAGGCAGCTGATGTGAAAGTATATGCAAGGTGAAGGAAAGTATTCACTGTACCAATGAAATAAGCCTCCTATTCTGTGACAAGTTTAACTGCCAGGCACAGGTCACCAAACAAGGTCAGTACTGAGAACTGCCGAGCATCCCTGACTCTTTCAAACTACCTCATACCAATAAATGAGACATATTTGATATGAAGAAATAGAAAATAAGAGAAAAGAAGTGACATTACATCAAGCGATGGGCTGATACAAAAACTTATCCTAAAACTCTTAACTGCAGCAGTGGGTTGGAAATCAGAATCAGATATTCCATTTGGCTTTTCTGCTATAACAAACCAAGCCAAAAGCCCACATCCAAGCACACCTCTGCTCTACATGTTTGAAATCTGGACTCAAGTTCTGCAACCTGGCTTCCTCCTTACTTACCGCTGAAGACATCACTGCTGCCAGAGAATAACAGCACCTGACAAAGGAACGCATTTTCATACAGGAACAACTAAAATACATGTACAATAATATGCCTAATTGCCCACAGTGAGCTTGAAGGCAAACAGATAACAACAGTGCAACCAAGCGTGGAAGCTCAGTACCTGTTGTGCTCCAATTCCTCTATGGCTGCACTCTAGACAAAAAAAAAAAAAAAAAATTACATGAAAATAGTTTTTATAAAACCTCAATCCAGGAAACATATGAAACCTTGCCTTGCTGCAGCTAGTCTGTTTTGCCAAATATATTCCCAGACCTAACAAGAACAAACTTCTCCAAGCTGTTCTTAATTTCAGTCACATTTATAAAATCAGCCTAGACTTTGCAGCATCTTTCTCCTCTAATACTTAATGCACAGGCTTGCTCTGCTGTACTTCCTCAAGTCAACAGTAATAGAGAATAATCTGCTCCTGCATGAGGCAGCCTAGAGACTGCTGTCAATGGGAGGTATTCGAGGAATTCTGTAGGTTGCCTATGCTCAGTTCAAATTTCCAGAAAGGCCAATTCACAACACGTTCTTGAGGCAGGGGAAAGAATTTTAGTCACATTTAAAGCATGAATCCTCCGACAGCAGTGGCATAATACATATAGCAATAATACAAAACTTCTACTTTCTTCTTTACCTTTTAAGGTAAATATATTTCAATGCTTCAGCTACAACCTCTTGAAGCAAGACCAAAAACAAGCAAAACACATTACAGTGCTGAATCTATACTATGAAGAAGTTGAAAACAAGACAGGCAATCATAGCACACGGACATAGGATTTTTTATTTTTGTTTTAAACCAACTGCCCATAGCATCTATCATATCTCCGCAACATGAGCATTAGCTCTGCCACTACCACTCAGTGAAACACTCTGCTCTACAGAATGCTGGAGAACATACTAACACAGCACATCAACTGCCATTTGTGCAACCTTAAAGCTCTTTTAACACACACATTATGACTTTCATTAGACTTTTCCTCAGGACGGCATTGTTTCAACCAATGTTTTTAAGACACTGACACTATGATAATGACAAATACACAGCCAAGATCTGCAAGATGTGAAGTAATAAATATTACATGTTATTAAAACACTGTATTTAGCTGTCAGCCAACAATTCTCCAGATCCCCTTCCCAATTCAGAACAGTCTTTTTCAGGCACACACAAAGGCTGTGACAAGACAGATGATCCCAGATTCTCCAAAGCACCCCCAACCATCCCACTTCACTGTCAAATGCTATGCTACTCTGGGCTGTTAACATATTTTAAGGGTAATGTAACTAATACAACCTAATTTTAACATGCAACAAGCAGAAGAAATCAATTTATTGGCCATTATCCTCAATTTGTAACACAGCAAGTCTGACTCACATTGCCCAGATTTGCTTCTCAAAGATCGATTCTGTATATTTGTTCTCTTTCAGGCATGTGGAACTCCACTTACCAATGCAGGCATGGACTCTCACCGACAGCTGGGTCCTCAGAATTATACTGTGCTTCTTGCCCCTCCTAAAAAGAAAGGAAAAATATTTAAAGGTATAGGAAGAAGGTAGAGGAGTGAAGTTGAGCCTAGGAAAACAGGATGGGGGCTGAGGGAAGGTATTACGAGTTATGTCTTTCTTTCTCATCATCTGATTCTATTTTAATCAGCAAAAAAATTAGTTTTCCACAAATCAGGCCTGTTTTGCCAATGACAGTAACTGGTAAATGATCTCTTTGTCTTTATCCCAGTCAATGAGTTTTTTCATCTTCTTTTCCCTCCCTTCTGTTGAGGACAGGGAGTGAGAGAGCGGCTGGGTGAACATCTGGCAGCTGGCCAGGGTCAACCCACCACAATGACTTTCCAGGAATCCCTATTACAGAAGTACCAAGTTACAGCTGCACATTTTAATTTTCACAGAAATATTTTAAAGCTAGGTATAGATAAGCACCAAAAGAAAATGCAAGGTTAAACAAGAGGGTACTTGTGATTTCACAGATCTGCTCATGTACCCTAATCTGTCTTTAAAGCACAAAGATAGATGTGTTTTTCACGCAAAGATGCAAAACTGAGTCATCCTTCACTCTGGCTCTCATTTCTGTCCTAGTCTTGAATGGAATGACTCCAACTTAATTAACAGCTACATTCCTCAAGTGTTTTTCAGACAAATTAGTGTTAGCTGCATTTCTTCTCTCCTTTATTTCTAGGTGCTACACCACAGACTGGCACGAGGACATGGCCAGCTCTTTGCCTCTGCATCCAAGCTGGTGGAAGGTGGGAGGATAAGAAAAGCCAGATGCCTTTACCATTTGTACAGCAGCATATTCTCCCTCTTTTCTCTGGAACTAATCATGCAATTCCTAGGCAAGCAGGTCTACATGGCCCTGCTTGAGCAGGGAGGGTGAACCAGATGACCTTCAGAGGTCCTTTCAACCTCAGCCATTCTGTGAATTTATCGGGGGAAAACATGCAAGAAGCTGAACTGTTTTTAGAACACACTTGGATGCAGCTTAGTTTGTGTCATGCAAACCTGAGACCCACTTGTATATACAAGTTAGAGGCAAATTCAAAACCAGCACAGCCTTCCTCAGTTATACACTTTATGACTACGCTGAGATTTCAGGGCCAAACGCTTCACACAGCCTCCCAACAGAATTTTGCACTGGCTATATCTCATTAGAACAAACCAACTATCTTCCAGATAGAACCATAGAATCATGTAGGTTGGAAAAAACCTTTGAGATCATCAAGTCCAACCGTTAACCTAGAACTGCCAAGGCCATCACTAAACCATGTCCCTAAGAACCATATTATTGTGTTTTAAACTCTGCCAGGGATGGTGACTCTACCATCTCCCTGGGCAGCCTGTTCCAATGCTTCACCACCCTTTCAGTGAAGAAATTTTGCCTAATGCCCAATCTAAACCTCCCCTGGAGCATTTGGAGGCCATTTCTTCCTGTCCTGTTGCTTGTTACCTGGGAGAAGAGACCTACCCCCACCTGCCTACAGCCTCCTTTCAGGGAGTTGTTGAGAGCAGGAAGGTGTCTGAGCCTCCTCTCTTTCTGCAGACTAAACAACTAAACAGTTCCCTCAGTCACTCCTCATAAGACTCGTGCTCCAGACCCTTCACCAGCTCCATTGCCCATCTCTGGACATGCTTCAGCACCTCTGCATCCCTCCTGAAGTGAGGGGCCCAAAACTGAACACAGGATTTGAGGTGCGGCCTCACCAGTGCTGAGTATAGGGGGACAATCCCTGCCCTGGTCCTGCTGGCCACACTGTTTCTGATACAAGCCAGGGTGCTGTGACTGCTTTGGCCACCTGGACACACTGCTGGCTCATGTTCAGCTGGCTGTCAACTAGAACCCCCAGGTCCTTTTCCCACCAGGCAGCTTTCCAGCCACTCTTCCCCAGGCCTGTAGCACTGCGTGGGGTGGTTGTGACCCAGGTGCAGGACATGCACAACCTCATACAATTGGCCTTGGGCATCATCCCAGCCTGTCCAGACCCCTCTGCAGAACCTTCCTGCCCTCCAGCAGATCAACACTCCCACCCAACTTGGCATCATCTGCAAAAATACTGAGGGTGCACTCAATCCCCTTTTCCAGATTGTCGATAAAGATATTAAACAGGACTAGCTCCAACACAGAGCCCTGGGGAACACCACTTCTGATGTTCCCGAAACCTCTCCCCCACACTTCGTTTTGGCAAACTCCCACTAGTTGGATGAAGGACCGCTTTCACTCCTCTGGGATCCAAAATTGAGCTCCTCAAACATCAAAAGTCCAACTTTCAGCTTACCAACCTATTCCAACCTTCTAATTGCCTTTCTTTTACCTCAACGTAAATTTCAGGGTCCTAATAAACCAGACTTTTGAACTCTGGTATTTCTGACATAAACAAATCCTCCAAGGTGACAAATCAGAAAATGGAAAAATTGAGTAGAGATTGTTGTATTATTTCAGAACAGTAACTGTAAAGAGATAACCCAGATCAGTTTTGCTAAAGTTAGCAAAGAAAAAGGAAGCCTACATAATCAGACATAATCAACTAAAAGAAATCGCTAATGACAATGTAACATGGAAAGGGTATTGTTATAATGGTATTCTTTAGTTCTTCAGCAGTCTGTAGTGTAGAATGTATGCTGACTTTGCCAGGGTTCTGTTGAAATCTGCAGGTCTGTGGTGATCTGCTGAAAGAACTGGACAGCAAGTAGCGCTCAGTCACCAGAAACAGTGAACGAACACAAGGAACTAAGAATTCAGCACCATTGTAAGGCTTGTTGAGATTCAGGCTCATCACAATTTAACAGTTTTACCTTGTTTTTTAAAAACATAATGCGTGATGTTTCTCAATATAAACAATAGTTGTGGGGTTTTTAGTAGTTAGCCAAGCTTCAACAGTGGTGCTACTTCCCTCTCTACCTCATCTCCCTAACAGAGGGCCCTGAAAATTTAGAGCAAAACTTAGCGCAAACTTTCTTCTACAAGTTCTATTCTACAATATCAACCCAACTATATACCTCATAACACAGAAAACTCTCACATGCACAAACAGTAATTTTTGTTCTCTTCTATCATTGGTTATTATTTTCAACTTTTCCAGTCTACCAAAATCAACAGCATTCAAATCGCAGAAGTTAGAGAGATGAAAGCTCAACGAAGTCATTTAATGGGGTTTAAGCATACTAGATTTCCCACACAGAAGCTAATTGCTTCTGTAATATGTAAAGCACTAAAAATTATGCATTCTTTTTGAATTTTGAATGTTTTTGACTGTCATGCAGCATGAGTAATGTTTTTGCAGAAGGAAGATCACCTCTGAAAACTCTTACATACACGATTCTACACACATTAGGGGCAAGCATCTTAAAACAATAAATGCCAAAAATGGGGTAACTGAATCTGTCAGGATTTCATAGCCTAATGAACTACTGGACAAACAGCATTAAAAAAGCATACCTGTAGGCAAGTTTGTCCTGATAACGGTGTGTGTGTGTGCACATGCACTGTGGAACAGAGAGGGCATTTGCATTAAAACAAAATGAGGTTCAATAATTTTCTGTGAAAAATAATCCCAAACAGGTTCCATTTCTTAAAAACAGAACCTTGGCATATAACATACCAAAGCCTGTAATCTACTCTTATCTAAGGCTTGCAGTTTTCTTGGTATGACTTAAAAAATAAAAGTATACATTCTCATGAGTGCAACTGGCTAGTCTTTACAAAAAAAAGCCAACAAGTATTTAATAGCTGCAATTTAGCAGCAGTACAGTAAGTAAATTTCACATATTGTGTTGATATGTTGATATCAGAATCATTATTGCTATTAGATTAGCTTCCAGTCTTTGAAGTTACCAAGATACAGAATGTTCTCTGCATTCAACTTAGAGAAGTTGTTAATGTAAAGAAACACATGCCAACAGTTCACTGAGTGCCTGTCTTCTGGCATATAAAAGCTTTATTTTGTCATTGTTTATGTACTGTATTACAAATGGTTTCATTTAATTATGCATTTCCAAGACATAATTTATGTGACATTTTGAAAATACCACGTAGATTGGCTGTCTTAAATTGTTACTTGATCCAACGTAAAACCTACGGTTGAACCTAGCAATTCCTTGCCTCGACTAGAAGAGACATACTGAGAATGTTGCATCAGAGACAAGACAGACAGGAAGACAAATGCTAAACAAATAAAAAACTCCACCACCACCCCAGTTTTCTTCTTAATGTTTCGAGGAAGCTTTTAAAGGAATTTTTAAGGGAGTCTATGTTATGATGACACAGACATCCCTCCTCCTCAGATATATGCTGAAGAGTTGCTGGTATCAAAAATTGGATTTCTATGTTATTATCCAGTCATGATTCATTGTCATTATTAGCAAGGAAGTCGCTTCCCTGTTAAAGTTCACCTTTGTAATATAGAAAATGTATGTTAATTAATGTATTCTCCTATTTCAAGGTTTTCTTTCTTTCCTGGTGAACCTTTCTTTCAGGATGGGCAGCCATTCAGATTTCCTAATATTTTGCTGAAAGCCTAGAATATTTCAATCCAATAAACTTAGTTTCTTTTAAAACAATCTGATGTTTATGAAAACTCATCATCATTTAAAATCAAAGTAAAAAATTAATTTTCAAGCTTTCTTAATGATTACTTAATGTGTCAATAAAAGGTCATTAGCCTTTTTTGACATTAGAGGGTGTTCATTCCACAAAAGGTCATGCTACATCCTTCTGGGTTTCCCCTGTTCCGCTTTCTACATGATACTTCACAACCATGGAAAAAAGCCAGAGTTGTATACCACAGCAGCAAAGCTACAAGGATTTTAATGATACTCTCTAGTAACATAGTTGGCTGAAAAGCAAACTCACTATTCTTCATTATACTCACTCAAAAAAAAAAAAACCCTGTCGCACAGACACCTGAATCAAAAGGCCATGACCAGCAGAAACAAAGTCTGGTGCTGTTAGAAGCCGTGATTTTAGTTCACAAACAACATGGAGCCTTTCAGATAACATAGATAAGAGAGTATCTAAACTCTTTGCTGGGATCTCGACATTCTTTCATTTTTGAAACATTTAAAGAATATAAGCAAACTTAACCCCATAATGGCAAACTTGGACCTGAATCTTCTGTGAAGCACTACATACATTTATACAGCTACACAGCAAGTAAGTGAAATCCCCCTATGATCTATGATTCGGACTATACCACTCAACCAATCACACTGGAGTCTGGAGTTTCTTTAAGAGTGACACATACTGTTGGGGTGATTTTATTTGCCTTTCAAACAAATAAGTAAATAATAAACGATCATAACCTACCCTCACAGCAGTTTTAAACTAGCATATTCCCACAATCCTCACTTTACTCCGTTCCAAGCAAGGATTTCTTCCTTTCAGATTAGTGTTATCATAAGGGTGTAAGTCCATGGGACCTGATGAGATGCATCCACAGATCCTGAAGGAACACGGATGAAGTTGCTAAGCCCCTATCATATCTGAGAAGTCACAGCAATCCAGTGAAGTTCCCACTGACTGGAAAAGGGGAAACATAACCCCCATTTTTACAAAGGGAAATAAGGAAGACCTGGGATTCTACAGGCCAGTCAGTCTCACCTCTGTGCCTGGCAAGATCATGGAGCAGATGCTCCTGGAAACTATGGAGAGTTTCCATAGGCACATGGAGAATATGGAGGCGATTGGTAACAGCATGGCCTCAGCAAGGGCAAATTGTGCCTGACAAATCTGGTGGCCTTCTATGACAGGGTTACAGCATTAGTGGGTGACAGAACAGGAACTGATGTGGTCTACCTAGACTTGTGCAAAGCACTTGACACTGTTCAGCACAGCACCCTTGTCTCTAAACTGAAGAGACATGGATTTGATGGATGGAGCATTCAGTGCATAAGGACTGGCTAGATGGTCACACTCAAAGAGTTGCGGTCAACAGCTCAATGTCCAAGTAGAAACCAGTGACGACTGACATTCCTCAAGGATTTATACTGGGAACAGTGCTGTTTAATCTTTGTTGGTGAAATGGACAATGGAATTGAGTGCACCCTCAGCAAGTTTGCTGATGAAACCAAGCTGTATGGTACAGTTGACATGCTGGAGGGAAGGAATGCCATCCAGAGCAACCCTGACAGGCTTGAGATGCGGTCCCATGTGAACCTCATGAAGTTCAATAAGGCCAAGTGCAAGATCCTGTGCATGGGTTGGGGCAATCCCAAGCAGAAACACAGGCCAGGCTTTGTGGAGAACAGGTTAAAAGCAGCCCTGAGGAGGAGGACCTGGGGGTGCTGGTGAATGAGAAGCTCATTGTAGCCCAGCAATGTGTGCTTGCTGCCCAGAAAGCCAACCGAATCCCAGGGTACATCAGAAGATGCATGGCCACCAGGTCAAGGGAGGTGATTCTCCCTCTCTGCTCTGCTCTAATGAGACCCCACCTGCAGTACTGCATGTAGCTCTGGGGCCCCCAACATAAAAAGGATGTGGACCTGTTGGAGTGAGTCCAGAGGAGTGCCATGAAGATGACCAGAGAGCTGGAGCACCTCTTCTATGAAGACAGGCTGAGAGTTGGGCTCGTTCAGGCCAGAGAAGAGAAGGCTCCAGGGAGACCTTGTAGCAGCCTTCCAGTACCTAGAGGGGACCCAGCAGAAAGCTGGAGAGGGACTTTTTGCAAAAGCATATCATGATAGGACAAGGGGTAATGCTTTTAAACTGAAAAAAGGTTGGTAGGTTTAGATTAGGTACTAGGAAGAAATTCTTTACTGTGAGGGTGGTGACGCACTGGAACAGGTTTCCCAGAGAAGCTCTGGATGCCCCATCCCCGGCAGTGCTCAAGGCCAGGCTGGATGGGGCTTTGAGCAACCTGGTCTAGTGGAAGGTGCCCCTGCCCATGGCAGGTGGGTTGGAACTAGCTGATCTTTAAGGTCCCTTCCAACACAAACCATTCTATGACTCTGCGACCAGTCAGTTCTAGATAGGGATAAATCCCAAGGATAACTCAGAGATAAAAATCATTTACTGTGCTAGAAAGGACAATCACACAAAACCTCTGAAAAATTCAGTACTTTTCCATGTATGCATTTTGGTTTTTAAACTAAGAGGTATTATTTCCTTCAGATCCCAGCTGACCTTCCAGAAAGACAGCATAGATGTGGAAGAAAACAAGTTCTAAATGTTTTGATTTAATCTGGCAATAGCAGTAAAGGGACTCTAAGTCTGGAGATTCAGAGCACATACCTTCCTTTTCCCATTGCCCCTCTACACTGAGCTAATAGCACAGATCATGCCCTTCCTCATCTTGCTTAAGGGCAATCAGTTCACAGCTGCAGCCTGCATGGAAATCTTGAAACCCTATATAATCTACCTATTACATAAAGGTTTGCCCTCTTCAGTTTCACCACATCAGGGAGAATAAAGGTGAAATCAGACACTGGCAAACAGTATAGCATCTTGCATTTTATTAGTTTCAATTGCTATTAGACAGGAAGGTTTCCCACTCCCTAACCTTCAACACCCCCCACCCACCATATTCAGTCTTTCACACTGTAATGTTCAGTATCAGTAAATCACTCACAGCACGATCAACTCTGAACAAGATGGTATCAGATCAGTCAGGCATCCATTTACCTTGTGTCTCAGGCCTCTCTTGAAATAATCAGATGGTATTTCCATTATATCTCACGGCCACTACCAAAGCAAACAACGCACTACTGAATCAAGCAAAAGTGTGGGCTGTTGCTTGTTTATCTGGAGGAGGGCATAGGCCATATGAAAAAATAACCTCAACTTAGTAACATTGAAAATGTTTTCAGACTCGACCATTTAAAGGCAGCCTAACTGGAGAACTTATCCTATAACGATTCTGCATATATTTCTGCCTGATGCAACAACCTAACCATTACGAAAACCTAAGACAGATGCTGTTCTTCATGGAAAGCTTACAAAGCACATATGCACAACACATACTTCACATTTTGTTACAGTCTTTCACAGCACGTAGGTTTCTTGGTGGACCATCAACCTTCTCCAGTAATCACATCCACGTTTTTTGAAGAGGAGCAGCTTAATGAGAACAGCATCCAGCAACAACCCCTAAGCTCAAGAAGGAGGCACTGATTCCTACAACAGAAGCCTGGAGAGTAGCATGTCACCAGAAGCAAATGCATGACCACAGAAACACTCTAAAGTGCATTATTTTTGGAAGTAGCTTTCACATGCTCATTTCAGCACCCATGCATTTCCATCCTCACTTGCACACACCTTTTAGGGAATGGAAATGCTTCTGCAATGGCGTATTGCCTCACAGTCAGTTGCTTCACAGTTTAAGTACTCCAAATCAAGCAGTGGAAAACAAACTGTCCCTTGCTGAATGTGTAAGAGATGAAATTTTTGCCAGAGCTAATGCACTTGAATCCATCAGGTTTTCCTTGAAAAAAATCTGCAAGCCAGCAAAAACATAATAAGGAAAGCATTTCTTAACCTGCTATTAATCAGACAGCATAAATTCTAGGCTTTGATTTCAAAGCTGTTAAGATACAGTTTGACTGCAGTTTCAATATGATATGCTTCTCCATTCAACTGCAGATTCGAGAGATGCCAAAAAAAAATTCTGACACTTAAAGGTTGTATAAAAACCAATTCTTTTGAGAGAGAGCAAGAGGACACATGCATGGAGAGAGGAATTAAGAATCTCTCTGAAAGTCATCTGAAAATCTTATCCAAACAAATAACCTTTTTTTGAAGTTCTTCACAGATCATCACCTACCAATCCAACTGTCATGTTCAACCTCATGCTATTCTCATTGAATAAAAGAAACAAAGGAGACCAGGAAATAAAAAAAAATTTAAAGAAGTCTTTTCAATCCTAAAATTCATCTCAACTACACTTCAGACACATGACAGCACTACTAACCCTTTCCGGTACGTGACAGGCAGTTGAAGACACACACTCATCTTCAAATGAAGTCAGTGGACTTGCCTTTCTTACCTCAGTTTTTCCACCTAAAACCTTAGTGTGAAGTGAGAATGTGTCTGCATCCTGTTCTTCTTACTGCAAATCATCTAGTTAGTTAATATAGTTTTATTCAGAGCATTCCTGGACCATAACGCATTTCTAAAGTAAAAACCATTTGACAAGAGCAGGTAAAAATAAGTAAACTGAGATGCCTGTTCACTCATTTAAAAAATAAAAGTAATTAAAAATTGACTAATCTGGGTAGAAATAATCCCAACAGCATATTCCCTAAACAAAAGCTAGGCAGGCAAAATCCTGCCAATTGTTAGTGTAAGCAACAGCATCAAAGGAACAAAGTATACTGAGACTTGTACGTGGTTTTTTTCCCTGCAGATTATTCCACTATTATGTTCCATGTTTGCCAACATGAATTTAACAATTAACGGCCTCATTCCCTACCAGCAACCTACATACCACACAAAAAAGTTACATGTGAATGCCAATGAGAAGAGCAGCAACCTGGCTGGCACACCCTTACCCACCTAACTGCAAATAAGGACTACCTACAGACTGTCACCACGACGTGCTGGATTTTTATATCTACCCGCACTTCCCAAGTGCAGCATTTAAAAGGCAGTGTTTTCATCTTTCTTTTTCTTCCTCTTTTCAAATGGAAACAAAAATCAAACAGAAGAAGAAGGGGGAAGAAAACTCAAAGGGTCAACTGAAACATTCTAGGTATTCAGCAAGTATATGTTATAAACCACATTAATGGTGCCTAATTGTTTATTACTAACAGTCTGAGTATATGTGAGTAAAGGTCTGGGTGGAATTTTCTGTGTACCTCAACACAAGGCAAAGTTTTTTGGCCAAAAGACAATGAATCACTTTCACACACCGAAATGCATTAAGTTAAAATGGGGGAACATTTGTTCCATTTGTCCTTTTTAGTGGTTTCTGTGTAAGCAAACCTCAGAAGCTGGAAGATGAGAATCCCTTCCCCTACTTTCTGAATCATCATGCCAGTTATTTCTCAGTTGCTAATGGCTCAATTTCCACATATTAAAACAATAATCTACCTCCTAAAAGACCCTATAATAATTTGAGGGTTGACTGCTGTCTTCACAGTCATCAAGTGACTGCTTTTCAAGAGCTGTCCTTATTCATGAATGAAGCTGTGTCCCTTCCATCCTAAAAGCTCAACCCATATACAACTGTTTTAAGCAGGAAGTTTATTCCTGTCATTTAGTGAAACACTGAATCAGTTAAATCTCCATCTTGTATTTCTGCATTAAGAAAACACAAACTTTGAAGTTGGCAAATGGTGGAGATTTGCAATAGAAGTGGTATTGTAACTATAATATTGTTTCTGGGTAAAACACAAAACCAGAGTGTTGTTTTCATCACTTCTTGTAAACCTCACATCACATTCTTCTACAAAGATGACACATCACTTGACCAGTGCTTTCCAGTGCTTAGTAGCTCTTGCTGCACATTCCTCACAGGAATCTTTTAAATCAGGTAATTTCTTGTCATGTGGTTTTGTTATCACCTGTGCTTTGAAGTTCATGCTACATTAGGATTTTCATTTAAAAGCTCTTTGCACTTGGAGAAACAGACGCCTTGAAATATCCGGATTTTCTTGAGGAAAAAAAAAAAAAAAACCCAAAACCAACACAACAACAGAACTGAGAACCTACAGAACAAGGCTAAGCAGGAAAGTAAAATAAAGTGGTCTCTCAGCAGGGTCACTTGATGCTTCCATCTCCTCAAGCAAAGGGTCCCTCTGGTGCTCCCAAACACACCATGGTACCCACAGTTTTGGTTCCAGAAAAACTAATGAAGCTGGCCTGGCACTTGTAAGTTCCATAGCTGCAGAGCAGAAGCAAATGACACCTGCATAATTATTTTCATTCTCACAAAGGCCCCTGCTACCTGACCTGACTCTGACTTATAGTACCAAAAAAAGACTTTATTTTTTTTTCATCATTACAATAAGCAAAAAACTGACTTAGTTTGTAAAAAAAGAAATATTTTAGCAGGTTTTCATTAAACCTTTCCCTTCTATTAGAAATTGTTCTCTAATACCTTAAGAAAAAAAAAACAACCTATATTTTGTGATTTTCCAATTTCATTGTTGTGACTGAAAAGATAACAAACAGAAGAGATTACACAAAGCAACACAGAACACATTTCATAGCTATTTCCTACTGGCTTAATTGGCCAATTATGCTCTTTCTCAGCATGTGATCAGTTTAACCAGACTCAGCAAGAACTATTCTAAAATGGTCCTACTTTGCAGTAGAACTTGCATCTGTGTAAGTAAGTACACAAAAATAAATTCTACTTTGAATTGTTCAACATACTACTTTGGGTCTCCTTCTGCCTTTTGGAAGTTTTCCATTAACATCATATTTGGCAAAAGCTCCTTCATAACTTCACATAAAAGTTCCTAAATATAACACACTGACCCTCAGGCCATTTATTTGTCCATATTAATTTCATTTAGGAAATGGGCTTCGCATTTATTGCTGGGCCATCAATGCTTATACTAGCAAGCAAAATTACCAAGCAGCAAACATGAAATAAATTACTGTTTTGCTGTACTACTGTGGTCTTAACCACGTCACTAGTTTTCACACCACCATTACCAGAGATGCTGAGCTAGTGACAGATTTGCAGTGGTTTAAACTGTTAGTTCACAACTGGAAGTTAAATCTGAGACATTTATTTTTATCAGAAGCAGATTATTACCTTATTCAGTGGTAAAACAAACACACACCAAGCACACAGACAGATGAATTCCCATTAGATAAACAGTGTGTGAGCCTGCTTATACAAATCTCGTTTGCATTTACCTCAGGGTAGGAGCATGCACCAAAATAGACGCTGTGGAATAGGAAGTGTAACAAGTTCACAGCTTTTACTAATTACCCAGCACAAACTCAGTCAGCTACCCACATGCTCCAGGCATTTACATTGCAATACTATGCTGGTTTGCAAGCTGCACCAGCGGACTGTGGGTGTGCCAGTGCTGCTGCTGTTCAAGATTTGGATCCTCAAATCAATGGTTTTACTCACAACCAGGGGTCAGTTTCAGAGCAGTCCTACAGCGCTTTCTGGCAGCCCTACCTGAAACCCCGAGGATTTATCTGTTTATAGAAAGAGGAAGGGATTTCCTCCTCGCAAATTGAAGAGAAACACATTTCCAAGCCATGAGAGCTGCTCACTTAGCTTATAACCTCATCATCGATGAGGAGGGCTGAGTGCATCACAGCTATTAAGGAGCTTCAGTGTTAATAACATTAAATATTTTTAAATAAAACATCTGGCATCAGCTGTTTCTAGAAGCTGTTTTTATTTAAGTTTCCCCTCTAAAATATTGGACTCTACAGGTATTTTCACACATAAACCTGAACACCAAACTAGACTATCTTTAAAAAATTTTGTCCTAGGAAACATTGTAAGAATTATTCACACACTTTTTGGTTTGGCATCGTATTTGGTACTTAATGAGCTGGGAAAGTTCTAAGCACAACTATAGTTTTGCAATACATTTTGCAATGGAAATCATTCTTTGAAGCACTCTTATTGCATTCATTTGCCAGCAGTAATCACTAAAACTCAAAAGCAGCAAATCTTCAAATGCTTCCACACATACCTTGGTAACAACAGAAAAACACCCTCACAAAAAAAAAAAAAAAAAAAACCAAAAAAAAAACCACACACAAAAAACACAAAACCACCACACAAGAAAATTACAAAAACAACCCCCCAGAGGACAAGACCAGACCACAGAACATTTTAATGCTTGGGATTTGAGGTGCTGCTCCACACCCCAAAAGCCTGTGTGAGTTTTGGATGCTACTCCCAGATACATGGGAGTGACTGGGTCACTTCACATTTCACAAACATCAACTTCAAGAGCTGCCCATGACCTGCCCTGGTCAGGTCTACTAATCTCAGGCTCTTTCTCCCCCAGAATCAAAACCACACAGAGGCAAAAGAGCTTGTGAAGCAACAACCTGCCTCCTCATTCAAGCCAGGGAAGGTGTTGCTGTGGATCCTGACTCCTCCTCAGCTGGAAGTAGTATGGCAGAGCTTGGAAGACTGGGGACACCGGGAGAAGAGCAAAATCCAACTCTGCGTCCCATCAGCACATCAATGAAAGTAAGACTATGCAGCATCTCAACTTTTTTGTAGGATACTTGACTTAAGGTTCTCCCTCTAGACTGGAATGAAGTTATAAGGTGCAGTGACTGCCCCCCAAATCTGATATCCCCACACTAACTACAGACCACAGATACTCGTGATCACTGTGATTTCTGCACTTACTGCTGCCCTCCAGCTCCCTCCTGGCCAGCCCACCAAAACAGGTGACCACAAATTCTTTCCACAAGCCCAAATGGATCTTGTATTTTGTGCCTTTTGGTGTGAGCAAAGTTGTTTGCAGTCTCTGACTTAGACATATGCAGAAGAGATTTACTTTCACACCATCAAGCCAGCTTTAAAGCTGAGAGTACATGAGAAAGCAAGCCTTGGTCTGCATTAAAATTTATTCGTTTGCTACTATTAATTCAGAAGCTTGTTTTCTAAATACATTTTAAATTCACACAACTACAAAAGCACTAGAATTTTACTACTTGTAGGAAAGCTTAATTTGACAACTCTTATCTTCACAAGATACCAGAAGTGAATCACAAGAAGATCCACTGACAAGAAATCCTTATCTCAGAACTGGTCAATAATTTGTACGGTGGAACATTCAACTGTTAATTGCCTCCATCCTACTTCTAGGGCACATCCTTTAAAGTCACATGTCTCATTTCTCAGCCTCTAGGAAATACATGCACATTTGCTTAATTATTGATTACATGGTCTGGAAGCATGAGTGCTCAGAGATGCCTTGCTATTGTTCTGGGGCAGGGAAATCATGGCAGACCTCTTATTTTAATTCATTTTGCTGTCAAGGCATATTGCAAGATAACTATGAAAATTAATTTCTGCAGTAACACCTAAAGATTAATTTTGACATTCTATCCAATGATTATATATATATAAACAAAGGTATTTTATTAGGATTAAAAAAATAAGAAGTTAAAAAGCTGCATAAAGTTTTGAAAACATGGGTAATAGCTATTGCCCTCAAACTTTAGGAGGGAAGAGGGGCAAATAAAAAAGCACCAACCTAGCCATCCAGAAAAATAATATTTCATCAGAAATGTGAAAAACTTAATCTTTATTACCATTTATTTTGCAACAGTAAATTTTTAGCTAATCATTCACTTCAAAACATGATTCAACATCTTAATCTGATACATTACAGCCTGGAATACTACTACACTGTAGAAAGTCTTATACCTTCCAAAATCTTCTCAGCTCTAGGACAGCCTGAATACATCTAGACTTTAACCAAAGAGCACAAGAGACAGCAGGAGGGTCCCATTTAAGAAAAACCTTGAACACACTAGGCCATTGAAGGCCTACAAGAGCAGAGATAAAAGCAGTGTCATTTGAGTCACTCTCGCTCAGCCTCACACAGCATTATGTTCCTGTACAGCTCTGAGTCTTTCTGGTCCTTGCACCTGGGTAAATACAGATGATGCTATGGGACGTATACAGAGCACCTTAAGCAAAACACAAGAAAGGCTTCCACAATGCACCTGCTCTAAGTGTGCACCAACTTCCTAAACTAATTCAGTCTTCTTGATAGAAAGAAGCTAGCCTTGATTAGGGTTTTTTGTTTAAGATTGTGTTCTGTGGGTTTCTTTATGGGTTTGGTGCTTTTTTGTTGGTTTTTTTTGGGGGGGTGGGGTGGGGTGTTGCGGTTGGGGTTTTTTGTTTGTTTGGGGGGTGGGGAGGTGTGTTTGTTAAGCTGGTGGGGTTTTTTTGCTTTGTGGCATGTTTTTATTGTGACCATACATTACATTTTTCAGGTTCAGCACTTGGTCAGAGTAATAATTAACATTGTGTAAATCAAAATATTCATGTGGACTAATGCATTTTTCAAAACATAAGTCATGGCAATAGGCATTCACAGTCTCTACTCTTTACAGTAACACCATGACAATCTTTCATAGGCACCTTCTTTATTTTTCTTTCTGTTGGAACTGAGAAACATAATGGAAACAACATCACAACAAAACTGTCATTAATTCAGAACATCTCCCAACAGTGAACTAATACAAAATCAGCATAGGTTATGCTAGTTTGCAGCACTGCTTCAAGAATGAACCACGTAATTTTTATTAAGCAAAAAACAAGTTAACCTTCAGGTGCATACCCAACTTCCTCGTGTAAAAAAGTGACAATCAGCTTTCATTTTCACTATTGTGCTAATTGTGAAGTCTTAAGCAGGCAAAGAACACAGTACATAAGTAGGAAAGGAGTAATGAAGATCCCTGCCAGCCTTCATTGCCTTCAACAGATTCTGAATGGGCCCAGAATGAACAGCAGCATCAAGAGGGAAAAGGTCTGCTATCCAACTTAAACAGGACTCACCCAGCCAAAATGGCTTGGGACAGGGTGTCTGGAAGGAATGCAAAAACATTAGCACTGAAGTAATTTGTCAGAAGTACTTTAAAACAATCTCTGCTGAACAGAAATCTTGAAAATGTATTCCCCATGGAAATCTCCATTGCTTGCAGCATGCCGTCTGAATAAACTTGTATTCTGCGGTTTAGGACTGTGTTACCTTGTGGGCTACCATTAGGGCCTGTTAAGGCATGCCCATAAAAAGGACAATTACATAGGTATTTAAATACATAAACTTCTTGACAATTCTTGCTTGCTCTATAAAATCACAAGCAAGCAAAAGAAAAGGGCATTACTTAGTACAGGCGCCTTTAACAAAATATGCAGCCCACCTAAACTACCCCCTTGTTTTCTCCTTACACTATTAAGCATCCACAAAGTAACTTGTATTAAGAGCAAGGAAAACAAAAAAAGAAAACTACACCAACAAACAAATAAACCATGAATACATGCCAGACTTGAAAGGCAGTTTTCCTACCTAAGTGCTCTTATTGACCCATTTCCTGGTCTTGAAACTTTATGCAGGGCAAGCCTCATTGCCTGGCCAGCTGCTCATCCTAGCTGTCTCACCACAAAAAAGCTGCTCATCCTGTCCTGTCCTCCCCCAAAAAAACCCCAACATATAAAACCAATCTGATTCTCCTGAATCCTACAGCTAGTCCAAAATGTGCAGCAAATGGCAGCAGCGAGAGCTGTGGACACAGGAAAACGATTTGCTCAGGGTTAGCTCTATAGGCAAAGAGGGCATGTATGTTGGGTTTTCTCCTTCCCTAAACAGAAGTTTAAATTGTGCTAGAGTGGAAAACAACTACCAAAATCATCTTTTTTTATTATAATCAGTAACAGAAGAGGATTCATTTGAAATTGTGTATTAAGTGCATGTGTTTCTTATACCTCTTATTTACAAGATATAAATCATAAGCCTCCAGCCTGCTACCCTTCTCTTCCTTCGGAAGAAAAATCCTTGCTTTTCACTATGCTCTCATCCAATCCTTCCAAGAGAAAAAAGATATTTGCAGCCTTTCACACCAATAAAAATTAGTAAGGTTTTGCTTGCTGTGTGGTTTATACATGTCCTTTCAGCAGTGTGTTAAAAAAACCAACAAACAAACCAAACCCAAATAAACTTCATAATTTTGCCTGGGCAAACAGGAACAATTAGCAAAACAAAAATCTGGAAAACAGCCAGATCTCAGGGCATTCCGGTCACTTGTAATAGGAGTTTCTATAGTTGATGATCTAAAATTTTAAGTGCCATGAATATCCAGCTACTAAACCCTTCATTCAGAGTTTAGCAAGCTTCAGTGACCCTGATGAGCACAGCAACTTTGGCATGGCAGAAAGGCAGGTCCTGAGGTAGCCTAATCTCAGAAAATTAAAACCTTTGAAGATTAAGAGCAGGGCCTTGAAATGACCCAGAGAGAAAGAAAGAGACCAAGTGGTTTCTGTGGCCAGTCCCTCCTAGACAGTGGGCTGCTGCTAAGCCCCCAGTGTCTGTGGGACGCAGCTCCAGTTCAGGAGCACTCCAGCTGAAAAGCCCAGGAATTGGAGTTTAGTTTGCTAGAAACCTGGGATGGAGGGAGACATTACTGTCTGCCTTTGCTACCCTGTATCTAGAATATTCCTTTTTTCTGGACAACATCACATGACTTGCATTTACCCTGAAGTAACAATGGTACTAAGTCATACAGGGAAGCTATCCCACAAATTCCTAATGTTCTGGTTGTTCTTGTTTATCTTCCTCCTCTTGCAAAACATGGACAAAAATAGGATGCAGAAATCCAGCTGAAACCTCACTAGTATTGAAGACACCAAGTTCATTGCATTTCACTAAATTTCAGCTTTACTCCCTACGATGCCCCTTACCTTTTTCACAGCACCATAATCACTGATTTGCTTTCTAATCGCGGTTCCCCAAAATGTCAGATCTTTTCCTGGCAAGCTGCTGACAAGTCAGTTGTTCCCCTTTGATAATTTTCTGCCTGCCCAGCACACTTCACATTACCTGGCCAAACAAGCCACTGGAAGAAGCAATTATTCAACTGACAACAGATTGTGCAATTAAGGAGACCTGCCCACACATACAAAGTTGAGCTCAGAACAACACAGTAGACATGCACTTCCAAGCAGCATCCTTAATCCCACATGTTTTGTTGGGTTTTTTTCCCCCTAGGATAGCCACAACAGAGAAAATACGAATTGTTCCTTAAACATGATTCTAACCATTCATTTTATGTGCCCAGAGGAAGCAGAAGTTAAAGCAATGTGGAATGTTGCTTGCTATTTGACATGCAGAGCCTGGCAGGAAAAGCACCTGTCTCTCGCATGCTGAATTTCTCAGCGATGCCATTGTGAGGTATCAAAAGCAATGAGGTTAAAATCACGAGAATTATCACTGAGACATCAATGGAATGGAAAGCAAGTGTGACAAACTCATGCATACTACTACAAAAAACTATCGAAAGAGAAAATTTTTCCTGCATCTTACTTGCTTTCAACTGATTATAAAGTTAGCTGGAAATAGGAACTTGCTGCTCTTTGCAGCAATTTTTATCACCTCTGCATAAAACTGAAGACTAGACCAACTTCTATATTCAACACTTCTGTTGCATAGGGTGGGAAGCTCAATGCAGCTGTATTGGTTACTCTGTCTGTTGAAGAACTCTTCCAACTATTTTCTGACAGGACAGTTTCTGTATCTTCCCACAGTAATAAAAACATGCTCCTTTTATAAAAGACTGGTGCATATGAAGACATACACAAATGCACATGCATGAATATCTGTAACATATTATTTAAAATTCTTCTCCACACAAAACAATCTTATAAACTTCAAGAAGTATTAATCAAAGGCAAGACATCTATCACAAAAAATAGAGAAACCAGTATAAGCAAAAGGGTTGCACCACTTAGTGTTAACAAGCCCTGACCAATTCAAAATGCAGGTAATTTCCTTCTGGCACAGCTATATTATCCACATGCATGAAGTCCATGCCAAAACAGACCCGTAAAATTAGTTACAACTATCCAGTCCAGTATAGCAACCAGCAAGGCAAAAATAGCTCTAGACTGGCTTTAAATTTTATATGTTAAACAAGACAAACATCTAAAGGGCCCAGAAAAAAAAAAATCTAAAAAGCAAAATTTTATACATATATTCACACAGACAACATGGATGCTAATTTTTGTTTTCACTTTCAGTTTTCATCAGAGAGAGTTTATGGAAAGTTGTGTCAGCAATCTGTGTCTGCTATCAATAGTGTTTGGGTTTCTTTTAAACAAAAAAAAAAAAAAAAGGAGAAAGGCAAGAGAGGAGAATATTTGAAAAAACACCACCACACACATCAAGCTGGCTAAATCAATTCCAGGAGTAAAAAAAGAAATCAATATGGGTCTTTTCTCCAAGAATATAAAAGACAGACTTAAATTTCAAGGCACAAAGAAGTTAGGTTTATAACTTCAGGAGCACCATCCCTATAAAAATCATCTACACCAATTATTATTGTATAAGAAAGGTCTCAGAGTTCTTAGAACCAACCACTCTTATTTATCAAGTTCCAAAGAACGATAAAAAAATTATTAGACTAGTCAAGACATTCATCTTTACAGATTTCTTACAGTATGCTATCTTCTAGAAAAACTGTAAGAGTGAATATAGAGAGAATTCAAAACATTCTTAATAAGAGAAAGGGGGAGGCATGTGCACACAGAGGAAAGAATTTTATCTTTTTTGTTCCTGTGCTGACCTGAATGTACCAAGTTAACCACATGCACTAACAAAACCTCAAAACTTCTAGACAAATATGCTTATTTATGTAGATTTAGTAAATATTTACTTACCCAGCATCCTCCTGGAAGCCTTCCAATTCATCTCTTTGTTCTGCGAGGGTGGATTCTAGATCCAGATAGGTACCATTGTGAGACAATTGCAGGGTGCAGTCATCAAGCTGTAGAACAAAATTCAGATCATTAGATTACAGCAGTCATTTTCTCTAACATGCCTCTAACATCACCTTCCTATTTTCCAGGTCCCCAGACAAGATCTCCCTGAAACAAGCCATATGTTGGGAGTGGGTAAGAAAATGGGTGCTTGTTTGGCAATCCCAAGTCCATATTCACTAGCCCATGCTTGGTCACAACAATATCAATACAACTAACAAACACAGAGAAATGTATTTACTTGAACATAATAGAAGGAGATTAGAGGGTTTTATCACAGTGCCTTTAGAATCCTGTAAGGGAAAATAATTTAAATGCATGTCTAGGATATGAATGACTGCTCTCTGTTCTCACAGTACATTTAAGTAGAGTTTCTGAGCCTTTGGATGGAAGTGGAAGGAAGAAGCAGCTGTTTTGTGTGCTAATGAACATCCCCTGTGAGCAAGGATACAGCCAAGGGACAGTGTAAGGTGTGGCAGCCAAGAGTTGGGGCACTGCAGCAAGGGAGAGTGCAGTCAACCCAGACCCAGATTTTCTGGTTTTCTCATTTTAGGGCCAGGTGCTAATCAGCCTATGAGGCTGAAGGGAAGACCTTCCTAGGCACCAGGGGGGAGCACTGGACACCCATACCAAATTCCCACAAAGGTACTGAGGTAAACAAGGACCAGACATGAAACCAGGAACCTGCCTGCAATGGTGCTGAAGAAGAAGAGAGCAATTAATAACCTTCTTTATTTCTATCCTGTCTTCCCTTATCTTCAAGTTTTCTGTTAATTGTTCCAGAAGTTAAAAGGGGAAAAAAAAAAAAGCCAGATTTTATGAAAGTTAGAAAAGGAATTTTCTGGCTTTTTACAGGGAACACACCACAGGAAAAGGTCTAGGAAGATCCACCCCAAAACTCTGGCTAAGTCATTGCACAGAAATGCAAAATAGTTACTGGATCAAGAGGGGTAACCGAAGAAGCCAAAGGGAAGAGCTATGAAGTAACATAAGCTCCTCTCTTGCCATGAGATAACCCCGTGCCACATCACAAGGAATGAGGAAAAATCCTTCCCAGGGCAAGGAAACAAGAAAACATTTACCAAAGGGCAGGTGAAAGTACAGGGTTGTCCGACCTCATCACTAGGGAGGTAAGTGACCAGCTGCTCAGAGAGCCCAGCCCAGAAGCAGAGAAATTGCCATCACTGAGCCCAGCTGGACAGGCTCCTGTGGACCTTCCTGTGTCAACACTGCACTGGGGGTCCTTTTCTAACTGGTTCCAAGTTCACAAATATTGTAAGCCCCAAATGTGTTGTGCTACTTGGTACAAAGTCCAGTTTGATAGCTGAGCAGTCTCAGACTGACCCGCCAAACAGAAGATGTTTTTATCATCTGCATTTGGCAAAACACACCAACAGGTCCTTTGCCTGCCTCTATCTACCAAAGGGCAGCCATGACACTGGTGGTGTAAACGTACAACACTGCTCCAAAGGCCACTTTGGGAAGAGGAGAGTATTTAACACCATACTTCATACCAATCTTCTGCCACAAGTGGCAGCCAATGCCTCTCTGAAGGGGTAAGCAAGGCTCTGAAACAGCCAATGACTCAAGGAAATAAAATTACAGCCCTTTATCACATCTATGGATTTTTCCTTCTGCTCTTTTTAACACTAGGAAAGAAAATCAATGAGGATCTATGTTTGATTAATTACCTCTTAACTCCTCAAAGTCATGGTTGCCAGTAGCTGTTCAGAAAAGCACGGTAAGTAACCACACTTACTATCTGGTGGTCAATAATAAAACTTAAGGCACCCGGTTTCCTATCACTGATTTATATAATCAAGAAAATAATACAAATAGTCTTTTATTATTCTGGATTAGCGGCATGGGAAATAACTGCAGAAGAGCTCACTTATAATTAGTAAGTGATAGAGTGTGGCTTTTGGCTTAGTCCACAGCATTATGCTATGCAATCTGAACGAAAAGTTCATCCTATGAAGAAAGGCTAGAAGGAGAAGGTCAAGTTGTATTTCAAACCTGTTCCTTTTTAATTTCTTTCATTTTTTTCCACCTGGGGAAAGTCAGTCATCAAATAAGGTGACATAAATTTTTACTCCGACTCCTGGGTTTAAGGAAAACAAAGAACCTCCAAGTGCAGCCCTCTGATATTAAGAATAACAACAGTATTACTACTCTGTATCTTTCCAGTTACAAAGGATATTAATAACCTATGCTAAATTAAAATACACTCTGTTGAGAAGAAAGACTAAATACCACTCTGAGAAACTTTTTTCCCAGTAGCCCAGCGTATCTAATGAAATGCTAATTTATTCAAAGTAATGCCAAAAGGCAAACTACTAATTAGATAAATGTTCTGCTGTCACTATGGAGATTAGGAGATTTGCCCGCAATTTCCAATTATACTGCATAATTGGGGAAAAGGAACTGTGGTTTACTAATATCTTATGACTTTAGTCTATAAAAAGCATGATGAGAACAGCAAGTACTTCATGTACAAAATAAAGAACAGTACATTCTACCTATGTTCATCTCAACTCCATAGTTTCAGTTGAACATAGTATTCATTCAGGCTTTAAAGCACTATAAATTGTACACTTTATCCATTAATAAGAATTAGGCTAATGGGAGAAATGGCAGTATCTTTTATTTCCATTACTTAACACTGCGCCTTGCCCAATTTTTTTTTCTTCTCTTGCATGTGTACACACAGAGGTGGAAGGGAGCAAAACAAGGCTTTTAAAAGTAACATTAAGGCAATGAACTCTAAATCCTTCTTTATAGTATCACTTTGCTACTTTGTCTCCAAGCCTCACTTGAACAGATTTCACAGGCAGAATACAAAAAAAAAAAAAAAAAAAAAAAAAAAAAAGGCAAAAAAAGCCACCTTATGAATAATTTTTAATTAGTAAATTGCCTGCCTTTTTCAACACAAAGGATGGCTGGTGTTCACTCATTAGTGCTTATTAGTAACAATTCAGGATGTTGGTCCCTCCCATCTGCTCAATGTTAATCCGGTGTTTATCTGCTACACATCACTTCTCCTGTCTCTGGAGACCCTCCCAAATGGCCCCATCTACTTCATGAATGACATGCTCTTCCCATTGATCATAATTCACATTAAAATCCTTATTAACAACAGTCTTCTCTTAGGACAATTAAAAGGCAGAATCCATAAAGACAGTCTTTCAAAGAACATTTAACTGAGCTGTTTTCCATAATAATGAATGAGACTGCTATTCAACTTTTTAGAAATTAATCCCATTTATTTCACTTTGTTCTTCACACTTCTGTTTAACTCTTCAGTATGCTTTACTGGTCCAAAAATTCAGGTCTGCATTTTGTTGTTATTAAACGGCAGAACTCGCTTATATTGCCACAAGGTCAGATTTTCCAAGACCTCTTCATAAGCTTACAAACCCATTTTTTCTAAAATCACTCTTGCCACTCCCTTCAAATTATTTATCATTTATTGTATAACACTTTCCTGTATTGCCCAGAAGAGCCAAAAGGTTGACACAAGTCATTTAAATGCAACTCATCTTGTAGGTTTTACAGCAGTTTTCCATACTTACCTATAGTCATATTAAAAGAATACTACAGATATCACAGAATCATGAACACAAAGACAACATCAGATGGGTCAGATGTAGTGCTACTTTTTCAAGCCAAACACATGGTTACTCCATTTTCAATTTCTTCCATGTTTTATTTTAGCTTAAACATCAAATGGTATCATAAGCCTCCGTAAAGCTAAAAAAAATCCCCTATGTATACATTTCAATTACATTCTCATCTTCTCAAATTAAGTTTTGGGAAAAATAGCTAGAGCATATTTTTTAATCCTTATGGATATTCCTGAATTCTCTTGTCTCTATAAAGAATGGGTCTATCTAGGAGTAGCTTCTTTTACAGGAGTGAAGGAATAAAAGCTAAAGTACATGCAACTGTCATCAAAACAAGTGCTTTAGCCATAAGCACCAGTTATGGATAGCCAGAGCTATCAGTAACCATCCTCCCACTGGGTTTTACATGAAGGAAGCAAGGAGAATAAGGCTGTCTTTATGAAAGTCTTCCTCACTAAAAAAATTAACTGATGTACTAATTATCATCTTCAGTTTCATATTGAAACCTCATTGAAATACTAAGATCTGTACTCGCCATGACAAGATCAGCATTAAGAAATAGTAAATGCTTAGGTGCTGATTCACTGATCCATAGCTGTCTGGTTTGGACTAGAGGAGAACCTGGAAAAGATATCACAAGCAGCACTGACCTCACAAGTTCTTTCTAGATTTTTCCCTAACTGACAAGAAACATAAAAACAGTGAGAGAACCAGATGTTTCTGTAGGACAGCCTGAAATGCAAGTAGAGCTACTAAATTAAACCAGCTTTTCTGTAATAAATGTTTCAAAACAGAAACCAAGAGATATTTGAACTTTCTCAGGTCATAGCTAGTAGCCACACAGTGGTAACTGACTGTATCATCAGTTGCAGTACCTATGCTGCAACCATAACAGGCACAAATGGAAAACCAAAAAAGCATTGTGCACACACAGACACCCAAACACCACCATCCCAACATATAGATATTTTCCCCCGCAGTTTTCAAAAAAGGAACAACTGCCCGAATTTAAGCGTCAGATCCCTGATCCAGAAGTTAAGCCCTCAGAAGGGAAGAAACAGCTTCATCTGAGAAGCCAGAGCCAAACAAGTACAGATAAACATAACAGCACCAGCATAAATTCAGGACAGCATCATCAACTGTCCGTAACCATGATGTACTTTTTCTCTCCTGCAGGTTCCTGCTTCGTTCACTTCCCCAACATCTTCACGGAAGTGAAACAGGTCACACACAGCATTGTGCAGGTGTTCTCACAGCAGAATCACACTGTGCTTGCAATAAGGCAAGATTATTAAGTAGTTTGTAATCATATCAATAATGACCAATTCATAACATGTGTCCAAATGGGGGAAAAAAATAAATTAAAAAATCAAGGTTACAATGACAATTTTTATTTTGTGTACAATATATGTTTAAGTGTTGTAATCATCTCCATGTAAGTACTTAAGTATAGTGGTTTTTTTAAAGTGAAACAGAATGGTGGTTTCTGCACAAGTTTTACTGATGTCCTTGTGAGTTATCACCACAATTAGAAACTCTTTAAATAACCCTGAAAGAGTTTTCCCACAGAAAAATTAAAATGTAAAAAAATCAAGGTAAATGTAAGAAAAATTAACAGGAAGTACATAAAAAGACCATAAGATTACAAGTAATATTCATACCTTTATAAATTTATACTTCCATTGTTACAAGCATCACTCTGAGAACTTGAGCACAATTTGTTATATAAAAGCAAACATCTG
Organism: Falco rusticolus; assembly: GCF_015220075.1. NCBI lineage: Eukaryota > Metazoa > Chordata > Aves > Falconiformes > Falconidae > Falco > Falco rusticolus. Next base: position 77,235,362 of record NC_051189.1, read on the forward strand.
ATTAAATGGTTAAAATATCAGAACATTCAAAAGCAGAGCTTCCTAATCCCGCATCCTTTGCCGTTGAACCCATGACAAAAGGAAACTGTATGACGCAAGATGAGGAAGGGTGTCCTGGTTGTGATTGTAACCAGAAACAGTCACTGCAAAGTCAGAGCTGCAGAGCTCAATATTTGCCCTGTCTTGGGGGTCATCTGCACCCCACCAGCACCCAGAGAGCCCTCAGGGGCAACAAGCCCAGCTGCCACATGAACACACACAGGCCGGGTAAATTAAGCAACCAACTCATGCAAGTGCTCCTTATAGGCTGCAAGGAAATCAAGAATGTAGAGCAGAATCTTTGTCATCCTCTTTCACAGGTAACCAAATACAGCTAAGTAAAGGCTAGTCCCTCAACCTGTGAGGACATAATCATTTTTGCAATGAGGCTATCAAGCTGAGGAGGACTCAAAATAGCTTGATAATAGTAACCACTGATGACTTTTCTCTTGTTTAAAGCACTGACCCACAGAAAGAGATAACACGCATTTCTCTTCATAAAGAGGCCATTGTTGCTGTGCAACAGGGAAGCTTGTCATTTCTCTGAATTTCAGCACTGAAGCACATCACCAAAAAGAGCAAAGAATAACAGGGTGAAAAAAAGGTGGCAGCAACAAGAAAAGGTGACAACAATCACCCAGTTACCTGACACCAATATATGACCAATATCACCTGATGAAAGTAAGTGACCGCTGCCACTTTCAGAAACTAGCTGAAAGAATGGAAAGAAGAAAAAAATATCTGAGATCAGCCATTGTTTTCATCTACGGCCTTTAGCTTACAGTCCAAGAGAAACACCTAAAAATGGGGGGGTGGGGGGTGTACAAGGAGAGAACAAAAAAATCCTCCTGCTTCCAAGTACATACAACCCACACGTCCACCCGCAGACTGAGTACTGCCACCTGCCCCTCCTCACGCATGCTTGCAAGCGCTCCACGTACATGCCAATCTTCTCACTCAAGAAGCCCAGTGGGTAAATAATTCAGTGCAAAGGCAACACACATCTTACCATGCCAACAGAAACTCCTGCAAGTCTGTTTTTCTCCAGAAGGCTTTGCTAGATTAGCATGCATCCAAAGTGGACTTTCCTTTGGCTTGGTTTAATTTCTCTGTCCCAAGGCGGCAGTAGGTTGGCAGAGGTTAATGGGGGGAAACTCCAGAGGCACCCTGCTGCCTTTTCAAACAGCACAGCAGAGCCATAAGGCATTAGAAAAGCTTCTCCTCTTCCAAGTTTGTTCAAAGGCCACAGAACTGTATGTTTCAACAATCACAGATAAATGCTCTTTCCTCACACCCAGCCCCCTGCCATGAGAATCCATACACATCTCTCCTAAATGCTGAGATGATGTTACCAAGTTAGCAGGCAGTATGTGCAAAGATTGAGCTAAACATCCTCATGATTTTATCTTCTATTTAAATAAAGGTAGGCACCATTCAAAAGCTTAGCTCAGAGACTGATCAAGGATCACATTCACAGGATAAAGGGCCCTGCATTATGAGATAGGAGGATATGATTGTTTCCTTGGTGTTACTACAAATCACTGGACCAGCCACAAACTAGAAGCACAAGCAACTCACCAGATTTGCAGTTAATTCAGGCTAGAGCTACTGGACAGATTATTTTGCTTATTTGGTTGTTTCCAAAATTACAGGGACAGGGAATCAGAGGGGGAGGGATCAGAGTAATCCAGTATCCAGCTGCAGAAATAAAAATTCCTCTTCAATTGTAGCTTCTGGTTGCAGACTCAGAAAATCCTTATCTTACTCGGGTGTCTTAATCATCATTCATTTAAACATTATTGGGTGGCAATAGTTCTCCTCAGTGGTGGCGTGCTCCTTATTCACCTACAGCATGCTTTGCAGAGTAGGGCTGATAAAAATCAAAGTTCCTTTACGCTCTTCAGTGAGTACTAATCACTCAGGAGTGATTAGCATAGTTTGTGGGAGTAGTTATTAATGTTAACACACCTCTGGTTTATTTTTGGCATGGTAACTGCCATTGTCAAACTATTTCAAAAAAGTTTTTCCTTTCTAAATCCCAAACTATTTTGCTTGACACACCACAAGTCTGACACATTTTCACACTCCAGCTACATAGTTCATTAGACACACACTCTTCTGGTCCAGCTGTTTCCAGCATGATGGCAATCCTGCTACACAGGCCAACAAATGCCAGTTTTACTTCTGCATTGCTATCTCCCTCCCTTCTTTACTAAAAACAAAAAACAGCCCTGTCTGCTCACCAGCCCAAACATATTCCATATTTCTAAGCAAACCAAACCAACTGATTGGTGCAAATGAATATTGCATACAGTTCCACCCAAGGCCAAGGCCAAGCTTCATACTGGGAATGACCATGCTATTTTCAGGAAATATCATATTTTAATGCTTTTGAAATTTCATTGCAGATTAACAGATGCAGGTTTTCCGCACTGGCACATGGCTGGCCCTTTAAAACTTTACAGGATTGCTGTCACTGTTAGTTCTCACAGAGTAATGAAAAAAGGGAGTGGTCTAATCGCATCCCACAGATCACAACCAACCCACCAGAACAATCCTCTGGCTTCAGAGCTGTGCCATGGTTATGCATGTTCCAGTCATCATCATTTTGGGCAACATGATGGAGAAAGACCAAAACATCTAGCCCAGGAGTGATGCCACACGGCCCATCTCAAGTAAAAAGCTTGACATTAATGAGATAAAAGGAAAGCAAGTAATCTGTAAGCCAAATCTCAGCGCCCAAAATTAACAGCGTACACTAAAAACTGCTCCCATCTTCTAGTATGACAGCAACTCAACACAACTTTAAATCACTGTGTATTTATTCAAAAGTCCCTATGCTCCAAGTAGATCTACTGCAATTGCTTGAAACAAAACTATACTCCTTCCCCCCACTCCAAACCTTTATTCTTTTTAAATATAGTTTTGTAACTCAAACTATTTTCTCTAAAAATTCTTTACGATTGCAATAAAACCAATACTTTTATGAGGTCAGGGTTTTGAAAGTAAGGTCAGGCACAGTCTCTATATAGAAGACCATTTATGGTGAAGGCAGCTGCAGCACCTTCAGTCATCCACACTCACAAAAGTCAGCAAGGTTTCTGAATTCTAGCAAACTCAGTCTTCCATGTTCATTTAGAGGCTAGAGAAAACAAAAAACCACAAACCCGCAACAGAATTGCTAGATCTGTAATTTTACATAATAAGTAATTTAGTATGTACAACAGCATTCCCTGATCTTGCAGCACTTCAGGAGCTATTAGCATAGCTTGTAGGAGTGTTATTAATGTTAACACACCTCTGGTTTATTTTTGGCATGGTAACTGCCATTGTCAAACTACTTCAAAAACTCTGTGCACTCTGCAGAGCTTATATGCAGTTGCATTCATGGAGCTGTGCCTACACACATAGTCTGAAGGTTTGTGCAATTGGGGGTAGGGCCATCAGAGCACAATTACTTTAAAAGGAGCTGCTACTCTGATAAGAAAATGCTGGTATTTTGAACGTAGCCTGCACTCCTAGTCTGAAACAGCAGCTTTTATCTCTGGCCTGGTAGTCGCCACAAAATACTCCTGGGGTCAGGTAATACAGTGCATGAAGTGAAACATAAATGCCACATTAAATCCTCAAGAGCCACTGGAAAAATACACTGCCAATAAAAATATTCTGCTGAAATAACAAAGACACTGAAAACAAACACAGAAAGCTGTTATATTAATATTATGGGTTTGACTTAAGAATAACAAAAGGAAGTTCAGAGTTCAAGATTCTGAAACTGCTGTTCTGGGGGTCTCTGAATTACAGGCAACACCACAATGAAAGTATAACCTATAGATGCCTACCTGTTGCTCTTCTTAGACAATTATGTCACTGACTCTCAGACCTTTTGCTTCGCAATTCCCTTTAACACAGGGCTCTGCAGGGAGCAATTTAGAGTTTACTGGAGTATATGTGTCTAAATATGACACCATGGCTTCCAACAGCAGCCACATAGAAATTAGAAAGCATACGGTGCTCAAAATGTCAACAGATATGGAACAAGAAAATGAAAATAAATTCATCTAGGGATGAGGGTTACTGCAATGTTTCATATAAACTAAAAAAAAAAAAAGCTAATGGAAAACATGAAAAAAGTGAAATTCTGCATAAAAACTCTGCAGTATAGCATGGTGCATGGGGAACTAACACACATTCTTCCCACCCCCACCTAATTCAATCATTTTAAGTTAAATTAGTTAAGTCTGCGATGACACACAAACCAAACAGCCAACAGAACTTAGCAAAGTCAAATTGAGCCCAAAACCACACCAGCTCTTTAACTCTAAAAACCTACTGCATGTTCTAGATTTCTCACAGCAAACATAACAGACCTATAGGATGAGAATAATGTAATCTCTGCATCCTCTCATCAACTTTTTGGCACCTCGATTCTTCCATTCCCTTTCCCTATCCATGTTCAGCTTTTCCTAATCAAGACAAAAAAGAGCTAGCTCTTTTCACCATCATGGTTAAGTACATCTTTAGCTGAACAGAAAGGAGAGTGACCGTAAGAACCAGACCCCTTCTTTGGAAGTATATACAACTTTTTGGCTGATGCACAGGGGATGTCTACAGCTGACGCACTCTCATTACCATTTGGCTGGAATTACTGTGAAGGTATCCAAGGAAATGGAAATAATCTCTAAGAAGGAGATAGGTCAAGAAAAGTGAGAGGAGGGGGGAAAGGATTAGCTTCAATGGAGTTTATCATCTGAGGAATCTTTTGTTCTGAGTGTGTGTATCTGCGTGGAGGCAAAAACCAGTTTAAAATCTAAAAAATCATGCTTTTAAAGGTAAGTACTAGTCTAGGACAGCAAAAACTAAAACTACTTTGTGACAATTCCATCTGGCTTTTTTTGTGCTTCTGTTATTAAACTGAAAACTGTTAAGTACTTCATATTTTAAAAGGGTTTTTTGAAGTGATGTAGCAGAATGAGCCTATGACTTGCAGCCTTTTATTCTCAATGCATGTCCCTGAGAACAAACTTTCTGTTAGTCTCCTCCTCCTTGCCTGAGCAGCTGAAAGACAGAGGTTGTTGCATCTTGCACCATCACTACTCTAACTGCATTTGGGATACTGCAGGTCACTCACTACCCTATTGCAAAACTAAAATACTGGACTACTGCAGAACCACCTGCACCATTTACAGAGGTTCAGGAAGCACACAGTAAGCAGTAAGTGCAATCTATCTTGAGCAGCAGTGGTTTCATTGACAAAAGTAGCTAAACACCTACTAGACAATACACCAAAGATACCAATCCCTAACCTAACGTGCAGATTGCATTTCCACCTGTATGACCCATATCTGCACCCTTTTAAAAAGAGCGCAGCTAGAATATCAACCCCGAGATAAGCTGTACTTAATATCAGTATTTGAGAGAAGAGGTTGTCTGCATCCATGATTCTTCCTTTATGAAAAAAAAAAAAAAAAAATCAAAACTCAGGAACACAGAGGAAGTAGAGACATTTGGAAATCCAGAGCAGGGATGTTTTAGGGAAAAGAAGACAGCTTCAGAGGGAGAGGAGTGGGCAGTAGTTCTTAAAGGACTGCAGTCCTAGCAAATTCACAAACTTTTGAGGGCCAAAGGAGGGGAGATTTGGAGTCAATGAGAGTCAGAGTCTGTAAAAGAAACAGGAACCCCATGGTAAACTGTCTTTTGTTATAATTGAAACTTGACTGGGAGGCTTTTGGTTAGTTATCTGAAAGCTTAAAAAAAAAATCAAAACAACAAAACCGCACAAAAAAAACCCAACCCCACACCACCCCCCAAAAAAAAAACCCCAAACAACAAAACCCACACACCAAAGCACTAGCACAAATCCACAAGTTACCTGTGGGTTAAGATATGGGAAAATACACTAAAGACATTCACACCAAGGTTTTGTTTGAAATATGAAAGAAAAAGTATGGCAGGATTGCCAAAGAGACCAACATAACACTTGTCAACAGAATATTTTTTCCAACACAGCCTGAATCTTGGAAGTTTAAATGAAAGGTTTTGTCTACTAACAATATTCTAATGACTACAGTCATCAACTCTTCCTAATACTTAGACTGCCTCTTAAAGGCTTTGTGGTTCCAAAACCAAACATCAATCGGGATGTCATTAAAAGAGCATGATTAAAACATTTAGGAGAATGAAACTCAATACCAGAACACTGAAAAAAATGGTGAAAATATATGTTCCCTGTGGCTCCATTCTTAAATACTACTTCCAAATTGTATAAAAGCACACAAGGAATCTGAAGTCAAATTTTCTACCCTAGAGCAGAATTTATTTGGCACTTAGACTTTATCCTTGTTTTCTGGGTTTTGGTAGTTTGGTTTTTGTTGGGTTTGTTGTTGTTGTTGTTGTTGTTGTTTTAAATCATTCATTTCTTCCTTGTTTGATTAGTTGCCAAGCAGTTTCCACCCCCAGATTTAAAACAGTTGTCTGGACTAGACTAATCAAACAAAAGAGAACCTCTGCATTCATTAGGATCACATCTGAACAAAACTGAAACAGAAAACCATACTCTCCAACTCAATTAAAAGCAAAATATAGCTCTGTCAGTAAAGAATGGATGCAGCATTACCAGCCATATCTCAACAACATTCATACCTTACTTACACTCTGATCATCCTGTTTCAAAGGGTGTAAAGAGAAAATAACTAGAAACAAATTGCTTTAGTAATAAACTACTGTTTTATTTTCCTTGGCAGCTAACAGGCTCTAAATGGTACCAGTGAGGACTAGGTGATGCCATAAGGGAACAAAACCACTGAGATAGTTTGAGAAAAAGCAAGAGAAGATCATGGTACTCAAAACCAAACAAATAGAAGTCCATTATGTTCTTAGCCTTTTTAGGAACAAAGGAATAAATAAAGGAAAGTAATACAAAACTGTTTAAAAGTGAGCTTAAATACAGTACATAATGGGCTCATAATCAGAGTTAAAAACGTAGAGAACAAATGCAATTAAATACTCTTAGGAATAGAAAGACTAATTTCTTGTAATTCAGAGCGTACAAAACATGTATATTTCAAGACATCATCTATCCAGTATCTATTATTTAAATCCGTCCATTATGGTGGTACTCAAGTATCTTATAATGGTTTGTGTTGGAAGGGACCTCTAAAGATCAGCCAGTTCCAACCCACCTGCCGTGGGCAGGGGCACCTTCCACTAGACCAGGCTGCTCAAAGCCCCATCCAGCCTGGCCTTGAGCACTGCCGGGGATGGGGCATCCACAGCTTCTCTGGGAAACCTGTTTCAGTGCCTCACCACCCTCACAGTAAAGAATTTCTTCCTAGTACCTAATCTAAACCTACCAACCTTTTTTCAGTTTAAAAGCATTACCCCTTGTCCTATCATGATATGCTTTTGCAAAAAGTCCCTCTCCAGCTTTCTGCTGGGTCCCCTCTAGGTACTGGAAGGCTGCTCCAGAGCAGTCCTGGAAGTCTTCCCAGAGCCTTCTCCAGGCTTAACCACTCCAACTCTCTCAGCCTGTCTTCATAGGAGAGGTGCTACAGCCCTCTGATCATCACAGGTCCCATGGACTTGTGCAACTCTAGGTTCCTTAGATGGTCTCAAACCTCATGATCTCCTACAGCAGGCGGTTCTTCATTCTCCCCGCCCCTGAAAAGGCCTAAGTTGGCTCTCCTGAAGTCCAGGGTAGTGAGCTTGCTGGTCACCCTCCTTGCTGCCTCAGGGATCTTCAACTCCACTATTTCATGGCCACTGCAGCCAAGGCTGCCCTTGAAGTTCACATTCTCCACCAATCCCTCCTTGTTGGTGAGAGCAAGGTTCAGCAAAGCACCTCTCCTCATTGGCTTCTCTGTCACTTGGAGAAGGAAGTCATCATCAATGCATTCCAGAAGGCTCCTGGATTGCTTGTGCCTTGCTGTGTTATCCCTCCACAGATACTGGGGTAGTTGAAGTCCCCCATGAGGGCCAGGGCTTGTGACTGTTAGGCTGCTCCTGTCTATAGAGGGCCTCATCCGCTCAGTTTTCTTGGTCAGGTGGCCTGCAGCAGACCCTTCCCCTATAGCATCACCTGTCCCTGCCCTCTCTTTAATCCTGGCCCATAAGCTTTCTGTCAGCTCCTCATCCACCCCCAGGCAGAGCTCCATGCACTCCAGCTGGTCACTGACATAGAGGGTGATGCCACCTCATCATCTCCCCTGCCTGTCCTTCCTAAAGAAACTATCATTCCATTACAACACTCCAGTCATGGAAGCTATTCCACCACATCTCCATGATGCCAGTTAAGATCATAACCCTGCAGGCATGCACAGCATCTCCAATTCCTCTTGTTTATTCCCCATGCTATATGTGCTTGTTAATGGACATTCAAGCTGGGCCCTAAATGGAGCTGACTTACTGGTTGGAGTGGCTGGAATTCCTTTGTGCTGCTCTTCAGGTGCACTCCTGTAATCCCTCTCCAGGCTCTGGGCATCTATTGCTGGCACTGGCATTGAACTGGTATGAGTAGGATGGGCTGAGGTTCCCCTTCCTGGCAACTTCAAAGCCCTCTTTACCAGCTTGGCAAGTCTAGTCTACGATCTAAGATGCTCTTCCCCTTCTCTTACAGATAGACCACACCAGCACCCAGCAGACCAGGTTTCTCAAAGCAAGTCCCATGGTTTGAGTATACAAACACCTGGACTGTGACAGCAATCCTGTAACCATTTGCTGATTCACCAGATTTGACTGGCTCTTTCAAACCTCTTCCCATTGACCAGGAGGACTGATGAAAAAAACTACCTGTGCTCCAGAGTCCCTTGCCACCACTCCCAGTCTGTAATCCTTCTTGACACTCCTCAGACTGCTCCTGGCTGTATCACTAGTGGCCACGTGTGACAACTGTGGATAACTGTGGCCTGCATGAGACTTGGCAGTCTCTTGGCGACATCCTGATATGAGCCCCTGGTAAGCAGCACACCTCTCTAGACAGTGAATCAGGTTGGCAAGTGGGTGTTCCATACCACTCAGAGGAGTCACCTACTATCACCCATCGCCCTTCCTTATTTGTGCTGGCTGTTATACAGGGGGGAGATCAGGCTGCCTTACTCAGCTGCAGCATCTCACCTGATGTGACAGGTCTTTCCTCTTTCAGTCTGCAGAGCGGTGAAGTGGTTCTGCAAGGGCACCTCAGGCTTTGGGGAAAGTGCCTTCCTCCTGCAGGTCCTTGCCATTGCAAGCTTTCATTCTTCTGCGTTACTGGCCCCACTCCCTTCTGTGTGCGCCAGCCGGGGACGTTTTGGCTGTTTGGCTGTGTGTCCACTGCAGACTGCACTTCGAACCAGCTATCTAACTCCTTCTCAGCCTCCCTGATGTGACACAGCCTTCTCACCGCCTCCTGCAACTCAGCCACCTGCTGCAGGAGCTCCTCCACCTGGGCACATCTGCAGGCTGCTCTGCTGCCTGTCCCTGCCCCAGGAGAAAGGTCAAAGCACTTTTTGCAGTCCAAGGCCTGCAGTGCAGCCTCTGCCTTCGGCAGCTCCGCCTGGGTGGAGGCGTTGGTCGCTGCCGGGGTAGATGGTGCAGACCCCCCTGCCAGAGCTGCAGCCTTTGCTCTCAGACAAGTGCCCACCACTCTGCCATTAGGGTCAGGTAGGACGAGCACCCTTGACCAGTGCACATGGTCACAGAACAGTGCCTGGATGCTGGGCTACGTGGCCTTCAAGTCTCTCCACACACTGGAAGGTCCCAGGTCCCTCCTTTGAAGCAGCACCCTCCTGCGCTAACTGCTGCCCCAGGCCCTGGTGGCAGCACCCCCCAGGGCTGCCCTGTGCAGGAGCGGGGAGCAGCTGCTGTTACCCCAGCCCTGCCCACTCCTCATCAGCAGTTCTCATGGGAACTACTGGCTCCTGCCAGGTCTTGGCACTTCCCTGGGGTTTCCCTGGCTCAGGAAAACCCCTTGAATACTACAATGATGTTGGGCTGTGGAATGTGGCTGCAGCAGCACTCATCGCCTTGGCAATCCCCTAAACCATTTGGTACTAGCTTCTGTAGATGGCTGCCACAGTTATCCCCAGCTTCTATGCAAGAAAGAACCACAACATACCTGTACTTTGCCACAAGCATAAAAGCTTATATAAACCAATCCATTTGGGCCTGTTTTCAGTGCTTGCTCCCAACATTTTTTAAAAGCATTTGAATGACCAAATAAAACACAAATAGGGGATTTGATCAGTGACATGGGTCAAACCTACTAAGATTGAACATGAATTTGTGCAGTACTTGCTTAAACTTACAGATGTCTAGCTGGTCAATTCCAAATGGATTTGCCTGCAGAAAAGATGCTGGGAATGTTCACAGACACTTACAAGACCAAACATACATGCCACCTTTATGTATCCACATGCAGTCGTCAGCAAAGTTAGCACTTGTCAACTTCAGAGCAACTAGCCTTCTGTATGTACTCTAGTTCCCTGTCTAGCAGTTCCAACAACTTTCTTGTGGTTACTTTTAACCTAGATCACTTTGAAAATCTATCCCATGACAAATGGTTGTGTTTCTTTGCAATGCAACTGGGCACCAAGCTGTCAAAACAGCCCAGGAACAGCTGGTTGGAAGTGTCTGATGCAGACTTGTCACCAAAGCCAATGCATTATGGAAGAACTAACTTTTAGATAACCAAGAATTAGTGAGGAAGGGGAAAATGCTGTGGACATCTTTTGAAGACTGAGCTGTCAAGATTATTTTAGAGATGCCCAAGTCTACTGGAGGGGGATATGGCCCTTAGGAGTATGCTCTGAGGAGCTGACCTAGCCTACACACAGCTGTATTTCCAAATAAATTGATGTAACATTTTTTACCACAAAAAAGCCTTGATAACCATTTGCTTGAGTTCAAGTGCTCCTCACAGCTGCCTGTAGCAAAGTAATTTGGAATTCTCTCTCACACAGACCTACGCCATGAAGCTCTATGGGCTAGCTGCTTAGGTATTTCCCAGAAGGGGCAGGAACGCTATACGTGCACCTCACAAACCTAGCGAATTTCCAACTCTGATACCAAAACTTGAAAACAGTTTGAAGATTTTCACATGGAGAAACATGCCCAATACTTGCAGTTTGGAACAAAGCTAGGAGGAAATTTAAAACAGTGGGAAGAATCACATTTCCCTCAGCAGATTCAGCCCTAAAGTGGCTGACCCACAGTGACATAGCAAGCTTTTGGCACATTCAGAAAGAGCAAATGTTCTCCCAGGTTTTAGATCAATACATTCACCACAAGCTCATCCCTCCTCTCCAAACATGGCCTTTTGGTACTTGCTGCATTCTCAAAAGTATATGCTTTCTTCTGACACAACAATTCCTTAAATACTACTTTATGATAGAAAAAGCATTGTGTTACCTAATAACAATCCATACAATAGGTTTCCCTTCCACAAAGCTGCTTTAATCTCATTAAAAAGTATCTGGCTCACAATGTAAGACTCCAATACAAACAGCATGCATTTGGAACAAGTAGTAGGAAGGGGAGAAACAGGCGAGTCTCTCAATTTCCATACTCCCCCTATAATCACCATATTTTCTCTTCTCTGACTTAAAAAACACAAGTAGCACAGCCCTAAACCAGAAACATACAACACATCCAAGAAAAAAGAAAAAATTAACCATTTCTGTCTCTCCAGTATTGATATTACTATAAATTACAGCAAGAACTAATTTATTTTCAACATGAGATTAACCGCTATTACACCACAATAACATAACTGATCTTTACCTCAGAGCTGTAGCTATTCATCCTTCCAGTTTCATTCATTACCAGCAAATGTCTCACATAGCTCACACACTCCAGCGAGAGCTAGCTACAATCAAAAACTCTGAAATAGAGCTTTGTGCTTCATGTTTTATTCATGGCGGTTTTGTTTGCCAATTAATTTGAAAGCAATTCTTACAGTGGGAGGAGTAGCTTTGCTTGGTTAAGCTGCCATCTTGTAGTACACAGTAAAATGACAGAGGCAAACCCCTTCTGTAAGAAAAAAAAAAAAAAAAAAGGCAGCATAAAACCAACTGTATTTTCCCAAGCATCAAGGTCTTCAGTGCTACTCAAACCTCACCATCTATACACTGGTGTAACTTTACCAGCCCTGCAGGGATGATGTCATGTTCTCCAACAGTGCGTCAGTGAAATAAGAAACAAGTCCTTTCAACATGCAAAAAGGCCCAAACTTTTTGTTTGGTTTCCACAGAATCATAGAATCATTCAGGATGCAAAAGACCTTTGAGATCATCAAGTCCAAGTCAACCACTAAACCATGCCTCTAAGTGCCACATCTACAGGTCTTTTAAATACCTCCAGGGGTGGTGATTCAACCAGAAGCCTGTTCCAATGCTTGACTACCCTCTCAGTGAAGAAATTTTGCCTAACGCCCAATCTAAACCTCCCCTGGAGCAACTGGAGGCTGTGTCCTCTACTATCACTTGTTACTTGGAAGATGACACTGACACACATCTGCCTACAAGCTCCTTTCAGGGAGTTGTTGAGAGCAGGAAGGTGTCTGAGCCTCCTCTCTTTCTGCAGACTAAACAACTAAACAGTTCCCTCAGCTGCTCTTCATCAGACTCGTGCTCCAGACCCTTCACCAGCTCCATTGCCCATCTCTGGACACACTCCAGCACCTCTGCATCCCTCCTGAAGTGAGAGGCCCAAAACTGAACACAGGATTTGAGGTGCGGCCTCACCAGTGCTGAGTATAGGGGGGCAACCACTGCCCTGGTCCTGCTGGCCACACTTTCTGATACAAGCCAGGGTGCTGTTGGCTGCCTTGGCCACCTGGGCACACTGCTGGCCCATGCTCAGCCAGCCATCAACCAGCACTCCCAGGTCCTTTCCCACCAGGCAGCTTTCCAGCCGCTCTTCCCCAGGCCTGTAGCGCTGCGTGGGGTGGTTGTGCCCCAGGTGCAGGACCCAGCAATTCTCCCTGTTGAACTTCATACAACTGGCCTCAGCCCATCAGTCCAGCCTGTCCAGATCCCTCTGCAGAGCCTTCCTGCCCTCCAGCAGATCAACACTCCCCCTGAACTTGGCATCATCTGCAAAAATACTAAGGGTGCATTCAATTCCGTTTTCCAGATTGTCGATAAAGATATTAAACAGGACTGGCTCTAACACTGAGCCCTGGGGAACACCACTGGTTACCAGCTGCCAGCTGGATGTAACTCCATTCACCACCGGTCTTTGGGCTTGGCCACCCAGCCAGATTTTTACCCAATTTTTTTTCAGTGCTCAAACCCTCCCCTGTTGATAAGGTAGACCTTCTCAATTTCAAACAGGGGGAAGGAAGGTGGGGGTAAGACTGAGTTATGGGGGATGTATTGAAAAGGCACTCAGTGAAAGAAGAAAGAGTTTTGAAATTCTCCACAGGTGCTTTGCTATTGTAGTTGGTTGCTGCAAAGCCATGGCAACCCCAGGGACTTTGCGGCATCCCTGTGGCCATGGAGACTCACACTTCTGCCTCCAGTCCCACTGGATGACCTTTCACTTCCTGGAACAAAAAATAAATTTGAAATAAAAAAAAACCACCAACTAAAAAAAAAAAAAAAAAAAAAAGCAAGAGGCAACATTCAAGCCCATCCTGGCAGTAGTCCAAAGGAAAAAACCCAAACAAAACACAAGCCAACAACAAAGATCCACAGACTGGAAAACTGCTGACAACCTAAGTAGTAGGAAGTTTCTGATGATCCAAAAGCCATTGTGAAGCCCAAATAAAAGAAAACAACAGCTATGGCTGTTCAGCTTGGCCAGGCAAGGAATAGCTGACTCAATCATCCTAAAACAGGAGAGGAATGCACCTTTTTGTCATGCATAAAGAAGGTTCAAAGTAGGAAATTAAAAATACACTTTCCCCCTCCACATAAAAAAAACCCAACCAACCAAACAAACAAAAAAACCCAACAAAAAAGAAAACACTTTATCTAAGCATTAATTCAGTGCAAAGAGCAACTACACATGAGAAAACACTCCTACCCTTTCTTCCTTTTTTGAAAATGATACTTTAATTTCTACAACAGCAGTATTTCAGTTTGGAGTTTTTGTGTCCTTTTTTTCAGAAGCAGTTCATTGCTTTTCACTGGTAGAGCAAACATCCTGCTAGCTTTCATGTTTAAATACATGCTTCAAACAGTTTTCAGGTTATTTGGTTTTAGACAGAGAAATAAGCCCCAGATGTTTCACCAAGAAGGTTTTCCACCAGCAAATTCACGGCTCTTCCAGATGGCTCAGAGATCTATTAGTCTAAACTTGTTTTTTTCTACATGACAGCCATGAATATTTTCTTTCCAACAAATTTCTTATAGGATTATTACAAATGTATTCATGGTTTATGAGTGCAGACTGCACCAGATGGATTTAGGATCATTTAAAACTGGGAGCAGCAATGAAGTCTTCCTAGTCTTTGCATCTTTGAAGTATTTTACATATTGTCTGTCCTTGCTGTGCACAGTAAGGCAAGCAAAACTTGGCAGAATATAATTAAGAAAACACACAATCTGTATTTGCTATTACATGAAATAGGCCAAAGTGAGGGCTTGTTTCCATTTCTACAGGCCTTGTAAATTACTGTTTCAAGTGGACTGCCTTGCTATAGCTTTAATGATGTGAAGACCTATAAAATAACTTTTAAGTAATAAGATGTAGAACCCTTGATGGTCATGATTTTCCAGTAGCCAGTATGTCATGTGTGTCTCTGCTTTTCCTCATCAATAGGTAACTTTCCAATGTCTTACAGGCACTAACTGCTGCCCCTTTCTCCCCACCAGCACAGGGACTACCTACCTTTGCTAACACTGCCTCTGTACTGCAGTTACCAGCCATCTTCCCTTTCAAGTTTCTTACTGTGTTAACATGATCCAGTTAAACTATCAGCAAAGTGTTCCCAACATTCAGGCCTTAGAGCTCATACTTCTATTTCAGACCTGAGCAAAGGCTCACATACCCATCTAAGAAAAGTATGTTACTTCTCTTTGCCGCTTTGTCTCCTCCCCCCAGCCCCTCTGAAAGCAGCACAGGAATTCTAAGCAAGCAATGCTGGAAAGAAAAATCAGTATCACATGCTTTTTCTTAAAAAGGAAATTTGTCAGCTGCCATTTTGGGCAGCACTATACAGGACTGGGTTTGCAGGTTTATTTTACATGCTCTTGTCTGATTACTCTAAAGGCAACACTTACTACACCTCATAGATATACAGACACAATTCCCAAAGAAGATACTGGGATTCCACATGGCCACCTGTAGGGACAGACATATTCTGAGCACACAGACTGCTCAGATTGGAAAGAAAAGAAAAAAAAAAAAAAAAATAGGAAATACCAAGCAGAAAGAGGTGAAGGTCCTGATTTGTAGGGACCAAACAAAAGAGTAAGTGTCCTCTAGAATAACAGTCAGATCTCATCATAATCATGGTTATACACTGACTTCTCATCCTCATCGTAAGCCCAGCTCTTCTACAAATCTGCACACACAGTCACCTTCAACACCTCCTGCATCTCAGAGCAAAGTAGAAAACTCTGGCAACCTAGCTTACAAGGATTTGCTTAGAGTATGTAATTTTGTTCAGCTCTTAAGGCAGTTTGTTCTTGTCTCAATTAGCTGTTTTCCCTGAACATATTCAGAGAAGATAATCTTAAAAAAAAAAAAATTAAAATAGATTAATTGTAAGAAGTTGTGCCATGAACTGCACTAGCAAAAAATATAAACATCTTGATTTTATGTTTATCGGGACACAAAACACTTTTAGTACAGAATGAAATCTATGATCTTTTCCAGTTAGACATAGTGTTTATGATATTAAATTGCATTATGTTTATAACAAGAAATTACACTGATGAGTAACTGCAAGCCCTCTGCACCAACAGAGAAGTTAATACACACAATTCATCTGTCCTGACTGCCCTTCAAGAACCACAAGAAAATATTGATTACTAGTGAATAAATACAGTCCTTCATTAGAAACAACTTATTAAATAATCAGGGTAGGGGGTTGTCAACAGCCTGAAGTATAGATCTGCAGTCAATTTCTACTATACTTTGTAATTGTTATGTAAGTGGTAACTTTGTCCTTTTGCTGGAGGGGAACCACAACACGTTCAGCATTGCATACAAAAGACAGCAATGCTGCGAGTACATGATAGACAGAAA
Organism: Falco rusticolus; assembly: GCF_015220075.1. Lineage (NCBI taxonomy): Eukaryota > Metazoa > Chordata > Aves > Falconiformes > Falconidae > Falco > Falco rusticolus. The sequence goes on from NC_051189.1 coordinate 77,251,571, forward strand.
TCCTGAGAGTGAAGCTTTGCTATTTAAGCTTATGTAGGATCTCTCAACTCTAGCATTAGGCTCCCCCCATCAGCTTTGACAATGCTGGTTCTCCTGTCTGTAGTAGACCAGAGGAGCAAGAAAATCCTCCTATAGTGTTTGCAGTCTTGGTCACCACAGCCACTGGACCCTAAGTTTCAGGACCTTGCCTGGTGTTCATCTGCCTTCCTCCTACTGCTCCTTTGCTACACTCAACATAGAAACATGGGCTGCGACCACAGTCCCCCAAAAAGCCCCAACAGTGGAGGCTAGTGGGTCCTGGCACAGACAGTCCCTGTCCTAAAATCAACTCCAGCCTCACCACAGGCTGCCCAGGCAGAGGTGAGAGCAGCAACCACCTCAACCTCTGTTTAGGTGACAATCAAACTGCTACTGAGAAACTGTGCCAGGCTATAAAGACAGAGCCAGCAGCAAAGAGAAGATAGCCGACATGACAAGGATATAAGGCCACATCAAGCTAACTAACACCTACATTTTTGTTTGATGTGTTTTAATTCACATGAATTTTAGCAGACTCACTTCATACCTTGATTTTTGGTTTGAACACCTGATGTGGTCCCCTGCGACCACCTGTCAATTTGTACAGGAGAGCTGGTCAGAGGCCAGCCCGTGCCACAACCAGTGAGACCTTGGGCTCTTCTGGAGAACTAAAGCATCAGTGGATTAAAGTTTTCAGCCACTGGGCATATGAAGTAATTTTTTTTTATCCCTAGTACTGACATGGTCTAGATTTTAAAAGATATTCATGCACCTTAATGTCCCTGTAAGCTGTAGGGGGAGCAGGGTGCCCTCTAAGCAAAGACAACTGTCCAAGAGACGGTGACAGAAAAAGCTCTCAATCACTCAGTTTGGTGAGACACCAAACCAGAAAACTGAATCCGTAAAACAACAACACTTACATAGCTTTAGGGCACACAGGGTCACATTGCAGAAAGGCATTTAAAAGCACCTCAGCATATAAATGAAAACATAACACATCAGGGGCTAACCCAGGCATCCTTGCTTCCCTCCTGCTATAGCCTTGGTTGGAATTCAACATCAGGTGACACAAGTCACACTTGAGAACAGTGGTACATTTAGGAAAAAATATTCAAGAGATTATTTTCCCCAGTCACAGACCTTTTTGGTACACTATGATCATCTTCCAAAGAGTGGAATCACACCATTCAGTAATTCCCATTCCTGAAGGGTTAGCCCTGATTGCTTAACAACGGAGTCATGATAACAAACTTTCCTTTGACTAGAAAGGACATAGCGGTTGCCAAAACCTCAGCAGGATGCTATGAGAAGGGAATCTATATTCATCACTATCTATGGTTAAACTTTTGCTGAGAGTACTTTTGATTTACAAGCCACTCCACTGAGTTACCCTTAAATACATTAAGCTTCACATAGCTCTATAATTTTCAGTAACATTTCATTTGCTTGCAAACCTAAAACAGTATTAAAAAATGCAAAAAAAATCCATGCAAAGCCTATAGCAGTTGCTGGCTGGCTGTTATACAAGCCTAAATGACAGCTTGTGACAAAAAAGCCATTCCAATATCAAGTAGGGTGTATTTTTTTTTTCAAGGAAGGAGAAAAAGCAGAACTATCAAGTTCAACAAGCAAGTACAAACCGTGAGCTGTTTAGTCTTATATTATGAACACTGAATAATTTGACAGCATGATCAAAGCACATTAATGAAGCAGCAATAGACAATAAAATTACATAATCACAAGAAAAAACAGGATAAAGGATTTGCATCAGCTGTGCTCAAAAGGCACTAAGTGTCCATTCAGTAATCAAATAATATCTAAAATATGTTTGAAAGTACCACCTTCGTTTTGGATAATAAAACAATTACTGTAATTTACACAAGGAGAGTACTCTATAGAAACTTACTTCTTAAGCTGTTGCGTCACTACAAATAGCTCTTGGAAAAATAACGTTCAAGAGTCCAGCTGAGCTGCACATTAAGGCCATACTCATGGCCCACTAGTCCAGTGGATCCACTTCAGATGACTCAAACTTCCAAGCAAAATGCCTCCTCTGACCCATATCTAGAAAACCTCAGCAGCAACAGCTAAGCAAGTAGGAAAATGGCTTCCAAATGCCAGTCATCCATCACTGTGCTATGGAGACACACAGGAAAATAACAAAATTACTTATTTTAAGGTCTGGCCTAGAGTCAAAGTATTAGCTGGCACTCCGTCATCAAGAGCATAAAGAAAATATCCTCACCTCTGACAACAAACCCACTACACACTGGTTAAGTAAGAGTAAAATTAACTAAAATATTTTTGTGCTGAAAGCACCTTACACATTAAGAGTCTCTCACTACATAGGCCAACATGGTGTGTTCCTCCAACAACAAGTATTTTTTCAAGGAAATGTCTTCCCATCTTTCATTTTCTATGGTTTCTCCAAAAACATTGATGGTGACTCAAAAAATCTGTTCCAAAATCAAACAGTAAGATTAATGTGATATTTTTATTAAGGTTCCTATTTATGTGTTCCTTTTTTTACTTTTTTCCAATTTAGATGACTTAAATTACTATAGCAAAAACTTATACTATTTTTTTAAACTGAGTTCCTACTTATTAACACTATTCCAAATATTACTAGAAATCTAATAAGAAACATAATAGCTAAAAGGCTCCTAAGCCCATTTTAAAAAGCACATCCCAAAGGCAAGTCTCTAACACCCTCCCTGTGTGAACTACCTAATTCAACATGCCAAAACTAGGGTGATCGCAGCCTGTGTCACTGTCAAACATCACCACTGTCCTGTACATTGTATTTGTATTTTAATACAAACATGGAATGGTCCACTTGCATTTAACAGTGACAGCCCTCTCCTGCGAGGTGAGAAATGGAGATACCGGTTCCTTCAGGCAAAGGAGGAGACTGAATATTGGCAAGAACTCTGTTTCCAAATCAACCGCTTAAGACAGTTTCTGTAAAACTTTTCATCCCAAAAATTTTTCAAACAAATGTCCAACTAACTACTTTCAAACCTGAGATTTACACTTGTGCAGTAAAACTGTATCCAAATGGACTATTTTTTTCTCTAACTGGGCATTTTACATTGAACTAATATATTAAAACCATAATTTAAATGTGTAATCTAAGATACATTAAAAAGACACTGTTTTCCTCAGCAAATTTAGACACATGCTGCTGTAACACTGATGAGACTAAGTATCACTTTTCCTCCAGGCTAATGAAATAGCTGGACACCAATTCATTCGTGAAGTCAGTTATGAAAGTTTTCTCAGGGGCTGGTGCAAGTTTAACATTTACTTCAGGGAAGCTGGAAAGACTTAATTTTTTTGTTCTTTTTTTGTTCCAAGCAATAGACATACTACTTGAAACTTATTTTCACTTAGAGAAGCTTGAAGAATTTAAAGACAGCAAAGTAATTCCCCTGCCCCCAAATCATAAAATATCAGAGTAAGTATAAACGTGTTTTCTCCTGGACAAGAACAAAACAAGGCATCAATAAAGGCTTGCTCATTAGCCTTTGTTGTACAGGTTTGTTTCGTACAGGTTTAAGAGACTATGTGAAGGGCACAACACAACTCTCAAAGGAGAGCTGCATAAACAAAACGTTAACTCTAAAATCTGCCAGCAGCAACACTGGTATTTAAACTTCATGCCAATTTTGCCATTAAGAGACCTTCAGCTGAAGAGTTTCTCCTGGAATCCCAAATGCTACTCTCCTTCGCCCACCCACATGCTCCAGTGCCCAAAGAGCCAATGGTCCAGGCTCCAAACCTCTCATGTTTCTAGAAAGAAGCAATTGCTATTGCCCAAAAATTAATACAGGAAAGGGAACACTTATTTTGCATTCCCCATTCTGCCACAAATGTACATGTGCACCCAAGGGCAAGGTAGGCTTTGCCTTTGTTACAAGGGTTTTGTTCGGGTTTTTTTTTTTTTGCACTAGACTAGTAGCTCCACCAGTTATATCCTTCTGTGTATAGGGGTTTCAACAAATTCAAACAGAAGCTCTTCATCTAATGACCTCAAAAAATTGCAAGTCAGCTTGATGCTACCCAGTGCAAGCATCTCTGCAATACATATTTCCCCAAATTTAATATGGCCATGAGTACACAAAGCTTTCAACATTAGGTTGCAACATACAACTTAAATGTAATTTCATTACCAGCTTATCTTTTCGTTAGCACTGCACGTTATGGCTGCACCCTTTTCATAGGTGGCCCTCCAGAAACTGCTTCTGAGAACCAAGAAATTACAATACTATTTCCAGGTTTAAAATAAGCACTTTTCTTGAACATGTACAGCCTTTCCCTAGGCAAGGTTTCTTCCACTGTTACCCAAGGTGGAAGAAAGCAGGCCTGGTTACTCAAGACAGTTGTTCCATGCACAAAATACCCATCACCATAGTTTCATCCATCAAGACTAACAAAGTAGTTATCAATGACCAAAATCTGTCTTCTTCTGGAGGCTGACTCACAGCAACTCACAAACCACCATTACCTGTAAACTGAGCTTGCACCTTCTGCTACATTGCAGGCTGCAATACTGAATGAGAGATGGCACAAACACTGCTTTGCTATGCAGGCCTTTGTAATCACCCAAACACCTCAATATGTTTGTACAAGCGTTCTGTGGCTGGGGATTTGTGCTTACCTCCCTTCTCCACAACAAAAGCAAACTACACACAGTAATTAGCTTCTGATTAAGTAAACAGGTTTTCCCATTTCAAATAGTAGCTCATAAAGGTGGACTAATAAGAGCAACACTCAGGTCATTGCCCAGTGGTGACAGCTTTACAATCAAGCCAAAATTGGTTCCACCGCAGCAGCAAATATAAGAGTCAAATTCCCTGGTAGGACAGGTGCAAGGTTACACAACTATGCTGTTACGGACTTTGGTAAGAACGCTCATGCCAAATCACTCATAAACTTCCCCAAGCAGCCAAATAGAATTTCTCACAATAAATCCTATCAATATTTAACAGAGATACCTGAAAATAAACAAGGATTTCAGTTCCTAGATTCTTCTGCAAAATACCTTGGCATAACACCTATTCACACAGTTACAACCGACAAAGCACAGTCTACAAGAGATACTGAATTTGGCTAACAACCTGCTCATGATTGTATTCTTGTTTCTAGGCCAGGGAAACTTTATAGACCTTCACGCTTTTTATTTTTTTTCTTCTTGCATACAATCACCTCAACTCCATCAGCCTTTGGTTCTTTTAGCAATCTGCCTTCAGGAATAACTCAAATCATACAAATTATTAGTAACCACATGGAAATGCAGCATGGAAAGTCAGTCACTTTTCTTAAAAACTGTCAAACAGCCAGCTTGTTAAAAAATAACATGCAGGCACGAATTCAATATTAACCTCCTCTGACTGACATAGAGAACACACTTTGGTCTTGACTTGACTTATTTAGAAGTGGACAAATAGCCAACATGAGAGCACAAAGGTAGGTATAACATTGTTTTAATTTCGTCTATGTGTACACACAATAATCCAAGAAAGTAATATTTTTACAGTAATTGTTTGTAGTTTGTTTTCACTTCCCTGATTTTAACATCTAAACACAGTGATTGAGCACCTGGCAGCCTGCATCCCTTGCTGGTTCCTTCAGAAGAATTCACTGAGGAAAAAGGTTTTGAGGGTTTGGGGGTATAGGTGTGCGTGTGGTTTGTTTGGTTGTTTGCTTTTTTTTTTTTCCCCACTTGAATATTTCTCCAAACCATATTTTACAAGTTGGTGTTTAATTATCTCAGACATTTAGATTACTGGTTTTATTTCAAGAAATCTAATTTGGTGGATGAAGAACATGAGAGCATAATTTTAATCAATCTCCCTTGAGACTTCTTAAAATAACACTAGCTGATGACTACTCACGAGATAGCAAGCTATTCTCCCCTTGTCAGCTGAATATATCTTTCTGAAGTATTTGAGGGAATATCAGTGACAAACCGTAACAACATAAAGGAAGTAAATATAGCTCAGCTTACACGTCACTGAAAAATATTTCTAATCTCCTTTTTGTCACTCAGATCACACCTAGCAGTAATGATTTCCAAATGCTATGGTCTATTACCAATGACTTTCCCACAGAAGCAACATCAATCTAAAGAACAGTTTTAAAGCAAGGGCATTCTTTTAGCAGCCTACCAGAACTATCGAAGAACAATGCAATAAGTTACTTATTTGAAGTGTAACTATACTCGCCAACTTCATCAAGTTAAGGAGGTGCATTCTTCAAGCATAAAATCCTAGAAATCACCGGACAGCGTTCCACCTATTCCTTTGCCAACTTTTAATTATATCGTGTTACCAACAAACTGCCCAAGCAGCACACAGCTGACAGCATACAGCATGTCCGAGTAAAGCCTATTTCTAGCCTGCAGTTCAATCAGCACTCTTAAAATGGCCAAGATTAAAGCCCAAGGCAGCCATATTGCTGTATATCGGCCAATGCATTTACATGTTGAAACACGTTGAGAGAACGTGATGGTAAACTGGAGCCAACGTTGGGAGGAGCAGCACTAGACAGACATGTGCTAGTGGATGTCTTTACTGGCAGAGCATACACTGGCATCTTGCCTTCTTGATTGATAGCCCACAAAGGAAAACATTAAAACAAATGACAGTTTTAGTACAATTCCTTTCAATATAATTTAGTGTTCATGAAAGACGGACAACATTTTGGCAATCTTGGAGATCAATATCCTTTTACTTTCATTGACAGCTATTTAAGCGACTTAGCTTTGACAAAGCTAAAGCAGCCCACTTCAATCCCGCCCCGAAAATACTGCCAATAGGGAGACAACTCAGTCCTCACCTTGCATGCTCCCGAGCTTCTGTGCCAAGGCAGCAGTTACAGTACCTGTTTTAAAACAGCATTTGCAAGGATGCTTGTAAATACCTGTCTTTTGTAACACTGAAAAAAAGAAAAATATTTTTATGCTTCTTTCCATCAAGCAATATTTTTATATATGCAAGTGTTAACTTTTAATTAAAAATGTTAAACTCTCTCTGTCTTTTTAATATTCAGGAGTCGCATTTTCAAGGCTTTTTCCCTGCAACTATACAGACTTTTTAAAAAAAGTTAAAGAAAAAAATAATCTTGCTGCGTAACAGCCAGATTCAGACATAGGACCTATAGGACTTAATGTTTTGAGATTACCAAAACCAAGAAAAAAAGTGACACCACAAATGCTTATCCTCTAGGATATAGCTAAATGATCTATCAAACAGTAATGACTCTCATACACTAAAACTGGAGCTGAATGTTAATCAGTGATGTGAGGAAGCGTAAGGTTGTGTTTCATTACCAGTTTCCCAAGACTATTAATCTTTTTTGATACAGCTTACTAGCCTAAAGAGTATTGTCTTCCTCTTTGTAAGGGTGAGCATTAGGAGATGCTTCCTTCAGACCACTTGATAAAAGATAAAGACACAGACACGTACATGTTCTGAAGACTTCTAAGCTCAGCACACTTATAAGTTAAAGCACATCTAATTATAAAAGAATATCTGCATCCTGAGACAATTCTCTCCACTATCGTAAGCTTCCAGATTTCAAAATTACTACAGGTGGTCATTTCTCCAAAAGGCACTTTTTTGAGTGCTGATCATTTCTCTTCAGCAAGTGAAATAAAAGCACCAGAAAAACTGAACTCTGAGAATCTTAACAGTAAGTTCAGAAACTCAAAGATATGGGCATACCCTAGCCTTAGCATAAATTCATTCATAACTGGTGGCTTTTTTTTGTCCACATTTCAAAACCAAGCAAAAAAAGTCCTTTAAGAGGACAGGAACCCTAAAAGCATAACTCTGTAACGTCTGAACTGGAGCCTAGGTCTCAGAAACTATACTCCTTTAGCTTCTAAAAGATCAGGATCTTTGTCTAACACTGACCCGACAACATTCAGCTGCATCAGAAAAACGGCTCATTTTCCTTCTTAAGCCAAAATTCCATCTAGAAGAAGCTTCTTAACTGCAGTAACACATAAGGCAGAATAACCCACCATACAGCAGCTGAAACAATACTGCAGACGCTAACTTTTTCATTAGGCTATAAAAAGCAACAATTGATCTAAGCAAGAACATGTTATCATCTGCAAGGCAAGCATAACAAATCTAAATGCATTACTTTCAATAATGCAAGCTTGCTTCTGCTCAGAAGTGGGGAAAGGGGACACACGCAAACATAATGAGGAGTACTGCAATGTAAAATGAAAGCTGCATAAGACAGGAAGGGAATGCATGGGTCACAGGCAAACAAAACAGCAGATACTAAATCCAGAAAAGTTGCATTGCTTTCTGCCTTGTACAGCCACAAGAGAAAAAACATCTCATATGTTACAATCAAACCAGAACACAAAATTCACAGTAAAATGAGACTCCTTCAACTGTGACCAGCAATGATCACTGCAATACATTAATCATTTAGAATATTAAGACAGGTTAAATCAATCACGTCTGTCTGAAATAAAATACCATGTTTTACTTACACCCTGCTTTTCCACTTGTGAATAAAGCCTGCCTACCCTACTTGTGGTCACTGGAGAGTTACAGGCTTCTGCATTTATAATTCAAGCTTGAGTCAACTAGTAGCATGATACAGAATACTTGAAATAAAGAATAATGAAAACAAAAAAGAAACACATGTAAAGACTGAAAAGCAGAAATGGTATAATTTACCAGTACATTTTCTTCCTCAGGCACAGTTTTTCAAAAAACACCCATTTCCAAACCACATTGCAGTTTCGTATAAAGACACCTAAAAAAGAAGTTTTGATAAAACGTGTCTCATGAGGGAAGCTTTTAAAATTCAGAAGGCACTAACCTTAGGACAAACACACTTCCATAACCAGACACAGGTGAGCCTGCAGTTCACCTCCTTTCCTTGGAACTCACCACTATCAGGCCCTCAGTCCTTGCACCCTTTTGAAAGTGACCAAGTTTTTTTTTAAAAAAAAAAAAACCAACACAAAACTACCTGTGAAATAGGGCAGCACAGATGAAACTCACTTTCAGAAATCTCCCCCTTCTTCCAAGGGTCACAGAAAACAACACCATTTCCTTTCTCCCCTTTGTTGGTCATTCCCTCTTCTCCAGCTACTCATTGCCTTCAATTGCTCAGGCCCTGCAGGATTGCTACAATTCTCAGGTGCAAAGAATGAAGCTCAACAGGTACCCTTAATTCTTTGCCTGCTAAACCTGGGAGGGTCTCCCCCACCAGAGACACGAAGACCTCCCATAAAGAAAGCAGAGGACTCAAGATTTTTGCAAGCCAACTCCCTCACAATGCTACAGATGAAGGAGAAAAAAACCCACAACTCTTTGTGTGCTGAGCCAAAGGTCACGTTCCAGGGACAGCTGCTGAAGTATGGTCATAAACAGAGGGTAGAGATGTAGCTCTTTCGATTTCTCCACTTCCCATAAAATGCCAAGTGTTTCCAAGTATTTGAAGTCTATTTATGTCTACCTACCCCAGAGCTAGAATGGGGTCATCACTGGTGCTTTAGAGAAAATTCAGAATTTTGTTTCTTTTTTTTTTTTTTTTTGTTCCACCCTGACAAAAACCAGACATGAGTCCCCACTTGGTATTTCACTAGCACGGATGAGATTCCTGTTGGTTGCACACGCTGCTATTATACTCTTTCCTTGCAAACCTTGCTGTAAAATAACCTTGTAGTAATGAAATAAGAAAACAGACAGGATGGGCTTTTGCAACTAGCCTTACGTTGCGTGTGAGCCTTGGATGAGCAACCTAGCTGGCACAGCTATGACAGCTAGAGCTGCCTCCTCTGCCAACCCCCAAACGTGGTTCACAACAAACACTTTGAGCAGCCCCACCAGAGAGAGGCCAGGAACTTCATCTCCTTGCTGATAACAGAACCACCAAAAAAAGCTAGACAAAAAATCCCCAGGCAGCTCACCAGCAGCTGAAGCTGCTGCATGTGGCTGCAACAGTATATTTACAATCCTAAAGAAAATACTTATTTTCTCAATTTTACTTACAAAGGTTGAAGGGCTCATTAGTAAATCTGAGGTAACTAGCTTCAAAGAACAGTGCTGAAACGTCTCATATTTTATTTTTTAATTGATATTACTTATAGTTATGTTTTTTAATTGGCATAGACTGTAGTTTCTAAAAGAAGATAGCACAGAAACCAAGATGAAGGCATAACTTTCTTTCCTAAATAAGGAAACACATGGTATCTGTAAGTGCATTTTAATCCAACATAATCAGGCATGCTATGTACAAGAGGAAAATTAAATTGCTTTATCTGTATCAATAGAGTTAAAGCAATACAACTGGTTTACCTACACAAAGCACAAGATACAGCTAACTATTTGTGTGGCTGATGACCATACCGCTTCAAACCATACACACACCCCCACTGCTGCATGTAATAACATGCACCTGACTTGACTTTATATTTCAACTTATTTATGCAGCTTTTTCTCATGTTCCTGATATCAACAGTTATGTAAGATATGTGAGTAAACAGAAGGCAATGCCTGTCCAAATCATATTTTTCCAAGTATACATACTTTGCCTTAAAAGCCACTCTAGAACTAGAACTAAAAGGAGATGAAGCTGGTTTTCTAGTCGCCCCACTCTTTGCTATTCATCCTACTCGGCACTACCATGTAAAATCATGACCAAAAGATTAATAATAATACATTGCTCTTGTTTAGCTAGTGACTAGGCATCCTGGGATCAAAATTAGCAATTTTCCAGGACTTTGCATTTCAAATCAACATCACAAAACAGAGGGTCAGTTTAGCAATATGACTACTAAAGTCAAGTAGTCATGCTGAAAGTAAAGGAAAAGGTCTAAGCCTTTTTTTTTTTTTTTTTCTTTTATAGCATTCTTAAAATGCTGGGGATGACAGAATTACTTCTTTTTAAGTGTTTGGAATTGGAAACTGCAATGCATTTTTTTAATATATATGTGTTAAGCTGATGACATGTGGAAAGTGAACTTTCAAGTCTCACTCACCTTTACTTCAATAGTTTCATATGCCAGGTGGTTGCAGATGTTTCTATGGAGCTGGGCCTACTAGAGAGCTCACTGCTACTTTTGTCCCAACTTGTTCCTCTGCTAAAAATATGTAACAACATTCCTTGCCATCTTACTAATAATTGTAATACAATATAAAGTTAATATAATGCAATCCAGGTGGTGTGGAAAGTGATGACAGAGACGTAGTAACTGGCACTCCTTCCTCTGAGCCAGTAATAAAGTAGTATCTTAGCACAGGGGTACAGCCTACTGAAGCACTGTTTACCAAAGAAGGTGTATAGACCCAGACCACTCAGTGTCACCAAAAAATATATGACACTGTTTGAAAGAGTAGAGGTACCTACATGTCCTGGCTGAATTCTGGTTAAAGAAGTGGACTGTAAAACTAAGTAGCATTATTATAGGTGATAATGTGATGGATGGGCAACTTACAGCCTGGCTGCCTTGCATACAGTTGTACAAGGGTTGTAATATTCATCCTCACAATCTGGTGAGCAAGATCAGAGAGAAAGAAGAGACTCTCATTTAGATCCCAATTACTGGCAAGACAGGACAGCTGTGCAAACACTGGAAAGAGAAAACTCTTCCTGAAAGTTTTTAGAACTCTTGTTCTTATTTAGGACAGCACAGGAAGAAGAGAAGATTGCAATGTGCCAGGTCTCACATCTTTGTCTGACCATTCCTGCACCAGCGAAGATATAGACTGAAATAATCTTAATCTCTTGCTCACTAGAGCCATTAGCAATCTTCATATAAAAATTTTGGAAGAATTTGAAATAAAGGGAGACATCTACAACTGGTTTTGAAAGAGAATGTCAATTTGCAACTGCAAGTATGAACCTGGGGTACGATAACTAACTTCTTTCTATTCATCTCCTTTGTTTGATTACAGACCTCCAGTAAACACATGGTGATGCAAGTTTCCAGAGGCTGCATCTAACCAATCTGTAATTTCAAAATGTAGCGGTACCCTGAGAACTACCACCAGGCTCACTCCCATCATTCTTGACACTGAGCTCTAGAAAGACTCTTGACCTATGAGCCACCAAACTGAGAGACTTGCAAGAGAGAAGCATCAGATTCAGGAATTAGATGTCTGGGATAGGTCTGTTCCTCTGCTTTTTCAATACAGCTTTTAAGCCTAGATCAAACAACTGAACTGAACTATAGCTTGCCTGAACTATAACATGTCAGAAGAACATTGCAAGAACTTCAAAGTCCTCTTAGGTTAAACTGCCGGAGATAAAGCCTAGCATTTGACAGTTATTTTGTATCTGCTGCACGGTATCCCCGCTCCTTTGAAGGCCCACACCACAGAAGACAGTAAGCTGCTGGAGACTGGGCACCTTTTCACAGTTGTGCTTTCGGGCGGACATTGCACTCCCACAGAACCACTGTGTTTCACACAGGACTGATGCAGTTTGTGCTTTCAAGCCAGAAGACAGAGCTGGATCCTATTCCCTCTGTCCTCCTCAATACTTCCCTGGAAAATTCAAGCACACACAGCCACTACAGGGGCAATCTCTTGAAGCATGGGATTTTGTCAGCTCCAGAAATACTTGGCTGGATCCAGAACACTTTGGAAACAACCATTGTATTAAATCCCCCCTTCTCTCAAAGAATGAGAAAGAGGCCTGATATCCACATGCCTCAGGGAAAATATGAAAGACCTAGACATCTTGACAGCCCTCAACTGAAATATTCTCCAGTCCTCAGCAGCAACACTTGCAGAAGATTTCCCTGCCTGTGGGTTCATTTTCACTGGAACAATGATGATGTTCTAGTTTCCATCTTCTGTTCTTGAGGTCCCATGAAGAGCATAACAACTAACCCAAAAGTACTCTCTCCAGAGAATGATTGCTCTACTTACTGCTACCTCCAGCAGGATCAGGATCCAAACCACCCTCTCTTCTGCCTAGCCTCTGTGCACCAAGGCATTTCTTAATGCCACTGTGTTTCAAGGAAACCCAGGGAAAAGAAGCCAGCTGGTAGGTTTTTCGCTCTCAGAAAACCTGAAGTTGATGCCAGGATATAGCCTGGCACCGAGTTCAATCCCAGAGCTGAGCTCCATGCCAGGACACAACCCAGTGGAACAGCCCCTGCTATCAGTTTATATCACACCATGACCCAGTGTCAGCCCTGGCTTTAATCTAGGGCTAAATCACAGCAGCTGAAGATGGAAATCTGGATGGTTTCTTTATGAATGAAACTCCCAAATCCCTCTAGTGCTCATTGGATTTATTTGCTTATACCACTGGTTTTTTGAATGACACTGTTCCCAATTACAAATTCTTGGAAGAGATTTAAACACAGAAGTTGCCTCCAGTTTTCTCAGAGGGAACAGGAGGTCAAAACAATTACCCTTATATACTGTATCTCCCCTTTCCACCATGACCACCGGTATACCATACACACTGTGAGATATTTTTTTTTTGTTTTCCATTATTACACAAAGTATTTCAATTACATTTTCTTAATAAATTAGACTGCATGATTTCCTATATTACTGTAAACATGTTTTTCTTACAGAGCTGCCCCAACACTCAACAGTGCTGTGGGATGTGAAAACAGAATATGGCAACATACTCAGCTTGCTGTAATTATATGAGTAAGTTATAATTGAAGAAGACCTCTAAAAAAAGCACAGCACTTGACATCGACCATATATATATCTCCACTCTCCTGAACGACCCTGTGTCAGCAAGTCATAAGTATCAAGTAACTCAAAGCAATTCAAAACCAACAAACCCAAACTACCAAATTAGATTCAAAGCGTATTTATTGGCACTGGGCCTGAGCCACAAATTTAGATCTAGTTCTGAATTTTCCCAAAGTTCACAACAATGGGCAAAAAGGACGTCTGAATTCAGATTCCAGATTAGAGCTAGTTCTTGTTCATACAACAGACAGTAAGAGACCTAAAATCCTCAGAAACAAAGCTGTAAAAGCCAAATCCAAAATGGCACCTTGTGTAGTCAAATCAATGTAAGCAACCCACTAAAGTTCTGCAACATGGCTTAGGTACTCAGCAATAATTTGTAAGTGTGGCTAAAAATACCATAACAGAATTTGTGGTACTTCATTGCATCGGCAACTAAGATGATGTGTCATCATCCAGCACCAAGGTACCTGAAACCACAGGGGATACCAAGGCAGGCATTCCTGATGGCAGCGCCCTGCCCCATAGGGTTCAGTTCAGCACGTGTGTACCAGGCATACCTGCCACACACACAAGGCAGAAATGAGCACAACAGGGTACAGCAAGGTGCTGCATCCAGAGATACAGCTGTAGGGAGAGTTGTGTGCACAGAAAGAGGGGGGGGAGAGGGGGGGGTGTAGATGAGGGAGGAGGTAACAATTAGGCACCTAATTCCAAGCAAAGAAAGGATTGCAGAACCTTGTCAGTCTTCCAGAGCAACCAGTTTAGGTGCTCCACGTGATCCAGATACTCAATGTATTCAGCATGGTAAAGACCATCCTAGCCAGTGTTCATGGAATTCAGTCACCTAACTTCACAGCGCTCCCCCACAAAGATCTAAAAACAGTGCCACTCAGAAGACTTCATAGATCTAGACTTGCATCCAGACTCCAGTACACTTATAAGTTTCAAGAGAAGTAGTAGTAAAACTAACCTATGAAATCAAGAGTTATATTTCCAAAGAACCAGACTAAAGAAATGCTGCCCTTTGGAGTCATACTATAACATTTGTGGGTTACAAAAAGGCTACTAATGACATACCGTGACAGGTCACAAAGCATTTTTCATTTGAGTTTTAAATGGTTTTCTTAATAATTGTTTATAATACGTAACTTACAATGACTTGTAATATACAAGTCATTTTATTAACTACAGAAACACCATTGTCACTACAAATTTCAACTCAGCAATGGCGAAATCTGACACCCACTGAAGTGAGCTGGATTCCCACTACTGACTTCACTCTCTCCAGTACATCCCACAGCAATACATTGTCTAAGAGATGTACAAACCAGGCAGTGATTTGAAGGCAGCAAGCTGGCACATCTGTCCAGAGAATATGTGAATATTCATCCAAGTCAAAAGATGGTAACATAAAAACTGGTGAAAGAAAACTAGCACTGATCATTTGAACATGCTAGCAAGAAAGCCAATAAGATTTCAGGAATGATTTAGACATCAGCATTAGGAGTTTACACCTCAAATACATTTTAAGTCTGTTTCAAAATATTTTGCTCTAGTCACATAATATAGATACTAAATGGACCATCAATCCATTAGCTCACTAATTTTCAAAGGTAATCAGTCAAGCCCCAAACATGTCAACATGAACTGACACCTGAATTTCAACCTACACCCTGCTTTGATAGCTGCATTCCTCTGAGCTCACAGTGTATCCTGATCTCTGGAAGAAATGGAGCAAAATCATTCTCAGTCAACAAATGTGGTGATCTTCTAGAGACCAAGTCAATATCGTCTTGAGGAAAAGCTGCAGAAAGAATATCCCCACCTCCAAAAAAGAAAATGGAAAGCCTGTCCTTAAAAAGTGACACAACTCAATTGGCTCTACAAAATCACAAAGATGTACTGCCAAACACAAAGGTAGCACTAACTGCAAGCGCACACGAAGAACTAAGCTTTCAGTATAACTACTAAAGGTAAACAAATCTCATCAACATTCCCCCCACACACACCCTTTCTTCTTCTGTAGAAGCTAAGAGAAGACCAAGAGATAAAATTAAGGCATTCTAGAAACAAAAGGCCCTGGTTCTGTAAAACAAATGTAACTGTAATAATGTACGGAGATTTCAATGAGCCTTCCCACATGACTGCAACAGCAGAAACAAAATGTTTGCAAGAGTCATAACCTCAGATTAACAAGTCACTGGGCCAGGACCTGCCTTTAGCAGAGTAGCTCTTTCAATAGCTAGGTTTACAGCACCTCTAGAGACAGGCCATCTTTCATCCAAAGTCTCCAAATCCAGTTCCCAAATGTTAATTAAGCTTGAGAAACATGCCGCACGCTGAAATGCAGGGCAAGAGTTAAACGTATAGAAGTGGACATGGATTTTGGGTGATTCCTAAGATACTAAACTGTGGGGAGGTTTTGGTTAGTATACGGTTAAAAAAAAAATATGCCAAGACAGTATTGAACTCAAAGTAAACACAAAGCACAACATAGTCAAACATCCTTGAAAATTAGGTTGAATTAAGTGTAAATCCAGATTTTACACTATTTTTTTATTTACTTCATTAGGTGTCAGAATTCATCCTGCTTTTCCCTTAATTAGCTCTGACTCCTAAAAAAAGCCTCCCTTGAAAACAATGGGACCAGCCTCTGAATTGGGGACGACTGAGCACATGAAAACAGAATTGACCCAGCACACCAAGAGCTTCCAAAGGTTTTGTGCGTTAGGCAGAGCTCTGTTTGCTGGATGCTGTATCCTTGGCAACTATTATGTGAGGAACCGTTCTACAAATGCAAAAATTCTGTCTGCTCCAAGAGCTTTTCTCTAAAATACTTTAATGGGGTTTTGGATATCCTTAAATCGAAGGGCACACACAGCCCTTTGTCATCTTCCTGCAAGCTCCCAAGAACAAGTGATGGTGAAGAGAGTATTTTCCTCCCACTTCACCAATGAGCAGAGAAAAGTTTTACAACCTTTACTTTGTTTTCTTCTGGGAAGGAAAAAAGAAGTGGGCATTTTTTCCTTTTTTCTTCGGTGCACTCTGCAGAACTAATGTGCAGATACAAGATAATAATGAAAAGACATTATTATTATGTCAATCAATGGCATTGCTTTGAAAACTGAAAATTCAGGGATCATGCCCAGCTGCCTGACTTCAAGGGCAGAACTACATATGCCAGCATATGTATTTGAAGAAGTATGCAAGAAGAGATAGTTAAGATTTGACAAGGGCCACGGCAGTAACACGCTGCAGCTCTTCGCAAGAGGGACCAGCAGTACCAATTGTTCCAAGGGCAGCAGACGCACAGCTATTTTTACCAAAGCCCTGGCTGTAACTGCCTAGCTCATTAAACCTTACCACAGCAAAGGATCCCGCCTGCGCGACCCTGATCCTCACAGCTCGGCTGCCCTCAAACAGCACGTTTCTTCCTCGGTATCCCCAGATATCCAGACATTGCTAGCAAGGGTCGGGCACGTAGTATTTGACACCCTGCTAGGGCTTTGGTTTGGTGGGGTTTTGTTGGGTTTTTTTTTTCCTCTCCCGAGGAAAACGAACAGCAGCTACAGCTAAAGCAGAGGCAGTAGCTGCCCTTCAGGGCAGTTTGGGAACAGACGGGGGCGACGGGGGTCCCCCTCCGGCGCGCCCCCGGCCTCTCCCCAGGACTCAGGGAGACGCCGATGCTGCCGGGCCGGGGGGGCAGCGCCGGCGGAGCACGGGAGCCGGCGGCCCCGACGCCGCGGTGCAGCCCCTCGGCCGGGCGCGGAGCCCAGGCGCTGCCCGCCGCCTCTCGGCCTGTCCGCCCCGCCGCCGGGCTCCCGCGGGGAGGCCGCTGTCCTCAGCCCAGTGCCCCCCACCCCCAGCCCCCAGCCCCCGGTACCTTCTGCGGGGCGCGGAGGAGGCGGTGCACCCCGGCCAGCTGGGTGGCGAGCGGGATGTCCTCCCGGAAGGTGTACAGCGGCGGCCGGGTGGGCTCGGGGAAGTTGGTGCTGTTGAAGGGGTCGGTGTCATCCAGCAGCTGCACCCTGCACACCAGCGTGGCCATGGCGCGGCCATCCACCGCCGCGGCCGGGCGCGGCGGGGGCGCGGGCGGGGCAGCGGGCACCCCCGAGTCACCGGCACCCCCGAGTCACCGGCACCCCCGAGTCACCGGCACCAAGGTGCTGCGTGCAGGCGGGCCGCCGGCTGCGAGCGGCACTCCCCTCCCAGCCGCAGCCCCCTCGGCGCAGGCTGGCCGGCCGGCAGCCTCCCGGCTCCCCAAGCGAGCGCCGGCCGCCTCACAGCCGCCGCGCCTCCGGGAGGCGGCCCATGGCCCCTTCCCCGCCGGGATCCACGAGTACGGGAGCGCTTCAGGCCGAGAAAGGAGGCGGCGCCGGAGCCGCAGGGCGCGGGCAGAGCGGCAGCAGCGGCGGCAGCGGCAGCAGCAGGAGCAGCTCCCCCATGCCCGGCCGCTGCGCGCCGAGCGGACAGCGGGACTGCCGCGGCCGGCACAGCAGCCCAGCAGCGCCGGGCAGAGGGCGGCCAGCGCCCCCCCGCGGCCACCGTCGGCGCCGCCCTCAAGGGCGCCCGGGCGGCCCCCTCCTCCCCCCGGCCTGAGGAGACGTCCTGAACCGGGCGGCAAGGGGAGCCCGCCCGGAATCCCCCGCCTCCGCCCGCCGCGTGGAGGGGGAAGAGCAAGCGAGCAGGGCCGCTAGCCTCTCCCGCTGCGGCAGGGGGGATGGGGCAGGCAGCAGGGACCCTCCCCCTGCACCTCTCCCCTCTCGGGGCTGGGGGACGTTCGCTGCAGGGCGGGACAACGGCTGCCGCCCGGGGCACCGCGCCCCGCCACGGCCCTTCTGGCGGGAGCGGGCGGAGAGGGGCGGCGGGCGGGGGGCGGCCAGGGCCGGCCCAGCCCGTCACAGTGCGGCGGGGGCACAGCGCCGTGCCCGCCGCCGGCGCGCGGGTACTGAGCTTCGTCCTGCTGTCACACACGTCCCGAGTGTCCTTAATCTTCAGTAGCATATTTATCCAGTTGAAAAAGGAAGCTGTAGATAATACCTGCTTCAAAAATTTTATTTATTTACTTATTTATTTACTTATTTATTAGAAACTGACTTGAAGCCTGAGTATGCGACCAAGATCGTTGGGTGGGTTGCTCTGTAGTTGTGCAAAACCCTCTTTGCCATGAGGGCTGTACGTAGCGTACGGCCTGGGCGGGCTCCCCGGTCCCAGCAGGACTGAGCCCTGCACCTCGCCTGTCCTCTCGCCTCAGGCCTGCCCTGTCCCTGTCATGGGGGAAGGCAGGGACGCGGTGCTGGGCACCGGGACAGGCACGGAGCATGGCATCCCGCTCTTCCAGCTGAATCTGTGCTGTGTTGCCAATTCTGCAACCTCATCTGTGCGGATCAGGGGTGCACGTGCCCTGGTCTTCACCTTTGGGGCATGGGACACAGGAGAAGGACTGTGAAATAAATCACAGGTGAAATCCAGAGAAAGAAGGGTCTTGCCGTCCTGGGGGAAGGGCTATATTTGCACAGGCTGAGCATCTACCCAAAAGGATGCACCATACTTTATGGATGTGGTTCGTAACTGCCAATCCTTTTGTCCTTCACAGAGAGGGCTGTGCGACAAAAGCTGTAGCACTGTGAGAAACGGGGGATTTATCACAGAAATGTGTCTTAAGCAAGAAAGCATGACCTCTAGATCATAGTGTTTGCATGAAGCAACTGTTTCCTCCCAAAATGATTATTGGTTTGGGAGTATTTGTCAGCACTGGGACAAAAGGGGATTTCTGTCCACATGTGGTCTGTTCTTTTTTTTTTTTTTTTTCTGTTATTCTCAGGACTAATTTGTCATGATTCAATTTTCCCAGCAGTTATGGATATTTTCAGAAAAAAAACATCTAGCATAAAGACTGCTAAAATCAAGAAGGATTTTAAAACCCAGAAGCTATCTTGCCATTTCAGATACTTCACTGCCCATGTTTTATCCACTTCTTTTTTACTTTTCCCACACCTTAGGGCCTATGGGTTGTCTCACCCCACTTCTCGTCACCACCTCTTGGCTGTGATTCTCATGCTCTATTGGAAGTTACACGTGGTGAAGTCCTGATTTTTACGTTTGTATCTAAGTGATTTAAAATTCATATTTTACAAAGAAATATATGTCTGTATCTACTTTAGTACCCATAATTTAGTTTCTAGAGAAAACAGTATCTCTGCATATTTGTCTGTTTATTTATGTTTTATATTTTTGCCACCATGTAAAGCTAAAATTAAACAGAGTATTTTGGCTTTGTTAATCATTATTTATTTAATTACTATATATATTAAACTTTCATTTTTTTAAAAATGAATTTGTACGTTTTCTGCTAATCAATGAGGTGGCATGAGGTTGCTATATTTGCAATTCATTGCACTAATCCTGACTTTTGCTAAATTAATGTATGGCATTTGTCTCATTGCAGAGGCATTAATGCTTGGAGGGCTGAGTAAATAAATCATGGAAGCCATGATTTTGTATAGAGTCTATGTAACACCGTCAGCTATCTTTCCTCCAATACTTGAAAAGGAAAACAAAGGATGAGTGCAATCCTTGGAGCCAACAGAGATCAGATAACTGTAAGGCTCAGTACAAAAATGTCTAGCCACAGACTCTAAATCCCACAAGGAAGAATTAGATGTTGTATGTTATGATCTTCAACTGGATTTCTAAATACAAGGTGGCTACTGGAGATACATTTTATGACCATGCTGCAGAAAGGAAATAGAGCGATACAAACATGAGAGGATCCCGAGTCAGCCAGAGCTTTGAGGTGCATCTATCTATACTTTTTCCCAAGTGTAAACATCCCCAGACCACTATGGACTTTTGAATTTCAGAAGCTCGATTTTGTTTCAATTTGAGTTAAATCAATAGAGGTGGAAAGAGAAAACAGATCTGCTGGATGAAACAGAATAACATGACAAGGTCAGTGTGCATGTGTGTGTGAGTGCGTGTGTGTAGAGGGAGAGATACGCATCTAAACTCTGTATTTGAATGGCTTTCCACCTTTCTACATATTATTTAGAGGCCTCCTGAATCTGCAGTCTCTTTCCATCAGCCTGAGCCAGGGCTCTGTATAGTTTGCTTCTTCCTCTTCTAGTCACCAGTTTCTGCTCCTGCTGCAAAGCTGTACCTTGTCCTTGGAAAACTCCTTCCCTCACACCTTGTCTCCTTTGCAGCCTGCAGGAGGGTGCTCCCTCTCCCTCTCCTGCTCCTCCTGCAAGGTTTCATTTTATCTAGTGCAGCAGCTAAAACAAGGCAAGCAGTCAACTTGCCTTCTTGCTGTCCCACTGCAGCCTTTTAAATGAACATAGATGGCTTTTAAAAGACCTTAACACACAGTAAAATACAAACGAACAGCCAGATACTGGCCGTCAGGAGTACACGGCATGAGGCACCACAGGATTGCATCTGGAAAGACAATCAGAGGCACAACAAGAACAGTGTATGTGATTGTCTAACCCTGTTCCTCATCACAGAAGGTAAGGCCTTATCAGAGAGAGGGAGCATTTTCCTCAGTCACGCTGAATGAACAGTGTTCAGGAGGAGCTCTGGAGAATCCTCAGCGAAGTCCAAGCTGTGGTCTTTCTGCCTTTGGTGGTATCGCGGACTAGTGAATCCCCTTGCCAGGGCAGGCAACTGAGATGGGCTGTGTACTTGCTGACCCTGGGGTCCCCGAGTCCATCTCGCAAGTCCTTTCCAAGAAACAAAGCCTGCACACAGTCAAATAATGTTCCCAGTTTTAAGCTCCCAAGTTTCTTTTACAAAAACTTTAGGGGAAAATCCTTCACATGCATACATTTTTCAGGAATGAAACATAACTTAGGAGTTTTCATTTAGGGCTGATTTACTTTTCTTAACTCATCCCATTATTGGCATTTCCTAAAAATAGATTGCTGAATAAGTTAGGATGGTGTGTCAAGCTTAAATTTGAATTTCATTACTTCTGAAACCTGAATGTTAAAATAACATAGGTTTTTGTCTTTAATTTCCTTTTTTTTTTATTAAAAGTGAAAAATATGCATTTGATGGAAAGTTATCAAAAGCATATTCTTTAACCCAAGGACCACCCAGACACAATGTAAATATGTATTTAAGCCATTTTAAAAAATGATACTGGGTATCAGAGCAATTGGACTAGCTCCACAGGAATATTAGTTTTTCTGGTATATCATCACGTCAGTACAGATCTAGATGGATGATCATGAGATTACAATGTAAGCATGTGAAGTGGCCAGTCCTTTAACTTCTTTATTTCATTCTTTTGGACAAATTGAACTGCTTTCAAATTTCATTATTTTCATGTTCAAGCCAATATTAGTTATGGGAGAACAAAAGCAATTTTAAATTCCATGATTACTTCACTTAACATTAATAAAGCTGAAAAATAGCAGTCTCTTTGGTAATGGTAATTAAAATGGTCTTGCAAACCACTGGAATTAAAGTATGGTACTGAAAGTGCTGACAGATCCTTTACTCAGTGATGGGAACAGTATTTCTGCCTTATCCGCCCTATAATCTGTAAATAACGCTTCGTTCTCTTAGTGAAGTGTGGAGCGTGATTTATTGTCATTGTTAGCATGGACAGGCAAATAACACTTCTCAACAAAATGGTGTGTAAGTGAAATCCAGTCTGTCACAAGACCAAGAATAATACTGTGAATTTTGGCCTCCTTCTTCCAAGGATCTCAAAGTGCTTTACTACCATTAAATGTTGACTGTTTATTCTTGCCCTGCAGAGGGGGAACCTGAGGAGCTGGCAGATCAAGGATACAATTCTAGTTATCATATTCTTTTTACAGAAGTGGTTTTCTACTGATTGCAATGGGAACTGAATTGGGTGTTATATGGCAAAAAACATCCACATATCACAACGTATCACAAAAAAACATCCACAGAAAAGCTGACCTTAACAGAAAAATATTTCCTTTGGGAGCTCCGGACTTGTAATGGCCCCAAAGATTGTCAGTGGTCTGAATCAAGCTTTGATTGGAGAATCACACATTTTAATTCAGTTGATTCTTACAGAAAATTGTTCTCCTACGATGGCTGGCTAATACTATATATGAATACTGTATGCTACTAACACTGGCTAATACCGTAGTTTGGTGGTGAGGGTGAGTTTGAGGTACAGCATGCATAAATCACTCAACGTCCAGAGATCCTGCACAGATCTGTAAAAACCAAGTCCTGGATCCACGGATCATACCGCCCCAGGAAATATGTTCTGACAGTGATCCTAGAGTTCGCTTTCTTCTGCACAAGGTCTTCCCCTAAGGTAGCCAGGTCTTAAAGATGTAACCACTGCTAAAGGGGTGGAAAAGTAAGGTTTCTATGATGTGCACGCTGCGCATTGCCGTTTAATACAGTCTTTGATTACACAAGCACACTTGCAGTCTCTTACAGGACTCCTTCCTCCTTTGGCACACAGGCAAGGGGGATTAATTCATGTGTACAGATATTTTATTTCACCGTTTAATGCTCAAGGCCTCCTGCCATATCCATTGCATGCTACTTAAACCCCGTTCTGATGACAGAACTAATTTCCTGAAGAGATTACCTTCAGTGCTCAGTCCTATAACAGATAAATGCTTCACAGCTATTTATTATTTTATTTTCACAGTGCTCCTCTGCAGGGATGAAGTCATTTTACCCCTGTTTTATGGATGGAGTGTTACCAGACAAACTGGAGATGAAGTCAAAAGTAACCACCACTGATGGCTGTCCAAGTCTGAGCTGCCTACAAGCAGATTTCAAAACCTCTAAGACTACTATGTGTTAAAAGTGCAGCTGACAGTGACCTCAGCTTGGGATGGATGTATGTTCTGCAGCTAACACCAGGCTGCACAGAGGAGGAAACACGTGTAGTAAGACCCTGAAAATTGTCGCTGGGAGTGACTTTAACATTGCACTGGAATTTTACTGTGGTAGCATTTACAGGGCTTAATCATGATAACCCGTTGCCTGAGTCCTCAAGCCATGGATTCACTTTAAGTGCCTCACTAAGTGAAGGGGTGAGCTTGCAGAAACCAGCCTTCTCTGCTACTCGGCCCCGATTTTTTCCAGAAAGGAAAGAGATGTAACATACGAAGTTGTAATGTAAAAATTGTTCTGAAAATAATTTATTCTGCATCGGTGTAAGCATGTATATATGTGTGCAAAATAAATTTCTCTGATTCTAAAGGGAATGCTTCCTGCTGTTTACTCTTAATAACCCTACACATCAAACTTCTAACCAATCAATGCTTTATCAAATTTCAGTTAACTCTAACAGCTTAAGCTCTCAAGCCCATGGATGTCAGTGAGGCCACAAACGTGTCTAAGGTGCCAGAGGACATAGATGTGAGATAACGGGAACAAACAAGCATCCCTTAAGAGCTATTTCTGCTTGTGGGATCTTTTACTGTTGGTAATGTTACAGGACTGTAATAATATGTGATTTTTGAAACAGTTGACTGATTCTCCAAAGCTGGCCATTAAAATCAGACAAATACTCCACCTTCAAATCAAAGTCCTCCTTTCATCACTGTGGTGTGTCTTTTATAGAATTTCTGTCCATTTTTCATTATAGTCCTTAAAAAAAAAAAAAAGAAGCTGGGTGGATTCCTACAGGGGCCATGAATGTTGCTACTTTCCTGGAAGTGGCTGATTAGGATGAGGGGGAGGAGGTTGCAGAGCTGGAGGACTATGGCAAGGCAAAGAGCAAGGGTCACAGCAGAGACCTCAGAGCCTGCAGATCGTGCTCAGATGGAGACGTTGCTGAGTTAGGCTGCAGAAGTGCTGGAAAGAAAACTTGGAGAGCAGAAGACAGACTGCAGAGTTTCTTGCAACTCAGAAAGTTACTGAACTGACTGCAAATAAAAGTGGAAGCAAGGTCTGATTCCGTGCTGCAAGAACATCACAGGAGGAAATGGCCACAAGCATTTTCTATTTCTGTTCTGGATTCCTCACTTTGTTTGAGTTTACTGAACATATACTAGCCTATATTCTAACACAGTCTGGCTTTTGACTTGAAAAGCCATTTGATCCATTTTGAGAAGTTAATTTTAGGGAATAGTGTAGTTAGAGCTTGCCTTTCTTAATTTTCCTCCTTGTTCTGTGACGCATCTTGTACACTGACGGATTACAGCACAGTGGTTACAGGGGTTTGCTGAACTTTGTCTTCACGGAGTATGTGAGGCAAAGGCTATTTCCAGAAGCAAGATGAGACTATGATGGACCAATTGTCTGGCCTGATACGGAAAATTCTGTAAGGACCTCCCCAAAATTTCCAACATTTCCTGCCCAATAGTCAGCTGAAAGCATTGTTCAAATGGATTTCTTTTGGCTTGGCAATGGAAGTTGGTAATTTCATTTAAGTTGGATAAAGAATAAAGCACAAATCTTTTTCTCCATTATAAAAGATCACATCAACTGAATAAAACACACCTCAACAAGCAGCAGTGAGAATGGTTGGTAAGATGCTTCTTATTCTTTGACATTTGAATTTTGATATAAATTGACATTGATTTTATCAAAGATAATGATATATTGCTGGTATGAGATCTTACCATAAAACTCAGCTAATCAGTTTTTCTTGGAAAATGGGAAGACACTACCATGGATTATATCTACTGGTATATACAGTCTAGTGATCTAAGAACTAACAAGGCTTACTAACAAGGCAAGCAAATTATATTTCACTTGCTAACTATAAATATATATATCCAAACAATACATATATCCAGTTTCAAATGGAGACGGTGTCACTGCTCTTACTTTAATTTTCTTCTAAGCCAAAACACTTGTGTTTCACATACATTTGTACAGAAAAATTCTATCATAAAAAGACTAACAAGAAGGAAATGGGGATAAAGTAACCTGCTTACAGACATGCTGCAACCATGATGACCTTTTTTTCTTTTTTTTTTTTTTTTTTTTGATTAATAGAAACAAATGCCAGCCTGGACACAAACAGTACAGACACTTAACAGACAACAGCCAGGAATGTGGTGGCCATTTGCTGGCACATGACCATACCTGAGAACTTCTGAAAAACTAACAAGACCTAGTTCATTTTTTAAAATATTTTCTGATATAAATAAGAATAGCCTTTCCTTGAGGGAAACAGCACACTTTGAAAAATGAGCATCTGAAATTTGCCTCAATTTTTATCTTACTGTCAACATTAACCCACCGATTAATTGCTATCACATCACTTTATATGACATAACATAGTGCTGAGTTTTGCCTTGGTGATTTGTATAAACTAAACTTCGGAGGAGAAAAAGTAGTTTGTCACTTTGCATTTTGGGTTTCCATTTTGCATTGTGGATGCTCATTTGAATTGAATTGATCTAGAAAGGTTAAAATAAACATGTTTCAAGGGGAAAAGTGTTTATGGAAAAAGACCACAAATTCTTGAAAGGGTGCTTGATAGTTTATCAGTCCTGTTGTCAACAAAGTGAGCTTCTATGGCATTTAAAATCTGTCTTCATAGCTGGGCTTTTGCACCTTAGGTTAGTTATTTGCTAATTAAGACCCTACTTAAAATGTGTTTTGCCCAGGCACTGTGTACACATCCAACAGGTGTATTCCAAGCTTGGACCAAGAATAAATATTTGTGGTTTGCAGAAAACACAGGGGAGTGTTCCTATCAACTTTTATAAACATGTGAAGTGACTGTAGATAATCCAGCATTATTTATGTTGCCGTAGAGTCTTATGCTGATACAAACATCCTCAATGCAAAATTACTTGTTACTAATTTTGTACACACAAGATCATAAACAAATATCTGGGGACAGTTTAATTAGGAAAATATTAGTCTTAATGACCTACATCACCTACCCCAGAATGAAAAGCAAGAGACTTCATCATTAGAAATTGCAAGATAATTTGTACATAGCATTTTAATGATAAACTATATTTAGCAGATGATGTTGTATACTCCACAACAGTTTCAGTTTTAAATATTCTTCTTTAATACAGTTTTCTAAGTCCATATGTTCTTACCAGTGTAAACACTCCCTCCTTTCTTGAATGCTAGTATATACTTGACCTCACCATGGTCTCACAGCAATAAATTCCACAGGCTAAATATCTATTTTTTTAAAGCCTTCCCCTTCATCATTTTGGAATTCCCCTATTTTCAGATTTCTTTAAAGCCTGCATTGTAAGACAAATACATAGATATGAATATTTTTCCTTTTTAGAGAATTAGTTGTTTTAAATAGTTTTATCATCTTCATTTTTATTCATTCCCTTTGTAAAATATACATGTCTAATATTTTCTTCCTCTCTTCAAATTGAAGTTCTACATTCCTCTGCTATGTTTTAGTCTATCTCTGAACTTGCTATACGTTTGTTTTATATTTTGGGTAATGGAAAGATGAAAATTGGACAGAGAATTGTAGAAGTAAAAGGAAACTATCTCCATAAAGACATTGTAATATTTTCTATATTAGTTTTTATGCCATTCTTTATGCATCCAAATATTTTTATTTATTAATTTTTTGCCTTTCTTGTCCCTGGTGTACACAGAGCAGGAGTTTCATTTAACTCTTCAGAGTAAAATCATGGTATTTTCCTTGAATGGGCACAATTATTAGAGAGCCTAATAAGACATCATACCAGATGCATACTGCTTCTTCCAATATATAACAGATAGAATTGTATATTTTAAGTTTTCTGTATAATTTTTTGGAAAGACTGGTCTTACCTCATCTCTCTTGTGTACATCAATGTGCGTGTAAATTTGATCATAAATATTTGTGTGCATAGGCAGAGAGAGAACTCATGCATATCCCATGCTTATGGGAGCAATAAAATGTCTCTCTTGGACTGCAGGTGGCCATTTTGAACATTGACTATTTGAAGACTTGCAAAATAATTCCTTAAGTAGGATTCTTAGTTAAAATCTCCTGCTTGAGGGCAGAATGGGATATGAATACTGTTGCCTTTGGGCCAGCAAGCTGTTTTCTGTTTTGCTGATCAAAAATGGCTTCTACCTGAGTCATAGCTTGAGGCTGTGGCTTGCAACTCAGAAAATGTCCAGTTTTCCTTCCTTGAAGAAACATGAAGTCATTCCTATGTACTTTGGATGGATAGAAACCTGTTCTGCTGGTTAAAGCCTGCAGGCCTGATCCTTGGAGCTGTACCACTTGACACCAGTCAGCTAAGGAGTTTGCCTTTTGATTTTACTTTTCAACTCAGTTATTTGGACTTCTGCTAAGTGGTAAAGAAAAAAACACAACAAGCCTGCAGAAAGGTTGCTCGTCTGTCTCCTTGAACTGTGTTAGGTAAAGAGAGAAAACAATCACAGTTCTCCAACAGTTCCATTAGAGGCATGGGCAGTACCAGATGGTCACAAACAGCAGGCTCTTCACTCTGCAGTCCTTGCCTAGGAAAGAAGATGGCACATCTTCCTTCTTGGCTTGGGCAGGGGCTTAGTATGAGAAAGCTTTTGATATGCTCTGGGCCCAATATTTAGAACTATTCTATTCCCGTGAGAAGTCTTTATCCTGCTGAACTAGACAGGCCGTGAGCTAAACACGGAGGCAATGTTTGTAGGATCAGTGATGCCAAATTCACCTCCTAACAAGGAAGAGTGAGAGCAAAATCTTGCTCATCTGAGCACTTCCTATGCACACAAGATCTCACTTTCAAAACTGACATCTGATTTTTATCATACAGTCACAGTGTTTTTAATCAAGAGAAAGGATCCCCCTGAAGGAGCTGTTTGCTTAGTTTATGCTGTTCCTAAAACCCCTCTGGGTACCAGCATATCCAGCTTACCGCTTAAACAGTTAAGTCAGATGATGCTAAAACCTATACTTTATTGTGACACTCTTTCCTCCTTTCCATCTTCTGAAAATACCCCTGAAACAAATCCACAATGTGTAATTCTGCTGGACTAATCCTTACCCCGTAAGTGCAATCTGCCAGCATCTGAGGCAAGGGGCAGGAATGGACACACCTAATTTAGAAGGACAGACAGCATTTTCTTCTCTAGTCATGAAACATTAATTTTAGAAAAAAAAAAGTTATTAATATTGAAAATTTCCTCTGGTTGGAAACTCATTTACATCAGCATGCTGCTTCTCCTTGTTATTCCATTACTGTAGAAAGGTATTTCTCAATGTTATCGGTGTGAAAAGCTTTTTGGGTTTAATTTCTTTAGGTTTGAGGGTTTTTTTCCCTCTTAACTGCTGAACAGTGTAAATAACCTGTAGATTTCTGCTGAGATAAGGAGTAGCAAAGGGAATTTTTGCTCAAGGCCACTGTGTTCAAACAGACTTGACCAGCTCCTACTAAACCATGTAATCAAGATTCAGAAAATGACCTTGCGCTACCTCTCCTTTCAGGCCCCCAAGTAAGTGCGTGTTAGACTGTGGGTATTGAAAGTTAATGAGGCTGCAGCTAGAATTAGTCACGTGTAAGATCATGGATGAAGCACAGATGGCTGAGGAGGATCACAGACAGCTTTCCTCTTAGAGGGAAAGATAGGAAGCCAGCAATGAAGTTTAGCCAGGTCATAGATAAAGGCACGGAGAGTCTGGATTCCTAGTAGGATACACAAGTTAGGCTGAGGCCAGCATGAAACTGCTCATTTTCAATACTGTGTTAGCTTTGAAGACTACCCCAATATCTGCACTCTCAGTGCCGTATGCTGCTGCAGTTGGGCCATTCCTGGATATACCCAGATGACGAAGTATGACACTTGCACAATGTACAGATATAATATCAATTAGTGGGGAAAGTATTGGGTCAGACAGGTGATTGATCATGGACTGTCTGGCATTCAGCAGCTGGAGCTGCAGAATCAATGACAGTCATTTGAACTAAGCCGAATCTTGGAACTTACTTAATACTGATTTTCTTGGATTAAAAAATTCCTTTAGCTATCACAGACATCCTTCATGTCTTTCTGTCCTCATCTTAACTTGAACTATGTACCAAAAATGAAAGCAACAGTCAAAATCCATGAAGGACTAGTATTGCAAAAAAATTGTGGAGAAAAAAATTATAAACTCCTAATAATATATAATTTGTTTCCTTCTCAATGGTGAGACTGGCTTTCATACCTGTAACATGAACCACTGTTTTGTTTTGTGGCATTCAGGTTAATAAACAGTCAATTTGGGGTTTTAGTAGTCAAAACCAGTTTGGAATACTCTCTCTGATGTGCTCATATCTCTTCCAAAAAAGAAAAAAAACCCACCCTTAAATATGATTTTGTAGTGTTAAAAAGGTAATAGATTTGCCTTCCTTTCTTAGGGCACAATCTCAGCTCCGTGTTTGGAGATCTGCAGTCAGATTCCGTGATAGCAGAGTTCAGCCCTGAAAGAAAGAAATAGGAGCTTGTGAAAACCTGGTGAGAGTTACCTTGTTACAAAGCTCAAGCAGAGCAAAGAACAAAAGCTTAAATGGTCATGTAAAAGTGATGCAACATTAAGAGTAATATCAGCATATGGATATTTTTTTTTTCTCTGAAACAATTATGGCAATTATGGTTTATGACTGATAAATTCTTATGCTTGCCCTATCTGCTGCTTCTAAAAGTAAAGCAAGGTTAAACACAGCTGAAAACTCTAAAGACAAAGATCAAATCTGTCAACTGAATTTAAAAGTATGACAAAGTAGAGACATCGTATTAAAACAGCTAGAAGATCCACTGAGCTTAATTGTAAAGAATGTCCTATCTGAGCTCATGATCGGAGGGTATTGTCATAGTATCTGTGCAATCACACAGAAAGCAATATGTACTAATGGGCTTTATAGCTAATGAAGAATGACACAAAATGCAAATCACTTATTAATCTGGATTAAGCAGAGAAAACAAACTTGTTTTAAACCTAGTCTTATAAACAGAAGGTCTAATCCTGAGCCTGCTTATATAGGGGTGTTAAACTAAATACAGTAGGAATGGTGTGTTTGTTCAGTGATGGAGAACAAAGCAGGAGGCAGCCCATTCCCAGGGAGGCAGCCCTACACGTTGCCGGCAAGGGGGTTATTCTTTGCAGTGAAATATGGGTCATGGGATCACACACACAATTAATAAGCCAAAATCAACACAGGCAGGGAACATTAGGCTCATTTGTTCAATTATTCACTACAGGCAAAGTCTGTTGTTCATATGATTTCAGAATCTGGGCAGCACTGTTTTGCACTGGATCGGTCCCCATTCAGATCTGCCTCTAGACGAAACAAGGGGGTTTCTGATCCAAGCAGTGGCCACATCTAAGAACTCTGGATAAAGTAGTATTTAGCTTTTGTCTAGCAGTTACAAACTGTCTGCAAGGTATAATGGCTTAAATTGACACATGCCAAAAGATCACTAAACTTTCAACAGCTGTATTATGTATCAAAAAGCATTTTTATATATAACATTTATGAGGAAAACAATACCAGACAAAAATCAGATTCATTCAAACACTCAGGAATTTGGTGAGAGTGTTGATTATTGTTTTTTGAATAACATTTATGTCATTAAAATATATAATTTCAGCTACATGGAAACATTTCATGCAGACATGTCAGTGTTAACAGCAGTTTAAATAACACATTTTATCACATCTCAAATGTTTTGGAAAAATAAAGATTATTTTTTTGATCATCAGAATTTGTGTGACTGGAGAGAATTTTGTTCTATGACATTCTTCTAAAGACTTGTGTTCAGCCCACTATGAGCAGAAGTAGATGGTCCAAATTCAAAACCTGTTAGGAAACTGAGCAGTCATCCACGAGCCATCCCTACAGGGCAGTAATTTTTTTGCAGAAAGGGAAACTGAGGTATCATTTATCTTTTGACCATGAAACACTGACTGATAAGAAATCAGCACTGAATTTTACTACTTGTTTATTTTCTAAAGGAAAGGTGAAATCAGCCAGTGTCCCTCAGGTATTAACAGCGGGATGTGGCCACCAAACTGACTTGTATGGTTGTATGAGGAAGAGAGAACTGATGGAGAATGTCAGGCATCAGCTTTTCTACAACAATGAGGAAAATAACCATTACCTAGATAAAACTGTTTCTGACTCAAAATATACAGTAGGCAAAATTAAAAGGAAAGACTCTGTACTATGTTCCTGTGAAGATATTCAGGCACTTAGTGCATGTCTGGACATTCAAGAGTCCTGACCTCTCTCAGCTGGTCCATGGATTTCAGTATTTAAGTAGCTGAGCAGGAGCTTGCAGGCTCAGCACTTCTGTACATCAAGCCACCTGTTGAAGTGCCTAAATATAGTCCCCTGAGCTTAACCTCAGGCTGACAACCTTGGCTATTACAAACTGCCATTGCACCTCCAGCAGTTATTTGAAAAGCAGTTCAACGATCCTGTGGGTCAGGAAATTAGCAGCAAGACAACTCCAGCTTTCTCTGTGCAGAGAAAAAGGCAAAGCCGAATGCATTAGCAAAATAATATAATGAGATTTGGCAAATAGCTGAAGCGTAAGGAACCACCATATTATCAGGGTGCTGAAGCTGATACCCAGCTGAAGTTTGCCACTAAAGAGCTAATGCAAATTGAGCTGTACCCGCTTCTTTTAGTGGCTTTATCATGCTTAGGCTACCAAAGCATAAAAATCTAACTGTGATACATAGCTCAAATGTGGAAACCTGTAGAGGTTTTCCAATACTGGATGCATCTCTTTGTCTCTCCTTTTAAACACTGTTTTGCTTTGGGAAACTGCCGAAGTGATTGGATAAGAATTTTAGTGATTAAGATAAATCAGGTAGTCTCTAAACTCTAGATATATAACTATTGTGCACAGGAATGCTTGCATGCGACTGTTTTTTAAACAAGATCATTGCAGGAGCATAAGTAGATAGATCTGTATATGCAGCTGTAGTGTT
The DNA here is from genome assembly GCF_015220075.1 of Falco rusticolus. Taxonomy (NCBI): domain Eukaryota; kingdom Metazoa; phylum Chordata; class Aves; order Falconiformes; family Falconidae; genus Falco; species Falco rusticolus. The sequence continues at coordinate 77,284,154 of NC_051189.1, forward strand.
ACTGAGGAGACTCATACCAGCGTAGTTATTCCACTTCAGTCTTGAGAAAAACCCTTTTGTTATACTAGATCTGCAGAGACATTATGTTTACGTGCATTTCTGTGTATACTATGTAAACAGCAGTGCTACTGTTTATGTGAATACAGCCCTTGGACTAACAATTTCCACAAGATCATGGGGAAGCATCTTGTCAATAAAATGAGCTCATCTCATTTTCAGACGAAGAGAGAAAAAAGAGATCTGGGTTCTCAGCACACTTGGTAAGCATAAACAAAAATACTGCTGAAGTACAATCACTTCTCAATCAAAAAACTGTTTTTCTGTCCTGAATACCAGAGGACCCACTGAGGAACACACGACCAAATGTGGTGTTATAAAAGGAAAAGCCTGGGCAGCTGCAGTAATCAATGTGCTGCTCTGCTGGGGGGACTTGGTCAGAGACTGCGAGTTCTGGAGAACACTTTCACCCGGCCTTGATTAAACAAACACTGACAGCACAATTACTGAGAGCTACTTCCAGTAAGATCTTTGAACCTTGTTTATGGCTAGCTGGCCCCCAACAGCAACCACCTGACAGTCAGCAGTGTCCCCCCAGCAACTGCCAAGCACACCAGACACTTTGTGTCACGCAGCTGGGGAAGCACACCTCCACCAGGATGCTAGCTGGATCAAGTGCTAGCTCCCCCATGATGTGTTGTGTACGGCTATGTGCCCCAAATACATCTCCACCACCTTACTACTTCAGACCAGTTGCAGACCAGTCGTACAATGGCTTTGTTTTTATACTCTGGAGAAAGCTACTGCTCAGAGACCCTTTGCACTCACAGACAGATGCTGGACTGTTATACAAATAACTTCTTTGCTACTGACTTTCAAATGCTAATGTTATTCAATGAACCTTATGTTAAACAGAAAAGATGAGGATCACACAGAGTCAGGCTGCAGGACTTTTTCTGTTGCCTGATGGATTGCAATATGCCTAGAATAGAGGTTTTAGTCTTATTTTACCTCCAGTTAATTGATTACCAATTAACTTGAGTTAACTGAATTCAGGTCTAGACATGCCACAAATGTTTGTTCCAGGACATTCTGAAGAAAAACCACAAGTATTTGAGTCCTGGAAGAAAAAAAATGTGTGGAATATCCAGACTAGTATTTGCAGTTGTGTTATTAGGTCAAGTTAGCATTGCAATTAATTACTGTGGGCTAAAGGGTACTAAAAATGCTGGCACTGACATTACCTAATAAATTTTGTGTTCCAGATCACCACTGCCAGAAAATTAATTCTTTCATGTCACTCAGAGCTGGTTGGTAGATATATGAGAACTCCCTGATCTCAGGGTATAATGTTATAATAAACATGCAAACATTTTGTGTAAAATAAACTTAGCTACACAAAGACTAGCAACTTTCTTGTTTGTATTTTCTACATGTAACTTAAAATGCTAGCAACGTATTTACATTACATCTTTGCTTAGGTATGTCAATTAACTGAAGCTTAAGAGTCATAAACCACCAGGAATGTAATGAAGAAAACTAGTATTTGCTTTACTACCTTTTTCCATACTTTAAAATATTGATGTAATCTCAGTTTTTACATTCTTACACTTTTCCTGTCTTTCAACTGTCCCCGCCTTTGTCTTCCTAAACCTTTGTTCTTCACAGGTGGGAGTAAGCAGCTTCACAACTCAACCTGTTCCAATTAAAGTAATATGAAAAACATTTTCATTACAACATTGTAATATTTTGACTGACATCTTCCAGAAATAAGCATTATGATCAAATGATAAGCCAGTTGCTGCCCCATGCACAACACATTTATGTTCTTAGTCACAGCTTCCCACAGCTCTGCTGCCAACCAAGCGGGATATCTCATGGTATTTGCAGTTTGCACCTAATATTTTATCCCCTGCCTTTTCACAGGCAAGCACCTCAGTCTCCTTGTGTTATACGAAAAAGCAATGGCAGATGTCTGGCCTTTGGCTCTGTCACAGACATGCAGACATGCATGTCACAGACATGCAGTCACATGGAGGAAGAAGAGGAATCAGCATTATGCTGCTATCTGGGGAATAGGCCTTTCAGAAAATTCCCTTTGAGTACAGGGCATGAAGAATCCCAAGGACAGCCACAGCTGAAGGGCACTGTACCTCCCCTCTACCATCCCACACAGTGCTTGTATGGTGGGAGCTGATCACGTGAGTCTTACGCTCAGAGTCCAGAAACTGATGGGTTTGGGAGCAGAGGCTACCAGTGAACTTGCCTCACATCCAGGCTGACCTACAATGGACTAACTCACACATGAAGTTCCCACCTACAGTATCAGCTCCCAAAACTCACTTCTTCCCTTTCCTACACACAGGAGAAACTCTCTCAGAAAACCCCTGTACTCACAAGCCCACATGTACACCAAATGTATAAGGAAAGGCACGACAGCATATACAAAGACAAGGGGATTCATCAGGTAGTGGTGAGAGCAAGGTTACTCTATGAGGAAGAACAAGCTAGAACCTGAAGACTACCACAACACAGCCAAGGGTATTACCAGTGAGGCACAGCCCTTAAGCAGAGGAGGCCAAGAACAAGATAGCCACAGGCTTCACCAGCACCCCACTGAGCTAGAAGGTAAAATAAAAAGCCCAGTCTAAGACCAACTTAGGAAAAGCAGCAGCAATTTGGAAAGACAAGAAAACAGTACCAGGAACAAACATACCCACAGCTCAAAGAAAGATAAAGCCCCCAGAGCTTAAATAGAGCCCCTGGACCCATGGGCAGGGCTGGGGCGGGGGGTGGGGTGGGGTGGGGAAGGGACAGGACGGGACACAGACGGGACAGGTAAGCATGGTCAGGGCCATCAAAGTCTATCAGTGCCCTCAGGGCCCTGACTGCAGGCTCCCTCATATACATACATATATATATATATATATATATGTATATATGTCTGTCCACCTCTCTATCCATCTGTCTGTCTGTCTCCTCCCTATAAAAGTGTGGGGCTGGAAGAAAACTTGCTGTCAGGTGCTTTAGAAAAGCATATAGGATGTCCCCTTATGTTTAAGGGTACTTGTCAGGTCTATACCTCTATCAGATGCTGGAGTAACAGGGCTTTGCTAAAATAATTTGGAGTCAAAAAAAAATGTTGCATTTGATACTGTGGTTGGTTCTGCCCAAGGTTTTGGGGTGTGTGAGCCGGCCTGGTGATATAAAAGGTCTGGGTGGTAAGGCTTCAGCAAGGAAATAGGGAAAAACTAAATGAGTTTGCAGAGACTTTGGGTGTTCAAGGCAGTTGAATTGTGTTGGTATAGTCAACAGTGAGAAAAGGCTCCAGATGACAACGGTCTGGCTTGGCAGATGGCTGAATAATCAGGCTGTGTTTTTAGGAATGTTAAACCTGGCTGCCTTTAGTAGCAACTGGCTGGGAGTGTGTGCCTGCTTACGTCTCACAGATACCTCTGGCTTTAATGAGAGCTTGAACCTGATGTAATCTGGCAAGCAGGCTATAGGAATGTGGGAAGAGACTGGATTACTTTAGTGGTGGAAACTGAAATTAGCAAAGGATGGAGTCTGTGACATAGGTACGTGGATTTTGTTGCTGTAGGAAAAACTCTGCCTGTTGGAGGGAGGTAACCCAGCCATCTTGGCAAAAGCTGGTGTGATGCTAGATGTCTTGTTACAGGATTTCATTCACTTTCTTTGTGAATGGAACAGAAACGAGGGAGAAACCAGTCTGCCTGCCTGCTGGTTTTGAAGAATGACAGAGCAGTGGAGGTTGGAAGGGACCTCTGGGAGGTTATCTTGTCAAACCTCCTTGCTCAGGCAGGGCCGCTGAGAGCTGGTTGCCTAGGCCCATGTCCAGATGGCTTTTGAATGTCTCCAAGGAGGAACATGGTTTAGAGTTGGTGCAATGAGGACACATGGGTTTACACTTGAAGGAGGCCTATGAGCTCCTTCCAAAATCTGTCTTTGGCCTCTTCAGCCCTTAATGATGGGGCAATTAGTGCCTGTTTGGACAACTAGAGCACTGGCAAGATTCTGCGCTTCCCCAGGGTAAAATGATGGTTATGAAGGAAAGACAAATGATGCTGATGGCTCTTCTTTTTTTCTGTAAGTCAACTGAAAAGTATTATCTGATGCTATTCTTTAGAGCTGCCATGCTTAAACTATATCTGTAACATGGGTGATTCCTCCCTCACTGCCACCTTTAAGCCTATTGCTATGTTTCTGTAAATTCAGGGAGATTAGCTGCCTTCCACTTTCTTAACATTTTTTTTTTTTACTAGGGTGTGACATTTAAGCATGTTAGTGACTGTCTTAATGTTATGCTTCCCATGTGGTTCATATGAAAAGGCTGCAATAAGGGCAATGTTCTTGAAAATTCACTCACAGGATAGAAAAGCAGGGATAGGCTTGTCTGTAACATCTTTGACAGTCATAATATTATATAGGTTAACTTTTTCCTTTGTTCCTAGAACTTAATTTGAGATTGGCCTGCAAAACCCCAAATGCTTCATTTAAAATAGGGAGGGTAAGTTCCTTGTTGTCATGCTTTCTACTGTGTCCAGATCAGGTTACCTGTTTGATAATCTTTTCATTTTGCCAAATGAGTAGCAGCAAAAGCCTTCACATCCTTTCCCTTGAACATGTTTGCTGCTATGTATTGCTAATAGTATAGCTGCTTTTCACTGAAATGTGCCTCTTTCAGAAAGAGAAAAGGGACTTCATACCTTTGGGTGTAGTTAATAAATTTCTTCATTCCTATCAAGGTTCTTATTCACCATCTGAGTTTGTGTCATCTGATAACTGCTTCCTGGAGGTGTTGTATCCCTATAAATACATTTAGTGCTTATTTTCTACTTGACTTCTTTTTAGACCTTGCTGTACTCTGAATAACAGGTTATCAGAATGCAGTTTCTCACTCTTTTATCTGATTTTTATTCCCTTGGATTTCATTTTACCCATAGGATGGTATATTAGAGCCTCAGATGGACTCAGCTCATTATGAATCAGCTATTTTTTGAGAACAGGAAAAAAAAGCAAAGTTATGAAAACATCTTTCCTAAACATGTTATGGATAAGCTTTTCATGCTTAGTTTCATAATAATGCCTAGATATCAGTGGGGAACAGAGTCCCACTGGTGTAAGGCTTTTCCCAAATATGTATTAGAGTGTCTCCACCGAAATGATTGCAATATAATAACTAAAGTAGACACAAAATGGAAAACAAAATATAAGGATATAAATGCTCTTTCCTGACCTCAGTAAACATGGGAAGTCAGCATGCAAAGGGGGTACAGGGAAGCTGTTACTTCCCCTGGTAACTGCTGTACAATGCAGTAGTCTGCCTACGTGTGAAACCTGCCAAGCAGCTTCCTTATTTAAACTTCTTATGCCTCTGCCCTCTAAATGTATGGAGAAATATTTTAAAAATCTGGATACTTCTATTAAGATTTAGGTGCTCCCAAAACTTCAACTCCAAGTATGGAAGCTACAGCTTTCTTAACCTAGTGAAAACAGGTGTACCACACCGAGGGCAGCATTGCATACACATGACTGCAGATTGGTGAAGTGCACAGAGTATCACTGCATGTAAGGTGGCTGTAAAAAATTCTTCTTTTTTAGATAAGTGTCATTATTTGCTAATTAATGAATCAAATATAGACTTTATACAGCTACTGTGCTGAGAAGAGAGCAAACCTTGAGGCCTTACTGTGCTGAAGGTGACTGATTTCTTTACTAGGCGTAGGGTGCCACCTGCAGCACCGAGTTTGCAGCTGAAAATGAGGTACAATAAAACTAGGCCATAACTGAAGTGACTGTAATTTTATTCCTGAAATAACATAATGGACAATTCCACAGGTCTGAAGTTGGAGAACCTTTTAAAAAAATCAAGATGCCTGTTTTTTGTCTATAAAACGTTACTGAGAATTTTTGGCATTTTTGGCAATACAGCAGAAGTTTTTGAGAAAGGGAAGAAAATGGTTTAAATCTGTCTGAAAGCCAGTTTTGTCATAAAAACAAGTAAGGTCAGGACTTAATCCTGCACAGGAGATCCAGTTTTTGGGAATAAAATGGCAAGATGGATGTTGTCAGTGAGATCCCAATGGATGTGATCAACAAAATAACAGCTTTGCCTCCAACTGAGAAACATGCAGGCTTTGTTAGGTGGTGTGGATTTTTGGAGAATGCACATTCCAAATTAGAGTTTGTTTGTAAGCCCTCTCTATCAAGCGACTCTGATGAGCCCCCTCTAGCAAATAACTCTTTCAAATGGACCCCTGAGCAATGATAAGCCTTTGAAAAATTAAACAGGAGACAGTTTATCCAGCAACACTTGCACCAGTCTGGACAGAGCAAGATGTAAAAAAAAAAAGTAAAAAGTGCTCTACACCACAGCTGGGGAGGATGGTGCTTACCTCTTACCTGGAGCCTCTGGCAGAAAGCATTGGGAGGGACTCAAGGTCAACCCCTAGGCTTTTGGAGTTGGGGATACAGAGGATCCAAAGCCCACTATGCTCCAACTGAAAAGAGATACTGGCTGTTTATGAAGGGTTTTGAGCTGCTTTGGTTGTAATCGGTACTGAAGTGCAGCTCTTCCTGGCATCCTGGTTGCCACTGTTGGGCTGAATGTTCAAAGGGAGGGTCTGCTCTACACATCATGCAACTGATGCTACAGGGAGTAAGTGGATCACACATGACACAATGAGCTTGACTCGGAAATCCCAGTCATCCAGAGATCTTGGAAGTGATTACGGACTTGCCAGAAGGTAAAGATTTCAGAATTTCACCAGAGGAAAAGGTGATGTGCTGGAGAGACCCCACTGTATAATAAATTGCCAGAACATAAGAAGCAATATGACTTGTTTACTGATGGGTCTTGCCATATAGTAGAAAAGTTATATGGAGTCCCTGATGACAAGTCCTGCTGAAGGAGAAGGTGAATTGAGTCAGTTTGCAGAGGTGAAAGCCATCCAGCTGGATTTAGACATGCTGAACGAGAAAAATGGCCAATACTTTAGTTCTGTACTGGCTCATGGATGGTGGCAAATGCCCTGTGGGGTGGCTGCAGCGATGGAAGCAGAGCAACTGGCAGCACAGAGGTAAACCCGTGTGGGCTGCTGCATTGTGGCAAGACACTGCTGCCCAGGTGGAGAACCTGGCTGTAAAGGGACATCATGTAGATGCTCACATACCCGAGCCTTGGGCCACTGAAGAACTTCAAAACAATCAACAGGTAGATCAGGCTGATAAGACTGACATGGCTCAGGTGAATCTGGACCGGCAACATAAGGGTGAATCATTAATAGCAGAGTGAGCCCATCATCTGAGGCCATAAAGGAAGAGGTGCAACATGCAGATGGGTTCATCATCGAGGGGTGGACTTTGCCATGGACACTATTGCACAGGTTATTCATGAATGTGAAACGTGCACTGCAATTAAGCAAGGCAAGTGATTAAAGCCTCTCTGGTATGGATGATGATGGCTGATCAATGTGGAGAGGCCTGGCTGATTACATCACACTCCCACAAACCTGCTGAGGCAAGCGCCATGTACTAACAATGGTGAAAGCAATCACGAGACGGTTGGAAACATATCCTGTGCTCCATGCCACCACCTGGAATGCTATCTTGGGCCTTGAAAAGCAAGTCCTATGGCAACACGTTACTCCAGAAAGAATAATTGAGTCAGACAACAGGACTCATTTCCCAAACAACCTCATAGACACCTGGGCCAAAAAGCATAGCATCGAGCGGGTCATGACATCCCCTATCGTGCAGTAGCCTCGGGGAAAATCAAATGGTACAATGGCCTGTTAAAGACTACACTGAAAGCAATGGGTGGTTGGACTTTCAAACATTCAGCTAGTTATTTAGCAAAAGCCACCTGGTTAGTCTGCCAGCTGAGCTGACCCTGCCCAATCAAAGCTTTCACATATTGTAGAAGGGGACAAAGTTCCTGTATAGCACATAAAAAATAAGCTGGGGAAAAGTCTGGGTTATTCCTGCCCCAGGCAAAGGCAAACCCATGTGCAGGATTGCTTTTGCTCAAGGACCTGGGTGCACTTGGAGAGTCATGTGGGAGAATGGGCAAGTCTGTGTGCCTTAAGGGGATTTGACTTTGGGTGAAAATAGCCAATGAATCAAACCGTGTGATGTTAATTGCTGTATAACATTGTACATTGTCACTTCTATGTGCCTGTCATTGCACTGGGCACCTTGCAATCCCTGCCTCTGCCATTCTGGATTTGGAGAACTGAACCTGACTTCCTTTGCTACATTACTTAAGAATGGATGTCAATGAAACTGGACCAGTGCAGCGATAATAGAATGAGAACTGGCTTCAACATGCAACAAATGAACACCTTGCACCATCTTCCTTGAAAGACTTATGATGGATGGAGCCCAATGTCATTGACTAAATGAACTCAATGGACTTTTAGAGGGATGGTCCATAGAATAAGGGAATTATATTTGTGTTTTTAAATCAAAAGGTGAAAAGTAATGGTGTATTGGAAAGTGTAGCATGACATAAATGGTATGGAATAAGGGGTGGATTCTGTCGTGGGTTTGGCCAGGATAATTTATTTTCTTCTCAGTAACTGGTAAAATGCTATGTTTTGGGTTTAGTATGGGAATAATAGTGATACTTATATTTAGGTTAGTATGAGAATAATAGTGACACTAAAACAAAGTTTTCAGTTGTTGCTAAGTAATATTTATACTAAGTCAAGGGCTTTGCAGTTGTTTAGGCCCTGCCAGTGAGAGGGCTGGAGGGGCACAAGAAACTGGGAGGGGACACAGCCAGGACAGGTGACCGGAACTAGCCAAAGGGATGTTCCATACCACAGAATATCATGCTGAGCATATATATGGGGGGAGTTGGCAGGGTCTGGTAGATTGCTGCTCGGGGACTGGCTGAGCATCAGTCAGCAGTTGTTAGCATTGGTGCTGAGCAATTGTACTATGGGTCACTCGTTGTTTTTTTTTTTCCTCTCCCTTTGGATTTTAGCCCTCTCTCCTTTTCATTACATTTGTAATTACTATTATTGTTATTATTTCATTTTATTTCAATTATTAAATTGGTCTTACCTCAACCCTCGATTTTTACCTTTTTCCTGACCCTGCTTCCCATCCTGCTGGGGGTGGGATAGTAAATGAATGGCTGTGTGGTACTTAGATGCTGGCTGGGGTTAAACCACGACTGTGGGATATACCTGTGGTGAGGTGAGAAGGAATGTGAGAAGGAATCATGAATGTCAAATATATATTGCTATTAGATTTATTTCAAGGAGTCCTTAATAGTCCTTTAACACTCCATAAGACTTGTAAACTTACAATTTGATTACTATTAATTAAAAAAGTGTATTTGCAAATATATCATGAGTATTCATTACTGAAATGCATGAAAACTCCTTAATTCTGAAGTAGTTAGATGGCAGTTGAGCTTTCCAGTAGCTTTCATAGCTGTTTTTCTCTTTGTGTGGACAAACTGCCATCCCATATTTCCATACACTTGAAACCTGAGGAAATTGCAGCCTGTTACAGATCCAGACTTTAAAGCTCACTTTATTTACAAATTAATTTTGGGACCATCTCAAACATATTTTACACTTTAAAAGTAGTGCATGCAGTCATTAAAATCATTTGCAGGTGGAAGCTGATCTTTCAAGAACTCAGAAGAACAAGAATTCTGCAATAGAAAAGAAAAAGACAGATAGTGGTAGCAGCTCTGGCATGTTAGGAATGGTGTCTAGTAACCATTTTATCTCTAGTGTTGAATGCAAAACTGGGATGTGCCTTCGAAAAGCAAGAAAGACTAATAATATAGTATATGTACACTGGACTGCAGCCATGATTCCCAGATACTGACAGTGTATTGCTAAGGATTTACACAAGACATTACAAAGGAACTACTATGCTAACCCTGAAAAGCCCTGGTGGTATTGGGAAATGCGCTAAGCAATTTTATATACTACCAACCTGAGTTGGAGACAATGCTGCTTAAAGGCCAGAGGTTATTTTATTATCAGGGTTCAAGGACAAAAAAAGTGGCCTGTATTTTAGGACTGAATGGAATCATAATTTAATTCTTTAAGCAAAACAACTTCTGTGCTGTACTCAAAGGAAAAAAAAATCTGAGAGTATGATATAAAAACACTCAGAAGCATGCCATTTCAGAGACAAATTGCTGCTTTGAGGCTCAAGGATGCTTGTAAAAAGATTTGTTGTAATCTACTAGCCTGAGTGGCACTCTGTACAAGTTTGTACTTTTTCTGAAATACCATTTGCAAGATTTTTAAAGAAAATAATACTAAAAATAAGTCAAGATTCCTGCTGGCTTCCAGGCTAAAAAGAACATCTAAGCTGAGAAAAGCATGGTCGTTAAGATCATCTTGGGAGCTAGATGTTGTGAATAAGTCAAGAGGACACTGGGGATACGGGTGTTCTTTTTGTTAGGAATTTTCAAGTTGAACAAAAAAAGTTTAAAACTATAATGGAAAATTGAAATGGAAGTATAACTAACTTCTGCCATATAGATTGTTTCTAAAAATACCTTCTATTTCTTAACTTTATTAGGCATACCCAATTTACTCAAAATAAGCTAGTCACAGTTAACATGGCTATCAAGAATAGAAACACATTTTATAAGTTGAATCAGTTAACAGACAGAGTGAAGACTCTTAGCTTCTCATTGAAGGATCTGGAAAGGTGATGTCATCTTTCTCAAAGAAATTAGTAGGAAAAGAATTTTGTCACTTCTCCCCCCCAAAAAAAAGCTTTGAAATCATAAGAGTGGGTTTTCAGCTAATACCAGGTAGTATAGCAACTTGCATTTCTGTCACCTTATCAATGGTTTTCAATTGTAAAATTTCCCATTATGCAGTAAATGTAGATGTGCCCTGGAAGATCGCAACCCTTACTGGTTTTCCCTTCCTGTACTCTCAGTTTTAACATAATGGGTTTTTGTATAGATGCGTTCTTGCATTTTGTTGGGTAACATTTGAGGAACCCAAAACTGCAGTCTGATAGTCTAAGAGAAAGTATTCAAATCTAAATAGCTCATACTAGTGTTACAGCTCAATCTCTGATACTGCTAGTACAAAAGGTGGAGCGGGAAACATGCAGGTTGGTGGAGTCTCTGTCGTTGGAAATACCAATAGGAAAATACTTAAGACCGGAAGGAAGCCTTTTTTTAATGGTGGATTTCCAGAGGTAGAGCAGCCTTTTCTGAGGTCTGCCTGCAGAAGCAGCAGCAGCTGCTGTTGGTACCTCTGGTAGCTCCTGCCCAGCCCAGGGTCTGGCTGCTGTGGCTCATCTCAGACAGGGCAAGGGACAGGTGAACTGCGAGGAGCTGCTGCCTCTGTGTCTCTTTGCTGTGATGGTGGCGCTTGTGCTGGGGTGCTGGCGCCACTGTAGGTGAGCCTGCATCATGAAGTCAGTAGGAACTGGGTACAGCTGGTGGCCTCCAAGGTGCCCTGTCTGAACTGGGATTTGCGAAATGCCTCCTTAAGCTTTTAAGGGGTATTTATGAAGGGGATTGTATGACATAATGTGATCTGAAACACAAGAAATCCCTTTTACCCCTATGGGACCTTACAGGAAAAAAACTACATTTGTGGTAAGGACACTTCAGTCATGTCTGACTATGGTATGATTTGTATACTTGATTTTAATTCCGGTTTACTCCAAGTCTGAGGTAGGATAACAACCCAGCAGGCTTTTTCATTTCTTTTTTTGAAGTTTAAGGACTGGCCAGGCAGGCTTGGGTGACTTAAGCCACTTAGGTCCATGCACCACAGATAGGAAATAATCAGCCTTTATGCCACTTGGCCTTCCTAAACACACAACATGAAAGCAGTGGTGTCCCCATGTCCCCCCTTTTACATTACCTGAGGCACAAGGTGTTCCCAAGTGTGTGTGAGATGGAGCCAGGCGTTGCTGCTGCAGGGAAGTTTGTTAACCAGGTCTCTAGGGGGGAAAAAAAAAAGCATCCCTCCAAGAACAACTGACTTTGGACTAAGTCCTAAAATAAGAAAACCTGATATCAGAATCTCCACAAGAGGGCATTTATATATATTAAAATAACTTTAGTTTCCAGGGCCTGTGTTTGGAGGTGCTGGTGACAATATGATTTGTCAGATGCAATTCATTTTCACTCAGTTTTTCACAGGGCTACCTGAATTCTGAGATAAAAACTCCTTAGTCTGAGATAAAGGCAATGACAGGCAGTGAGTATCAATCCTCTGTGTTATCTGTAGCACAGACTATGCACATGTAGTATTGCTAGCTCCCCACTATCTTAGTGGGCTGGAAAGAAGGTTATGGAATGAGATCCTGGAGGTCAGTGCTCCACAAAAACTAGCCCCTGCAATGTAAATTACATGAGTCTATGCTTAATATTAGTAAGCCTGTTAGAAGTTAATGACTTTCCTTTGGTATACAAGCATGTACTTAAATGGCTTTTTGGACTCACACTCAGTAGGAGAGCTGTGGGGGAATTTGATCTCATGTGATAGCAAAAGCTAGAAAAACAAAGGTAAATGGCAGGAATAATTGGGAAAAGTAGATTGTGAGGCGTGGGAGGGAACTGTAGCAAATCTTGAACAGCCATTATATAAAAAGGGACAATTAAATCACTGAAAAGAAGTTAAGTGAAAAATACAACGGAATTAGGTCTCCTTCTGGTATTCTAGTTATTGCCAGCTACAGAGGAGTGACCATGTCCTCGACTGTGCTTGTTCCAGTTGGTGTTCAATGATGGAGATGGGCCCTGGCACAGAGGGCAAGGTCATCCTGGGTCCAGTCATGCTTCCTGATGTCTTCACAGCCCTGTGTCCCTCCATCCCAGAAGGTCCTGTTTATTTGCAAGGGCTGTGCATTTGATTGCTACCCGTGGTAGCTCAGCTATGTCAAAGGGCAAGAATTCAGGAATTATAGGGAGAAGAAATAAAGTGATTTGTGATTTATAATTTATATTTATAAAGACATTAGATGTATAAAGAAATATAATTTATATTTATAAATACAAAAAACCCTCAAGGGACTCATGCTTATAGAGGCTTTACAATTCAACCATATGGTGCATTCTACTCATATCAAACAATTTTTCCCATGCGATAAAGTTTGCTTAAAACCACCAAGATTCAGCCTGAGATCCACCACAAAAGTTTTTTAAAAAAGTCATCCAGAAAAAGCAAACAGATGGAGCCCGATGACTTTCCCCTGCCAGTGAATATATAAAGCACACAGTTGCTCTGTGTACATATCTTGTTGATCTGGTGGTTTCTTCTTTAGAGCACAGTTAAATCCACTAAACCTGAAGAAAATATTCCCCAGATACTATATCGCAGTATCATTACATCCAGTTGTGCAGAAACAGCTCCCTACCAGACTTTGCTATTGGGTCTTTTTTAAAATACATCCATTTTTATTGCCTCCTCTCCCCCCTGATTTATTTGCTCATTTGTTATTTTGACTTGGAAGGCTTAACAGCTTCTGGTGAATATACAGGACTGACTTGACTCAAAGTAATTATTTTTCAAATGAGTTTTCATGCTTCAATGATCCCCTCTTGCCAAGAACTTCCTTTGGTACTGAAGTTTCTGTTACTTAAAACACATTAGAAAAACAACTGGCAAGAAATGATCAAACTCTTCAAAACTGCTGTTGTAATAATGTTTCTGGCACATTTGCTGTGGAATTAAATTGTTAGTACACTTCTGAAAGATTAAAAGTGTGTAAACCAAAGTGGCTTTCTTGTTTTAATGGGAGAGGAAGGATAACACGTAGGACCCTTGTGTCCCCCTCAAGGCCTCTAGAGAGTGCATCTTGTAGCCACAGGTCGTGTTCAAATTGTCACAGGGATGTGCATGGGCAAACAGGGCCTGAAGGAGGCAGGGGGGTTACCTTCAGCACTTTCAAGGAAAAGATGGGGCCAGATCCAGCAGATAAGTAATCATCACCTTGGTTGTAAGCCACCAGGAATGGGTCAGGCAAAAAACAATTTTAAAAATGATCTTAATTCTAGATGTGTAATAGAAGGCAGATGAATCTAGGTCTCCCCCCTCTAGATGAACCTTGAGCAGCTGGTGAGCTCTGACCACGGCAGCTGGAGAAGGGCACCAGGACCCACTGGGCTGCCCCAGTGGGATTACAGCCCTGCTTATTCGCTGCTCTCTTCCCTCAGTGGTACTTGGAAGTTGTGATGAACTATAGAACCGCTTAAAAAGTAAATGTGTTCTGCCTTCTTTTGCTGTTTCTAGAAATTTCTAGAACAAAACCTAGCACCTTGACCTCCAGAGAACCTCTAAAATGTCCACAATTTTAGAAAGAAAATCAATAAGTTTTTCCTTTTTCTCTTCAAAATATGCATATTCTTTCAGTTTAGCTTCTTTGATACCAAAGGTTGAAATTATTCATTCTTGTATGAGAGAGTTTTTTCTACATGTAAAGCATTGCAAAAATAAAAACTATTCTGCAAGGTTTCCAATGCTAGTGCAAGGAACATTCTACCTTTGAAATGGAAAATTCTGGCTTAGTGATGGGATTTGCTACTCGTTCTTCTAGTTGTGGCAGTAATCATGTTAAACTGACTTTTGATATGGAAATGTTTGCGTTTGTATCTAAACTTATTTTGTGACTTTTTTGACCATCTCTAAGCACCACTCTTTGTACAAGGCACCAAAAGTAACTAAGAAACCAAGCAACAGTTCCAGAAATTATCTCAAACACCTGATCCTTCACTGTTTTTCACCTGTTCAGTGCTTACACATAACAATATTAATACATTCACTTTAACTTGGAACTACTCATGTATAAATTTAATGCATAAATGTTTGCATAGCAGAAATATGGCTTTGGCAGTTATGTCACTCATTCACTTGTGACCATACTAGCAGCCTTTAGTGACAAACGTGTTATTTCCCATTATGTCTCAGAGTAAGATGCTCAAAGGTCCTACCTTTTGTTTTCGTTACAATACAGATATATGAACACATGCACACATACTTGTTTTCAACACTCTGACTAATCAATTCACCATTGATTTTTATTTTTTTTTTCCCCAGGATAGCAAAAGTTGAAGAGTCACCAAAGTGCAAAGGCATGCATGTATTCAAAGCATGATCTGCCATGCTTGGAAACATAGTGGCATATGGTACTGTCAGGCTTTCTCTGCAGTAGCCCAACATTGCTAAGGAAATAGCCATTTCAAGGGTTGTCAGGCAACCTGGAGACTGCTTTCAGGTCAAAGTCTAAGAGATTATTCATGATCTCATATCACCTACCTGCTAGGTGATTTTGGAAGTTTCTAACTCTGGGCTTTTTCAGGAGATAGATTCAGTAGAGGCATATCTAAAGGTCTGTCTTGGGAGCTAGATGTCGGCTGCATGAGCCTTCTTATCAACGTTGCTAATGAAGTCTATGTGAGTAGCAGTGATGCACAGTTTTACTGAGAAGGGCTATATATGAACCTGTGCTGTGCCCTTAGGTATTTTCTGGGCCTGTCCTAGTATTTATGATCTGAGCGTAAAATCTGTGTGTGAATATATACAAGGAAATTAGCAAAAACTTTGGAGTTTTATTATAAGAGGAAGCTGGTATTTGTTCACTGTAAAAACTAGAAATTGGAAAGGACAAGAGTAACTAAATAAAAGAGGAGTCAAAGTTGCAGAACATGGACTGGGAAATGAGCTTGCTCTCCATTAAATCTGTTTGTCCGTTCTAGCCATGAAGGCCAGTAATAGAGTTCTGAATTGTCTCTGGAGGATGTATATTCAGCAGAAGATAAGAGCTGGGGTTAATTCAAACAGTTTTGGATTGAGAGAGAAGGGGAAGGTTTTGGTTTTCACCAGACATTTATTTGATGGGCTGTAAAATGAAGCTTAATTAAAAAGTGAGCAAACAATAGCAGTGACAGTAGGTGGCAGTGTCGCCTCAAAAAAAATCCATTTTTTATTTTTCGCTTTCGCTTGGGATTTTCTCTTTTAACGGAATGGGAGGGAATAATAACCCTCTTTCAATGTGGAGAGCATCAGAAGTCAGAAGTCAAGACTATTACGAGCTTTCATCTGAGGTTAATTTGCTTCCCCGATTTTTTTTTTTTGCCATCATCTTGAGTATTTTTGTGAACATTTCATACTTGGAATTGACCTTAAATCCCAGACCAAAAGGTAGTTTTTTAATACTTGGTCTGTATGCTGGGATTTGAAAGCCTAAGGGGCCCAATCAGCTAGAAAGCAATTCAATTGATTAAGGGAGGAGCTGAAGTGGTTTAGGATGCTTTGCCTGCCTGTCTGCTCTTCTAGTGATTTCTTAAGGTTTCATATTCTCTGGCTTTGAAAAGAGCAATCATTTCTCCCCCGCTGCAGTGTGAGACCCTTGTGAGCAGCAGCAGTGGGAAATGTCACTAGGGAGATAAACAAAACTACTCACACAATTGATAAAACCTGAGAAACAACCTGCCTTCCAGGCTCACGGAGGTAAAGCTTTCCCTGTATTTCTAGTTAAAAGACTAAATAAAAGTGATGCTTTGCAGCACTGAATGGGATTCAGAGCATCCCGGCTTATGCTATTGCAGATTTTTTCTTATGTGACCTCTGGCAACTTGTCTGATCTCTCCACTGCTCAGTATGTACAATGGAGATAGTTCAGTTTGGCTGTCTTCAGGGTAAAGCTTGTTTCTCTCTGCTGTCCTCTGTTACAGGAGTTCTGGTATTGAATCAGACTTGTTAGTTGTGTAATATAAGTAAAATTGGCAGTACTTGCTTAGAAGTTTCCAGGTTTGAAGGAAGTGACAGCAGCAGAGTGAAAGTACCGGGACCAGAGACGGCCTGATCCTAAACTGGAAATCAGGAGTTAGATCACTGACCTAGAATATGGAAAGATATAGATTAAATCTTCTCTTCTGACAGAAAACATCTGAAGTTTCCAGCTAACAAGAAAGAGCAGTATTTTGCAGGAAATGGGATATTTATGGGAAAACAGGGCTTGGAATCTACTGATATTCATTTTGCACAAGAAAGAGAGAATTCTAATTTACTTCCATGCTTAGGGCACTCAGATGAGTAGTAAGAATTGCAGCACAGGTCCTACCTGCTCAGACTGATGTAAGGGGTGCTGCTCATGGCTAGGTAGCAAAAGCAGCTACAGTGTTGAAACTCCCCTCTTATCTCTTCTGAAGCAAAGAACTTGCTTTTGATTGCCTTCCTCTGCTAGTTCACTGCACATGGCCATATTGCCATATTGTGTAAAGTCTTCCCCCCCCCCCCCCCCCCCAAGAAAAAAGAATTTGGGCACTCACATTCTGCATAGATTTTTTTTTTTTTAATTTTACATCCATATTACCACTGGAACAAGTGGTACCTTTTTTCTAAGTAATCTCCTGGGTTGCGGCTAGGGTCAGGGTGCAGGCTTCAACCTTGCCTGCCAGGTGTATGAGAACCTCTGCTTTCAGCAGGCTACCTGTTCTGCACTGCATTCTTGGTGCCGGGTCTGCAGATGCAGTAAAAAGCCCAGGTATCAATGCTGCTGTAATAGCCCCTGCTCCATTGCTAGCAGGCACCAGACATGTTTGGATTTTGAATCCTGTGGTGAATTTAAGTGAAAGACATCTTGCTGCACTGACTGACCTGAAAGCTGTAAAATACTACTCTTCTCCTGTTGTGAAAAACTGCTTATCTGCATGGCTAAAAATTAAACCCTTCATGTGTTCCCTTCTCAGGGTCTTGAAGCTGCTCAGAGGGCAAAGGGAATTAAGTCTCAGTGTTGATATGATTGTTTTGAAGTATCACCCTGTGGAAACTTACCTATGCAGGTAACTGTGCGGCTGGGTGAATTCTGGGAACTAATGGAGCTTTTCTCTGGCCGCAGGTGTGTACAGTTGTTACTTTTCTGCTTACAGCTGATCTTGGAAATGCTTGGTGTGGGGAACTGGCGTACCTTGGTGGAGCAAGCCAACACCTGGTGTCACCCACAGGTCCACCCTCTAGGTCCTGCATCATGATCGGTTGTGGTCTGTTCTGTAGGAAGGAAGTATGTATGAATGTAAATGCCTTTCTAATTGTTGCAAAAGTAGCTAATCAGTAGGTCACCGAGGCATGCAAAGGAGAGAATTCCTGTGTGCCTGGTCCCTGGCAGATAACCTAGGACAACAAACCTGTAATAAATGTGGAGAATGAAGTTATCTAGCAACTTTGAACAGCAGTGAAATACGGAATGCTCTCAGAAGAAAATAATCACTTGTTAGCTTATGACATTTAGGTAGTTAACTGGCTCATATTTTAGATAGAGCATGATCATTAGCCAGGCTAACAAATCTTTCTCCATGCCTGATACTTGTGGAAACTGTATCTCCTACAGACAGGCTCCCTGAGTATTTTCTTCCTTTATATCTGCCCTCCCTGAATTCTGTAGAGAATTTGATTTTGAATTAATATTAAATTAATAAGAAATATATTGTTATGATAAGAATTATAATAATATATAGCATAATACATAAATATATAAAATATGCTTAATATCTTTATTATAATTACATACTAATTATGAATATGGTTTGGGACGAATTAATAATAAATCTATGGTTAAATTTGTACCAAGTTCCACTAAATCGGGTAGCTGTAAGCCTTTGCCCTGTTCCAAGCAGAAAAGAGGTAGCAGAAGATAAACCATGAAAACAGGTATTCTCTGGATCTTATTTCCTCATCTGCTGCTGTTCAGT
This sequence comes from Falco rusticolus, assembly GCF_015220075.1. NCBI lineage: Eukaryota > Metazoa > Chordata > Aves > Falconiformes > Falconidae > Falco > Falco rusticolus. The sequence goes on from NC_051189.1 coordinate 77,302,872, forward strand.
TTGCACTGCTGCATTTTCCACTGTGGAGTGGCTACTTGCAGGGGATGAGCTATTTTCCTGAGCTGTGTTCTTGTAAAGCGAAGTAAATGGAGATGGGGAAGGCTCTCTCACATAGCTTTTTCTACATAAACGCTGTCAGCTGTTGAGATGACTTAGATATGTGAACCAGCTGCAGGAACTTGGATGTCTACTACGTATTCCCACTGCATAGCACTTATGAACAATTTTGTGGCTTTTATTGGACTAGAAAAACAGGAGTAAGACAGAACAAAGGTGAATTTCCTAATAAAACCCACCTCATAACCTTTAAAAATATGACTGCAAATAGGTAAAATTATCTGATGGCCTGGCACTAAAAAATTAATTATTCCTTCAGTGTTCAGTTCAGTCCTTTATGTCACCATTCTTTTGCATTATTTTTTACGAACATATTATTCTGCTTTTTCTTTTAATACAAAGTCTGAAATTGTGTTTACCATATCTGTCAGAGCTGGCCTGGAGCACTGCTAGTCCAATCTAAAATCTTTATATATAAAGAAGAATGTAACTTTATTCTTTATTATTTATTTATTATATATATACTTTCCTCAGTGAAAAAAACCACCATTATAGGTTTTCTTTTTAAGCCAGGGAGAGGGGAAAAAAGGAAAGCCAAGCTTTTAATAGCAGGTTACATTGTGGCGTGTATTAAAGCAATATCATTCATGTATTAATACCTGTTATATTACTAAAACCACAAGTCTTTCAAGAGCTAAATAAAAGTATTTGTAATACTTTCTTGGCCTAATACTTAAAAACGCTGGCAAAGGATAGAAATATTCCCTTGTGTAGTTTGTACTGCTAGCTGATAAAGACTGGAAATCTCCTAAATCTTTACCTACTCTTAAAAGATGTAATATAGTACTTAAAGTAGTGAGCCTTTAACTGTAATCTTTCCTCATTTATCCCTCACTGCAGCCAGAGTTATAACATGATAACTTATTGTATTTGGAAAAAAGAAATAAATAAGGCCAGTATACTTCTGTCTATGTGCAATTGCTCTATTGATGCAATTGCCAGCCAAAAAAAATAGATGGTAAACCTTTAACTGATCTGTTTATGAGTAAAACTTAAGTGGCAGATTTAGTAAAATACATGTATAGGTGCCTGTATTTCAACAAATTAATGAGGAAAAAGAGAGACACTATTAAAAGCTAAGCCAATTTTTGAAAACCTGACATGTAATGTTTTATCTTAGGTCCAAGCAAAAGAACAACTGAATATACGATCTGAACTAGCCTGTCTCAAGCCCAAATACTGGTGGTTTTTTGGATCGCCACATGTCTCCTTGCTCCTGATCTAATCTACAAACACATTTCCTGTCAAACTATCAAACTGCCTAGCATTTGCTTAGCAATGGTTCTTTCTGTATCAAATTTATTTGCCAGACTGAGTTATTGATTGACTCAATTCTATAGAAAACTGGCTAAAAGGCCTTGTTGTAAGAATTAAAGGGGAAACCTGAGTGCTGGAATAGCCCTTTCTATTAATTAATATTTAATTACCTTCTTAAAGTATGTTGTAGCTATACAAAGAAAACAACTAAAGCTGTAATTGCAAGCCTGAAATACATCCAGTTACAGTTCCAGGAGAACTGCTATCAAACCTGAAGTGCTTGTATAAGCCAGGTTATGTTGTCTGTCTTCTAAAAATACAAACATTTTCCTTTTTGTGCTGTTTCCAGTTCTGTTTCTCTTGTTTGCTTAAGCAATGATGTGGGGTATAATTTCAGTAAGATTCTCATATAAAATAATCTTCAGCATTTTGTAGAAGCAGAAGTACTGACACTGGAAGTGAACTAGCCTGACACTAAAAGATAAAATTTAAATAAAGGAGAAATACTGTCTTCTATTAATTGCCATCTCAGGTCAAAACTACTAGGAAGTTGTTTCAATTGTTAAACACGGTATTTATGTGTACGGATGGGGAAGACCTTTTTTATTATTTTTTTTTTCTGTTGTTGCTATGGTCAGCCTTAACAGCTGCACCCCAGCCCCCATTTTTCTGAATGCTTTTGAAAAAGTACGAGACTCTTGCTTTTGTGTTTCTCTTCCCCCTTCTCCCCCCATCATCTAAGAAGAAAAATGGACTTCCTAATGTGCTAAAGTGAGAAGAAAAGAGGGAGATCTGATTCAAGAACCAATCTTGCTGTCTGTCAAGCTTAGTAAAATCATTTTAAGTGGCCTTGTATATATGAATGCATGCAGATACCAAATTACTGTTTTGCTCAAAACTTGCTTTTGGGCCACCAGGATTTGAACGCTGTAGGCTTTATCCTTTAATTGAGTCTCTAAGCTACATTAGAAGTTGTGTAGTAAGAGTAATGGAGTTGTTAATTATACTGCAGCATACATACGGTTATTGAAGTTCCACATGTGACTAAGAGTTGAGGCACTGAAAATGAGCATTTTATGTGGCAGGATTATTTTAGTTTCCGTATTATAAATACAGGTCTTGATCCATCAAGAAAGATGCTCACAGTAGGGTTCATGTTTTCAAAAGCTGCTCTCCCTGCTGTTTCCTAAACAGCTATTCTTTGAGGCCTTTCTTGAGTACCTGTGCAAGAAAAAGGGAAAGCTGATTTGAGATTTAGTTTCCTGTTCAGTGAGGAATGGGAATGGCAGGATGGGAGGGGGAGGGAGGGATTAGTCCTTGTCACTATGGCACTAATGAAAGTATGCTTCTTCATGAAAGAAATTTGTTCTGCTTTGAAGTCAGTGGAAGGACTGATGACATGGAGATGTTGCCTAGTGATGTGCAACACCATGCAACTGTGTGTATTTTCAGCTTTAAACTGAAAGTAATTAGTGTCTTCTGCCACTTCCAAGGAGGAGTTTTTCTGCCACCTGCAGTGGATATTGTTCCCAATGCATCCCAAGTACACACAGTACTTCATGCTGTCATAAAGCCCTTTGGTCAGAGCATAGTCCCTGCAGGCCTAAATGTATGTGCAGCTTCTACAGAAGAGCATTTACATGGGGCTAACAATTGTGTTGAGAGAGGCATATTTCCAAAGGAGCACATTTTCAGAGTCTTGGGTGTTTATCTTATCTTTTGTGGAGATAGCTGATACCACTCAGAAGATTGAAAGCCTACTGGGACCACTAGAGAAGGGAAAAAAACCTCTCTTCCAAACCAGTTTTGAGGTAAATAATCTGAAGACGAAAAAAGACACTACAATACAAAGTGTACTAGCTGTACTTCTAGCACACAGTGATGCTTTAGCCAAATAGAATCATAGAATCATTTAGGTTGGAAAAGACCTTCAAGATCATCAGGTCAAACCATTAACCCAGGACTGCCAAGGCCATCCCTAAAACATGTTGCAAAGCATTGCGTCTGTGTGTACCCCTCCAGGGATGGTGATTCCACCACCTCCCTGGGCAGCCTGTTCCAATGCTTGACCAACCCCAGTGAAGAAATTTTGCCCAATGCCCAATCTAAACCTCCCCTGGAGCAACTGGAGACCATTTCTTCTTGTCCTGTTGCTTGTTACCTGGGAGAAGAGACCTACCCCCACCTGCCTACAGCCTCCTTCAGGCAGCTGTAGAGAGCAATAAGGTCCCCTCAAGCCTCCTTTTCTTAAGGCTTAACAACCCCAGTTCCCTCAGCCTCTCCTCATAAGACTTGTGCTCCAGACCCTTCACCAGCTTCATTGCCCTTCTCACAGGTGCTGATTTGTGACTTGTTTAGTGAGTATTCCCTCTGTTCCCTCCACTTCTTCCTTTCCTGTGGAATGACTATGTAATTACCTCTTCATTTTTATTTTTGCTTTTTGATAGAGGTACCAGGAACACTTCACTCTGAATCTTTTTTTAAACAATTTTACTACATATCTGTATATGTATACCCCCTTTTTTCAGGGATGAGGGTTTTTTTAAATAATTGTCTTAGAGAACAATTTTACTCATGCACAGATATACTACTGGTTTTCTTAAAATGTGGACTTCTGAATTTACTTTTTCTGAAAGCCTTTTTTTCCTTTTCTTGTTAGTACAAATTCCAAATAATTCTTTATTGAATTTGAACTTTCAGCTGGGCCTAGGTTCAAGCAAGCTTATGAGACTGCCTTTCTCATATAAAAGGCTTTAGCAAGACTTTAAGGGGGTTAAATTTCCCTTGCAATGAGGAAAGAAGAAAGAATTCGGATGTTAAATTGCCTTAGCTAAAACTGAGCAGCCAAAGAGTACTTTGTGGATAATCAAACAAATATGACCCTTTGTCTTAAACATAGGTCCTATGTTGAGGGGAACTATAAAAAAGTGGTTACAATTTCATATAGTTTTTGCTGGGTTTTTGCTAAGTGATTTCAGGCATCTTCTCCTGGTTTCAGCTGGGATAGAGTTAGTTTTCTTAGTAGCTGGTACAGTGCTGTGTTTTGGCTCTGATGTGAGAACAATGCTGACAGCACACTGATGGTTTAGTTGTTGCTGGGTAATGTTTATACTTACTAAGTTCAAGACTTTTCAGTTTCTGGGGCCCTGCCAGCGAGAGGGCTGGAGGGGCATGGGAATTTGGGAGGGGAAACAGCCAAGACCGGTGACCCAAACTAGCCAAAGGGATATTCCTTACCTTGGGATGTCATGCTGAGTATATAAATTGGGGGAAGAAGGGAGGGGGGGACATTTGGCATTATGGTGTTTGTCTTCCCGAGTAACCGTTACGCGTGATGGAGCCCGGCTTTCCTGGGGATGGCCGAACACCTGCCTACCCATGGGAAGCGGTAAATGAATTCCTTGTTTTGCTTCAAAAAGCATGCATGGCTTTTGCTTTACCTACTAAATTGTTCTTATCTCAACCCTTGACTTTTACATTCCTTTCTGATTCTTCTCCCCATCCCTCTGGGTGAGGGGGAATCAGCAAGTGGCTGCGTGGGGCTTGGTTGCCAGCTGGGGCTAAACCACCACACATCTTTTTCCTTGCCTGCCTTTTCTGTGATGGGCAAATGTTTCAACTGTTTTTGATTAATATTTTTTAAAATGCTACTTTCTCATGCATTTCAATATATGTTTTAAATAAGCACATTTGTAGTATTTCAACTGAGAAATTGCTCAATGACAATCTGTGTATAAAAGAGTTTGCTCTACCCAACCTCTGAAACATTCCTTCTTCTAACATGTAAATGTTTCCACTTGATATTTTACTGGAGGTAGTTTGCCAGTCTCTAGGTGTTACCCTATATTTGTCAGGACTCTTTATATCAAGATCTGTATCAGAAGAATTGCTGATTCATTGAAGCTTCCAGCAGCCTCAAAGGAACAGGGCTTTTTGTGTGTCTAAGGTCAGGAAGGAAAGAAGCCTGACTTCAGTTCAGTCTCTGATTGCCACTGACTGGAGCGTAGTGTGGTGCTGGAGGAAGGTAGGATACTTATGGGAGAGGCATCTTGCAGGTACTTGTCAGCTTATCATTGCTGCTTGTGGTGCTCAGCCCAGTGGAATACTGAAACTGAGTTATCCTTTCCAGCACAGCAGAGAAACACATGAATTGTTCTTCTACCTGGCAACAGGGGTGTTGCACTTGACAGTCAAGTTTGTACCCATGAGCTGGTCTCCATCTAGGACATATGTTGGAGGTGCCTGTTTGGACGGTGAGTATGTAGCAGGCATTTCATCTCTATCTGGCAATGAATACCAATAACTGACTAAAGCTCTTCCACAAGCCAGACACTGCATGGGTACACAGATGGGAGTTGGGTGTCTGCAGCCACAATGTACCATACATAGTTACTAGTGTCTTCAGCTGCTTCAGTCGCTAGCTGCCACCTGACAGATCGTTGCTGTAGCTTCTCCTCATTGAATCTGGGTTGCTGGTGACAATGGAAGCTACTTTCCTTCTGCAGAATGGGCAGTGAGCACTGACAGCATGCAGTCAGTTTCACTATGCCATGTTTCACTTCAGGTTCTGTACCGCTTTCCTGCTGGGATTTTACTCTGAGCTCTCAATTATGGCTGGGAGAGTCACCAACTGTACTGGCACTCTTATGTTACACACTTCAAGATCTCCCACTGGACATCTTGTAGGAGCTTATCCAGGCCAGGAGCCACCAGGTATGACTGCTCAGCAGTGTTCTCCAGGAGCCTGCACTAGCTGGGAGCAGCACGGTGCTGCTGACTAGCATGTACACAGCCTAGGGAGGAAGACTGTACCTTTTCTGCAGCTTTTCTGCCTGGGGCCCATCAACTAGTAGAAGTAATGCAGGGATAATGCTACCAGTTCTCCCAATTGAAACTATTGTGGAGCTATTCTAATTACTTCTGCAGAAAGTTCTTAATTACTTTTAAGGGTGTAAATGAGTGTCCTGTTTCCCAGGAAGGTCACTAAACTGAAACCGTAAATCTGAGTTCTCCTTGTCTTTCTGACCATTGAATTAATAACTCCTTTCCCCTCAGAGCAGCACCTATGGATACAAATTTCATACTGCTCCCTTGGAGCTGATGGTTTGCCACCTGTTCTGCACACAAGACAGCAGAGAGATTGTGTTTTTGCCTTAGAGAACTAGAAATGACATTTCAAGCTGCTGCCAGAGGTGTAGCAAAACATCTTGGCATGTGTGGGTATTCCCTCTTCAGCACACTCAACCTATTTTCCCACCACTCAGCTGCTGGTTGAACTGGCAAACCTTAAGTGTATTTCCTACTGTTGGCACCCCTGTGCTTGCAGTGGCTTTTGAGGCAGCGTCCCTCCTTTCTTCAGAGTTCTGGCTGGTTCCAAATGTATTAGACTGAACTCATTTGCTTTGCCATGAACTCCTAGCACTGGTTACAGACGCATGTGATGCATGGAGCATACCATAGCTAGGTTATATGCGGGAATGTAAACTCCTGCTGCTGTCATGATTCCTCAGATGTGATGTTTAGTAATCCAGTTAAGGCATATATTCACACAGCTTGCAATTTCAAGATTACAAACCATGTAGCGAGAGCAACTGAAGTTTTAATGCACAGTCCCACCCACTCCTGTAAGTGTTAAATATCTGAAAATGTTTGTTAGCTGTCTAACAAAGTTGTAAATCCACAGAACTTTCATTTTTTCACTCTGCCTGACAGTAAGTAGTTTGTTGTGAATGTGACATTGAGTTCAGATCCTGCTTATGCTTGGTGTGGAGGCATGGGCAATAAAAGAGGAGATTCCACAGTTGTTTTGAGAATGGTGGATGCTACTAGGAGCAGTGACTAAGGTGAACATTTCAAAAAGCAAACCTTCTTATCAACATTTGTTACACAATACATTGTATACCTGCCTAGCATCACTAAAATAATTTTCAACAGAGCTGTCCACCCAAAGACTTATTCTTTTTCACTCTCTGAAGGACTTTTTGGAGAAGGTACCTTCATGCGGCATGCATCTTCCTGGTTTCTAGGTGTGATAAGTCTTGTGTCTTATCCAGTCCCAAAGTTCATGAAAAGGGCACTGGCGTAACTTGTGGGTGCTGTTAAGGTGCCAAATGGGAGCTAGAATGCAAATTTTATCAAGGCTACTCTTTAAGTCATCACAATCAGATGCTGAAAAGTTTGAATACATAATTTTCTAACCTGCTCTTATTAAAATCCATACAGCAAAAACTGTAAGAATAAAATTTTTCATCTGAGCTTGATGAGAGCCCCAAATTAGCAAATCCATGACATATCTTTTGTTTCAATAGCATTTTAGGCACACAATTTATATGGTTTGCTCAATATATTTAAATTGTTTCCCTCAGCTAGTTCTAGTACATGGAAACCAGTGAAGCTAAGATTACGCAAACCAAGCAATGTATTTGAGTTGAAAGTTATAGAAAAATGTGGAAACAAATGGAAGGAATTGTAGAGCACCTGCCTGAAATAAGGGGTCTTTATTTGTTTCTTGATCACCCTTGTCCTTCCCTATTTAACTTCTTGTGTTGGAACACCAGTTGACAGTCTTCTGGTCTTAGTAGAAAATACACAAGGGCCCAGACTAAATTTAACCCCCACCCACCTCCCAAGCCAGATGTCATTATTCTGTGTGAACCCACTTGTAGGTTGATATTTAGTACTTCTTGGATGAGGGAGAAGTTATGGGTGGAACAGGAGTAAATTCAAATCTGAGGCAAACCATCAGATCTGGTTCTTAAACAGTAACTAATCTCTAACAAATCCCCAACTTGTGCTGCTTATTTACATTGTAAAGTGTCTGGCTATCACTGGTGACTACCGCTTAAATTCAGCATATGAACTGGAGCAACAATAGTCTCTACTAGTGATTCTGGCAAAAGGCCAGACTTGCAGGGTGACAAACTCTTCAGGTGGCTTTCTCTTAAAACCTCCATTTACTTTTCACGTTGATTCTTTTCCTCTTTTCTCTTCCCAGTCCTCTTTTATTGCCTTTGAGAATTGCAGGAAGAAATACTAGTCTTGGAGCCACCTTCTCCAGTACCTGTGTGAATTAGTGGGTAAAAGGAATCGAGTCTCAATTCTCCATCACCTTTATACACTCTCTGGAATCACTGAGCAGAGGTATCATCAATCTAGATGCAGCAACCAGGAACCAGCATGATGTATTTACCATGCTGCTCATGGGCCTGTGCTGTAACTCCATGGAGCTGCTGCTGCAGGGTCTGCAAACTTGCTGCCTGGGGTACCTGTTTGATTGCCTGCCTTCCCCCGGGGGGAAGAAGAGTTTATAGCCTGCTGCCTGTTTGTAACGTGACAGTTTAGAAATGCCAGAGACTGGAAATTGGACCAAATATGCCATTCATAGTTACAAATGGGAATCATTTAAAGCTCAAAACACCCTCTGCTTTTCCTCCCCTCTCTGTTTTCTAAAGGTCAAGCTATTTGTGTAGAAACATTAAACCACCTGTAGAGAGGTTGCAAGACCATTCCAGCTACATTGTGATGTGATTTTTATCTCCCACCCTAACAGGCAAACCCAGTCATAATTAGCGTTATACACTAATTCCTCACTGGGATGCAGGCTTCACGTGATTAGGAACTAAACTATGTATAGTGCTGCTCTTGTGACTCTGTAGTTTCAATTAACAGATTCAGGGATGAAAAATCACAGTCAGAGATGATGACTGAGGTCAGAGAGGTTATCCTTTTTTATAGCAGTTGTCATCTTAAAAGAGAAAACACAAATGAAAGGAGGTTTCATTAATCTGACTAGGGAAATGGCTGCCACAGATAGCGTGTCAGCAGGAAAAGCATGATCAGGCCAAAATCCTTTCCATGACCTTGATGGCTGCTATAATTGTCCTAATCCCCAATGGGTATGGTAAGGATGCACAGCACAAGCCTGCTATAGCCTAGCTCTGTTTCATCGGTGAAGCATGTAAGCAGATTATTACTGGGATGAACAGTGCTCTTGCCAATCAAGAAACTTGTTATTTTAAAGCAAAGCACAAGAAAGCCAGAAGATTAAATAAATACTGTGCAGTACTAAGCAGAGACAGAAATCCACCATTGTAGTCTAGGAAAGGGACCCTGTGTTTCTTCCTTTTCTTTCAAGGGGCCTTTAAGCTCTAGGATCCCATCCTAAGAAACTTTCAAGGGATACAGTATTCATAGGAGGGGGAAAAAGTGTGAAATATATTTATAGGGCTGGGATGAACCTCTTGCTCCCCAGGAGGGTCAGCTCTGAGGTCAGACCAGGTTGATTAGGGCTTTATCAAGTTGGGTGTTGAAAACCTTCAAAAACAGAGCCTGCACAACCTTAATGGGCAACCTGTTCCACCTCTTTTCTGTCCTCATGGTGAGAAAGTAATTCCTTATCCAGCCAGGCCCTTTGCCTCTTATCCTCCTACCATACACCACTAAAGAGCTTAGCTCCATCTTCTTGATGCCTTCTTGTACGTGCTGGGAGATGCTGTGGGGTCCCCATCAGAGCGGTCTCTTCTTCAGGCTGAACAAGCCTCACTCCATCAGTCTTTCCTTACTGGGCCAGTCCTCATCTCCAGCCCCCACTATCCTGCTGGCCTGGGCTGGAATTATTGAAGTTTATCTGTACCATTGTGGAACTACAAATTGGATACAATGTCTGGATGCAGTCTGATAAGTGCTGAGTAGAAACAGCTGCTTGAACTGGCACCTGGGCTCCTGTGTGCTTAGGCTGTTCACATCTTTCATGATTAGAGCTCATCTGCATCTGTAAGTCTTCACCTAGATGATTGCTCTCTGTCACATGCTTGAAGTGATCTGCAGTTCCCAGTCTGCATTACCTGGCTGCAGCTGGTTGATCTTCAGGGCTATCTCCAAGCAGAATGCCTATGAAATAAGATTATAAAATGAAAGGTCTCTCTGCTTTCAACATGGATGTGCAACTGTTATGCCCAAAACACAGATGAGTTTTGATTTTACTTTTGATTTTTAATGGTAGGTAATAATTGAAGAAGAAAAATAATTTTTAAAAATTTTAATTGCTTGCAATTTAAGGGAAGAACTGAATTGTTTTCTTCCAGCTTGCCTCTGAACACCCTTACTCATTTTGTTTTCATTAACAGCTGTTCTTGAAAGCCTGTCAGCTCCCAAAACAGCTCCCTAGCACTTGCTCCCCTTCATTCAGTGGGAATTTAACCAGGTCTCCCTGGGGATAGTGAGAGCTGGGTGGACTTTTTTCATACATCTGGGCTTCTTGTGTGGCAATGCGGGGAGAGTGTTAAAACAAAATGACTTAACTGCAGCCTTCCTAACTGTTAGGAAGGATCAACCATAATACAGAACAAAATAGAAGCTACAGGTAGAGAGCTGCTTTCATTTGAAAGCAGCATCATTAAAAAAGAAAAAAAAAAAAGAGCATCTGAAATACATTTTTAGAAAGCTAGAAACAAATGTGACTTCTAGTACATTTGCAAGGAATTATATCAAACAAACACTTTCAAGCAGACAACATAATGGCCTATTAGAGAAACACAATGTCACTTGTAGGTGGCTAGAAGTACAAAGTATGAAGATGATAGCATCACTAAATGCTTTTTGTAAATTGCAAGGATGGGTGTTCACTGAAATGTTTTCTGGCTGAGTAGAGATGGAAGTGCAGATAGGTGGGGGCAGGAGGAGGCAAGAAGGCTATTTTCCCATCAATCCTTTGATCTTTTTTCTGACTTGAGCATCCAAAATTTGTGGGTTCCTTACTTAGGTTTTAACTTCATTCATTTATGAATAGATACCAAGTGAGTATAGACACAAGTGTTCATGTTTCTTTCTCCCTTTAAAATGGTGTCCAGAATGCTATAATCTTGCTATCATTATGGGGGAGAAAAAAAAAAAAAAAAGATTCAGTTTTCTGGTGCCATTCTGATGGCACTATAGAAAATCAAGCATATTTATAAGCTGTCCTGCAAAACACAATGTAGCTAGGGGATGTCTCTACTAATTTTAAAGGACTCAGCTTGAAAAATCAGAAGTCCTGTCACTGTACAATGCTCTGCACTGGCTCATATTGACATGCTATTTAGGCACACTACTTGTCAAGAGTTAACTTGACAAGTGCATCACCTTAGCAACCAAAATATTAACATGCTACAGCAGAAATGTATAGCCAGCTTATACTTTGATTTCAAGCGTAGGAGTTTGGGGTGGTGATATATGTGCTATAGTGCTGTTCAGAATTGGGGTAAGAAGTAATGGTAAAGCTAAGCTAAAGAAGAACCAAATGTAGTATTTATTGTGTATCTAATGCTTAGTCAGTTGTGGTGACTGGAGTGATTTTAAAGTTAAAAAAAGTTAAAATAATACATGACCCAGAATATATGGGCAGATCACTTCATGTTCTTTTTCCACTTCTTTGCATCTCCTTCTTTAATTTTATGTTTTATTTCTTCTTAAGCAAAACCTATCAGGAGCCTTTAGTACCCCTTATTTTTTCCTGTCATTCATGCATTTCATTCAATATGCAAAACAATGCATAAATGGAAAATACTTTTAAAGCAGCAAACATGTAACAAGCGGCAGATACCCATCTGAGTATAATGTAAGAGAATAAACAGAGCACTTAATCTGACTGACAGACAAGTTCTAGTTTTTAGAGTGGCTTAGCATTTTTCTACATACGGACCTAAAGTAATGAGAAAACCACTATCAAATGCAACATTGCCATCCACAACAGCCCTGATTCACCTTGTTTTACTGCTTGCTGCAGCTGTAGGTGCACTTTTAATTCCTTCCTGTGTTCCAGTGTGCCCAAGAAGTATTTTAAATGAGACACTGTCTGAACTTAGAACATACAACTACATTCCAGTGCTGGGCAGACTGTTACTTCCAATGCAGGTGAGCTGTTATTACCATCTCCAGCTTTGGCCCAGAGATATGACTGTGACTGACCTCCACTTGTGTAGGATGCAGAAAGCTGCTTTTACATCAAACTGTTACCTCTAATTCTGAATACAGACACAAACCAAAATGAGCATGAGCAAACTCTAGAGCACCCAAATGGTTTCTCTAAAGCCATCTGGAATAGCTCCACAGAACTCCTCTGCTGATCAGTTGTGAGACAGCTTGATGTTTCAGTTCTGTATTGCCTAGATCTTCAGAGCTATGTTGTAAAAATCTCACTCTGGCATTATATCATCACAAAAATAGTCTTTATTTGCCTCTTATGAAACAGCTCATTGCTTATACAGATATTATGCTTCTGGAGGCTGGGATCATGCCTGTAATAAAGCAAAAAGTGATTAAGTTTTTTATTTGTTTTTACATTATTGCTTGTTCACTCCAGTCTTAGGTGCAAAAGACAAGTTTTGAATTCTGTTTGAAGACTGTCTTGGTATAGGCATCTAAACAAAAAAACCCTGCTAACAAAGTATGGGCATCTAAACAAAAAAAAAATTGCTAACAAAGTATCTTGTATATGATGTTTATGACATATATTTAATGCTCTTTTGACAGCCTCCTTAATAGTGTGTTCTGGTGATACCCACAGAACTCTAGGCAGTTTGACAAAGCTGCATAAAATCATTAATGAAGTGCAGATTTTCACACACAGAAGCAGATGGCAAACCAACTAGCGGTTCAGGGAGACAAGTATCAGGAAATTACAGCAGTGGCAGAAATTAAACACTTAGTGCCAGTGGCCCAGTTTCTTAAGTGGTGCAAAGTTCCGTACATGGTAGTCACTGTATTATGAAAAAACAGAAGGAAAAGAGCTAGATACTGCATGTCACAGTTGTGCTTTTAAACTAACCTGGTCACTGTGCATTAAATATCCTACTACAAAGTCTCTCAGAGTGGTTAAAATACAAAAAAACCACCCTGCACATGTCTAGATATTGGTGTCTTTTTCCTTTCAACCTTTTTGTGCCCTGCCATATTCTTTAACTTTTTCACAAATATGACTTGCCACGTTGTAACTATGGAAAGCACTGAATGTGAGCTCCAGAGGGGCTCCCTGGGAGGCAGACGTTAGAACGAGGAAGTCCTTGTGGTGTGCTAGAGAAGCAGTTTGATGGAGAAAGAAATTCCTGCCCCTACCAGCATTAAACGTCGGGAGATGAATGCAGCTGGGTCGCAAGCTGAAAGTAAAGAAATGTTTCATAGGTCTTGCAGCTAACCTGATAGTACATCTAAAATAAGGCATTTGTTCATTTGAAAGTAACATGGGCACATCCTAAAGGGAGGAGTTCACTTTATTGTTTTACTTTCTGAGGAGTTCTTTTCAGGAAGGGGAGGAGAGGGAACAGCACATTGAAGGTAAGGAAAATCCTCTCATGCCTCTACTTTAAGTAGCCAGGCCCCTAGCCCTAGCCATCTTTTTATTGTTTTCTCTGTCTTAAAAACTTGTTCTTTGCCTCATTCCTGCATCTTCAGAAAGAAAAGAAGGTCCCAGCACTGTCTCGATTCCTGCAAGTGCACATGGTGTACATGTGGGTTTTCCATGTAGGGCAAAGTAGTGTTTGGCACCTGTTTATGTGCAGCATCTGTGTTTGTGAAGCAGTGGCTCTGCTGACTTGTATGACTCCTGTAAAGTCAGGTACACTCTGGTGTCAATTTTCCTGGAAGAAAACCCTCCTGTTTTCATTCAAGTAAAAATAAAGGCTGGAGAAAAATGTTTCAGGGGTTTTTTTTTGAAGGGGGGGGTGGTGGTGGGTGGAGAGAAATGAATTTCATTCACTTCCTTGTCAGGGTAGGAGGAAGGAATCGGAATCTGAAGGACTGGTGCTTTCAGATTTGAGGCTGGCCCTCTGATTTTTAATTCTGGAACCAACAGCAGTCTTCAGCTAGCTAGAGTGCTTTTTCTAATTACAGTCAGACCACTAATCTGATGGAAATTCTCCACTTCATGCTAATCCCATGAAAATCTGACTAAGACTAATTGAACCTTTTATTTTGGGTTCAGTTGAAGGCAAATTCCCAGACATTCTGCACAATCCTGCTGAACGATGCTGTGTTGTTGTATAAACAGGATAGTTCCTTTAAGCCTAATGGCATTAATTTATTATTTTTTTTAGAACTTAATTTCATCAATGTAAATAGCTGAACTTTTTTCTATTTTCTCACCCAGTGCTCATTCCAGAATGGAAGGTTACCAGAAAAACTGTTTCACCATTTCTTGAGAACACAACCATTTTAATTCTGAGGTTCTAAACAGCTGCTCTGCCAATGGCCTGGAAACCAGAAACCAAGTATGGACGAGCATACCTATGGTTTTATTGGTTTCAGTTTTACAGAAGCATTACAATTGAATGCTTTGCCATGGATTCTTAGACCATCTACTTAAGAAGAGTGATAGATTTGCTGGAATTACTGCCCATTCTTTTACCATTTAATGAATTCCATAACATGATTTATGTTCCTACTATGACAACTTTTCCTTGTATGAATGTCTGGCTTGCAATGAACCCTGAAAATTTGGGTTCCCTAGATGATTCTACATTTAAAAAAAAAAGCAGCTCTTACTGAAATATCTCACAACCCATGGCATGGCTAATTAATGATGAAGAACAACTTACGTTCTTGTGAGTGTCACTTAGACCCTTTGACAAAGACATAGGATAACTGTCAGAAACTCTTTAGGAGAGTAACGTCAGTTTAGCAAACAGTGCTGTTGGTTATTTGAAACAGTTTCATCATTAGGAAGTCTGGGTATTTCCTTCCCACTCCCATATCCATCTTCTACTTTTTCTTTGTGATTAGTTTGTTTTGGAAAGGATTTGCATTAAAGGCTAAGTCTGCTTTAAATTAGCACATTCTGTTATATATTATCCTGGCATCTCTTGGTTGTAGAGTAAAAGGGATGATGGGTCTATATCGAGTTAACTCTGCTGCCAATAACTGTCTATAAATACTGAAAATTTCTCATTGGAAAGTGAGATGGAAAGGTGCAGAAAAAATCCTTAATTTTATGGATAACTTTGGTGTTTTCTTTCCCTAACAAGAAGTAAGGAACACAGTTTTTGCAGAATAAGGTGCTGCTTAACCAAATTCAAAACCTCGTAAATGTCTGTAGTTGAAAAAAGTCAGTAGACTAGATATAGTGCATAGAAAACTGATTATGAGCTAGTCAGGAATTAACAAGTTTGACTGTGTCCTCTTGTTTGTTCAGGAATAGACTTACCCTGGAACTGTGGGTGTGTATGATAAAACTATTTAAAAAGCATACCCCACTGAAATTCATAGCTCTAAGCTGAATCATGGATTTCTGATTACCACTGGCATGGATTTCTGAATTAATTATCTGCATTTAATCATACACAAAGAAACCTTGATCTGTGTGATTCACAGCTTCAGCTTTTCATCATAAATTAAGCTGATACCAAGAGTGAAAAGCTAAAATTCTTGAAGTAATAATCTTTTGAGTCTTTGCCAATGACAACGGTTTCCACTCAGATTATCAGCTTTGCCAAACATGTTGATGCGTTAAGTTAATATTTAGTAAAAAGAGAATGCTTCTTTCTATGTTATTTTATTAGAAAATGAGTTGCTTTGAAACAGGATTTTGGTCAATACCTGTTCTTCTAATAATATTTCCTCCAATTTTATTAAAAATATTAAAGATGCTCTATCTAATCAGATGGCTATTTCTAGCTGCGCTTTTTTCCAAAAGTTCTGTTTTCATATCTATTTCTTCTTTTATCTCTGAATGCATGCGGTTGCTTTCTAAAGTTCTCATGCATGCTACACAGGAGGTGTGTATTTTGTTATAAGTCTGTGTCCGAAAGATACATTTAAGAGTCCAAATAGGAAAAATCTGGGGCCTAATAACATTAAGAATTTCCCTAGAAAAAAATAAATTATTTACATGCACCTTTTATATTTACCATTGCTCTGATTCTTTCTTTTCCTCTCTACAGCATAAGGGAGATGTCCGTAGTTCCTCACTGCATGGAAGAACAGAGGTACTTAATCTTTTCTACAGTCCTGCTCTGGTGGCAGTAGATATCTGCCTAGGCTGTGGTGACCTCTGCACTGAATAGCAGACAACCAAACTGAGCTAGACCAAAGATATGTTTGGTCCACATCCTGTCTCTGACAGCGCTAAAATGCCAAGTACAAGAGCAGAACAAAGTCAGATGTATGCTCAACCTGCAAACATTTTACAAGCACAAACACTGAATACAGTGGGATTATCACCTCTCTTGAGAAGTGAACTAGCTGTGTTGATGTACCCCAGGGTGCGGTTAGCCCCCTTGGCTGCCAGGGCACACTGCTGACTCGTATTGAGCCTGCTGTCCCCAGATCCTTTTCTGCAGGGCTGCCTCCCAGCCACTCTTCTCCCAGTTTAAATGGCTGTCCTAGGTGCAGATTCTGACATTTGGACTTGCTAAATTTAATCCCATTAATCATTGCCCAGTGCTCCAATCTATCTAGATCCCTCTGCAAGCTGGTCAAGAGGAGATCACCCCCCCAGTGTTGGTGCGGGCTCCCCTTGAGCACTGTGTGCAGTTCTGGGCCCCACAATTCAAGAAGGATGTGAAGGTCCTGGAATGCATCCAGAGGAGGGCCACAAAGCTGGTGAAAGGGCTGGAAGGCATGTTCTGTGAGGAACAGCTGAGGATTTGGGGCTTGTCTAGTTTGGAGAGGAGGCAGCTGAGGGGCGACCTCATTGCTCTCTACAGCTCCCAGAGGAGCGGACAGTGAGAAGGAGCTGCTGATCTCTTCTCCCTCATACCCAGTGACAGGATGCATGAGAACAGTTCAGAGCTGTGCCAATGGAGGTTTAGACTCGACATTAGGATGCATTTCTTTACTGACAGGGTGGTCAAACACTGGAACAGGCTTCCTAGAGAGGTGGTCAATGGCCCAAGCCTGTCAGTGTTTAAGAGGCATTTGGGCCATGCCCTTAACAACATACTTTAACTTCTGATCAGCCCTGAATTGGTCAGGCAGTTGGGCTAGATGATTGTTGTAGGTCCCTTCCAACTGAAATTGTCTAGTCTGTTCAATGCATTTATAATGTCTCCATGAATTTACTCATGAACTTACCCAGTCATTTTTTTACATTTGGTGTAAAATTTTAATATCCATCACACGCCATGGTAAATTCTATAGCTTAACTACACAGTGTGTGAAGTATCAGGACCTTCTGCTTATTCTGAACTAGGCAACTGGTAGCTTTATTGGAGGTCTGCAGCCCTTACATTGGGAGAGGCAGGGAGCAATTGATTCCTGTCTATCTATTCCTGTTCACTATACACAGATTTTACAGACCTCTGTCATGTCCTTCCACAATTGTCTCTTTTCCCAGTTGAAAAATCCTAATTTGTTCTGGTTTGTATGTTTTGTTTTATTTATTTTTATTTTTTTTTCTCTTTTGGAGGCATTGAATGTTTTAATTCATTATAATTGTCCTTATCTGAACCCTCTCTGGAGGGAAAGGAAGGCCAGTGTTCTATATGGTGTTCAGTCATGATCAGGTACGGTTTGAGAATGATCCATTTTGCTATGTAACCCTTTTCTAATAATACCTAGCATTTGGTTTGCTCTTCTGACCACTACTGAGCATCGAGTTGATAGTAACCCCAAGAGCACATTCTGATGGCCTGAAACCCATTGTTCTGTATATGAGTATAGGACTGTTTTGCCCAGGTTGCTTTAACTGTAATAAAACTACTTAATTTCTCAGCAACTTCATGAGAAAGCTCAGACATGCTTGCTTTTGTTTCAAAGGTTGAAAGTGAACTGTAGGAGAAAGTCAAAGAGAAATCCTTAAGAGTACCAGAACTGAGTTTAAGCTAGTTTTGTATTCTGTAATCTCCAAGAGGTGTCATATTAGAAAGTCTGTTTTCTCTTTTTTTTTTTCTTACCCCCACCCACCCAAACATCTGAACTTTTGTTATGCGTCTGTGACACTAAATGGTGCCTAAGGGCAGTTATGAATCTTTTGCTGCATGTTCATGCATTAAATTTTATGTACTGTTAGAGGTGAAATGGTGTTGTTAAGGGTAAGCACTCTTTCTTTCTAGTGTATTGGTGACAAAGCACTGAAAAACAAGAAAGGAAAATGAATATTTGAAAAAGACACAGGATTTAGGCTGTCTTAGCAAAACCTCTGCTGAGCACTCAGCCTCGTCCACCTCCATCTCTGCTCTGTTATAATGGCTAGGCCTTTGGAAGTAAACTCCATTTTGCTTTGAGCCTTGCTTAGTAGTACAGCTCTTGTGTAAATGATAGATTTTGTGCCTGTAACATCAACAAATCTGGAAAAGAAGCTATCATTTTGAAGAAGACAGACACACAAAGTTACCAGGTGTGTTACTGGTACCATTCTTATACTCCTAAAAGTTTGTCTGCTTTATCAAGGTCCCATCCATGCTACCCATGTGTACTTTTAAAGTATGAAAGAAGGAGAAAAGATAAGGGAAGACAAAATGTTTTATTGGCTTCCAGAATTCGACATTTCTAACTAAAATCTCATAAATAGCTCTGTCCCTAGGGTATGGACTTACAGAATTTTTGTATTTTTTTTCTATTCCTGCTCACTGACATCTGTTCACATTTCCTGGTGGGAAATCTGGAATTTAAACAACTGTGTGCTTCCTACTGTAGCAGCTCAACAACAAAGGGAATTTTGTCAACTAACGAATAAGAATCTTTGACTAATACAAAGGGACTGTTAGGAACATATGCTACTTTTTCCTTTTAACCTTAGTCAATATATTCTTCAGTCCATTTAGATAGCACTAATTTACCAAAACAAACCAAATAAGGTGTTCAGCATCTCATGCAGGCAGTCAAAACTCTAAATAAAACTTCAGGTGTGCTGCCATTGCATATTTCTTCATGAGCACGTTGCTGAATTCTGCAACCTAGTAAAGACAAGGAATTTCAGTGGACTTGTACTACAGGCTTATTTGTTTGAACAAGATGTGGAGTGGGTGGAGAGGAAATTACATGACTCTTACAGTAGAAAGCAAATCTACTTTAGGCCCAATCTACCTAGGAAGGAGACAGCATCTGGAAGTCTTTGTGTACTATTGCATTTAAGCCTAACTAGTGAACGTGAAGTATGAAGCAGACTGTAGAGGAATGAAGCTGGGTTAATTAACATTGATAATACACAGCTGTGGGCTGGCTTGGGGGGGTGGTGTGTGTGTGTGGCTGATGTAGACAAGGCGCAGCTGTGGCTGGTTCTGTTTAGGGGTTGGGCAGCTAATGAAGAGAGAGCAGCTGAGGGAGAGAGAGGAGGAAGGAGTAGAGAGATGAGAGACAGACCGTGGGTGTGTGTGCGCGCGTGCATGCCCTGGATGAGGAGAGACTACGAGAAGGCAGCAGAGGGACTGGCATGAAGACTATGTTGGTATGTGATGGTGAAAGACTTGTTGGCTGGCTAGTTTGGAAAGTGCTGTGACACAACAGGGCTAGGTAGTTTCTGATATCTGAGCCTGTCCCTGCAAGAATCAGAGTAGAAGTCTTTTATAATAGGGGTATGGGCAATGTGTTGTGTACTAACTTCCTGTAGCTGGTATGTACTAAATATAATGTTAAAAGGGTCAGCCTTCCTCCGCCCCCCAGGCATTCAGAGTATTGTTGGCAGTGCTTTGTATTATGTGAATAATCATATTATGCTTCCAAGATATAATTTTTCCCTGAGCACTAAAGATCTTCAAGGATTTATTCTGGGACTGATCTCCATTTCAAGTATGTAGCATATGCATTATATATATACTTATATGAACTGAAATGAAGTTGGAAGTTACTGTCAAGACAAGGAGATTAAAACAGAGAAAGAGCTATGATGACCTAGAAGAATTTACAGTGATAAAAAGGGGACATAATATAAGGTCATGAACAAGAATTTCTGCCACACAGTAGGCACTTATTAAATAGAAACTATGCATATACTCATTAAATGATCCTGACACTTGGATGCAATTTTATGCATATTCACTGGTCACATAATGGACATCTGTGAGTCTTGTAAGGTAGTATATATCTGGTTTGTTACTGCACTTGAGAAGAATGTATTCCAAACAAAGGAAGAGGCAGAAAGCTAATTAGAAGAGTGGAGCCTCTGACTTACAGATAAGACTTAAAATTAAGTTAGCCCAGGCTATAAAGGGAGGTGAAGAAGGCATGGGTATGCAGTTCATAAATTCAGCAGGAAACAAGCAGCAGGGAGAGTAAACAGTGAAGTACTCTGGAAGGTGATGTTGTCACAAGAGCAATAGGTATAAGCTAGCTATTAAAATAAGTTATGAAGGATAATAGATAGCTTTCCAGTGGGAGTGGTATGAACAAAAAACAACAGCCTTCAGGGAGACTTCAATCAGTTTATGGATGGGATTAAATAATGTATTTTATGACAATGGCCCATAGTGGTTTCCCATATGGATTTGGAGGAGTTGTCACTCCTGCTCTACTCTGCTCTGGAGAAAGACTGGGCAACTCTTCGTTGTGGACTTGCCTTCAGGCCATAAGGATGCATTAAGTTGTCTGTTATTAAGTTTTCTGTCATAATTTTCAACCTTTCTCTCCTCATCTCTTCTTCCGTTATGTTTTTTTAACCTTTTTGCAGGCTTCATTTGCTGCTTATTGCTCCATTTGCAGCTACGCCTCTTCTCTCCAAGAAACATTACAAGGTTTGTTTGACATGTATCTCCTCTCCTCCCTGTACCTGTTCTTCTTATCCAATTTAACAGAACTGTTAATGTGACTGGAATGAGTTTGCCCATTGTGAGATGTGTTCAGCTTTGAATTTGCAGTTGAATTGTCTGAAGATATCCTTTGCAATTTTCTTTTGCCTATGTTCCCTAGAGGACATCCTGAATTTTCTGGGTACAGAAGCCCATCTTTTGAGAGATCTAGGGCCTCTCTTCCACTTCTGAAGGACACACTTTTAAATCTACCTTATTAGCCACTTGGGGGCCAGTTTAACATCTAGCTAGGTGACAATTATGCAGGTAAATTCTTGGCTTTGAAAGGGCTTATAAGGGCCGGCGGGGGGGGGGGGGAGAAAAGATAAAGAAAAACAGCCCCAAACCTTGTGAATTAGCTGTTTATCATTTTGCTCTGGATTTAGTGTAATCTGCAGATCATCTATGTCCAGAATGCTTACAAGGCTGTTGATATTCTTAAGTCATGTGTCCATTTATCTTGAGAGACTAAGTCTCCTGGTGCTTCTCATTGCATGCCCATAATGAATTTTTTCTCTGGGTAATTCTGGCTAGGGAGTTTGTCAGACTCCCTACCATATTAAGTCTTATACTCGTGTTGTTATGGTAAGTTTCTGTGATACAGAACCATACTTTGACTTAACTATTCTTGGTGTTGGTCCAAAAAAATGAAATTAAGCCCATCTTGGTATGCTTAATTTTTAAAAGTGTAAATTTTTGTAATTATTGAGTATAAAACCTCCACAGTCCACCCATTTTGTGCACTTGAGCTTGGCAAACATAATACAGTCCAGAATCTCAAAATGGAGTGAACGCTATCTAATTGAAGTATTTGTCATGACAAATTCTGTTAAGTCTGCTAATACGGACTATGACTGGGGCACAAAAATTAAGGTGTCGTGACTGCCTTATGTGAAGGTCAGAGGAAGAAAAGTAATTTTTTTTGTTCTCAAATTCTCTATAAGTATGTCATACCATAACCTTTATGCTGCTTTTACATGTGTATGGTCAGGTGGGTTTTGATTGATATTTATGTTATCACTACAAAGCATCCCTTTGCTAGAAATTTCTAGGTATAGTCCTTTTCCCATATCTGCTTCAGTTATGAGTGATATTAGTTCTACCATGATTAGAAGACCACCTTAGAGAAGGGGTATGCCTGTTCTACTTAGAAATGGGCATATAAACTAGAGTTTTTTAAGTAGCTATTGACTTCTGTGGAGTTAGCTTGGACTTGTTAAAAGCACTGGCTACTTCAAAGATCTGCTGTTTTCTTACCCAGAAGTCATTATTCACTTTTTAAGTCTTGGCCGCTGTTATTCATAAATTATCTTCCTCTCTGTCCACACAAAACCTTATTAAGGTATTGAGTTATGGCAACTGGCACAGCTTGTCAGTCAGAAGACTATTTACACTGGAGTCACTTAAAATCAATGGGTGTCAGCCAGAGGGTCTCAAGAATACATGGGAGCTCCCTCCCACAGGTATTAGAATAGATGATGAGGTACATCTCTTGTCTAAGCTCTTTGGTGTTGGGCCTGGGGAGAAGAAATACAAGAAGTGACTTTTTCACTGCACATACAACAAACAAAAATATTTAGGAGGGAAATGGTATGTATCTGTTTCAACAAGCAAACAAGACAATTAAAAAGGAAAAAAAGGCCCAAAAGAATTGAAAGTACCGTTAGATGAGACAAGTCAAAGATGCTTCTGGGATCCACAGACTCTGACACTGAATTCTGAGTGGTTACTGGAGATTAACCGTCATTTCAAAACCACTGAAGTTATCCATGCAAATCCACATTTAATATCCTACTGAGATGCGTTTAAAACCTATTAGTAAGATAATAGTCATATGCCTCATAGAAAGGACGTGAAAAAAGTAGATTTTTAAAGAGATGAATCCTCACTGATATTTTTTTTCTGGGATCTTGCCTAAGGAAGGACGGAAAAGACATTGCACCACCTCTGTCTGTACTGGCGAACAGGGCCAAGGGGCCAATGTTATTGGCAACCAAGACTTGTGGCAAAGCAAGCCCTTTAATTCTGTCCTCTCAGGGGGGCCTAGAAAGCTGCAGCCCCTACCCAGTTAAGTGGCTTTTTCAGTGGAAACTCATTTACATAGCTTTCCACTGTTGGAACAGTCTATTCAAGGCCTGTCTCAGGAACAGGTCAGAATATGTCACATGTCTTTAACCTGTTACGCCTGAATGCTTCCTAGCATGTTTTGCTGACATGTCTAGTGCATGATCCATTGCTGGGGATCAGAATCTTCTCATTAGTCTAAGCAAGGGAGGTTTGACTCTGTTTTACTGGTTTGTTTTTGATGCACCAATTCAATAAAGGAGGGAGGGTCTCTTACACTTTAATAGATTGCTTTGCTGTCACAATAAGGCTTATTTCTCTCCCCAGCCCCAAAGACAACTTGCCTGTTTTGTGTGTGTGTTTTTCAGTACGCCACTTGTTTTCCTCTGTTACTTAAGAACAGCAGCCAATTTCTGTGGGAAACACTTTTTTTTTGTAACTGATTTTGCAATTTTGTTCTTATATTCCTTCATGCACTTAAGTATGGTGCTATCTCAATGTTATGGTCTTATTTACTTTGTATCACCAGCATCCTTGCCCCACCACTGTTTTAATGCTTCTTGGACAGGGACTTCCTTTATCCATTCAGATACCTTCCTTCCAACTACTTCTGCACATTATGAGTTTCTAACATAACAAACAAAACAACCTTCCTTCCCTCAGCCAAGCTAAAACTGACTTCAGACTAATCTGGACCTTTATTTTACAAAGTGCAAAGGAAAAAAATAGTGTTATAACTGTATATTTTGCAGCAGTCTAACTTGGGCTGCTACAGAAACATAAAACATGCCCTTGACACTAGAGCTGCACAAGAAATTAAGTGATTATTTTTCTGTTTGACTATTCAAATCAAAACCAGCAATGGAACTCTACAAAGCAAAACTGAAATTTAATTTTGTTTAGAAATTTACTATTCCAATCCAAGGAGTTAAAAGAAAAATAAACAGAGCTAACTTCCTGGAATCAGGAGGGAGGTGGGGTTTCTCCCTCCATTTTTTTCCTGTAGTCCAGGACTACAGGAGTTGTGCAGGATTTGGGATGAGCACCATGGCTGTGGACAAGACAGTATGGACTTCAGGGGTTTCACTTAATTCCAATTAACAAACTCTAAGTTACTGATTTGGGTACTAAAGAAAACCAAGATGATAAATAAACACTTACAAAAACACCTTTCTTTGCCCTTCCCCAGGCTCAGTTTCAGTCCACTACCTCTCTCCTCCCTTTCTATCCTCAACCAATCTTTTTTTCACCATGAATTATGTTCAGTTCCCTCTTGATTTGCTCTGTGAGGCAACAGGTGATACTGGAGGCTGGGGTCAGTGCATAATGGTTTCTTTCAGCTGCATCTTACTTCTTACTCTTTCACCTCCACTGCTCCACGCATCTTTCTTGCAAAACACAGAACCTGGAAGGTTACAACAGTTTGAATAAATATCCATTACAAACTTCACCCCTTATTTCTATACACTAGACTACATAATAATACAAATATGTGTTACAAACTTATGGCCTCCTCTGTGCAAAACTCACAGCCAAGAATACTGCAGCAGTTTGATTACACATGCATTGCACATTCTGCACTTTGTTACTGCAAGGGGGTATCTCCTTTGCAGGAGCAGCAGCACGAGGACATCACTGATCCCAAGGTCATCTTGCATTCTGCAGGGCAGTGTTTACAAGGGGTACAGGCCCCCAAGCTGTGCAGACAGATGCCTTCTTCAGGCTGTGACCTGTATCCCAGCAGCATCTGTTTCCCAGCATTGCCACTGCCACAGCATCTCCCTGGGATGGTGGCCGTATATCCTGCATTTTTGTAATTTCACTTTTAGCCGAATTGTAGTTGCACGCTGGGGAGCAGTTTCCCATAGGTCTTCTCAGTCACTGTAAGCAAGGCAGCCTGAATAATCTCAATTTTCAAGCCTGTTGCTGTCTTCTGTTTCCCCACCAGAGATGCTGGGGTGCTCCATGGGGTGAGTCCTCACTTCCCTCCCTCCCAGCTCTCTGGCTGCCCTGGCAGCAGCCCAGAGGAGGTCAGCACCCATCCACTGCTGTTCTCAACTGGCTACCCTGGCTCAGCTTCAGTATGACACTCCCCTCTCTCTCCCTCTTGGCCTCCACCCCTGGTTGTCACAGTGCCCACTCCAGCCCCTTTGGTGAGGGGTGGCAGTTTCCTTCTGCCACATTCTGTTTCTTACTTGCTTTTGTGTTGGTTTTTTTTTTTTTGTTTTGGTTTGGTGGGGGTTTTTTTGTTTGGGTTTTTTTTTTTTTTTTTCTCTCCCCTGCTTCTATTTTCCTGCTCCTCTGGCATGGTGTGGGTTCTCTAGGTGTCACAGTCCCCTCAGGGCTGCCTCCGCCCCACAGCGGGTGGGCTGCAGCCCCTCAGGGCTGCCCCTGCTGTGGCGCTGGCTCTCCTTGCATCCCTCCCCGTGTGCCACAAGGCTCTCCGGTGGGCAGAGGTTCTGGAGCTGGTGGTGGGTTGGGTTGGCATCAGAGCCAGCTGCAACTGGCCATGACCATCTGTGGCAGGTACAAGACAGCGCATGGCCTTGCCCGTTGGGACTGGGGAGAGCCAAACTGATGTCCCTGGAGAGCACTCTGTGGGCCCTGCCATGGAGTCTGCGTAGGGGGGTTCTGGGTGTGGAGACTGTTCTACCTGCGGTAAATACCAGCATACTCACTGCTGAAGGGACGGTGAGACAGATGGGGCGTCCTTAGTCACCAGCGTCAGAGGAGTCTCTTCCTCCATGGTCCAGAGAGTATTTGTGTGATCTGAGAGAAACTGAGAGGATCGACGTGGGGAGCGGTGGGAGCCCGTGGTCAGCCGTGATGCAGTGAGGTATAGAAGAGAAAGGTAAAGGACGATGCAGAGAACTGTGGGTGCAGTGATTCCGTTGCAAAGGTCCAGTGCAGTGAAAAGGAACAGTTAGCCAGCAGCGAAAGGAGTAGGGGAACATCAGATTGATTTTTTTTCTCAAACTAAAAAAAAAAAAATCTTTACGATCAATCTGTAGTTGTGTTTTTCTCTTGCAGTTTTGTGAATATTTTTTTAATGGTTTTTAGATGGCAAGATACTTGTTTTCACTAGACCTATATATTGTTGGTAGCTCCTAAGTGATTCCTGCGCTGAGTGCTCTTCAGACACAATACCGACTGCAGAGTAGTTCTGTGCAATTTTGTTCCCTGTCTTGACTCTTTTAGAAGCAATGACAAACTGTTTTCTTGACTTGGCTGGCAATAGAATTGGAACCTTACCTACCAAGAGTGACGTAGTCTATTAGGTTGCACTGTTATTGATCCTGTTATCTTCCTTACCAATTCATGAATATTTATGGTAACATACAAGATAAGACAGTTCCTTCCGTTCCCTTAGAGAGAAAGTTGCATTAAATTGGACATAGTTCAGTGATTTGCAGGCATCACATACACTTCTCCAAGCTCAGGAGCAATGCATCCCACCAAAAAAAGGAAGTCAGGCAAAAAAGCCGGGAGGCTTTCATGGATGAACACGGAGCTCCTGGACAAACTCAAATGCTAAGAGGAAACCTGAAGAGGGTAGAAGGAAGGCCAGGCAGCCTGGGAGCAATACAGAGAAACTGTCTGAGCAGCCAGGGACCAGGTTAGGAAAGCTAAAACCCTGACAGAATTAAAGCTGGCCACAGATGTCAAGGGCAACAATAAAAGTTTCTATAGGTATGCCAGTGATAAAAGGAAGACTAGGGAAAATATGGGCCCTCTCCAGAAGGAAATGGGAGACCTGGTTACCCGGGATATGGAGAAAGCTGAGGTACTCATTGGCCTGTTTGCCTTATTCTTCATCAGCAAGTGCTCCAGCCACACTGCCCAATCACAGAAGGCAAAGGCAGGGACTGAGGGAATGAAGAACACTACAGGCCTGGGGAAGAGCGGCTGTAAAGCTGCCTGGCGGAAAAAGGACCTGGGGGTGCTGGCTGACAGCTGGCTGAACATGAGGCGGCAGTGTGCCCACGGGGCCAAGGCAGCCAACAGTGCTTGTATCAGAAAAGTGTGGCCAGCAGGACCAGGGCAGTGATTGCCCCCCATACTCAGCACTGGTGAGGCCGCACCTCAAATCCTGTGTTCAGCTTTGGGCCCCTCACTTCAGGAGGGATGCAGAGGTGCTGGAGCGTGTCCACAGAAGGGCAACGAGGCTGGTGAAGGGTCTGGAGCGCAAGTCTTATGAAGATCAACTGAGGCAACTGGGGTTCTTTAGCCTGAAGACAAAGAAGCTCAGGGGGCACCTTATTGCTCTCTACAACTCCCTGGAAGGAGGTTATTGGCAGGTGGGGGTAAGTCTCTTCTAACAGATGACTAGCAATAGGACAAGAGGTAATGGTCTTCAGTTACACCAGGAAAGGTTTAGATTGGACATTAGGAAGAAAATTTTCACTGAAAGTGTGGTGAAGCCTTGGAACAGGCTGTCCAGGGAGGTGGTGGAATCTCTGGAGGTGTTTAAAAAACATTGATGCAGTGCTTAGGAACATGGTTTAGTGGTGGACTAGTCAGTCCTGGGTTAATGGTTGGACTTGATTATCTCAAAGGTCTTTTCTAACCTAAATGAGTCTAGGAGAAGCTCAACATGGCCTAGCAATGTGTGGTTGCAGTCCAGGAAAGCAAATGACATAGGCTTCATCAAAAGAAGTGTGGCCAGCAGGTTGAAGGAGGTGATTTGTCCCCTCTGCTTAGTTCTCATGTAACCCCACCTGGAGTCCTGCATTCAGCTCTGGCACTCCCAACATGAGAAGGACATTGATCTGCTGAAGTAAGTCCAGAGGAGTGCCATGAAGATGACCAGATTGCTGGAGCACCTCTTCTATGAAGACAGGTTGATAGAGTTGGGATTGTTAGCCCAAAGAAGACAAGGTTCCAGGGAGACGATATAGCAGCCTGGCAGGGCTTAAAGGGGGCCTACTAGAAAGCTGCAGAAGGGCTTTTTGCAAGGGCATGTAATAATAGGAAAAAGGGGGAAATGGCTTTAAACTGAAAGAGGGTAGATTTAGATTAGCTATTAGGAAGAAATTCTTTACTGTGAGGGTGGTGAGACACTGGAACGGGTTTTCCAGAGAAGATGTGGGTGCCCCATCCCTGGCAGTGTTCAAGGCCAGGCTGGATGGGGCTTTGAGCAACCTGGTCTAGTGGAAGGTGCCCCTGCCCACGGCAGGTGGGTTGGAACTAGCTGATCTTTTAAGGTCCCTTTCAACACAAACCATTCTATGATTCTATTTTGTTAACCTCATACATTTATGCTGAATAAGTTTCTGAGTAAATTCACAAGTGGTATGCTTTAGCATCTCCCCCTTTCTGTTGCCAGCTGAGTAGGTTGCCTAGAAGTGGACTTGCTGTGGTCTGAGTCTTAGTCAAATTCTGAGTTGCTTAACGAAAAAAATCTATGCTGTTCTGCTGGGAGTCTCCAAGGATTGAAAATGGAGTGAATTTTAGTGTTGCAGCAGGTTGTTGCTACTGTTGGAATAGATTACTTCATTAGTCCTGGTACCTTTTTTTGAGAAGGATCTCAGTTTTTTGAAGTCTCATGGCAATAACCAAATTGGGAGCTAGATACTTTAACACATGAGGAAATGCCACTGGTACCTGACAGAGGGCAAGGATTGTGAACGTGATTCAAAGCCACTTCTGTACACACACACCTCATCCTTGTTCATTTAGAATTTAAATAATCAGCAGTAAACTGAAAGATTCCCCACATATGCAGAACTTGGATTAATATGCCCTTCTCGCCATCAATAGGTTGCTTGATTGGCCTGCATCTTAGGAAATAATGTAACTTCTCATACATGTGAACTACAGACTGAAGCTTGTGAAGTGTCACAGACTTCAAGCTATGTTACAGATGTCATTTTTGATACTGAATGTATCACTCCAGATACATACTGCAAAAATAGCAACAGCATTCCCAGCATCTGCACTGTAGTGGCCTTTCTGCTGTTAGACATGCCCTTGTGTCTACCTGAACACCTCTCCCATCAGTAGTTTTTGTTGGGATGTGCTCCACAGACAGGTTTCTGCCACAAATGATGCTGAGGCATTGCCTCATGAGTATTACTATGGGGATGTTTATTTGGTGTAGGAATCTTCTGCTTAACTACTGGGGCTGAGCTGAAGCTATTAAACCCTCACAATTAAAAAGAAAAGACAGCCGAGAATGCAACTCATAGAAACTAGTCTGTTACTGCAGTGGTGTCACAGCTGACTGCATAAATGGGTATCTGACACAACAAATGCTGCTTTGAGCTCTGTTTTTTGCTGAGCCATGGCAGTGATTCCATGGAGGCTTGTCTGTGGGTCTTTGTTATTAAAGACTTTTGATTAGAAAAAATTAAAACTGCAGTGTTCCCACTACTTAGAATCTGCCTTTGCAGAAATGAAGGAAATAATGAGGTGAAGGCTAACATGGAGGGGTAAGATACTGGGGACTGCTGTGGTAATTGTTTCTCAGCAAACTCACAAACTCTCATTCTCCTGCTCCATAAGAGGGGTGAAATCATAAAATGCAGGGCATTTTGACAGTGTTTGTCAAGTCTGTGTTTAACAGATTAAAAGTGATCTTCAGTGGAACTGTTAAATGGTTATCCAAAGGGCATGAGCGGATGGGCATGGGGTGGGGGGTGGGGTGGGGTGAGCAAAGAAATGAACACACACCTCTTTCCAGAAATCCACACTTGCAAACTCTCAGATGGCTGGTAAATATGCCAAAGTTTGACCATTTCAACTAATTTTTGCAAAATCTCCATGTAACTCTACAGAAGGTTTAGGAGAGGCCAGGCTAACAGAAGGGCATTCAGTACAGAGGCTGGAGGAAGTGTTAGCCAGGAAGGATGAAAGAGTGAGAGGTGATGGTGTGTGTTGATGTTCTAAAAGAGCAAAGCAGGCACTGCAGTTGATTCAAAAGGGAACAGAAAAACATGAAAATTCAATTTATTTTACTTATTTTTACCTCAGTGTTATTAGAAGTAAATTTTAATCTTGCCCTTTCCGTAGTCACAGTGTATCATTAGCCTTGATGAGAATCCAGGTCCAGGCACTGAAATGTTTTCTACTTGTCCTATCACAGATGTTATGAGATGACTTTCCTATGGATGGCTGCAGAGTCTAGTGGTTCCAATTAAAAAAGTCTCCTGCTATATCATGACAGATTAGAAACCTGAAGACTTTCTGATCCTAACAGATATATTGTCTGAGATACTGCAGCACTGTTTTGATATTAAGATGAGAAATAATGGGGCTATCAACCTGAGAAAAGACTTCTTGTCAGCCTAGTGTAGAAAAGCACATTATAGACAGGACAACAAAAGTTGTCATTTTACAGGGGAAGTAATCCAATGTTGTTCTTATTTCCTTTGTAGTAAAGTAGATAATGGTAATCCATTTGCCCCTTTTTAAGTCATTATTGCCTGTGCACCTCTTCCTAATGATGTATTTGGAACCTGTGAATCTATCTGAGGAACACTGAAACTGTCATTTCATTAGTGGCAGCTGGAATTTACGCCACTTTCACAATAAGCCTACTCCAATACTAAATCAAAAAGGATTCTGTGCTTTTAGCAGGGGAGATGTGGAGAAATTTTTCTGAAGGCAAAATTTTAGTAGCTTAGTGTGTCTGGGTTGTCAGATGGTAGCTTGCTCCTAACCTGTCAGTCAGTACAGTGAGTATCCGAAAGTGTAACATAGTTTGTCCTGCCACACACACATATATTCACAAAAGGACATATAAGCGAAATGGGGAAAAGCAGTAGAAAGCTATTTCAAAGTCATACCATAGACAGTCCATTAGTTGTTAGAGTTATTTAAGGTAGTGATGACATAAATGCTGCATTTGACCTCTGATCTTTTTAATGCAAGCTCCTTTAGACAGACTTTAATCTTCCTCTGTTCCTTTTTGGTGCCTGTATTTATGTGTGTTTTTCTTTTCTATAGTGACTTAGAGAATTTTTTCCTCCCAGGAATGGCAGTCAGTACTTTATTACAAAAAGCCTAAAGGAAGATCCATTGCCATGAGTTTTTGGACCCAGATAGGTGGTGGGTGAAAAATCAGATTGTAGGAGGGGAGAGAGGGCTCAGAACTAATTAGCTTTCTTGAAAAACTATGTTCCAGGGATTCTTAAATTAGATGTACAAAATGATCCATTTTATGAGAAACGAGGCTTCTGTGAATACTTGTGGCTAGCCAGGCTCTCTGACAGGTATGGTCACACTTTTTGATCTTAAAGATGGAGCAGCTGGGAAGCCTTGCCAGCTGGAACACAGGGTGGATGAAGTCCTCCTTTTCCCTGTACTGGGAAATGGACTGAGGCAGCAGAGGAGCACTTCAGTTAGACAAAAAGAGCCTTGGCACTGCACTGAAGATAGCATTTTTCTTTTAATTTTCCTGGCAAAACTAAATGCAATGCAACAAAATAATATTTTATGAGAGTTTTTGGGCTAAGTTCACATATATAGCTCCAGTCTTATGGCAGTGTAACTTAACTGATGGTTCCAGCAGTGTGATAGTGGAAAGGTCAAACCAGTGAAGTGATGTGCTAACAGTATACAATTACATAAATTAAGTTTTCAAAAAATGTCATAACTCTTTTAGGTAGATAGAGATTCTGGAGTGAGGGTTGCCTGAAAGTCTTGTCCTCTTGTTGTAGATGGTGTGATGTACAGCTGGATAATGTGGTCCACCTACTCTGGTTTGTTTATTGTAAGTTTCTTTCCCCAGCCTTTGCTGTTTTTAATGCAGTCTCAAGAACTACTGTTTTTTTCTCAGTGTTTTGCTTCATAGTTTACATACTTTGAGTAACCAGCTTATACCCGTGATCTTATAATCTATGTGTTCTTCAGTGTTGGTGTTTGACTTTAAATTTCCTTAAAGGTAGAGAATATGGAGAGCAATGGGAAGGAGGAGAGCCCTGAGGAATTACATCATGGAGAGTGATACAGACAAGCATGAGCTCAGAGTGCCTTGGTGTACTGCAGACCTTGGTTGTGTGACCCTGTGTCACAAACAGGAAGGATGTGATGTGTTTTCTTGACAGTGTTGCAAGTCTGTCTTGTGTGATTCAGATTTTTTTGGAAGACACTGGAATGCCAGCTCATATTCTCTATTTTGGAAGCAGGGTTGTGAAGAGAGGTGTTTAAAATTGTTTCTTTCAGGCTTTCTGTTCTCTTCGATCTTCTACCATTTTCAGACTGTTTTGGTTATGCAGCCTAGGTAGGTTTTCTCCTGCTGACTGAAGCAATCCAGAGATTCCAGTCTGAGGAAAACTCTTTAAAGTGGCCAGCAGTTCTGTGGGGCTTTGAGGAGAACTGAGGCTCTTTTGCTTCTGCTGGGAGGATTTAGCATCTCCTGCCAATTGGACTAGAAGCTCCAGGATATCCTAGCAAGGGTCGTCCTTAATGGCAGCAAGCTGTTTGATATCCTTGTTACTTCAGCTCTTCCTTAGGGCTCTCTTTTTGTGAGAAAACAGCCAAAGTAGCTCATTCTAATAACAAGCTATGTGTGGAGAAGACCATAATCTAGTAGAGATTTTAGTTTTGGTCTTGGGGAGCATCTTGGGAAGAGGTAAACCATTCTTTCCTAAGGAAGCTTATGTTTTCACCTAACTATTACCAGGGATAATTAAGCTAATGATGGATTGCACCTTAATGGCAGCCATATATTTGTCATTAAGCTCTCCCCTTGGACACTTTAAGATATCTCTTAATATCTCTTTTGTAATCCCTTCATTTTTTTTTTTCTCATTTTGAAATAATTTATTACACCTTTCACAAAACCACTATCTCATTACGGAATCTAGTCATTATCACGTAATTTGAGCTATAAATAGGGTAACACAATGTGTAGTTTTTCGCTCACTATTTTGTTAATATGAACTCTATAAAATGTAGATTTTCTTTTAAGGCCAGCAGGTTGTTCTCCCCTGCCTCGGTTTTATAATGTTGTAATGCTTTTAACTGCTTCAGACTTCACAGATGTTGCAAGATCTGTTCTGTAAGATCAGAAGCAACAAGGCTTGGTAGGTAGCAGGTGAAACTTCTTAATAAATGAAGGTTAAAATGATGGTTTACAGTAGAAAGCAAATAATCTCTTGCTGTTACAAAGTCTCCTAACTACTATATCTGGAAACATAACCATAATCAAGTACTTGGTGTTTTTTATGTTAATAAAGGAAGTTTACTCCAGAATGTAATTTTTTTGACCTCTCTTTTGAAAGTCCTATCAGCTGGCTTGATGCAGAATCCAGTTTTCTGTAGCTCTCTGTGTTGCCATTTCTTGGAATCTGTCATTTTAGCAGGAAAGATTGTCCTCTACTAGAGATGGTAGAACAGTTAATGGCTGTAGAGATGAGAGGATGTGGTCTGCTAACAGTGATTTCTGTCATATAAGCAGAATGGAATTTTTAGGGGAAAAAACAGAATAGGGACAGACAGTTCTTTGCCTGTCTTTAAGAATGTTATTTCACAAGCATTCTGTTCACTCTAAAACACTCTGACAACGTAAGTGAAATAATGATCCTTTTTTTTTCTTTCCTCAGTTAAGTAATAATCTCTAGACTGAGAAACTACATTGGAGCAGGGTCACAGGGCTTACTTGGTAGATCTGGCAGCAGAGATAGTAATCACTTTGTCACTAGGCCCACTAGGTGAAAGAAGCAATTGTACGAGAAGCCCTTCTCTCTTGAAGTCTTGACATGCCCGTAGTGGAAGGTATTCCTCCCACTCTGCAGAGTGAGCTGGCTAGTTGGAACTGGAAAAGGAGGAACATACTTTCTTGCGATGCATTCAAGACATTGATGGTGAGACTGACTTGGTAGCCTAGTAGTTGGGGTATTCACCTGGAAGAACAAAAATGAGTGTCTAATATCTGAGAGCTTGAGAGATCCCCTTGTTTAAATGGCATAGATCAGTCTGTAGTGCTGATTGACTCTGGTCTATGAGAATAGATGTTACTTGCTAATTCTACAGAATGTGCAGAGGAAAACAGATTTGCTGTGGTTTAGCTTCAGACTTGCTTTTATTGAGACAGATGTCTGTAAACTAGTGACACATTTGGTTTAGACTATTGCTGATAATTTCTGTGTATTTTCAATGAATCGGTATGTAGCTTTGTTTGGAGATTGTCTATAGAGAACAGAGACCTCAGCAGTACCAGGGACCAGATATTTGTAATGTTGCTGAACAAAACTTCTAAAAAGGTCTCAAAAGATGCTAATGAACAAAATAGTGAATACCAGAGGCTCCAAAAAAGTGATCTTGATGACACAGCCTCTGTGGAGCACGAATACCACTACCAAAACCTTCTGTCCAAGCTTTTTTTTTCTTTCTTTTTTTTTTTCTGTTTTGTTAATGCTTTTCAAGGGCATGATAGTCAAATTTCTGAAGTCATTGCCTATAATGAGAGGGCTTTGGACCCCCTCCAAATGTTATATTTTATTTAGTAAGTGAGCAAGTAAAATTCTCACTTCTTGGACTTGATGGCTAGAAGAACAACTGAAGAATGTTTCTGCTGTTAGTATGTATTTTGCTTGATGATATTTAGAAGTTATTGGCAATTGTAACTCAGAGACCTTACTCTCATTATGCTATGGAACAGATGACCTGTGTGGTATAACAGTTTAAGTATTGAGGGCAAATATAATACTTTTGGAGACTAAAATATGTAAAATTTGACCGAGATTGCAGTCCTGTCTTTAGGACTCAAACATGGATTTTCAGAGGTGAGCTGGACAATCCTACCTATTTAATAACTTGGACTTTTTTCCTTCCCAAATAATGATGACAAATAATACATTTTTTAAAATTGATTAATTTTTTTAGGAGGAGAGCAGGGGAGAGGGGAGAGAGAGCGCATGCTTGTGTGCTCTGTACAGAATATTTTCAAGCTTTTCCTTGCAACTGGGAACCTTATACTGAAAGAAGAGTTGCTTATCTTGAGCTTTCAGAAAGATAACATATACCACTAAATGTAGGAAGTGTCATGGTAAAAGCGATGTAAGATCCAACATTAAGTAATCCCTTTCTCTGCAGCTGTTACGGACTCAACCTCTGTCCTTTGAAGTTTATAGAGAAACTTTGAATGGTTTAGATGGAGGCATGAGAGGAACACATCATCCTGAACAGGACTAAGATTTATTCACAAAAAACCTAATCCTTGCCCTGACAATTCTGTATGCTTTTGTTCTTTAAAATGAACTCAGGCCAGTGTTCATTTTCTTTACTCATTGATTTCCTATATATCTAGTGAGATTTCTTGTACATCCATTTCTTATTATGCAGACTTAAAATATTACATGTTTGATTAGGCCTCTAGTTACTGTCTCCACTTGTTTGAGATGAGGTTGTCTTCTGACCTTGCGTTTTTTGTGTTGTCTGCAGCTTACAAAGCTGTGGTTAAAATAATTCTGCATTCTTCAGAGATGTTTCAGTGTCAGAGTAGTCACATCACATGTATCAGAGACAAGATACTAATTAATTCAGCAAGTCGCTGTTATTTTGAGATGGCAATGAAATCGTGTGTCTTTTAGGAGTAAATCAAGAAAAAAAAAATCCCCTTCCTGTCTCTCTCAAGCTGTCCAGCTCTTCCCTACTTCTGATAAGTGTTTAGAGCTAATACATACTGTTAGAGTTGCCAGACAACTACAGACAAACTTGTCAACTGTAGAGTGGAAATGAAGTGTCTAATGTGGTGGACTTCACAAAATAGAAATGTACAAGTTTCCCTTAGTTGTGACTCATTACATGTAGTCTAAAGAATACAAGACAGCAAATATATAGAGAGTTTGTAGGAAGGTCATAGTGTATATCCAGCAAGAAGGTCATGTTTGCTACAGCTTGGCTAAGAGCTTGAGACAGTCAAAGACCCCAGTATTGTGAAGAGCTCACTCTAAGTGAATGCTGAGTTCATAAAAACACTGTTCTGTCATCTACTACTATTGGCTAATTTTGGCAATGTTCTGCAGGGCAGAGAGGTTTCACTGTACATTTTTCTAAGACTGGGAATCAAGAAGTGTGTATTTCTGACATAGAAATTAGAAAGGTTTCAAATTTAGTTTAATGATAGCAGCTGTAGCAAACCAATTCTGGGTGTGACTTTTCTTTCCCATCCCATAAAAGTGTTCACAGATTGATAAGGCATTCATTCTTCAGGTTTTTTTCTTATTTAAAATGGTGTTGGCTTTTAACCACCAAGATAGCTATTCCCTTTACTGCTTAATGACACTTTAGACTGAGGCCATCCTGAATGAAGATGCCTATGACAGTTTTATAGAAGCTTGCAGAACAAAAGGAGCTGATGGACTGATTCCTAAATAAGAGAGTTCATCTGGAGAAGGAAATTAGGCAGAATAAGACAAGGGATGAGATATAATGAATGAGCTGGAAAGCAGTTAGAGCTGTTTAGTGCTACAGCAAGGTTTGAGGTTTAGTGATCTAAATATATTAAAAAAACAAAATGCTTTAAGAAATTGAGGGAGAATTCTGGGAAAGGCTTGAATAATTTCAATACCTGTTTTTAATGCAATACAGATTCTTTCAATGTGGCTACGGGTTAGCCCTTGGTTTCCCCACCCCATCCCCACCGGCTTCTGTTTTTTGTTTTGTGAAGTGGTTGTAAGGTACTGGTGTATTCCTTAGGAGTTGCAAACCTTTCAGTCCTCCTCAGGAGATTTTATTTCTGTAATTTTGGCATTTCTGTACCTGTATGGATGAGGGATGGAAAGAGTGGATTATGAGGGTCTGCACCGAGCTGGAGATGATCCTGTTCTCCACACCTTGACTGTCTCCTAGGTCTGTGCATTGGTCTAGCAATAAATAGTCTGTGTTGCGGTTACATCTGGGGGAACCCTGTAAGAGACAGTCCTCCCAGCAGAAACAGGCAGACTTAGAGGAGTATCAGAGAAGAGGGATAAAAAGATTGTAAGGATCAGGGAGAGTTTGAAGCTCCATTGATATGTGCCTGTCTTTCCCAGGTGTGTTTTACTCTGTGATAATCACATGCAGTTCATCTTAAGAGAAACCAGATCCAGCTCACAAACTCAGGTGTGGGTTGTTTTTTGGGGTTTTTGTGTGTTTTGTTTTAGATAATGGAAACTCTTGCCATACTACATGTTAGTTTATAAAATGTTGTGCCAAAGGCATTTTTCATGGCTGACATTGCAATCTGAGGCTGATGTATGACTGGAACATCACTGCATGGAGAGATTTTGACCCCTTTTTGCTGTCCTTGTTGACTTTGTGGCATCAAGTTTTTATTAAGGACCTAGCTTCAAAAGTGTCTTGGCTCACTCCCCTTTACTTATTTCTAACTTGCAGATAAATCGCATCTTTCCATATAGAGCCAGCTCAAGGGTTACAATGCAGTAATTTCACTGGCTGTTTGCTCCCTCACTCTGCATCTTGCATTTGATAAAATTAACGTGATCTATTTTTTGTTTTATCATAGGCTTCCACAGGATTTCTAGAGTTCAAATGTATGGTAGAGAGTTATGTTAAGCTGCTGATAGCCCAGCCGTGTGGCAATTCCCTTTAACTGAACTTTTTTGTTAATTACTTCGGAAGAGTCTGCTGAATTTTATTTGTGTCACCTTTGTGTTGTCTTAGCTTGGCTAGAGGAGCTCCTGGTATAATTTAGATTGAGGAACCACTTCAGGAAACAGCTATCTGGAACTGCCCAAATTTTTAGGGGGTTGCAAAGTGTTGCTTTTCCCAGAATTAACCCTCCTTGACTTTTGAGGTAAGAATGATGGAAGGTAGTCTGGTGTACATCTCCAGTGGTGCCCAGCCTAGAAGTCTACGTTGGTTGTTTATGGTCCAATCAGCAGCATAAATGGTAACATAACACAATTAAGTTTACCTCCTTGGACTTTAATTCTTCATGTTTTAAATAGGAGTGAGTAATGCTGACTCATTTGTGAAGTGTTTCCAGACCTGCTGATGGCAGATGTTGTGGAAGAGCTACGTTCAGCTAATATCCCCATCAAGTTTGAAGTGAGGTGTGCCTGCCATGGTGTGTGTGCAAGACGATCCACTGGGGTGTGGGAAAAAAATATTGGAATGTCTTTTTTTTTTTTTTTTTTTAGGTTAGGAAAAAGAAGAACAAAATTAAGCTTTACTAATATTTAATATACAGCTTGACACTGGTGCCCTCACTTGGTCCATGTCAGATGGCTA
Organism: Falco rusticolus; assembly: GCF_015220075.1. Classification (NCBI taxonomy): domain Eukaryota; kingdom Metazoa; phylum Chordata; class Aves; order Falconiformes; family Falconidae; genus Falco; species Falco rusticolus. The sequence goes on from NC_051189.1 coordinate 77,341,181, forward strand.
TGTGTAAGGCATGGTACACAAGGTACCCTGAGGGAAGAGCGGATGCCTCAAAATGTGGAGGTTGACATTGACGCCTTCATTCACTCATTCATTTTAAGCATATTGTGTTATATTACAGTTATTGTGTGTCCGGTTAAGTGGATTTAAACATGATATTATCCAGCTTTAACTAAACTAACCCCCACAAAACAGGCAAGTGTTTTAAAAAGATTCCTGCAAAGAAACTGTGGATTCACTAACACTAGTAATGTGAGCACAAATGAATAACAAGAAAATGGCAGAGCTGACACTTCTACTCCTAGAAGAAGCTTTTTGTCAGCCATGTTACGAGGTAAAACCAATGATGTCCTAATCATATCTCACAGGAACTTGGCCCTCAGAAATGGAAATGATCAGTATCAAAATAAACTGAATTTTGAATCAGACCTTTGAATTACTGCATCAGTTTGGCTTAACACCAAGACTGTAAAAAATAATGGAGCATATTTGATCACATAACTCTCCCTAAAAAAACATTAAATTAAAAAATTATTAATGTTTTTTGGGAGAGCAAAAAGAGTTTTTATTCACTGTTAATAGGTTAGAAAGGTACCGTTAATAAGCAAAATCAAGATTAAATATATTGTTTATTTCATCTTTCACCCTTTTTAATTTGTATTTTTGTATGTGTTTTAAAATGTGCATAATGTACATTAGTACAGTAGTATATGTGTGTAGTTTTAAAAGAAAGAAATGAAGATATATTGGGTGTACATGCTCAAATTATTTTTCCAATAGATGTACATGGTCAAATGGAAACCACTGATCTAGAGAACAGACACTTAAACAGTAGATAACAGATTAGATCATCTGCTTTCATTCATTTGGTGTCCTAGAACACTCTAGACTGTTGGTGTTGTGGGTGAATTTAAATTTTTCTGTGGTTGACCAGTTTGTTTTACATGGCGTCTTTCAGATTTGAATCAGTTCTGTCACGTACAGAATGCAGCATCCTGTGAGGCTGCTGTTACTCTGAGGCACTTGTTGTGCAGTATCTGAGTAATGAACCCGCCTAAAGAGCCGATGTATTAACTACTGGTATTTTGTTGAGTTCATTAATGTCCTTTTTTAGGTTTTAGCTCTTCAAAGTTAATGGCTTTGACTGGAATGATTAGCACTAACCTTGGTGCCTGTGGGCAAGGTTAAAATGACATAAAATATTTTGGAACACAAACTTTGTCATGGTCCTCATTATGTCAGAAACCACTATATAAGTCAGCCAAGGACACCTTGATTAGTATGAAATGTCCTTCTGTTAACAGTTTCTTTTTTCCCCCAATGATAGATATTTATTAGTACAAGGTATCTAATGAAGATTTATTCCTTTTAGAGAGCTATATACGTGCTCATGTATTTCTGATTATATAGCAATTTTTGAATCAATGGTAAAAGACCTGAGGAAAGACAGGTGGAGATTCAAAACTTTGTCAATTCTGAGTGTATAACATGGTGCTTTTTATGTTGGTTCTACATGAATGATTGTATCATCAGGTATTTAAATGTGAATATCAAACATCATTCTGTGATATGAGTTAACACATTATATTTTGAAAGCGTTGCACAGAGAAATGCAATCAATGACGTTTCATGTTCATTTCAGCTAATATCCCTTTTTTTATAGTTTTCTCTCTCTTTTTTTTTCTCTATAAAAGTCTAATCCTATTTTTGTGTGTGTCAAGTAAATCTAAAACTACATTTATTAAGGGCACAACTTTGCATGCAGCCAGATTAATTCTAAAATTTGAACTATAGGTGTGCAAATTAGGGCCTGGGACACTAAAATATTTCCTTTATGCAATTATAATTTCTAGACAATGAAATGTCTTTACCATGAATAATAACAACAATAAAAGTAGAAAAATACTGTATTTAGTGATTTTTTTTTTTTAATCTTAAATGCTTTTTCTAATAGTTTTCATCATGCTTGGCATGCTCTGTTCAGAGGAAGCAGGAACATGGGCATAACTCATATCCACAGAGAACGAATACTTCAAAAGGAGCTTGCTATAATTAGCATGAACAGAAATTGGGGTGACTGAGACAGAATTATGCAAAAACTGTTCTGTACATCAAGTTTCCCATCTTTGTTTCCCTCTGTGAGTGAAAGACATTGTGTAACTTCGGGAATTACTTTTCCTTATTTGAAGTTTTATCTTTGTGTGGTTTTCCTTTACATTTTTCCCCTGATTCACTGTAAAGGCAGGCCCTTTCCACTTAGTTAGTTATAAACCTGGAATATTGTCCCCTATATCACCTTTATGGGTACCTGTGCATTATTTTTCTATGCTTAGGCAATTACTTTGCCCTGTAAAACAGCTGTATCATACAAAGCAAGCCTCTCCTCCTAGGGATCCACCACCCACTGCACTGATTAAAAACGTTGTGCTGGTGTTGAGCACAAAACAACTTCTAGGATGGGCTGTATCCATTTTTGTGCAGGTGACCTGTCTAATGCTAATCTCCAGTGATGGAGGGGGGTCGGGGATGGTGTGTTTGTTTGTGTCTTGAAAGTATTTAATTGCTGGACTTGGCTTGTTCTAAAAGGAATTCAGGTCTCTTTCTAAAAGCAGGAGGCCAGAGGAAAAACTGTTACTGTAGTTTACTTACATATCATGGAAGTAAGTGGTGTGCCAATGCTGATTTTGTTTTCTAGAAAATGCCCTGCCAAAATCTTCATAAAAATCTACTGGGGAAAAGGAGGGGAGTGGGAATGAGCAGGGACGTAGTTCAACAGAAAACTGAAAGGTTATTTACTAACTGCTCAAACAGTGATTATGGCAAACTGCTAGGAAGTTTTCTACCTTCTTGTTACAAAAGCCACATTTTTCAAAGCTCTAGTGTAATTTAGTTATTTGTTTTCCTGTTGTTGTATGGAAGAAATTGTATCCTTTCTTTATTTCAAGATGCATTCTTACTTCATAATGGCTTAGTTTTCTTAAGAAAGTTTGGTTCTACTCTCTTCTGGGGTAACTTGCCAACAACTGTCTGACACTTGTATGTTTTCTTCTGGTTTGCTTCAGTTCCTGAAACCCCATCTACTTCAAATATAATTGCAATTCTGAGAGGGTTTTTTTTTCCTAGCTTTGTTGTGTTAAATATTTATATTTAATAAAGGGAAATAGTCGAAGAAACAGACAAAGCTGGGATCAGCTTTTGTTACCAAATGGTACCCTGGAGATGTAATGAGTCAGATGTTTAATATGAAAGAGCAATCAATTTCATTTGGAAATCCTCAGAATCTGTGTATAATCATGTAATTTATCAGTAGTTAGCATAAAATTACAGTGGTGACAATGTATTTGTTATAAACAGATTTTAATTTACAGGTAAATGTTAAAATATTGAATCCTGAGGAGGGAAATTAAACTCATTTTTCCATCTGCTTATGTGAATTACCACAGATATGTTGGGAGTGAAGAAGTAAGAACATAAATTATGACTAAAATGTGTTTATTATTTAAGTAGCATGTAGTGCTCAGCTTTTAAGGGAGAGTGTCTGGTTCTGCTTTCAATTTAAAATTCAGTTTTTAAAAGCATGGAGATTTAAATTTGAATTTAAAAGTGAAACAACTCTAGAGTCTATCCTGTATTTCTTCCTAATCTTGTAAGCCTGATTTTTATTCCGAATAAAGCGTCATTGAACTATAATACTGAATTCTTTACTCTTGCTGTTTCTTTTGGCCTTTTCTCCCATTCCTTCTCCTGTTCTGTAGTAACTGCGTGTGTCTTTTTAAGTTTGAGGTGAAGCTGCAGAATAAGTGTGGTTTATCTTTCTTTTCTTAGACTCCAGCCTGCTGGTGTGATTCTTGGACTGAAATGATGTGAAAATCAGAATGAGAACAGAAGTGGCACCTTGTGAAGAAAATTAAGCCTGGTTTTCTACAGCTTTTGTTTTAGTGAAACATTCCCCAGTAATAGCAAAACAACAGAAAAAGTGGTCAGGAAACTATCCTGACACAGATTTTGGGGAGCCTGGCTTTAGTAAGCCCCACCTTTCATTGTTTTTCTGTCTTGCCTGGTCAAACAGGAGGAAGTTCTGCCTCAAATATTAGTGTTCCAAAGTTAGCATTGTTTTCCATTCTCAAAGTCTCTTCAGTAGTGTCCTGGTTTCAGCTGGGATAGAGTTAGTTTTCTTCTTAGTAGCTGGTACAGTGCTGTGTTTTGGCTCTGATGTGAGAGCAATGTTGACAGCACACTGATGGGTTTGCTTGTGGCTGGGTGATGTTTATACAAAGTCAAGGACCTTTCAGTTTCTGGGGCCCTGCCAGGGAGAGGGCTGGAGGGGCACGGGAAATTGGGAGGGGGCACAGCCAAGACAGGTGACCCAAATTGGCCAAAGACGTATTCCCATACCATGGGACGTTGTGCTGAGTATAGAAACTGGGGGAAGAAGAAGGGGCGACAAGATGGGGCATCTGGCATTATGGTGTTTGTCTTCCCAAGTAACCGTTACACGTGATGGAGCCCGGCTTTCCTGGGGATGGCCAAACACCTGCCCGCCCGTGGGAAGTGGTGAATGAATTCCCTGTTTTGCTTCAAAAAGTATGCATGGCTTTTGCTTTACCTACTAAATTGTTCTTATCTCAACCCTTGAGTTTAACATTCCTTTCTGATTCTTCTCCCCATCCCTCTGGGTGAGGGGGAGTGAGCGAGCGGTTGTGTGGTGCTTGGTTGCTGGCTGGGGTTAAACCATGACAAGTAGATAAGATTCCAGGCTGCTTCCTGAGAAACTTTTGGATTAGGCTTTCTCTGAAGAGCTAGTTAAATATTACATATAAATAAAGAATGCCTGAATTGAACAAAAAGTCTGATTTTGTGTGTTTCTGTGGAGAACTTAATGTATCTAGCTTTTCAACTGACTGATTAACTGCAAGGGAAAAATTTGCCAACTAGATGCCAGATTTCTGATTATAGTGCCTTCCACCTCTCTGATGACACAGTTTGAGCATTGTTGAAACTGAGTGGCTGTATGAAGTATCTTTGCCACAGTTCTTTATCCTTGCTGTATGGAAAAGCACCACATGAACTACAGCTCAATAAGGAAAAAAAATATTGCTGTATGTTTTTGCATTTTAGTGTCTTAACGTATGTAAGTGTAAAGCTTGAATAATCTAGACCAACTTCTATGAAAATGGCCTTGCAAAGCAGAGAAAGCTTATTTCTGGACTGTCAAAGTTCATAAATGTTTTGTGGCTAATTTATTCAACAGTCTGTAACCACCTCATACTCCATATTTCCTGGTGTAGGTGAAGAAATTTCCTGAGCACTCTGAGGTATGGAGGGGCAGCTGATTTGTTGGTTCTTCTCACTTCTGAGTTTTATAGTCAAGGGACCAAAATACTTCTTGCTGTATAACAACGCAGACATCTGGGAAATGTTGTTTGCTCTATCACAGAGGAAAAAATAGAAATAAACCACTATTTAGTTTCAACGCAGTTGAGGAAATTTGAAAGACAGGTTTTCATGTATAAATATCATTATAAGAAGCATCTCTCCTATTGTGCAAACTGGCGTCTAATAGCAAGTCAGACTACATGTACTTGGGAGTACCCTTGTCCTTCACGTCTTTCAAAGGATCTTATCCTAAATTGAATCATGTGATACTCTATCTTTACTAACATCACAATTCTGACCAATACAATTGTACACATTTCTTCTTGTCTACCCACAACAGATTAATCTGAAATCTCTACTTGTTTATATTTGAGAACGCTGTCAAGAAAAATGGAGTGCAATCAGTAATGGTGACTACATTTAAAGGCTGAATAATGGCTTGTTCACGAAGCACTTGCTCTCAGTATTGCACCCTTTGAAAACCTTCTATTTTATGCTTTGTTTCTACTCAACTTGACAGACATTAGAAGTAGAACTGTAACACAGAATATGGAAAAACAGGGAGGATTGAAAATGGGGGACTGGGAGAGTCTAATCTGTTCAGAAAAACTCACAAAAGAAGCTTTTGTCATTAAAAGCAGATATTATCTAAAGAGCCTTTGTCAGTGATTGAGCCCTAAACTCTTACCTTTTTTTAATGAAAAATAAGCCTTCTAAGGGATTTGGATGCTTTTGAAAATAAATCTATGCTCCAAAATTGCTTCACACTTGATGTAAATCAATTTAATTGGACACAGATTGTGCATAGTCCCAGATCTTCATCATGAAAGAAATAGGAACAGAGAGCAGCATCTCTGCCACATAAAACCTTGTGGAAGAAATGACAAAGCTAGGCCAGAACAACATGTGTGCATAAGTAGCTATACTTAAATACATGCATAAAGGCAGTACAATCTATAGACACCTTTTACAAACTGTGGACTTGGGCAATGAGCGGAAGTGCTGTCTTCTGAAAAATACAGGATCGTATTCCTTAGTACAGAATTCAGTAAAAAGTAAGCAGAATTCCTTAGTACATAATAACCATCTTTGGAAACTTCCTCTTTTCCTTTCCTTTCTGTTCCCTCACTTTATCATTTAGCAGGCATTTTGCACTCATAATGCCATGAAAATGTTTCTACTTATAAACTTAATAAGTACTTTTTATGATGCATAATAGAGGATAACATTTCTCTCTTGTCTAACTAGCTTGTATAAGAAGTTTCTTTTTTTTATTTTGAATGGAAAAAAGACAAAGCTAATGTATTGCAAAAAGCTTACAGCTAATACTCCATCAACTTATTCTTTTAAGATTAAAATGATGATGGTCATTCCACTTCTTTTTACTATGGAAAAAAGTTTGCTTTTTGTTCTCTGATTACTTTGTCTAAATGTTTCATGTTGGGTTTTGTGTGATTACATCCTGAAAGATTACTGAAGAACCTAAAGTGTCTACAAGCAAAGGACCTGGTCCACCTAAAACTAAGCTATGCAAGACTACTAGGAAGAAAGTGGCTGCAGTGGCCATGAAATGGTGGAGCTCAGGATCCCTGCGGACAGGGAAAGGTGTGAAAAGTTCCAGCTCTGGGCTTCAGGAGAGGAGGCTTTGGCATCTTTAAAGGTCCACTTGGAAGAGTCCTATGGGATAAGGACCTGGAGGGAAGGGAGAGCTAAGAAAGCAGGTTAATCACCAAGGTCAAGACTCCGCCAAGGTCAAGAGTTTCATTCCAGTGAATATGAAGTCAGGCAAAAATGCCAGGAGGCCTGTGTGGGTGAACAAGTGGCTCCTAGCCAAACTGAAACACAAAAGGGAAGCATACAGAGGATGGAAGCAAGGAATGGGAAGCCTGGGAGGAATACAGATTCTATCCTAGCATCCAGGGATGAAGTTAAGAAAGCTAAAGCCCAAATGGAATTGGATCTGGCCAGGGATGTGAAAGACAACAAGAAGGGTTTCTGTAAGTACATAGGCAACACAAAAATGGCTAGGGAAAATACGAGGCTATTGCTTAAAAAGATGGGCGACCTGGTTATACAGGATATGGAAAAGACTGAGATACTGAATTCCTTTTTTGCCTCAGTCTTTATTAGCAAGACTAGCCTTAGGGGTCCTAGAGAACAGGAAGAAAGTCTGGAGAAAGGAAGACATACCCTTGGTGGAAAAGGATCAGGTCAGGGTGTACTTTGGCAAACTGGACATAGGTAAGTCCATAAGCCTTGACGGGATGTGCTCAGAATTGCTGAAGAAGCTAGCAGGTGTCATTGCAATGCCACTCTCAATAATCTTTGATCAATCATGGCAGCAGGGAAAAGTACCTGAAGACTGGAGGAAAGCAAATGTCACTCTGTCTTCAGGAAGGAGGACCCTGGGAATTACAGGCTGCTGAGCCTCATTTTTATCCCTGGGAAGGTGATGGAGCGGTTATTTCTGGAAACCATTTCCAGGCACATTAAATAAAGGAAAATCATCAGAAGTAGTCAGCATGGCTTCACCAAGGGAAAGTCATGCTTGACCAGCTTGATAATCTTCTGAAACAAAGTGAGTGGACTTCTAGGTGAGGGGAAAACCATGGATATTTTCTACCTGGTATTTAGTAGTGCCTTTGGCACTGTCTCCCATGACATCCTTATAGACAACTGTTGATGTATGGGCTGGGTAAGAAGACGGTGAGGTGGATTGAAAACTGGCCGAATGATTTGGCTCAGAGGGTTTCCATCCTTGGAGATATTCAGAAGCTGTCTGGACATGTTCCTGGGCAGCTGGAACCAGGTGGCCCTGCTTAAGCAGGGCATTGGACTAGATTACACCCAGAGGTCCCTTCCAACCTCAATCATTCTGTGATTCTGTAATGCTTGTGCATATCAGAACTGGAAGTTTTATTCTGAGGCTCACTGAAAGGTCAAAAGAGATAAATATTGATGAAGCAGAGAGTCTGAAAGGGCCACAGAACAATCATGTCAACTCAAAATCATAGGGAAATCAGAGCTGATGGCAGGATTCCAGAAATAAGATTATGATGATCTCCAAGACTTGCTCTTTTCTATGACCAACTTGGAGTCCTCCCTACTATTTGTTGTCTAATGCAGAAGCTGAGCAATAAGTCTGCCATTGTAAACCTGCTTTTCTCAGTTCTTAACTTTGACCTTCTGGTGTTTAAAAGTTGTAGACATAATGGTTTACATGAGGTAACAACAAAAAAAAATTGGGCTGGGTATAGTTTTATGCATGAAATTGGAAATCCACAAGCTCTGTAGACTAGTGGAGAATTTTGCATGAGTGTGTTTAAAACCCCCTTCTCCCAGCCCACAAAGCCAAAATCCCAAATCCCACACCTTAACAATTACCTCTATTATTTTCCATAAACTATCTAGCATATATAAAATTGGGACAGAAGCCAATGGCAATACATTATCTTTCAGTAGCGTCACTCTTAACTGCAAGAAGAACACAGGATTTTTATACTTGGAAATCATATGTCATTTGAATTCATTTTTGCAATAGTCTGAATAGTTGAACCCCTTAAAAGTTGCATTACATAAAATAATTGCTGGCACTCAGGCACTGAAACTTCAGGATTGTACTGCAAGCAAAGAGTACTTTGGCTGCACACAAATGGTAAGTCTTCAATACACCCAGGAGAGCCATGTAATCTGTAAGTACAAAGAGATTTTTCAGAAAAAGACTTTCAGTGTCAAACTGTCAATTTATCAGATGTATTATAAAGTAGCAGGACAGAGTAATTATTTTATGTTTTTGGCTGTAATTATTTACACAAGACATTTCCAGATGGTATGATCTCAGGTGTTCCAGTCTGTGGACAAGTGTTCTGTGGAGCACTGCCAGCTGCTTTGCAGGGCTGCTCCTTTACGTGAGGAAAACGTTTGTCAAACTACAAATGTGTCACTTTCTGCTACTGAAATTATATTTTGGACATATCTGTGCAAGCATGTGCACTTCTTTGTCTGACACCCTTTTTTATGACCACAAAAATTGAGAGAACACAAGTTGAGAAACTTGCAGGTTATTGGAATTCTAAACACAACAAGAGTATCAGAGTGGACTTGATGGGAATGAGTTTTAAAGAATTTTTAGGCAGTAAACTGAATGAGGATATGGATGTCTTAGAAATCATTAGATTTTCCTTGTGGTGAACACTTGCATCTGGTTACAAGTGTCTGAACAGATGCACAGAAATGTGCTTTGGAATGGACTGTCTGTCTTTATTTTTGAATGGATATGCAAAAAATCCAGTGCTTTTCACCTGGTTTAAAATAACAGCAAGATGAAGGCAAAATAGGTCAAAAGTAGAGTATAAATCCAGTTGTCCTTGTAGGTTTTAACTGATATACATTGAAAACATAATTTCCTTAATCTTCACTGCTGCAGTCTGAGTTAGTGTAGAAAAATGTTTCCTCTGTTTTTATATACTGCCTCAAGAGTAACTAATCCAAGGATAGTTTTGGAGCTCATTGCAATGACATGAATGAACCACAGGACAACTTTTTCAGGTTTAGCAGAAACATGAAAGAGCTATGGACAGTAGGTATTGCCAGCTGCTGTGCTTGACTGGATGGCTAGGAATGATGGACAGATTTATTATAGGTAATTTCACAAAGGTCTCTGTGGTTCCAACAGCAGTGTGAATATATTGGTTGTAGGTGCTGTATTTCAGAGGCATAAAGTCAAAGAAGAAAGGCTGTGCACCCAGAATGGATTAGGGCACCATAATGTCATACGCACAGTGACTGTCATTCACAAACAAGCTGGGGATATGTCTTACTAATGGACTTACTTAGATATGAGTGAAACAGTACTGCAGGCAACGTATGAACCACAGCTGACCATGTTGTTAGTTTCACTGATCTTTAGAGCTGAAGGAACACCAGGAACTGGCTGGTATATGTTTGGAGAAGTGATGTGCAAGTTTAATGCCATTAGAGATGAAATGGGTAGAAACTTTTGGGATGCTGCCTTTGGGAAAACCCCTTCTCAGGCATTTGTTTATCGGATTAACTGAGATAGTAAACTGTAGTCTTAAAGTAATAGACAACACTGCTTTTTAAACTCTTTATGGATTGCAGTGCCACTATGTTTATGTTTTTTTTAAACATCACATTTTACTGGTTGGTATTTTTACTAGCCAAGAGCTGATGTTGATGTCCAAAAGTGTAATTCTTAGCCATTAAAAAGACACTAGTTTTTTGAAGTTGCCAATAGCAAGGAAATAATTTTTTTCCATGTCAAGAGCCCTGGAAAATCTACACCACAGGAGCATATGTACTGGATCAAACCAAATCATGTGTACTTATATACTATCTCTGATAAATGACTAGGAGATTATAAATAAGCTGAGTGGGTAGCTACTAAGAGTGAAAAAAGCAGGGTGGGCATCTACAATACATATTCCTAATTCTTGTTCACTTTTGACTGTTTTTTCTCAGGGAATTCCAGATCCACCTGTGGCTTCTCCATACTTAGTGGATTTCCTTGTGAATGCATCCAGTCTCTTCCTGAACTTGTGTAATTTTGTAATATGCACTATATCCTTGGCAAGGAGTTCCACAACTTGATTCCAATCCCACTGGGGCTATGAAGATGGATGCCTACCATCTTCAGGGGTGTCCATTTCACTGAAAGCCTGAAAAAGACACTAGTTCAGTGGAAGAACACTCAGTTAACCCTCTGAATGGTGTTGATGTACATTTTATATCCAGTATTATGCCTACCTAACACAGTTAAGCATCTTCATTGATAGCTCTGGATTGGTTAATGTGGAATAGGAAGCAAGATAGTAGAAACAACACAATACAGGGGATATATCAATTAATCCTGCTGGAATGTAGGACATGTCAGCCTGTGCAAATCAGTGTGATGGTTATGATGATAAGAAGTCATTGGTACTGGTAGTTCAGTTATGGGTACTTGACCCTGCTTTGTAGGAACACCCTGTTTTGTTGTCCATTCTTTTGCTTAATGGAGATGATTCATGTCACTGGCTGAAGGCAGATTTGCACTGATTATGGAGAAGGAATGGCGGGCCTGAACTGGTACCTTAAACAGACTTCCTGTGGCATCACCTAACTTGCTTTTCTTCTTGTACTTAACAGTTCAGAAGGCATGAAAAGGACAAACAAGTCTCTCCCTTTTATATTTGTGTAGAAGTAAATTCAGGTAACTCATTCTCTTAGGTATTTGTCACCCTCATCCCTTATTTTTAAATGAGGAAAAATATGGCTGCTATCAAACAAATAATGAGGAGGATTCCTCTGCTTTGGATTTCTTTGCTTGCTGCAGAGACAGCAGCGTATTGTACAGTTAAAATCATAGCTGAGGCTGTTCTTGGTTATGGATAGTGCAGGTGGTAGTAAGTATTTGAGGGACAAAGCCCAAATGCAAACTCATTAGGAAAGTATGCTTTTTCTATTGTCCTGTTACAGTCAGAGGGTTCACCTTGGGTTTTGTTGGTTTTTGTTAGTAGTCTCTAGTTTGCTGAAACAGATGGTATTTTATTGTGGCTATAAAATCAGAATTTAAAGTTGAAATATCCTGGGATGATTTATTTTAATTTTTTTTTTTTTTGCTTGTAAGTAAATGGGTCGTGATTATGTCTGAAAATACACAAGTTGTAAATGTGTAAATGTGTCTGAAGCTTTTCTTTGTGACAAAAGCAGACTGTTTTTTCAAATGGAGATGAACAGGTAAGTACTACATTTATAATACTAAAAAAGGCTCTTTAAACAGTTCTGTGTCATTCAACAAGAGCACTTGCATGAGGGTGTTATTTTAGGAAAAATGTCTTAAGACCATGCTGAAATAAACAATGAAACTGTATATTTAGGATTGCTGTAGGAATTCACATTCAGCCCTGGAACTCACTTTTCTGTAGACTTGAAGAAACTTTATTATGGTCTCTGTCTTCTAATGAAGCTGTTGTGAATGCATGTGTGTGGTGTCTTTTCTTAATTCAGTAGAAATTCCAATTTGTCATAAGGCTTTTCCATTTTCATGAAGAGTCAAGGAAGTACAATCATGTTAGTATGAATGCAGTGGAACCTAACAGTGTATTGTAGGATGATATAACATGAACCCTCAGAAACCTCAAAGCTGTTTTTGTGCCTATGCTAATGTAACAAATAATAATAAAAAAATAATATAATCATAGAATCATGGAATGGTTTGGGTTGGAAGGGACCTTAAAGATCCCCTATTTCCAAACTCCTTGCCATGGGTAAGGACATATTCCACTGGACAAGCTTGCTCAAAGCCACATCCAGCCTCGCCTCTGCTGATATTTCAGCATGTCTCCTCTTTGGGGATCTCAAAGTACCAGACCTGTAACACATTTGTGGCAGAAAGTTGTTATGTTCCCGAATGGGTATTTTCTGGTTTGCTTAGTTAACCCCACAGCTGAATTTATTCTTCTGATTTACTAAATACTTGACAGCCTGTTCAGATGGCTTCTTCCTTCTGAGGAGAAAGTTAACAGCTTTATGTTTCTTAACTGATCTGACATTAAGCCTTTGGTTCAGTACTTTTGTAGCACGGAGCATAATGGTGTTGGACTTGCATTACTCAAATCCATTCTGAAACGTGTGTTTTAGGATCTTGATTCTGATACTTTGTTTGCACAGAAACTCCTGTATGTTTCCTCAGGGTATTCTAAGAGTGATAACAGAAAGAATGAGCGTGTGTGTGAGCATACATGCACCTGCTTGGCACAAATGTTGCCTTAGTCATCCATTGGTGGGAGTTACCAAAGTCCTCAGATGCACAAGGAAAGTTGGCTTCTCACTTTGAAGAGTTTTCAGTTTTAAATGAGGCTTGTTCAGTAATTCATGAAATTCTTTCAGTTATGCTTAGTGACACTGGTTTCTGGAAAAACAGTTGAAGCTCAAAGTAGGTAATTTTAGAAATATCTTGATGTACAATGTAGCAACACTACAAGGGTTACAACGGAATTTTGCCAGTATATGTCACTGGTATTATGCAGCTTTCATGAGACCCCACCTGGAATCCTGCATTCAGCTCTGGGGCCCCCAACATGAGAAGGACATGGACCTGTTGGAGTAAATCCAGAGGAGGGCCATGAAGATGATCAGAGGGCCGGATCACCTCTCCTATGAAGACAGGTTGAAAGAGCTGGGGTTCTTCAGCCCAGAGAAGAGAAGGCTCCAGGGAGATGATATAGCATCCTTCAACTACCTAGAAGGAGCCTATCAGCGGGCTGCAGAGGGACTTTTTGCAAGGGCATGTAGTGATAGGAAAAAGGGGAAATGGCTTTAAGCTGAAAGAGGGTAGATTTAGATTACCTATTGGGAAGAAATTCTTTACTGTGAGGGTGGTGAGACACTGGAACGGGTTTTCCAGAGAAGATGTGGGTGCCCCATCCCTGGAAGTGTTCAGGGCCATTTTGGATGGTGTTTTGATCAACCTGGTCTAGTGGAAGGTGTCCCTGCTAACTGAGGGTCAGTCAGATTCTTTCAGACTGTGAGTAAATCAACAAATAGTTATTTTGTTTATTTTTATTTGTGAAGCTCTCCTTTCTTCCTTGTGAAAAACTTGGTGATTGAACTGGGTAGGCTGTCCACACCTCTAAAACTGTCAGCATTTCAGCAGCACTGCAGGCTGAATAGGAAGGATTTTTGAAGCTTCCTGCTACAACAGAATTAATGTCCAAGATGTATAGGAATTACGATCTATAGGCCACAAAGTTTACCTGCTCTTGGGTTTCCTTTGCCAGCCACCTCTGCTAGAATAAGGCTGTGTCTATCTCTGCGAGTAGTGCAGCAGATAACGGCATGGACCAAGGAGACCTTTGCTCTTGCCTCTAACAGGAATTCTAAAAGGTGATTTCTTCCAAAATTTGTTATTCAAGTAATTTCAGACCAACTGACTAACTCAATCTATTGGAAGATAAACAATAATATTGCTTATAACAGTGTGACTAGATGCTTCGTGAACTTTGAAAGTCACTCCAGTTTTATACATCTTCTTTTCTAGGTGTCCTTTAGCAACATTTCTGACTAGCTGCTTTCTGGTTTACAGATTTATTCCCTTCTGTATTATAGAAGTTCTTTTTGACTATTAATATATATTTGCTCTATATTTGTATTTGGGAAGAAGTGATCAGAGCATATTCTGTTAAGGACACAAGTGAACTTCTGTCATTTTTCCTTCTTGGAATATATGTGTGATGAGGAAAAAAAAAATCTCTTCTGATCCTGCTATATTCCTTTAAACTAACAACCTTCTCTATTGCTAATAGTTTTTAGTTGCTGTCTCAACAGATGTTTTAGTGAGAAATCACTTGAAATAAAATCTGAACCATATTTTTTTTAACTGAATAATCCACATGTATTCCTAGGCTATGCCTTTGTATCCACTACTTAGATGATTACATTCAGACATGTGTCTTCTCTATGCATGGCTGACAAAACCCTTTCAGTTATGGAGGGGCTTTCAGACATGAGGCTGCTTCAGAGCAAAATAGCACAGTGCTTCAGCTCTATATGTTTCTTGCATGGTCACCTGGCTTTTCTTTTTTTTTTTTTAACTTTCCTTTCTGTCTTACTCTAAAATGGTTTGCGGAAAGCTGTTTGACCATTTTCCAGGACAAAAAAATTTGTGTTTTCTCAGTGTCCCTAGGTTACAATGCTTGGTATGTTGGGTACAGTAACAAGTGAAACAAGGTGGTAACTTCAAGCTGCTTTGCTTTAGTTTGATTTGGCTTTTATGAGGCTTTTCGATTTCTCTTTACTTTCAGAGATTTGTTCTTACTGCCATAAAGGATCATAAAGAACCAGGTGATCAGATGACTGATGGGTCTGTGATTTGCAGTCATCTGAAGAGCTCCACTTCCTAGCACTGTGTTGTGGTGCTAGAGAGATAGATTCTTTTCTTTTTTCTTTCTTTTTCCTTTTCCTTTTCTTTCTGTCAAAGCAAAGGTTTATTTTAAAGTAAAAAGGAATATTACAGCTGTAAGCTCACATAGTGCCTATTGCAGAGAATAGGAAAATATTAACTCTTCTAGTTTTAGCTCTGGTCATCACAGATGCTTAATCCAGATTTCTAAGACGAAAGTGCTATCAACATTAAAACACCATCATTTGATACTACTCACTGAACTGATTAGCTAGATTGCTCTGGGTTATAAAAAGTGAACAGCATTGCTTCATCTTGGGATAATAAGTATACTGCACTGTGGGTCTCAGAGTTCATTGTTATGGACACACTGGACTGTTGAAGCTGCTCATGTGGGCACTCAGAGTTTGTTGTATCTTAAACTGTGAAAAGCATTTATTGCGCTGCGAGTCTTGACCTAGAAAATCAGTGTTATTTTCTTTTAAGTCTGTTGCTACTGTTTTTTTTTTTAATATGAGGGTCTCTCTTTTTGTTTTCAAGATAATTTGCAGAAATACAGAAGCATAAGCCCCTAGGGTTCCAGAAGGCACTGAAATCCTCCAACAGGTATTCCTCTTGCTACTCTGGGGCAGTAGCTGGTAAAATAAATTACTATTGTGCTTTCAGTTACAGCTTTTGTGAGCAATTAACATGCAAAGTCAGTGGAAAATTGTTTGAAATGTTTCAGAATTCAGCAGACCTGGAGAACCAGGGCTCTGAATAACATAAACTGCTCTAGCTGCTCAGTGGCATTCCCCTGGTGACCAAAGGCATTATCAATCTAATTAAGGGTGGTGCTGGGAAGGAGCTGTATTTTAGGGAGGTCTCCATTCCCATGGGGTTTACCTGGGGAGGGAGTTTGCTCTGTTTCCTCAGAGGCTTTCTAGATCTTAGAAAAAATTGTCATATCAGGTCATAATTTCTCCAGAAAGGAGACATAGGGAGGTAACTGAACACTAACCTGATGTTCAAGGAGTGAAGTTGGGATGACTGACTATCTGATTGCATGTAGTAGCATAACAGGGGTAAGGACAAAATGTTCACCAGCAATACAGCTTTTTGTCAGAGGAACATCCCTAAACAAATTGTCCTTTCCAATTCATGAACCTTTCTTAATACCAAAGCAGATATGAGGGCCTTAACTTGAGCATGCTTATTTTAGATACACGAAGTAGTAGCATAGGTTGAAGGTGTATAGTATGATGCTTTTTAATACTTGTTGAACTAGAACTTGAGGGATGGAATGCAGGATGATTGTGAAGGTCTACAGAGAAGTAATAAAAGTGGTAGGATGTCTGAGGGGGATGTGAGGGAGAACAAGATAAAGATACTTAAGCTGGAGAAAAACTCAAAATTCAAATCAGGTAAAAACACAGAAAAATAAATGACTTTACCTTTCTAGGTATGTAACACTGCAAGTGAAATATCAGAAGGAAGAAGATGATCCTGCTAACCTGGAGACAACAAATAAATTTATTTAGAACAGATAAAAATTAAAATGCTCCAAGTGTGTCAGTAGCCCTTGTGGAAACATTTTTCTATTTGAATGACATTACATTCTTTAGTATTTGAAAGTGTACTAAATTCCCACAGCATAAATGTGTTTAGATTCTCTAGGATAGGATTTTAGAGGTTCTGTCAAACTTCATTTTCATCCTAATTCAAAACTGAAGTTAAGAAATATTTCCTAACCTCAAGATTTTGACAGTTCAACACCCTTGTGATCTGCTTACATAGAAAATACCTAATGTTCTGTGTTTGTATGCCTGTGGTTATATTGCCTGCAGCATTTTATTATCATCTGCTATTGTTGCTCTAAAAAGGAGGTTAAAATTCTTTTAAAAGTGTTTGCACAGGGAAGAAAACCTCAGGAAGAGTATTTCAGTAAGCTCTTGGACGTATAACAAGAGCCAGTGTCTCAAAACTGGAACTGAAAAAAAAAATCAGGCAAAAAGCAAATAACAAAGCAATAAACTCTTTGAGAAAATAGGGAGAATTATGAAAGTTTTGTGCCTTCCTGATTTACTATTATTTCCTAAACAAACAAGAACAAGGTACTGATTAGGATAAAAAAATAATTCAGGAGAACCTTTTTACCTAGTTGTGTAGGATAGGTGTGTATCATCCCAGCTGAATAGGAGGAAATCTATGCCGGTGATAATATTGGAGATTTGGAAAACTGATTCTATTCCTAGTTCTAGTGTGCAAAGCCGGATGAGGTGGGGAGAATGAAAACCAGAGTGAATATTTGTCATGGTTGATAGAGATCCTACTTTCTAACCTTTAGCTCACAGATGAAAGATGGTAACTCAGGTTAGCTAAGCCACCCATTCGGGTGCTGTTTTATATTGCTGTATTTCTTCAGTGATGTTTGCTATCATCACTAGGTTAAGAGTGATCACCTCTGCCCATAGGATGTTAGTAAATCTTGTGGCTGGAATGAAGACTTACCTGTTTCCCCCTCCCTCTCCCTGCCCCCCTTCCTACTTGAAGCACTATAAACACTGTTGTTCTGCAGTTCTGTTGAGCTGCTCTCCAGAGAATGATGTAGATTCAAACAAAACACTTTTGTGGTTTTTTGGGGGGTTTTTTTGTTATGTTTGACACATAATAAATAAATAGTGGTTATATGCAACATGACTAAAATAAAGCAACTGTATTGTCATTGGAGACAAAACAGCACAAAGTTAAATGCAATAGCTATGTTTAGGTTGCAGGAATGCTTTGTACTTTAAATATCAAGAACTTTAATAAGACTTGGGGGGTGATTTTTGTTTTTTATTTCTATCCTTACTCCTCCATTTTTTTGAGTAATACACCAGTGGATAGGACATGCTATACCTCAAATGAAGTTCAAAGTTTGAACACAATAGTAAACAATCATTTCTGTGGAAAACAATGAGTATTTGAGTCTTTTAGTTATGCAAAACTACCGTTAATGTTTATCTAAGCATAAAGGCCTGGAAAAATACTATCCAACCTACAACACTAATACTCAGGTAGTTCAAGGCTGTGGCCTGAGATCCTCAAGTTTTCTAAGAAAATAATGGCTTTCTGATCGCTGAAGTTCTGCAGCTGGTGTATGGCCCTGCTGTTTGGGAGTGAGGTGATTACAAGTTCTGACTTGAATTGGGGCTTTTCTCTCTTCTTCCACTCTCCTCAGATCAAATCCTGCCATGAATTTTTGGTGATGTCATTAGTTCTGGTATTACTTTTTAAGACGTTCATGAATGGTAAACTTTCACTTAATTTTGGATTATCCAAATGTATGTTTATAGTGATTCAGCTGATTATAGCATATATAATAAATTAAAGTTAGTGTTTGATTTTACAAACCTAATATTAATGTTTATTTCACAATTTGATTCTTTGACTTCTTGCACATTTGGTTTTGGTATAGGATTTTGCATTTAGGCATCAGTGTAGTAGAGTTTATAACAGTGCAACATTTGCCAGTCACTTCTTTTATTTAGTCTCTGCCCTCTTTTACCATACCTAGTAGATAAGAGTACTTACTTCCTGCACATGATCGTTTTCCTTACTTCACCTCCCATCAGATGCTTTTGGGATTTAATTGGTATATTAATGACACTTCCCACTTATTGGTACTAACTCCTGTAGGTGGGCAACCCATACTGGGGAGGGAAAAAAACATTAGCTGATCCCTACCAAAATGCTATTCCCTATTAAAACTTTTTCTCTCAGAATGCTGGATTCCTACTGCTAACTTAGGATGCCATTGCAGAAGCGGGCTGGAAATTAGGACCATGCGTGGCAATCAGTTAGCTGAGGGAAATGTGCTGGAGCTTGTAGGTCACTAACCCTGGGGGGACAAGGAGTGTGAATAGACACAATTAACATGATGAGTCATGCTTAGAGAGCATAGGGGAGTGGGGGACGGAAAGCGCCAAGGAAAGGTAACACCTTGCTGTTAATTGATGGTAGTTAATCACCAATCGGGGATTGCCTAGGATGCAATGCTTAGCTTCGAGAACCAATCTGTTTAAAACGCGCAGCTTCTGAAAGTGTATATAAACTCATGCTTCTGTACAATAAATCGACATTTGCTTGCATCAAGCTGCGTCCCGTCTCTCCATCGCAGCATGCCATGAGGCAAGGATCATGGGTCTCTTTCTTTTCCTCTTTTCTTGCATACCCACCTCTACTATGGTCCTTCCTCCCTCCTTTGGGCTCAGGTATCTCCCTATTAAAATTAGCTTCACTGCAGCAGCTTTGCAGCCCACTGTGGGACCTCCCCTAAACAGGAGCAGCAGTCCCCTTCTTGACAGAGGGACTACACTAACCTCAGAAATGTGCAGTAAGGAAAATTCATACCCCATTGATATGCCATCTTAATCCAATGCTATCTTAATGTTAGAGCTGGGGGGTGGGGTGGGGTGGTTAATTGAGATATGCATCTGCCATATGTTGAACAGTTTAAAAAAAATAAATATGTGGCAGGGGAAAAAAAAGGAGGGGACATGGATTGTTTATACAGAAGCCTGTTAGATGAATATATGTTGGGTGGGGCAAGATACTTTGAAATGTGGGTAAATTATGTTTAGCAGATTCTCAGAAAATATTAGTTTTCTGAGAATGTTGTGGCTTTCTGGATAACTCATTTTTTTAAGTTGTTAACATTGGACATAAGGTTTTGGCACCCTTCACTCACTCACTGAAATGCATTTCACATTTGGAGTGCCTAGTGCCAAGGGTTACAGTTGTCACTTTTTTTCCTGTACTGTCTTCCTCTGTGTGCTCTGCACTGAGATGATACTGACTCATTTCTATGCTTCCTGGGCCATTCCGTTTACATTAAAGTTGGAACTGAACACAAGGTTTTTAGTTGGTACCTCTGGTTTTAGGGAGTCTAATGGTTACTAGTTTTTCCTTTTCTCTAAGCCAGTTAACAGGAGCTCTATGCTTTGCATTTATTTTTCTTTAAGAGGAATAGCTGAATTTAATGAACTTTTGTCTTGGCAAGAATGTAAGTAGAACTAAAACAACTGAACTGGTTAATGAGCTTTAATACAAGTGAATCTGACTTGATAGTTAACTGAGATAAACCCAACCCTATCCCTTTGAAAAGCAAGGTGTTGGGCTCACACCCTGTGTCTCCCCCCCTTCCCCTTCTCTTTTAGCTCTGTCTGAACCATGTTCCTTCCTATTTTCTTCCTACTTGTCATCAAGTAAAAGCTAGAAAAGGGGCTTGTCTTAAACAGGAGGATGCTGGATATTCTTTGGCTGAACAGGTTTTCTTTTTTAATTTTCTTTCTTGCTACTTGCCTCTCTTGAAGATAGCAGTAATGTCTAGTTATTTCTGTTAGGAATTAGAGGTATGCCGGAAGGGATTTTTGCTTCTTCAGCTCAGTGTGCAAGTTGTTTCTTTAATTAACCATTAGCCTGTGTTCCAATGAGGCTTTTCTTGTCACCTCTTCATGCAGTAGGGCCTCCAGCCTTTGCAAACTGCTTTGTAGATATCTTTTGTGCTTGTGGCTTTTTAAAATTAAATTAAATGCACAATTCTTCTTCATTGTTTCTTCACACTGACACAGACTGGTCTCTGTGCACTACTGCATCTGCAGCATTCAATATGGGGAGGTGCTGGGAAGTGGTGTAATACTTTTGTTTTCTTCTTCTTCCTCCTTTACAGTGGCAATCAAATGTCTGGGATCCTTAAACATAAAACCTGAAAACCAACCTTCCCACTGTGTTGTACACAGTTGCCTCTGTTCCGGTAGAAATTCTAGCAGCTATAACCCAAAGGGTATCTATAAGCCTTCCCACAAGCAACTATTACCATATAGTTAAAAGTCTTAGTTTTCCACTTGCCCATCACCCCTTCTTACCCACAAAGTCTTTGAAGTTCACACATCTTAGTTTAATCTAATAGTTATGGTGCCCCAGGAAATGATGCCAACTTATAAAAAGAATTTCCAAATCAAAGGCTCTTTCTACATCAACTTTTTCAATCAGAGTTTTGCGATGGCAGTAAGCCCTACCTTGCATCATCACTGTGGTGATCTTGTGAAGAGATTGGTGTGACACCACCGGCCTGTAGATTAGAGAGATGAAGACCATGGCTGGAAAGCAGTAATTGTTTGGATAGGCCACTTCATTTAATATCTCTGTGCCAGGATCTGTCCTATTTGTGCTGTGCAAGTATCTCATAAAATGGCAAAGCTTTTAGGATTTTGTAAGTAAAAAATCAACACTATCAAGTTAAATTGGAATCTAATATGAAAAAAAAAATTAGACTTTGTGGCATTATGGGTAGATTCAGCATAAAGCTATTACAAACCTTTGACACAGACTTAAATTTCCACTGCATCTTCAGATGTACATTGCATGGTTCTCTTTGCTTTGGCAGTTGCTCTGCAGGGACATGTAAATAATGTCACATCAGAGATTCTCTTTCCATTAAACGCATCATGGAAGAGTAAAGTCTTAGTAACGGTGGTTTTCTGACTGAGACAGATGAGGAGAGATGAGGACTGAAGCAGATCCTTCACTTCAATAGCCACTAACAGGATTACTTCCTAGTGAATGCTGGTAAGCCTGTAGTATATCATACAATATTTTTCTTTTTTATCAAAATCTCTTTAGCTTTGAAGGAGACTTGGGAAGTCTCCTTCAATTAACTGCACTTTAGTTTGTGTGTACTTAGGTATGTACTCATAAATGTATACCTTGTGAGGAATGTTTAGTGGAGTTGTGTTGGGTAAAAATTCAGACCAAGCCAAAATCAGTGACTCTAGAGATGTTTTCTTGGGCAAGTCTCTGTTTCAGACATGCTTTTCTCAAGAGCAGTAGGCTGCGTGTGTTGTCCTCACCTCTGAAAGAACGAGTGAACTCTACTGAACTGAGTGCTATCTTTACCAATGTTCTGAAGGTTTTGACAGAAAGATCTATGTTTTGACTAAGCTTGACTGATCTTTTGTTCTTGTATAAAAATGTACTTTCTTTATCTTTTTGATAGTTGTCTCAGAGTATTTAAACAACGTGTCTCTAATAGTTTTGGCTGGGATAGAGTTAATTTTCTTCATGGTAGCTTGTATGGTGAGATGTTTTGTATGTTTTGGTTATTGCTGAACAGTGTTTACACAGTGTCAAGGCCTTTTCTGTTTCTCACATTGGCCTGCCAGTGAGTAGGTTGGGGGTCCACAAAAAGCTGGGAGGTGTCACAAGCTGGGGCAGCTGACCCCAACTGACCAAAGGGATAGTCCATACCATACAATGTTATGCCCAGTAATAAAATCTGGAGAAGGAGGAGGGGAGAACATTAGGAGGAGGAGGTGACGTTTGGAGTGATGCCATTTGTCTTCCCAAGCAACTCTTACATGTGATAAAGCCCTGTTTTCCTGGAAATGGTTGAACACCTGCTTTGCTGGCAGGAAGCAGTGAATGAATTCCGTGCTTTGCTTTGCTCACATGTGCAGCTTTTTGCTGTCTTTATCTCAGCCTACAAGTTCTTGCACTTTATTCCTCCTGATTTTCTCCCCCATCACACAGTGGGGGAGTGAGCGAGCAGCTGTGTGGTGCTTAGCTGCCCACCAGGGTTAAACCATCACAGTGGCAAATTGTAAAAATGGGTGTGACTGACTTGCGCTGGCAGCACTTTAAATACTGTGTTCCATGACGTCTGTCTAGCAATGCAGACCAGGACCTCGCCATGAGCAAATGCATTCTTGAGGGTTTCACCTTCCTCTTGTGTGTAAGTTTCCTTCAAGTGAGCAGGTGATAGGGTCTAGCGCAAGTATTATTTTTAATTCAGCCTTCATTCTAATACATGGATACAGTTTCCCTACTTGAGCAATGAGTTAAAATGGAGCAAGACTTTTGGATGTGGACTTAACAGTGTCTGTGCTAGAGCATACATGCAATAATGTGCCTGTTTTTTACTGCCCTGCATATCACTTTCATAGGCAGAACAGTTTGCTGTATATTGTCTGCTGACATTTTTATGGGCAGTTATATTGGATGTCTGTGGGAACTATGTTATGACATTGTATTACCTTCTGAGAGTGGTACTATTACTTATGTTGGGGTAGCTTACTTTGTAGTCTGGACACATTCCTTAGGGGATAGAGAGCTAATGATTTAAAGATCATTTTATGTTTTAAAAGGGACTTGTGTGTATGCCATCGGGAAAGTAGTGGTGGTCTTTCTGCCATCTGGTCTTGTCTCAGGCCTTAATTGAAAGGCCTGAGACACTAAATCGCATTTATGCCAAAGGAACTGAGTACCTAACCTTACTTTCTTGAGGTCTTACGTGAAAATGATTCATTTTTAATGATTTGGAAAAGGAGGCATGTGAATCTGCAGCTGAAAAATCCTGGCCCAGTCTACCTGAATCTTAGTTGACTTTGTAACTAACCAGCCATAACCAGCAGGCTAAATATAAAGTAATCCAGCTACTGCTGTTGCTGGTTTTGGAAGATGTTCTGTAGTCAGTCTGGAATTTATTATTAAAAATCACTTAATCTTTTGTTTGCTAATATTTGTGTTTACAGAATAACTACACCAAAAGCACACAATGGATGTTGTATTAAGGGCAGCTGATGATGTTTTCTCTTGCATCTGTACCCATCTGTACTAACCCTTGCTTTCAGGCCTTAGGAGCCTGAGAGTATTTCACCTGTGTGGGGAAAAATGTCCCCTAAAATACGCATGCTATAATCAGACCTTTAAATCAGTGTGCAGACACCTGCTGGTTAGGTTCATTCCAAGTAGCTTTTGATATGTTTGGTAGTAGCTGGGGAGGGGAGGAAGGTGACACATCTCACCCACTGTGAGTATGAACAAATAAGGTGTACGAGTATGGCATACACGTAGATGCATGTTCTTCAAATTCATTGCTGCCACCTAAAAAATTGTAAATCTTGTTGTGACATTTTTTTGAGAAATGGATTGCAGGTCTGTAGTAAGATTGTGGTGACATTTCTTATTAATCTTTTGGCACAAAAGACAGAACTGAGGTGCGCTTTGGGGCAACACAAGCACTGTGCTCCATCTCCCAAAATGTTCAGGTGTGGCTGAATGAGATGGTGACATTGCTACTCTCTGTACTGTTCAAAGCTGTTTGGCAGCATCTGGGGTGTCCAGCTGTCTGTAGAGATGGGCAGAACCCAGGGGCATCATTAAGTTACAATTCTGCCTAATCTTTACCTGCTCCTGACTGCAGTCTCTCATGTATGCAGTACATTTTTCACTAGACACTTTGAAGGCAAAAATCCTACTTCCGTGACTTTCTAACTTGTGTAATAAAACTTTTGAAGGCTTAGCCTGCAAATGTCGCTTTGCTTGAGAAACCTTATTTTTGGAATATCCAACTCAGGTGTGTAGTAGAAGGATTTTTGCTTGGTGACAGAGGTAATTACTGGGTCACAGCAAAGCACCTTTACTTAAAAATTCAGCATTTTTTTCAGGTAAAGAAAAGAAATAGTACAACTAAATGAAGTGAGGAATGTTTATGAATTAGATGTGATAGAAAGAAATTAATTTCTGACTCAGCAGCTTGAATTGCTGCAAAAGTTTCTATATTAGAACTGAATGTCATGGATGTCCTTGCCAATATTAAATCCTAGCTATAATCATGGCTGATTCTCCAAAGGGCTTGAACTAACCTGTAAACAAACATGCTTCTTTAAAGAGTACATGTGGTAGCGTAGGCTGTTCTGAAAGGGAAGCAGCAAATAACAGCTGGCTCGTTGTAGAATTTTGAGTGAACAAGTTATTTGCTGTTTATTTGCTTTATGTTTTATGAATTCTTATGTTGTCTTTGTCACATATTAATCCCATCAGTCTTACTAGTTGACCCAAAAGGCAAAAGCACTTGCACTTTTGGCCAGCCCTCCTAGAGGGGAAAGTACTGGCAATGTTATGAACCATGTTTGACTCTTAGTCTGTTGTCCAATCCTAACTGTGTTTTGGATAGAGCATTACCACTTCTTTAGTGGTTATATAAACTCTGGGTACAATGCCATTATGACAGCAGTGTCATTTAGTACTTTTCAGGAGTTCTTAATACTGTAACTGGAATCAATAATTCTGTGCTCTTGGAAGAGATTTGGACAAATTAATTCACAATAACTGTACTAATGGTGACATTTAGCTGGTCCTTTAATCTATTAGGGAAGAAGTAAATTTTCATTGGGAGATTTAAAATGAGAACATTTTTTTTTGTTGTCTGAAGAAAAAGACCTTTTTACTACTTTGTTCTATTTTGTGTCTGAATGTTAGAAAATGGGTACCTGATCAGCTGCTTTTTTTAAAAAAAAAATAAAATAACTAGACTAAATAAAACTAGACATTTTGGGTTTTCTTCCTCCAACCTGTTTCAATGCACCCTCAATTTCTAACTTCTTCTCACTCCCTGAATTCAGTGTTACTGTTCAAATCATTGATGCTGTTGTATGGAATCAATAACTCATTATTCTTCTGCTTTTAGTGCACCTATATCTTGCTGAGATCTCAATTTTTCAAATATGAAATCCAAGTGGAAATAATGATTGGTGTGTTAAACGTGTCAGGGTGGTGGGGAAGATTTTGACAAGAAAAAAATAATTTCCTAATGTGAGGAGATGCTTGGATAGAGCTATTTCTGAATGGTGCAAGTAGAATGTATATGCTATTATCTGTCATATTATGGTCAAACACAAGAAATCTGGTGTCCTATTCTTCTTGTTTTGAAACGGATCATGTCATATGTTAACTGTTGAGGGGGAAAAAGTATCTTAACTTTCTCTTCAGGAGTTAAGAAAATTATAAGTCAACTTTTTTTACTTATTGCTACAGTGTATTGTTGCTGTCCTCCAGTTATGCTGATTTATTGGCAAGATGATATATGAACACTTAGCAAACCAAACTTACAAAAATCTTTTTTAAAGAATAACTTGATTCAGGAAGGAAAGGTGGAATTATGTGCCATTCTAAGAGAATTTATTTTTAACTGCCATCCCTGTAACTAAGATTTTGTAGTATCTGGAGCCATGGTTTTCAGATTCTCTTAAATTATGGACCCTTATATGCCTTTTTTTTTTTAATGATAATGATCAGTTTCACGTTGAGGGGTCTGAAAGCAGTGTTTTGGCCATGTGTATATTTCTGCTTAAATTCATCCTGAATGATGGAAAACTGGGAAATGGTTAAGGAGGAGGGAGTGCTGTAAAAGCTGTTGGCACAGTGCTCTTAGTTGCATTTTATAGTCTTCTTTAAGTACATGCCCAGTGGTCTTATGAAAATTGAGCAGTTTTTTAAGATAAAGCAAACAAACATGAATATAATCAGAATATTATTGAGGCCTTAATGAAAACTGTGATCCAAATCTGGAGTAAAAGGAGGAAATAGTGGTTTAACTGTTGTTCTAATAGTGGTCTTACTACCCTTTTGGGAAGGAACAAGACATTACAATAAGGGTTTGCAGGTAAACAGGAGAGAGAATGCAAATAACTTGTAGACAATATTTGCGAATTTTACCTCTTCTCAGACTCAGTTGTATTCATAAGTATAAATGCTGGAGATGTTTCAGTGTATTTGCAAAATTATTTAAACCAAAAACTTCCTGGTTTTTCTACTTCCCCATTGTTCTTGTATGCCATTATTTCTTTGACTATTGTAGGAGGAAAATGTGGGAGAAAGGTGGCTCTATGAAGGGCTTGGACATGTTCCTTGACTTCCAAATGCAGTATGAAACAGCTGAATATTACTTCCTATCATAATACTGTGCTCTACCATCTCCAAAGAAAAAATCCTGTCTTGCTTTCTTGGTAGAAAGAAGAATTGGTGTCTTCAGACTTTAGCCAGTAGAAGATTTACCTTTAGATTGTACAAAACTTGAGGGTTAATTAGAAATATTGATCTGAGTCACTGGTCTTTTGAGTTATAATTTAATCCTCATTAAATATGCAATGTTTGAATTCAAAGGGGTTTTGTTTGTTTGTTTGTCTTTTACTGCCTAGTTTGTACCTAGATAAGTCAGTTAAATACTATCTTTTCTGTATACTTTCAAGTTGTTGTTAGGGTGTGCTTTTAATCTTCTGTATAGTTGAGCTGAGAAGGCACTTTAAAGAACTAGCTTGTGTTATATTTTACAACTGGTTACTGAACCTACCGCTTGTTTCTGTGTCTTGTGAAAACAAATTGGGATGAATTAATTCATTTCACAAAATGAATAATCCTATATAATGATTCCTTTAGTCTTTCTAACAACTCAGTCTTGATTTCAGTGTATGTAGTTATTGGTAGATATTTCCAACATAATCTGCATGAGTCACTATCAGTCTCTGGTTTGCGTAGTGAGTTTGTGTTTGGGTTTTTTTTTTTTTCTCCTTTTTCTGATTCTCTGCTTTTTTTTTTGTCATGTTGTCATTTTGTCTCTTGCAGAAAAAAGGAATGCTAGACTATCTTACTAATGAGTGTGAATAAACATTCATTCTAAAAATTCATAAGACTTTGGGGATTTGCAGGTGTTGTTTATACACAAGTTGCTACTACAATGCTCCTAAATAACAACAAACAAACAGCTCTGAGAATCCCACAATAAAAATGCCAGGTAATATTTTGTGGCTTGGAACTCTGTTCCAAGGTCCATAGCTTTGCTGGATGGTTCAATTTGATTCTTGAACGGTTGTAACTTAGCTGCCTTCTGTAAGGACAAGATACTGAAAGACCTTAAGGGAAAGTGGCGAAAGTGGCAATTTACTTCCAAAATGTATTTCTGGTAGTGCATCCAGGCAACATCTTTTTCCACACACCAGTGCTTCTCTATTCCTTTGTATCCATGGATATTTTTTATTTTTTTAAGAGCAGCAGCTGCTTGTATTGTACCAGTGCTGCCAAAAGTCTCCCGTGTAACACAGAAATTTCCAGAAAGCTATTCATAAGTGCTGTAGCATACTTTATCCTACAAGTTGAACATCTTGTGCCTTCCCACTAGTCCATCACTGAATAACAGTGAAGTATGAAACCTGTGAGCATACTGACCTTGCAGGCTTCCAGACATCTTCCTCTTCCCCCTTCCCTATCCTCTTGCTTACCTTACATATTTCAACCCATGCACATGATTCTTAATCCTGTTTCAAAATCATACAGTTGGCTATCTTGAGCTTCTTCCCAAAACTTCAAAATCACTCTGACTGGCAACTCTGCTCCTAAATAGGAGAGTAAAGCGGTTCCTCCTAACTACTTTTGCTGGTACTTGAGGCTGGGGGACACAGTGAGTGAGTTCATGCCAGGGAGAGTAATCATTGCTTTGGATGTGCATTATGGTGGAGAGAAAGGAGGATTTTCTTTCTTTGGGGAAAGCCTGTTATAGGTTTGTCTGCAGGAAACACTTTTTTCTGTCACCCTGCAATACTGGTATCAGCATAGCTTAGAAAAAAAGCCTCCTCAAGGTAATAATCAACTGCAAGTATGGCACTGTTCTGACGTCCTCTGCCTCAGGGCACAACAAACAAGATTGTATCCCCTGCAGGTAGCAGTCTGAGCTGTTACCATCATGAAAGAATTTGGTAAAAGAGTCTCATTTTGGTCTACACAACATAATTGTTCCAAACATACACGTTACCCTCAGCCCATAGCAGACCTGGTCCCATATTAGGGTGGAGTGGCAAAACAAGGAGACAATTTGTGTCAGAGCAATCATAGAGGGTTTAATTTGATATTCCAGCCCAGCCGAGGCAACGTGGCTGCCTCTGTCCTCTGCACAAGACATGCACTAGGACTGCAGTGCAGCCAGCTGTGTTTTGCATTGTTGCTACCCCAGCAAAAGAACAGTAAGCCTCAGCCCAGAAAGACACTCTCACACTAGGCTGATTTCATGATTGTCTAGGAAAGGTGCAGCCTCCCCTGCAACAAGCAATTTGGGCAGAAATTTTCATCCTACACAGTCTGAGAACGTGACTGTTCTCTTTTGTATGTGTCCTGCATTCAAAGCATTTAAATTTAGCTGTTGAAGCAAGGTGCTTTTTAGGGTGCATTTTAAGTAACACACTTAGAGTAAGTGCAACGGGTGCCTAGCAACACAGACACAGGCACTGCAGGGTTCTCTGAAGGTTTTCCTTCAAAATGTTATGAAGTTTTCAGTACACATACTTGCTTCCTAAAGTTCAGACAACACTGCATCCACTCTACTTTTATTAGGGTGTAGCAGTTTGTTTGGTTTTTTTGCGTGGGTTTTGGTGTTTTGGTTTTGGTTGTGGTTTTTTTTCTCCTTAATAACTAAAACATTTGATGGCATTTAAATGATTCTGAACTAGACTGGACTGCTCCGTGGGTAATATTAAATTGTGTGTTTCAAACTTATTAGCCCTGTAATCATAAAATTGACAGCTCTCTAACTACTATAAAATTTAATGTGGTTTAAAAGGTATATCTTCCCATTGCCATGGGTGCATCGCAACCTCTTTAAAGAGTATTTAAGGCAGCCTTGTAAATAGCTATAACGACTGCATTTAACCACTCTTTTTCATGAGACATTGTTCTGCAGAATGTTGAAGTAGTTGTTCCAGGTCACTTTCCCAAGGCCAGTTCTGTGTCATTCTGGTTTAGGCAGCTGCTGTTGGGTGATGGCTTTCTGTGTTACGGGTATTCTGTGTGTAGACCAACAGAACACACAGGTGTTGGCCTTAAGAAGTGCATTTCTATAGAATTATCTCTAAAAGTTAAACAAATCTAATGGAACGTTTCCCATGCTAAAAGAATGGGTAAGTTTTCTCGTACTTGGCAATGGACAACTCGACATTTAAAGGAGGAATTTTTTCTTCCTTTTGTGGTAGAACACAACTTCTGTTTAAAATGTAGTGTCTGTTTTAATCAGTTTGTTTTGGAACAGTGGCAGGGCCATGGTGAGAGAAGAGCACAGAACATAGGATAGATATTTAATATGCAAATACTCTGCAGCCACTCTTTCTTAAGGACCAAACAGCGTTGTGGTTGATGCGAGTCACAGAGCAAAAGGTCTCTTAAAAAAAAAAAAAAAACCTCATCAGTGGTTTGATCAAATGTTGTTAAATACTTATATGCGTTAGTTACTGAAGACTCAAATGTAATAACTCAGCTTACACTTGCTGTATTGACTCCAGACACAGTAAAGTGCAAAGTAGAGTGACATTTCCTTCCTTGTATTCTGTGCTAATTCTCTAATCCCATGAAGACTGACTGTCCAATCTAGGCTCCTTGAGATACTTTCGAGGACAAGTGTTCTGTTTTCAGAAGATGTGATTGTCCCAGACCTCAAGTATTTAAGAAGCCAGTGTCTCTGGAAATGAAAGGCCTTCTCCCTTGTGCTGGATAATAGAAAGTGAGTATCAAGGAGTTTTGCCAAAGTGCTGCATTTCTTTTTAGAGAGCAGTAGGTGTTTGTTTCCAGCAATGTGCAGTTACAGGCTCGGTACTAGTAAACCTTTCTTATTATGTATAAGGAATGTTATTTGGTTAGATGACAAACAGATTCATCAGACCCTTGCCTTTGCTTTCGTCAGTATGATCTGTGCTGTCAAAGGGGAAGGCATTGCGGAGGCACTTGCCAAAACATGACAGCAGATACTTATGAAAATTAGGTTTTCAAAAGTAATGTGACGGGATAAATCTACTTGCAAAAGTATTAAAGTAAAAAGCAGAACTTTAATCAAGTATGTGTACCAATATAATGTGCCATAGAAGATGATGGCTTTGGCTTATATTGCTGTATTCAGTCTCTGGCGAGCAGTACCTTTCATGAAAGTGACATCATAAGATTAGTCAATAAATGCTTGGAAAGGCCATTTGATAAACCAAGGATCAGAGATCTGTTTATTATTGACATTCTCCTTTCCTCTCTCTCAAACAGAAAACCATTTTCTCTCTGTCATTCTCAACTCTCCATATATATTGCCAAGGGTAGCTAAATGCCTTGGCTTCAAGACCCAGAGGTGTTCCTTCCCTTTTTGTCTGCCAGCTGTTTCCGGATCCAGTGAGGCTGAGCATGTACTTCCAGTTGGAGCACCCACACAGTACAGACACAACTAGTTGTAGAGAGATTAAAACAGGAAGAGAAAAACACTTTTAGGGATATCCACAGAAACACAAAAAACGTTCACATAAAACATAAACAAACTACTGGCCTGGCTTGATCGTCCTCTCTAGCTAATTGGGGTTTAACATATGCTTGTGAAATACACAAATATTCCTGCTCAGTTGATAAGCATGGTATTACCAATGGGATTATCTGGTAGCCCCAGTCTTGGAAAATCGTGTCTCCCAAAGATCCTCTAGTCTCCCCTCATTACCAGCTGGATTTTGGCCATTTCTCACATAACTCTCCATAACCACCTGTGAAATCTGGCTATCTCTTATGGTGCTTTCAGCAAGGTGGTAGCTGCGTGATGTGATTACATTTATGACAAGCAATTTCTTATGTCACCTCCAGTAGTTTCCCCTGTACTGTTCAGTTAGCTAACAGTTGTGACAGGGACTAGTCATTTGCCTACAACCTTAAAAAGTTGTGGGGTTTTTTTGGTTTGTGGGTTTTTTGGTTTGGTTTTTTTTTTTTTGGGGGGGGTGTGTGTATGTGTGTACGCTCACTTTTAAGTATGATACTAAAGGTTTGCCTTAATTCCAGGGTAGTTGTTGCGGAACATCTCCCATGTGAGGCTATCTGATCTGCACTATTATGTAGCAAGTAAGACCATGTGCATTACTATCAATTTTTTTATATTAATTATTTCATTTCCACATACGAGGTTGTTATTTCAGGCTGCATGTCACTCCTAATGAAGCATTTGACTGGATGTGAAAGAATGTTATGATTACAAAGGTAATGAAGACCAACTGCAAATCATTGGATAGATCATTGTAACCAGGTGTAGCACCTGTTTTATTGACAAACTGCTGGCCTTAATGCTTCTGAACTCTTCCCATTCCCTACTCCCTTTCTGTTTGTCAGCTTAGCTATAACATCAGCATTAAACAGATTCTCTATATTACATTTCTTAGTAGAGCATCCAATATAGGTATTTAGCCTTAGTTTATGTGATCTGCATTTCAGAGATAGAATTATGTAATGTGCTGAGAAATCCGGGTGATTTTTTAACCAGGTACTATGTAGGCCATAAAACTGTTCTATTTCCTATATCACAAAGTTAGACTGGTCAAGAACACGACTAAGAAAATGAATACCAGAACAATCATGGATTTTTTATACTTTTTGGTTGTGAAGGGAAGGCTTAGAAAGGAGCATGGAGAGAGAACAATGGGAGTAAACAGTAAAAAATCAGTACTATGTTTAAAAATAGTACATAATTATGTATTCTAAAAATATAAAATCTACATGACATTTGGTAAGTAAGCAAATTTCTTTCAACAGATGTGGGATGCTCTTCATCTAAATTGCATAGCATTGTATGATATTGCTTGGCATTCTATATCTTCCTGTAATTATTACTGAGATATGTACTTCCCTTGCTGTTCAGAGAAATTTTGTAGTTTATTTGTAAAACTTACCCTATTCCCATGATCTTTTTATGACCTTATTTATCTTCATGTAAGCTTTATGTACCAGCTGACAAAAAACTGTTTCTGAAACATCCAGGATTTCTTTTTTGTTTCTTTCTTCTTTTCGTTCTTTCTTTCATGTTTTCTTTTTCTTTCCCCCTGGTTCTTCACTATAGATAATTCCCGCTGATGTATTACTGGATATACATAGATTGCACAAAAAAAAGCATGATATAAAGATGCTGAGCTTAGTGGAGAATACATCAGTTCCTCAGATGTTGAAAAGAGCATTAATTTTTCAGTATGGCCATGCATTTCCATGTATACCTACTCATAACAGGTGCTTTCTCGCTCTCATCCACTTCCTTGAATTCAAGTATCTGAAACTACCAGAAGACAAAAAGATATACGGTTTAAAAAACAGCTTTGCAGCAGGAAAATAGGATGAAACAATCTTCCCTGAGTTGGTTTAATCTAGCGTTGCTTCACTGGCTTAAGCTGGCTTTGGCTGAGGTTGGCAGTAGAACAATATGGCAGCTATTGCCTGTTGAACTTAGGTTACACTTCAGTTTCTAGCAAGAAAAGCTGCTTCATAGGACATTCCCTTCAAATTATTAATTACAGAAATCAACAATCAATATTTTTTTGCAGTCTTAAGGGGTAACAAAATTAGATGTGGCACTTTTCTCTTGACTGATTTTATGTCTCTAACCCTTTAGCTTTCAATCATTTAATTACCTCAGTTCAAATATGTCCATTCTCTTACGGCTTTACGTTCCACTTTGTGATCTTGGAATACTGTCAACTTGGGAATGCTGAGTACATGATACAATGATAATAAATCTTTAAATATTGAATATAATATTTCAAACAGCACTCATTCATGTAGCTTTGACTGTATTCTAAGCAGTAAAATATAGTCTAAACACTGCACATGCAAAAAAAATAATGCATTTTTGTCTTTTATGAGTACAGGTTAGTTACTGCATTGGTTAAACAGATTACCTATCAGCTTAAACTGATTTTTGAGATCTATGTGTTTTTAAATAGACACTATATCTATTTGCTAATGCTATGTGAGGTTAAGGAAGATCCAGAAAAATAATATATGTTTTAGAGAAATATGTCACTTCTTGTAACATGAACAAGGCTTAATTTGATAGGTTTTAGAAAATGTCTGCTATGAGAGCTCTAAATAATTCATTTAATGGTTCTAAGAATATTAGATGCAAGGATCCAATATGCAACCTCCACTGTCCATCAAGTCAATGCAAACTGACCACTAAAAGTGCTAGGTCCCTATGGGGTGTGGATGAAATACCACAACATGAACCTGCTACTTCATTTAGTAGGAAGGTTTCAATCTTTCTCATCCCAGAGGAAGCACTCTATGTCTCAGTAGTCAGAAATGTATAATACATGGGAATATCATTATTCAGGAAAGGAATGTTCATTGCATTATGGGGAAATCTGAGTTACATCACTGCATGATTCAAGACATCTCTTAATAAGTTTCTTCAGACATATTTTTGAGAGAGCAACCCATTAAATACTTCTGCTGTGAAGGTAAATGTATTTGTGGAGGCACAGACATTAATAAATAAACTAAGATTTGCACTTTTAAGTAGGTGTGGTGGGTTGATCCTGGCCGGATGCCAGGTGGTCACCAAACTGCTCTATCATTCCACTTCCTCAGCTGGATAGTGGGGAGAAGACATGATGAAGGCTTGTGAGTTAAGTCAAGGACAGGGAGATTACTCAGCAATTACCACCATGGGCAAAACTGAATGGACTTGGGAAATCAGTTTAATTTAGTACTAATCACTTGGAGTAGGGTAATGAGAATTAAACCAAATCTTAAAAACAACTTCCCCCCACACCTTCCTTCTTTCCCAGGCTCAACTTACTCATGAGTTTCTTTACCTCCTCCCCACCAACAGCGCAGGGGGATGGGGAATGGGGCTGCGGTCAGTCCCTCACGTGCTGCCTCTGAGCTCCTTCCTCCTCAGGGGAGGCTCCTCACTCTGCCCCTGCCCCTGCTCCTGCCTGGGGTCCCTTCCATGGGAGACAGTCCTCCATGTACTTATTTCTCCAACATAAGTACTTCCCATGGGCTGCAGTTCTTCATAAACTGCTCAGTGTGTGTGAGGAATGAAGGCAGGTTAATTAACATTGATCATATACAGCTGTGGGCTGGCTTCAGGGGCGGTGGGTTTGGCTGACCTGGATAGGTGCAGCTGTGGCTGGATCCTGCTAAGCAGTTAAATAGCCCCAAGGGGTATGGAAGAGGAGCACTGGATGAAGAGAGACCTGGAAGAAGCAGAGGGAGTAGAGAGAGAGCCCTGGATGTAGGAGAGACAAGGAGAGGCCCTGGGGAGAAGCAAGGGTCCCGGATGGGGAGAGGCTGGCTGGAAGAGGGGTCTGGAGATGGGACACAGTAGAGGCAAGAATCGGGGTGGACTGGCCTGAAGAGGATAAAGAAACAGCATGGAGAGTAGATAAACTTTTGAAACCTTGTGGGGCTTGGTGGGAACTACTTATTGAAGCTAACCTGGTATGGGATGGTAAAAGCCTTGTTGCAGCTGGCTAGTTCTGATAGAGCTGTGACAAATATGGGTGCCCCATGGGGTGCAGTCCTTCAGAAACAGCCTGCTCCAGCATGGGTCCCCCATGGGGTGACACGTCCTGCAGCAACCTACTCCAGCCTGGGCTTGTTTCTCCATGGATCCGCAGGTTCTTCCAGGAGCCTGCGCACATCCACCTGCTCCACCATGGGACCTCCATGGACTGCAGGTAGACATCTGCTCCACCATGGAACATCATGGGCTGCAGAAGCACAGCCTGCCTCACTGTGGTCTTCATCAGGGGCTGCAGGGAAATCTCTGCTGTGGGGCCTGAGGCACCTCCTACCCCTCCTTCTTCACTGACCTAGCTGTCTGCAGAGTTGTTTGCTTTCACATATTCTCACTCCTCTCTTCTAGGTGAATTTTTGGGTGTTTTTCCCCCCTCTTAATATGCTATCAGAGAGGCACTACCACTGTTGCTGATGAGCTCGGCCTTGGCCAGTGACAGGTCCATCTTGTAGCTGCCTGGCATTGGTTCTAATGGACGTTGGGGAAGCTTCTAGCATCTTCTCACAGAAGTCACCCCTATAGCTCCCCCACTACCAAAACCTTGCCATGCAAACCCTAAAGTCAGGGTAAGTGTAATTCTTGAAAGTCTTGTAAGCAAAAGAACTGCAGAAGTACCTTCAGGTGAGAGAGACTTTCTGAGGTTTCTTTCATATGTTTGCCTGTCAGATTTCCTCCTTCCTTGATGAGTTTAGAAGATCAGTTTATTCTGTACTGCAATCTAGATGTCAAAACCTCTTGTCTTTTAGCTCTCCAAGAAATAATTTCTTATGGGTTTGTTGTAGTGCACCTTGGCCTGGTTCAGTGGACCAGTTTCTTTTTCCAATTGATGCATTGGATTGCTGTTCCTTGAGCCTTTTTGTACCTTATGGCTCTAGGTTTGCACTTCCCTTCATTTGTTTCTCCCACAGTTCTTCAGTTTGTGTGATTATCATTTAGGTTCTTGTGCAAGACTTGTCTGGTCTTACTGCAGACAGCCTGTTTATACGCAAGATGCAGTTTCAGGCTTTCCTCCTGCTCCCTTGATTATCTTATCTCACTACTCATAAAAGACTAGAAGCATCCTTGCCACTTTCTGGCTGGAAGAATCACATTTTGATATACTCTCCTCTCACAGAAACCTGATGCAGTGTTGGCTATTGGTGTCTTGTGCTTCCATACTTTCTGCTTGCTTTCCGCAGTAATTTCTTGGACCAGTAGAAGATCCATGATAAGGTGTGTATAGAAGATTGTTATGCAAGAGAGGAAATTTGTCGTAACAGACACTTTTTGCATGGGTAGATTGAACAAATAGATACTCTTGTGAGGATATTCAGAGATGACTTACAGGTTGGGGGCCAGCTGGCTGTAAAGCAGTTCTGCAGAGAAGGATCTTGAAGGTCCCAGCAAACAAGAAGCTGACTGTAACCCAGCAATGCACCCTTGCCATCAAGGCGGCCCACAGCATCCTGGGCTGCATTGGAAAGAGCACAGACAGCAGGTCAAGGGAAGTCATTCTTCTCCTGTCTTCAGCCTGAGAAGGCTCAGGGAGGGTCTTAAGATGTACAAATACCTGATGGGAGGGAATGAAGAAGATGCAGCCAGGCTCTTGTCAGATGTTCCACCTGAACACAAGAAAGCTGTTTTACTGTGAAAGGGGGTCAAGCAGAGGAACAGGTTGTGCAGAGAGGTTGTGGAGTCTCCATCCTTGAGATATTCAAAACTCAGCTGGACACAGTCCTGGGCAGCCTACCCTAGCTGGCTCTGCTTGAGTAGGGGGCTGGAGCTATATTCTTTTGAGAGACTGCTTTCTAACCTCAATGTTTCTGTGATTCTGAAATTCCTGATCATAGGCATCACAATTATTTTAATTATTTTTTTTTTACATAGTACATCTCAAGTAATAGTTCAATTAACATAAGCGCTTAAAAACAATGGTTTGGTGGTGGTTTTTGTGTTGTTGGTTTTTTTTGTGTTTGTTTTTTGCTTATAAGAAAGATTTTATTAAACAGTAAAAGTAATCTGGAACCTGCAGACAATTTGCAAGAGAAATGCACATTCTTTTTTACTGGCTATATGCCGTGTTCTGAAAATGTAAGTGATTACAGTGTTTCTACAATCTTTTCTTTCTAGGACTTCAGTCAGGATGCTTTCAACTACTAGAGTAAGATAGGTAGAAAAATTAAGGTGCATTTGCTCTCTGAATTTGTTACTTTATTAAAATGTCAAAATGTAGACTAGGTGCCTGTAGTAGCTTGAACATTTTTCTTGTTTTAATGTTGTCTTGCATAAAAAAGATAATATAATTTCAGATTGTGGTACCTCATGTTCTTTCTTAAGGAGAAGTACAATACACTTCTACAAAGATGGGGAATGACTTTTATTTCTCCTCTGTTTTGAAGTCAAAGGGTTATTTTCTTGGTACAGATAGGATGAGCTAGAAGAGTGCATTTGAACCAAAAGCTAGAAAGTCTACTTAGTACTAGCTTTATTATGTATGTATTTAGCATTTCAAAAGAGCCTGAAGGCTCCCAAGTGTTTTGTGTAGACTTGTGTCAAAGAGATGATTCCTTTCTGGCAGCTTATAATTATTGCTGGAAAGGTGTTAACCTCAATGCACTACTTATTCCTATTCTTCACACTGTTTATGCCACTTTTTTTTCTTCTTGCCAGTATGAAGGCAATCACAAGTTAAAATGATCTACAGTAAATATCAACTCTGCTGCACTCTTGAAATGCTAAATAAAACTTTGAGAGGTGAAAGAGAGCAAAGCTCTTTATGGCAGGTTCACTGGTGGTATACAAACTCCTCTGATGCATGTTTGTAGAGCAACTGTCAAAGTTGCCTGGGAAGATCATACAGTAGAAAGTGGATTAGATTTCAATTCCAGCCTTTTCTGCTCGACATCCAAAGCTCTTCTTTAGGTTCACACCACCAAATAACCTTTTTTAATGTTTTTGGAATATCGCAAATTAACAGGATCAGTCAAAGGCTGGACTTGTAATCCTTCTCCTGTGTTGTCGTTTTGTGGCCTGTCATTTTTTCTTAACAATGATTATGAAACAGGGAGAGCCAGTTTGTTCTTGGCACAGCACTGAGATGTTCCAGGGTACCTCTATGAGTGCAGCTAGGAAGGCTGCAGTAGGCTTTGCTGTCTTACTTGATATGTTTTTATCTGCTTATAATAAACATAGAAAACTACTGTAGAGCCAAAAAGG
Organism: Falco rusticolus; assembly: GCF_015220075.1. Classification (NCBI taxonomy): domain Eukaryota; kingdom Metazoa; phylum Chordata; class Aves; order Falconiformes; family Falconidae; genus Falco; species Falco rusticolus. The sequence goes on from NC_051189.1 coordinate 77,379,793, forward strand.
AGCTGTTCTTTTAGTGACTATGTGTAGAAGGTTTCGTATTTCTGGACTGAAAACAAATTGGAGAATTGTGAAATCACTGATAGTTATGAAAAATGTCTGAAGTATGTTCACTGATGATAATATAGGGTCAAAGAACATGCTTTGAGAAAGGACAGATAAAACCAGTGTACTAACTATATGCACTATGCTACTATATGAACAAAAAAGTTTTAATAATTAGCTGTATGTCAAAAAATGTATTATTTTATCTTGGGCAAACAGAATATGAGTGTATTGAGATCAAAGCATAGATTGGGTGAAGGAGAGAAAGGAACAGGACTGTTGTTAATGCACCTCCATAAGGAACGATGGTGCGTAGCAGAGGCGACTGGATGTTATGTCATCTACAGAAGATGAAACCAATTCAGCCCTTGGCTGCTGAGTGTACACAAGCAGGCTTGCGCAAACTGTCATATCTAGCCATGTCTGAAGCAATAGGTGTATTTTATGAGGTGCTAAATAATACATAAGTTTGTTGAGAGATAAGACAAACACCAAAACCAATGAACTAACTCATATCCTTGGTTTAGGATGGACAGATTTACTCTCATAAATATAAAGATGTTGAAAAATAATCAAGAATGTAAGCTTTTCAAAGTTTCTGGACTTGTGAAATGAGTGGCTGTGAATGCTATATAGGCTTTAGGCAGGATTTAATGAGGAAAAATTTGACATACTTTCAAATAGTGATTAAGTATAATATTAAAAAATAATGACATATTTTCCAAGGAATTTCTCGGAACTGATTGATTTTTTTCCATGAATGAAAAGCCAGTCTTGTTAAAAGCTTTGTAATACTTTTACAGGAACAACTGTGTGCAGTCAAGGACATGGATTATGGATGAAACCTTGTTCCCTTCAGTAGCTGACACAACGTTTAAATAACACATTAAAACATTAGAGCTGGTGGTCATTTAGAATAGCGTGCTAACTTTCTCTTCCTTTGTTCCCATGGTAGAGATGAAACAGTAAGATACCACCAACAACCTCATGAAGGTGAGATGTAATCAGTAACCTGTTTAGTTCTTTCAGATTTTTTGGTCTCCTGCTATGTGTGACATTCAAAGCTGACAGATACAGCTTCTTTGGAACATGTATGTGAGGAGCTGGTGAAGTACTAAAACAATAGGCTAAGCTTCAAGAAGAACATCATCAGCTCATAGTCACTGGATCTGCCACTTAGGAAAAGATGGAAATTTTACTTTTCCTTTTTGAATACAGAGTCTCTTATGCTTTCATATCCTTATTTTTAGCAGTCCTTCCCAATTCTGTGCAGCTGACTGTTCAGTCAGACAGCAAGAAAATACCTTTCATTGTGGATTTCTCAAAAAGCCAGGTGCTAGTTTGCAAGATGACAGATGTTTTTAATGCTAAATTGAGAGCAGGTGTTTTTAGAGGAGAAACATAAATCCTAGAAACACTGCATTGTTTTAGAAGCACAAGAAGAAACGAATATTTCCTAAGAAATCTATTAGTCAAGAAGAACCTATTGGTTGACCATCCACTTTATTTTCTAAGATTTATCTTAATTAAAAGGAACGCACTACAATTAAAGCTTTTCCAACTGTGTTTTAATATTAGATTACTATATTCTAGGTATGTGAATCATAAACAGCCTTAATTTGACCAAATTACCAATTATTTGAGCAATATAAGTAGCTAAAGGGAGAAAGAGAATGTCTGAGGGGACAGTAGTCTTCTGAAAAAATAAGTACAAAGTGAGAAGCATATGAAGCATGTGGTACCTCGTTACTGGTATTGCAGTTAATACTGATGTTTTAATTGGTTGTATTAATAGCTAAAATGTATGGCACTTATTCCAGGGTCTAATTTAACTTGCAGTTACAATCAATAGGAGAGTTCTTGAAAGTGATTTGTAGCTGAATGCTTCAATATAGACACCTTTATGTCATGTAAGTTGGTCAACAGGACAAATTCCGAGTTGAGTTCAGTATTAAGCCCCTTCTCTCTAGCAATATGAAATGAATGATTATACCATAGATTTTGACTGTTCTCTCCAAATGGAAATAAGTTTCTTGGTATTTGCATGGTTTAAGGAAAACAATGAAAATAAATTGTGCATAGAGCTCATGCCTTTTCAGAAGTAAAATAAAAACCAAAGAAAACAAACAAAAAACAGAACTGGAGGGAAAAGCCAAGCCTCAGTAAAAAAATAATTCAGTAGTAGATAATCTGCCCAAAGTTTTCAGAAAAGTTTCCAGGGTAAAATACATTTACTATCAGGTTAGTAGTAGAGTATTTTTTTTTCTTATTGTAATGTATATATACAATATGTTTAAATCCATCAGCATTAACAGTTCTGTGCATTGTTTTTTGACTGAAATATGTAATGACTGCCTTACTCTTGATGGGTGAGTATACGGTTAAATATTGTCTAATAAATGAACTTAAAACTATTTTGGCATAATTATTCTCTAATCTTTCAGAATAGTGTTTGCATATTTATAAAAAGGATTTATTGATGTTTTCATTTTTGCCTCTTCCCCCACCCCCCAAAGAAAAATATCCAGGCCATGCATATGGGTGTGTATGTATACAAAAATACCTGTTTGTATAGTAATTCTAGTATCCATCATTAGATCTCCAGAATTTCAAGTCTTCATATTTGAACAGCCCAAACCGTGCTCGTACAAACTCCTTGGTTTTCTGAAATGAAGTATAACTTTTTTTCTGAACTGCAACTAGTTCCAAATCGATTCTCAGAAAAAGCTTTAGGATCTGTGAAACCATGGCATGGGCTCCATTGACTAAAATATTCCTGCTTTCCACCCTGACACGATGCTGTCTTGTCTTATGATTTTCTGGATTAAAGAAATTATATTTTATGCTTTAAAACTATTGTGATGATGCAAGTATTGGATTTCTATAATTACGTCGTGACACAATTTAACAACTTTAGTCTGATTACCTTGACTTTTGAAGTTCACATCTGTTGTTGAAGCTGTGTATAATCAACAAAAGCTGACCTGAATCCCTGTTCTTTGATTTAGTCCTGCCTAAAATAAAACAGCGTTATTAGTACTTGGCTTTGCATTTTATTCTGGTCCCAGACCACTGGAGGAAATGGAAAAGAAAGATCATTTTGATAAACAGCCCTTGATTTTGAGACATTGCAATCATTAGACACAAAGCTCACCATTCTTTGTCTAATGTAGCTGGAAAGGGGTAAGTAGTGAGAAAGTGTTTTTCCATAATTTTAAAACTTGGATTTTTAATTCAGGAATATTGAATGAATTGTAAGCACATTATTTTTATTGTTACTCGCACAATGTGCTGTATATTTGATCTTTCTGCATGATTATGATAAAATTGAGATAGAATTGTAGAGGATAAGTAAAAAAAAAAATAAAATGTATTTTTAAACCCCAAGGTTTTCTTTTGTTTTTTTTGTTTGTGGGTTTGTGTTTTCTTTTAACTTATCAAGAAGAAAGTTCTGACATAACAAAGAAACCTAAAGACAGTGTACCAGTAGGGTTTACATTGTAACACTTGCAAGCTGGACCCTGAAAAGCAGAAGTTGTTTGGCCTCTCTTTGTCCACTAGTGTTTGTATGGATTGAATTAATTTTGCTGTTGAATTTACTCTGCAGTGCTTACTCCTTGTAGTAGTGATAAGTGTTATATGCTCTCTTGGCAGTGTAGTTAGTTTAGTGTCTTAGTTTAAGCCATAATAGAGCAGAATCTCTTTAATCCCCACCAAGGGGGTCAGCAATATGCAAATGGAATGAAGTAGATTATATTCATCTATTAAATTAGGTTTTATGAATGTGGAGACTGTGTAGAATAGCTTCAAAAAACATTCAGTAGCCATTAGAAATCAGTGTTAGTTGTTGAGATGATTTTTTGATTCAGAATGTAGTGAAGTGTTAAGTTCATTGGATTCAAACACCTTTGACTTTGTCCTGCAGTCTCCAAGGAGAGCTAAATGAAACCAATTAAAAGGTGCAACGCTGGTGGTATTATAAAGCAGTCCGAGAGGCATGGAAAATGTTGTTTGTGCCATGTGACATAAAGTGAGTTATATTGTTTGCCCCTGGGAGATCAGAGAATAAGATCAAGAGACCATCGCTCTCCCTTCTGTAATGAATTTATTTGCAGGTCTCAGTCTCTGAATTGGCAAAAACTATTACTGCCAAAGCATTTTGTTTGCCCCATTGGAATGCTCAATATTAATTTCCCTGTCCCATTTCAGTGTCCGAAAAGCATTTTAGCCAGCATTACTTCTACAAAACAGCTGAGTCCCTATTTAATTGATGATCCTGAATTTGCACAGTATTTAAGTTGTGAGCTGGCTGAGGGGTAGGAACTCTCCTGGTTTATTTCCTTGCTGTCAGGGAGCGTTTATCCAGACATTTGTAACTGTGTTAATCCCTTCTCGTTAGCGCATTTCAATAGTATGGAATTTCTTGTAATAATTAAGACACGTGAAAGTCAGATTTGACATGAGAGCTTTCAAAGCAAGATTTTGCTCCTGTGTCTTGCTTTGAAAAGGGATTTGTCAGGAGGGCAGATGATGTGATATGTAATGGGGGGCAAGGTGAGATGTGTGACCATATGAATGTAGAGACAGTACTAGACTGACTATACTGAATCTCAAAGTTTAAAATTTAACAAGAAAGATTCAAAATAGTCACTACAAACAAACCTTAATGTTAAACTTGGAAATGCCATCTAGGGGATGTTTCCAGTTGTTTTCAGAAAACCTGTGAAGAGGAATAGGATGGGTTATTATGGGTTGGTTTGAAACTCTTGGGCTTGATGTAGCTTTATAGAGGTGCACCAAAATATGTATGTGCACAGCAGTGATTTAAGTGCCTGTAATAGGATGTAGAATGCTGAAAGAGTGTGGGGCACTCAATGACTGGCATCAAGTTATGCAAGAATGAAGGACAAAGACGTTTTGGAGTCACTGAGTATTTTAGCAGTGACTGAACAGGCCCATGACCTTAAGTTAACAAGATAATGCAACAGAAACCAGCTGGCCATTTCAGTGTTCCGTAGGCATGCAGCTGTCTTCCATACAGCTCTCCTTCTGTAGCAGTGTAAGTAAGGCTAACACATTGAAAAGTCTGACATAGAAGTAATATAAATAGCATTAGGATAAATAAATTATTTGGGTTAAATTGTTGTTTATTTTAATTTGCTGTAACATGAAAACAAAACAACCTAAATAACACTGGAAGAACGGCATTTACATACTTGAGTCCAGGGTTCAAATCACTTTTCAAGGAACAGTTAAGGCTTAGGATTTACAACAGACAGTTGTCAAAAGGGAACGTAGGGAAAGGCAAGCAGAGAGATAAGGTACCAAGTCGCGCAGAGTGAAATGCTGCAGAAAGATGTCCAAACTTCAGATTTTCTCTAAGAGGAAAAATCAACACAGGTGAGTACTGGAGTTGCTTATGCAGAGGCATTTATAATCCCAAACTGTTTTTTGTGAGTGTCTCAGTCATTCCTTTGAGGATAGGCAGCTAGTTTATCCTTGCCCTGTGAAGCCTATTTGAAGGATGCAGAGGTGTGATGGCCGTGGCTCTCCTCTCTAGTGCCTGCATCTAGTTCAACATGCAGGAGTCTAAGCTTTGCTTGATTTTTACCTCTACCCATGTACAAAATGAATTGGCAGCCTGTGTTCTCCAGCCCTTTGACTTCGGTCTGAATAGAATGCTTCAGAACATAGCTATAAACTAGCTTGGGGGAGAATCTGTGTCTCCTGTTAAAGCTGCGCTGGTTTTCAGCCATGTAATCGAGGTTTATGGAACAGAGGAAACATGAGAGAGAGAACCTTACTTGTAACCTGCTCGTGAGGGCATCTAAGCACTAGAACAAAACTATGGGTACCAGCATGACTTCTGTGTTGTTTTTTTTGTATGAACGTATGGACTTCCTGAATTATGGCACCTCTTCTTACCTTCTTTGTCCCTCTGTCACCCTCTCACCCTGGGCCTCAACATCATAAAATGCCCTACGTTTTTCCAGCCATTGGAAGGAGAAAGAAAGCAGAATAATTTTGTGAAGTTGCTTAAAAGAGGCAGTATATTTTTTTCATGCATTCCACCCGTTTGCATGGTATCAGTAACTCAAGATTTTTCTATTTCTCTTCTGTGTTTAATAAGGAAGGCATATCATCACCTTAGACACTGATGTCAGAAACTGCCAGCCTTTAAGTTGGAGGTTATTCACAAAGTTGAATTTGAATTTTGTGGTTTGGGCTTTTCTTATAAGCACAACAGTGCCCAACAGAGATTAATACCTCCTTGTTTATTCCAGGGTTCACATCTTGTACACTGTGGCAATTTGGAGGTATGGGACTTTTTCCAGCCTTTTAGGGTAAAGATAACATCTTACTTGTCTCTTACTGTGACTGCTATAGAATACTATACTAAGCATTTCCTATTGCAGTATCATTCAATGCTTGTCCCTTTGTTCTTTCAAAGCCTAGGATGCATACGCTCTTTTCTAATTGAAGCAGATTTGCGTGGTTTTGAATTACAAGTATTTCTAACAGGGACATTGGCTATGGCATCTATCTCTGTCCTCAACATTTTTTCTTGTACATGTTATGCATGTTTCCTCTGTGCATTGCCTATATTTAACACTAATCAACTGATTTTGAGAGTGAAAGAAAAAAGTATGTGCAATAAACATTGAAAGGTTAAGATCAATTGGAGTGAACTATTTTAAAAGAGCTGAATCATAAACTCATTTAAAGCAGTGAGCTTTCCTGAAGACATGATTCTAAAAACAAAGCAGTAGATCAATAGGGATCCTAAAATTCATGTAGCACACTGAAACATCTAGATGACAGCTATTTCTGCTGTGTGTGCTGAACAGATAGGTGGCAATTATTGCTGCTGGGTAAAAACCTGCCTCCAGAAGTTGATGAGCATTTTGCTTCTGACACCAAAAAGAGTTGAGATTTTACTCTTTTGTGGGTATAGGAAGTAAACAGCAAGAAGCTAATGATTTGTCTGTCCAGGGAATAAGGTATAAGAGTCTGGACTATTGTCTATCCTGTAGTCTGTTATAACAATGTCCTTCCTTAAAGTTTACAAACTGCGTTCCTCCCCTTGCTGCATCTTACCAAATAGAGATGTTGCAGTCAGAAAGCACTGCACATAGAACTATTTTGTAGTCTCCTGCTGGTAAGGCCACTGTGAAGGGACATGTGTTACATAGAGAGGAAAGAACTAATTGTAGGCAGTTTTGCTGGCTTACTGCAAAAGTAAGAATGCAAGGGAGCCTAGAGAAATTCAGAAATAACCATTATACTAGCTTCCTTTGGCATTTTTGCTGTTGTCCGCTCAGACAGTGCAGCAGCAGTGACCCAGAAACCTCTCTGGACAATTTTTTTCCAGAGACATGAGACAGCTGTAGGTGGCCCTGTTCTGAAGACTGATACTGAAGACTGCAAATGGAAACAAATTGCTTATGCTTTTTATTTCTCTAAAATAAGTTGAAAAAAAAAAAAAAAAAGTGGGGGAAGAGGATGGTGGAAAAAAGCCATTGTATATGGCTTCCTGTTCAATGGAGATTCATGATACTAATCAATGTTCCCCACTAGAATTAGAGCAGGGGCTGGGCACCATATTAACGATCCATACAGGATATTTAAATATTTAGCAATTGACGCTGAATATGAATTTTGTTTGAATTATACCAAGAATGTTTTTCAGTTTTTCTTTCACAAGATAAGTCATACATCTTCCATTATCCTGGCACTAAATAATTTTGCTACACATTGGATTGTCATTTTGCAGCTGCCCCAATGGAATTTATTTACTTTTTAAGATGGCACCTTTTCTGAGAATGTAGTTGAGTTATTTGTTTGGAAGAAGTGAAATTTAGTTTCAACCATGTCTCATAAGTAAAATATGTATTCAGGGAGATAAAGACCTCTAATATAAAGCTTGCCACATAAAAAGTAATATTCAGTCTCTATGCTCTTGTTGAATCCTCCTAGCACAGTTCAGAAGTACAGTGTAAGCTGTACGACACTAGCTAGTTCTCTATATGCATCTGTGTAAGTAGATGACATGAAATAAGCTCCATTTACCAAAGGGAAGAAGTAACAGAATAATTCTCCCTGATATGCAGAAACTCAGACTTAACTCCCAGTCGACTAAATTCACAGCAATGTAGTACTGAAGATATTGATATTTTAGAATTACGTGGCAGACTGGTCTGTTAAAATAATATATTGTACTAAAAACGGTAAATGCAAAATATCCATTAAGGTTAATGGAATATTAATATGCCTTAGTGCTGCTGAAGGTGAAGGACAAGAATGTAGAAGCATGTCAAGAGTGAGACATAAAGACAAGCTCAGAATGCGATAGCATATGTTGCTTTATTTATGGGAAATACTGGCCAACAAAGAGATACAGAAAGCCACACAAAGACAGTTATCTATGAGATCTTTTTAAATGTCTATGGAAACATCTCAACAAATGCCTGCTCAACAGTTGGCAAGTGAAACTTTTTTGTCAGGTATGAGCACAGGTGAGTCTGTTAAGTTTACCACCAGAAAATAAATTTTATTCCTCCCTCAGCTGCTTTCATTTGCAGCATTTATTCACAGAAAAAGAACTACAGATGGGGAACTTCTGAAGTCATTGAGGCCAGTCAGGTGCTGTTTAGGGTTTGCTGCTTATACAGCCAGCAAGTATAAAGTCATTAATGTTCTGGATGTCCCAGTAGTGGGCTGCTTCATGATAGACACCTAACCTGAAAATGTCCTTCTTAATAATGCCTGCTTTCAAAGAATTAACATGTGAGTTATATTCTGGGTTTCCAACAGTCCTGAGCACAGAATGTGACAGCACATAACTTTTGTTTCCTTCAGTTTTCTTGAGTCAGTACAGCTGGGAGTTACAGAGGGCCACTGCTAACAAACCAATCATTTTCTATCCTGATTTTGCAATTTCATACCCCACAACTGGTTGATTATTGCCTGTAGATATGGTATAGCTTTACTCTTTCATCTGAAACTAAGGTCACAGCACACTTTCAGCTATCATAAACTAAGTTAAGAACAGTAACAGTTTTGCAGTAAATTAGGAAGCATTGTTGAATACATCATTGGTGATTAAAGGTCATTGTGCTGGAAGCAGATTATCACCACTTTGAATTTCTCCTATAGTAGCAAGGGTATTGTGCTGATAATAGGAGCAGAGGTTCTTCATGAATGTGGTTTGGCTTAGTTGTGGCATAATTCAGTGGCTGTAGCAGACTTAATTGTCCTACTTTTCTTATGGTAGGGGTAGAGAGATGTCTTTCTGCAATGCAGTCACTGCAAAACTACAGCAACCATTAGATCTGGCTTTGAAAAACAAACTGTCCGTCCTGAGGTAACTATAATGTTTGGTCCCATTGTAAACTTTGTAATGCTTGCATTTCCCTTTGGGGAAAATAGGAAAACATCTCATTACATTTTCACTTAAAAGATTGTACTTCCTTTGTGTGTGTATGTTTGTATATGAATTTTAATAGAAGTACTTGGCAGGAACTACAGGGAAATTGAAACTTCTGGTTTTAGAATGAAATATATCTTGCTGTATTGAGTATAGGTTGTATGGGTTTGGTGGTTGTCATGGTGGGGGCTGCAGGGGTGGCTTCTGTGGGAAGATATCAGGGACTGCTCTGTCCTGGACACAGCTGGTTCTGGCCATCTCTGCAATGGACCCGCTGCAGGACACAGCTGAGACAGTCAGCCTGGGTGAGTGCCTCTGGGAAAGCCTATGTAAGAAAGCTCAAAAGAAAGTGGAAGATTTCAGGGTGGAGCTGAGAGACGACTTGTATGCTGAGAATTATCTTAGCATGGTTGCACTGGGTATTTGGGAGTGTAGAGGACAAGAGTGAATGTCTGTTTGCCAAGAGACTTTTAATTAAATCTATTCTATCAGTTATCAAGAATGTATCAGCTTTGCTTCTTTTCAACATCATTGTATTTCTCTGGTAAAGACTGAACACAACCCTGTCTGATTAGAGTGTGGGGGTTTTTTTTAATGCTTACCTTCCTACCAAAGAGAATTAACTATTTCAATTATCACTCATCATGCAAAAATCAAAACATTAGATGAGGGGGCTAGTAAATGGATTCTGAAGCTCCAGCGTTTTCTGTGATACTGCATTATTTTAACTTAAAATAAATCTCCATGCTCAACAACCATTAATAAGGCAATTTTTTACAAGCTGTGGAACCAGCATGTAGATTAAATTTGTTACCCCTGGTTTTGCCTCTATCTTATTTAAATTGTGCTCTTTAATGTTAGACATACAATGTGGCCTCTTCACTAGTGCATATGTTGCCTTCCTTTAGCAGTGAACTGAAGAACTGAGCTCCATGACCTTCAGCTTGCAAGGAGTCTATTCACTGTGTATAAAGAGAAAGGTGTGAGGAGTTGTTTAAGGACTGAGCAGGAAGAGTTTAAGGCCTTCATGGGGCAATTCTTGAATGAAAATCATTGTCTTCCTTATCACCCTTGGAGGCTTGTTTACTACTTCCTTATCTTCTGGCATTAGGTCTTGGTTCCACAGAAAGCCCTTTTGATTTCCATGAACATCTGAATGGAGTTCCAGCTGATGGACCCTTGGGCAAGACTGATGCCTGATAGTATAATTTTGAACTTTTTTTTTTTTTCATTTCCCCATTTTGGTGAGGGAAAAAGGCTAGAAACCATTGCTGATGTCTCTGAAGTTTTCTGAGGCTCAGACACAAATGGTGTTATGCTGAGTACAAAATATTGTGATGAAATATGTCACAGATAAAAGCTGTTATGTGCGATTTTCATAACATGTAAGATATTATATGTAAAATTATATAGCTTTCACTTACAGACAGAAAGTGGTAAGTAATGGGACATGGAAGGGACAAGTCAAAGTGAATAAGGAGGTGAATATGAAGATGGGAATTTGAGTTGAATAGCTTATTGGTGATGTATAGCTACAGTATAATTACTTCAATCTATAATCCTATTTTACATGTTTAGGTGTATAGTAATCTTCTTGGCTTTTAGAATGAGACAAAATAGCAATGTTGATACATATGAGCACCTGAATCACACCAAATAATACTAAGAGCTTGATTGGGAGCAATAACTGAATAGCAGACCTGTGGGAGTAAGCTTCATGCTGTTAAAATGTGAATTTATACAATGTTGCTGCTGAGCTTGCCTGGCATTCAGACAACTTTGCAGATGTCAACTTACCTGTGTAATCATATGGTAATTTAGTACAATTAGCATATGAAATACTTCAGCATCTCCATATAGTTAGCTCATAATTATGAAGTGAATGTGTATTTACCAAGATGTTTCCTTGGCCTTGTGGTCACATAGTGACTTTGTCTACTGTGTCATGATGCCTATGTGGAAGGTGTTGAAGTAGAGTGCCACAGAAATGTTAGCCCAAAATACTGATAAAAGCAAAATAATACATTGTAAAAGGAGGAAGGGAAAAAAAAAACCAAAACCCAAAACAGAAAAAAAACCAGGAATGATCCATATGCCTTCCTGTGCTGTAGTAAATGAACAGTGTCTGCTGATAGGCCTGAACGTCAATGTGGGCATTTTGCAAAAGATTTCTGCTAGTTGCTCACTTGTAGTCAAAAAAAAAAAAAAAAAAAAAAAAAAAAAAAAAAAGCAAATGGAGTCCTGGCTTGTCTGAGGAAGGAGACGGAATACAGCAAAAGCAATAATCACAGTGGATAAGTCAGAAAAGAAAATTTTTACTTCTAAAAGTATAAATGCAGTTTTATCTGGAATACTGTTTGTACTGGTAGCTACCTCCCCTAATGCTACTGACAGTTTTGGAGAAAGTGAAGCAAATCATTTAAGACGTAATTAGCCTTGTTAAAGGATGCGAATGAGAATAGGCTTACCTATTTTAGAAGGGAGATTAATGAAAGAGGATGCATTAAGGATTATGCAGGGCAATGTAAAAGGTAAACCCCATGCTGGAATATCTTTCTGTTCTGGGCTGTTGATTAAAGGTGCTACTTGTCCACCTGTAGCTAGAACAGCACAATGTGTGAAGGTCAAGAGAAACTGGGAGAATCTCAGACTTCTCAAAGGAAGTTTGGTAACAAACCACCCACAGATTCAAATATGTTTTAATTTCCACCTCTTGAAAGTGGAAAGAGAACCCATGTTATCAACTCAAAAGAATGAAAGGAACACTACGCAAAACAATGAAGTTAATCACTCTCAAAGCTCCTTTGGACACCCTGAGAACAGAAAGTGAGAGACTGAATCCAGTAATAAACAAGGCAAAGATGCTTTGTTTATGTCTTTTTAGTGAAACATCAAAGAAGGGTGATGTTTAATATGTTAAAAGGAAATGCTGCTTATGCTGTAAGGCTTTAGGTAACTGCACAATCAGATTCATGACCATGGGCTGTTACTAAAGCCAACAAATTAGCAAGATTCAAATGAGGTGTTGAAAAATGTTTGTACAGATAGGAAAAAAAAAAAAAGAAAAAAATGAAGGGGAAATTCAATATCAAAAGACAGGAGGGAAAACAAAGCAATGTTTGGAAGCACGGTTCAAAACCACTTTTAGATTTAGTACAGCTGTTTGTCAACAGTCTTAAAGATAAATGGCTGTATTTTGAACAGTGTAACCAGATTAAGTCTACCTTGGTAGAGCCAGCTCTCCTGGGGAATGATGCCTGCTCTTCTGGTCAAGTGCTAGAGGACTGAGCATAGGGAGAAGAATGCCAAACCTGTAATGGTGTCTTCCTTGCCTGAGGAGACCAGCCTTCCACATGGGGGTTGATTGCAACTCGCAGGAGGCTGGTGTGATACCTTTGTTCTATTTTCCCACCCTGGAAATGTTAGAAGGGGTCAACAGACTGAAACATGAAGTCTCTGATAAATAATTTCTAGGAAGAGATTTTGGGGGCTATTTGGGAAGAGTTAGGTTTGTAGTTTTCCCACATGCACCTAGTGCAGGAATTCTTACATTGACAACAGGTTATTTAGCAGAAAGCTCTTGAAGAAGTTGGATCGTGGACTTGATGTTCTGCACACAGTTCTGGTGTTTCTTAGCTGCTTGCTGTTCTGCATGGAAAGGTACAGGGATCTTTCTGGATCTCAAAAAGAAAGGCATAACAGCAAATAGTATAAAAATAAAATTGCTTTAATAACAAGATAAAATTAGGAAGAGAAATGTAGACAGTGAATAAATCTTATGTCTTTTCAGATGCTGGGGACCCTACTTTTGGGCAGCATCAGATGAAGCCCTGGTGTACAGCCATGGCACACTGCTCAGATCCCACCCATGGAGAGGTTTGCTCTTGCACCAGTGCTGTAGCTTCTTATATCTAGTCTAAAAACCCGAACCAATTCATCTTGTTTGACAGGTGGAAGTGCTCTCTTTCTCAATGTCCACCAGATCATACTTAGCTACGTGTATCTAAGCTGTATCCAGGATCGGTACATATCCAGAACCTTCCAGCATGTTCCCTTTTGTTTTTAAATACCTTGGGGTTATACAGCAGTTACTCGTGCTCCCATCTGGGTATCTCAGGCCTCAGGCACAAGACCCAGTATGGCTAACAAACCTTGCTCAAAGTAGCTTACTCATCAAATACATCTTCCACATGTCTCAAAATACACTGCTTATGTCTACATGATGTTTCTGTTTTGGAGTTAGCCTCCTGATAGGAGTTTTTATTGCTTTTAGCCACGTAGGACTATAGGTTTTGTGCTGCTTCATAAAGTATGTGGATAAATAGGTTATGGAAGGTGAAAATGGCTGATGTTGACGGCTTCCAACAAGGGTTTTGTATTCAAATAGGATTTACAATTGGAGTGTACCACTCAAACATGGACCTATTGAAATACAAATGGATGAAAACTGTAAACTGTTTTTCTTCCCATGTATGTTGTCACTGGCACTTGTCTTGGGGCATATCTCTAGTTTCTTCTAACATCTAAACAAAATCCTCTCTCGTTATTGTAGTGGGCTGGCTGGAAGTCACTTCCAGCCACCAGCTCTCAGACAGGAATGGCAGGGAGATAGTTTTCTCTTTCAAGGGAAAAGTGGCTGTGCTGCCGTTTTACTGGAACATAATTGGTAACTGCATGTGCAGAAGCATAGTGAGGCATAAAGCTCTATTGGGAAAAGAGGTGTCTTAAATTATTGACAAGTCCATGAGGCATAAAGCTCTATTGGGAAAAGAGGTGTCTTAAATTATTGACAAGTCCATGAATAAAGGCCCTTTTAAATGGCGTTTTGGCATCAATTCTGATGCCCACTATCCTTCATTGTTCTTTGTTTATGGTTCTTCACTGTATGAAACAGTAACTTGGTGATTGCCAGTTTGGTGCATCTGGTCTTCACTCAAGATAAATGTGTTTTTTTTCCCAGATTAGCTATTCTGGGAGAAGATTTCACCTGTACAGAATAGTCGCTTTGCATGGAAGGGTCTCAGATGATTTCTGAATTTGAATTAGAAATGAAGAGGGGTAAGAAGTAGGCACTGGCTCTGACCATTGGAAGAACAGTGATACTGCTTCCAGTGAATCCAGCAGAGAGCATCTGGTAGACCCAGCTGGACTGCTATGTTGTGCTCAGATGGAGTAGTTTATACTTTGGCACAATCTGCAGTGTTTATTCAGTATGGCATGTAATGATTCGCTACAGTTCCATTACTTATATTGGTATGCTGCAGAGTTTTCATACTATACAGACATTACACACTCCTTTAGGGTCATGTTGACGATTCAGGATCAACATGTAAACTGATCAGAAATTTGAAAAAGGGGGAAAAAAGGGAAGTGAACAATATTCCTGAAAAAATATTTGCAAATTTTGGTGAAAGCTTCTGCAGAGTTGAAAAGGCAACTTAGTTTTCATTTCCATTATAATCTTGGATTCTGTAATGAAGCACAGCAGGTAGGAGTATTCTGTACAGATTTCAATAGAAAATGTTCATCTGTACAATAAAGCATATTTTTAAGCGATGGTGCTTTGTATAATGTGATTACCTTCATAAATAAAACTGCTAAATGCCTATTTTGGAAGACATTCAACTTTTAAAGAGGTTGAACAAGATACACTTGTCAATTAAAAGTATGTTTGCAGAAGGCTACATAACAAGAAGGCATGCATGTGTAATTCCCCACAAGGTCTAAATAAAATTATTTTTTTTAAAAATGGAAGATGAAATGAAACAATAGAGAAATCTGTGCATCAGTATACCAGTTTGGCTCCAGAATTGTTATGGTCTATTTGTTGTCTCTTAGGGATATTTGAATGACGTTTCACAGTTGCAGTAGGAAAGCTGTTTGATTATGATTTCAGAAATTTGATGGCATGGGATCTGAATATCATCTACAGTTCTAGTTCAGCTGGGCCTAAGTCTTCCAGTTTGTTTCCAAAACACTGAATCTGTTGCTGCACTAAATTGAAAGGAGTTTATATTTTAGCGTATGAGAGAAAGAACTGTGATTCCAGCGTATGTAAAGGTTTTTTTTCTGCACATCAGTTAAGTATCGTAATACTTACCTGTTATCTATCAGCAAAGTATGCACACAGTAATTTATGAAGCAATTTATAATTAATTAGGAGGACCTGTACTGTATACTAAATGTGAAAAAGAAGGGAAGATTGGAAAGAAGGAATTGTCTCAATATGCAGCATTCTGTTTTTAGTTTTATAGTTCGTATCCATCACTTGATGAAACTAAAAAAGACCAGCTTCTTCAGAGGTTCTATTCTGTAACTGACAAGAAGTGTTTTTTTTCTCCAAATTGTTTATATATTTAATCTGCAATTTAGAAATTAAAGATAACTACAGCTCTAAGTCCTGCTTACATGATGATTTATTTCCACTGCTGTCTTGTTCTTCATAGTAACTTTGCCACCCTACCCCAGCTGTCTGCTTTTCCTGCTCCCATACTGAATGCCTACCACGCTCCCAGTTAGCTGCTGATTGCCTATCCCTCCTTTTGCTTTGTCCTTAACATAATCTCATTACTGACATTTTAGGTTTTGGGTGTAATTTTCTTTGGCGATCATTGGGTTGTGTCAGTATAAGAATTTTCACTGATCCTCTTGCCCCTTCAGTTCAATTTCCTTTTGTTCTTTTTTAGTCCCCTAATGTACAGTTTTGCATTTTTGCTTTAAGTTGTCCCAGCTGGTGTGGTCTTTCCCAACTTCAGGCTATTTTTCTGTTCAATATGTTGGTCACTTTTCTGGCTTGATGTTTGGAGCACTCCTCAGACTCTAATTTTACTCTTCCTGCACAGATTCCAGCAGCTTTCATCATGTCTTATGGTTCTTGTCTTCCATCTCCACTGTTCATTCCTTTTGTGATATTTAGTCAGTACAGTAGCAATACAAAGGTGTTAAAATTGTTTGATGTTGAAAGTCCACAGGTGTATCAGTAGGCTACTGCGGCTTAATGACATATCTTTAAATACCTTATTAATCAATTGGCATAAATAAATTAAAGGATCCCTGTAGAGGTAAGATGAGTTAGCTGAGAAGATACTTCCTGTTTCAGTTTCACATTTTTCACTCAAAAATATGCTTGCTTTGGGAATGGTGAGGAGTGCCTAAATTTTTCTCCTTCCTTTGCTTGTTGAGTAGTGGTGTAGAGAATTGGAAAAGCCAGCACTGTTTCTAGGTGTCATCGTTTTCAGTGTGGTGAAAAGAAGTCTTTGCTCTGCTCTTATCATCTGCCACTGCAATTGGAAATTACGCCTTTTAAAAATTCACCTGTTCAGCCTCAATATGTGACTAACTGAAGCCTCCTTCTATTAGTTTGTTACTATTTTTTTGCATGTTTGACCACGTCCTCCCTTTTGCCTTCTCTGCATCAGTTCACTTTTCTGTCCTTTATAAGGTCTCTAAGTTTGGAAACTCCCTCCTCTAAAACACAAAATTTTAACAAGAGTATAACATCAAGAACTAGACAACCCTTTTGAATTTAACATCTGTGAATTGTATATAAAATGTGTTCAGGAAGAGAGAAACTAGCAAGATGTCTTACTTTTCACCTGGCTATTTTTCATGTACATATGGGCTTCTTTTCTGAAATAGTGGAAGAGAGTAGAGCAGACATTGGGAGGGTGAAGAGGTTCTGCACACAGATTCTAGCACCTTCCAAATGTTGCTAAGACCTAGCCAGTCACAGCCAAGGGCCCAAATTTGTCTTCTAGCATGATAAAGGGTAGCATAATAAAAGGGTAGAATAATAAAATAGCATCCCATTTCTGTTAAATGGCATAAAATAAGGCAGCATTTAGCTGCCGCATGTCCTTTTTCACTAATTGCATTTCATTAGCAAACCCATGAGTTGGGTTAGTCCCTTCGCTAATAGCCATCTCTCTCATGATGAATACTGAGTCTCAGAGCTCTGAAGCTGCAACAACTACTCAACTCCATGCAGTAGTCTGCTGCACGAGTGAACAGTGTCTTGCACCTGGAAGATTTTCCTGCCACGAGCATAGCATCAGATAGTTCAAAAAATGGGTAACAGGAGATGTTAGATCATTTTTTTAGGCAGTACAGCTGTGAAACATGCACTGACTATGTCTGATAGCATAAAAACCCAGTTTGATTTTATTTTTTCTTTCCAAAAGACCTAGTGTTATATATCAAATTATTTCTTAGTGCTTTGTTTAATCAGCTTTATTAAGAAAATGACTGAAGCAGGTTTGCTGCATGGGTAATGAGAATGCAAACTAAATGAATACAAATAGATTTAATTTGAGGAATTACAAAGCAAGTATTTGATCAAATGGAAAAACTGTAATGTTGAGGTTTTGCAGCACATGAGCTGCACAGAAGCAGTGATGTGTTCCACGCCTCACTGAAAAGATCTAGGTTCAAAATCTAGGGTAAAACTACAGCATTGGATTGTAACTCTTTGGACTTGCTGATTTCTAAGAACTCAAAAGACAACTGCAGTGTAGAGGGAAAATTAAGTCTTCTACGTTTTGGAAACTGTTGCTGGGCTGCAGTGAGGTTCCATAGAAAGATACCCAAGGTCTGTCCATCCCATCAAGTGTTCTCGTACACAAAGCCATGCCACCTGTGTACAGCTCTGTAGCCGTATTAGGGTAGCACCAAACCCAAGGTAATAACCATGGGCATAATTAGCTGAAGTGCAGTGTGGTAGAGGTAGAACTGTACTGCTGCTGGCTCTGGACTTAATGTGACTTTTCTTTCCCTTTGCTCCTTTATCACTACAGTCAATAAACTTTATCCTTTTTTTTTTTTTTTTTTTTTTTGCTAAAAGGGAAACTGGTTAGTGGCCCTCTCGTGTTTCTCAAGGAGAGCTTTGTGTTTGTACCTGTAGGTGGAGCTCCAAACTCATCTTGTACTAAGACAGCGGCACTACTGTTAAAGCACAAGCAAACCGAAAAGGAAAAACCTTAAAAGGCCACTTCCAAACACAATATCCAAATTGTAAAATTTTACAGAAGAGATGCTTAAAATTTTATCACAGACAGCTTTAAGTTTTTGAAACAAAAAGAACCGCTAGCAGTTTTATGGTTAAAAAAATCATGTTGTTTGTTTCCTTTAGTCCCTCAGTCATTGCAGTGGAAGCCATTTCTTCCTGTTCAGACACCTTATGTAGTCTTAAAAGATTTTAAATCTTACTCAGGAAAAGATATTTTTCCTTCTTTCTAATGGCTGCTTTATTATGAATATTTAGTGTATTAAAGATGAAGCTATGACTGGCTTCCTGATAAAAGGATGTGTCTGGGATCAGTTTTTGCCTATGAAACCAGTAAGATTTTCTGCTGTGAAATGTTATAGGTGTAGCAGACATCAAAGCCTGGCTGGGCCCTTTGCATTATAGTCAATCATTCAGCACGAAGTAATTTCAGAATCACTGTGGTCCCAGCGAGCTCTGTGAACTACCTCAGGCTCGATGCGGGGATTTGAATTCTGTCATAAGGAGAACTAATGCAACCATGCTGTAGAATGGCTATTGTTAGTCATTCCTGTGATTAACTTAATTGTTTCTTTCTGTGGGGACTGGGAGAGTTAGAATGTTTTTGTGCTGAGAGAACTGTGTTTGGGTCATAATATGGGAGTTTTCAGGTGATTCCTCACCTATGTCTGTTGCAGGTGTTCACTGAATACTTCTGTGGCCTTTTTTTGTTTGTTTGTTTGTTTTATTTTGTTCTTCTTTAATTGGAGGAAATAAAAAGAGATCTCTCTCCCTAATGGGTGTTGCTGGAAGAACAGTAATTTTGCCTTGTGTGTTTTCCAGTGACATTGTGTTTTCCATTCAATTATGACACAAATGCTGCAGTTGAAAGAAATCCTCTCTCTATACTGACCTTATCCATTCTTCTCCAGAGAGGTAATGGTGAAAAGTATCTGAAAGTGTCCTTGGAGGAATGGAGGTGAGTAAATCGATGGTATTCATGAAGACGACCAACAGAACACTCCAGGTATGGACTCAACAGTGTAGGTACTGTGCAGAGAGATGCATTATTGGCTCCTTTGATGTATTGTCAGTCTATTTACATGTTATTTTATAAAACAAAACAATTTCTTCTGGGACAAATGGATTTTTACGAACAGGCAGAGGATGTACTCTGAAGCAATCAGATTTCGTTTTGCGGTGCCTTTTATAGACTGTTGATATTTTCCATTGACTGAATTATGCTGTCAAAAACCTGCGTTCTTCTCAGAATCTGTTCAGATGATAACTCTTAACTGCTGCTTATGACCCATTTCTATTTATTGAGACAATGAGATTGTTCAATGTTAGTTTTCATCAATTAGGAAAGAGCAAAATGGCTGGAAGTAAAAAAAAAAAAAAAAAGGTCTACAACTGTTCATGTTCTGTCATGTGTCTTGCCTCTACATATGAGCTAAAGGTTTAAGGTTTAATCAAAACCCTCTGTGATAAACCTTTTAACCCCTACCTCGTGGATGAGGGCTCCTTGCCTTTGCATCTGTCCTGAAGTCAAGCAAACAGCTTCAGTTTGCAGAAATTGTAGAGTTGCCTGGAGGTTAGAGAGATGACTAACAAAATACATAAGGGAAAGTTAAGAGCTTGAAATGTTGAGACTGGAGAGACAATTGATCACTTGACTTTTCACAAAGAGGAAGAGTGAGTAAGATGTTGTCAGAAGATACAAAAAAAATCCCACTACTCTCTCTAACATTACAGTTTTATTTACAGTGCTTGTTCCAGTCTTTTGAACATCTGAAATAGTTTTGAAGGGCACTAAGATTTCCTGAATGTCAATATGACATAAATTGACAGTATAGTGAACAAAACCTAGACTCTTAAAATAAATGAACAAATAAAAAAAAAAAAAAGCCAAAACAAAAAAAGGCATCAAAAGCAGCTTCTTATGAAATCAGTGGCTAGTCTGGTTGCAGTGTGATATTTATTTTCACAGGTATGCAGGCTTGTTGCTGACATGGTTTGGACATTAAAGAAAAAAAATAACACCATGGTGCCTTTAGTGGCTTTTTGATTTTGTGGATTTTTGGTACTCCATATATATAAAATGCACAGAAATGTGTATTTAATGTTGAATTGACATAGGCAAAAACTTTCCATGATGTGTGTCTGCCTGAAGCTGTAATTTTAGGGAAGGTTTTGACCAAAACATTTCTGGTACTAGCATGGAGACTAGGAGTAGCACTTGCCATCTCAGTGTTTTATTTTCTTCTCTCTTTTATCTTATCCTGGTTTTGTCTTTAAGGCGTTCTTTTGTACCATCCTACACTTCAGAAGGAAATAAAAAACCCAAGGCTTCTTGTACTTTTAGGCAGAAGATAATATCTTCCCTTTTGTCACCTCTGGGCCACACATTAACTGGTTCTATCTTTACTTTCCTCTGGTCTAAAGTTCCGGGTGCAAAGCCTTATGGTTGTTTTTAAAACCATGCTGCCCCCTAGATACAAGATTCACCTAGTCTGTCTACTTCACCGAATTCTAATATCAGTCTGTATTTTACATTAAAGATACAGATTTTAGGGATTTGTGACCTATGCTAAAATCCTAGAGACTGATTAGGTCTTTTCTAATCTGTTCATGTTCATTTGTAGCTTTTCAGAAGGGCTGGGACAGGCGAATAGATCATGCCAATGTGTTTCACGCTGATAATGCCTGGAAGCAAATGAATGCTCTGGGTGCAAAGCCATGTCAAATCTGTCTTATGGGACTGATGCTAGACTGTTAAAATGCCAGTTTTATTCTTCCCCTACAGAATGGATGTTTCTGAGGCACTTTGGGTAATGGATATATTGATATATGGATAACTTGTGGAAAAAGAGCAGCAGCTCCAGAACTGCCATAAAATCAAAAGGAGGGGGGAGGGGGGGAACAGTGAGGAGATCCAGGGAATTAAGCATACAAATCAGATGGAAAAAAAAATATAATTAATGGAAATGTATTAAAAGCATATTGGAGATTTTCTTGCTCTCAAAAAATATTCCCTTAGTTTCAAAGTACGTGATAGAGTGTTTACAGGAATATTCATTCTGAATGTTTTTCCCCAAAAGCAGTTATAAACCCCAAGATTACACAGTATAGCCACTTTTCTTTTTCAATTACTTTTTTTGACCAAATTCAACTAAGTGACATGGTAGTGATATTCTGCAGACTACCTGTAAGAGTAAGCTTAAAGTGTATGATTTTGACTGTATGGTATTGGTTATGTTGTAGGAACAGAAATTGAAGGGTTTTTTCCCTCTCAATCTCTAATTATTGGGTATTGTAGTTTGTCAGTGCTGCTTCTTGAGAAAGTGAGATTCTGTTATTGGCTTGACATGTTTTGAATTGAACACTTAACTGTGGTTATTGTTCGTGTTCATTTGCATTGTGGTATAGTTCCATGTACACCTTCCTAATGTGCTTGGCCCATAGCAATGATTAAAAGAAAAAAAAAAAAAGTTGATTAAAAGTCACAAAGTTAACAGCAAAACAGTTAAGAAACTATTCCAAAGTCCATAGAGGTCACCCAAAAGACTCTCATTCAGCACAGCTGTCACTGCATTATGCACCATCAAAATAAATACTCATTAAAATAATTTCCTTTTTAGAATTCCTAATTCTATGATATGAAGTAACAATTATGAAAAAAATCCTGGAAAACTTAGTAAATATGCAGTTCCTTTAGGTAAATTTATGAACTGGTCTTTAAAATTCTATAGCAAGGAGACAGCTTATTTGCTAATCACCTCTACAGTCTGTAAAATAGTCACTAATGTAACCCTGTCCAAGGGTCTAAACCCTATGAAATTCTGTGAAATGTATTCATTTGTTATATGCTTAATATAAGATGACAGTCATTTTTGCTGATACTTTCCTGTTAAAACTTGTAGCCATAGACCATTGTTTTCTAATGACAAAAGTAATTAGCACTAAGACATGTTAATGGTTTTGCTATCAGGTAATGATGTCTTCATTAATGCACGGCTCTAATCTCTGAAATAACTTTGTCAGTAGCTGCTGGTGGAAGGAATGCTTAGGGAGGAGGGAATGCTTTGATGTACCAACTGTCCAAACTCATTAACTGCATGAACTCAATCCTGTCTATTTGATGGTGAAGCTACATCACAGGTCTTTGAAGACCAGGCTTCAATTCCCATGAATTTGCAGTAGAAACTCTCAGTCATATCTGTTTCCGTCTTGTATGTGCATGCATTTGTTGAATTCAAATGCCATATAGCTGATCAGTGAAGGTTTATTCAAATATATAAGGATTATAGAAACTAATGTGCTAGAAGAAATCTTTGGTTAGATTCTGAATTGAATTTTCTGTCAGCACCTTGTCTCTGCAGTGGACTGAATCAGAGTGTTATATTGTGGGCCCTGGAGACAAGAAAATTAAATCTGGTTAGGATCCCAAACGGCATAGAAAAACTTTCTTTTTTTTTTTTTTTTAAATACATTTTAATTTTCCAGGATTCTAATGGAGACTGGGATGAGAATTTTGAGGGATCTGGAGAAACAACTGGTGTTGTCAACGTACCAGTGGCTTTAGCAAGTTGATATTGTTTATGACTTACAAATAAATACATGTGTGAGGATGTAGGTGTGTGTTTGTCCTGAAGTGAACTAACATTTTGCTGAAAATTCTGTGGCTAGGAAAGCAACAGTATCCTGTCAATTGTAATATAAATAAGCCTCTAAATCATCTGCTATTAATTCCATAGCTGACAGAGGGAAATAAACCCGGGAAATCCTCATGTAACCAGTTTTGCTATTATTTATTTAGATCTTTTTGTTTGGTTGGTTTAGGGTCCTTCTATACTTTTACTTCTTTTCCTATTTAACTTCCAGCTTTTAGCCATTCTGCTGCAAACTCTAATTGTACTTGAAACACTAAAATAAGAGGGATTTTTTGTCTGCAGTTGCCTACATAGTAGATATTTGCTAAGCTGGAGCTACATGACAGAATCTTTAGCTGTGGGAATTCGTTTTATAAATAAAATAGTCACAGCTTGCTGTTTATAAATAACCACATTTCTGTTTCTGATGCTTAAACTGAGTAGGTTTTGTAGATAACTTTTTGATTGGAATGTGAAAAAATATGTATTGGCTCCTAATAACTGTATAGGTTTTGAGTGTTTCATCGGATGTATGGTCTTCTAAAAGAATATCTTAAGGTGAAAGCAACAGCTTTTTGGTTTGGTGTTGAGGTTTTTTTGTCCATCTGCAGCCTCCCTACCTTAAGTAAGGGAATGGTTGGATATTGAAGTATTCTGTCCTTTCACCCTCTGGGCCTAAATGCTTTCCACTCAAAGCTGTGAAGAAAACACAACCTGAAAGCTTAACATAGAAGGCCAAAAAGTAGAAACAGCTTGCCAGGAAACAGATGTAGGTGTGAAGCTTTTTTGTGTATTTTTCTAATAGTAACATCTGTCTTAGCTAGTTTCCTTGTACTTGTATGGAAAACCAGTGATCTGTCATTGTTTTTGCTCATGGAAGTGAATGCTACCACTTACTCCAGTGGGTGCTAGACTGTTGTTTTCCTCTCATATTGTCGAGGCATATATCACTTTAAAAATTACTCTGTTATCTTTAATGTAAATCTACTGTTGCTTTTCAAAGATTGGGGTGTTCTAAGACTATCCACCTGTGGGTACCTGTAAAAATACTTATGGATTGGTTAAAATATTATCACTAACTCTTGATAATGTGCTAGTTCCCTGTTCAGAAATATCGATTTATGAACAGTTCTTATGAACACTAAAACAGTGTTTTAGTACTGATGGTTATTGGTTTTGCCATCTGGCTGTAGAAGAACACTCAGTTTTCTGAAAAGTGGGGTAAGCTTCTATTGTTTCTCTTTCATAGCAACATCACCATTTTAATATTTCTCTAATGAAATAGCAATATGTGTCCTTATATCTCAGCTATAGAGAAATGGAATCCTGTGTGTTCTTTCCTGTACCTTGTATAGGTAGTATTTCCAGATGGTGTTGAGTCCATTTCAGTTCTTCATACTTTGGAGTGTCACTTGGACTTGAGCAAATAAATGCACAGGAAATGGAGATTTTTGATAGCTTAAATAGTTCACTGGGAAGGTAATGAGGGCCGACGTCTACAGCAATTTTACACTGGATTGGGAGATTTTTCCCTGATTTATGACCTTCCCTACCTCTAAAAATTAATAATGATACCTGGGTCACGGTGGAGTTAGTGTGACCCACTGAGGCATTCCATTTTAAGGCAAAATATGAAGTCAGTCACACTGGAACTTTGAAATTCTGTTTTTACAACTGTCTTCGTGGCTAGTAAGTACTATGAGGATAAGAATAACTAAAAGTGTGTTGTGGTAAAAGTGATTAAGACAGGTTATATGTCATGTTTATTAATATGCCATGGAGGGAGTGAGAATAGGCATAAAGATGAGATAAAGCAGAAACCCAGTCCGGAGGAGGAATTATGCCAGGTTTGTGCTTTAGTAATTGTCATGAAGCACCTCTTGCACTTTGTGGACTTCCTTTAAAATGTGGGTTTATTGGGTGAAAGTTTCATATGAAAAAAAGCTTCTTTCTGGTTAGTTCAATCTTATAAAGTTAAAATTGTGTAGTCCCTTGAAATAACTCAAGCTGGGGGTTAGGGCTTAATACCATGTAGAAACTCACTAAGACGTTTGCACTTAGTCTGCTGAGAATTCTTTCATCAGTTTCACAATGTTCTAACCTTATAAAAAAGATTTTTTTTATGGCTTGTTGACTAATTCACAGTTGAGAGAGACTCCTTAAAATACAGATTCCAGGATCATTAGATCATTTATGGGCCGTACTTTTGTTCAATGGAATCAGTGGGAAAAATCATGCTGTTGTATGCAACATTATCAATCCATTGGAAAAGGCTTTTGTCATGTAAAGGACTGTAGTTTAAAACAACAGAGACAATCTGCACTATGTAATTCAGCACACGAATTGTTTTCCCTGTCTTGGAAAATGATAATTATTACATGAAAATAGAAGAGTGAATGAGAAAAAAAGATTTCTGGGAAAACTGGGACAAGTCGTCAGTAACTTAAAAGTGTAATTACATTGAATGATTTGCCATCAGTTCCTGATCTCCATATAGATTTTTCACAGTTGTTTTTTTTGTTTTTTTTTTTTTTTCTGCAAGTATTGTGTTTGACTGGCAAACAAAGAACAGTTCTGTCATTTTTGTCCTTTGAAAGCTTTTTACCTTTAGAGATAAACAGTGCACTCCGTACAACACTGTTGTGTGTTGTGCTATGCAGGTTTTTTTTAAAGTTCTTCCATATGGCAAAGATTGACTAAGTTTCATGAAAGGCTCTCTTTCTTTTGGGAAGCTTGTCAGTTATATTTTTCTTAGTCATAGGCTTTTGGGCTGCCCCTTGCTTCGCTGTTGCACATGGACTTAAACATTTGTAGTTCTCTGAACAGAGCCAAATTTATTTTGCCAACGTATTATTAGCCAAAATTATTATTAGGCAAATGCTCAATGGTATGTACATCTTTTTTACTCTTTGTGGCTACAGAAGCATATGCTGGCCCAATTCCTTGTGAAATTCTATTGCAAATTGTCATTTTCATCTGGGGAATGACCTTTCTTCCTGTGTTATTTTTTACTAATCTTGTGTGGTGTTAGTTAGAAAAGAAACCAAAGAGAGTGAAGTCCTGCTCCTATTTAATCCAATATTTTCCTGTAATTTAGAGAATTTTAACCCAGAGGTTAATTTCATGAAGTCTAAGATTAATTATTTTGTGTCTTGCCCTGGAGCAAATGTGGTGGTGTTTGTGGTCTGTGATTAGGTGATCTACAGTTTCTGAATGGAAGGAATGCCAGCAGAGAGCCGTTAAAATCTGAAGAGATTACAGGGTGATGGTTTTATTTTTTTCAAGTCAGGTTGTAGTGGTTTGACCCTGGATGAATGACAGGTGCCCATCAATACCACTCTATCACTCGCCTCCTCAACTGAACAAGGGAGAGAAAATATAATGAAAGGCTTGTGGATCAAGATAAGGTCAGGGAGATCATTCAGCAATTACTGTCATGGGCAAGACAGACTCAACTTGGGGTAAATTAGTTTAATTGAAAACACCACCTTCACCACAACCCTCTGTTCTTCCCAGGCTTAGCTTAATTCCCTACTTTTCTATGTCCTCCCCCTGAGCAGCAGAGTGGGATGGGGAATGGGGGTTATGGTCAGCTCATCTCATGTTGTCTCTGCCGCTCCTTCCCCCTCAGGGTGAGGGCTTCTCACACTCTTACCCTGCTCCAGCCTGGGGTCCCTCCCACGGGAGACAGTCTTCCATTAATTTCTCCAATGTGGGTCCTTCCCACAGGCTGCAGTTCTTCATGAACTGCTCCAGTGTGGGTCCCTCCCATAGCGTGCAGTCTTTCAGGAGCAGACTTCTCTGGTGTGGGTCCCACACGGGGTCATGAGTCCTGCCAGTAAACCTGTTTCAGTGTGGGCTTCCCAAGGAGTCACAGCCGCCTTTGGGCATCCCTGCTTTGGCAGAGGTCCTCCATGGGCTGCAGGTGGATATCTGTTCCACCATTAACTCCATGGGCTCCAGCGGCACAGCCTGCCTCACTGTAGTCTTCACCATGGACTGCATGGGGATCTCTGTTACAGTGTCTGAAGCACCTCCTCCTGCTCCTTCTTCACTGACCTGCGTGTCTGCAGAGTTGTTGCTCTCACATATTCTTACTTCTCTCTCCTGCTGGCACAGAATTTTTTTTTTCTATCTTTTTTTTTTTTCCCCTCTCTCCTTAATATGTTATCCTAGAGGCGCTACTACTGTTGGGCTCAGCCTTGGCCAGCGGCAGGTCCACTTGTAGCTGGCCGGCACTGACTCCATCCTACATCGGGGAAGCTTCTAGCATCTTCTCACAGAAGCCACCCCTGTAGTCCCCGCTCTACCAAAACCTCGTCATGCAAACCCACTACACAATTCTAATTTTTTAAGTAAACTCTAAATCTTTCCTCACTTTTAGAAGAAGCAGAAGATATCTAGCAATGACTACAGGAGATCCAGGCCAAATGGATCCAGGCTGCTTAACAGGCTTCTCACTTCATTTTCTGTGATCGGTTCACACAAAATAACAACAGGATGCATGAGCATCTTGGCATACTTGATTTTTGAGGCAATGGCAACGCTTTTGAAATCTTGAATTTCTTTTGTTCTAGAGCCCTTGTGGAAATTTGTATATCACTTCCGTCATATGGATCTTTCTGAATAGCTTTGCCTTTTGTAAGAGCTGAATCTGCAGTTCTTCATTGAATTACTATTGCTCATTTTTAAAAGTACAAATCTGGCTGAGCAACAACTGATAGTATACTGTTTTGTGTATAAAGGGTATTGAGAAAGCACTACTTTTCAGAAAAGCTTGTCAACAAGCTTTGTAAAAATAAAAATGTTTGCAAGGTATTGTGAACAAGGGAGCAAAAAGGGATAGGAATGCACTGAGCCTAAACTGCTACATGGAAATTGCTAGTTGATGGGGGGAGACTAATCCATCAGCCCAGTAGAGATGAGGCAGCTCCATGTCCCCAGGTCCAACTAGTAGCAAGGCTGAGAATGTATTTCATAGACATAAACATACATATACACTACGTACATGCATGCAATACTCTTCCCCTGTATCTCATAATGTGTCCCATACCTCTAGGCAGTATCCCTCTCAGTCCAAAAGGCACTGCAGAGAGCTGTCTCCCCTTGGCTCATCTTAGGTTTCACACCTGGATGCTAGGACTGGTGGCTTTCCTGGGAGAGCTCTTTGGCAGGGTTGATACCTTTAAATAGGGTGTCCATTTAATTTGGATTCCTGACTGCACTTGTTCTTCTGTGCATGTCTGGGTTTGTGGAGGTGAACCATTGATGAGCTGATGGTGTCACATTGATGATGTGACAGGCCTAGGAGGAGCCGGGGCAGGGTATTATCCAGGCTCCCCCACCTGCCAGTGTCCCTCTGTGCTCCTCTGTGTGTGTACAGGTGAGCTTTTTATCACATAACAGAACACTAAGATGTTCAGGAAATAATTTTTTGCTGCTGATCACCAATACTAGCCTAGAACATAACACCAGTACTAGTCTAGAACATATGTGACAAGACTATCAATGACAAACAAGCTATGCAGTGTACTGCCAAATTATTTTCTGCCGTGTTGTATAGTGCGAGCAAAAATACTGTGGTATTCTGCTGTCAGTGTTGTGTTGATATGAACCTGAGTTGGATATAGGTGTGGGCAGTTCACACTGTAATTGCTGATGGCAGTTTGTTAGCTAACAAAGCAAACAGAGCTGACCTCTACTGGAAAGCCTACTTTTCCATAATGGGCATAATCCACAGGTTTTTGATATCAGGGGAAATAATCCCATTGACCTATAGGGAGCTGGAGCACACCTGTTATGTGTATAAGGACCCCTGAAACTTGATTTTACAAACTGAGCTCTTGCTGATGCTTGACTGAGGCTTAAATATAAACTTGCCTCTTGTTTGGCCTGTGATACACTTGAGTATACTAACTTTAAAGTTTTAATTCTGTAGAGACCTTGGCATCGTTCTCAATCAAGGCAGTGTAACTGGTTGGGCTGTGGGTATGGGTTGCCTAGTTTCTTTGGCCAGTTTGCATTTATTATTTCATGTTGAGCTATTCCATTCACCTTTTGATGCCCTTGTTTCTTTTCTCTTTCTTGATCTGCCTGCTTTCTTTAGCTTGAAAGGCTCCCAGGAGCTGAGGCTGTTATGAGTTTGTGTAGCAATATCTCTCCCAAAAAGCTACTAGTATCTACTTAGATTGTAAAGGATTAGTTTAATGTAAATAATAAAAATAATGTAAACTGGACAAGTGCCTTATTACAAATGCCTTTATCTTTGAATATAATTTATGTACAGGATTACTACAATTTTGTGGTCTTAGTGTTTGTTGCCTGTATTGTTATGTATACCTTTGTTTTTCTCTAGCAAGGAGAGACAGAAAAGAGAAGTTCTGTCAATGCACCTATCTCTCTGTGATGTGATCACCAGGCTCATCTTTTAGAAAAACTCAATAGTAGCATTATTTCAATTTTTCCCCCCTTTCAGCCAGACAGTGCTAGTAACAGTTATCTTCTAGGAAAGGGGTAAATGGTTTAAGCATGACCTGAAACTCTCCCTGTAAACATTTCTGGCTGACTGAAGTAGAAAGCAGGAGGGATGATAATCCAAGTGGCTGTGCATGTTCTATGCATGCATAGACACACAATCTGTCATTTGATCAGCCCTGTGCAGACTCCTCTACTTCTAATTTAAGGCACATGAATGAAAAGAGAGAGATATTACTGGAAAAAACAACAACAACAATCCAAAACAAAACAAACAAACAAAAAAACCACCAAAGAAACAACTTTTCTTTTAAAACCTGCTTACAGGCACCATGACTTTTCTTTTAAAACCTGCTTACAGGCACCATGACACTGCACAGATGACATGCTTTCCCCTGGGTGCCCAATGTACTTGCCACTGCTACTGCTGGAGTAGCTGTAGCATCCCTGGACCAGGGTACATATCACTGCTTAGTCCTTATGGCTGAGCCAGTGTCTCTGCCAGGAGATGGCAGGGACTCATCCTCCATTCTTGTGATTAAGATGGATAAGTGTCTGAGTGAACCTCCAAGGCAAGTTGATAATGTATAGAAAAAGGAACTTAGTAGCATTAATTAGACTTAATGAGCATGAAATCAAGAGGAGAAACTGTTGTAGCAGCAGATAAACACTTACAGCTAATCCTCTAATGGACAACATGACTGGAAGACATACATGATGGCTTTCTCTGTGTACAGCCTCAGTGCTTACTAAGATCCACATATTATACCTCACAGTTGTACCACATGCAACACCGCGGTGCTTTTGTTAGTCTACCACGTAGAGAGTCACCGGAGATTTATCTAATATGCCTGACAATTAAATATTTTTAGATATTTTTTGCAGCCTTTTCCTGGTTTCCAAATGCTCAAACCCATTGATTTTAGTATGCGTGGACAACTGTATAGTTGTATTTGCTGGTTCTGCTGACATTTTAGAAAACAGTATCTGTTGGGGTTTTTTTCTTACTGCTTTACACTAAAAGAGATTATTAATACTTCATTAATCAACTGTTCAAAGTGTGATTGCTCCTGAATAGCTCTCAAAATCTGGCTTTTTGCTACTTACTTTCATTAGTGCTTAATTAACAGAGGGAGATGAAAACTAAAATCTTCAGCCCACTCAAGGATGCTATACTGCTTTTCAGAAGAGGGATTCAGTACAAGGTTTTGCAAGTGAGTTACAAAAATGCTGTAAATTCAGGCCAACATTTTTTGTATAGACTAGAAATACCACTCCTTTGTGACAAAAGGAAGAGTGGTAAAACTGGGCCATCACTTTAATTTGTAATCTAGAAGTTTGCTGGATGTAGAAACAATAGCAAATGCCCAAGAAAACTTAGTAGATTTGGAAGCAAGGATTGCCCAGTTAAAATATTCTATATATGCCCAGTCTTCTCAGCTAATATATTACTGCTCTGACTTTCTTTTTGGTGTGGCATGGTCTACTTAATGCAATACCATATAAAAGATAAAAATACTTGTGCAAAAGAAACTTGTGAGTGATGCATTTTCCTGGGCATCTTGCTTTGTTGCTGGTATTTGTTGGCAAGTAGTTCAAAAGAGCCAGGCCTTGTGTGACAAACGTTCTATCCTTAAATAGTTGACATCATATTACAGTTACCCTTATTTGTCTTCTCTGTAATCAGTATCTCAGGGTTTGACACCTCATATGATTTTCTATGATAGAATTAAAGGAATTTAGGAAAAAAACCCAAGGACTTAACATAAATGTCCTATGGAGGAGTTGGCTGTCATAATCTTAATGACTTAAAAGGATCAGAATTTGATTTCCTACTTCCGGATTGTTGATTGGTTTAGTGCTTGATCCAAATTTAGTCAGTAACACGAAAATTGTAAGTTGCTGTGCTTGTCCAGCTAAGTGACTGGGCATCATGGCCCTAGTTGCTTATGGAAGAATATATGGTCTTAAGGTTCCATGGAAATAACAAATGTTATGGATTGAGGTGAAATGAGACTCAGAAAGATAATGAAAGAGCTGCCTATGATGCATCTGGGTTATAGACTTAGAACTATATTCACCCACATTTTAAGTTTGAAAAGAAGGATCTTTACAAAGGATGTGTAAACAAGGTGGACACATGAACTGCTGGAAACAAGTACTGTTTTGGATTTTAGAAGAAAATAGGAGAACAGCTCAGTAAATCACTTTGAATTTTAGATCCTTGAATTACTTCAAGAATGAAATAATGTTTGAGATCAGCATCTGGCATCTGGCTTGCTTAATGTATTTTATACTTACTACCTTCTGAAAGAAGACATCTACCTACGATGTGTAGTTTAAAACTACAAGAACACAATTAAGATATTTGAGATACCAATGCTGGAGTTTGTGCATAAATTATAAGGTGTCAGCCTATTGTGGAGGTAATGATTTACATATGTTTCCTGATTGTTCTTCAGCAAAAAAGTTTCATTACCTCTGACGCAACATACATGTATGTATTTTTCTGAATAATTTTGTTCATACAGCATCACCATAGTGACTGAAGTCCCTGTACATCACTAAATATAGTGGAATTGAGGTAAAATTTGTATCAAACTAATTACAGACTAGTTAGTCACACAGTTTATTTCCCATAAATGGAGTTTTCATTATCCTGCTTGGTTACATCACTGATATTCCTCAGTCTTTTTAATGCACGTCATTTCTTTAAGTATGAGGGAACAATATTTTTGTCATGATTTTCATAGTTGCTTGTCATTATGAAGAAAATGATAAGTACTGTATTTAAAAATATTACCAGACATCAGTATATGCATGTGTGTTTAGGACTGACTTTTGTGTTCTTGCTCCAGACATTTAAGTTAAAATAAGCACTTGGGTTTCAAATACTTGAACACTTTTCTGTGGATGCAAATGAGAGAATGTTCTTAAATGTGGCTTGTTAGTGTATTTTATGCAAAGGTTGCTTTTTTTTTTTTTTCTTTTTCTGCTCTGTAGGTGTATACATATATTTTCCCCCCTTCCCATAGTCTTCTGAGAATTACCTTAGCAAGTGCTCTACTGTGATGCTAATAGTCAAAGATTTCTTGGTCCTGTTCTGGTTCCCATTAGTCAATATTCTACTGTTTTAGATACACGTTTAGGAGCGAATGTCTGTGAAAAACTGTAAAGTATCAGACTGTATTAAAATTTACAATGAGCATACAATAGCCTGACTGCAAATAACTCCATCAGTTTTGGGGAGGAAACTGAAGATAATCTTAGCTTAAAACATCAGATCTGATTAGCGCCTCAGATCACTGGTTCTGTAGGTGGTTAACTTCCTTGAAATCTGTGATAATTAGGTGTGAAAACATCTTTAAAGATTTAGCCTGAAATTTGGCAGAGCTGATTCTCCAATGGTAACCTGGCACGTGCATTAGCTGTATGCACAAGCATGTGCCTCTCCCCCCCCCCCCCCCCCCCCCCCCCGTAGTTCTGTTAGGCCAGCTTTTTTGTTGTAAGTAACAGGAAATCTCCAGGGAGGGTCATTTTTGAGAAAGCTGAAGACGCTGGAGAAACAGGCTGACAGGAACCTCATGAAGTTTGACAAGGGGAAGTGCAAAAAGTCCTGCACTTGGGGAGGAACAACCCCAGGTACCAGTACATGCTGCGGCTGGAGAGCCCCTTTGCAGAAAATGACCTGGTGTCCCTAGTGAACACCAGGTGGAACATGAGCCAGTATCATGCCATTGCCTCAGGTGTGGCTGATGATATCTTGGGCTGCCTCAGGCAAAGCATTGCTAGCAGGTCAAGCAAGATGATACTTCCCCTTTATTCAACACTGGTGAGGCCACACCTGGAGTGCTGGGTCCAGTTCTGGGCTTCTCAGTAAAAGAGAGGCATGGACATACTGGACAGAGTGCACAGAAGGTCCATGGAGATGACTGTCATGGTTTAACCCTAGGTGGCAACCAAGTACCACACAGCCACTTACTCTGTCGCTGCTCCTCGACCCCAGCAGGATGGGGAGGAATACTGGTTGAGGTAAGAACAAGTTAATAATTAAATTATAATAATGATAATAGCAACAATTGTAATCAAAAGGTGACAGAAGAGGAGGGGAATAAAATCCAAAGGGAAGGGAGAAAAAGAAGCGATACACAACACAACCACTCACTGACTGATACCCAGCCAGTCCCCAAGCAGCAATCAGCAGCTCCCAGCTAACTCCCCCCCCAGTTTATATACTGAGCATGACATTCTATGGAATGTGTCCAATATCCCTTTGGCTAGTTCGGGTCACCTGTCCTGGCTGTGCCCCCTCCCAGTTTCTTGTGCCCCTCCAGCCCTCTCTCTGGCAGGGCCCAAGAACCTGTAAAGTCCTTGACTTAGTATATACATTACCCAGCAACAACTAAAACATCACTGTGCTATCAACATTGTTTACATATTAAATCCGAAACACAGCATTATGCCAGCTACTGAGAAGAAAATTAACTCTATCCCAGCTGAAACGAGGAGAATGATTAAGGGACTAAAGCACCTAACATATGAGGAAAGGCTAAGAGAGCTGGGACTGTTTGGCTTGGAGAAGAGAAGGCTCAGGGGAATCTTTTCAACAGATATAAGTATCTGAAGGGAGGGAGCGAGGTGGATGGAGCTAGACTGTTTTCAGTGGTACCCAGTGACAGGACCAGAGGCAAAGGGCACAAGCTGAAACACGGGACATCTATCTGAACATCAGGAAACACTTTTTCACTGAGAGGATGACTGAGCACTGGCACAGGTTTCTTGGGGGTGTTGCAGAGTCTCCATCCTTCCAGATATTCCAGGGCCATCTGGATATGGTCCTGGACAACTGGCCTTAGGTGCTTGAGCAGGAGTTTGGAGCATATGGCCTCCAGAGGTCCCTTGCAGCCTCAACTCTTCTGCGATTTTGTGAAAATTCAAGTAGAATCCATTAGCTGTTTATTTTTGAGAGACTTGCTGCCTCTTCACAAATTCCCCAGTCAGTAACCTGTATTAGTGGTGCTATGGACCAGATGATCTTTTTGAGCTTCCTGTGTGATTTTTATTTTCTGAGATTTTTATGATTTAAAGCTGTATAGCTATTGGGAATGATTGACATGAATAAAGCAACCATATGTCATGGTTGTAGAAGAAACAAATGTTTTTAAAGTCACTGGAGGTCAGAAGATATAGCAATAGCTCACTTGGGCTAGCCCTTTCTCACTTATAATGACTTGAACATATTTTTTTGTATATAATTGATACTGGGAGGTTTTATGCGAAATGTAATCAGTCAGGCTTTGCCAGCTTTCAAAAACAGCCCTGTGGAACAATATTTATGTGATATTAAACCACTAGGAGTTACCAGAAAGGCTAATTAAAACAAAAATATTTGCTAGTTTAAAGCTATATTACATTTTTAGATTTCATTCATGTCTGAGTAGTTAAATATATGTATAGAGGAACATCAAAACAACAACCTGTGTATATGTGTATATATACTTGTACAGTGTATTGTGAACCAGAATTAATTTGAGGTGTGCATTTTTTGTAAATAAAGGATGAAGTATGTGGACCAAACAGGATCACAGGTAATTAAACATATACTGCTTGTCTTGTTTATCCTCAGTGCCACAAATTATTCCATATCAGCTGATAAAGGTTGGAATATGGTTCATTATGTAAGTTTGTTTCAACCAAACACTTTAAAATACAAAATTAATTTTCACATAGCTCAGTAGCATTAACACTCTTATTACAGAATGGGAGTACATACTTTGCAAAAGATAACAAAGGGCTATTGTAATTAATCTATGGCATTTAATGTATGACTTCCAATCCTCAGAATACTCCTGGTTATTTTACAGGATGAGATGTTTTTATTGGCTTAGAGATGGACAATAGGAAGACCAATCTCTGCACTGTGGACAGGAGCAGAAATCGTGATGGATTGTCTGGCAAGATGCATTTGGCTTTCTGGGGTAAATATACCTGTAACTGCCAAATAAGTCCTTTCCTTACGATGTAAATGTGTCATTCAGTAAACCATATATTCCCATCAAGCATTTTCATTTTGTAGTAGACTAAAAGCTTTATGTTTGGTGAAGAAAAACAAGCTTATTCTTAAACATCTTTCCCATAATCAATAACAGGGCTGTAAAAATAATATAAGTAAAAAGCTGCCTGTAATTTATTTTTATTTGTGTGTGTTTTACTTAAAAAAAAAGAACAACAAACCCACAACAACAAAAAAAACCCCCACAAACACAAAACAACAAAAAACCCCTTATGTGGCTACAAAAGATTGCTCAGGTAAGGGTTGGTGTGTATATCTCTATAAATCCAAAAAGCTTCTGAACTCTTCACTGCCCAGAGGAATGCAGCTTTTGATGGAAAACCTGGTAAGTTTTACATTTAGAATGTGAAGACGGTGAGGTCAAAAAGAAGTCATGGTGATTTACCTGGCAGGGGCTTTGTCTGTTTTTCAGAACATATGCTGATATCCTGTTTTGAACCCTTTTCGTA
Source organism: Falco rusticolus (assembly GCF_015220075.1). Classification (NCBI taxonomy): domain Eukaryota; kingdom Metazoa; phylum Chordata; class Aves; order Falconiformes; family Falconidae; genus Falco; species Falco rusticolus. Next base: position 77,415,890 of record NC_051189.1, read on the forward strand.
GAAGCATTAGAAGTAAAGTAAGCACTGCATATAGTAGTCATGCTTTTATTGAAGTAAACGCTGTATGGATGAAACAGAACAAGGTCTTAAAAAGTTTAGTCAGGATGAGTTTGGTACAATGCTCTGGGTGATGCTGTGTTTGTGTGGAGAATGTACTCTGAATAATTAGAAAAGGTTCCACTGATGATGTTAAAGGAATGTACTCTGAATAATAAGAAAAGTACTCTGAATAAGAAAAGGTTCCACTGATGATGTTAAAGGAATGTACTCTGAATAATAAGAAAAGTACTCTGAATAAGAAAAGGTTCCACTGATGATGTTAAAGGAATGTACTCTGAATAATAAGAAAAGTACTCTGAATAAGAAAAGGTTCCACTGACGATGTTAAAGGAATGTACTCTGAATAATAAGAAAAGTACTCTGAATAAGAAAAGGTTCCACTGACGATGTTAAAGGAATGTACCACTGACAATGTTAAAGTAAAGGAATGTGCTCTGAATAATTAGAAAACATAAGGTGGGCACCTGAAGGAGATAAGGAGACCATAAGTCAGGAAATCATTTAACAAAGAAAACTGAAAGGTTTATTCCACCTAGATCCTACCTATTGTGAACGGAATGATTGGGTGTTGAAATCAAATTAATATGTATGTAAAGATGTTGTAACCTCTCATGAAAACTGTATAAAATACCTAACTTTTCACTGAAAACTTGGGAGCTAGTTTGTCTGATGCAAATCGGCTAGCTCCTCAGTGTTGGATGAAATAAATACCTTTGCTGCTTAAAGACAAAATTCATCTCTGAGTAGTTACTCTGTCATTTTGGCATCATGGATAATGTACGCTAACTTGAAAACAGTATTGATATGATCAGCCTAATGCTATGTATGTTTTTGATACTTTAAGAATGACACAGCAAATATTTCTCAAATATTCACATTTGAATTGAGGTGATATACCACAGAAAATATGGAAAATATTTTATTAATCCCAGAGCCTCAGATAGGTAAATCTTGAACTGTTTTTTTATCTAGCTTGAGTCTTTTCAGTGACAGTACTGCATGCCATGGCTTCAGGGGAGAAGTAATTTCATGAAATTGGTTAAATTCAGCCTGGATTTAAGCAAGAGAAAGTTTCATGTGTTCGACAGTTACTGTGGATCATACATGTATAGCTGCTCTGGAAGAGCCCCAAGCTCTTGCTGTGAGGTAATTAACTCACTGTAGAAGCTGTTTGTGTTGTAACAGAGATGGGGAAAGAAAAGTTTGAAATGAGAGACAGGCTCAATCAAATGCTTGCTTGAAGGCCTTCTCTGAGCTAGTTGTTCACGAAGACATAGATGGAGAGGAGGGAAGAGAACCGATGCCTTTCTTGTAAGGTCACAAGTTCTGTCTTACTGTTGTGATGGGAGAGCACTCCTGTACATGGCTTGAAATTCTGCCAAGCCAAACTGCTTTTCTCCGAAAACGATGGTTTTGCCACCACCTCTGCTTCCTTCACAGGACTGACACAGGTGAAAATGGAACTACAATTACAGAAATATTTGCTTTCCTTTTTGTTTAGTATACTACTCACTCTTCACTCATAACTGTGCTTTATAAAATAAGCGATATGGAATAATTACGCCAAATATCCAGTCTTTACAGGTAATGGTAACAGCAGTGACCTCTGGCATAAAACCAAATATCTATGAAAATGATACAAAACTAAAGTGGGAGTAACTGTCCCCCTGAAACAATTTGCCACTTTATACAAAAATGTAGTAATGTATTATAGCGGCAGGTTTACATTGTTTTTGGAACATAAGGTACAGCTGACACCTCAGTATAAAACAAGTTATGTCAACATCTGTTGTCCAAAGCAAATTTCCCATGGATTATTTTTTTTTTTCTTTAATAAGACAAGGGGAGGCAGTTGAACTGGGAAAGACCTTAACAGTGTATGTATTCTTAACACCTTGGCTTGGATGTTAGTTTGAATTTCTAAGTAGATACAACTACTCCCTCCCATTGCTATGAGACTACAAGCTATGGGTCAAAATTGCTTTTCACAAAATTTCCTCTGAAATAGGCATGTTGATGATCATCTGATGGAAGGGCCTGCGTGGTGGTGGGACAGAGGTTGTCTTCCACAAGACTGTGGGTGATTCCGGCATGAGGAAGGCAGAAAGGGCACAAAAGCACAGAGGTTGGGAGAGACCCTTGCAGGTCTCTCACCCAACCTCCTGCTCAGAGCAAGCCCAGCTGGATCCAGTTGCTTGAGACCTTGTTCAGTCATGTTTGGCTGCCCTCAAGGATGGAGGCTCTGCAGCCGCTCTGGGTACCTGTTTCATGTCTGGGCACCCTTATGGTGACAATCTTTTCCTTTTGCCTAGCTGGGATTTCTCCTGGACCTGGTGCTGCTCATTCTTCTGCCATGGAGCATCTCTGAAAGGAGTCAAGCTTCATCTTATCCACAGCTTCCCAGCAGGCAGCTGATGTCACCAGTGAAGTTCACCTCTGAGCCTTTTCTTGGTGTTGACCAGAGGCAGCTCCCTCAGCCTGGCCTTATGTGCCATGTACCCTGGCCCCTCACCATCCCAAAGGCCCTGGACTGGGCCCACACTCCATGCATTAGTGTCCTTCCTGGGATGGGGAGACCAGAAGGGGACACAGGAGTTCAGAAACAGTCACCAAAGTGCCAAATAAGAGAGGGAAGCATTTTTACCAGACTTTTTCTGTTGTTTTATTGGTTTCTTTTAAAAAATGTTTATTGTTTAATCTTGAAAAGAACTGCTAATGAAGCAGCTAGAGAGACCTTGATGCTGAAGGTCAGCATTTCTTCCTGGAAGAAGGGCAGTCTTCTGCTTGCCCAGAGGAACAGCTGTCTCTCTAACTTCTTGATCTGTTGCTATGCTTTGTGCATCACCGCGAAGTGTCTGGCTTCATCTTCAGCCATCCATTGGGAAGCCTTCTTGTCCTCAGACTGAAGAAAACCTATCTCCAGTGTCCAGGGATCTCAGTGGCTTTCTGAGGGATGGATGTTTCCTATTGCCCTGGCACAGCTCCTCAGGGTCTCAGAGCAGAGGAGGTGGTGCTCCTTCACAAGGGGTGAGAGTTGGGGGTAGGGGATGGGAAAGAAGGTGTTACATGACTTGGGGCAGTCAAGAAAAGAACTGTTAGTTGCCAGCAAATATTATGAATGAGTCCACAGGATGACCATAGAGCTTTTCCTTGCCCAGATAATGCGGGGTATGGAAGCTGCTTGATGGTGGGGCACTGGCCAGATGCTCCTGGGAGGCTGTTGCCATGGTCTCATGGAGGGGAGCCTTGGCATGGTATGGTACTGCCAGGTGATCCATGCTGGATGTGAATCCACTTCCACCGGTTCTTCTTTATCTTTGGGTGTCTCTGCCTCCATGGACTACACATCATCAGTCACATGAGCACTGGCCGTAACTCTCATGATGTTGATGGTGTTCCTCTTCCCATGTTGCTTCCTATTCATTTGTGGTTCTGGGAACCATTGCTCTGGTGTGCGATGCAAAGGTGGGCAGCCATCAGCCTCACTGTTTCAAGTCATCTTCCGTCCAACGATGGTTGGCATCAGAGGGCCTCAAAGCTCAGCAAATTGTGAGCCAGCTGCTGGGGTCCCTGTATTTATATGGCCTGGGGTAGAAGGCAGTGAGGTGTCTCATGACATCAGGAGACCACTGTGATGACCCTTCCAGCTACTGGAAGAACTGGGTGCCTCTGCTTTTTACACTGTGCTGTGACTGTTCACAGCCTGCATGTAACAAAGCCCATGCATCAGGGACTGCTGCACCATCATACTGCTGCAGTTCAGGGTGGGAGATGGTCACCTAAATGGAGACTAGTCACCCCTGTCTGAAACCATTTTGTGGTGCCAAGCCCTTTTGCATAAGGAGGCAGCCCTGACCAGAGCAGCTACACAACCACCCTGGCTGCCAGATCTCTTGTAACACGACTTTCCCCAGCCCATGCCACCTGTTACAGCTTTCCTTCCCATCCTCTGTGCCAGCCACCCCTCTTCCCACAAGCCTTGGTCTGCTTTTTATCTGCACTCTTAAGGACAAACCTTCTCGCCACTTTTGAAGTTTCTTGCTTAACCAGTTTAAGAAAAGAGCGCTCTGGGCATGTTCGAAGAATTACAGGCAGGTTTCCAGGGCAAAGCTCCTGCCCTTCCAGGACTTTGGGCACACAGAGGATAGGGAGAGAAGGGAGAAACACCTTTGTTTTTCTCTCAGTAGCTGCTTGAGGTAGCATAAGAACAAGGATTTAGAAAAGTGAGTAATGAGATCAGTTGAGGAAGGTGTAGAGACATGAGTTTGTTAAGGTTTGTTATCATTGCTTAATTAGGAGTTCTTTTCATGATCAGGCTCTGTTGTTAAAATAGTAAGAGACTTTCCTCCCCGGATGTTTGGCAGCACTTTCTCTCAGGATTAAAGTAATAGGTTTTTTCTAGTTTAGTAGATACACTGTACCATGTCCTTCCTTTGTGTTCAGTCTTGTGAGATACATATATACATGTATATGTATATTTACAAAGCTTTTAAAAAGACAAAAAGATAAATTATCCCTTAACACTTACTGCTGTGTTATTTTGGTAGATCTCCTGAGAGATCTCGGAAATTTGATCAACAAAAAGAGTTTGAAGACACTGTCATTAATGAATGGCAAGGAACACAGGGATACAGGGATAATGTTTCAAATGCTTTTGTTTTTTAAATGCATAATATACCTCTCTTATGTGCACATATAATTCATACTCTTGACTTGTCTTTATTGTATATGTATTAGTTTTAAATTTTAAGCAGCTGAAATGGGTTCCCAGTGTTTTAAGTTGACAGGTTTTTTTTGTGCTGACATGAAATACTTCTGGGTTTGTGTTCTCTTACTCAACTAAGTAAAGAAATTTCTATATCCTGGAAGCTTTTGTTGGCACTTGTGCAGAAGGCAGATACTGAGGTCTTTTTGTCAGGCAATTTCTGTGAATTCTTATTTCCTATTTCTGGTTAGCATTTCCACTTTTAAGAAAAAAGAAACCCAGGTGAAAACAAACCCTTTTAATTTATAAATATGCAATAAACAGGAAAGAGGCATAGTTTTCCAGAAATGTGAATAGTACTATTACTGAACTTCTTTAAGTTGTTCAGATGCAACTTCAACATGAAGTTAGAAATATGGACTAATGTACACTTCTGAAACATGCTTACTTTGTATATTAATCTTGATCTTCCAGTGGCTTTTTAAAGTCATAACCTTGTTCCAGATTTGTTAAATGAAGCTCAAATACTCTATCACAAAATAAATCACAGAACAGGTTGAATGGCAAATCCATTTAATCTTGGTTTATAATATCCAATATTGGTCGTCTTATGTTAAAATTTCATGAAAAAGTTGAAGGAAATTTCTTGCTTCTCCTCTGTAACTTGTAAAGTCTTCTCTAAAATAACAGGGTAAAATCTATGTACTTTCATTTAAACTTGTCTCTTTTTGTCCAGTGATTTTAAGGAGGTTTTGCATAATTTAGATATTCCTTGTTCTTCAGTTTGATCTGATGCTTTTTATATTGGATCCTTTAAAACCTCCTACACAGGGGTTATAAAACTCAGAAGATTTAATGCAGCCATATTAATTTTTCTCAGTTACTTTTATGGTTACTTTACCTTAATTCTTTTTTTTTTCCTTTTTTTTTTTTAAACTAGTCACTGAAATGTCTGTCTTCTCTTCCTAGAAGAACCAGCTTTTTTGTGTGTTTTGTAGTAAGACAGAACAAGCTTTTTGACAATAGTTTGAGAGAAAACCGTTGGATTTTCTAATAGGTCTGCTCTCCACTCGCTTTGTTGAGTGAGATATTTAGACAGCTCTCTGATAAAGATTCACTTTCTGTTGTTCCTGATAATTTGTTTTCCGAAATGCCCTAGTGTGTCTTATTTCTAAATGACTTACTGGTTCTTTATTTATGAGTCTTAGTGTTTGAAGACTGCTAATTTAAATATTTTGAATCATAATGTGTGGACTAGAGAAGACTTTTTTGGTCATCGTGACTTCGTGTGGAGACATAACAGCAAGTCCTTGGTAGGAGATAACTAGACTAAAGAAATACAAATAACAAAACGGTATAGCAAATAGCAAAATGCAGTTCCCTTAGTACAGCAGTCATTACATACATAGTAGTACAGTATAGAGTATTAGAGTGAGCAATTCTTCATACTTGGTTCCAAAAGGAGGTACAACTGCAATGGGCTGTTTCTGCTGTAGACTTACATACACTTTAAAGGAACTCCACCAATGCTGTCAGTTACGGGCAATTTCATTAAGTAGCAATTCTGGTATCATCCTATTCCAGTACCCTCAAACCCACTGCAGTCTTCCACTCTTGGGGAAGGTCCTGCAGCAGCTTTGTGTCTACCCACTTTTATATACATTCTTCTTACAAATTCATATATAATTTGCATTACACAAAATGGTGTTCAAAAGCATATGTATTTGTAAGAATATAGATAGATGCATACGAACAAGTATGTATGAGCATAATACCTTCTGAACTGCTTTTTGTTAATAGCTATCTAATTGTAGTGATGTTACTGGTATGGACATAGAATATGATTCTTTTCAGAGAAAGAAAGATTGTAAGAAGATGCAATATACTAAAGATTTGGTCAGAATATTAATATTTTGTGAGTTCTCCTGGTGTTTGTAGAAGTGTTTGAAATATATTTTTTTCCATTTTGTTTTGAGAAAAGCTGGTAATGTTGTTTTGAGGTGGAAATTCCTGGGAAAGCAAAAGATCAAAACCTGTTATTGGACTTTTGTGTAACTCTAGCATGATTTGTTTACCTATGGGTTTGATGTTTTTTTTTTCAGATGAAGAGTTGTATTTCCACAAATAGTAGTTGTTAATTTTTCTAAAGGCTGCAGTATTCAGTTTTCCTGTATTGATAAGATCACATTATTTTCCATGCTGGCTGTTGCCTGGCAATAATGTATTCTTTAGTGTGCTTAATAAAGTTGGCAATGCAAAACTGGTTTTCATCATTGCTGTCTGTTAGAACTGTTTATTAAGCTGTGGGCATTTTTTGTCTTCCTTTTCTAGACATGTATCTCTCCTCTGGTTTTTTTTAGGCATGAAGAAGGGTAAGCAACTGGTTGTTTCTCTGATTGAAGCTGCCAAACAAACCCCTCAAGGCTGTATAATGAAATACCTGTATTATTGCCACCTGCTGCGCTATTCCACCAATGCCAGAACAAATGGAGTCATTCAACTTTAGAGTTGCATTTCTTTAGTTTTTGTTTAGGCTGGGCATGATTTGTTGGAACTAGTGCTTTTCAACACGAGCAGCCTCCTTATCCATGCTGTTTTTCTCTCAGAATGCTGGAAGGTCCGGGTCTTAATTAGGGTAATAATTCTTGGGCCTTTGGCCTTTCATATTTTTATTTTGTGAGCTGAAATTTGTTATGCAGCCTGACATGGTGATTTGATTTCTCTGGTTATTTGTTTGTTTGTGGTGTTGAGTTTTTTTGTGGTTTTTTGTTTGTTTGTTTGTTTTTGTTTGTTTGTTTTTTTTTTGTAATGCATCAGAATACCTTGAGAACTTTTGGCGTCGTACACCAACAGTCATGTTTTGTTTCATGTCATCAACACAATTTCTACCATATCAATGATTCTGTCATAATCAACTCAGTCTTCAAATAATTCAGTCCTTTGTCCCCCACACTACCTATAGTCTGTTCATCATCTGAGGTCAGTGTTATACTCTTCCTCCTTTTTTTTGGTTGTTAGTGGGGTTTGGGCTGAGGAGTGGTATGGACCTGAGTGGTGGATGATAAAATGGTCTTCCAGTGGACATCCTCTTGGACTTTTCTCAGTGTTTTGTTTCTCCTCTTGTGCAATTGTTTGTGAGAATTATTGATGTCTGTCTTGGTCCATCTACTGTGTGTTTGCAAAGTGAAGTTGTTTGAGCATGTTTTCTCAGGATTAAAAGTAACTGTATTGCCACCTATTTTAAGAAATCTCTGCTCATAAAAAAAAGACATTACTCTTGGAACATGAAATTGGAGCATACCAGTTATAGCATGTCACCCAAGTAGTAGCAGTCCCTTAACTTAAGGAGGCTTTGACTTGATGGCTTTTGATGACAGGAAGATAATAGGAGCTCTTTGTTTTTATGGAGGAATTTCATTCAGGGTTTCTAAATCTTAAATGTGACAATTGTGTTCTATCTCAATATCTATTTGTAAATTGGAGGAGTCGGTGTTTAACTTGAGTGTATAAAAATATTAACACAGAATCATGGAATGGTCTTGGTTGGAAGGGACCTTAATGATCATCTAAATCCAGCCCCCCTGCCACCAGAAGGGAATCTTCCACTAGACCAGGTTGCTCAAAGCCCCATCCAGCCTGGCCTTGAACACTTCCAGGGATGGGGCATCCACAGCTTCTCTGAGCAACCTGTTCCATGTTTCACCACCCTCACAGTAAACATGTCTGTGTTTTGTTGGAACTGCTTTGCTTTTCTAAAGGTAAGTAGGAATGCTTAATAAACTGTGCACTGAAACATTTAACCTACTCATACTGCATGTTGTATGATTTGCCCCTCACTGTGTTGTGATGCAAATGGATAAACCTAAACATGATCTCTTTCCCATTCATTTTATTCTTCCTAAAGTCTTTTGCTTCAGTGTGAGATCCTGTTTATCTCATTTCCATCAGATTACATCCTGTCACTTAAAACAAAAGTGACTTCTCTTTAGTGAGATTTTAATAACATAGTCTGGTTCCAAAAACAGCATTTTTGAAGAAAATATTGTAAGCTGTGTTTTCCATGAGACTTGCACACATCTCCACATCCATTTTCTCACACAACAGTTATAGCATCAGCTTAGCAGGTAATTAGCAGTAACTTGTATTTTGTTGTATATTTTTCCACTAGGGGAGTGTTGGTGGCTGAAAATTATTATATTCCTCTTGGTAAGGAATCTGATGCATGGGTAGTTTTGTCCTATATTTCCTTTCCTTGATAAAGCTTAATTTCAAGCAGATGTTCTGTGCCTTCAGAGTGATACTGCATAATTTTAGCCATGTGGTCGATGCTGTGTGGGTGGTTTTGGTTACGATCAACACAGGTGTTGTAGGATGTGTTTAGTCTCAGTATCAGTTGCCAGTGTTTTGCTGTTGGTGGCATTTAGCTTGTCCACATGGAGTGACACAGCAGGCTTTACAGGGTAAAAAGAGAGCTGTTACTGTGGTGGGCTGTTACCGCCTCTGGCAGTTTGATAATCCAAACTCTGGGTTCCTCTGACTTTTAGTACAAGTCCCTGAAAATGAAAGTTTTCAGCTTTGTTACAGTGTGCTGGTTTTTCGTTTCTCAAAACGTGTAGTGTGTTTCAGGCTTAGTTTTATCTGAATGAAAATGCATGCAAACTTCTTTGAGAAACAAAGGTAAACAATTTTTAAGATCTATGTTTTAGTTCAGGAGGTGAACCAAAATCCAAATTATTTTGCTTTTGGTCATATGTGTTGCCAAATATAGTAAGAAAAATATACTTTCTTCTTTTCCTCTCTCCAATCTATAATTTGAGATTTTTACACTTTTTTACTGAGACCAGAAGATTTTCATCACCAAAGTGATACCTTCAGTAGGAGGTACACTGTAAGAGTGGGAATTGGCTTCCATAAAAGGCCACAGGGCTCTGAATTGATATTTTTGGTAATAATGTAAGAACTGTGTCCTGAGGGTTATATTCTCCTCATGTTCCATTCTCTCTGTAAGTGTTCATTGGGTTTGACTTGAATATAGGATGAGAGATTGGATAATATTTTTTCCTTCCTGTATGACTGACTTCTAAAAACCTCGTGGGAGGAATTCAACCTGCTGACATATCTTTTGAAAAGTTGAAATGTTTTATATAGAAAATGTCAAAAGTGAAACATTTGGACTTTTCAGAGTGAAATGTCCTATTTGGAAAATGTTGCTGTAAAATGTGTCAAAGCTGTCAAATTCCCTCTTTCAATAAGTCTAAGCTACTTTGCCAAATTTGACTTGCATATGTGATTAGTTTTTCTTTGAGATGGAGCATCTGATTAATTTACAATTCCCTGCTGTGTTCTTTAACTTGTTAAAGAACAAGTCTGTCAGTTTTTTCTACTTTTTTCCATTTATATAGCATTTATAATTTCAATTGGTCTTCCTTATTTTCACAATTAAGGAGTACTGGCAATTGTAATCTATATTTATGTGTATATAATTTTAGCCTTTACCAATTGTATTATGACTGAAATTAGACCATTAACAAATAATGCTAAAAGCTATAAGGCTAGACCCAGCCTAAGGGGGCTAGGCTGTCTGAACTCTTGAAACAATTTTTGTTTCAGTCTTCGTGTAAACATTTCACAGCTTTCATGACTTTGTTCATTGGTTTTAAAATCAAACTTGTACCAGAAGCAATTGTTTGTTAAACTGCCATTTTGATGTCAAAAATGAATGGGAGACGATGTCAGACAGCATTTTCCAATTAAGTTATTTTTGGGGAGTTTGTGGTTAGTCAGTGTATTGATAGTGCTGCTGGTGTTGAGGTAAGATGATGAGAAATATAAGGTCTTCTATAACTGTTGTGATAATAAAATTTGCTCTTTCTCCTCAGTGCTCTCGTTGTATCCATGTGGAGGTAGTCTACTATTTTCAATTTGCTTTGAAGCAATCCTTTAAAGATGCTTAAAATGTTCACCTCCAAGTAATTCAACTTAAAAATATTATGTTATAATCTAGCTGTATTTTCCCTTTTGACATGAAAAATTAAATTTGTTAAATAGAACAAAGTATGAAGAATATGATTATGCTTGTGCTCTTTTTATTATGGGAAGGACAGAGGTGGCCTGTAAAGACCAATGTAGTCCAGGGAAGAGAGAATATTTCATACTAGAAAAGGCATATTTCTGGTCAGAGGAGGTATATCTATGCAGACAACTGGTGCAGTGTGAAGAGGGGAATATTGAAGTAGTGTAGGTGCAAGGCAAACATTTACCAAAAAAGAGAACCTATTGTGCACTTGTTCAGGTAGGATCACTCAGTGTCCCAGTGACAGACATGTGTCAACTGTAAATGAAGGGACAGTAAAGATTTCTTCCTCAGGATGCTACATCAAGTCTAGCAGTGATAATTCTAATTGTAGAGAAATTCCAGAAGTCAAAGATGAATGTGTAAATGCAATAATACACTGAAGTGCCATTGGTCTTTGAGAGGTCTGACAATTGTGAAATTATGAATTGAATCTACTACAGGTACCTCTCTGAATAATAGAAAATCATGTATAGGTCCTTTGGATTATAGTTTTTGTGCATCATTTTAGGGGTAGATATATATATATATATCCCCCCCCTTTTTTTTTTAATTCATGTTAGCAATTGGTAAGTAGGTTAAAATACAAAAGTAAGTATTTTGAATCTGCTCAATTGCTTTTCACTTGAATTCTGTTGCCTTCCATTCACCTGGATTACCAGGTAATGCTGGATTAAAGAAGCTTTCCTAAATGTCTCTCCTGTAATGATTACCTGTTACATTTTGAGCTGTCTCTGCCTTACTTACCTCTTTCAGTTTATGCCTTGGGCACACTTCAATGAAGGTACAGTTCTCTGGCTCAGTTCTAGTCTGGGAAGTTACTTGCAGCTTCCAGTAATTCAGCCAGAGCTGATGGATTCCCACAGTACACCAGTCCTTTCTCTGTCACTCAGGGAACATACTGCAAGGTGCCAAGGGGTTTTGTTTGCTCTGAGCATTGAGCTTGATGGGTATAAATTTCTGTACATGCTGAAGACAACCTCTGTACTGTAACGTGGGTGCCTACCACCTGGAGCCCTGTACAGCTAGATCATCAATTGCGTAGCTTGGAAGACCTTAAAATGGTGGCTTCTTTGTCCATGTGGCTGGATTTCCTCCTAAAGGAACCAGTTTATACAAAATGTACACTTTGGCTGTGTCCCACATACATTTAAGAGGTGAAACGTGTGTACTCGGGAATGAGGATGGTGAGTGCATCAGTGCTGTGGTACAGGCACAGCCACTATTAGCATTAGATATACATCTGCCTGCCTCCTTGCTAACTGCTTCTCAACTGTCAAGGAATTCTTGTTCTCCTGTGATGTGAATAATCTCTACTGAATACTTGACCTGTACGAAGAGAGAGAGAACTTAACAGGTCATTCACGACGCTTATCTCTGCTGAGCTGTATTGTGCAGCAAACCCAGTTCATTTTGCCAAATTTTACAACTTTTTCTAGAAACTGAACGCTTCCAAAACAGTATGTTTGACTGCTTTAGCTTCTTAGTAATTATACACAAGTGTGGATAAGCTGACAAAAACATAACTTTGAAAGCATTTTATTTTTAAAGTGATTGTAAATATTTATTTATTATTGGAAAATCATGAGAAATGTTGATTCTCATTTTGTTCTTCACACTGAAATTGATAATTTAATTGTGAAGTTTGCCATTCAGTATTTCTTTAGTTGTAAAATTTGCCATTTAGTACTGCTTGTTTTAATTATGAAAGTATGAAGCATTGTAGTACCTGATTGTAGAAAAAAAAAACACTTCTAAATTAAGTTGTTAAGCCTTTTTAACATCCTGTACATGATATTAGAAAAAACAGGTTGTCAGAACTGGAATAACAAAACCTGTGTCCAAATATTATGTTGCATATACTGTTTACAGCAGTTAATGCTATACTAGAATATATGTTTTAGGTACTTGAAACAAAAAACCTCCACACTTTAATCTTATTTGTAAATGCCACAGATTCTAAGCATTTGTAAGCTTGACTCAGTTCTCCTGTTTTTATATTTTATTTATGGTGTAAACACAAAGTAGTCACTAGTCAATTTTTCATTATAATTAGTGAAGTCATGCTCGTCCCTTCATGCCAAACATTTGCCTTTGAGGGAAATGAGGTTACAAAAATGAAGGGAATTTGATGTGACATGCATCTTTCATTGATTAGCTTGAAAGAAAGATTGTTATTATGCTATGGCAAAAGCAATTTGACTTGCAAATATGGATTCAGCATGTCTTTGAAGTATCATTTTGTGGTTGCTCTTCATGTAGGATGTAACCTCAGCCACTCTCTCAGTGCAGTTTAGCAAGGCTGCACAATATAACTGACTGCAGAATTATCTGCCTGATGCAAAGCCAGTGGAAGATATTTGGATTTCAGTAACCTTGAACCATGTCTTCAAAACACCAGCTTGGCATAGGGCAGAAAGCAAGACATTTTCACATTGCCTGTACATTTCTGCAGTGGTCAGTGTGTGCAAAATTAATTGCTACAAGGTGAAGAGACCATCATTATGCAGGCCACCCACTTTGTGAGGAAAGATTTGTTTCCCTTATAGGATGATTTAAGATTTTTTCCTCCTTTTTTGTGGTGGCACTGCTTATTTCTAACCTCAAACCTCTCTGCTGATGTAAATACCTTTTCCAGGTAAAAACCACTCTGTCCTCTAAGGTAAGGTAAGCACGCAAGCAGACATCTAGTAAATATTAGGGCTTTTATATGAAATAATCATGGATGCTGCCAATATTTTTTTTTTCTTTTTCTGTGATAGTAAGGTCAATGACATTTCTATGAGAAGTGCCATAGTGGTCAGAAATAAAGGCTATTGAAAAGGAGAACTACTTGCTCTTTTGACAGAGGTCCCATTTGATGACAGGAAAGTGTAAGAAACACCCTTCTAGCTCAGAGTGGTTGTCCTTGTACTCCATCTCCTATGATGACAATAGAAGATGTGGGTTAGGGAGAGTTTGTGTGCTTGTATGTGTTTTCTGGTCCTTTGTCCTTGTACTTTTCCAGGACCTACAGCTGTATTAGACACGTTAGAGGGTGCATCCTTGCCCAGTCCATTTGGTACCCACCATGCATGGTGCCTGAATTTGGCTAACCTGTCTTTAAACCTGCTAATACTGTTTGCCTCCACAGCCTCCTGTGGCAGCACGGTACACAAAGGTCCCTTCCTGCTGTCCAAAGGAGCATGTCTGTCTGATTTGGGCTGTCTGCTACTGGCTTCCTCAAGTGGCCACGTCATTCTTGTGTCACAGGATTTGCTGAATGGCAGTTTATCTATTCCTTTTACGATTTTGTAAACGGCAATCCTACCTTCCTTCAGGCTTTTCCTATCCAGACTTAGGGGTCCCAGCTGTGGGTTTTTTCCAGTCCCTGGGCTCCGTGTGTGTATCCAGCCTGGCTGCCTGTGCTTTGTTTGTGAACATGGCATGTACAGGTGAGCTCCTGTCACCCTTCAGGTAACAGGGCTGCTGGTACTGAGTTTCAAGTATGATTTCTGTGGCATTACTAAAATCTGCCACCTCTCACATCAGCAAAACAATAATGATATTTTCTACCTCTGTAGAAGTTTCCATATGGAAATCTGGAAATGTTTATATAAATATTAATGAGTTCTACTTTAAAGGAGCTTTATGAGGGTTGCAGTAAGAAAGAAAGAGAAGCATAATATGTTTCTAAATGGAAAGTCCTGAAATATACTGTACATTAAGTGATATTCTGCACTGCCTAATTATTTTTACATAAACTATTAAATCTGATTTTATTACATTATAGGTTAAAATTGCTTCAATCAAGACATTGCTTTGGGATTTGAGGTTTTTTTAACTATGATCTTTTGATTATACCCATTAAATCTGCAGAGTAAAAGTGATTAAAATGTTATGTTCTGCATATGTCCCCCAAGTATACAGAGTTTTTACCACTTGTTAAAATAGGAAAGTGGTGACATTATTATGTGGTAGCCTTTATATAACCTATTTAATATAAAATAATGCTGAACAAATGGAATTTAAAAGTCAGAGAGTACATAGATTCCTGTATTCTAAGTATATTTAGGATTTCTTAGAAATCTATGTTGCTTCCCTTATGAATAGAGTATTACCAATATTGTAGTTATTGATACAGTAAATGACATTTCCAGCTAATCATCCAAATGTTTCGAGAATTTCTTCTTGAAGCTTGATTAAATGCTTGCCTAAAATTCAGGTTTTGTCCACACTAAAACGTATTCCTCAAATTTAATTGAAGTTACCCTAAGAATATTTTTATTCTAAATAATAACTTTAATCTAGAATAGCTATCCCAGAATTATTCTTATTATTCAGTCTCATGACAGAGTAAAAGGTTTTGAGAAAAAGGAACATTATGTTTCAATATACTGCTACTACAAATTAACCCCTGAGTTCTGATTTTGGGAAAGTAGGTTTCTCTCTAACTCCGGGAATGTTTACAGTCATTGATGGGGAATATATTGCATTTCTTTTTTCTCTTTGCATGTCAGAGCCAACAAGAGTGGGGTGATAAGGGAGGAACATAAAGATATCACTGTAGTACCGCAATTCTAAATAAACCTGATAATAAAATTACGTGATGCTATTGAAAGACACTACCTGTGCAAAGTGGATGCCTGTTTTGTCCAAAAGGCTTAGTAGTAATACCATGGTATATCGCTGTACTGAGATACTTTTTCTTAGGCATTGTTTTGGAAGCCTTCAAGTGGCATCCTCCCTTTCAAGTATGCACTTAAATTTCTGGTGACTAGCCCTTTTTAAGTTGGCTCCATGGACAGGTGGAATGGTGCATGCACCTGTCGTATCAAACTGTTTGTGAAGCAGAAAATAAAGGTTATTTCAAGAAGAAATAGCTGTTTCTTATCTTTGGTTTCATGGCATTATGTTGCCCACAGATGCTGCAGATTTCACTAGCTCACCTTGTCTGATGACTGCTTACATACTGCAGTTTTATTTAGAGATCTCTGAATATTGCTTTTTTCTTGGTAGCTTCTTTACCCACTTGAGAAAGAGCCCTTGTACATGTGATTTCAGACTTTGGACTGCACTACAAAAAAATCACTTGCCTGTACTCTGACTTATGAGAAAATACTTGTTTGTTACAGGCAACGTTAGAAGGAGTACTTGTTTAAATATAGATAATGAAGAGCTGACTCTCACCATTTTGCAGGGGAAATCATTCGGGGTTTGGGCAGTGGAGGGATAGAAGAGGGCAGAAAGAAGTCAGCTCAGTTTTAAGATACGTACTGCTTTTAAATTTCCCTACTGGCTCAGTGCATTAGTTGGCTTGTCACATCACATTTTCTGAGCTTCTTTGTATTATGTCACATAACGTGACAGAGATAACCCTTGTGACAAATCACACAAGCCAGTGTGTCAGCAGGGAAATAGGAAACACAGTTCTCTGAACAGTCCCATAAAAACACTCAATAGAATTCTGTAAAAAAGTAACTTTTTAGAAATCAAGACCTATGGTTTTTCTTGCTGAAAGCTTCTTCAAACAAACTCCAGTGTACTAATTTAAAAAAAAAAAAAAAAAAAAAGACAAAGAAAAAGAGAAATGATTGAAGTAACTGACATAGTAGGGGCTCCAGCTGATGCATGGGAAAGGCTTAGACCGGGATGCTGGAAATGGGATCCAGCCCCAGCTTTCTGTTCTGCCCCCACTGAATGGATGTCTGAGATTCTCACCCCTTGCTTCTGACCTGCAGTTTTACAGTCTTCAAGCACAGCATTGGAAATTACACTGTCTCATAAGCAGCTCAGGCACAACTTCTGTACGAGGAGAGCCAGGTAGCGTTTTGCCAGCCATACTAAAATAAGTAGCTGTTACTTGCCCTTATACAGAGGTGGACTGAATCAGTAGATCCCCCGTCCCATCCCTAGCCCACTTTCTGTCTTTGCATTAAATAGTAAGGAAATGTTTAGGCTCTCTTTCCTGTTGTAAGATGCTGACATTGTTAATGTATTTGAACTAATTATCTGTATTCATTCATGATTTGCAGTTTCTATTTCAAAGACCCACTTTTTTCTTCCTTAGTTCTCTATTTAGAGTGGCTTTATAAGTGGGGGGGGGGGAAGCGGTTCAGACAAAAATGTCTTCGGTTCTTGGGCAGCACAATCCTGCAGGTGTTATAAAAAGAAAAGCTATTAAAGGTGAACTTTTGCATTTGAAAAACCTTTAAATCTGCTGTATGTTGTACTTCATTGCCATTTTGCCTTTTTTTGTTTGTTTTTGGTTTTTTGGTTTTTTGGTTTTTTTTTTTACTGTGTGGTATGCGCTTACAAACTGACCAAATCAACACATATATCTGCTCAATCTGTTCAAATCTACTTGCAGCATTCTCATTGAAATTACATGGACAATCAAAAGTTTAGAAGTTTTGGGGGGAACCTTCTTCCTGAAATAATAAAATAGGACTTATGGGTAACCACAATTAGTAGCTATTTATATACGTAATGGGGTCTATTTAATGTTGCAGTGGCTTTTTCCAAATAATGATAGGAAAAAAACAACTTCAGTACAGTCAGTGCTAAAGTTAACTTATGTACAAACAGAGGACCTAGAACAACTGATATACCCTTGTTCTCATTGGTTTCTTGTATTTTTAAAATTTAAAGCAAGTTGAGTGATTGATAAAGCCTTCAGGCTGTTTAAAAAAATATGATTATGTTTCTGTCTGCTACAATTACTTCTGGCAGTTTGTGTTTTCCATGTTCCTGGACAACTAAAGCAGTAGCATTACTTGAAGAGCTTTATGAGCAATTTGACAAAGTCATCTGTGGATGGCATATCCCCATTCATTTTCCATTATTGTTTAAAATAAATAAAAGATACTGTAGTAGCTCCATCTCTCAGGGCTGTGACTTATATTTCCTAAAATAAAATATTACAGTAGTTTGGGATAGTACTGCAACTGTGAATGCTACCCTAGTTTTCTCCTAGAAGTTATGATCCTCAGGGTAGTCTGCACTTCCATGAATCCTATTACAAACCAATCATCTCTGGCAGAATGGTATAATGGACAGTCAGAACAGATATCTTCTTAAACTCTTTTGATTTGATATATATACCAGGGGCTATGCAGAGTTTGGTTTAACCAGGTTTGTATGGGTAAGCAAAAAGTTCATTGCTGTTGTACTTTGCTGTTGTACTGAGGCCTGAGAAGATGAGTAGTCATAGGATGTTTGTTTTTGTGGAATTTCTGTGTGTGAGTAATGCCTGCATCCTTATTCTGCACTCGACGTGGAAGATGAGAGGAAGAGAGAAGCGGTTCAGGGTTTTTTCTGGAACTCAGTAATAAGGTCTGACAACAAATGGAGTAATAAAATGCTGTTTTAATAAGACAGAATAAAAAGAGGAACACAGCAAGTAAATCTTACATCTCCTCAGATGCTGGGAACTGCGGTTTCATGCAGCATCAGACAGATCCTGGATGGACTTTCCCAATGCATGCTGCACAGATCCTGTTCATGGAGAGGTTCCTTCTCCCTCACACACCCTTGCGCCTTTCATTTTATTTAACAACCAGAATCATGCATCTTCTGAGAGGCTGGATGTTATCTCTTCATGACATCCACCAGTGTGCAGCACAGGCTGTCACAGAGCACTCTGGCAGATTCCCTTAGAGCACCTACTCATGCTAACGTAAGGGTTTCTCAAGCTTGTTTCTCCAGCCAGTTTCCCAGCAGCTACGCATGCTAATGCACAAGTTTCTCCCAAGGTATAAGGCTGAGTAGAGCGGATGTGGCCTATTCAAGACCTTGAGTTCTTCTGCAGGGTTCTCAGTACAATCCTGTAGCAGATGTTGGCTACTGACTTTCAAAACAACGGATTTAAAAAGGGCTATAATGAAATTGCATGGGGAGGAGAGGCTGGAATCCTCAAGAAAAGGTAGAGGATTTTTCCTGGATCCTTCATGGGTGGTCACTTGGGAACTTGAAAAGCCATAGTTATGTATTTTGCCATATTTACTGTAGTGAATCTTGATGACCAGCAAAAAAATCTCTGACGGAAACAGCTCAGGGATTATTCTTTGATCAGATAACTGCAAACATTATGAGTTAGAGATGTAGTTCTCTGTTCCTAAATTTATTTTCTGTGATGATAGAATCAATTACATTTACTCATGCTGATTCTGAAATAGGAAAATAATTTGTTGGATGACTCTTGCTGTTGCCATCAATAATTAAATGTTCCCAAGAATTTGTAAATTAAACTCCTGTTTTGCACTTGTGGGAGACTTTCCTGCACTTACAGGAGACACTATAGGGAGTCCTGTAGAGTTTGTTACTAACTTTTTTTCTTTAGGAAGATACTGCAATCTGTAATCCAAACCCAGGCAAATTCTGCACTTGTATAGAGGGGAAATTCAATCAGATGCATGTGCAACATGGACAATAAAAGAGTTCAATACATTTTGGGGGCAGAAGGATCATTTAGTGTAATGTCTTGTAGATCACAGGTTGTTAAACTTCAGTTACCTCTGTTTTGAACCCAACAGCTTGACTAAAAAATATCCATCAGAGTAGGATCTGCTTTTAACTTCCTTACTTCCATTAGCAATCCCATCTACATCTTCCCTAAGAGGAAGAAATAGTGTCTGAAATCACAGTTTGCCCACATTCCTGTGATCTGGTGTGTCATCTATGTAAAATGGCTTTAGCAGTGTAACATCTTCCCTCCAAAACAGCTTAATATTGGTTTCTACTTGTTAATATTTATAAATTGCTCTATATAAAAAGATTGCCTACAGTTGATTATATGTGGCGCTGGCATTGGTTAAAAGAATTTTGTTTTTCTTTGGTTTTGTTACCTGATGTTTAAAAGGACTGTAAGCCATGATATACTTCTGCAGCTGTTGCAGGAAAGCGTGAAAATAGCACTTCTCTTTCTGGTGTTCAGTGGGGATGTTTTAGGAGTCACTTCTATTAGACAAGCCGCTTCTTGCCCTCTTGTGTTCCCCCTTTGCAGGCCAGCTGTGTGCAGTTCTGTGCACTTTACCTTCAGCTGAATATTTCATTACTCTAAGCCAATTTCAAAGTCTTTGATGGCACGTGGAGTTTGAAATTTATGACAATTCTGTACTCACTTTCAGCAGTGGTGTTATATTCCCTTGCTGTTAACCATTCTGTTGTACCAACATAAATAGTCTTGCATGGAAATATTAGTCAGCCCAGAGTTTTCAAAGTTCAGTACTGTGCTGTGTCAGTGTATGGGTGGGATAGTTATGCAGCACTTTATAGTATTATATAATTGTGAGAAGGGCAGTATGTCCATACAGTTCTGTCATATGCTATTATAACTGACACTTTCCTGATCTAATTTTCATGACCTTTTGATGTGTTTTTCTAGAATCTGTGATACAATGAATTCCTCCCAAAAGCGAGATTTTGTATATTAATCCCTATTTGTTTTCAGTACTCATTGCCTTTCCTTCTGCATGACTGTGTTCATTTTTTTCATAGTTCTTACATGTATAGATAGCCTTACTACAGCTATACTTAGTAGTGAAGTGATATACTGGACACTGTGTTGAACTGATCCTTTTTTTTCCTCTGGATAATACTCTGGAGTGGGGCATTTTCTCTGATGGTGATGTAGTGACAGAAAAGCATTAACAAATAGCTCCTTCACGTAAATGAGACAGTTTAGTTTATCTGCAGACTCTGTTTTATTGAGCATACAAATATTACAGAATCAGTGTGCTTTTTTGTATTATGTAATTCCATGAGAGCTTTGGGATAATGTGAAGAATACTTGTCAGGCAAATTCATGGGAACATCAGCTAAAGCCTAACTAAAATCTTAATCCAGTTCTGGGGGTTCAAGGATAGGACCAGTTAGTTGAAAAGCATCTCAGTAAAGGAATTATATATATTTTCTCTCTTCAAAGTGCTTTTAGTAGTTCTTAGCATTTCTGTAACTGTCAGGAAGTGCAAGCATGAAAATTTAGCATTCACATACTTGGTATGTTGGTTTTGTACTCTGTGATACATGCTGCAAATCTTCAAAATGCCCCAAAAGAGGTACTGTTAAGATCTCACATGTGTATGTTGTTTGAAATAGTAGTGTACTTCAAATAAGAATGTGCTGTTAAATATGAATTTTATTTAGGAAGCATCTTATTATTATTTCTTTCTCCCCCTCCCTTTTTTAAATGAAACCCTGGTTGATATTACTTCAAGGATACTGCTGGGTTTTACTTTTTAAGGGTTAAAAAACCCACAGAGTCTGACGATCTTAGCAGTTTATTCCCCATTTGGTTTGGTCTTTCTACCTTCTATTTATAACTCTTTTCTTTCTGGCAAGTACCTGTGCCTTACTTGCACTTCACCAATTTGTGTTTTATTTCTCTTTTCACTTTGACAATTGTATTCATGTTGTGAGCTTGTTACTTCCTTTTCTTCCTAATGACAATGAATGATTGTACATATCCTTTGAATTTTTCTGCTTTCTCAAAAGAAAATATGGAAGAAAAAGTATTTTGCTAGGTTTATTTGGATTTAGCAGTGATTTTTAAAGTAAAAATTGAAGAGCATTTTGTATACGTTCTTCTCTGTTCATTCACTTATATACTTGTTTGCCAAAGTGCACAGAAGTCTGAATTTTAAGTATGGCATGACAGTTGATCCCACTTGTTTTGGTATGGCTATGATATTAAATGTCATGAAAATTTTGGACTTAGGAAATTCAGTACAGACTGTTTTCCATAATGTTTGTTTTTTCACAAACTTTTATTATTAGTGATTTCAAAGTTTCTGGTAAACATCATTAAATACATTAGGAAAGTTCAGTGTCTATGGGCACGTATGGATCACAAATATCAGAATAATCACAATGATTACAATTGGTTTTACCAAGTTAAATTATTTTTATCATCATAAGAAATCATTTATATATTTGCAGATATAGTCTGTTGCAGAGATATCAACAGAAATAACAGGAATGTCACAGTCAGCTGAGCATTGGTTCGGTATGGTTTGGTGAAGCTGGACATCAGAACTGGCTGGAGAAAATGACGCTGTTGTAACAGGTTTGAAGATTTCAGAACTTTTCAGTCAGCAATGGGAAAAAAACCCAACAACTGTGTGCAGTTTCATGAAATGGGATTATGCAAAATACTGGACTCTGATCTGTTTCTTACCCCACACCCCAGTTTTTTTCTTATGTACTTTGGGCTTGAAAAGCTTTCTTACCATATTTTAAACCTATTGCTGGCAAAGTTTGACTGAAGTTTTCAGCACCTATACTGGGGAACTGCTGATTAAGTATAAGCTTTTATTGGTCTGTAGGAAACCATAACTGATCACTGCAGCTTCAAAAGCTGGACAGGTTCATGGTATTGTATCTTTTATCTGTATGGCAAAGCAATCAAGGTGGAGTTAGAGAGATGTTGCGGTGATGGATAAGTCTGTACATATGACTGGCACTTATCAGAGACTTCTGTTTTTCCCTCTGTAGCTTTATTTAATACTTTTGTTTCTAAGCTTTTTCTAACATCATGCCAAAGACTTTACAGGCTTTTTTTTTTTTTTTTTTAAGCCATAACATTTTAAAGACTGACAGTCTAGGCACAAGAGAGCATGTTCTTTGCCCATTGCTTCCTCATTCTAACTGCTGGGTAATGCCTTTATGCATGTAATCACATTCTATTCAGGTTTTATTTTTTTGGACATATGCCTTTACAGGACATTTCTCTCACATCTTCAAACTGCAGATAACAAGAACAATAAAAGAGCAGGGGAATGATGTAGTATAAAGTTTAAAAATAGTTTCAGTCTTGTAGAATTAAAAACACCAAACACCAGAAAAAATAGGAAAGGGTGGGATTATATGAGGACAATACAGATATCTGCCTTGAGGTGTCTCATCTTGGAGCTATGAAGTGACATCAAAGTTTCAAGCTCTTTAGGTGTTGGGTTTTTTTCTTATCCTTGGATCTTTGTTACACTGCAACTTACTCTTCCCTGCTTGCCTTCACAAAAGCTTGAGCATCTGAGCTGTGTTCTGGGCAACAAAGTGCGGTTAGGAAACTGACACTACATAAAGGCCTTCACCACTCTTCCCCTGAGCTGTGTGCAGGATGTTCAAGTAAAACATCTCTGTTGGATTTCAAGTACAGAATTTCTTCGGAAAGTTGGTAATGTTTTGGGGTGGAGGAGGGAGTTTCCCACATTTATCTAAAACAAAGAAACAAATTCCTACATTTATCTAACCACCCTACCCCCCACACCCCCCCCAAAAAAAAAAAAAAAAAAAAAAAGAAAAGAAAAAATATGCAAAAGCAACTGGTTGGATGCTTGGATGCTTTGACTACTCTTTATGGCTTTGTTCTGATGGTTTCTTTATTATGTCCTTCATTAACTAGAAATGATCCTTTATTGGAGATAATCATTCAAGTGAACTCTTGAAAAAAATTTTGTATGTGAGACAGCAGTGTAGTTGTTGGGGTATTTTTTGCAATGAAAGGAGTTTTAACCCTTTCTTTCTCTATCTCAGGGATCTGTAAAACAAGCACTTTCATATTCGAACCATCAAGAGGAGAAGTGCTATATAAAGGTGCATGATGGCAACATATTGCAATGTATTTCTCAAATCATAAAGCTGTCAGTGAGAAAGTGAAATTTCAAGATGATTTAGTGGTAAAGGTGATATTTTGTTAATGCCACTTTGTTACCGAGTTATAATTGCTAAATTATTACAAAGATATGTTGCTGCAAAATCTAGTGATTGGTGAAATTTCAAGAAAATTAAGAAAGCTGGGGAATAAAGAATCACCTTTCACTTTGCCTGGAGCTCTTTTTTTTGGTAATCATAGCTCATTTGGTACTTGTGAGAGACTGCGCCAGTGAGGCCCACCATTGCCACAGCAGATGTGTTGTCTCAACATTGCTAAACTCATGCCATCACCACAGTGAATACATTGTTAAGGCAGGAGGATAACACCACTGCCACCAGAGAGATTCATCTATACCTTGTTAAAGGAGGAAATGGACTGACGCCATGGAGCAACGGGGAGGCTGATCCTGCAAAACTTAACCAAACCCCTGTGCGTGTGCCCAGACTTGGGATGAGGGAGGTCAATGTGCCTGGAGGCCCCTGAGGAATGTTGGACACGTACACCATTGTTGAGTGGGGGGTGTGGTTGAGCAGAACAGCTTGTTACAACTCTATAAAAACCAGAACCAACTAACATGGGACGGAATGTTTTCCCCACCGGACCTGAGAACAAATCAGACTATCGAGATGCCGCAGGTCCGGGTTGGTAACTATTGCTCTGACATCTTTCCTTTCTTTCCTTCTTTCTTTCCTTCCTTTATCTCTTGCTCTCTCTCCCTTTGCATTTGCAGATTTATTGTTGGGCAAATAAAGTTCTTTGGCTCTTGACTCTGTTTTAAGTCTAAATTCTATTCCCGAGAATACAAATAGAACCACGCTCCGGTCTCAGACCGGCATGCGACAGTACTGCACTGGAAACTGCTCTGGTTATTTAATGTAGTTAATATTTACTGAGCATGGTTAAGCATCAGCCAGTTTAATTGACTGGTTTAGAGTCAACAGCCACTGGTTATTCACTGTTTCTACATCTCTAAAATGATTCAAAATTAGGTCAAGAGAAGCTGAGCAGGGGAAGAAGGAACATGAAGTCTCTGGACACTGGGATTTAATCTGACACATTTTGTGATGTGTCTGTGCAGTGCATTTGTCTCAGTAATGGTAGAGAATGGCTCCACCAGTCTTTCTCCTTCTCACACTCCCTGACACTCCTTAGCCTTTCTACTTCCCCTTCCAGCTCTGCCACCAGGCTGAGCACATTGTCCACCCGGTTTCACCTCACACAGGTGTTATCTCTGCTGCCCTCCGGCAGCGGTGACAGGCCCAGGCTCTCCCTGCACCCCGGGATCTGGGCAGCTGAGTGTTTATGTGGCTGCTCTGTCCAGGTTGCCACATGGCTTTTGTCTGAGTGGAAAACACGGCTTGGTTTTTACTGGGAGTGCAATGACCATTACTTGAGCTAGCCTCTTTGAGCTGTTACGGTGATGGTGCCGTCCTTGCACAAACTGCCATGCAAACTGCCAGGGCACACCCTGGCTGACGTGCCATGCCCTGTTCGCCGTGCTCTTAGTCCCTCGCATTCCGTGAGGGCTGCTTGTGTACATGTGGGGTTTAGCTGCCTTCGCTCCCGGCTCTGTGCGCATGAGTTGGATCTGCCGCTCGTCAGGGCCTCGATGCTTACCGCTATGGGGGGCCGGGGGCAAAGGGCTGGGGCACTTATTCTCTCTGCCCTTGCTACATGCTTTTGCCAGTTCATGGAAAGCTCCTCACAGTCCCTTGGCATGATCCTCTACTGCAGAGCACATCTGCAGGAGCAGTACCCCTCAGAGACTTCAGCAGTATACCTTGGAGACTTCAAGGCTGATCTTGCAGCCAAAGTATTTGTGCAGCACAGCACAGGCATGAAGGCCAGGCCGCATGTGTAGCAGAGCAGTGTCAGGATCACTACATTTGCATCACAACTTTATTGCTGTGAGCCATCCTATTGATTTTTGTGGACTTGTCCATAAAACTGTGGTCCTAGATAAGACCTTTCTAAGAAAGCAAAGTTCAGGGCAGTAGACTATCAATGCAGAACTCATTGGCCATATCAGTGGAAACACCAGTCACAGGACCACATCAGTGTTTTATGATTCTTTTAAAAAGGATACTGTCTTTCATTAACAGTCTAAAGTAGGATTTATGAACAAACCGAACAGCTGAACTGAGGGTGAGAAATGTTTCTTTGAAACTGGACTGTTGGGGTGGCTGGGGAAGACACAGAGTAACTAAGCCTAATCCTTCCAGAGGAAAACTGTTGAGAATGCCAAAGCAGATGTAAATTTACTGACAGAGTGAGAACCTGACTGGTTGGCATTGCACATGATGTTTGCTACGGGAACCTAAGCTGCATGGGAAACCATGCGAGTGAATGCCAGGTGAGTAAATTTGATAAATATTACGCAACCGTGTATTTTTACATACTTCTTTTCAGTCGCATTTCCTTTGAAATATACTTTTTAGTAGTATGTAAGCAGCTTTTGTGGTATGAATACTATTTATTGCATAGTGTCTGTTAAGCAACTTAATACATAATTTTCAACTGTTGTCACTCATGGGTATATTAAATCAGGCTCTTAGAAAGAACTGAGCGTGGTTGAATATTTCTACTGACATTTTCAATAAATACTTATCTTTTTTTCTTTGTCAGCAAGACAGTCTCTGTGGGATGTTGCAGGTTTTGTTCTTTGTTCACTGTATAAAAAATAAATAAATAAAATAAAATTAAGGATTATGCTAACTTCCCTGTGCACAAGAGAAGAAGGATTGAAGTGGTGCAGACATTTACAGTGTGGGAAGAAAGGGAGGAAGGCTCATAACATCATTACAACTGGTTGACTCCAGAACCAGTATTTTTTAGGCAGGATGGTTAATTTGTTGCTGAAGTCAGTAGAGAAGTGCCTTTGAAACCGCTTGATCTGGGTGTTTACCGTGGTTCATGGAAAATAACTGTGCTGTGGGTTAACCTTGCTTTTTACTGTGTGTGTGAATATGGGATTTTCACAGTGCCTTGATTTCAAACCGCTGCTGCAGGTTTCCGTGCCAGGCACAGGGTCTGAGCCCTTTGCAGTCAATGAAGACAGTCTTCTCCAAATGCAGCTTTCAGACCGTCAGTCAGCTCCTCCACCAAATTAACAACAGAATTGCGGAAGAGTAGTCTCTGGCTGTGATAGGGTGGTGTGGTTTTCTCCAGTGGTAATTTTGCAATGGCCTAGCTAATAATTGAAATTTTAATTTATAATTAACAGTAGAAAAAGAAGAGAAGGTTGTGTTTTTATTTACATAGTACAACCTGGAGAAGTTGAAAATTATTTTGGTAAGAGTTACACTATTTGAAATTGGTCCTGGACTTGTATTTTCTATATGTTATTCCAAAAAGTACATCAGAAAATAAATACTAATTTCCTATGATAGGCCTTTTTTGTCTAAGAAGTTATTTATGCTGTATATTTTTGAATATATTCTGTGCTTTAAATAATTGTGTGTAAGAAAAAAATAAAAATGAAGTTTCTTCTGGGAAATTCTGCTATTATAAAAGGTCTGGTTTAGAAGCCATTTTTTCTCTGATATCCCCCTTAGGCAGTATCAGGTGTATTTACTGATATCTACATCTGGCATGTCTAAATCAGAAGTTGGATCAGAACTGAGGCAGGCTATTTTAAAATATTTCAGATCCTGATGAGCAAACAGGTTGTATTGTCAATTTACTCATCAATGTCAACATTATTCTAGTGTTGGAGAGCACTTTGTTTATTTTTGTACAAAATCTATACTTTCTGCTATCTATACTTCTGAAAATATTATTTGGACAAGCCAAACCACAATAAGAAAAAAGAGATTTATAAAAACCCTTCTGTTGGTTTTGACAAAATATAATTCCTGTATTTGTGCTATGGGAAGCTGAGAGTCTTATCCCGTTGTTTTCACTTGAACCCTCTTTGTACCGTGTCAAATCAACACACTTTGTCCCAAGAGGCTTGTTCTGAACACTTACCTGAATGGGAAGCAGGTGATTATAAATGGAAGAGCAGCACCTGTGTGTGGTAAAGCCTGCCTTGTCTTCTAACAATAGATATTTTTAAGCAGGAATAGAAGGTCTTGTTAGCAAAAGGGGAGACTGCTGATACAACAGGGCTTTTGGTGAATGGAGTGTTTGCTTTTGTTTTCAATCAGACAAGTGAAAGATTAATTAAAGACATTTTCTAGGTGCATAGAGTTAATCTGAACTTATCTGTGATCTGTTTTGTAGATAGAAAGGGTGCTGAAAATGCTTAAAGACCAATAACGGGCAAGCCTGTTTATCTGAATCTGCAGCTTTAGGTTTAGGGCTGTGCCTAGCAGCCAGAATAAAGCTGTCTGTCTTGGAGGTAGACCTGTGCAGAGAGTACCTAGCAAGATGTTTGTGAGGATATGGAAAAAAACCCTGGGAAGCTTGTTGCTTTGATTGTTGACTACTGTGTTTGCTATCACTCCTTGGAAAACTTACCTTTGTTGAAGTTAAATGCTCTATATGCTGCTCAGTTTGGTGATACTAATTCACATTTTTCTGTGAGAATACTCTGGACTCTGATCTTAAGTATCCAAACTGGTGTCAGGCATAAAAGGGAATGATTTTTTTAAATGTTTACTCTCACCTTACCACTGGGCTAGGGGAGAGGAGGGAGGGCAGTGTCAGTGTGTGGGTAGAAGACCCATCTGTTCTCTGGATATACCATGCCAGTGGCACAGCTCTAGCCTGATTGAGATAGGATAACTGAAGGTTTGTGAGGATCTGTGCTACCAAGACAATTGGAATTTGGGTGTTGGTATATAAGCATGTGCTATTGAGCCATGTGGACATGGTTTAAAGTGTCATGGGATAGCTGGTTAAGTATAGAGCTGCAGTCCTGGATAGAAGGCAGTGGGGAAGCAGGACAGCCAGAAGGGGTGGAATAAAGCAGTATGTATGAGAAGTAGGTTATGAAACAAAGCAAGGGTAAGACTGGTTGAGAAACATGAAGGAAGAGAAAAAAGGAATAACTCAAAGGACAAATGGTGCAGAATTCCCAATAAATTCTTGTTTATACTAAAGAGATTTTGCTAACTTCTGGGAAATGCAGAAATAGATTCCAAGGGCTTGTGTTAACCTGTAGCCCTCTAGATAATGTGGAAGACCTAAAAAGCACTCTAGCCTGAGAAACAAACAGCATATACATTGGTTTGCCCTTCACTCTATCTGACATTATGCTATCTGCTAGTGTATTGCCAATAGATTTTTACCTGTTTATTCTTTAGTACAAGCTTTTGTAAGTACATAAGCAGATGATCTAAAAAGAGCTATAAAACCAGACTGGACTGTGTAAGAAGTAAATCTGGAGTATGTGGCCAGGCAAAGAAGAGTTCTTTTAGAGCAGTGCTTGATTTTATTGCAAATACTTGAAGAGCGTAAGAAAAGAAAGAAAAGGTGACCGGCATGGAAGGTTGAGTTGGCCATTTTATCATAAGGAAATGTTTTGTTCATGTTCTCATGTCAAGGTTTGTCTATAGCTATGTAAGCACAAAAGTTACTAGTCAATATGGATTTCAAGCTGGTTTCAATGCTTTAAATCAGATCACTCAGACTGAAATTAAATTGAAAATTTTTGCCATTTATCTTTAAGGGGAGTCCCTTCTCAGCAAGTCTCTGCTGGTTCTCCAGTAGGTATCTGAGCCATCTTCTGCCAACAATCTTTCTATTTACCCGTTTAATGAGTGGGGAGCATGGGAAATAATCAGTTTCCTGCATGGAGGTTTATTTGCTGTGTGTTTTACATAGCTATTTCTCTGTGTAAGAAAAGGACAGATAGGGCTCAGTTCAGAAAGGATACAAAAGGCAGATTTTCCAGCATACCTGGGGGATATTTTGGGGGTCCAGCTTTTATACTGAAAAGGAACGACTCATGATCCTACCTAATGGCTTATCACTGCTGTGCTGAGCCCACATGGTTCTGTCTCTGTGGGACTGGATGACAGCATGCCACATTCCCAGTTCAGAGGGCAAGCTTAATCCTTGTTAATATCAAAGGCGTTCTTCTCATCTAGGCAATAAACCTGCTAGAACAGCAGTCAGACATGACAGCTAACTTCTGTTGCAGGAGGAGAGATTAGAACAATAGAATCATAGAATCGTTTAGGTTGGAAAAGAGCTTTGAAATCATCAAGTCCAACCATTAACCCAGAACTGCCAAGGCCATCACCAAACCATTTCACTAAGCAATGCAACTAGGCATTCTTTATATACCTCCAGGGATCATGATCCCACCACCTCCCTTGCCAGCCTGTTCCAATGCTTGACCACACTGTCAGTGAAGAAATTTTGCCTATGATGTGATCTAAACCTCCCCTGGCATAATTTGAGGCTGTTTTCTCTTGTCCTCTTGCTTGTTATCTGGGAGAAGAGACCCACTCGCACCTGCCCTACAACCTCCTTTCAGTTAGTTGCAGAGAGCAATAAGATCCCCCTGAGTCTCCTGCAGACTAAACCACCCCAGTTCCCTCAGCCGCTCCTCATCAGGCTTGTTCTCTAGACCCTTCACCAGCTTTGCTGCCCTTCTCTGGGCACAATCCAGAACCTCTGCATCCCTCTTGCAGTGAGGGGCCCAAAACCAAACACAGTATTCGAGCTGCGGCCTCACTAGTGCCGCGTACAGGGGGACAATCACTTCCCTTGTCCAGCTGGCCACCCCATTTTGCATAATAAGCCAGGATGCTACTGGCCTTCTTGGCCACCTGGGAACACTGCTGGCTCATTTTCCACCAGCCATCAACCAGCACCCCCAGGTCCTTTTTCACTAGGCAGCTTTCCAGCCACTCTTCCCCAAGACTGTACTGTTGTGTGGGGTGGTTGTGACACAAGTGAAGGACCTGGCACTTCTCCTTGCTGTGAACCTCATGCAGTTGGCCTCATCCCATCAGTCCGGCCTGTCCAGATCCCTCTGCAGAGCCTTCCTGACCTCCAGCAGATCAACACTCCTGCCCAGCTTGGTGTCATCTGCAAACTTACTCAGGGTGCACTCAATCCCCACATCCAGATCACTGATAAAGCTCTTAAATAGATCTGGCCCCAACACTGAGCCCTGGGGAACATCACTTTTGACCAGCTGCCAGCTGGATATAACTCCGTTTACTACCACCACTGTTCGGGCTCAGCCATCCGGCCAGCTTTTAACTCAGCGTAGAGTACACCCATCCAAGCCATGAGCTGCCATTTTCTCTAGGAGAATGCTGTGGGAGACAGTGTCAAAAGCTTTACCAGGTAGACAACACCCACAGACTTTCCCTTATCCACTTAGGTTCGTTGCATGAATAGGGAGAAGCTTTCCCAGATGTCTTCAAGACCTCTGAACTCTCAGTATGACAGAGGTCATAAGCTGCTGAACTCTTATTGCAGGCATTCAAACAAAAATAGAAAAGACTTCCAGCTATCTTCAGTAGACCTATGGTATGTGTAGGAAATGGAAATGTATCTAGTAGAATTTGCTCTCTGCTATTTATTCTTGATTATAGAAGAAGCATGGGTGTTGGCCTGTGGGCAAATAATCAGGAATGGGGAATTGATATCAATAATATTTCAAGAGAGTGTTTTATCTTAAATTTTTCAGTATGATCCTTATGAAATAAGGACAAATTTGCACACAAACCTAAAAATAAATAAATCTCTCTAAGGAAGATGAGAAGATCCTTTCCTCTACCCTTATAAAGCTGCTGTATATTATACTAGACAGGGTTTATGTTCGCAGACAGTACAGGCTGAGCACCAGAGAAATGTCAGTAAATACCAAAAACAGTAGTCAGTGAACCTAAGAGCATTCTTTCTCTTTTATTCTTGGTCTTTGAAATTATTTTCATATGGGGTAACTCTGTTTCAGTAGTGAAACATTTATGCAGTGCCTTAGAAAATATCTGTAACTGAAAAAACTGCAGGCTGCTGGAAAAGATTCTGCTGTCTGTGTAGAGAATAAAGGACATAATTCAGCAAAATATTAAAGAAGTGGCAGATATATTTTGTTATTGTGTTTTGTAAAAGCACAAAGTAGATCCCTGCGGAGATGGAGAATGAAATGAAGGGAAATCCACAAAACTGATTACGCTGAAACCAGTGCTGCAAAGGCATGCTTGAAAGGACAAAGGGTAGGTACTTGAAAAAGTCTCCCTGTGTGCACACTTGTATGCTAAATCAGTAAAGTCCAAATCTCATGAGCTTTGGGTGACTGAAATCGTATCTGGTTTTGATTCTTTCATGGTGTTCCTAATCACGTATGAGAGAGGCATTTTGCAAGGGTGAAGCTATTCTCAAATGTTCTGAGGTCCAGGCCTGGGCTTCTTTGCTACTGGTTGCCATGATGCTTACCTTTCCACACAAATGATCATGACATATTTGAGAGGTGGAAATACAACTTCTTCCTTGGTATTAAGTGCTGTGCTTAGCCTGCTGCACTTGGCTTAGCTTTTTCCCCAAAGCTTCTATGGATTCTGTGGATTTGGAACTTGGAATAAATTAAATCCCTTGTAGTAAATAGATGGTTTTAACATGCCCAAGACATTAATTTCTCCAGTATTTTGGTGATTTTTTTTTTTTTTTACAGACTTGAATTGAACAAACATTTATTATATGCAGTGATTATTTATAATCAGCTTCATAATCCATATGCTTGAACCTTCCAACCAAAGCCAGAGCGGCTCTCAGAGTCCTTCCCCCCTTCCTCTAGGACACACTAGTAATAAATTTTAAAACTTTTTTATTAATCTTCTAAGGATAAAGTTTTGTTATTAAAGGATTGCATGTAATAATGCATCAATATGCCATACTTCCCTGTCCTGACATTCTTAGCATTAAAAAAATCAAGGGACAGAGCCTGTGCGTTCTGTGCATGCGCAAGTGTGACATTAATTAATTTCACTCTGAATATATACGTTTTTTCTTTGGAATGTGCATTTCTAAAGTCTGTATTTCACTCTGTTTGTCTACCTCTCCATGCAGGCCTGTCGTCTCCTGTTCTTCTTTTGCGTAGCTCATTGCTGTTACTCTTTCATTCGTCATGCACTTGATGAAAATGTAGCACTTGCAGTTAAAAAGGGAACTCTTTCTTGTTTCATTAGGACCTCATCAGTTTGCCCTGTTAATTGGTTGAAGGGGACTCTTGTCCTCTAGCTGCTTCCATCTTCCTTTCACAAAGGGCTTGCATTGCTCTTAAAGGCTTGTCCCTGTCACGGCTGGCTTCTGCAGACTCTAGCTTCAGAACTGGCGTTCTGAACTTTCACATCCAGAGTGCCTTATTGCTCTCTGCCCCATGAGATCTCTTTCCTGCCATTGCGGTGGACCAGCAGCCCATCTCCCAGAGAACTAGCAGTAAGTTTGCCTTCATTTGGCCCTCTCTTGCCTTGCTCTCTGCTTGGTTCAGTGTTTTATCATTTGGCTGAATGCAGTTCTTCATTGTCATGAGTTAACTGGGATAAATTGTATGTTTTGAAGAAAGTGGAGGGAAAAAATGTGAGAGAGCTCAAAGTTTGTACAAATTAAGTGTGTGAAATGTGTATATGACAGTGTTGAAAAAAATTATTTAGGGAGGAACAAGTGCAGGCTGAGCTAACTGTCAGAAATGGTCTTTTGTGTTTTTGGTTTTTTTTTTTGCTTTTTTATTCTTCCCCACCCCCCACCCCCCCATTGCTACTAACCCAGAACTAATTCAGGCTGCTGACATATATGTTGTTCTTTGCTGTGTGATTTGACAAATAAATGCATGGCTATTTCTAGTGCCAGGCCAAGTCAGTTGTGATTTTGTGTAGCCATTGTGAGTCTTAAAATGCTCCAAGGACAAGGATTCCCCAACCTGTGTGGTAGACCTAAGTATGTGTATGCATATCGCTGAAGAAAGCAGCAGAAAACAAATCACTCTTACTAGTAGGGCTGAAATACCTTAATGAACCTGACATTTATTGCTACTACAGTCACTTGTGCTAACAACTGTCATCTTTGCAATGAGGCAGCACAACTTTGATTCATAAGATTTTTCCTGGGAGGTACAAACTAGGTGATAATTCTTCAGTGTTTCATCTCTGTTGGTGTTAGGATGTGCAAAATGGCCTTCCCATTTTTTAACAGTCAGCTTTGTTTGCAATTACTAAGTTGCTGATTATAATCCTTTTATTTGCTTTTATCAGTGTTGCTCAGTCCCTTGTCCTTCAAGCAGTGTAATCATCCTTGTGGGTTTGTGCTTCAACCAATTCATCAGTGTCTGTCTCAGTAAACACATGATTCCATAGTTACCCAGTGAGCTCTGGGTAATCCTTGTAGTCAGCACCTTTGGAAGAAAAAAAGCAGCACTGCGTCTTGTTCAAATGAGACTAAGTGCAGGAATCCAGTACCATACCTGACTTGTGCATCTTACTGAAATTAGAAAGGTTAAGCATTCCTGCTACTGAAAACAAATGAACAAACAAAACATCAGCACAGCTAAGGCAGACAGCCTTAAATTAAATCTGAAAAATTTGGGTGCAAAATTGGTAATAAAAAGAACCAAATGTCTTCAATCATCATAAAACCATTTGTCTCACTGCCATAAATAACATTAAGAGGATTTAAAAAAATTTTATATCTGGAAGACCTAGTTGTTGATAAGGAGTTGTTACACTATTGTAACAATATGCTACAAAACAAGGAAGCATTCCCTGATAAGAGCAGAGTTGCCAGTGTATAGATAGATGCAAACCCTGAAGCTGACTCCAGCTGCCAGTGGGAATTTCAGTGAATATCTAAAGATTTGTGCAGCACAGCAAATATATTGGAAACGGGTAGTAAGGAGAGTCCAACCCCAAACTGCTAGAATAACAAATCTCATCTTGACTCCAAAAGATAGATTTTGGTGTTTTGGGGATTTTTTTAGAGCTGGCTGGTAAAAATGAGATAAAGCTGTTGCATGAGTAGCAGAGTTAACAGTCCTAGGTTTTCTATGTCTCTCATCCCCTAGTTTTTCTTCCTTGTCTCCACTTTACCCCCCACCTGGTATGTTTGGGTGAGGAGGAACAGCAGCATATATTTATAATCACAAATAACCACAATATGCTCACTTAGTGGCTGGGTGCTGCCACTTGATTACATAAGGACCTAAGTTATAAAGTATTATTTAATGATCTACTCAGCCACCTTTTCTTTTTTTAATTAAACTTATAAGAATTTAATTGATATGTTTAAGGGAGCTCCCTGCTGTCCAACTCAATCAAATGTGGCTGATATATTCAAAAGTTAGAGAGGAGTGCAGTGCCTCACCATAAGGGCACCGTTCTCAGTGAGAGTACATCTTACAAAATTTCATATGAGCATCACAGTGAAGTGTACACTTGTGTGCTAAAAGTGTGGTGCAAGGTTTTTGGGAAATGAGAGGTAATTAGTGGTGCCACATTCTTCAAGGGCTTGGTAGCCTCACAAAATTGCACCTGCAGGCACTGGAAGCAAAAGTCGAAGTAAAGGAAGAGCAGCAGCTGGTTTCTGAAATGGAACAAAATTATCTTTGTAATAAATATAAGACTGTAAACAGAGACAATTGAGGGCAGATCTGCCATATAGAAAGCTGATTTTTCATAAATGCAGGTTTGCATTAATGTTTTGTGAGACTAAACAGAATAGCTTGGATTTTGACTGATATTTGAATTTTCCGTAGTAATCCTTAGTATGCCTTTGCTAGCAATAACAGATAGAAGGAGCTGGAAGCTAGATAAACCAAACATTGTGCAGACTTACTGTCATCATCATAAAAAGAAACAGTCAAATCCTACCCAGATCCAGCCAAATCTTTCTGTAATGTAGAATGCTGTGGTAGTTCCTTAAATCTGTATGTGCAATTTGAAATACCCACAGTGGTTTTAGTTGTTGATCTGCAATTGTTTATTTACTTTCTGTAAACTTAAATGCATAGTGAAATTCTTGTAAAACAAGTATAAAGAAAACTTGCATAAGGTATACATTTCATATCTAATAGGAAAAATACAGCCATGATTTTCACTTAAAAATAGGCTAGCCCTTATTTTATAGACATCCTTAGCCATGCTCTGTGGTCTGATGCAACATTTTAGAAGTTTAGTGTATACCTCTAGCTGTTTGTATTTTGAGTAGCCACAAAATACTTGGAAATTCCCCCACATTCGAGAAGTGACAATACATTGAGACACATGATCAAACTTTAATGAAAATGAAAAGCAAACAGTAATCACTATATAGACTCCTTCTTGACTTTGAGGCTAAGTCATGCAAATTCTCTTGGGCTTCATGATTAGAATAATGTATTATTGTAGTAGGGGAAATCCAGAGTAACTTTCAGTAAGTAATGTTTTTTGCATTTGTTGAAATTGCACAGCTTGTTTTCAAGCAAACTCCCTCAATGCTTCCCTCAAACCTCCCCAACTGAAATGTCTTTCTTTAAAAAATGGTATAAAAGCCACAGATTTGTTTTCACAAATAATATATATTTTATTCAAATGACCCCTCATCTGAATAATATTCTGTAGTTCACTGTGGATGTAAGTCAAGGTGCCTACAACAATTTAAAACTTTGGCTTGATTTTGGTGTCAGTTTTTGAACCTCTTTGTTTATTTTCTACATATGCTTTATCCTGATTTCTTTGGCTTACTGTTTGTTTCTCTGTTTTCTATGATAATTCAAACATTTCATACCGTCTTTTTGAAAGCAGTGTAATCAATTCAGTATAGCATTAAAATAATGCACTGTATAATTTCAGGTGTTTCAATACTTGCTTTTGATATGAAGTACAAAGTTATTTTCTTTGTGAAGTTCAGTAAATTAAAACTTTACAGAGGTTAAGGAAACTAATGAAATTATGTTTTACCACTCTAGTAGTATTTTCTACCATCTTCAGTTTTGAAACAGGTGACAAATCAGTGAATGTAACTTCTGCATTTCCTGAATGTTTTTGTGGAATATAACGGATAATATAACGGATAAATACAGGCTCCATCCAACTGCTTTAATAGTTATTGTTTAATGATTTTTCCTTGTATAAACACATGTGAGTAATATTCTTCTTGGAGTTTTATTCACATTCTTTTAAACTGGAACATCTGTTTCACATCCTTTAAAAAAAGCTATAATGTTGGAATTAGATTCACCACTTGCTCAGATTGTTCTTTTACTGTTGATCTTTTTTCTATTTTTCTCTCTTAACTACCCAGTTCCTTGATTTAAAACCAAACCAAACCAAACCAAAACAAAAAACCACAAAGAAAACCAAACCTCAAACCCAAACAAAACCTCAGCAGGAAGTGAATTTAGACAAGGCATTATCTGAAGCGGCTGTGGAATTTCATTTGGTTTTCTGATATGTGATATGTAAGGGACCTTTCTTTTCTTTCCATAACCCCATAAAAATAGAAATGCTCAGGAGTCTCACTAAGCAGTGAAAGGGAGGAATGAAATGGACAGCTCAATAATACAGATTACAAAAAAAAAAAAGGTGACCTATATGAATTGACTGATTTGCCGGAGAGTTTCTGAGTGACCTTACTAGCTAGCATTTTTACTTTGTATAAAATGTTATTTCT
This sequence comes from Falco rusticolus, assembly GCF_015220075.1. Classification (NCBI taxonomy): domain Eukaryota; kingdom Metazoa; phylum Chordata; class Aves; order Falconiformes; family Falconidae; genus Falco; species Falco rusticolus. The sequence continues at coordinate 77,452,904 of NC_051189.1, forward strand.
ATAATTTGTTTATTTTTCCTGATGTGTTTTCTTCAGTATTTTATCACCATGCAATTCATACATGTTTTTCATATTAAAGAAATATAAATCTGCAAGTTAAAAAAGAAAGATAAAACAAAGAAGAAAAGTGGTAAATAACAGGGCAAAAGGATATTTCCATTTTAAGGTACTGTGAAATCCATAATTTCCAAGAGAGTTTTTGAAGTTGGCTAGAAAAGGTTTCCCCCCAGTGGCATTTTTTTTTTTTTTTAATAAAATGAAATTTTGCATTGTCTGTAAATTCAAGCTTCTTCTATACAGCTACATTTGATAAGACAGTAGGTCCATTCTTTTGGCATAGGAGGAGATTAATTTTTCCATTGCCAAACGAGAGATTCTTGCTTTCAGTTTTAATCCTCCATAATCCCCCACTACCTCTGTGCAAAAGTGCACACAATAATTTAGATATGTTTCCAGGCTCAGTAAGGGCTGAAGGTGGATTTGGGATTTAATTTAATTTTTCCTCACAACTTTGTTCTGAAAGCATGAATGATAATTGAGTTGTGTGAACCTACTCAGTACTGCACTGTGAGGTAAGTCAGTGCTTTCTACAGAAGATGCTACTAAAAAAGGAGTAGGCAGCACAACTTGGATTTAAGGCTCACAGTTTTTGAACATAACTAGCAATAGCTGAATTTTGACCTATGGAACAGACACCAGCAATTGAAAGGAAGTAAAGTTAGACAAAAAGCACATCCAAGGTACACTGAACTCTTCACGAAAACTTATTGTTGCTCTGGCATAGGTATCTTTTCCCTAGCCAAAGTCAGAAGATAAGTAACAGCTTTTTATTTAAAGATTTGATCTTAGAGTACTTATTAGGTGTATTTTGGATAGCCACTAATGTGTAGAAAGCCAAATAGCTTGGTGGCTGTCATGGAAAGGCACACCATCAAGAAAAAATAAGGGAATGATATATAAAGATGGAATGAGTTTGCAGATAATATCAAGCAGCGTACATATAGAAAATGAGCATAAAATGGTAGTTTGGAGTGCACAGCTCAAAAGAACTATTGTAGGAGCTCATGAGCAAGCCAAGAGAGGGTGCAACAGGAAGATGGCTTTTAGACCAGGGTTTTCAATAAGCTGTAAGGAAAGAAAATTAAAGCAATTGTGATATAACATGGAGCACACTGCTTTCTCAGGAGGCTTCCCCAGCTTCTGACAGGATTAATCATCCTTGCTTTGGTTAGTCTGGAGTCAATCTCTGTATTCAAGAACTGGTCTTTATGCTTTTTTTAATTAGCCAAGATCTCACTGTTATTCCTGACAGTTTTTCCAATGGAAAGAAAAAAACTATTTATTGATTTCTTGCAAATCACTTGACTCTAAGATTCTCTTACAAAGCACATCCCTAGAGGCTGTAGAAATCATAAGTAATACACAGAGGTTTTGTACAATTCAGTGGACTAATGTCTGTGAATAATGGAAATGGAACTTTACCTAAAACTTAGTGAAATATACTGTATGTTTAATTAAGTACATTTTTCACATACTGCATTTTCTCTACTGTTATTTAAAATGTTTGTCTTTTAGGGAGGATTTAATTCCCTGGGCCTTTTAAAGTCTCTAGAGTTTTCTGTCCTGGAGCTCAAAACATTGCATTCATCATACCTTTCCCCCCTTCAAACAGCAATTGTTCTTTCATAATTTTAGGGTGTTTTTTTGATGTCACTATCATATGGAATAACAGAAAATCAGGCTATGCAGCAGCAAATTTGTATTCAATGTGCATAGCTGTATTAATGAGAAAACACACTGAGAAACTTCTTAAAAAATCTGAGCGTTGGAAGGAGGTAAGTTTTTCTTATGTTTCGGAAGAAAAAATCCTACTCTAGCACTTCTTAAAAATCCAACTTCCTTTGTGTACAGAAACAAGAATGGATCTATTTGAGGATACAAGGACAGGTCAACATGGGGGACACTGTTGTGGGTGTGTACTACAGGCCACCCAATCAGGAAAAGGAAGGAGATGAAGCCTTCTACAGACAGCTGGAGGTAGACTCATGATCACAGGCCCTGGCTGTCATGGGGGACTTCAACTACCCTCATATCTGCTGGAAAGACAACAGAACTAAGCACACACAGTCCAGGAGGTTCCTGCAGAGCACTGATGATAAATTTTTGACACAGGTCTGGAGGAGCAAGTGAGGTCAGGTGTGCTGCTGGACCTTGTACTAACAAACAGAGAAGGGATGTGAAGGTTGGGGGCAGCCTGGGCTGCACTAACCACGAGATGGTGGAGTTCAGGATCCTGTGTGGACAAAGCAGGGTAGTAAGCAAGTATTACAACCCTGGAATTCAGGAGAACTAATTTTGACCTCTTCAAGGACCTACTTGGAGGAATTCCATGGGTTAGGGCTCCAGAAAGTAGGGGGGTCCAAGAGAGCTGGCTAATATTCAGTCATCACTTCCTCCAAACTCAAGATCTGTGCATCCCTATGAGTAAAGCATCAAGCAAAGGGACAGGAGACCTGCATGGATGAGCAAGAAGCTTGTGGCAAAACTCAAACAGAAGAAGGTAGTTTACAAAATGTGGAAAAAGAAATGGGCCACTTGGGAGGAATATAGAAAGATTTTCAGAGTATGCAGGGATGCAATAAGGAAGACTAAAGTCTGTTTGGAATTAAATGTAGCAAGGAACATCAGGGACAGCCAGAAGGACTTTTTCACGTACGTCAATAGCAAAAGGAGGACTAGAGAAACTGTGGGCTGCTGCTGCATGGGGTGGGTGGCCTGGTGACAAAGGACACAGAGAAGGCAGAGTTACTGAATGCCTTCTTGGCTTCAGTCATCACAGCCAAGGTCAACCCTCAGGAATCCCAGAACCCGGAGGCAAGACAGAAAGTGTGGAGAAAGGGGAATTTTCCCTTGGTTAAGGAAGATTGGATTAGAGATCATTTAGGCAAACCTGACACCCACAAATCCATGGGCCCTGATAGGATGCACCCACGAGCACTGAGGGACCTGGCAGATGTTGTTGCCAAGCCACACTCCATCATCTTTGAAAGGTCATGGAGGACATGTCGAAGAGGTGCCTGAGGACTGGAGGAAAGCTAGTGTCACTCCAGTCTTCAGAAAGAGCAAGAAGGAGGACCCAGGGAACTACAGGCCGGTCAACCTCCCCTCCATCCCTGGCAAGGTGATGGAACAGCTCATCGTGGAGGTCATCTCAAAGCATGTGGAGAAAAAAATGCTATCAGGAACAGTCAACATGGAGTCATCAAGGAGAAATGATGCTTGACCACCCTGATGGCTTTCTAGAATGGAATGACTGGCTGGGCAGATGAAGGGAGAGTGGTAGATGTTGTCCACCTTGACTTCAGCAAGGCTTTTGATACTGTCGCCCATAACATCTTCATAGGTTAGTTCAGGGAATGTGGGTTGAATGAGTGGGAAGTGAGGTGGATTGAGACCTGGCTGAATGGCAGAGCTCAGAGGGTTGTGATCAGTGGTGCAAAGTCTAGCTTGAGGCCTGTAGCTAGCAGTGTTCCCCAGGGGTCAGTACTGGGTCCAGTCCTGTTCAACTTCTTCATCAATGACCTGGATGAAGGGACAGATCATACCCTCGGCAAGTTTGCTGATGATACAGAACTGGGAGGAGTGGCTGACACACCAGCAGGCTGCACTGCCATTCTGCCAGACCTGGGCAGGATGGAGAACTGCAGTGAGAGGAACCTCATGAAGTTCAGCAAAGGCAAGTGCAGGGTCCTGCACCTGGGGAGGAACAACCCCACGCACCAGCACAGGCTGGGGCTGACCAGCTGGAAGGCAGCTCTGTGGAGAGGGACTTGGGAGTCCTGGAGGACAGCAAGGTGCCCATGAGCCAGCAGGGTGCCCTGGTGGCCAAGAAGGTCAATGGGATCCTGGGGGATATTAGGAGGAGCGTGGCCAGCAGGTCAAGGAAGGTGATCCTGCCCCTCTCCTCTGTCCTGGTGAGGCCACATCTGGGATGTTGTGTCCTGTTCTGGGCTCCCCAGTTCAAGAGAGACAGGGAACCACTGGAGGAGGTCCAGCAGAGGGCTACAAAGATGATGAGGGGACTGGAACATCTCCTTGATGAGGAAAGGCTGAGAGAGGTCAGCCCATTTAGCCTGGAGAAGAGAAGATTTATCAATGCATATAAGTATCTTAAGAGTGGGTGCCAAGAGAGTGGGGCCAGACTCTTTTCAGTGGTGTCCAGTGAGAGGACAAGGGGTAGTGGGCACAAACTGCAACACGGGGAGTTCCATTTGAATGTGAGGAAGAACTTATTTACTCTGAGGGTGACAGGACACTGGAACAGGCTGCCTGGAGAGGTTGCAGATTCTCCTGCTCTCAAGACATTCAACATCCAGCTGGATGCGATTCTGTGCAGCCTGCTCTAGGTTGAATCTGTTTTATCAGGGGGGTTTGACTAGGTGATCTCCAGAGGTTTCTTCCAACCCCAACCATTCTGTGATTCTGTGATTCTGAGCATTTTATGCTGGACATTCAAGAAGAAAGAAATGAGGGAATGAATGTGGCACGGATAAGCCTCCATTTTCAGTTGTTAACTGGGATAAGTGAATGTTAATGCATAACAGAATGATGTTCTCATTCTCTTCTTGAGCTTTTCTGTTTTTTGAAGAGGTTCTCCCTGTCTTTTCCCTTTTAATCAATTCCTAGCCCATGACAGGGCTTTTGCTGTTTTCCCTCAAAGATGCTCTGATTTCCTATGTAAAGATGAAGGACACGTTTCAAAAATTGTTCTGGACATTAGGAGTCCTGACCTTTAGTTTTCAGATCCTCTAGGAATTTCTCTCTAAATCCATTACCTTCTGTATTATCGGAAAGTTTTATCCCATGAACGACTTCTACATGCAAATATATTCTCTCATGAGTAAGTAAATGACAATCTAATTAAGTCTAGTGGAAGTCAATAGGAATTCTCATGCACATGGCAGATGCTCAAGGGTAGGTCATTTTGTATCTAGGAACAGAGCTAGAAATCTAAAGCAAACATTCATAAAACATGCCTGAGAGTTTGCTCTGGTTTTATATTAAATGCCTGTCAGTTCATATGCTATACTTCATCAGAATAAAAGTGTTGCATGAAAAATAGTCATTCACAGACACTTAAAGTATTTGCTATTTAATGTAAACCAGAGTCAGCACATCTAAGAATTTTTAAAAAAATTGTTATGAATATTTAGGATTACAGAATCCAATAAATATGAAAATATATTTTTAAAAAGACACACTCATTTTTAAGTCTAGAGGATTCCACACTAAGACATAGTGGGTCTCATAAGATTCTTCTAAAAGATTGGTCTAAAGCTGTTTCCAATTCGAATATGAGTTGATGTTATTTGCATGATGTTTTATAAAAGCTTTGCAGCAAACCATTATGTATTTGTTCATCTCTGTATTTTTCTAAGTTAATACTTTCTTGTTTGTATCAGATCTGTGTTTTTAGTATTATCCTACTAGGTCTATTAAAAAGCTAGTCTTTGAAGGACACTAGTTTTAAAGCATTCCATGACTGATGATTGTTTTAAAATCAGAAACAAAATAATAAGATGCAAATTAGTCCTTCTGTATTCTTGAATGGAAGTTCTGTTAAAAGTAAATGCTTTCTTCACAGTATTAGGAAGAAGAAAAGCAGACTCACAGACTCTAAAGGAAATAATTGTGCAGTACAATGAATTTTTTAAACAAAAAGTACAAAAGGTTTTGCTCCAGGGAAAGCTGGGTCCATTTCACTGGCAGAAGAATTAGAAATTAAGTTGGGGTTTTTTTTTGGTATAAAGCTCTAGGCGCCACAGATCATCCCTTGTTTCCTTTTTCCAGCTAAGTATGTAGACTTGGACTTTTTCTATTAACTATTTGTACCTATGCTCCTGATTATTTATGTTGCCTGGTAATGTAAATCCTGATTTTTTTGTTGTTGTTGTTTTAAGAAAATGCTGAACTTCACAAGTTTAAGTTTGAAGTTTCTTGCTAGGTCTTGTGCTTTTCTGACCTTCCATTTAAACTTTACTCCTTAAGCACAACTTTCCACCGCATTGGAAATATACTTGGATAACCAAATAGAAACAAAGTAAAACCAGTACCAACATCTATTTAAAAAAAGAAAAGCCTACTACTGTAGAAACAGTATCCCAGTCACTTTGTTCAGCCAGGCTAATTAGCAGTCCTGTGTTAGATTAAAGTTTCCTGCATACAATTCCAGAGCACAATTAGTTTAGAGCTCCCTCTTTCACAGGTAAGAATAGCCCTTTGAAGTACTTGTGGTGGTGTGTTGAGATTCTGTATTGAGACATTGTCTTAACATATGTGCTCATAGGAGCTGGCTGAAGTACTTAGGAAAGAGATCTCATGTCAGCTCACATAGAACACTGGCTGCTTATTAAGCAGGAAAGTCTTCAGCCAATCAGTCCAGTTAATTAATGATGAACCATTTTATTAATAGCTGAGAGTGAGACTCAAGTGAGAAAAAGTAATAAAACAGCAGCTGGAGGAATTGCTTGCTCTTTGGGGCACTTTTAAAAGTTCATCTAATTGGAATATTTAATCAGAAATTGGAGGTGGCAGTTGCAGATTTGATTAGGGGATGGAATGAATAGGAGATAGTTAGAAACTCATAAAAAGAAACCTCAGGTCATGGATTGCAGGTTTTTGCTGCAGTGCGTGGGCACTTTCTGCCTTTTTTAGTAATATTCTGAAATGAAAGAGTAATAGAAAATTAGCAAGCAAATAAAGCATAAGATAGATCAATGTAAGAATTATGATTACCAGTCTTGACTAGATACCAACATTTCATAAGTACATGCATTGTGTACTCAGATGCACATGTTTGTGTTATATATGTATAAAATAATCTAAACCCCATAGAAGTGTAAATGTCTGCCAACGGCCGTTTCATAAAGCTAATGACTCCAGTTCTGTTAACAGCTTTGGATGTCTATGAAGTTCCGTGGAGTGTTTGGTTGTATGATCAGTGAAATACTGAGAAAAATTAGGTATTTGCTCTTACAGCAGTAGACTGTTGAGGTGCTACAGAATCTGCCACCATTTGGTGAAACACTGCAATTAAAAATAACTGATCAAATGTGGCACCCCCACCCCCATTATTTTAGTGTTTCTCAGCATCTCTTCCTTTTTACTATTAGATTGCAGTTTAAATATACATACATTTATGTTGTTAAATAATGCAAATGAAAACGAATGTGCTTTGAATCTCACTGGAAATCTGCTGATGACTGAAAGGAATGCTGTTAACTCTAGTAAACACTTGGGTCATGCTTTGCATTAAGAAATACTAAAAATCGAGTCTAAGTCAACTTATATTTATTGAACTAATTCCTAATGTTGTTAGTGGTTCATTGAGAAATACAGTCTCACTCAAGATATTTCCCAGGAAACTTGCAGTCTGCAATTACAGTCTTGTAATTTCATATCACATTTCTACATACACACACAAAACTCCAAAAAACCAAACCAAAACAACGCCAAAAAGCAGATTCTGTATTCACAAGCACGGTCCACTAAATGTTAGTGTAACATCTCACTGACATGTTATTTCCAACATCTAACAATTTTAATTACCTTTAAAATTTATGACAAAATTATTTTAATCATCATAGGTATGCATGCATATGTATGATACTGTAAAAGCCTATTTAGTTTATCTTAGGAAGCTTGAGGCTTTAATGGTATTGGTGTGAATTGGTTTTTAAACACATATTATGTATCTGAACATTATTTAGTAAAATACAATTATCATGCAGTTTTTAGTGATTCAGACTGGAGAAACTTACATCTTAATCATCAGAAGCAAAAAACTTCCTATATATATATATAAGGTCATATATATATATATATATATAAAAGGTCCTATAAGGTATATGAACAATGGCTGTGACAACTGTGTTAATACATTATAAGCCTCATTTTATTCCCCTGCCTGATTCCTAGGGATTGGTGTGACTGGTGGTGGCTCACTGTCATTCTCCTATCTGTGCACATTGTACACTTCACTTCTCTGTGGTCCTTCTTTCAGGCTTTTTTTTTTATTTTTTTTTTGGTGTTGACCGTGTGAAAGGCAAGATGCTTATTTATAGGGATTCCTGATCTGATTAAGTATTTAATTTCTATGTTTCTAAAGATATTTTTCATTTTCAATGGTTGTTTAAAATAATGTGTTAAGTGTACCAAGGTGTCAGAAGTTTTGGAGAGAGGACACCCTGCAGAGATGCATGCAGGCATGACAACTGGGGCTGCCTGGGGAGCAGGTTTTAAATACATGCCTACAGATGGTCTATTTGGTGTGACTCAGCCCTACAGAGGTAGAAGCAGGTTCCATATCACCACTGGCACAAATTCTTTTTAGCTGCTTGGGTATCTCAACAAAATATTTTCTGGTAGACCTGTGTGTGCATACAGGACCTCAAGGGATGCCTTGGTTATTAGGCTAGTTCACTGGGCAGGGTTGTGTGAGCAGCCAAGAGGACCTAGTTGGTATCAACCCTTATTCATGTGGACCAGATTTAGTCATTCTGCAACACTTGAGATTATTTTGTATCCAAGGTACATAAGATCCCCAGCACAGCTAAACAGCAACTATAGAATTTAAAAATTAGCGGTTAAATTTGAATTGAGTAAAATTACTTATTAATATGTCTGTGGAAGACAAGCCCTTGGCATCTTTTAGGGTTCATTTTTTAAATGGATATAACACAGATCAGATTTCAGAATATTATGCAACCTTGTCATTGTCACCCATCAGCTATCGTGTGCACTGTATTGGTATCTGTGGCTCTGTTTATTCTGTACTTAAGTGTTACTTTATTTGAAAGATGAACCTGTGGTGAAGCATCATCTCATGTGCAGCATAATATACATCTACTTCTGAATACTGTTGAAGCACTCATGTTGAGATCATGGTGAATTTCTACCCTATAGAAAGCTGCACTTGATTAAATTAGCATTTTCTTGACAGCTTTACAACATTCAGAATCTGTGACTACTACTTCTGATAAATTCTCTCCTTGAGAAAGTGAGAAGTACTTTTAGCAAGCTGTATTGTGGATGCTTCTGTGCCAAATGCAACACATGGTGTGTGTTCAAACCGGTTTTATCCCAGTCTGAGAAGATCTATTTTACTTACCATCAGATTTAACTCAGCTACCATTGTTACATTCCTTTGGTAATTGTATACACAGAGGATGAGCTGATTAGGTACAACAGACCTTTCCTCTTTGTTTTGATGTCCAGCATGCAATGATGGCTTGTACGAGCACGTTCTGATGACAGTGAACAAAAGCAATAATGAACAATGAACAGCCCTGAACAAATGTTACATTTTTAAGCGGAAGTCAAGGATATGATGGCTGGTAGCTTCTTGGTTATTGCTGGCCTTTTGTTCTACAGCTAATGACATTACAAATAATATTCTTTGTTGATGTGTTCAGAATGTGAATTTGGTTAGATGGCTTACTCTAGATAAGACAAAAAGATTGTAAAGGTTATTAAACAAGTTTTTTTCAGGGCATTGTTTTAAATCACAGGACATAAAAGAGAGGTGCATACACGCAGGTACTAATTCAAAGTAACCTTGCTCTCACTGTGGGCAGGTTATAGCCATCAAGGCCCTATGTTCACCTGCTGGCTCCAGTTGTCTCGACCAGCCTGCAGCCCTCAAGTCTGCTCAAGACACCTTGGTTCTTCATCAGCAATTGCCTGACTTTTGGGGATGGTGCAGGAGGACGTGGTTGCAGAGAAGGAGGCTACAGGCTGGCCAGGGCAACTAGAGCCTGCTGCACATGTGGGTCCCAGCAATGAGATGGAGTCTTTGGAGTTAATCCAGACAACACAGAATTCAGGGCAAAGGATTCCTGTTGACTTCAAAGGATTTTGAGACACGTTTTAAGGCAGTTACATATAGCTGTGCTTGCTCACTTAGCTCTTAAAGAATGCATGATCCCTCTCACTACCCATCCCTTGATTAGCTTCAATGGCCAATATTTCTGTAGGAGGGGAGGCCTCATTTTTCTCTTTCTGTGAACAGGTGTGTGTATTGCCACTTTTTACATTTCACTTGTACATAAAGATCATTTCATTGCTTCATAGAATTTAACTTGTGTTTATTTACATTTGTATGAAGTCCTAGTTCAGGCTGTTAATAGATTATCAATCCCTCATCTCTTTTTAAAGGAGGCAGTCTCTTCTAAAAGATTGCTTGCAATATTAGAAATCTGATATGAAAATTAATTAAGTGCTGCAGTTCTGTTTATTTTTTTCTTTTTCTTTTTTTCTTTTGGTGTTGCATGTTGGTGTTGTCTCATATTCTCTGAATTTGTAAAACTGGTAGAAAAGTATCTTAATGGTCTGTTGGCTATTTTTATGGTGTCCGAAGAACATTCTAAGAGGAGGTTTATTTATGTTTTCAAAAAGTCATGGGAAGAATTAACTGATGGAAATTTCATGTTGAGTTAATTGCCCAAAAAACAATCTGTCATCAGATTTCCTCCGTTGCTAAAAGCATGATAAAGAGTTCTTAAAGGGAATTTCCAGGAACTACAAGAAATTATGTACTGTATTTGTAATTTCATATGGCCTTGCTTATAAAATATCTACATTTCAGGAATTAAATCAGAACATGGTAGGTCTGCTGTTTACTTCCAATATAAATTCCACAATTATAGATTTATGGCTGCTTTTTCCTGCAACTGTATTAATTTCAGTAATTTTAAGACCTTGTAAGAGTTCAAGATTGTTTGCTTGTAAAGTGTCACACTTTTTATCTTTGTAAGTTTATTTGGTTTTACTAAGTATATATTTAGCATGGAAGGAAATACTGTATAACCTTTCATAATACAAAGTGATCTTGACCATTGTCATCTTGTTTGCAGTTTAAATAAGGAAGGGATGAAATAGTACTTGATGGTAACAAGTTTAGATTGGTTTAATGGGGGACACTGAAATGCAGCTTGATATGCTAAAATGTTTTCAGCCACATGCAATCATTGTGATTATTGCTTCATTAAGGTTAAAAGAAGTCACAGGATTTCAGAGTGAGTATAGTTTGTTTTTTTTCCTTTAGAAGAGCAATCTAAATGCAAATTCTATACCTGAATAAAATCTAAGAAGCAGGTATAAATGAGGCTTGAGGCAAAAAAATTCAGTGGTGATGATACTTGGTAAGTTAGTCTGTCACACACTTTGAATGTGAAAGCATTTGGTTTTGGTGTGTGAGTTTTTGTATTTTTAGTAATAGAAAAAAGTCAGATTTTTTTTTTTGCATTAGTCATCCAAAATTGTATAGATGCATACTGTGTAAAGTAGCCTGAACCAAAATCAGAAAGAGGTCTGCTGTGATGTCAATACCTTAAGAGATCAGAGTCCATGAATCAAGTGTTCTGCTGATTTCCTTCAAAGTAAGATTGTAAACCACAGTTTCAATGACAAAGTCCTAAGAGGGAAGCATAAAAATGAGGAAGGGAATTCTTTAAGTTCTGGAAATTTGGAGAAGATTGGAGTATACTACTCCAATGTTGTTCAAGTCTGTTATTATTACAGTGGAAAACATACCCTGGAAATTGCTGATGTCCCCTGTTTCTTCCTGCTGCTCCCAGTCTGATACCAAACTCTAATTGAGTAATGTATCCTTGGTTCCTGGATCTCTCCAACAGAAATAATTCAGTGTTTTCAAGCAGTTCCAGGTCTGTTTTTTATTTGCCACATTTCAGACATAACAAGAACTTCTGCACATATTGCTGAAAAACAGTATTTTTTTTTATAAGCCCTATTATTGAAGCTTTCAAACCTAACCAGTGAAGTCCTAAGCATTTAAAACAATTTTGTTCTTACTGTTATTTTATTTTATTATTATTTTGTTTTATTTTATTTTTAAGAAATACCAGGCTGGGAGAGGGAGATCCTTACCTACTCATGTCCTAGAGGAAGTACGATGATTGCTCTGCTGACTACTTTTGAGTCTTTTTCTTGGAGACTTCCCTTTTGTCCCACACTTGCTTCAGTAGCTGGGATTGAGACTCTTAGGGCTAAAAAACTGAATGAAAATGTAGGGGTGCTCTTGGCACTTTTTACATTGCCTAGACATGGAAAATAGCCATTCTTTAATGTATTTTCAGTTTAGATCAGACTTAAGCAGACTGACAGTCTGAAAAAGACAGAGTTTTAAATCAGCGTTTTTCTTAATTCCTAAGTATGGATTCCTACTTGGTTCAGAAATTTTATTATTTCCGTTAATAAACATGTTTTGAATTATAATCTTTTAGGCCTTTCTCAGAACAATAGACCTGAACATATCAATACTATGATGTTTCTTCAAATGTAAAATTGGAGATCAAATAAGGCACTTGGAATTACCTGGCTTATATTTGCTAGATCTTAAAAGTTGTGTCATCTAAACTTTTAAATGTAATGTTTTACCTAAATGGTAAATATAGAAGGTGTATTATTCAAATCATGACTTTAAGACATGTATTGATAGTTGGTAGACTTAATCAAAGAATGAACAGTCGCTGGATGTAATGAATAGTATTGTTTTCTGTTATTAGAAAAGACAAATAACTTCTAGTAGCATATAGCACATCAACGACTTTTGCATTTAGTTGTATTGCTTAGAGGCAAAATCATATCCCTCTGTAAGCCAAGGGCAGGTGGATGGATAGGTAGATGGATAGACAGATGAAAACCTAGATTGCTTCATTTGATGACAGACACGGTCGGAATAATAAAAAGAAAGGAAAAAAATGCACAGGAAAGGATGCAAACTGCATCAGTTACAATGTGGGACTTTACATATTTCTGATTTTCATTTAAAAAAAATTGAAAGGAAAATTGTAACATTCTGAGTGTGTATATGGTAGACAACTATTTTTCATAGAAATAATGGAAAATGTTTCTCCAGGAATTTGAAAAGGCAGAGAAAAATACCTTGGACATTTTTCATGCCTTGCTTCCTTCTATGTGTTGACAATATTATTGGCATCTAGAAATGGAAAATAATGAACTGTGAATTTACATCATGTTTTCTAAAAAATTAAAAGAGGACATTTTTTATCAGGTTTTAAGATGATTTGGACATCTCGGGGGGGGAAGAAGAAAAATTTTGGATTCACTTTGATCCAAGGGATTTCCCAAGGATCAGAACAGTTAAGAACACTCAAAATATAATTCAAGTTTTGAAATGAAAATTTAAAGAAATTATCAGAGAATTAAGAACTGATCCTGGTGAAGAGCTTTTACAAGAAGAAAAGCAAATGATTTATGAGAGCCAAAGGGCAGTTATGTCCTGTGTTCCTCACATTTGGATCCCTGACCTAGTGAAGGATTCTGTCTTGATTTGCCAAAGGTCCTAAATTTGTACCAATTAACGTTGTTAAATGGCAGAAGTTTGAGACAAGTGTTTGAAGCGAAAGACAAAGGAGGTAGGAAGTAACCTGCAGTCAAGTCAAAAGACTGTTAATTAGAGGTTCACAGTCACACACAACGCAGTGTATGCAGGAATGGTGAAAGTGAGGTAGAAGTGGAAAAGTACCATAAAAGATGGAAAAGTTTTTTCTTGAGTTTTATATGGGAAGAAGAAATTACTAGGTATGGAGCTATATATATGTGATCAGGGTATCTCTGTATAGTAGACTTTCCAGCAGATTTATATATGTAAAAATCTACTAAATCCCCAAAATGATAAAAAAATGTAGTAAATGGAGAATGCTTGGCGTTTTTGACTGCTGGCATAAGGTTTAAAGGAATTAGGAGATAAATACTGTAGCTATATCTTCACTTTCTTATCCTGCAGGTAGGAGAACAACTGCAGAGAATGGGAGAAACTTTGATTTGGTCCCAACTGAATTGGTTTTACAGTCTGGTTAGTAATCTGGTCTTACTTGTCATTAGAGACAGATTGTTCGCCTGCAAAAAAAAAGTGAGAGATTGATGAGCAGGCCAGAGTGTTATCACAGCACAGCCTGCCGCAAAATGAATAAAGCTGAGTGGGATTTGAATGGCAGCTAGATGATCCCTGCATGCAGATGAGTTTGTTGGGATTGTTTTAAATCACATTCTCATCCACTGCTGATACTTCTAGATACCCAGTTTATACTGACACTGATTTGGAACGATATTCATCCGTTTTGGAAAAAAATGGATATTAAGCCACAGGAAAGAAAGGCAAATTGTTTCTCTGTACCAGACAATAATTTGGAAGAAACAAGAAATAAGATGGAATTTTCAACTTTAATTGCTTTTAAATTGGAGCATTTTATGGGTGGAGCAGTTTTAGCAAAGCACCATGAATTACTTAGAAAAAAATCAGGTAAAATAAACTTGCAGAAGAAACTTAAAAAATAAGAAATATTAAGCCATTTATATACTGAAACAAAAAAGGTGACATTGAAATATTGAAAGACTGACTAAAATAACACTGTGAAGAAATAGGTAAGAAAAAAAAAAGATGAGACAACTGGATCAATAAGTAGGAAAAATGGGAAAGGTGGAAGCTGGAAGATGGGCATTGGGTATAAGTGTGCAAGAAGGAGACCAGAGATTCTGAAGGCAGTTCTAGCCTGGTTGGTGTACTCTACACTGGGTCAAAAGCTGGATGGATGCTGAGCCCAAACAGTGGTGGTAGTAAACGGAGTTATGTCCAGCTGGCAGCTGGTCAAAAGTGATGTTCCCCAGGGCTCAGTGTTGGGGCCAGATCTATTTAAGAGCTTTATCAGTGATCTGGATGTGGGGATTGAGTGCACCCTGAGTAAGTTTGCAGATGACACCAAGCTGGGCAGGAGTGTTGATCTGCTGGAGGTCAGGAAGGCTCTGCAGAGGGATCTGGACAGGCCGGACTGATGGGATGAGGCCAACTGCATGAGGTTCACAGCAAGGAGAAGTGCCAGGTCCTTCACTTGTGTCACAACCACCCCACACAACAGTACAGTCTTGGGGAAGAGTGGCTGGAAAGCTGCCTAGTGAAAAAGGACCTGGGGGTGCTGGTTGATGGCTGGTGGAAAATGAGCCAGCAGTGTTCCCAGGTGGCCAAGAAGGCCAGTAGCATCCTGGCTTATTATGCAAAATGGGGTGGCCAGCTGGACAAGGGAAGTGATTGTCCCCCTGTACGCGGCACTAGTGAGGCCGCAGCTCGAATACTGTGTTTGGTTTTGGGCCCCTCACTGCAAGAGGGATGCAGAGGTTCTGGATTGTGCCCAGAGAAGGGCAGCAAAGCTGGTGAAGGGTCTAGAGAACAAGCCTGATGAGGAGCGGCTGAGGGAACTGGGGTGGTTTAGTCTGCAGGAGACTCAGGGGGATCTTATTGCTCTCTGCAACTAACTGAAAGGAGGTTGTAGGGCAGGTGCGAGTGGGTCTCTTCTCCCAGATAACAAGCAAGAGGACAAGAGAAAACAGCCTCAAATTATGCCAGGGGAGGTTTAGATCACATCATAGGCAAAATTTCTTCACTGACAGTGTGATCAAGCATTGGAACAGGCTGGCGAGGGAGGTGGTGGGATCATGATCCCTGGAGGTATATAAAGAACGCCTAGATGCATTGCTTAGTGAAATGGTTTGGTGATGGCCTTGGCAGTCCTGATTGAAGGTTAGATGTGGATCATGTCGGTGTCACCAAATGTGGTAACGGAAGTCGAGGCGGACTGAAAAAACACCATGTCTGCATGGCTGGGTTCAGATAAAATGGCCTTTATTGTTTATACAAATTATTTATATATCTTAGAGAAGTACATGTGTCAGACCCTGACAGGTTTCTGTGTTCTTCTTCTTGCTTGCTGTTAGCTGTTGCTGTAGGTGCCCGCATGCTGCGGTTCTAACTTCCGGTTCTTCACACCCTGTTTACATACATGACAATTTGTGGCTGTCTTAAAGGTACACGACTAAGTCTTTGAAGTCAACTAACTTGTCTGCAGACTCACTGCAGACCCCAACAGTTAGATTCAATGATTGCAAAGGTCTTTTCCATCCTAAACGATTCTATGATTCTATGAAGATGGAACTGAAGAATGGAGGAAGACTAAAAAGATGAATTTGAGTATTTTCAAAAGTGATTTTCTGGTGTAGCTGCAGGTAGTTACCTGAATTCCAGAACTGATGTAGTAATCAAATTTTGTTACAATACTTGGATGAAACAAATTATGATGTAAAGTAAATATGCAGATGAAGAACACTAATAACACATTATAAGTTCATACCACATCAGTAGGGTTCCTGAAAGTAAGAAACCCTCTTTTGTAAAATTGTTTAATCCTTGAATAAATGAAACAGAGAAGAAATTAAGGTCTGGAATTTCAATGACTTGTTACCCTACTTTAATTTTCAGATAACTCCACTGAAGATTAAGTTTTACATGGTAAAATTTTGATGGCATCTCCAGCTCCATATCTTAACAGTAAGTGATGTCTCAAAATTTGTTTTCAGAAGAGAACAACCAATTTGATGCAAGTGTGCTTGCTATTAATGTAACTATGCAGTCCTAATAATGATTATATCTGTGCATGTATTTAGAATCTGGACACACAAATTACATTTTGCATACTTTCTTTAAGAGCTACAAGTCTGATTAAGACAAAGATGTCTGTGTAACTAATTTAAATATTGAAAATAAAACAATTTTAAAAGCATTTTTATACAGCTGTTGTAATACTTTGTTTTATACTGCTAAGTATCCAGAACAGAAATTAAACTTTATGTATGTTTAATTGGAGAAGTATGGAAAAGAAATAGACAAGAAATAAAACACTATGAAAGTTCAGCAATTCCACTGTCACCAGCCCCAGCCTTTCCCATAATTATAACATTAGCCAGGATTTTGGCATCATCTCCCCCTTGCTTACTTGTTTATTCGTTTGACAAAGAAAGGTTTGAGGAGACTTTTCATTTCAAAGTTGTTATCTTTGTCTGTAAGGCCTGGAAGTGTGTATCTTACTCTCTTAGTCCCAGTTAGTGTTAAACCAGGCCATATGTCAGTGCTCCTTTCTCTATTTGGTCTGGTCAAATATATTTGAATGTGTTCCTCCTCCATTTAATTATGTCCAAACTTCCCCTAATGGTTGCCTCCCCTTTGTCTTCATTGGATTCCCCCAGTGTTCTTAGGGGGTGGCTTATACTTATCTCTGCACTTCCTATTCTTGTTTTCTTCCCTTGGAGAATAATATTTCTCTCTTCTCTCTTTTGTTATCCTGAGATACTCTTTTTAAAACTGATAGGATACAACTAGTCAACTAGTATCTCTGTTGACACCACCTGCAAATTTTCTCAGGAACAACCCTCCATAGGAAGCATTTCCTCACAGTTTATTTTTTTTCCTGATTTCTGTAGAACTTGTGCTACCTTTGGGAAATTGGCAGGTCAGATGAACAACTTCAGGAGCAGAACAAAAAGTGATAGAAGAAAAATGTTGAGGTATGTTTTGTGTGCCAAGGCCTCAATTTCAGTCTTAAACATATTAGAAGACTTGTAAACACTACTTTTCTGAAACGCTTGACTGGAGTAGGTTTGAAGCTTGGTGTTTGTAATTCATTACTAATACTAAGCAAAGAGGATTCCAGAGAGCACCCTATTACCTTTCAAGATCCATCTAAGGAAACCATCTTGCACTTGCTAAAGACCATGACATGTGCCAAGTTCATTGATACAGCTGTCATAAAGTCACTGTGTTTGGCTGTTTGGCTTTGCCTGGATGTGTGTTTAGCTTTCTTAGAAACTTCTGAAGATTATTTTTTTTTTAATGAATTATCATCAATATAGGTTAAACTATTTTGTAGTTCTTAATTCTACAGTTTGAGTTATTACTAATATATTTCTTCTGAAGTACTTAATTTTGATGGCTTATTTTTGTTTGATACCGTTTTCCTTTTTATGCATGATGTCCAAATCTGTTCAATGCCATTTTTGCAGCGATATCCTGTAAACCTGTAACAGGTGTTTCAGTAAATACAAAACATGAAAATTCTAATACTATAAGCTTAGATATCATTTAATATGTGCTACGCGGCCATCTAACGTGCAGCCTACTCATGGCTACTGAAGTGGTGCTATGTGTTACTTATAAAGAAAACAGCTTTTTAGAGACTCTCTGACCTGCATAAAATAATGAAGTTCAGAGAGGACATTGGTGCATACATAAACAGATGATAGTTGGCTGTGGAGACAAGTGTCAGTAGTTTTATGCATCAGTAATGATTCCTAATATTTCATTGTAAATCAGTCCAGGAAACAAACAGTAGGTGCAGTGCCTGATGCACATCAGGGGTTTGATTAGTCACGATTTTTTCACGTCTCTGAGCAAGCAGATTCAGCTGGTGGAGCTGTATAAGCACTATTAAACCTTCCTAGAAACACATTAATGTAAATACAGAGAGGTAATTAACCCTTATCAGACAAGTTACTTGAAGGAAATCCTCACATACTTGTGATCAAAAGTGAGATAGAATTTATCTTCTGGCTTACAGGGGAGACTCTGTTTTGATATATCTCTCCCACTGACACTAAATATGCCATTTTTTCATTCTAATCAGATTTGTTATTTTCCGATGCTTTGATGAATGGAAAAGGTAGTACAAACAAACTTGTGTTCTATTCTTATATAGTCTCAAATGTCTTCCATGGTTCTTTTTGTTTCTGACCAGGTTCTTTATTTCTTTTTACTAAGTTCTTGATTCTAATTAGAAGCCTTTTTCCAAAAGGAGTTAGCTGGTTTCATATTTCTCTGCAGTCATAAGGCTGTTCTCTCTTATTACCTTCTTTGGCTACAGAGCTAACAAAATTAAGCATAAAAGAATGTATGAACATCAGTATGTTTAAACAATGAGACAATGTAGAGGAAATATATAAGTATTTTTTGTAAGGAAATGGATAGCTTTTGCAGCTGCTTACTGCTACAATATTTGAGGACAGAAGGACTGCTTCAGTTTGAATATGCTCACTGAATATAAACCTTCCGTACATATGTGTGTATGAAAAGGCATCTTTTGAATTGCTGAATGTTAAGAGTTAACTAAAAGCTAAAAAACTGGGAAAGTGGATTGTTTTTGTATTCAGTCTCATTAGGTTTAATAAACTAAGACTTATTTTTAATGTTTTTTCTAGGAAAAGATCCACAAAAAGTAAAAATATTTTTTTAGATAATATTGGAACAGCATTTATAAATTTCTAATTATCAATATAGATACTCCTCTAAATGTTCTTTGTGTTATTTTGAATAAGCACACTTTGAACTGTGAATTTACTTGATTAGGACATAATACTGCTATTATCCAAAAACTTTTATTTTTTCCATTTATTACAGGTACTTAAGAACAATTGCTTCTTGATTTGAATCAGACATACCTTTCTACATGCACTTGTCTTTATTTGATTTACGATTTGACATAGCCCAACTGGGATTTGTGAAAGAAACAAAACTTCTCCTTTGCTTCCATCTTGCCACAAGGCTATTGAATGTTAGCTGCTGGCCTCTTCTGATCTGGATTTTTCTGCAACTAAACAAGTACAGAAAGTGGATGGCTACAGACTGACTTCACTGTCTCCTTGCTTGCTGGTCTGTATACTGACTGGATGGTGAAACATGAGAAGGATATGTACTTCATCAGGTAACACATATTTACTTTCCCTCAACTTTTCATTACTTTAAAGGAAAGGGAAGTAGGAGGAATGGGGTAGATGACCATTTGATGCCCTCGGCATTCATATTTAGTATTGTTTTATTTAGACCATCTTTTCCTAGAAGCCTTGAAAATTCAGGATCCCACACTGACCAGATTGCTTCTTTCTTCCCTCCTTACTCAGTGAAGTACAAAGGTATAAGAGAGTCCTCCTCCCTCCCTTCCCCACAGACCCTCTAATTCCCCTCCATTTCCTAGGGACAATGTTTGCACAAACATGGTCCTAACAGTGGCTTTCTTGTATCATAAGCAGTTGCTCAGCTACTTCCTATGAAAGAAAAGGTTGATATTTCCTCAAAAACTAATAGTGAAAAGAAGAGCTGAAAATTATCATGTTCTTTTTGCAGATTATGATAATGCATTTTCACCTAGCTAACTGTTTCTTATTATTTCTATTTAATGTAGATAAATGTTTTTTTTAATCAGGTTAAGCAACATGATTCAAATCTTATATTCCAGTAGGTCCATGAACATTGCTTTTTTTAGTATGTCGTAACTTTGAAAATATTGCCATGTGTAGAAGGAAGGCTAAAATAATTTTGTGTTGTTTCAAATAGTCTGGCGCATGCAATGAAGCTGTTCCAAAGTATGGAAGTTGATAAAATTTGCCCTTGGCACATGACAGATGCTGGGTAATTTTAGGTAAACAGCTTACTTCAATCTACCATACACTGGAGAGTAATTAGCATTCTTAGTGGCTCAACATACTAAGTGCTTAAAAGAACATATTTTTCTTATTGGTCTCCATGTGGCTGTAGTTCATCCACTTCATTATTCCACCAGGTTTAACTGCATATGTTTGCTCAGTTTGTCTAGGATTCAGATATTCTTCTTAAACGCTTTAGCCCTGACATAGCTTCAGGATGTACAAATTGGTCCTGCATGATGCTGGAACTGCTGTTGGTTTTGGAGCTTTGTTTCTCATGCAGTGACTGTCAAGTACCAAATCCTTGTTTGTGAACTAGATTCTATTTCTTTTAAAGTTGCAATTTTTACAGGTTGTCAAAATGTTCTTTCATGCAATTGTAAGAGTAAGAAGTGTATTCATGTTATGATCTTAAATTCAATTTCATCTTTCACAAGCTGGCTTTATCCTTCAATACTTTGATAGCCTTTAGGCCTTAGTTTGTATCATAACTAAACATCTACCGTATTTAGACTCTATTAATTCAATTTCCTATGGAGGTAAAAACTTCAAATGTACTCCTTTCTGATTTCTGTGAAACTTTCTTACTGGTCTTATTGCCCAGTTGAAAATATATTTATTTAATAAACTGCCTACAGAATGTTCTGAAAATTTATCTTATTGAGATATCTGGAATTTTGGATGCCAGTGATCTGAAGCCTCAATTTGTTATTGCCATCTCCTAATTACAAGTGCACAGTTCACATACCAAAACTACCAAGGCTAAGCCTCAAAATTAATTTACTGGGAAATATCTGTGAAGCACTATAAAACTTCAACTTTATCATTCTTCTGCTGCTGTTCAACTTTGCATGATCATGTTCATGTATTTTTAATGTGTTTGCTAATGTCTTTTTTATATGGTGTCTGAACACCTACTAGCTGCTGCTTATTTTGATTATTATAAATTTCATGAAGTAATTGTGATCTGGAACTCCTGCCTCTCTCTGGCTGTAAATCTTCTTTTCAAGCAGAAGAGTGACCAGCATGAATTCAGTGAACTGGGTCTCATTTGATAATTATATTCCACATTTTTTTTCCTCTTCATTGTTCATACGTGGGTGGCTGAAATTTTCGTTGCCTTTCTTTTAGCTGTCTTTCAAACTGTATGTGTAGGTGTCATTATGGTCTGTATATGGTCTGGGCACCTTTAGCTTCATCTCACCAGTACAGCTACTTATTTTAGAATGACAGAGGCCATTCTCTAGAGATTTGTGTCACTCTGCATAGCAAGGCATCCTTCTTAAACCACAGTCAGGGAACAAAATAATGAAAAAGGTTCTTTATGTTTCTGATCTTAAGCTACTTATGAAACTGCTGTCTATGCGTCAAAATCATTAACTTGCTTATTGGCTGCCCAAAGAAAATTGTTATGATCCTTAATCTTTACATCCAGAATTAAATTAGTTAAATTAGGATTCATCTTAGATCAAGTGTGATTGTTGTTGTTAGTGATGATGGTTAGTATATTGATAGATAAGCCAAAGCATTTTCAAGGCATCAGTGTTGATTCTGAGATTCCACTATAATATGAGGAATGTAATGTATCTCATTAGACAGATAAGTGTTACAGAAAATAGATTTTTTTTGTGATTGATTGTGATTGTTATTTCTAGGTGAGAGACTCACTTTACCCATCGTTAGGGTGTGGAGGATTGTATTGTGTCTTTTGAAAGAGCATCCATTACAAACTTTGGACTGGAAACGATCCTGCATTACAAGTTTCACTTATACCGTAATTTTTTTCCAGATTAATAGTTCTAGACAAATCATAATTTGTAAATACTGCTGTGTTTGTTGCTGTATATTTGCACTTTATTTAGAATTACCTTTTTCAATTGTATGTTAAAGAATAAAATCCAAACTTTTTGAGTATACTTTAGGTGGGTTTTAGACTTGTGACTGAGGCAGGCAAATCATCTTGACTTCATTTGCTAGATCTTTGCATAGAAATGTTTAAACCCATCTTCTAAATGAAACTCATCCTCCGTAAAGAAAATTTTGGATATTTTTGTTTAAATGGATTCCCCTTAGTATTGCCCTTCCCACAATATCATTACTGTAGTTTAAAAGTACACTGGAGCGGTAATTTTGGGAAATGTATAAAAATGGCATAAACATTACCATGTGTGGATGTAACTTTATATACTTAGTTGGCTTAATGAATTTACCATCACTTATGGACTCTCCATAAAAGGTAACTCAAGATTTTTGTGCATTAAAGAACTAGTCGAGTCTACTCATTTACATGTTCACCGTATCTTCCTGTTGCAGCAGCATCTATGCTGTTGACATCTGAAGTGGCATGTCTTCCACAGAGAAGTAACAGGAGGAGAAAGAAGGAAAATGATCAGTGATGGAGACTTCCTTCTCATCACAGTTTTTTTCCAAAGCCTGGCTCCTGGTGAAGAAGAGAGCAATCTCATAATCTTCTGATAGGGGAAAGGAAAAAAAAAAAAAAAAAAAAAAGAGAAACACACCACATGGATCATTAAAATAGAGATGGATATTGCTGTGGAATTAGGTAGCAGAGAAATGCAAGAATATATGCGGATAAGAATCAGATGATAATGAAGGCTTCTGTGGAGCTGAGATGAAAATGAGAGACAGAATGGATCTTTGACCTCAGAAAGGTAAGACAGACAGAAGGGAGAAGCAAAGGGTCCTTCCAGATGTGAATTATACAGATCTAGTTCTTTAAGGGATTTGCACGATTTTTCTTGGAAGGGGTTGTAGTTTAATATAACATTTTATTATTTTTACTTACAAAGCAGTAGAAAACAGAGCTGTTATATGTGACAGCCAATGTACACACAGATAAATAGATGTATGTAAAGGTGAATGTATTTCTTTAATTTAAAGGTCTAAAAAGACTTCTGCGTTGAAGTTAAAATGTGTTTTGCTCTACTGCCCTAAGCAATGAGTTTGGGGATTGTGTGAAAAGGTTTGTAGAGAGAGATGGTTTGGTATTTTCAGGGGCCTTGGTTTTCATACTGTGCACAACTTTCTGTGGTATACTCTGAGCACCTGTAGCTATTGCCAAAAGACATTTTGCACTCAAGATGACATTTAGAAAATTGTGTGAGGCAAGGTTGCAGTTTCATCACTGTGCAAAACACGCATAGTAATGCACTCTCTTGATCAGTATTATTCTTTACTTTTAGCAAAATAAAAAGGATCAGGGAGGAAAGAAGGCCTTACAGTAACTTAAGAAGATATGTGCATATCATCCTAGGAGCTTGCCTAGGCCAACAAATTGCCTCTGACTCTGTGTCTGTGTATCTTGGATTCAGGTTTTAGTAAGAAAAATTACATTTTTTTTCTTTGGAAGTGTATCTTCAAATTGCCTGTTCTTTCTTAGGAAATTATGTAGAAGAATATGGTACATATTATTATTTATTAGCAGATGATACTAAACCTACTAGAATAGTAATTAATAGGAAAAATTGTATAGGTCCTGTTTAGGGGAACAGCTTTTTTAAAAATGTAGAGATTTAGTATACTGCTTACATGGGCTTCTACCAAAAGCAAATCTGCTGCCTTCCCATTCTGAGGACAAAGTATTTTCCCCTCAGCTTGAATGTAGACTGTAGTTCTAATTACTTATTTCTAAAACCATAGTATTAAATTGACTAATGTCACAACATTGAAATGATGAATGCAAGTCTTGGGCACTGTTCTGTTGCTGTCAATCATGTGATAGCCTCTTCACTTACGGCTTTCATAATCAGAATGACTTATTTTTGTTTCTTATCTACCATGAAAAGCATTTTATTGCTAGGATTTGAAAATCAATTGAAATAAATACTCTATTTAAAGGGGTAAGTGTGAGCTTTTCTAGTCAATAAGGGCTGAGGTAATAATGTTACAAGGTGTCTTCTCCCTGCGGTTTTCAGAATTTCTGTGTATGTCTTGTAGTACGCAATAAAAGTTTAATAACCTAGGATGCCAGAGAACAGTAGAAGTTATATCTGCTTGTGTGATGTAATGTCCAAATATTACTTAAGTTATATCTGTAGGCCTATGAGAACATAAAATATTCTTTGTCAATTAAAGAGTTTAGAAAAAAGCCCTCGAAACCCAACAACAAAAACCAGTCTTGGAGTTTATTCCATCTTATATCATTTTGAAAAATATGTATTGGAAATACATTATTTTAACAAATGTATAGAACAACATAGAGCTCCAATAACCATAAGAAAAGAAATGCAGCAGTGTAAACTTTGTGTCTCAGGGAAAATTAAAAAACTTTTCACTCCTAGGCCATTTTCTGAAGTGTGACTGAAGGGATTTTTCTTTAGGCTGGGTGGCAGTCTCTGTCCAGTGCCTAGAAACAATTGCTGGCATGCAGATAACAGCAGTGTAATTGACAGCAGATGTGAATTGTAGGTTCACTCCTGAAGTTAATTCATAAGGCATTTTTCCAAGAGTATTTTTGTATCTAAAATTGTTCTATATATACTTCTTGTATCAAATGTTAGAAGCTGTCAGGCTCCAGAACTCAAACTGATGACTTACCTAAGCACTCTCTTCTCTTTAAATAGAAATTAAAACACAGCCACACACATGAAATCAAGATATCCACCCAATTAAAGTAAATATTATCACATATTTTCATAGAATATAATTTATTATATATATTTCTTAAAGATATATTAATTTGATCTAATTGCAATCAGTGGCTAATTAGATTAGGGAGAACTGGAAGACTGGTTTAGAGTGAATTAATTATGTAATTTAAGTGGATTAAACGTGCATTGGCTAATCAGATATCCACACCTATATTAGATTAAATCCCAAGCAAAGTAGATCATTATCTAAGCATAAGAGAAGATGCCTTGCTAGTTAAATAATTCAAGTTAAAAAGGTTGTTCAGTCTAAGTAACAAATTACCCTTCTGGACTGAGGAATTAACCATGGAAAGCAGTGACATAAAAATATCTTGTGTATTTAAAGTTAGAATCTATAACATTTCTAAAAACAGTCCTATCCTGGGATGAAGGTGACCAATGTGATGATGTAGATGACCAAAGTGATGCCTTATGAAGTCTGTATTTCTGTTACATTGGTTTTGGAGAAAGGTCCTGAACTTTTTGGCATGGGAAATAGATAAAAGAAATCCTGGCCTCCAGTTCAGTGTATTTCCTCACAAGGCATATACTATATGCGTAATGTATTCTTATATACAACAGCAGAATCAATACAATAGGATACAGTATGTGGAGAAGTTGTATGGAAGCCAACTCTAAAGACACTTATTTAGCAATAGAGGTTTTTTAGGCATATGAACAATGTTCTCACTACTTATATTTGCTGTATTAGTAGCTGGCATCCAGAGAAGTCTTTAGCTCCTCATGCATAGTTGTGATATGAAAACAATAGTAATGAAATTATCCTACCTACCCAACTGATAGTTGAAATAGATAAGCTAGTTAAAGGAGTGGAAGGTTCAACATAGACAAAGAAAAGTTATATTATTCAGTGAACAGGGCAGATCAGGAGTTTTCCAAAATCCAGTAGTCCATACTGAAAGGCGTGGTCTACAAAAGTTTTATTTAATGCCTCCTAGTTAGTCTAAATAACACCAAGCATACTCTGAACAAGAGTCCAGGACTCTGATTCTTACAAAATGGACCTGTGTTCTACCAGCTAAATGGAAAAGCATAGAGAAAAACTGAAAAGTAACTGTGCTTTGGAAAAGAAACTAAATTTGAGCCACATATGTGCAAACAAGAAATCCACCTGCATAAAACAGGTCAAAAGAATTTAAACACACATTCTTATACTGTACAACTGTTAATGTGTCTTCTTTCAGGGTATATTAATTTTATGTAGTTGTAACTAGTAACTCATTATATCTAGATTAGAGAGTGCTCCTTTATAAAGAGACAATTTGTATTTAATGTGCACTGATTAACCATGTAGCTTTACTTTTTTTTAGAAGAATTAGATGTCTCACAAAGTAGTTGAGTATCTGGAGTAAAAAGAGAACACAAACTTGTAATTTGCTGTAGGAGAGAAGGGTTTTTTATATTAAACTAGATTTGTTCTGAAGATTTACTTTATAGAAATTACAGATTACACTAGTCATGACTGGTTTTGGCTGAATCGTGAATGATGATAACTACTCTATATGGGGTTTGACATGTAGCATCTGATAGAATTAGTGAATATTAACCTGCATTCTGCATTTGTTCTAAAGGTTGTGGGCACTCACTAAGAGGAGGAATTCAGGTACTTGCATGATATTGTTTCATTTGTACAACTTAATCAACTGTATCATGTTAGTGCCATGGCTATCACCAAGAAAAGGGAAAGCAGACTTCCTGAACACTTGTAGTGACTCACCCCTAGATTGCAGTGCTTTGATTACTTACAAACAGGGAAGGATGTGGGACTGTTTTGCCCCCTCCTGCATTAACTGGTTTTGCTCAGTTGAATATAAAATTAAGCCATTACTGGCTTTCTTCCGAAATCTTGGGTGGTTGTTCCTGTCACATAGACACTTGTTCTTCTGTTCCTATAAATCCTCACCGTAGACCATATCCTCTTCCAGTAACACTACAAATATCCTTCTTCCCACCTTTTGTCATGTATGAATTGAAATCCAGTCTTAAAAAAATCTACAGGTGAGTTCTAATAATTCCTGTTACTGCTGTTTGGCTATTTTTATGGGCACCAGTGAAACCAGGATGGAAAAAAGACTGAAGACTTTTTCTCTGGAAAAATGAAGTTTAGTGACCGACATATAGTAACCTCTTCCCTTGAATCAGTAATATCATGTACACAGAAGCATCTAATATTTTAATGTAGTAATTGTACCTTATAACTAGGTCACCATAATTGCAACGTAACACTTAGCAATTACAGCTCAATTACCCTTTTGTTGTGGTTTATACCAGTGGTTACTGTATATTAATCTGGCTAGAGAGTTAGTGATAGTGATATAAACCAGAATATTTCAAAGTAAATATTTTTTGGTTTATGATCCTCAGCTTTGAAAAAGTGGGTAGGAAAATATGAACCCAGAGAATGAGAATAAATTAGTTTCCAGCTCATGTAACTGACCTGAGATATGACTAATAATTGTAATTACTTACCATAAATTTTATGGCAGAGTTTTCACATTACTATGATGGTGTATTTAGAATGTCACCACAAACACTATTTTGTCATGTAAGCAGTGATTAGAACATACAGGTTGCTAGGTCTGAGCACGTAACTTTTTTTAAAGATACAGTATATTTGTGTAAATAAGCATATATTTCTCGCAGGTTTTTGGTATAGAAAACAGCTACCATTAGGTCTCAAAACATGAGAGCAAACATTTTGGTTTCAGTCTGTGGTGTTCTACCTTCTTCGAGGAAGGTGAGACCTATTCTAGAGTTATCATCTCCCATATTGCTGAATAACATAAATTAACCACCTTCTCTGTCTTCTTTCATAGAATAGCCAGAATTTGTCATAAAGCATCACCCAAGATTCTGCAAACCACTAAATGAAAAATAGTAGTAGACCACAGGGCTGCAAATCAGTAGTAATGATTCACAGTCCTAATTTAATACCTGTGATACAATTAAATCTGTTTGCCTTACAGTTCTTGACTTTTTCTATGTATCCATAATGCTGCTTCCTTTCTTCCATGCAGGTGACTTTTTTAGATCAGATTTGTAAAGCATATGAATGTAGAAAAAGTTCTTTAAACCCTTAGAATTGTACTATGGCTGATACTTGCACTAGTCCCTGCTCTCTGTTGTGTGACAAGTGCCATTAAACAAACAAAGAAAAAAAAACCCACCAAAAAAACCCCACAAACAAACCCCAAACCAAAAGCAAGCACCTAACTCTTCCTTCTTGAGGAAGTTAAATTTACTGTTATCTGTGATATCAAGAGACTTAATCTATTTGAATGATGGTAGTGCTTTGAAGGTGTTAATCTACTGAGAAGGTAGGTACTGATTTTGTTAAAGTCTCTCTGAGGTACATGGTAGATTAGCATCAGACATCTGGGAACATTTGTGGCTGTGGAATATGTAGTCTGTCTGAGGCACAGGGACAAAGAAATTATTTGCAGGGATGGTTGTCTTCCAACATTGCTTACAGGTTGACATGTGTAAACTGAGCATTGCTGTGGTCTCTGAGGACACAGAGAAATGAGCCCTGCTTTATTATTAGAATTAGGCTATAAAATTTCTGTACAATTTATAAAGAGTATTTTTTGTTCCTTATACAGCTGGGTTTTTATGGTTTGTATTTAAACAAAACACTGTTATCAAAAGGTAACAGGTAGCTTTAATAATGTGCATCAAACCATGTAAATATGAACGGATACTCTAGGGTATGAGCTGTAAATCAATTCATCAGAGATTCCTAATAATGAAGCAATTAATTTGAGATGGGAAGATGGGAAAAGATATCACTCGCCTTCCAGAGCTGACAAGTTGCATTTCAGTTCACTCCCCTGTCACTTCTACCTTCCCTCCTCTTGGCAAAGCTGAGTTTTTACTCACAGCCATGTGTGTTATACTTACCATCTGTCAGAGTCCTAGCACTGCCTGAAGAGACATTACACAAGCAAACATCTAAGCAATTTAACTGGAACAGGTTGTATGCCATGCACTGTTAAAACTATATTCAAACCTCTTTGCATTGTGTCTTGCGCTTTTCCAAAGTAACAGTGACTTTGGGTAAGTTAAAAAAAACTCAAACAACAAAACAACAGCAAACCAACAAACCCAGCCCTCAGTAAGTAGTGCAGTTGCAACATATATCACAGCTTTTAGTGAAGGCAACAATAGTGCGGAGGAGAATTTGGTGATATAATTTGGGTGACAATGAATTCACTGTTTTTCGTAGCTTACAGCATGGTAACATAAAAATCCAGAGACTAATTCCTACAAAAAAGGTCTGATAATTGAGTACAAAATGAAGGTGTGAAGAATTAATGCTAATCTTCTGGGCAAATACAACTGCCACGTGGAGCTGTGCATTATGAGTTAAAGCTGCTATGCTGAAAAAAACTTGTATCTGTGGTATAGTAATGAGTGCAAGTATTCCCCAGCTGGGCTGCAAGTAGGCATGCACACGACCTGATCCAACCTTTTCTGTATTAGAACCAAGAGTGACTTTGGCAGGAGAGCTGACTGTAATTAGCTGTGCTCAGCACCTTAGCAGATGTGCTCAGTACACATTAGGATCAGACTATTTTGCCTCTATGCAGTAAAACACCATTGAAGGCCACTGGAAGTTTTGCTTCACTAAGGTTTCCAAATTGGCCACTGGTTCTGTTTTTACTCCTAAGAAATGTGTCATTCCTCCATGTATCTTTTTTCCCCCAAATCTTCTTAGCCTAGTTAATATTTTGTGTGCTGAATTGGAAATATCCTGACAATGAAATGGGGTATGTGTTAGATTAGATAGGTTCACCTCTTCATTTGTATGTGTTTAAGAATGATGTAGAATGATTAAGGTGATGCTATGTGATGTGGCAGTGAGGGCTTATTTTTCATGTACGGGGGGCTACTGATAGTCTGGTCCCTAAGGAATTTATTATCTAGGGAAGTCTTTTAATTCTATCACCTTACAGGTCCAGCTTTCATAGTGGTGGTTATGGAAAGCTAGAGGTTGTACTTGGGCAAATTTTGGATAATTTTGGTTCATATAGTCTTAACAACTGTGTTTCTGTCTAGTAACAGAACCTTACAGTTGGTTGCAGGATTATTATGTTGTTTAATAGGTAGGAAGAAGATAGCTCCAAATAGTACATTTACAGAAGAAATATATTTTATAGTGAGTAACATATAAGGCATTAGGATTTGAAGTCTCTGAATCCATGTTTTCATTTGGGAATCCATTATTACTTCCTCACCAAACAATATACTAGAGTGTTTTTCTTTTTGTCTGCCTGAGCTACAGCTATGAACAAAAGGTAATTTAAAGTGCATTGCCAGATAGATGGCCTTTGAATGTTCCCAGATCAAGAGATACATCCAGTCTCTAGCTACAAGTAGAATAAAAAGGAACATTTTCAGTGATGTTTGGTAAAACTAGGAAGAAAATGTCCAACAATTTACTTAATTAGTAACTACAGTGAGTGAAATAAGTGCCAGTAAAAATCAGACTGTAATCTGTATTTATACAAACCCACAAAGTGTGAGTATACCACATTTCCTGGGTAGCTTTGCTAAATGCCTGCATGAATAGCAGGGATTCCACTCATAGTGCCCAGTATGCCGATCGGATTTCCTCTTACAGGTAAGGAAGAGGTGAGGCTTTGGCTCTTTTCTGCTGGCACACTTCCAGAGCAGCAGGGTCTGTACCAGTGCCAATGGTAGCAAGATTACTGGATGCAGAAAAATCATCTTCCAGAAGTAGACCTATGGTAGTGTCTGAATCTGTGAAGCTGGTTTTACCCCCAGCGCTTTCTTGGAGACTGTTTTCTCTACATGCTGTCTTTTAAGAGCAGATATAGTTTTTAGCCTTTGAGCTAGCTTTTTAATATGGAAGTTGATTACATGCTAGAATATTGACGATAAATAACTGAATAATAAAATTATATCAGACTAAGTAAATTGTTGTATGTTGTGAGAACTTGCTCCAGCATCATGTAGGAACTTTGACCTTTGGCACAGAGCTTACTACTTGAGTTCTGTATCAGAATATATAAATATTTAAATTCAGCTTTTCTGGAAGGTAGCATTGTCTGCATGTGTTTATTCCTTGACGACCTTTCATTAAGAACCTAACTTTCCCTTCCATGAATTTTTCCCAATGAGTTTAAAATTATTTGTGTTCAAAGGGTTTGTTTTAGACTGTTATCCCAGAAAAAGATTGTATCACACAACTGTAAAGAGCAGTGAATGCATTTGCACCCATTAATTTTGCTTCCTGAGGTTGACTTCAAAAATTGAACTGAACTGTCTCTGTTCTTTTCCATTTGCTTAACTGTTGTTTGTTTTGGGTTTTTTTTGTTTTCTTTTTCTTTTTCTTTTTCTTTTTTTTTTTGTTAATATTTGGTGGGGTTTTTTAATTGCATGTTATTTCATTTTACTTGGCTATTAGTTGACTAGAGGTGTTGGAATAAGGCTGAGTTCTTTCCACCTCCTGCCCTGTGCCTAATTTCTCAGTTCCTCTCTCATGTGGAGATAACACTTTGCTATTACCCTCAGAGGCTATGAGTGAGATGCATTAGTGCCTTAGGGTCATGCAGCTACCTAGGCAAGTGTTAGATAAATCACAGTATGTCTTCACAAAGTCCTCTTATGACTTATTTGAATCCTGGAAGTGCCGTGAAGGGAGAAAGAGAAGACAGTTGTCAGAAGATAAAACTTTTCTGACCAGATCTGTCTAGAGATTAAGGTTAAACCAATGAAGCAGAAGAATGTCAGTAGATTCAAAAGTCTTAACATGACAGTTTTCAGAGTTAAAATGTGACAAAGGTTTCTTTAGGCCCTGGAATAAAACTATTTCTTTGAAACATTGGTTCAGTTCCAGCTCTTTTTATCTACACAGATGTCTTTTTGGTATTTTAAACATAACACACTAGTACAATTTTTCTTCAACAATTTGATCTTCAGCAGAGACACATTTCTGTGGAAGCACACCTCCTTGATTGGAAACTAATAAACAAGCTTTTTTTTAAAAAAAAAAAACAAAACAACAACACAGCCATTAATCCTCTTAGAACTTCTGAGGACTTCCAAGTTTATACAGGTCTAATCATAGTTGGTTGCTGTTACTTTTACAATATACCAGTTCCCAGCCTGTTTTGTGTTGGAAATACTTCCCTTTTACTCAGTGTCCTGATCTTTATCAAATTCAAGGCCAAAGAAATTTAAAAAATAATTTCAGCTAGCAGGGGGAGACCAACCACTTGGAGACATTCCAGAACTGTGTTCAAACACCACTTCAGTGAAAAGAGAACAATATTCTGTGCAAGTTAAGTGTAAAGCAGAATTTTCATACACATCCCAGATGAAATTTCAGATCCCCAGGCTACACAGCATTCCAAAACCTTACAGTCACTGCCAGACCTTGAGAAATTGTTGAGGAGCTACTAGTATTAATTGTAGCTTGACAGGTAGAAGCAGCGAGAGCGCCTGATGTTGAATGGGTAAAAAAGAATCTAAACTGAGTAGGCTGCTTGCATCTTTCACCAAAGGGAAAGCAGATGCAACAATATACAGTGTGGGTTCCCTTGAGATAAGTATAAGAACATTGATTTATTCATGATTTTGAGAGAGAATCAGATAACAAAAGTAACGTTTCTTGACAATGTACAGCCATCCCTAGAAGGTGCAAAAATGGGCAAAGTGAGGAAGAGATTTTAGAAGTATTAACTGAATCTGTTGCAACTGCATATAAATTTTATGTTCACTTTCTTCTATCCCCTTTCCTAGTTATTTTGTCTAATGCAATGTACTTCAAAATCACCCTAAATGAGAGACTCCTGGTTGAGAGACCCAATGAACTCAATACACTAGGACCAATGTCAATATCAATATAATGGGACAAAAAAAAAAAAAAAAGAGAGGAAAAAAAAAAAAAAGTAAAGCTTTCTGCAGATATTGCTGGGAGTTTTACCTCAATGTGGCAATTTAACGTTGTCCTGTGAATGACAATGGATTCAACCTGAAGCTGGGAAATGCTGTAATCTCTCTTGTGACTGGGAAACCAAGAAGTAAAAACTGCATTGCTGATATAAAACAAGGCAGTATAGCAGCTTTTACCAATGGCAGAAAACTCATTCTCACACCCAGGAGGTGTCTAGGAGCTGAGAGCATCTGTGTTAGGTCAAGCATCTCACAGTTCTGTGTGTTCCCTTGTTCTTTATTGTGGTGTTGCTTGGTGCTTTGAAAAATTCCAGCTATCTATCTCTTGAAGAAAACTAAAGGACCTAGATAAGTAATCGTTAATAAAATCACAAAAGTCAGAGAGGTAAAATAGCTTTCCACAGAAAGGATAAGGAACATCAAATGATGCATGTGTAATGTTCATAACAAACCAATGGTAGTGGTTCTTTAACTTACAGCTTTTAAGTGACCTTTACAACCCCTTGATTATTGTGAATATGTAGGATTTATGAAAAACCAATAGATAATTTCCTAAAAGAAGTAATCTACAAGAATTCTTCCTATGCTGACAAACACCGTGCTTCTAGCTCGAGATTTCCACTGAGCTGCAAAGTAGAAAGTATTCATAGGCAATAGCAGTGGCTGCTTCCTTTCTTTGTTCCCAAACTCTTTCCTAGGCATCTTCTACTGAGTATTGCTGGAGACTGAGTTCAGGGCTAGATAAGTCTTTGGCTGGGATTTGCGTGGTTATCCTTTGACAGCTGTATTGTGCCTGCAAGGCTTAGACTCATTGACTCATTGGGCTGTTGGGCAGAGGGCTTGGCTAGGTCTACATCAGCATGTAATTCTGCACAGTAGGACAGGATCGCTAGACCGAAGCTGAGCCCCCTACTTCTGTGGTATACACTACTCAGCATCTTTGTTTGCACTATGTTTAATCTCACCTTCTGGACTGAGTATCCCCATCATGTATGCGATCATGATGTATTTGATTCAGTATTAGGGAACTGACAGTGGTTTGTGTACTCCTGAAGCAGAGCTCCCAGTCTGATTTCCTACAGAGGTAATATAATTGGGGCTCACCCAGTCCATCCAGTGTGCTGAACCGATGTATGGTAAGTGGAGACAGAAAGGGGTTTGTTTCAAATTTACACTGATACTCTGAACCAAAATTTTAATATAGCTTAGCTCAGCTTTGTCTTGGTTTCTTGCAGACAGATATTTTGTTCCATTTGTATAGCAGTGGTATTGGCAATGTCTGCTATTTCTAAAAGACTCTTTTTGGTATGTGAGGTTAGTCTGATGCCCTAGCCAAACAAGTCCAGTAATTAGTCAATTAATATTATTAATGTGCAAGCTTAATAGACATGTCTGCAGAAATAAGGGAATTATCTATGTTGGATATTATTATAGAGCAGGTTTGTATCAAATCTGCTGAAGTCCGTCTTTTTGCTTGGCAACACAAAAGAAATTTCAGTATGACAAAATTCCTAACTTAAGAGTCAAGAATGAATTTAAGAAAATGATGATGTGAACATTTTGTGCCTGTTTTTGTGAATTACATCTGTGTTGCATAATGAAGATAGCAGTCTGCTAACAGTCATACAGGTGCCACAGAGCAGATCTGCAGAAGCTTGTTTATGTATAGATGGAACAGTGTTGCTGTGCTAAGGTCTAAAAGGCAGTGACAGAGGCAGGACCTTCACGGAGGCACTGCAGCATAGGAAAAAAGTTCAAGGCCATGAACACTGGGAGACAAGGTCCAGAGCAAATTACCTTTGGCTTCTGTGCAGGTGGAGGAGGTTGGGATTTCCTTCTGGCACTGCAGCGTGGACTGGTTTGGGAACTGGAATGATGAACAGTGGTTGTAGCACTGGAGGAAGAATGTGGATGCTGCTGCTTTGAGGGGAGGAGCTGGTCAGTTGAACCTTGCCTCTGCCAGCAGCTCCTGCTGGGTTTTTGCAGGCACTGAGACTGCAGCACGAAACTGGTCTATGGCATCTCATCACACTGCAAGTATCTGTGTCGTGTTTGTGTGGCTGAAAGGATTGAAGGGGCAAAAATGTCGCCTGTGACTTCTGTTCTTTGGTCTTTCCCAACTATCTTTGTCCTTTTGAAATAAGTTTTTCTGATGAGATTTAAATAGGAAATAAGCAGGTGCAGACATACAGAGTTTTTTAAAACCTGGAGAGCAATGCCTTGTATAATTAACTGGATGTAATGCAAATAGTCTGGGAGTAATGTATTTTGTATCATTTCTACACAAACTCACATAGTTTAGCAGATGACTAATAATTTTCATTTTCATAAGAAAAAAAAAAAGAAAAAGTCATGGCATTTGTTGACCCTCCATCATAAGAGAATAAGACACCATGGGATTTAAGACGAAACTAAGTATTTTCAATCTGAAAAATTGAAACATGTGATTAGATGTCAGCCATTCAGATAGAGATGAAAAGTCCATATTCTGAAGGGTTTTCCCATTTTTATTTTTATTTTTTTTTTAAAGAATGAAGTTTTGTTTCATTCTGAATTTTGAAAGAATCACTGCTGATTTAAGAAAGGCATATTTAAGGACTTTTCTATGTGTCACATCACTACTACTTGAAGTCTTTGGTAGTATATTATCTATTGTATAACATCTTAGATTGTTTAGGTGCAAAAAATGTGAATTCTGACTTCTGGAGGTTGTTTTCAGGCTTTTTTTCATAATATAAAACAGTGCTAGGTTTAACAAAAAGCTAACCATGTGAGATGATAAATCTCACAAAACACTTCATACAGAACACCTCACTGCTAAAATGAATGAAAGCCTTCAACATCCAGTGAAGTCAGTGAAAGCTGACAGTTTCCTCTGAAGATATGGCTGGTAAATTTTAGGTTTGATCTTTCTCTGCAAAACTCATCCTACTTTGAGTCTGTGCTACAACTTTTTTTACTGGTTAGTTAAGATCTAGATCTGGCCTTAGATTTAATTAAGCTAGGTATGTAGATCTTAACCCATGATTTATAGTTGATTTATGTTCACTTTGAGGGGAATAAAATGTTCTCTAGTTGTAGGGCCTTCAGTTGGATGATGTAAGAGTCTTCAGGTACAAAACTTACTTATTTGAATTTAGTAAATCCTCCTGTCATTCATTCAACTGCACAGACAGAATTTGCAGCAACATCCAGGATGTAGTCCTAGCATAAATTTGTGGTGTTTCTTTAAATGCAAAAATGACACATAACGCTGTCTTAATCTAAATAATACCTTGTTCCTAAAAGCTTTTCCACATTAGACTATTACGCTCTAATGATTATAGCTGTACTTTACATACAAATACTGTCATAATTTAGTGGTAAAAGAATAAGTCATGCATACATAAGTTTGAGCTAATTCTAGCTTTTGAAAAACAGCCATTTACAAGCTTATTACCTCATTTGATACAAGAATGAGTCATCTTTTGCAGTAATGCTCCTTTGAATGAGGAAAGATAACACCCATACAGTGCATTGAACAAACCCATGTGTAAATACTGGGGTTTGCTGTGCGTTTCTGTATGGATTGTGACCATATGGTAGCCTCTTCCTTTTATATGTGATAATCAGCTGAACATTTAATGCATAATAACATGGTGTGTCTGTGTAATGGAGCAGAATGAAATACTTTTGTTTAAATGGGTAATTTTGCCTTGTTACTGAAATTCACCTTGCTGTTAGTACAGTCACACATTTTGGGAAAGTATTTGTGGATGTTTGAGCATGACAGAAACTTTACAACTTCTGGGGTAGGTATTGCTCTGCTACTAATCCTTTCCATCAACATTTAAATCTCTCCTGGTTTTGGCTGGAATAGAGTTCATTTTCTTCTCAGTAGCTGGTACAACGCTGGGTTTTAGATTTGGTGTGAGGATAGTTTTGATCACACACTGATGTTTTTAGTTGCTGCTACGTAGTGTTTACTCTAAATCAAGGACTTTTCAAGTTTCCTATGCTTTGCCCGTGAGCAGGTGTACAAGTAGCCAGGAGGAAGCAGTCAGGACAGCTGAACTGAACTAGCCAAAGGGATATTCCATACCATAGAACAGCATGCTCAGTATATAAACTGGAACAAGAGGGAAGAGGGGGACAATTTGAGTTATGGTGTTTGTCTTCCCAAGTAACCATTACATGTGATGGATGGCTGAACACCTGCTTTCCCATGGGAAGTGGTGAAAACCACTTGTTTTGCTTTGCTTGCATGCATGGCTTTTACTTTACTTGTTAAACTGCCTTTATCTCATCGCAAGAGTTTTCTCATTTTTACTCTTCCAATTCTCTCCCCTACCCCACTGGCAGGGTAGGGGAGTGAGCAGGTAGCTGTGTGGTGCTTTGTTTCCAGCTGGGGTTAAACCACAACAAAATTATAAATGAAAGAAAAACATAAAGGAAACACAGTAGTCCTTGTTAAAGCTGAAACTGTCCTTTCTTGAAATAGTGAATTTTAAATATTTAATGGTAGTACATTTTGTGTTTCTTTGTTAAAAATGGCATATTTAATCTGAATGTGAGAAAAAAATTGAGTAAAACATGAAGGAAAACTTATTGTTGAAATTATTCCTAGAACAGGACTATTAGGAAAAGGGGAGGCAAATCCTTTTTTGAAAGTTATTAGAAATGTCTTTTTCTCCCACTCCTTTTTTTTTTTTTTTTTTTTTTTAATAGGGATTGGATTGGACATGCTGCTATCTGTTTTACTAAAGAGATGAAGTTAAGAGATACGGGCATCCATTTGGCTGAACTAGAGATTTTGAAAGGGCTCCAAATTCTATTAAAATTTTAGAATATTCACATTTCCAAACAAATAGTGGACATCACCTATCCCATTCCAACAAAGCCTGTCGAGAGGCATGATAGCTGCCGTAAAATGACAGTTCCTATTGTTTTTTTTGTCCTATTTGTCCTAGTCCACCACTTTCTTGTGGGGGGAAAGTGCTGATGCTCTTCCTCCCCTTCACTGTAGAGCATGGAACATAATGGGCTGCGTGAAGTAGAGGAAAGGGCTTTGAACAGAGATGGAGGCAAGAGTTAAGCTGCTGCAGATATTCCACTTTCAGTGATCTAAGAAAGAAGGTGTAAGATGATTGGTGGGGAAAAGAAAGGAAAGAATGAAAAGAGGAGAAAGAAATGGAGTATGTAAAAGATGAAAAGGGACAGTAGTAAAGACACACAAATACAAAAAGAAGACATTAACCCCAAGGTGTCACCTCTGCCTTATGAGAACTATGTTGCTGGAAGCTGAGAGAGTTTTTGCAGGAATATGTAACACTGTGCTACATATTTGCCTTTCTATGCTTGCAGGTTTTGGTCCTTGCTGCTGCTAGGATAGGGCATGGGACTAGATGGCCTTGTGAAATGACCCAGGAAGGGCATTCTTGTTATCTTTTGCAACAGTAGTGAGGTGACAGAAGCCTGAAAACAAACTAAAAAAACCCAAAGAGGTAGAAGACATGATGAGCAAAATGCATCCTTATAGTTCAATTCCACATTTGCTGCCTGAGCATGTGATTTGGAAACTGGCCAAAGAAATAGGAATTCCAGAGTCTGAGTTTAATGCTGGTCTACCCTCAGGTAAATTATATCATCTTGCCACATGAATGATAAATACAGAAGAAAAAATACGGATCAGCCTCACCCAAGATACTGTGGGGATGTTTATGTCAGCTGTCATGCAAAATCTATGTTCCTTGCTTTATAAAAAATATTGATGTGATTCTATTATTCTCAGCTGAACTCCTGATAAAACTGTGAACTGCTAGTGCGAAGGGTTTGAGAGCCCACTGGTAAAGTGAAAGCAAGGTACCATTGCATCAAGTGGAGCTCAGCTGCCTCTATTTGTACTGTCAGTCATACTTTCATAAAATGGAGTCTTTTCTTGGCCTTTCTTAAAAATATTTCCGCAGTTCAATTCTTTTTGTTGTCAGGGTGGTTCAAATATCATTAGAGGTAAGGAATGAAAAATAAATTTCCTTGTGAGGACATGCACCTATTCTTCCACTGTCTTTCAGACATATCTTTATGTGCAGGCATAAGTTCTTGCATCTGTAAGAAATATAAGTTATTTAATGTGTATGATATTTATATGTACACAGTACATTTATTTTAATTAAATATAACTTGTAATGTTATCTACATATACACATACACATGCAAATAAATATTTGTATTTATTTAAAGAAGATGGTAATTTTTTCCAGCCTGTATCGCTCTGTAGCATCCTACTAGGTTACTGCCATGTGTAAGTGCTGCACTTGGGGTGGAACAACCCCAGGCACCAGTATATGATGGGGCTGACTGGCTGGAAAGCAGGTATGCCTAGTGGACACCAATTTACACGTGAATCAGCAATGTGCCCTTGCAACAAAGAAGGCGAATGGCATCCTGGGTTGCATGAGGAAGAGTGTTGCCAGCAGGTCGAGTGTGGTGATCCTTCCCCTCTGCTTAGCACTGATGAGGCCACGCTTGGAAACTGGGTCCAGTTCTGGGCTCCTCTAGTACAGGAGAAGCATGGACATAGTGAAGAGAATACATTGGAGGGCCACAAACATGATTAAGGGACTGGAGCATCTCCCATATATGGAAAGACTGAGGGCACTTGGACTGTTCAGCCTGGAGAAGAGAAGGCTCAAGGCAAATTTTATTAATAAATACCGGAAGGGAGGGTGCAAGGAGGATGGAGCCAGGCTCTTTTCAGTGGGTTCCCAGTGACAGGACCAGAAGCAATCAGCACAAATTGAAACACAGGAGCTTCTTTCTGAACAGGAAACACTTTTTCACTATGAGGGTGACTGAGCACTGGCACAGCTTGCTAAAGGAGGTTGTGGAGTCTCCATCAATGGAGACATTCAAAAGCTGTCTGGACCTGGCCCTGGGCAACTGGCGCATTGTCAGTCCATACAGACATAGTGGAATATGTTTAATTAGTGAAAAAGAAGAGCCTATAAGTTGACTGTGATTATTTGGAACAGTGTTCACATTTCTTCTGATCCAAAGGAATATACACACATACACTCATGCTTCCTCTCATTGCTGTCGTACATCAGAATGTAAAAGAAATAACTTACAGTAGTTTACTATAATAAAGATAAAAACCTGATTTTTATAAGGCTAAAGTAGCAATTTACCACAGTAGAAAAGAAGCAATGAAATTTTCTGTAAGCTTAATTCAAGGAGCTGAAAAGAATGCAGGTCATAAAATCAAATTTATTTTTGAACAGGTGTAAAAATTCCGTAGATGATTTTACATTTAAGGAGAGTGAACCAGCCTGAAGACTTCTCATTAACTTTCAAGGGCCATTTGGCAGATAATAGAACTCATCCACTAAAACATTTATTCTTCTTGTCTTATAGGCACACTTGCCTATCTCTGAACAACAATATCCACTGTAGCACTAAAAAGTTGCTTCTTTTCTGTAGAGGCCAGGGGGAAAAGTGGCAGAGAAAGAAGGTGGAGGGAAGGATAAAGTTGAGAGTAGAGAGGAATATATAAAGTAAACAAAAAAGAAACAAGCAAACAGATTCTCATGCTACATTGAACATGAAAAATGAAAAGCTACTGGAAGCTTACACTTTTGTCCAGCAAAAAAATGTGAAGATGCAACTCCAAACTGACAGCCTAGCTTTAAAAAGATGTTTCATTTATTTAATTGGAAATCCTGTGGTGATATTATCTAGGATTTTTTTTTGTGTAGAACTAGGGAAAACTCGAGGCTGGTTTGTGTCCCCCGTCTGTCCCCCTTCCCCCTCAAGGATTCAGAATCCTTTTACTGTGGAGGGGGCAAGCCTTTGAGACCATGGTTTATTAAAGCTGACATTGCAATGATCAGAAGGCTTCTCAGTAGAAAGCAATGGATGCAGTCCTTTCAGGCTTTGAAAATACAAATGAAACAAAACTGAGAATCCCACATGAAAAGTGAAAGTGAAACCAACAGTAGCAAACCAAAATTGTTTATACTTTGGAAGTTAATAAGGACTTAAAGGTGGGTGGGGTTTTATTGTGTATGCAAAGAAACTCAAAATTCTCTATTTGTCAACAAAATGTTGAGCAGTCAAAAGGCTGCAGAAAAGTGTTTTGTTTTTTTTTTTAAAAAAAAGAGGTTTTTGAATGTGTATCGCCTTTCATTACTTGGAAATAAATGGCATGTAACTTTACTCAGGAAAAAGCTATACAGTGTGTTAGTCTCTCCTGCATTCTTTCTAATGCCTCTAATTTCACCTACTCCTTGTGCTGGAGATTACAATTTAGTTTCAGCAATACATTGCAAAAGTGGAAGAAAGTACAAGGCAGTGTAGGAATAGCTCTCTGAGATACTATGAAAGCATGCTCTGTATTCACAGAGGGTAGGTATACATCTTATGTCTTCTCTAACTTTGTGTTTGGATCTGTTCAAAATTTATTGTTTGTATTTATTTCCATTATTTTCCATCATCACCCATGCATGTCAATCTACAGTTTGAGAATAGAATCTGTGGAACAATCAACAGAAATGGAAATTGGTTGTCTTGTGAATTTACTCCTGTTGCAATTTATGTTGTAGGTAGGCATGGAAAGTAGAAACAAGTCAGTCAGTCTCCAAACCACAGCAAGTGCCCTTAAGTACCTACCCTTGACTTCAAACTTTCCTGCATAGAATCTGTTTCCTTAGGTGTGGTGATCTAGGGTGTCCCAGCCTTTCTTAATGAAGGAATTAACACAATCATCCTTCCACACTACTTAAATTGCAGCTTCCGTTCCTATTGCTGGTGAAGGTTACTGGTGTAGTAGTGGCTGCTGTAAGGCCTTACAGAGAACAGCAGGCAAACAAGTTTGGTCACCTAAAAAGGATTTTTATTTTTAATTTTCTGCATCCTGCATAGTTACATAGGAAATCTTCTGTCAGGAGAGAGCAAGGTATGCAAGCAGCAAACGTGTTGTTCTATTTGCTAGGTTTTCTATTTGCTGTGGGCTCTGATTTAAAGATAGGATAAAAAGAAATAGACTTGCCTTCTTGATTGTATGTGTTCTGTTGACTACACATATATTTTATTAGAAACAAATACAGTTCAATTATGCAAGGATGCATTGTATTTCAGTCAGAAGCTAGCTTGCAGCATCTGTTGTTGCTCATGCAAAGGGTCAGTGCTGGTGGTAAAAAAAACCCTCCCTGAGATGGTATGTTCTGGCATCTACTTATCCCTCCCTAAGCCTCTGTAGCCCTATTCTTTTTCTGTCCAGTATTTCCTTTTCTCAGCATTGTTGCTCTTCCAGTTCTAGTTTCTTACATATGCATCTCAGGTTGTCTTCTTGCTTGCAACCCTCACTCCCTTGAGAGCGTTGTTTCCCAATGTGCCAGAGAAGGTCAGCATAGGAGGGGCATCAGCAGCACTGATCTACCATTTTCTTGGCCCTTTTCCAGGGCAAAATTGCTGGCCCTAACCATAAAGTGAGCTATTTAATTGTTATGTGTTTGGAGAAAGCAGCTTCCAAACCCTAAACCCCAAGTCTTCACAAAAGAAGCCTGCCCTCAGATATGCTAAACACAGTTTTTCTGTGGTTTATTGTATGGAGAGAGACAAGTATCATGAGATGGCACATGCTTGTTATAAGGTGGATATTGTTTTTCACAGACTTCTAATCTTTGACCCATAGGTAGGGAATTAGCATGTCCCCTGTGAAATGACTTGGGAATTTTTATAGTTAGGTAATTGGATTTTTCAAAGTAGCTGTCTTTTTCTTCCTGATGATTCTCCTAAGTCTTCAACCTACAGCAAACATTGCCCATATAGATTTGCACTGAAGTGAAAATAGGATCTTGGAATGAGATATGTTTGATAAGTTTAAGTCAATATAGGTGTTGTCTCTGATATTTTCTGGTATGAGTACCCTGCCCTTCCTCTCCAGGAACAGGAAGAAACAGATTATTTGGTCTTGTAAGTCATCCCATAATAAAGATGTCATTTGGATGAATAAAATGGAAGAGAGGCAATTTAAACTTTGTCTAATAACTTGGTGTGCTGGACAAAGGAGTCCTAGGGAAGTAATCTACAAAGTAGAAACTAAAGACCTATTTGTGCAAGGGCTTAGCAAGGAGGTGCCGTTCTGTGTAATTATTACTCTTGAAGCTGTTTTTTGGAGTCATGCACCTACCTGTTAACCAGTGTCTTAAAAATTAAATTTGCATGATGAATGCAGAGTGTACATTAGAATTGCAAGAACATCTCAATACCTTATTTCTGTTTGAGGAACTATGGTTAATTCACATTCTACAAGTGTGTCCAGTCAGTGTTCTAGCAGGCACCAATTTAATGGTAATAAACAATAACAGTATTTACCAAGCAATAGGCAATGGTTTAGCTTTGTTTTTTTATCAGTCACTGCTTTTTATTCCCTCAGGAGTTTAAAATTCATGCAAAAAACATTAGCCTTTTCACTGGTCTCCCTTGGCCCTCTTATTCATTTTATATTTGTACTATTTCAAAACCATATTGGTTCTGAATGTTTTGGGCTGCTTTGATAACAGCTCAATGAGCCCAACCCAGTCTGTGTAAGACTTATAAGCCTAGAAGATCTTCTTAAAACAGGTGTTTTTGTGACTCTGCATTTACTCAGTGCTGTGACCCAGCAGTGCCATTTAACTACCTTAGAGTTCCCAACCCACTTGATCCAATATACATTTAAAACTAGGTCAACAGGATTTAGAAGAGAAAAAATGCTTTAAATTATATAATGCACATGTATGATTGATGTCATTATTTAGTAACAGTTTTACCGAATTGTATTCTTGTAAGCTTTACTCTCTGTTTCATACTGTATTACCTTGTACACTAAG
Source organism: Falco rusticolus (assembly GCF_015220075.1). NCBI lineage: Eukaryota > Metazoa > Chordata > Aves > Falconiformes > Falconidae > Falco > Falco rusticolus. Next base: position 77,496,684 of record NC_051189.1, read on the forward strand.
TCCCAATCCTGAACCTATTGAACTTCGTTTATCATATGCTTCTTTTTAAATAGGTACTGTACTTGGCCCTTGACATGCACAGCTCCAGATGTGCAAACGGATGCATTTACATAGTCCTACACAGAGCTATTTAGAATGTTACTCATGATAACCTGAACTTTTTAGTAAAGGAGCATGGCCTTCTTTCAATTTGACAGACCGCAGAAGGGACAGATAACAGGAATAAAGATGCACATTATGTGGGGGTATTTCTGTCTTTATAATAGGCCAAATTCTGCCTGCATTTGCCTATGCAGTGCTTGATACTTCCCATTGTGTATGTTTAGGAGAACACAGAAATACTTCAGATTGACTCTTTTCCTGTTGACACAGCCGCTGAGCACAGACATTGCAAATGCATCATGTGCAGTAGAGCAATCAAGTGGGTCAAGGTGGGCTCTGCATGTGTTGCTAGATGCTGTCCTCAGCTGTCCTCCTGTCTCCTGTTGCCTCCTGTCTGCCTCTACCTTGCTGCTTATTCTGCCTCTTGATGCTCCTAATGGTTTGTTTTCATGGCTTGACAGTTTCTGATGAAACCACATGAAAGATGATGTACATTTTGGACTGTAGGACACCAGGAGAAGAAAAGGAAAGCTTTAAAAAAGCAGATTGTTAAATTAAAACCTATATGCTATGATTTTAGTTGGAAATTTATATAATCCTGCAAGATTCAGGAGTTCCATATATTATAAGAAAAGCGAAAAAGATTGTCTACTATAATATTTGAGAATAATTATGTGTGTGCCATAAACCATTCCTCAATGTGAAAATATTCTCTTATGTAAAAATAAGTATAGCTTGATTTTTTTTTCAAACTTCTTAATTGCTGGAGTTTGTTTGGGTTTTTTGGTTTGATTTTTTTCTTTAACTTGGGACATCCAATTCATGTGTGATAAAGTAAATATGTGTATGAGCCCATTCATGCTAATTAGATACTTCCAAAATTACAGGGCTATAAAAGTACCTAGAGTGTTTGCTATGGAGTTTTATTTTAAATTTTAATGCAGTGTCTTTATTCAAAGTAAGAGTGGCAGCTGAGTGGGTGCTTAATTTCTTCATTGGCATACTGAAATTTGGGCTACAAACTGAAAAGCTTTTTTTTGCAAGATTTTTGCAAGAAAAAACCTGAATTTTACATTGTAATATTTTTTCCAGTGCTTTCTGAGGAATTCTGTTCTTGACCAAGTGTTTTGAAACCGTGTGTTGGTATCCTTAATTTCAGAAGGCACTGATCCTAGAAGAAGTTGACATTTGGTCCCCCCCATACAGAGGTTTTCAAAACTAGGTATCTACCTATAATTGATTTATGAATTATCAACTCTTCTGTGGCTAGAGCTTCTTCAGTGTTTGCCCTCTCCTCCAAGCTCTGTTGAAATTGCTTTTTAGTCTAGTACCATAAATAACTTTGTTTTGGGCACATACACTCTTGTGCATTATCACGTGGTTTGAAACAACTGCCTGAATTTGAAAATGCCAATAACCAGCCATCATATACAAATGTAGCTGATGTAGATTATTATACTGTGTATAAAAACAAGGTGTATGAGTAACTCTGCTGATTAGCAACAGAAGAAGAGCTCCAAAGCTTATTAGCAGTTAGATAAAGAGCAGCTTTGGTCTATTAAGTTGTAATAAATATTTCTATTCAGTTTTCCCTTCCCACTTGGTATTGTGCCTTTGTGTTCTTGTTCTTTGTGATGGTTTTTGCATTCTTAATTTATGGAGATGTCAGTTAAATTGGCCAGACTATTCTTGTGCCTTTTGTTTAAAGAGAAATATGTTCTTTCTTTGCTCCAAAAGGTGAAGGAATAGGAAGGGAAGGACACACCTGTGTTCTATGAAAGTAGTATAGTTAAACCATAATGCCTGGACCTGTGGTACATATTGCATTTATATAGCAGTAATGCAGAATGGAAGATGAAAATATGGTATTTCCTTTGTCTTGGCTGTATTATTGTCCTAGCCATAAATTAGGTAGAATTATGTTTGCTTTTCTGTGCCTGCATTATCATACTTACCATAAATAAATATTTCTTCTATTTCTTTACCCATTTCTCCTAGTCCCTTGTATTTTCTCCTCTCTGTATTTACCCTATGTTGTCTGTTCTAGGAACATCTTAGAAAAAGACCAGCATGTAGTTCCCATTACACATTTCATAAGGTTACAGTTCAGCTGTTATTCTTTGCCCAGTATTCTAGTGTCTTTAAATTCAAATTCTCTCAGTCTGCCATGGGTATGACAGGGTGTGAATTATGACGCAGTAGAACATTTATTCTTATGAATTATAAGGTTGGAAATCAAGTACCCTTAAATGCAGAAATGCGTGAATGGTTGTACCATAAGTCACCTATTAAAATGTCGTGAGATTATAAGTTGGCCCTGTGCAATTCTTTCTTAAAAAAATGATAGAGAAAGTTCAGGAGTAATTTATTTTAAATTATTTTATAATTATTTTATAATTCTGAGTAATTCATTGTTTTAAATTAAATACAAATTAAATGGATTAAAATGATGAAATATATGGTCTTTATTTTAGGTTTTTACAAAAAGTTCTATAAATGGTTTTAGATGAAGACAAGTGTAAGTGTGCATTTTCAAAGCTAATAGGATTACTGTGTTCTGCAGGATGAGGGTCCCTAAACTTTTTCTAAATGGCTACCTTCTTCTTGTAGGCAGAAATTTGCAAAAGTGCCTGAGGATTTCAAGCATCCAGTCTGCTATATGTAATAAAGAGAATACGTCCTGCAGTCCTTCATTATGGTTTCCTCTTGTGCTGGCTGTTTAGAAGTTGATCAAAGTAACTTTGCAGTAGAGTAGTATGTGGTAATTTTCTATTAGTAAAAGCATTATTCACATGCTCAATGTTTAGAACTGTTTGAGATCTAAAATAAGGTGGGTTTCTTGCAATACTCAAATGCTTTATGCTTAGTTTAAATATTAGAACTTGGACATATTTGTAGCCTACCTAAACTCCCAGTCCACGTCTGTGTCCTAAGGTCTTGGTGAAGGTGCTTCATACCAGTGTGCCCAGAGCTCAGTTTTGCAGCTCTGCAGGTGTTGAGCAAGGCTTTTCTGTTTTTGTAGAATTTTTATGGAATTTCTTAAATTTTTCTCAGAGCATGAAGTTCATGTAAGTCTCCCTTACCTTTCCACCCCAGGTGAATCTTGACCATTGTCAATTTAAGTTTTGTGTTTAGAAAGCTGAATTGGAATGCTTTTGCACTTTCACTTCCAGTTTCAAATTTCAAGCGCAGAGATGGTGGTAGAGCTCACTGAAAAATTAAATTCCTGTTCCCTGCAGACTTCCAAGGGTTTGTAAGCTTGTTTTGTGACTATATGAGATTGAGTTGAGACCTTGAAATTTCATTTTGATAAATCTATAGTATCATCTTGATTTTGATGTAGAATCATAGAATTATTGAGGTAGGAAAAGATCTTTGAGATCAAGTCCAATGTGTTACACTATACATAATTCAATTATGTATAAACAATATACACACAGAAAAGGCCTTATCTAAAAGTGTGAGTTAAGTAATACGCTATCATGAAACTTTGATTTTTTTTTTTTCATTTTCTAATGGTTATGGGTTCTGTTAGCAAAAACTTCTTGACAGCTGTAATTGAGATCAGTGTTTAAATGTTTAAAAAAAGGCCTCCTTTTTTGATTTTGTATGATGAGTAAGAAAGGGATGAAAAACTGAGCCTTTTTTATGTTCTGCTTTTTTAATACTGTACAGAAAAGGGAAAGTGTGTTACCTCACATAAAATAAAACTCAGAGTGCCCTAATGTCCTGACTTTGAAATACGGCAAATTCAATGGATGATGGCGTCACCATCTCTCAGACAAGTTCTATGCAGAATAACTTCTCATAGTAGGAAAAAATAACGCTGAGGTACCAAATGACTGATGAATGGGGATGATCAATGGAGCTCTGGGGCTGGGAATTAGAACTTGCAGACTTACTGCAACTTATGTACAAAGATTTTTGTGTTAAAACCTTGCAGTTCTATGCAACCTTAATTTAACAAAAAAAAAATGCTCTAAAGAGGTAGGATAGCATTATTGGCTCCATTTGGTGTGTGTGAAAATTGCAACATAGAAAAATGAAGGAAGAAAAATGTGCCTGAAGAATCATGTTTAAAAGCAATCTCTAAACCAGACTTTAGTATTAATGACACATTTGGGAGCAAATGCATGCCTTTAAAGGTATTTAAAATTTTTTTAGAAGTAATATCTGAAGTGTCTGGTTTGAAAATGCACAATAAATGGTTTTGGGAGCAGTAACTCTCCCAGACCCATCTTACTACAAGGGCATCCAAAATCCCCTTGCTTTTTCTGCTGCAGTAGCACCTCACATACCTCGCCTTGAGTCAGAGTCCCTCTCTTTCTTGTCATTTGACAATCAGATGTCCCCATCAACTGTTGACAACACTAACAGGCAGAAAATTAATCATGGGCTTCATCACTCCCAGCCTTCCCAGTTCAGACAACTTGTGACATCTTCCTCCAAAAACAGGTCCCTCTGTAAGGCAACTTGTCATTTGAACCATCTTCATTCCTTTCTAATGAGCACTAAGCAGGTAGTTATGATTTACTAATATCTCTAGTCACAAACTCTACAATGTAATTAAGGCACTGCAGATTTTCAGTTCAGTTTACAGCCTAATATATACATATTAAAGTGTTTCAGGGAACCATGGAGGCCAACTGTGTGCGTGGCTTTTAGGCATAGAAAAATCCAGTAATGGGGGAAAAAAGAAAACTAAAGTGCTAAATATGGTAGTGGGTTTTTTGTTATCAGCAATTTGGTGTGACCCTTCTTATGGATGATCCCTTATGAGTAATAAAAAAAGAAAAGCCAAAACTGTGAAATATACTGTTCTTAGTATGGGAACACCTAGACTCACAGTAAATGTCTTCCAGCTACTGACATTCAGTAGATGGTGGAAGCATGATTAAGGGTCAAAGAACAGCTTCTCTGAAACCGAGAAAACTTTATTTTCATCTTTTTTTCTTTATCTCAGGAAAAAAGTAATCAAAACCTATTAAATACTATTTGGGAGGGTAGTACCCAAGACTTGTTTTCATGAAGGTGATCCCTGAATTTTAAATGCTTAAGTTCCATTTAAGTAGTATCATTCCTCTTCTGACATTTGGATTTGGATTAAAATGTTTCCAAAGCTTGTCCTACAGCTGCTTGTCAAGTGCTCAGACTGTAGAAGTAGGGGAATCTTGTCATATTACATCTAATTGTTCTGGTTTTGCCTGCCAGCCTGTGACAAGGTCAAAAACAGCACAAAGCTCTGAGTTACAGTTAAAAACAAGGTATAATAAATATCTCAATACAGTTGCCTGAATTTGAAACAAATGGATAAAGGGGACTTTTTTCACAGTTCTGGCAGTGTAGACAATGGTATTGCACTGTCCCCTTGCTGGAACCAAATTCTGAGAGAAGCCAAGCACTTAGTATTCCAAGATAATTTAATGTGCATTGGGGATTTTCATTTATATGTTTTTAATGTCTGAGGATTTTGACAAATAAGAAACTACATACTCTAATTAAAAAAGCTCAATTTAATCTTTATTTCTTCTCATTCAGATAACGAAAAAATCTCTTGGGAGTTGGTCAAGTATTCTGTATTATTTTGGTGCTAAATTATCCTGTGTGTGTTGGAACTAATAGTAGATATGAACAAATAATGCAACAGTTTCTCTGTGGTGTTAAGCTTAAATTAAACTGTCCCTCCACCAAAACATGATACTTCCCTCTTCCTGCCGTTGGAGATCCCAAACTTCTGTGAGCGGCAGAGTAATTGAAATAGAATTTCCTATTGCATTAAATCCACTGGATAGACTCTTTAATACCTGATATGCTATACATGCAAGTTGAAGATCTTGTATAGGTGGATTTTCTGCTGTTTTATTATAAAAGTTCACTTCACAGCATGACCTTTTTTTTTATTATGGCACCGATACTTTTTTTTTTTTTTTTTTTTTTGAACCAGCCAGTCTTTCTGGATTCAGGAACTTATCCTGAAGTTCCTTCAGGATTTTAATACCATCAGAGTATCTGTTTTATTTGGTTGCTTATTAGAAAATTATTGACGATAGACAAGAAGATAATGTGTGCACATGCAGATAGCTTAGACACTAAGCTAGAGAGCAAATAGAGTTTGCAATTCTCTAAGTGTTGTTCTTACCCCTTAGAGAAGTAAACAGCTGGCTCATGTACAGATGGTCACAACCACACATTCAACTCTCATCTGTGTACATGCCAATTAGTCATGGGACTTGTGTTGGCTTGTTTGTGTCAAGAGTAAATCATTAAAGGTGTTGATTCCTAGCTGTGGGAAAAGAATACATCCCTGGTCCTATAAGCTCCATTGTATGCATGTGAGAAGGTCACTTATTTCCATGGGGATATTCATTAAGGACATTTGTCTCTCCTTAGAGGACTCAATAAGGAGTAGTTTGGTTATTGAAAATAGGACTGTACATGAATCACACACTTGAATCATGATGCTGAAGTTATTTTTTTAAATGTAAATATGGCTGTTATAATGAGGATGAATATACAAATTAATGAAGCCAATTGTAGGAATAGACATTAGTTAATCCAACAAAAGCTATAAATGGTATTTTTAATCTTTCAGAGCAACTGCAGGTAATTCTTTCCTTGCTTTCTCTATCTTCCTACTTTCTCACACATTTGAAAAGTGCTTAGAGAACAATTTGGCTCTTGATGCTCATTTGAGGTAGTGCAGAATAAAATAAGGCATTGGAATCCAACAGTGACTTACAGCCTGTATTAAACCCACTAAAATTGTAATTGTAATAAATTGTGGTGTATCAGTCAGCTCCAGATCAAATCTTGCAGCTTCTAACAGAAGTAGTTTGTGGTAAAACTTACTGTCTATGGGCTAAGCCAAATTGGAGCAATGCATTTATCTGTATCTTCAGTACAGATTCTGCAGTATAAGGCTTCTGTTCCTTGCAGGTAATGAAGGGTTCACTTGAAAAGCATGCAAAATTTATCTACCAGAAAAGTTAGTAAGAATATTGCTATTAACATCTAAGGGAATAATGCTGAGAACATCTGAAATTCCTCTCTGGTTTATAGATTTCAGATTGTTCTACTTTTTTCTTCTTTTAATTTAAAGAGATTGTATATCAAAAAACCCTCAGATGTTTAAAAAAAAGAAAAAAAAGTCTGCCTGTACTTATTCCAGTATTAAATTTTCAATGATTTTTTTCTGGAGGCTGCTGTTTATTGGAGCCCCTTGGAAAGGAAAAATCACTTGAGAAATATATATGAAGAAGGAGATGGTGTGCTTTACTTCTTAAGACATCTGTTAAAGTTATGTGCTGGTCTGCTTGCCTTTAATCTAATCCAGTTTCTCTTGGCTTCCCAGAAAGGATTATGATGATTATTCAATACTGTTTGCTAGAATTACCAAATCAATATTTAAAATATGTTGACCTTGGATATTTCCAGAATCCAGCAGAACTTGCGGTATACATGACACACATACACTTAAATACTTTAAAACATTTAGGTCACTAGAATAAGAAACAAGGGTTGAATGATGCTGTCCAGAAATCAGTTAATTTTTTATGAAGCAAACCCTTTGTGTTGACGAAGTAACATATAATATACCATTCATATAATCTTTACGCTGCATTTCTGTTCATATTCTAGTAAATACCTTTTCCAGCTTTTATCCCAGTGTCTCCTTCCTATAAATTAAAAATAAGAACGACTTCAAATGTTAAAATATTATTATTATATGCTAAGAGTATCCCACTTTAGTTGTTTGGAACAGGAGATAAAGGTGGCAGACACTCATTAAGTTTTAGCAAATATTGATATTTTCAGCACAACTTTAAAGTGCCTCTCCGTTTAAAAAAAAAATAATTCTAAAATAACCCTGTCTTTCTTAACAGATGGGGTATGTTTGCAGGTGTGTGTATGCTTTGTGTTAAGAGCTATATCTATTTCTTTGGTATTGCTTTTTTCTTCAACTGTAAATTAGGGACGTTTAAGCATAATACTACGAGTTTAAAAAATGGGTAGAAACTGTAGTTGGAAATGTTATTAAAAATACTTCAGTATTCCTTAGTTTAGCACCTATTTTTATATCTGAATTAATGTGATAAAAGATTTATCACAGGGGAAAAAAAATAGTTTTGAATGGGTTCAGAACTATCTTTGTTACAGTGGTTCTGTAGAGGTCAAATTGTAGCACACTGACACATCACATATTTAATTACTCAAAAATCTTGTTGGGAGGCTTATTACTGATGTTAGCTAGCTGTGGTTGCTTGAATGCTTTTACTATCTGGACCACTAAGTCGCTGGAAAACCACTTCATCTTTGTTTCTAAGTGTAGGACACATTTCCAGTAAAGACTAGAGATACTGTGTAAAAACCTGACTAGTCATGTTTGAGAACGGTGGGTTTAAATTGACTGAGGTGTTAAACTGAGCAGGAAGAGGGAAATTCAGTGCTGCTATGGAAGGAGGTGAGAAAAATTTGGCTTGCCTCTAGTGGAACAAATATGCAGAAAACTTAGGTTGAATTTTCTGAATTGGTCAGTGCATCAAGTACTGAGGAAGAAAAAAATCCTTGAGTAAAATGACAAATTTAGGAGATAAATGGACGTAAATTGAGCATTAATACATTTTACGCTGGAAATTAAGAGAGGTTTTCTAATGAGGAAAGGAATATGGTGGTGAAACAAGAATAATAATTGTGGAAAAGTGAATTACATTTGAATATCTGCCATGATTTCTACAACTTCATTGAAATGGGCTGTAGTATCCCTTTTCCATTTTGAATATTTGCAATTATAAGCTTTGTTGAGCAGCTCCTCTATGTGTTTCCTGACCTTGTACAGAACCTCTGGAGACTTGGAGGTCCTGAAAATATTAATGTGGGCAGAATTCCAATGATATATTCAATTCCAGTAGTGAAACAAATGCAAAATCTATCTTGTTTTGTAGTAACTTAAGTATATCATCCAAAACCAAATTTAGCAATGACAAACAAATAGCACAGAAAAAAAACAAGGGAGCAAAACATCATGGAAAGAACATTCAACTGAATGACTGGATGAGTTTGCAGCACTCTCCAAACTAGCTGGCTGCAACAAGGTATTTTACCATCTCATACCAACATACTCTCCATGCCAGTGCCTCTGCTGCCTTCTCCTAGTCTCTCCTCACCCAGGGCACACACTCTCACTCTTTTCTCTCTTTTTCTTCCTCCTCTCTCTTCATTGGCTGCCCAACCCCTTAACAGAACCAGCTACAGCTGCACATTGTCTACATCGCCACCACACCACCCCCCCAAGCCAGCCCACAGCTGTATATTATCAATGTTAATTAAACCAGCTTCATTCCTCTACAGATGACAAATATTTTTGCTGGTGAGTCAGAGGTTTAGATTACGAAGTCACAAATAAGGTTTTCAAGGAGACCTGTTCCATTGCTTAGGAAAGGGTTAATTGCTTTTTCTCAAAGCTACAAATTTACAGCCTGGTTTTATCTGAGTATTGATGTGGCTTCCTGCAAAGGATGTTTGTCCTAGGTGAGATAAATGGCATAGACTAAAAATGGGTTCTTCTTAAATGTAGTGTTCCAGTAATTTTGAAATGATTGTGTATTTCATCATATGGGATCAGGCAAAAGCATGGACTGTGGTGAGGCTTATTGATTGCTGCAGGAGTGAGTACTTCCTAAACAACTGTATCAGTGAAATAAAAAAAAAAAAAATCAAAAATAGTGAGAATTTGTAAAAAAAAAAATAGTTTCTTAGTCAAAATAGTAGTGAGTTCTGTCAAATTCAAAAAGGGCACATTCATACACAGATATTGACGTTCATGCTGAGCATTTAGAGTATTATGGCTAGCTCTAGTTATAATGCTACATAGCAGTGGTATTCACATCATGTATTACTGAACAGTTAAGTATTCCTAATTACCTTCTGTTACAAGTAATTGCATTTAATTAAAAGCATTAATCCCCCCCCCCCCCCAAAAAAAAAGAAGAAAAAAAAAAAGAAATGTTTCTCTAAGTCTTACAACATCTTTTACTTCTTATGCTTTTCCTTTTAAATACTTAGCTTTGGTACAGTCTACCAATTGCAACCATTTTACTGGTACCAGATTAGATGACTTGAAACCCTCTATCAGCTGAGAAGATGATTTTGTTTCAGATTCAGCTGATCCCTATTTGTGTTTCAATCTCTTCTGTTACCTTAGACTCCTCTTCTTCCTCCTGGCTTTCAGCTTCTCCTTTTAATTTTTTCCTACTGACCCTGGACTAGTGGTTTCTGGTGCATTTTTTTTTTTTTCCTTTGGTGCTATATTTGCCCCCCTAGATATACAATTGAATATTTTTAATCTTCATATCTGATCCTTTTGATGTCAGTCTACTCTGTTTCTTCTTTCATAAGCTTCCTGATAGCTTCTCTTTTGCTCCTGATATCTCCTGATAGCAACTCTTTTGCAGAATTACACTTCTTGGGCTTGTTCACAGTCTCTTAACAAGGTTTATTATTGTTTTCCAAGTGAATAGTTTTATTCAGTGAAAACTGCAGTTTTAGTCAATGTGAAACCTTTATGACTATTGTAAAACTGGGTGACTATTTTCAGACCTTTAATTGAAAAAGTAGTTCCACAATAACATTTGCTGAAATACATCCAAAATATTTCTCAGTCTGGGTTTGTTGGGGGTGCAGCATTATTTATAAAAGCAGTTTGGAGGAAGTAGCTGATCCTTTTCAGGAGCTTGTTGCAGTTACAAGATTTACTAAGTAGTCTTCCATGTCTAAGAAGCTAGATAAACAATGAACAAAGAGAATTTTGAATGGATTTTTCCTGTTCTTTCCTACTGAAGGTGTTCTGTGTTAATAATATACATTCTTATACTCCAGGGCAGAACACAGAAACATGGAATAGTTTTTGTTGGAAGGGACCTTAAAGACCACCTAGTTCCAACCCACCTGCCATGGGCAGGGGCACCTTCCATTAGACCAGGTTGATCAAAACACCATCCAGCCTGGCCTTGAACACTGCCAGGGATGGGGCATCCAGAGCTTCTCTGGAAACCTGTTCCAGTGTCTCACCACCCTCACAGTAAAGAATTCCGTCCTAATAGCTAATCTAAATCTACCCTCTGTCAGTTTAAAACCATTCCTTCTTGTCCTATCACTACATGCCCTTGCAAAAAGTCCCTCTCCAGCTTTCTGGTAGGCCCCCTTTAGGCACTGGAGGGTGGCTAAAAGGTCTCCCTGGAGCCTTCTCTTCTCTGGGCTGAACGAGCCCAACTCTCTCAGCCTGTCCTTATAGGACAGCCCTCTGATCATCTTCACGGCCATCCTGTGGACTCACTCTGACTTGAGAATGATTGTCTGTGCAGTCAGGTAGATGCGGGTTTCAGTCCCTCTTCTGATGATTATTTAGGTGGATGCCATACGGTGAAACTATTTAAAAGGAAACGGACACAGATCTGCACCAGAATAGATTATATTTTAAAGTTTGGGGAAGTGCTCTGAAGGTGTACAGTGGGGATTTGAAGTCTGGTCTCCAGAGGAATCATCGAACCAGATGTTCATAAAGTAGAAAACATTGTAACTCTCTTCTTCAGAAGTTTTAGATACAGCTCTTAGGTGTGCAGGTGTATCTCTTGGTTTACCTAGCCCTCCAACCCCAAAAGTCAAAAATATAATGAAACATGTTTTCTTCAATCTTATCAAAATGTATGGTTTCAAATGCAGACTATTATATCAAATCCTTCTTTGGGCTTTGCCGGAAACACATTTTCACTACTTTGGCCATTCAATTGAAAAAAATCAGTCTTCCACTGAGCCATAATCTAGACCAAAAAGATCAAGCTGGTCATCTTCTGTGTCAAATTCTTCAAGCGATGTGTCACCAGCAGCTGTGTTGCCTTCATTAGAGCTTTAGCCATGTATTAGATCCAAACTCGGGTGTCTGGAAATGAAATTAATCTTCTTTAACAACTGCAGTTAGCTAGAAATTGACTTTTAAATCTCTACTTGCATCTAGTATCTTGGCTGAGAGATCGCAGTGTACATCCAGTAAATCTAAGTAGATAATTTTTTAGTGGTTAATTTCTTATTTTTCAGTAAGAACAACTTTGGAAAGCTTGACATTGTTAGTAAATTATGCTACAACATTCTCTTGTCTCTTACTTTGAATAAACAAAACCACTTTCTGTAAAGTATAAGCGTTTCTTATATCTTTTTTTTCCCCATAGAAAAAGGAGCAAGAAGAAAAAAGATTTATTCACAGAACTTGGAGGAAACTGGATATTTTTAGCTAGGTTGTTGATGGCATAAGCCATAAACTATCAAGCTTTCATGGGTCAGTGAGCACTTCATGACTGGAGATGTATGAAAGTCTGCTGAGAGAGCACATCACACCCTTTTCTCGTTCTAACATCATTCAGTTGTTTTTGAGAGGTGAGAGATTTCCATTTCCCATACCATCCCTTTTTATTATTTTTAACACCAGGTTTCTGAACACCAGTTTCCCCCCCACACACACACTCTTTGTCCTTGTTCTTTTCTATTTGCAAGATTAGGTTGACTGTGTTGAAGGAAAAATACAAAAAATATGATAGTGACAGGATGTTGATACATACAGTAGTTTAGATAGTGAGCTGCTCTCACTGTCCTCTGTTCCTGTCTCCAAATTCAAACAATATTTTAAATACTCTATACCTTTTGTATTTTTAAATAAGAAAGGGAAGGATTGGCTTGCACACAAGCTGGGAGACTGTAAATTAGCAGAAATTATATTTATACTTTAGCTGTACTGAAAAACACCTGGGGTTTTTTTTTTCCCAAATCTTGAAAATATTCCTAGAGATCTTGTTTCATTGTTGTGTACTGTAATAGTGGTGTGTTGTACAAATAATTCTACCCATGTTACCTGAGACACAGGATTGTATAAGCTACCCCCTTCCTTGGCAAAGTTCAGGGAATTTCTCACTACCAGTAATATGACAGGAAGACCTTTGTTTATGCAGTCAGGTAGATTGAAATAACTGCCTGTATTCTGATGTATTTAATTTGGTAACCAGAATGTCAGATCGTATTTGGATCCATTTAGGTCTCGTGGCATCCTCCTAATTTACAGTCTAGATGCTTGACTTTTTCTGGCCACAAAACAATGCTAATCGAGGTTTGTTTTGTTTTCAGTTGTACCATATTAACAACTACAGAAAATGGGTTTTTCCTTTTCTGTTGTGCTGTAATATATTACTGAACCACACAGGATTATGTTAATTATCTTTATAAAAGTCAGAGCTACCAGTGTTTTCAAAAATAAAATACAGAATAGTTGGCATTGTTAGTATAATGATGGACTTCTATTTAGATATACATCAATCACAGAAGCAATGTATAATCCACATTTAATACTTAGTCTCAGATGTGCAAATTGCTAAACACTCACCCTTTTCTCCATTAATTGTAAAAAGTCAATGTTCTTATCAATCTTTTTACTGAAGAAACAAAACAGGGAAGGCAAACTTTGTGGTGGATGGATGACAGTAAGTCTGAGTCAGATCTAGCTGTTTCAATACCATTAAAAACTTGCAGACTGTGTATTTTAAAACAAGCATAAGCCTAAATTTCTGCATTGGAATCCTATTACATTTTATGTATTTTCTCAACTATTGTTATTTTATTTAGACTGGCTCTGCTTTACATTAGAAGAATCATGAGCAAGGTCCTGTTTAGAAGTCCTTGTAAAGTAAGGTACAGCTAATTAATGAAAGTTATGCATTAGTAAACATTCTTAAAATGATTGTCCATTATCATACATATGCAATTATTTGATAGAATGGACTGTGCTCATAGTCAGCTATGTCCATACATGCATGGAATGATACAGAATGTTTAGCCTTAATTCTGAATAGTTAAGCCTTTAAATAAAATAGATCTGGAATATTTTATAGATTTTTATTTTTTTTTTTAGTATTCTGAGTGGCAGTATCATCTTCTAATCGATGCCTCTGGTAACATCTGATTCCACATAAACTAAGCTAACTTAAAAAGCTGCTCCAACAGCAGCTTTGTCATTGTATAACTGACAGAGTTTCTGCTGAAACGTCTGTTGCCATGTTGCTAAGGTTCCCATTTTAATTATTTATGTTCAGTCTCTGTTCACAGACAGAGGTTGTCAAACTATGGAAATGTAGAAGTGTTATACTGAATAATTATCAAGATGACAGATTTTTATATTTTCATTTGATTATGGGTGCTTTTATCCTGTGCATTCACTCTTTCTTCTTGTAAGCTCATTCCCATCCTTCCCGTTTTTCCCCTCTTTAGTGTGGGTCCCATTTCAGCAACTGGAATTTCACTCAATTCTCCAGACCTTTAAGAGACTTCTCAATCAAAGCTCCATATAAGACCTAACAGCTATTTCTAAGAAGGGGTGACTGAACTGGTGCACTGAATTTGATTGTCCCATTTGAAATATTCCAGACAAATATAGTTAAACACCTGAAATGAAGCATTTAAGGACTACTGTCCTACACACTGTTCAGTATTCCAAGTATTTTATTTCCATGTATACAGATGATAATGCCACATATATGCATTCAGCTCTCATTCTGGAGAATATTTTGTGAGCTAATTGAGTTTAGTTCTAATCTCTAGGAAAGATCCAACTGATGAAAGACCTTAAACAAAAGATTTCTGCTAACTTTGGCTTTTTTTTCAAATTCCTGAACTTTTGATGATTGCAAATTATCTGATTATATGTATCTGTAGATTTTTAATATAGCAAAAGTACTTGGAGCACCGTGAAACGTCGTGTAAGGTTAATGCTCAGAGTTTTTACTTTAAGATTTGACAATTTGTTGAAATATGTAGTTATCAAAGTCTTTTGGATTATCACAAGTTACCATTTGTTCAGGAAAGAGGAACAGCAGAAAGAGGTGTGGCCTTCTGTGCTGGTTTCTCTGAGTTGCACGAAGAAGGAAGGTTTCTTTCCTCTGGGGAAGGGGATGGGAAAAAGGAAAAAGACATATTTAGAGTTTCTTACAGAGTACTAGGCAGGGGAGATCAGAAGGTGATACTCTGGACCAATAATCCAAGACACAGTTTTGTAGTGATGGGGAATTTCAGCTAGAGCTGTATCTGTGTGGAAAGGATACAGCCTACAGCAAATTTTTGCAAGTTGTTGGTGAGAATTTTTTCATACAGAAGTTGGAGAAAGTGTCCATGCCTTTCTGTGGTTGACTTACTACTAATTTTAGGCCTAGTCTTACATTTTCAAGTGGATGCTTACAATTTATTCTTAGAAAAGGCAGGTGGAAGAACATTAGATAAATAAATAAAGTCACAAAAAAAAAGCCTAACACAAGAGATTTACAAAAGGCAATTTTTTTTCTTTTTTTAAAGATAAATTTAATCATGAGAGAAGCAAGCCCATGGGTAAATGGAGTTCAGAGTAGCTAACACTTCCCTAAGGTATACCAAGGGTGCTAACTCAAACTCTTGCACTCCAGAGGAAAGAAAGGACAGTACACAGCAAGGGGATTTAGGCCAAATTATAAAGTACATGCATGAAGTAAGAACACAGAAAGAAACCCTAAAAGACTGAGGCACAAGCGGAAACCCAGCTGTTGGTGTAATGGGTTTTACAGAAGCTTATGCCAAATAGCAAAGGTGCATTAAGTTCCACAGATGCCTTTCCTAGGACTGGTGATACTGATATTTTCATGTACAGTTTGGATATTGGAAAAGAGAGTTTGTTTATTCACAGATTGTGCCTCTCAGAAGGAAGTATACTGGAATGGAGGGTTAGAAATCAAGGTGATATTGATAACTTATGGAAATGTCCTAAAAATATGGTGAAATCCATTAATGTCAGAATAAAGTTTCTTGCTAAAGCAATATTAATCAATTGTATAAATGCAGGATAGTTAGGTAGCAGCTTTTCCAAAGTGGATGCAGGAAGCAGTGAATCACAAGCTGAATTGTGATTGTAGTGTTGCAGAAAAGGAAAAGAAAAGGCAATATTGTATTAGGAAGTGTTAATAAGACTGTCATTTTCAGATATGTGAATTCATCTACCCACTGCTTTTGCTGTCTCTAAAGCTTCAGTTGCAGAACTGTTTTCAGTTCTCAGCATTGATATGCAAGGAAAGTATGTTGGGTTGTAGAATTAAAGGCTCATCACCACACAGACACACACAAGCACAAAGAAGCCTAGAAACATGACAGGTGAGGGAACCCCAGTAACCCAACCGCAGAGGCACAAGATTCTGCATGGCTCTTCCCATATCTGTCACAGAGGAGCCATCATCCCCTTGTCCCAAGGTGACACCCATCAAGAAGACATCAATGGGACAGGTTCTTCAAAGCACCTTTTGGACTGCATGGTCCAAAGGAGGTATGGGCCTTGTTATGGGATACAGGGGAAGGATGTCTTGGCATTGAACATATCTTACTATGGGATATTTCAGGAAGGAACCAGAACTTGGGGAATGGTCGAATCTTCATGGTTTTGGAAGGGGAAGTTTGGGGAAACTGAGATGTAAGAGGATAATAAAATGATCCTGTTGCGTGTAAACAGGTTGCTGATCAGTGTGCTTGCCTAGCTGTGCCCTGAGCCTGGCCAGTGCAATCTGTACCGTCTTCCTGTTCAGCTCTCTGTTTTTAAATATTTTCCTGGGTAAAGGGCTCTCTATTTTCAGTGCACTTCTCTCTACAGAGGTCTGAGTGCCAGAGAGTTGAGTTGGACCATGGGTCATAGGGGCCTGTGTGTGTGTGGTGCCAGTAGCTGGAGAGACCCAAGTGTGTCCATATTGTGTGGCTGTATAGATCACTAGCAAATATCAAACTGGACTAGACAATGACTAGGATGGAAGCTTGGGAGTCATGTATTGGATTGACCAGGAGTCTGGAGATGTTGGAGAGGTCTATGAGTTGACTACTGGAGGGACCAGGAGATCCAAGCTAATTGTTGAAGAGAGTGTGGCCGCTGGGGTATGGCTTCAGGAAAGGTCATAAATCTGGGTCAGCAACGATAAAGACCTGGTTGCATATGTTTGTGTCTGTAAGTGAGGCATCTGGGAGGCCAGGGGATCAAGGATCTAGGTACTAGATAGGCTGAACGTCTAAGCCCACTTACTGGAGAGATACATGTTGTGTATGTGTGTGTCTATATATGTATATATTTTCCACTAATAAGCTTTCATTCATACTGTCCAGAGAGGGGAACAAGACTAATTCATTTGTGCTCTTTCTGTTTGTGTGAGTGCTGTGCTTGATGTTCATGTAACTGTGTAGGCAGCCGTATGTGTATGTATATATGCATTGTGTGTATGTCTGTTCAGAGTATGTGCACCACCTCACTGCTGGCTGGGCCTGGGGATATGGAGCTGCAGCACCCTTGTCTGTGTTGAGCTACCAGATTTGGCAATTCATGACAAGTGTGTTTGGAGAAAGCTCAGAGGCAGAAAATAAGAAACATGAGAACTGTGAAAAAATAGTTGTTTTCTAGACAAAAACAGAAGGAGAAAATGGTGTACCTCATTATGTAAAAGGGAAATAGAGGAGGGAAAGAATCTGTTATCCAGATTCAAGTACCTGCAGCAAAGCAGATTAAGTTTAAATATTAGGGCAAACTACCTGACAGATAGGAAAGCCAATGCTCATGTAATTTGCATGGGTAAACTGTTGAAATTCTCTCTGTAGATGTTTTTTAAAGAGTAGGTCCTACAGTCTTCAATGAAGAATGTTGTTGATGCTGTCTTTATTTGGGGAATAGTTATGGTTTCCTTTCTGTTTGCATGCTTTAATCTTATTTCACTTCTAAACCTCTCACTTTATTTGATTGGACACTGGAAATAACATGTTGTAAGATGCTGGATATGTATCTGCAGATAGGAAGTTGTGGGAATTGTCCTGTTGGATCTCTGATGTCTGGCAGCAAATGGGTGAATTCCAAGTCCTCTGCAGCCTGAAGGCTCAGCCTCAGACCCAAGCTTTCAGAAGTTTTTGGGGTCACAGTAGGCTCTCACCAAGGTTTGAGTCTAAGGGCTTTTTGCATGGAAAGGTAACAGTCGTGGCCTAAAGACAGATTTTGAAGTTGAAGTCTTTTGTGTTGACACAGCTTTTTTTTGAATGCTAATACAATTCTTGTTTTGCCCTTTCCTATACCTCTTTCTTTGGATGAACATACATTGCTTTGCAAGGTGCCCTTATTCTGTGTGACTTGGCTTGAAGCAGCAGACAGATGCTTCTTGCTCTTTGATGACAGATATTTAGCAGGCTGAGGGCTATCAAGGCAGGTTTCTTCCTACATCATTGGCACTTATCTGTCTCATCCGAGTAGCTGTGCTAGTGGTTCATGGTGCACTGCTGTATGAAGCGGTAATTATTTATTGATTTATTTCACTGCAGAAAGCCTTCCACCTTCATTCTGTGAGATGAAAAAGGAATCTTTAAAGCTGGATGTCAGAGAAAATATCTGAATGATAACTGTAGGATAAGGCACAGAAAATGGGCCCTACTTCTAGTACTGGACAAAGGCTGAGGCAGCAGGATACTCTAAGTTCCGTCATCGGACCCCTTTATAGAGGGAGGGAGAAATATGGTGGTTCACATGGGAGAGAAATAGCTGTGGAACCTTTGCAGGATGAGGGCCAGGAATTCAGGTAAGGGAGCTGTGAGTGAGAAAGAGTGAATAGAGCTGATGTTTGATGATGGTAGACCTGCTGGAAGTATGCAGCCCCAGAAACACAGCTGGTCAGGGTTGTGGATGTGGGGAGGTGGGCACGGGGAGGAAAGAGAGGAATTGCTTAGCCTAGTGTTGGTTGTTGTACCTCTTTAGAACACTGTTAATATGGGTACTGGCCTCTGGTGAGTAGTTTCTCTTAACATGCAGTTTTGCTGCTGCTGTCAGCCTGGAAAGGATTTCGTAGTGACTGCCCTTGGGCTGCTCCTGTGCACCTCACAGAGTCTGCATCTTCTGTGACTGCTGGAGATGTCTATCAGGGCAGTCATCACTCCCAGTTTCCTTCCATGAAGGTCCTGAATATAATTCCTTTTGCAGATAGAGTCACTTCTAATTTAGTAATGGGGACAGTACCTAAAATCAGCAGTACGTGTGAATGAACAAGCCTCTGCTGCAATCCAGAAATCAGAGGCTGGTTATAACAGAAAGGTTGAGGAGACTGGGCTTGAGAGCACACCAGACCATACTGAACACAGTGACAGGAGCTGTAAGAGACACAAAGCTTAGATAAGGTCAGGGGACACCTAAACTGTTACAGGCTGCTAAAGAACAGAAATTAATTCCATATATATGGCTCAATGATTTTGTTTCCAATCCCTATTGAACATATCTGAAGGGGGAAAAAACATGGTCACATGTAGCCTGAGGCAGTGACATCGTATACAAAGTATGCAAGAACAGAGGCTTTCTGTGTCCCCATTTTCTTGATAAATATTTCCTTTCTGCCATAATTAAAATAATGACATCAAACAGCTTGTTGCTTTGCTTTACTATTTTGAGATCATCAAGTATCTATTATGCTTTGAGAATAACAGTATGGCCTTTCTGGAATAGTTGGAAAGTGGGGCAGGAAACAAGGCAGACTGAGCTCACATCATACTCTAAAACAAATGCAAGCAAGATGCTACATCTTTTGCTGAGAAGATATTCTGCATACATGTCTTTAAAGAACTGTGGATGTTAGGGTATTGTTATAGTGTTACAGAGGAGTGGCTTTTCATTTGCTGAACTCACATGATTTCATCTTAACAAGTGAAGTGACATGCTGTGGCACACTGAAGATTCCGAAGGTGGTCAGAGAAGTTGATATGGAAATCATTTAAGTGACCCTATTTTGTGGTCTGGTTGGGAGAAAGCTGAGAGACAGTAAGCCTTTTGCAACAGCATCACTGTACTAAGAAAGAAAATACGTTAAAGAAATTCCTGGTGGAAAGCTCTGTGAGTGCTTTTCTGTAGAGTTTTGCATGAGAGTCCTCAGTGGGAAGGACTCCTACTTGATGTCGGTGAACTCCCCAACTCTAAGTACCTGTGCTTTGTTCAGCAAGGAACAAGGAGGCAGGAGTACTTTTGCTGAGGGAGAGGCTTCATTGTTAGTCTTTGTTCATGAGCAGTCAAAATATCACCGTTACTGGGTGTTGATATTATTGCAGGGGCTGCCACAGTAGAACGCAAAAGATATCTAGCATTGAACGTGGGTACTTGTCCTACCTGTGGGAGGAGACATCGTATTGCAGCTGCAGTACAGGAGGTGGGAAAGGAACAATAAGACACTGTGGTGTGGGGGCAGGGGCAGAGGCTCAGTTGATCAATCCTTGATTATTAATGTGCACTGGAAAGGATTCTTCTTCCAGCGTTGCATCAGGAGCATTTTTCATGTTTCTTGCCCACCAGTCAGTGGGTGTTTGGAATGTCTCTTAAGTCACTGCAGACAGCTGCAGCCTGGCCTGCAAGAGCACCTACCACCAGGGAGTATGAAAAGCATTAAATTGCAGCACATTGCTATTAACTTCCCCAGAATGCACCCTGAGGATTGCCAGAGGTCGCCAGAAGCATTTCAAAGGAAGTACTTTTCTTTAGGGCAAATAATGACTTCAGAGCAAAGTGTCTTTAGGTTCCCTTTGATAGATAGAACAAGGAATGGCAGTTAAGAACAATCTTTCCTTGGACAGGAGGGAACAGGAAGAGGAGATGCGAAGCATGAGGAAGTGTCATGTTGGTAAATGCAGTAATCCAAGATGTAGCAAGACTTCTAGATTTCTAATATCTTAACTACATCACAGAATCACAGAATGGTCAGGGCTGGAAGGGACCTCTGGAGATTTAGTCCAGTCCCCTTGCTAAAGCAGGTTCTCTACAGCAGGTTGCATCTGTGTAGTGTTTTATTTTGTCTGTGTAAAATGAGCAACTGGATTTTAATATTTATCATCTTCTGTGGCTGACAGGTTGATCTCCATACATTGTGTTAATTTTGGAGCTGGATGGTAGCTTGAGACTATTGCTTCAGGCTCCTCCACTGACTGAGAGCACTCATTAGTACTTTTCTGTGATGCCCTGTCCATGAATTAACCCAGGTCGGGTCCTTACCTCTTCTTACTCCTCAGCAATGCTTCATACCTCTGTTTTCTCTGTTGTGGAAAATTTAGTCACGCTAACTTTCAGTGCACCAGGACAGGATCCCCTCTGGATGGAGGGTGGAAAGTTGGCCTTGGGAGCAAGTGTAGCACTGAAATACAAAGCACTAAAGAAGACAAGACAAAAAATGCAAAGCTGGTTCCTTGATGTCTTTATGGATGAGTTTCAAACATGCTGGTCTTAGAATCTGTCCTCAGGTATGCTAAATCTCCCTTTTTAGCACTACCAGGACAAATGGAACATTGTGAAATGGTTAAAATTATTCATTTTTACTCTGTCCAAAAAAAATTCTAGAATGATACTGGCTTGCCTTCTTGAATATTTTTTTCTTTACAATACTGTAGGTCTTTTTTCCAAATCAGAATGAAAACTAGACTTAGATATTTTTATTATTATTATTATTGTGAAAGATGTTGCTATTCTTCATCTAGGTCTATAAATAGTGTTTTAATAGCTTGCATAGTTTTCCTTTAGGGGTTATTCCTTCTTTCAGCTATTGTCTACTCGCTCTTATGTTAATGCTAAGGATTGAAAAGATTTTGTTTTTCTTCCCTGAAATATCCAGTCTTAAAAATATTTAACTTCAAGAGATATCTTACGGCACACCAAGATCTTCAACTTCATAGGCAGAAAAATAGAACACAAAAATATAATAAAACCTATCAATTGGTTGTCCTTAATGACTCACTTAAACAGCAGTCATGCTGGTTTTTCCCTAATTATTTCTTAGTCATTTTTGGCCAAAGGAGCCAACTGTGAATTCAATAAAACATCTTGCCATGCTGACTGGTAAGAGAATTTGTTTAAGTTTTTGTGAGGGCTTAAAATGTTTGGAATGTTTTATTTTCATTTTTTCCTCTGCTTTTCAAAAAGCAGTTTTGAAACCGTGCAAAGTCTATCAATACCTTAGTAATGCAGCATTTCTGTTAACAATCACTTAATTACTGTACCCTAACTGGAAATAAATTATCACCCTTATAAAGGCAGACCTGGCTTAGATTCACCATTTGGGGAATTTGTGATTAGAACAGTACTTTGGATCAGATCTCACCCATAGCATCAGTACTTTCCCATTTTAATTGGAAATATTTCTGTGGATGCACTGCTTTTTTATTATTATTATTTATATATATATAACAGTCTTATTTGCCTGTTTTATGGTAGCATTACACTGGTGGGTCAAAATCATAATGGCTGATGGATTGATAAATTTAGGTCTTGATACTTCTTTATTCTTTCCAGCCATTTCCATGAGTGACCAATTTGAAGCAGACATTCTTCTAAGCGTTATAAAATATTCCAGTTACTCTCCGTGCTTACTGGTGATGACACATGTATTCTTGTCCATGGGTATAAAATTCCTAATTTTTAGGCTAACATGATTGATGAAAGTATGAAAAAAAAAAATCCCCAATATTGATTCCTTTAGTACTCCACTAATGGCTTTTTATTTGTTCATTTTAATCTCCTTAATATGGTCTAATTCAATTTGACTTTTGAATGTCTCAATTCATTCTTGCCTTTTCTGACAGCTTATTCTTAGCTTTCCTCAGTGACCTTTCTTACTTTCTATTCCATTTCCATTCTTTTACATTTGGAGTTCTGCGTATTACAAATACTAGATATTCATGTATTAAGCTGGATATTCATCTGTCTGGGTATAAACTCTAGGGGAACTTTTCTTCCTTTTCCTTAGGTTTCAACTTTGAGAAGTTCTTCAGCTTTAACTTAAAAGGGATTCCAGATATGATTTGCACTGAGGTCCTTCAACCTTTAACCATCACTGTTTCACAGCTTAACAGCATGGTACTGTATGAGAAGGTAAACAGATATTCTGAAAAATTCACCAGGTTGCAGCTGTCTATCGGCCTTCACAGGAGACCTGGTACATTATCCTCACCCTGATCAAGCAAAGGACTAAAGCATGTAACATGCAATTAGTCTATTAGGAACTTCATGATGTTACTAAAGCAATTGGTCACCCTTTTCACAATATCAGAAACATTCTTTTATTCTTCCAGTGAGGTATGGTCTTTATAACCTGATTTAATGGAGTTTTATATATGATTTGTAGATTTCCTGATGCCAGAAAGGCACAGTTGCAGCTGCCTAATTTCTTATGTGACAAAGTCTGTAGATGTTTACTTAGGGGAACAACTTAGTAAAGTGCTTATGGAAAAGCTCTCCCCTTTCTGCAATGTCTTTGGAAAGGGAAAGTCACCAGAATTCTCCATGAATTGCATGAAAATCCAAGGCAGAATTCAGCATACATCTCTGTCTAGATTTCCTGTGAACTGAGTGAAATAATCTTTTAA
This sequence comes from Falco rusticolus, assembly GCF_015220075.1. Classification (NCBI taxonomy): domain Eukaryota; kingdom Metazoa; phylum Chordata; class Aves; order Falconiformes; family Falconidae; genus Falco; species Falco rusticolus. Next base: position 77,520,237 of record NC_051189.1, read on the forward strand.
ATAAAGTGTTTCTAACAATTATGTGAATTGTTGCAGTCTAGGCTGCTCAAGACTGTTGTGTATAGGCTCATGTACTGCTCAAGAAATATGTGCAAACTAATTTTTGTTTAACCAAAACTGTAAATATTTTCAAACATTCAAGTGGCATAAAAATGGCATAGCTACCTCAGTGTACAATGCAGGTTTCTGTCAGCTGAAGATCTCACACAGAATATCTTCACAGTAGCTTTATTGTTACTCAGATTCAAACTTGACAATTCAGTCTTTGGTCCAAAGGGTCTGAAGGTCAGTGTCATGTGAGAGAAGGCAGCTGACAGGAACACGATGACCTCCTTGAAAAGTGTGTGTGCTTTTGGTCTGTTACAAAAGAATATGCTACTACCCTAAGACTAGCACTTGGTTTTGGCAGTCTCAAGGGAAAAGGGAAGCTCTGATTTACACTTTTTTTTCCCTGAAGAAGGTCTCTCTGTATAAGAGTCACATCAAGCTGGCGGAGCAGTATGCAGAAGCCTCTCCTGTCGTGACTTGCAGTGTAGTTACTTTGTGGGGAGAATAGATGAGTTCAGTGTGCAGGTCAGTTCATCTTTGAGCTAAGAAGCAGATTTCTAACCTTGGGTAGCATCCCTTCTGAGATGCCTGCCAGTGTTCATCTACTGAGCAGTGGTGTGTTTGTCTACATACGTATTGAAAATAATAGCAGATTGTGGGGATTTAAAAATATTTATTTGCTGCCTTGCAATGCCTCAGCATGTCAAGTTATATTCAAAGCACATTAAAGACTGTCATATAGTCAGTGATATGACAGCAATATAATAGGATTGATAGAATTCATCTTGACAGGACACAAATGGATAGGTCAAACAAGGATAGCTTTTTGTCCCTCTCACTTGCTGCTAAAGTTGTTGTCCTTGTCTTATTCAAGGGACAGAACCTGATTCTATATTAAAATAAAGAAAAACCAAACAAGCAGATTTTAAAGTCTGATAAGTACTTTGTAGTATGAGAGATATTTTTTTTTAAGTAATGTAAACAAATTTATTGAAAGATCTCAACATAGTCTTGGCAGAATATAAGTGTATTTTATGTATGTTATCAATGTCATCTACCAAAATGAGTCCATTTCTGTGCTGAAGAAGGTGGCTTAAGATTGGCCAACTTCTGCATCAAAATACCTTTGTCCCTGTAGCTTCAAGAAATAAATGTTGTTTGGTGATCTAATTAGAATTAAAAGTTGGCGTGCTTTTGGTCTCTTACCAAAGGAAAATGCATCTTCCCTGTGACTAGCATGGTTGGTAGCTGGTAGTCTCAAGGGAAAAGAGAAGTCCTGATTTACATTTTATTCCCTGAAGAACATCTCTCCCGCTGAGCACTACATCAAGCTAGCAGAGCAGTGTGCAGAAGCCTCTCCTGCTATGGCTCGTACTGCCCTCTAATTACTAATTACACTGAACTGTCTGTAAATCCTCTATAAAATAATATTCAAATAGACTTTATGAAAAAATAAAGCAAGTTAAATAACACTGGAAATTCCTAGAGCTCTCTGTTGATTATGCATGAAGTTATTAGTTGTTTTTAATCCCAAGAACACTGCATCTTGTTGACTCATATTATTTAATAACATGCTATAGTTCTTCTAGGGTGCTTATAATTGTCTGAATAGTCTTTATGATTGCTTTTTATTACTTCATTTATGTGTGGAGCTGCATGCATTCTTAGTGTCAGTCACGAAATCTGAGCTAGGAATTGCTGAATAAAATACTTGTGCAAATGTAGAATGATTTTTATTTTTCAAATAAAACTAGATAATTGCCTTTCTGTTTTTACAATCCTTTTTATTTGTGGTCATTCAGAAAAGTAATGTTTTTCTTTTTTCCAAGCAATATTTGTGAAAATCAGAAGTTTTGCCACTAGGTATGAACACATTTCAGTGAGCACATTAACATCAGAAATGAAAGGAGGCTTGTCATAAGTAGTCATGCAGTATTTTAGCATCAGCTCCATTTTGAGCAGAAATTCAGTGGTAAAAGGACTTATTGTCAGAGATATGAAGCTAACCACAAATTTTAGTCCTTTCTTCAATTGACAATGGGAAAGATCAGGAAACACGAACTTTGAAGAAGTATAACAGACATGTAGAATATCCTACTGATATTTTATTTGATACTAGCTTGAACTGGCTGAGCAGAAAAGAAACCATTCATTATTTTGTAACTGAAACAAAAGAAAGGATCTATGGAAAACCACACATTTGGCATGTTCTTATTTATAAACCAAAGGTATATGTCCATAGAAACTTTCAAGTATCTGTTGCAGAATTGTTCATACTGATTTTTATTTTTCAGTGATTAGTAAAAATGTTTCTTATTTAGTTAGTCACTGTTTTTCTGCCAAGAAACTCGCTCATGCACCTAGAAGTAACACAGCTGTGTCAGTTGGCAGACCGGGTGCACAACCCAAGCAATGGAAAAGCAGTGAGTTTACAAATAAACATGAGATAAATGTTGCATGAAAACTCAGAAATTAACTTCCAGAAATAAAATAAATACTGGCTTATCAATGACGACATCCACTCTGGTTTGGTTTTTTTCCCCCCTTCAGAGAAGCTATGTGCTCTTTTTTAGTGCATGTCCTGATTATCTCCATTTCCCAGGGATTCTTTAAGTTTGCCAAGTAGTTTTGTTACATGTGAATGATATTCTTTTTGTAGGAAACTCATCTGCAAGCTAGTGTTAAAACCTGTTTATTTATACACAACCCCCCACATCCCTTTTCTTCTTACTCCATCAGGGCTTTCTGAAGACGGGGAAGACCTGGCTGTTTTGCCAACCTTAGTTTGGGTATGAGTTAAAATCTACAAAAATCAGATAGAGGATTTCCACTGAATTCTTTAGGTACTGAATCATACCTCTAATTCTGTCAAGAGTATCACAGCATAAGCAAATAAATTTGTATTGAGAACAAAATATGTATCTTACATCTATTGACATATTTTCAGTAAAGAATAATTGCATGTTCACCAAAAAATCTGTAGTTTAATTGCAAAGCAATAAACTAATTATAACACTATCCAGCTAAAAGGGATTTTTTTTTCAGTAGCACAGTTTTGTGAGGTAAGCAGATTGTAAAAAAAATAGAATAAAATATAAAAATATGAGGAAAAAATCTGAGAAAAAAAAAAGGAGTACTTTACTGCAGCTTTGCAGCTGCTTGTATATTTTTATGTTCGAGGTTAACTAGTATTTAAGGCTAACATCTTGAAATGAACTCAGTTATTTTATTTAGTGCTGAGTGTTTGTAAAGACTTGAGGGAAAGTGTCCTTTAATGGATATATCATAAGCATGAAAGCTGCTGTGCATGAGGCTACAAGAGATGATTTGGAAAAGTATAGCTTGAGCTTTTTCAGTCAGAGCTCTGTCTGACGTTATTTGATTGTCTGTGGGAAATAAGTGAGGCTCTGGGCACTAACAGGTTTGGTCCTGAAGAGTAATGCATGTTCAGCAGTTGAGAAATTAAGGCACTCCTGAAAATTTATCTTGCTTACAACAACCTGACAGAAACTCCTGAGTGACAAGTCAGAGGATGATTAAGGGATGAATTAAGACACACGAGGACGAACTGTACTCCTGATTACTCCTATGGGGATGTGCAAAGCATCACTGCAGGGCTTTGTGGACAGTCAGATATGCTCTGCCCATACTGCCAGATGCATCCAAGCCGATTCTGCACTAAAAGCTATGAGACTGTGGGTGTAAGATGAGGTCTTAAGCCAAAGGTGGAATCTATTAATATTTGAGGCTTCAGAATTTTGTGGGGGTTTTTTTTGTTTGTTTGGTGTTTTGTTTTGTTTGGTTTATTTTTTGTTGTTATTTTAGCTGTTTACATCTGCTTAAGGTTAAAGTATTACAAATAAAAGCCTTCTGCCTAGTGTTATGTCCCTGTCTAGTTTCTGGCTACCACCTCGAAAGGCAAAATAGAATGAAAAAGTAAAAAACTGAACCCCAAAGCTTTCTACATTTCAGACTAGACTATGGCTAACAGAAATAGTCATGCTTGTTATTGAAAAGAAAAATAATTATAAAAAAATACATGTGTGTATGTTTTGTTGACATTTGGGTTTAACTCTTAATGACAAGCCCTACCATAATATTATAAAACTGTACAAAGGAATGCTTATATTTTCTCTGCAGTTATTGTTAGAGATATATTCCTGGAACAGTCACAAAATGTCTGAGGGCAAAATACAACTAGTGGATTATCCCTTGCTTGTTTTTCATACCAGTTTTACTCAAATCACTGCAAATTCTGAATGATTTATTCCAGATGTATAGTGGTATGTAAAATAAAGGAAAATGAAGTAGTTAAACTGTTCTATTGGCGCAATCTGTCACTCTTAGGTGTTGGCTGTTTTATGTCACCACAAGATCTGAGAAAAGCATATGGCCTTGACTGATACTGTCCTTTGGCAGTTTCTTTAACTGAGGTAGACTATGATAGGTTTATTAAGTCTGAAATGGAACAATATCCCTCAAGAACTGAATGCTGACATTTATTAGAGTGGTTATTTTAAAAGTAAATGTTAGACTTGACATGTTGCTAAGTTTCATGAACTTTAAGCAATGTAATTTGAAAACAAAAACTCTGTAATCTCAAAGTAAGGGCTGGGATGAGCAGTGGCCTGGTCTTGAAGAAAGATTTTCCAGAATATTGGCATGAGGGAAGTATGATTCTCAGTCACAGGTTGTAGCTTAGGGCCTTCTAGTCCTGCATGCCTCCAGGTGAGAAGAAATAACACACAGTTTTTCGTATTTACCTCTCAGTTTCCAGGTAAGAGGGGGTTGGATTACTGTTTTTTGAAGATGTAGAGAGACAAGATGAAAGTGGAAAATGGGCAAGAAATGGAGGGGAAATGCAGGAAAACTGTGATTTTAGTTTTCAAGGTAACTGGCACTCAAAAAAGGTGATTTTTAATGCTGGGTTGTGACAATGGCTTCAGCAGTCACCATTCCCCTTCAGCTTCTCTCCTTCCTCAGTTCTGTCTGCTCTGTAAGGGGAGAACTCTGAGGCTCAACTTTTTTGAGATCAGTTACAGAATACATAGGAAGGAGGCAGAACTAGTGACAGGGATGGGACAGATGAAGAGAAGTCAGATGAATGAGCAGAGAAAAATAAGACTCAGTTGTGAAAGTGCTAATACAAACTTGGAAAATGAATGGCTGTGACAAAAATTTTGGAAAGGGGTGAGGGTTGATGGAGGGTGAAGGTGAAATTAGCACAAGAACTGAGATAAAGTAGGAGAAGGAGAGACTGATGAGAAGGAATATTATCAGTTTTTGAAAACCAAGGGTAATGAACAGAAAAAAGAAATAGTTATAATGGGAGAACTGACAAAAAAAAACCTGAGCAAAAATAATGAAAGTTAGAAAAAAGTCACACAACCCCCAAATTTTGTTAAGTAGTTTTATTTAAAACTGCCTTTTGAGCAGCAACAATAACAAGTGTTGTCCTTTTTTTGGTGTGTGAAGCCTTTCAAGGTGATGATCGTGAAGGATTAGAAGAAGATAAACTGGCCAGGATGGGAAGGATTCATCTGTCATTACAGAAATACCAGAAGTAGAAATAACTTTCCTATTTTTCTAATATACTTACATTTTTTTGTGTGTGTATCCTGACTTTTAGTAACTGTAAAATGTAAATAACAACAAAACATTTTTGCCTTTGAGCACATTATCTTCCATCTGATTAGTCTCAGCTGTCCTCTTGGAAACATGTAAATTGGAAAAAACAAGCTTCAATAGAATGCTGCCACTGACATGAATGTTTCTACATTGCAATGAAAGTTTCAGTGCTTCTCAGAAAATGTGTTGTGAAAAGCAAAAAACTGCAAATTGTTAATGTGAAGTCTGACCATACCACTAACAGTATGATGGTAACTGACTTTGGAATGTTTGAAAATAGTGTTATATAGCTGATCTAACTAGGACCAGTGGCTGCTTAGTTTTGAAAACCCTTCCTGCCTTCATATTACCTTCAGTATAAAATCCTGTCTTATGCTTATCATGGGTCATTGGGTAAATAATAAGTGAATAGTTAGACAAAATATAAATTGGGACACTTCTGTGATATTCATTTTTGACTGAAAGATCCTGCCATATCTTGGTTTCACATGGAAGGTGACATTCTTCTTTAAGAGTTCTCTTTGCCAGTATTAAAGCTCCTTTCAGACCTGACCAGAAGTCACTTTTTCATGGTTTGTCTGCTTCTTCACAGGTGCCTATTTATGTGACAACTTGTTGGCTGCCTGTCCAAGTATTTTTCTGTTTGTGCAATCTGTTGCTGGCTGTGGATCTCTGTCTTAGCCCCATCATGTAGCTGTTGGAGTACAGCCAGTTCTGCCTGTCAATAGATGAGGAATTTCTAGAAGTACCAGCTTCAAAACTCTTGTATGAGATAACACCTTACAGAAAGAACAATTGACAGTAAAATAAAACACATATGAAGACTGCAAAAGCTTTTCTCTCTGAGCTGACAAACATTTACACACATATAATTTTTAAAAACAGTTTTGATTCTGCATCTTGGTAAATATTTCTATGTGGTGACATAAGCATGATGGTAGTGGGTCTGAGTGGGAAATTTAGGCGAGCAAATTTCTACAACTATGCTTAAGTCATTGTGGCTTGATCAACAGATCTTACAGTTGTTTCTCAGTGCTGCTTTTAGGACAATTTTTATCATCTTTGCTCATACAGTGAACATCCATATTGTGCATGACTAGTGACTGACTAATATCTGCGCTTGAAAAGTATAAAATATTATAACTGGATATGCCATATGAAATGAAATAGAAATCTGGGTGAAAATCAGAATACTTAGCAAGAAATATAGTTGTTCAGTTCATGTTCCAGAAAATAATATTTTGGACAAGGACCCTTATTTTAACTTACTTTTTTTTTTTAAAAAAAAAATATCTCACACATTAAGGAAATGTCAGTAATTATGGTGCAAAGATACATACAGTCCAACTGTAGATTTACCACCCCAGATCACATCTTTAGTTAATTCATTCCAATAGCACATGCACCTAATTGCTTCAATGTCAGATTTAATATGGAACAAATGATACATGCATGAATGCAAGTCTCTGCATTAGGTCTCCCTGTCCTTGTGGGTTAAGTGTGGTAGCAAAATTATTATTAAGAAATCAATTTGTCTGTAACTGCGTGGAGTTGGCTTTTAGCAAAGTTTCCAAGACTATTTTAAAAAAGGTAATATGTTCACTGAAAATAAGTATGAGATAACACCTCTTACAGAAAGAACAATTGACAGTAAAATAAACACATATGAAGACTGCAAAAGCTTTACTCTCTGAGCTGACAAACATTTACACTCATATAATTTTTAAAAACAGTTTTGATTCTGCATCTTGGTAAATATTTCTATGTGGTGACATAAGCATGATGGAATTTCTTAAGCTTCTTAAGTATTTCTTAAGCTTCTCTCCAGGCAACTGCCTGACAGTTTAATAATGATGTGATATTATTTCATGCTCTGCATTAATATTTTTAGCACTAACATTTCTAATGATTGTCTTTTGTAATCACCCTGTGAAGAGTTTTCCTGAAATATCTGCCAGGTAAAGATTTTTTTTTTCTTTATTGCTTTCTTTTAAGCTGCATTTTCTTTCTTTTGCTATTCAGAGTAATTTACACAAATTAAAAAGTTATTTTTAACTTTCAAAACAGCAGGTGCTTTTCTAGAATACTATTGTATGTTAACCAGACCATCTTTACTCTTTACTTATTCAACAGCCACAAGTAGTTTATTTTGCTTCACTCTATTAATATTCTTCTCGAAGAGACAATGGAGGTTTTATTTTCACCTTACAGATCAGTTCATTTCATTCTTACAAACTTGAACGGGGCCATCCTCAGACCTGAATATTTCCCCTGTTTCTTCAGGGATTACTTCGTACATGAATCTTTGGCAAAAGCAGGTGATAAATGTTCTTTTTCTGCCTCTCAAATCAAGGCTTCATGCAGGTATGTATTCCTAAGCCTTGCTTCACTTTTGGACCTGGTATAGCTGCTGAATTATTAAGACCTCTGAAAAAGGCATTAGTGTCAGACAAAGGATTTGCACAGGAAGCCTGGAGAAAAGGTTAGGTCTCTGTTCTGTGTGGATCCAGTCCTGCCTGGAAGGTAAGAAGGCTCTCCCTAGCCAATACAACAATCTGGCGACTAGGAAGCCCATTTCCAGTGTGCGGCTTGGAGATTTAATGTGTGCAAATCTCATTAGTATTAATGGAAGAAGTACATCTCAATCTGTGTGCATTTTCCTAGAGCCTCGTCCTCAGCTGTCCGTTATCGCAACAGAGAGACAAGAGTTCAGAAAAGAACAGCTGTTTATGCTTTGCAATGTTGATTTGACAACCTCCATCTTCTGAAGTCCATTTGCCTATGTGACATGTCCCCTTACCAGCAATTGTGTTTCATTCTTTCAACCGTACTTGGAAGACCAGTGATACTGAAGACCAGTTTAGGTATGAAAATATGGTCAGATCTGTAAGTACATTGATAAGTCAGTATAGTGCTTCAGGGTTTTGGAGAGAAGAAATGACAGTAGAATGCCCACTTGAAAAAGCACATTATAAAAGTGTTCCACTTATTAGCCAGATGTTGAGGGTATCAGATGTTATCAATAGCACGTCTTTCAAAGGCAGGAACTTTGGGCTGGTTTTTGTAGCAACAATGACTTCTAAAATACACTTGCATGTCTAGGAAAAATCACATTTGAAATAATGCTAATTCTAACTCCTTATTTTTTTTCCTCTGGGAGAACTGGAAACTGCTTATTTTCTATTTGTTCTTCCTCTATGGACCCAGACATGGGTCTTCTCCAGGTATGGTTTTACTGAAAAAATAAAAATGTGGAAGAAGGAGACATGCCTATTGTAGCTTCACCCGTTTGTATTGGTGCAAAAGCAGCGATGAGGTTGCTAAAAGTAAATCATGCACCTATAGCTGTTTTGTACTCTGTTACTTGTATAGACTTCTGAGAAGCGTGTCTGTCTAATCCAATGTACTCAGTTTGTGCCTAAATTTCGCACCTCTGCTTCTATACCTTCTGTTGCCTTCCTTTTTTTCTTTTAAAATTTATTTTCTGATTGGCATCCAATTACAAGTTCAGAAAGATTCCATAGATCCTGTATCATATTGGCTGGCCCCATGTGGATATCTAGTATAGCCCACAGTACCTCAAATGCAAGACCAGTGCTTTGGCACTTACCCTGTGCCCACCAGGCCCTGCTTCTGAGATTTTCATGTGTCACTTTTCCCAGCAGTAGCAGGTAACTGTAATCTTTTAGGTGGCCTCCCACAATAGGAGAAATCAGGGATGTTAAGAATTGTTATTTTTTGAGTTTAGCAAGTTTTATGTATTGGAATAACAAAGTTTATGTATAGCTGGTTATTAGGCCACGTTCCAGGTGAGTACTTCTGCTGTAAGAACTGATTTGAATTAGACACAAGACAGAGTACATTTTCCTGCCTCCGCCGTAAAGGGGTTTGTAAAGGTGACAAAGTGCTACATAACTTAACCCTGTAAATACCTCTTAGCAATATGGATCATCTTCCCATCTGAGGAAATAAAATTCCCATATGGTAGATTTTGGTGGAGCTTGTCACACTAAAAAATCTTCATATTTTCCTCTGAACTCTTTTCCAGCCTTTTTCAATTTGTTTTCATTAGTCAGGCATCTTTTACCATATCACACTTGACCTTTCTAGATTTGCATTAAGCCCTTCATACACTACCATTCGCATGTATTTATCTGACCTTATTTCTCTTCAAGTTCTGGTAATTATGAAGGCCTAAAGATTGTTTGTCTTTTATAGTATTTCTCTCAATGTCTCACATTATTTTCATGTTGCTTCTTACTCCCATAACATTTTACCTTACACAGAGTAACCTTCATCTAAACCCATCTTTACACCATTATATACAATACTGTAAGAACTGAAAAAATATCTCTTGTGTATAGATTAGTAATATAAAAAGACTGTATTAGCTGAAAAAAACTATAATTGTGCTGCTGTGCTTTCAGTCTGTCCTGTGTAATTCATTGCATTTCCTCAGTATGATCATTGTAAGCAACAGAGAACAAGTGAAAATGGGCAAAACCTGAAACCTGACTGACTAAAATTAAACCTTTAAATCTCTATCTAAAAATTCCTAATGTTTAAAGATGAGGAGCTATGCTTGATGTCATTGGAGCACAAAATTATCTCAAATTCAGGCTCATTTGATTTAAAGCTTATTGTTAGGAAGTGAAGGTTTTAGGATCACAGTTTTTATCTTTCTCAAATGCTGATCTGTGCTTCTTCTAAAAGACGTACGTATGCTGTTTTAGGCAGACTTATCAAAACACCAAAAGACTGTTATTGAGCAATATTGTAAAAACTGTCACTTCAGCAATCTTCACTGATACTAAAGAAACAAATATTTTGTTATTACTCATTCAGCAAGTAATACCTCATCACTGCTCTTCTGCCTGGCTATGTTAGGTGTGGAGGTGGCTACATCAGGGGCACATTCACTTTCATACCTTGGGGCACGTGAGAGTCAGCCTTCTAACAACCACAAACTGTAATGGCAGCTGAAGTTTAGGCTGCCCACAGATGCCATTTGCCTTTGCAGCAGGTGCTGCTGCGATCCCTTTAGTGAGGAAACAGGATTTTTTCTTGGTTGTCTGGCACCGGCCACTGGGTGAGAAAGCAGATAGAACATTCATTCCTTTGCTGCTGGTGTATGCCTGGGTCTGTGGAAAGGCTGTATAGGCACACACTTTTGCTTGCCTGCCATGGCTTCCAGATTGCTTTTGACACTTCCATCTCATTCATCCATGATCACAGACTTATTTGAAGTCGGTGTAGATGGCTAATGAGTTAAAACTCAGCTCTGCACTTAGGTCCGTATCTGATAGGCAGTGGTATGTATCCTTATGTTCATATCTCAATACCTGTGTCATGTGATCACTTATCAGTGAATGATGTGTAGCGTACATATTGGTCATAAAGTGAAAGAGAAATAACATGGAAATGAACTTTAGAGCTGATTTTCAAAATTCTCTCGTACTTGGAAGTTCATAAACAAAAATTATCTGAACCTATGTGTTTTTTTCTTTTGTGGAGAAGTTGCTGCTTGGGAAGGTTAGATTTATTTTTTTTTTCTCATTTTTGATAGAAATTTAGCTGGAAATAAGATAATGTGGTATGAAGCAAGTCCTGTGCTTTAGGGAGCTCTTTATTCCCACACTGTATACAACAATGGAATTGCAAGGAGTTTATGAAAAAATGAGGTAAATGAATAGGAAATCTGAAACCTCAGAGGGTAGAAAACACTCTTTTTAATAAAATAACTTATCAGGGACAGAATCAGCTGACTTCTCAAAGGCAGCTTGCCTCATTATTCTGTACCTAGGTGAAGATGTCTCAGACTATACATGAGCATGTTTTACTTGCAGAAACAATTAATAGACCCATATGAGTTACAATTGGAACACTTGCACTATTCTGACAGCTTTTAAAATGCAATTTGAATAAACTTTCCTGCATTAATTTAGCTATTAATCAGAAATTATTCTTCACAGTTTTGGTTCTTATACAGCCTCCTTGGCTGCGATTTGGACTATTTTAGTCCTGTGCTTCAAGAAGTTTAAGTAAGGGTAAATGTCATTTATTTCTGGAGCTCTCAATACTGTTGTAGCTAAACGCTTAAAATGTTTCTAAAAGGAATTAATGTACTCAAATTTCAGTCTGATCAAGCTGCCAATAAAGCATCAGAAGTGCTGTCTATTTTTTACTCTACAACTTCTTGCTCTGCTTTTAAATAATTTGAGCCTTTCTGAGTAATCAGACAAGAATTTTTCATCTGGGTTGCTCCAAAAGAAGATATATGTTACTACACAGATTCAGTGACCACAGAATCACAGGTTGGAAGGGACCCTGGAGGCAGTCTAGTCCTCCTCATATGCTCAAAGCAGAGTCAGCTAATCCAGGTTGCTCAGGGCTGTGTCTAGTTGGATTTTGAATGTCTCCAAGGATGGAAGATACACCACATTGACTAGAACACCTAGAGCCAAAGTTGCGTGGCTTGGAACTCATCCCTGTACAGTGTGAAAAGCCCTTCACTGTCTCTAGTCAATTTCATTCACACTTCAAGGAAAACAAGAATGGAAAAACTAATACCAAGCTGTATTCCTAGAATGACATGGAAACTAGATAATCCTTCTGTAGTGTATAATTCTCCTGTCTTGTCTATCTGTCAAAGGGTAGGAAACATGAAAGGAGTAACTCTAAAAGAAAACCATGTTGTTAGAGGAAAAGCTAACTTGCCAAAATAGGTTCTCTGATGCTACTCTAGTAAATACTAGTCACCAATCATAGTTAAAACTTTTGGATGAAGTGGATAATGTTGAATCCCCCCTTGTCCCTGTTATATTAGCAATTTATCAAGGTTTAGATCCTGCAAAGACCAATCTTCTATGTGTATCTGGAGATCTGCTTTCTGAGCAGATGTGTTACTGATGCATGTGGTCATCTATGCCTGTAAGTTTTTTTCACCATGGAAGAAATAAACTAAACCTTTTAATTCTTAAAGTCAATAGCAGAAGATTTACTGGACTGAGAGTAGCCAAGATTTTGTAATCTTTCTCTCCTTTAGGGAACCAGCTATTTTCAGTAACTACTAGAAACACTGTTGCTTCCTTTTACTTCTCTGTCTATCTAGTCATACACTGCTGAGTGATTTTTATTGCTATTGTTACTATCACTAATCTTTCAGCTCCCTATTAATTTTTTCTCAGTCACTATCACCCCAGAGTTGTGCCACTGGAATTTCTGGTCTGTAGACAGGAAAATGGGAGGAAATTTTTGTCCTTTCCCAGAACATGCCCAGATGGGAGCTTAGTAACTGGAGAGCTCATTCAGCTCAGTGCCAGAGCTGCTTAGCTCCACAGTCAGGGGTTGTGGAAATGTAAAGCATCAGGAAATAATTTGTCTTATTTATATCGGATTTTTTTATAGTCAGTGTTGTGCTGTAGAGCATTCAGATACTGCAGAATGAGTGTTCCAACATAAGACTCCCCTAGCAAAAGATTTTCAGCTGATTCTACCACCTGATTGCATTGAGATAGAACTATTACAGTAGTGTATTTCATGAACTGTGCAGTTCACGAGCAATGAAATTTTAATCCGGCTGCACAGTAATTTTGACAACTGTGAGAATGTCATCTTAACTTGATATCTCTGCAACCTTAAATCCTTGCATACGCCCATGGAGAGACAAATTAGAGTTAGTAGTACCTGGCAGGGGAAGATGTGAGAGTAAGAGGAACAAAGTTAGCTAATAGGGAAGTTTAGGGATTAAACTAAACTCTTCCAATGTTCCCATCCATTCCTCAGTGAAAGGGAAAATGGTATATTGTGCACACAGCTTGAATATACTAATCAACAGTTCCCTGGGTGAGAATTGCACTGATGAAAATACATTTCAAGTGATCATGTTCTGGAAACATCACTGTGTATCTAGGCCATTCTCAACTTAGGGAATGGAAACAAAAATCAGCTGTATCTCCAGCCATGCATAAATAGCGAAATAAATAAAATGACTTGTTAATGGTTTGCAGGGTGTCAATGAACATCATCTGTTTAGATTCAAAGAGGTAGCCATCAAGTTATTGTGTTCTCCAGATGACTTAGTACCAGCAGGTGCCCAAAGCACATCCTCGGTGCTCTTAGTTGCATTGTTGTGAGTAGGATGACCATTCTAAACATAGAGAGCACATCAGTTTTTGAGATGGAACTGGAAACCTGCCCAGATCATACATCTGCTTGGGTGCCTTCCACCTCAAAGGGAAGGTAAAGAGATTAAAAAAACCCACCAAACTTTAAAAACTGTTATATGGCTTTTTCTTGAGCATGTGCAATTATAATTGATAAATGTGACCTTCTCAGCTTTTCTCCTCCCTTCTCCACTCATTCACCCTTCCACCTCCTTTATTGTACAAACACAAGGTTCAGCTGAGGACTGGCTGACTTTACACATATCTACATGAGTGGAAGAGCTGTAAGTTGTGGATGCACTGACAAACTGAAGGCATGCCACTGCTGACCCAGCTGTAGAACCATTTGCTTGCTATAGGTGGGTAATGGCAAAGGTGAAAGCCCAGGGTTAGCTTCTCAGTTAATACCTTGCTGCCTATTCATGTGGCCCAATTTACATATTTCATTGCTACTGATGTATCTGGTGTTTCAAATCTACCACATATTTCCTTCTGCTCTCCCATGTCTATTTCCTCCTCCTTCTCTCTCTCTTTTTTTTTTTTTATTTTTTTATTTTTTAATTTTATTTCAATTTTGGATGCTGAGTTTTAAGTCATGGTCAATGCGTTTTGCTTGAGCTATTTTACATTCCTGTCCTGAACCTAGAGATGTCGCAATGGCAAGTTTTTGATTGTGTTGTGTATATTTACCTCAAAAATATAAGCCTAGGTGTATAAGTAGGTCAGCCTGTGGTTACATTGGTGCTTGTTGACTGCTCATGATGGACCATGCAAATCCTGTCCCTTCCCTAAGTATTGCCATATCTGCAAAGGACGCACATTTGTGGGAAGTCTGTGAGATAATGGAAGAAGACATATGGAGGAGGGGTGGGGCTGCTGATGGTCCTACACATAGCAGTGTTCATTTCAGAAGTGTTTCATTTGGATGTTTTATGAGGAACCTAGCATGTATGTCCCAGTTTCATATGCCCTATATGTTTTATGTATGCAAGAATTCTGTGTTTGCAGGATTATGTGCATTTGTGTGTATGTGCACAACAGATCCTAGTCATTGTATATCTGTGTTTACACACAACTGCCTAGAATGGACCTACGGGTTTAAGTCATCCTAAAGTATGGGGGCAGTGATCCTGTTGTAAGCCGTGGTGGGTTGACCCTTGCTGGATGCCAGGTGCCCACCAAGTCACTCTATCACTCACCTCCTCAGCTGTACAGGTGAGAGAAAAATATAACGGAAGGCTCATGGATCAGGGTAAGGACATCATTCAGCAATTACCATAACGGGCAAAACAGGCTTGGCTCAGGGAAATAGTTTAATTTATTACCAATAAAATCAGAGTAGGATAACGAGAAATAAAAATTAGTTTTTAAAACACCTTCCCCCCACCCCTCACTTCCCAGGCTCAACTTCACACCCAGTTTTCCCTGCTTCCTCCCCCTGCACAGCGCAGGAGGATGGGGAATGGGGCTGTGGTCAGTTCATCAAATGTTGTCTCTGCTGCACCCTCCCCCTCAGGGGGAGGCTCCTCACACTGTTCCCTGTTCCAGTGTGGCATCCCTCCTAAGAGGAGCAGTGCTCCATGAAACGTCTCCAATGTGAGTCCCTCCCACAGGCTACAGTTCCTCACACACTGCTCCAGAGTGGGTCCTTCCCACAAGGTGCAGTCCTTCAGGAACACACTGCTCCAGCGTGGCTCCCCCATGGGGTCACAAGTCCTGCCAGAAAACCTGCTCCAGCCTGGGCTCATCTCTCCACGGGTCTTGCCAGGAGCCTGGTCGAGGTGGGTTTCCCACGGGGACACAGCTTCCTTTGGACACATTCACCTACACTGGCATGGGGTCCTCCATGGGCTGCAGGTGGATATCTGCTCCATTATGGACTTCCATGTTCTGATGGAGACAGCCTGCCCCACCATAGTCTTCACCAGAGGCTGCAGGGGAATCTTTGCTCCAGCGCGTAGAGCACCTCCTCCCCCTCCTCACTGACCTTGACATCTGCAGAGTTGTTGCTCTCACATATTCTCATTCCTCTCCTCTGGCTAGTGCTCTGCAGCCATTTGGTTTTGTGTTGCCCACCCCCGCTTCTTAAATACGTTATCCCAGAGATGCTACCACTGGTGCTGATGGGCTCGGCCTTGGCCAGTGGAGGGTCCGTCCATCTGGGGGCCAGCTGACGTTGGCTGTATTGGACATCAGGGAAGTTTCTAGCAGCTTCTCACAGAAGCCACCCCTGTAGCCCCCATGCCACCAAAACCTTGCCATGCAAACCCAATACATAAGTGTTCTTGAAGGCTGTGTTATGTCTTTGCTCTGCACATGCAATAAAACAGTAAGAACAAATCACCTGTAGCTGTAAATGAAGAAGAATAGTTAAGAAATAAATACTGCTGTTCCAGATGATTTCTGGGAGCTTTTGAATTCCATCATAGTGAGCATAGCTGGAGGGCTCAAAAACAGTTTAAAAGATTGCATGATACAATTTCTGTTCTTGACAGGATCCTTTAATGTTATGGGGAAGTTGCAGCTATACCTTTGCAATTTATGGACCCACCTTCTTACCTCCTGAAGAGCAAAGGGTTTCTTTCATTCAATAGCCTGTCTAGTTGCAGACTAGGAAATCTGTTTCCTGAAAACAGGAAAAATCATTATTCTTTGGGGCTTCCTTTTCCAGTTCTCGTAATAAGCAAGGACTGTCTTGAGCTATGGGATGTCTGGAGCACCTTTTAAAAACACCGATTACCTTGTCATCTGGAGTTTTGTCCAATTCCTTTTTAAACCCGCTTTTCTGTTTGGCCTCCACATTTCATAGTAGTGTGCATTGCAGTTACCTTTCCTTTCTCTGGGAAAGAAGTTCTGTTTATTTGTTTAAAACTTGTTATGTGATGATTTCATTGATCATTCACAGGTGCTTGTCTCATAAAAAACAGTGAAAATCATCCCCAGCTTAAGTTTGCCACAGCTTTCATCACTTTATTGACTTCTAGCATATTCCTCTTTGTGTTTTGTCAAAGCTAAACTATGTAATTTTCCACACATCACGTCACTTATTTTTTTTTTCCTGTTTACCATACCTCATTTAGTTTTTCTGCAGTGTTTTGTATGGGATGATCAAAATTAAGCATATCATGGCTTAAGCAGTAGTAAAATGACACTAGTGATTGCTATTCCTTTTAAAGCAGTAGCAAATCTTTTATTTGCCCTTCTTTGGTGGAGCTTTTAATTTTCAAAGGGCTCAGGATGATAGGATGTCTTTCTGAATTAGTATCAGTAAAGTCCACCACTGCAGATACAGTGTTAATGCTATTATTCTATGTGTATTACTATGCACTTTTCTGTGTTGAATTTCATCTGCTTCTGGTTTTATCACTATATTACCTCTCATTCCAATCAATATTGCAAGAGCCTTTGCAACTTTCCATTTAGCTTGTATTTTGGTGATCCTGGCTAATTTGTATCTTCAGCTCACAAGTCAGACCTTTTCCTAGATCATTTATAAAGATGTTAAAGTGAGCAGGTTCATATGTGATCCTCTTGGTAACTGCCCGTCTTCTTCCACAGAGGGAAGTAGTCATAAATTCTACCTTACAATTCCTTTCTTTTAATAAAATAAATGATAACAAGCCTTTCCTTTATCTCCAGACAGCTGACATTTTAAGGAAACATTAGTGACTGTAGTTTTAAAGTTTTTTGAAAATTCAGGTATACAGTATTGGTTGATTGTTTATAGAAGGTGCTTACTGAAGATTTCTCAACACCTTACTTCAGAGTGGTACCTAGAATATTACTGAATCCAATACTGAGCATCTGGACATGTGTCCGAAGGAATTTGGAAACACTGCTTTTGTGGAAGAATCACAATTGGGAAGTATTACTGAGGATTAAATCATCAGTCCCTAACTTATTCCCTTACAAATTTAGGTATACCGGTGTACCTAAGTAGGTGTACATATAGGTATAACTGACATTGTGGTTTGAAGAACACTTGTCTTATGTAATTTGCTCTCCCATTTATTTATAATGTGGTACTCTGCTGTGAGTCAAGCTCAGAGCTTTGACTTGTATGTAGAAGATAATCACTGAAGGATAACAAAAGTTATGCCATTTCTAAGACCACACTTTTTGGAGTACACCTGTGCCCTACAGTCCCAGCTTCAAAGTTACCATGGTCTTGTTATACATGGGATGTTTTCTGTGTGTGATATTCTTGGGAAAACAGAGGACTCTTTTTGCATATGTGACAGATGAGTCACATTGCCGAATGAATGATCTGATCAAGATCAGACACCGATGAGAGCAAGCTGTTGGAGCTTTTTAATGCTTTCTATCCAGAGGTTTCTAATCAATTGACATTAGATTACCCAAATAATAACAATATTTTTAACTGCATTAGTCAATGCATTTAAGATGTTGATAGTAATGTAAGTATAATATAAATTTGGACACTCCTCAGGCACTGCCTCTCCTGCTTACCTATTAGAGAAGGAATAATGTTTTGGGCTTGTTTGGGTTTTTTTCACTGTAGGATACTTTGTTGCTGATTAACATGCACTGAGAACAAATAGCTTGCAACTGGTACTAGTTGGTACTTAAACAAGATCACAACTTCCTACAGTGTTAAGGTGCCAAGCATATGGCAGTGAGCTACTAATTAAATAAAGCACTTTGATTAATATGTATCTTTTTAAATATGTTGAATATGTTGCAAAACTTACTGGATCTGTTGTGACTGAAACAACGTTTATTCCAGTATCTACTATTTTCACTGGCAGTTTTGCCACCTTTCACCCTGCTTCCTGCGCTAGAAAATTCCTTTGTGGGTGGCAATTCCTCAGAGATCTGGGGTTGAAAGGTGCTACCTTTCCTCTATGTAAGTTCTTAAATCTTGGTTTAAAACCTGAAATCTCAAGACCCTTCTGGTAGACAGGTAAGGAATTCACAGAGATATATAAATCCTTCTTTATAAATGACAATCTATCCATTAAATTGACATCAGAGACAAAGCAAAAAACAAACAAACAAAACAAAACCAAAAACAACCAACCAACAAACAACAACAACAAAAAAAAATAACCAAACAAGCCGCGTCTAGATTTGCCTCATATTACTTCTGACACAATAGAAACATCCAAGTTAGAAACCTAGTTACCATACATACCCTGTGTAATTAGTTAGTAGAGGCAGAATGACCTCACTCTCTGGCGATTTCTCAAATATAAAAGAGTATACAATGATATTGATGTGGATTCCTTTGTAGACCCAAAATGTTGTTTGAAGTTAGCATGAAATGGAGTTTGCAGGTTATTCTAACTTCTAAGCTGTGAATTGCTGTCATGTAGATATTCTTACCTTTAGCTGGAATAATGATTTTAGATGCCTTCACTTCTAATACCTGATGATTAAGCTAAAAAACCCACTCTGGTCAGTAGAAGCCTTTATTCACTTTTACATGTTTCTTATTTTACTTGCTAAGCTGGAAGTCATTGTATTTTTCATTACTGAAAGCCTGCATTTCAGTTATAACTGTCTTATATGTTATCATTAAGTTTCAGTGTTTTGTCATTTAACAAATACTCTCCCTAAAAGAAGTTGCTCTACGAAACTATACCTCCATGTGTCCTACAAAAAGTGCAGTTGCTTTAGTGGAAATTTTTTTGATAGACCACTATACAAAAAGGAATACAGAATAAGCTATCCTTATGAAATGAAAGCTTGCATGAGAATTATAGTTTTATTGCTTTTTAAATTTTATTATTTTTTTTATCTTGTAAAATCCAAAGAATGGTTTAACTGCGTTTATTTCCTATACCTGCTTTTGGACAGAAATGGGGAAAAAGATGCTAACGTCCCACTAGGCAAGGATGTGAATAGTGTTAAAAAGGCAATTTCAGCTGGGCAGCAGGCATACTGACAAATGTTACACCTTCTCTGAAATAACCAGACTATCCTAACATGGTATTGCCTGCTTTTTTTGGATTGGGGAAAGAAAAAAAATAAAATATATGAAATAAACTATTGCAAGAAACAGACTTCAGTTTAATGGTAGATAGAGTGGCAAATATATATATATATATATATATATATATAAAACCATAAAGGAAGATTTTTACAGATCCAGGCTTAAAGCATTATTAATAATTATAAAAGCATATGACAATATTTAGTCTTAATGAAACTTATGAGTCAGTAGGGATCCCATTTTACATGGAGCAGAGTCCCTGGGTTTGTTTGTGTCATGTCCCTCATTTCATGAACTGTATTTTTTTTGATCCCAAATATACTTAACTTCATGCTAGTTTGGTGACTCTAGATTATTGATGCTAACCACTATTCCATATGAAGTTTGTGTTTGTAGGGATAGCAGGTGAAAACAGTAATTTAAATTTTGAATTAGGAAATGGAACTCATACAGCAACCCTGGCTGGAATAGTCTTTTGATATTTTTCTCTGCCTTGCCTCGTGTTTGGTATCATGCGTTGGAATGATGGCCTGCTGAAAGAAATGGTCCCCTATAGAAAGGTTGATAAGAATATGATATAAGGAAGCAGGAAAATTGATAATTATTTTCTTTTATCTCTAAAAGGTTATTAAAAAAAATAAAAGGAATACAGTGACTGCCATTTGTTTCTGAAGATTTTTGTTCTGTTGAAATACTTGATGCTGTTTACTGAGTGTTGGATGCTTGCAGTTTGGTGGGGCAAAGTGGGTGACTACACAATGCCATAAACTCACCCCCTGCCCCAGCAATCGTGAGAATAGATAGTGTATGTAGAATGCATAGTTTGGATTTCATGTGATGTTAGTATTGATCTTCCTAAGGCAAGCTGAATACCTTTAGGCTTGTTCTGAAGACTGTTGACTAGCAGATTGTTTCTCATGTATCTCAGAAAATCTGTAAGCAGCTCGGAGGGTGGGGGGGTTGGGGGATGAAGGGGGTCCCACAATGAAAGCCAATGAAGAACCAGATGCCTTTTTTCTTACACAAAGCACAGCAATCTGCATTTCATAATGTTAAACAACAGTCATATTGAAAGTGTGATTGTCAAGGCTGTAGAGTTCTAAATAAGCACTTCTTGATGACATCATATAGCAGGTACCTTTTAGTTTTGTGTCATATTAATGGCATGTAATTTTCCCCATTAATAAAAAATGATTCCTTCCTGTGGGTGAGGATCAAACTGGGTTATAATAATGTCTCTTTCTGCCCCTAAGATACATAAATCTGTTTATCCCTTTATGCTCTAGTCATATATGATCTAGGGTTTCTGGCTGAGTGCAAATGCTCAGAGCACAGCCAGATGTGTTACAGATGATTTAAAGGAAAATGAGGAATCTCATCAGAAGCTGTCAAGGGACCTTTTATGGCTTTGGTGCCACAGCATTGAACTGAGGGAACTTCTTTACTTCTTGTGGGTGCACTCCACTAGCACTGGGTTTCCATTTACACCTAGTGTCTCTGAAATACAGTCTCCTTTCTGGAGGCAATGCAGCATATGGCAGCCATGAATTCTGGAAGTATGTTGTCAGACAATTTTGGTGTTAGGAAAACTTTGGTAAGTTCTGCTCATTCTGCCCTTAACTTCAGAGGGCTTTGAGGGCTCTTCCTAATCACTTGTCTGAAGCTCAAATTCAGATCAGCCATGGTGTGCATGTCCAGACCCTATCGAAGGCAAATGATTTCTAAGAAATGTTTGTCCTGTTCATGAAGTATAGCCCCCAGACACGCTGTTCCTGTGCATGTCTTTACTCCAGAACCTTTTTCACTTCTCTGATGTGAATCGGTGTTGCTGTGCTTTAAATCCATAACTCATTGTTCATGGACATGAAGAAAAGATTGCTTTGTTCTTTTCAGCTGCCTTTCGTATTTGAAGCCATTATCATTGTCCCTCCTCTTCTATCCTGTAGGTTAAGCCCATTCTTTATTGTTGACTTCTGAAGGGCTGCTATGCGAGTAGCTGATCCTAATCCTGTAGCTGTGCAGTTGATTATTCTTCTCTCAGTTAAGTACTCATCCTCCCTCATCCTAAAGCAAATCTCTTATAAATCTGCTCAGTGCATCTTTTCATTTTCACAGGCAAGCAGCTGCATGGGTGTGGTTACCACTGGGCTTTGCACCTATCCTATAGTAGTTTCATCAGGATTATGTTTCCCTAGTTAGTTTATAAGAATGCTAACCGAGAGCAGCAATTAAAAAAACTTTACGAGGTCAGTGCCTGTGCACTTCCTTTATCCAGAAATCTTTATATTTTGTTCTAAAAAGACATATTTCTGTTGCTTGCTGTAGCTGACGCTATTTCAATCATGAAGTGCACTACAAAGCAGGGAGGCAAGAGGAAAAAAGAAAAGCAGAAAACGAGGAGGGGAGAACTGGCTTGGTACTTTAAGGAAATGGGAAAGCATCACATTCCTGTTTGTTTTCTTGGAGAAGAGATTTTGGCACTGGCATGGATTTTTAGGCAAATTACTTTCTCACTTTTACTGCATTCTCTAAATAATGAAGCAAATGTTTGCATGTGAATAATTTGCTTGACATTACAGGGTTTTCTTCATACCTTAATATTAGCAAATAGCCTTTTCAGCATTTTCTGGACACCTTTTTAGGTAATATACACACCTAGTTGACACTTGTAATTTTCTTCCAGGTGACTGTAAGCAACAGCCCAGTTAGTACTTCTCTAGTCATCATAACAAATAAACATCACACAATAAAGTATATTTCAACATGGCAGGAGATTTCTCAACATATTACATCATCATTAAGTGAATTACATTGATGCTTTATACCACTTGCTGGCTAAACCAGTAATTTTATACTTTATCCAAAGAAAAGAATACTATAAACAAGGACAGATCTAGCTAAACAGATTGTAATATTAGTGTTAGCACTTTTTCGTACCAAAGGCATATTAACCAATTTCAGGAAGAAATGGGTTGGATATTTTTAATGTAGTGATTGAATAGAAAGTGATTATTTTTATCGTGTGGTCAGTGAAACATTAGCTTTTTCATCATTAGGAGATGAGATAGCTTGGCCAGTACAGAACAACATATGCAATATTAAGGTGTTACAAGTCTGAATTTCATAGAGCTGCTTCTTGCCTATTTACACAAGTTAGTTAAGCACACAACATTAATTTTGAGATCTACTAAATCAACTGAAATCCTAAATCAAGTTTCCTTCAGCAACTCTGACTGTGAACACAACATAGCTCAAATGCTAAAGTCAGATTTTGTTACTTCTTTTGATATAACTTTTGTTAGAAAATTGTACTGTGTCCCAAAACATGTTTATGCAGACGATATTCATGTTTTGAAGCTTCACGCTGGCCTGGTGCTCTTTGACCTCAGTGAGCATTTGATTCAGGCATTTTCAGAACAGGGTTAAAAGCTATTTCTCTCCCTCCTAATGTCTCAGTTAAATCTGATGCAGCTACATTTCATACTCAAGCAAAACTCTAAGAGGTTATTGATGGTCATGCAAATGACAAAGTTGATATCTCAGTGTTTACTACTGCAATTCAAAATAATACGAGCAAAATTTTCCACATAGGCTTAAATGAGTTCCCATCTCATTTTCTTGAATGGATGACCAAATGAGTTAAACATCTTTTGATGATTTCAGACCCCACATGAGTGGGCAACATCCAGCTCATTATGGTTACAGCATCAACACTGTGAATGTTATAACTTATATGTGAAATTCAGGAAAGGCAGGATTAGGCCTTCCTTATATGCTGTGCTCATTATGCGTCATTCACTGTCCCTTTCTTTACCTGCAGGGCAACTGTGGTTTTAAAAAAGTATTTGTTGCAATACAGGGAATTTCTATACTGGGCATAATTGCAGTGATTAAAGGAGGAAAATGCTGTTACAGCTGTATTTTTTAGTAACTGGAAAGTGTTAATTACAGTGATGTTTTGTGGTTTTGTTTTTTGGTTTTTTTTTTTTTTTTAATGTGATATTTAAAAATTTTACTAAATAACCCTCATAGAATTATTCACATTTGTGTTCTTACATGCTGATTTGAAAATGCATGTGTAAAGCTCTTAACATAGAATTTAATTTTATTACATACCCAATAGAATTTAAAATCTTTTAATGAACAGTTGGGTAGGAAAAATATCCTGGAAATTCTTTGCAAGAATTTAGTTAGAAGTCATATCAGGTTCATCTAAGATGACATTCTCTAATTTCCCTGTCAGCCACCACACTTGTCTTCTGCTGCTTGTCAGTTGTTTGTACCAAAGGTTTCTTAAGTACATGTTTACTGCCTCTGTTAAACTGACAGGGTGGAATAGTAAATACAATATTTATGACATTTCTTTTAAGCTTCTATGTCTCCTAAGAAATGAGGCACTATTGTGTTGATCTGCAGCATTGATTCCTACTTGACTTTTTAAAATTATACAATTCATGTATAAATTTTGTTGCATCTCAAATTTCTTTTAACTAGAAAGATCAGCTTTATTATTATTGCTATTCTAATTCACCTCTAGGTGTTCTGAGTCGTTTGTAGCTAGTGCTAATCCTCTGAAGCTGGGAACTGAGTTTTCTTAATGTGACATGTTAATGCCAATATAATTGCACTGACAGTAGGGAGCCTAGACTCGTGTTCTCATAGAGATTAAAAAGGATTTAAAGTACCCTTTCATCCGAGAGATAATTATTATTATTTTCAGTGTTCCTGTATATCTTAATTGTTTACCAAAGGACCTTAGGCACCACCAAGGCATGTTACAGTATTTGTGGTAAATCCTCTAAGTCAACTTTCATACATAATGTCTCCAACTTCGAAAGAAACAAACCAAAATATACATTTCAGTGCAAGAAACCAGCTTTTCATATGTCCCTGGCAGATTCACTAGGAAGTAACTATCCTAATCAACTCTGATGTTGCCCAGTATAAATATCTACCAGATTACCATTTATTTGTCCAAAAGTGCATCCCTCTTTAAGTGTCAAATACACCACTGATGCTCATTTTCAGCCCTTTACGTGCAGGCGCAGTCTCTGCCTCCTGTTTTTGGTGTCCAGGGAAAGTTCCTGTGAAGGTAAATTCCTGTTTCAGAGGAATGTGGTAATTCATGCTTACAAATGCATCTTTTTCCTCTGTCATTGCTCACAATGGAGTTGCATTCAGACAAGGCACTTTTCTGTGCTATAAAAAATGACAATTTTTTTTTTCATTTCTTAAAGAATGGCTTCTTATGTATTTCTACCTGTTGAGGCCTTGCTATCTGAAAGCTCTGCCAGGACGCCAGCATTTCTTCATGTTTAAAAGCAGGAACACAAAACCCCCTGAACTTCCTGCATATCTATCTCTATGTAGGTTCTAATAATGCACACAGCGTTAGCATTTTGATGTGTTATTAGAGAAAGGAGCGTGTATTTGAAGAGTATGAGTGAGTCTTATTTATCATTCAATTGTTTTTATTCCATTCAACTATGCTTCCATGCAAATGGGTGCAGCCCTTTTGTTTATGAAAATATTTATTAGTTTCCATGACTCTCAGAGTAGAAGTAGGGAATAGCACAAAGATTATGGGACCAAATGAGTGCAAAAGCATCAGTGTTTGCCTGGAGGAGGCTAGACATACGCTACTGCTTCATATTAGGTACAGACATATTTTGTTTCAGGTCCTCTGGAAGCCAAAAGGACTTATTCAAGAAGGTACTAATGTATTTTGCTAACTCAGGGTCCTTGTGTGGGTATGTGACTGTGTTGCTAACTGCACCTTGTCATTTCTGCGGGTTTGTATTTACTAAGAGGAAGAAGGAGTGGCAGGCACCGCAGAAATGCATGAAGAAGAAACGTCCTGCATTTCCCAAGCACTGAACTGTAGTGCTTGCTGGCTTCAAGGATAGATTGCAAGCCTTTATATATAGTCTGTCTATAGAAGGAGATATATTCTGTATTCTTCTTTTAAATTTTCACCTGTAGGTTTATGACTGGTTAAGTACTGATTTATTTCACACATACGACTCATTTTTGAAATACATTGAAGTATTTGTAAGAAACCTTCATTTAAGCTACTCCTCAAAACCAAGATATATAATACTGCAGCTGTCAAACCCAAGATCTAAAAAAAATGTGAATAAGGTTTACAGCGCCCCCTGCCTTGAGATTATTATAGTAGCAAAAATGATAAATTGTTACTGTTGGTTTTTTTATTTCTGAGGTTTTTACAGGACACCTCTTTGCTTTAAGTGTCTGTTTTATTTATTTATTTTTTTAAATTTAATCTTTAATCTTAAAAAAAGTTCTGGTTCTTGATGTGGCATAGATATTTCTTGTCAACATAGAAACTCTGAAAGATTAGTTGTTAATATTTATCTTTTTAAGAATCTTGTACAAGATATGAAAATAACGGAAGACTCAAGAAATGGAGGCTGAGAATTAAATTTTTCATACAATTTTAACAAGAAATTGAACATGTAATTAGCAGTACAGTAACCCAGTTCTACAGTAGTGGTAGAAGCTAACTAGTACGTGTGTGCTGTCCTGAATATTGCATTGCTGCAATATTTGAAAGCAAAGCCCTTGAACAAATTATACATATAAGGATTATTAATGCAGTTTGAGCACAAAACTCAGTAACAGGTGATGTAAATTCATGCTACTGTAATCCTTAAATGAACTCAAGGAAATAATTTTGGAATAACTCTATTTCTTAGTGCTGTTTTTAACCCTGTCACCTGTTAGTTCTCACTGCTGGGTGAACAAGCAATTCCACTGATTCTAAAAAATGCTTTATTGAAGGCTATAAAAATTTTCAGCTTTCATCTTTCTTCACTGATTTTATGTGGTTTAACACAAAGAAATTGTAGTACTGCACATTAATGTCATTAGAAAAAAAAATGGGCACAACTTATGTTTAAGTTTCAATCAGAACATCTGGACTACAGCCTTGGAACACAATATGCAACTAGAAACATTCGTCTTTAAGTTTTGTAAAACATGTTTCTTAGGCAAGATAAATCAAAGTAAAATAAATAAAAAGATCGGTGGGGTAAATGCGTATCACAATTCCAGTGCAAAAGCCTTACAGGAGTTACTTTATATAACTCAGAAACTATTCCTTCGTGAGCAGCCAAGAAGGTGGTCTGATTTCTAGAAGGCAGTTATTTTTCAGTTCTTGGGAATCTTATAAGTTTGAAAGTTACAAAAATGCTAATACTTTAATACTTGAGGGCTTTACAGAAGGGTTTTCTGAGATCGGGAGAGATTTTTGTGAGCTTCTGTACAGTGGTAGTACAGCTGTTTCCAAACCCACAGAGCTTTTCTACTGCCTTGCCTATTCTGTTGTTTATTTGCTCTCTATCCTTGTACTAAGACATCCCCGCTATAAATAGCAGGTAAAAGTTGCCCCTTTCTATTATCTTAGAAAAATAACTCTAGGGCTATTCATGATATCTAACAGCATTCAGAAAATTTGTTGCACCGTAGTTTAAAAAGTTTGTATCCTAAGTCATTTCCGGTTGTATTCTCCTACAAAATGCACCTGTAGCATATTCTGGTTGGAAGGGACATGTAGAAGTTCTTTTTGCAGGGATTCTAAGGAGCACATGGGGATGTGATGATTTCAAGGGAGGTGTTGTTTTATTGGAACTAATGAGTTTGTCCCAGTTTTTAGTGAAGATTTTACCTCTACAAAACAGTGAGTGCATTGCAGGGGGTCATTTATTAGTTATAACATTAGTTATATGTTTGTCTCTGAATGCCTCTAAGTAGAAAAGGCTTAATTATGTATTATTTGATGATAACTAGTAAGCTAGTTGTTGATGTAACTTTTCAAATGAGGAAATTTAAATGTTTTATAAAAATGTATCTCAAACTTGTTAGGCACTATATTTTGCACTGTTAAAAAAATGAATTAACTGAAGTCAGTGATCTTTGAAATAGTGCTTTAGCCTGCTGTGTCCTGTCAAAAGGCACATGCTCTCATGTATGATTAAAATCTTGTTAAACCCTCCACTAGTAACATGAAAACATCTATATTACCACTGATTTTTGTAAAAACCCTAGCGGTTAAGGTGATTAATTGATGTTTTTTATTTTATTTTATTTTATTTTTACTACAGCACTCCATTTTAGGATTATAGCTACCTCCTGACTGCAAACCTGGCAACAAAACAAAGGAGCACATGCCTGTCACTAATAATAATAATTAAAAGAGTGCTTAGTAACAAATCACAATTGTTAAGCAAGGACTCTTTTGAGACAACAGAGGAAAACTAATTGCATGTAAGGTACGTGTCACAGACAAATCTTACAGGAAACCTGCCTCACTCTGTGTTGTGCTATCATTTTATCTGTAGATGTCTCTTAGTAACATGCAGTATCTCAAGTCACATATAGCCTGATGCAGCTTCAAAAATCCCTCTACCTGATTCATATCCCATGTGAATGGCACTATCTCTGTGTTTGTCCTGCTATACCTCTGTGCTTTTACAGGAATGTGCAAGCATCTTCACATTATGCATTCTATAGACTTCTCAACAAAGCAGATCCATCAGCCAAACTAGCACAATTGTTTGTTTAGTGTGGGTCCCACAGCCCGTGTCTGACTTTTGAGAAACTCCTGAGCAGAGTATTTTTTGCAGACAGAGGTTTCGTGCTATATTGTCTAAACAGCATGTACTTGATGATGCTTAAATCAGAACAATATGCCACTGTTCTTATAATGATACAGAATATTTTGGGATACTTTTTGACCAGAGCATTCTGTAAAATGTCAGAGATTTCTGCATGTAGGCTACTTACATGTAAATATGCATGCATAGGTTATCTACTGATTGTTGATATTGTCACAGGATTCTCATCCAGAGTGCAAAGAAGTTTAATCTTACAGGTAATATTAAGGTTTCTTAGAATTGTAGCAGAGAAGGGCGAAAGACCTCTCAAAGGTGTAATTCCTATCTAATCAAGACCTTTGTTACTTCGCCTAATGGAAATGGAGTAGAATTATATCTGTGATGACTTTATAGAAGAATAAGGCATTAATTTTTATTTACACTGGGTGGTAAAATAGTAAAGCATGAGGGCATGCTAATTTCTGAGGCTGGAATCTGTTAGATTTTGTTAGGTTGAGAGATAAATACAAACCATTTGTGAGATTGAGCTAGCTGAAATGCTATGCTGTTTATGACTGGACATTTGTGCTTTCTTAACCTGCAGCTTAAAGCAGAAAATGATTGTTGACATTGCCAGCAAAACTTTGGTGAGAACATAGACATGATTGGAATCTTCAGATGTGTGTTGCTATCTCATATTTTACAAGAAGCAGTACTCTGTTTCCATAATAAGGAATTTTAACATTACCAGGAACTTTATTGGCTGGACCTCTGCTAAAAATGTCATTGTGAAGAAATATGCAGAGAAATGGTAGTGGAGAGAGCTGGATGACTATAAAGGTTGAGTAAGAATGGCTATTGGTGATTGTTATATCAACTTTATAACTTTTTACCATATGCTTAAATTTCATTCATAAAATTGTTTATGAGAAACAAACTGAAAATAATCAGTGGCATTCAGTAATAACACTCAGACACCACTCTTGTTTTGACTTGATATAGATAAATCTGCAACTTATTTATTGAACAGCCCCTGTGGAACAGTTTGCCTCCAAGGCCACCCGGCTTAAAGCTTTAAACATTAAACTTCTGTGCTTTTACAATCCAGACACAATCCGACAGAAAGACAAGAAAAATTCTCCCCAAAATCTATAAGATTTCAGGAAATCCACTCACTCCAGAATGTTTAAAAGACTCTTTAGGCTCAATGAATTAGTATTTCCTAATGATGTTTTCATTTCACGGCTCTGCTTGTGGAATTAACATTATTGCATCCGACATGCTGCACTGTAGAGAAGGACATGATACTGATGTTTAATCTGTTTTATCAGGCTAAGGAACTTGATCTTTGTTTGAAATCTGCTTCCCTGCATCTGTATCTGAGGATTTGGAAGTGTTGCCATGGAGGAGTTTTTGCATTAAGAAAAGTGGCAGAAGCTGTCAATAGTCATTATGGCTTGTCAAATTGCTTGATTAAGAAATTGAATGCTGGATATGGAGAGTTTTAATAGCAAGTAGACAGCTCCATAAAGGGAAATATTTTTTTCACTAATTTTCTGGTAATTTTTTCAATAGTATTAAAGATCCTTGATCAAATATGGCATATATGTAGGAAATATTAATGCCATATATTAGAATGGTAATGGAAATTCTTTAAGCTTACTCCATTTGTGTTTACCTGTGTCTATGGTGTGAGAGACCTTTGTGTTTCACAGATGTGACAGAATCAAAGATTTCTCACAATAAGCTTAATCTTCCTCCATAAATCACTCTAATGATTTATACTTTGGCTTGTTACATGCATTTATAGTCTTTTACCTTGTAAATAGCATCAGTGATATTTTAGAACAATTGCTGAAAAAGAAATTTGTAGCCCTTGGCATTGCTCCAGCAACGCCCATCCTTCCTGTATGATTGAGTAGAAATCTGTCATATCTGTGTAACCAGAAGGACTTCTGAGAAGTTTTATAGAAGGATGGAAGTGCAAAGCCAAGGTGAGGTCTGAAGCAGGTTCTTAAGCAATTTTAGGTTTCATCAAATCACATAGTTCTCATCCATTCAAATATGCCAATCTCTTGCCCTTTCAAATGGTGTGGTCACTCATTCTCTTTAGGAAATTACACTTCATGGAAGTTTTCTTAGGAAATAAGAAAGAATCCAAAAAGCCTCCAGTTTGGACAAGAAAATACAGTAGTCCCCAAAAGAAGACAAAACCTCTAAGTACACCTTAGAGAAAGTCTTAGGCACATATTTGGTACATATATATTTACAGTGGAAAAGTCCAGGACCCTTCACAAGGAAACCCTGTTCTTGGCATTACCACTTAATTAGTTATCGAGTATCCCTTCCATTTGTAACTTTAAAATGTTGGAGGTATTTGATACCTGATCACCCTAGAGTCAAAAGGATTTCAGTGTGGGAAAAGGGGAGGGTACATCCACAGCTAGGAACCTGCAAACTCTTGATGCTTGCAAAACCTGGGAGTCTGAGGCAATGATTTTTCATAGAGGCCAAAGAAACTTTGCAGAGTACATTTCTTTATCCCATATAGCATTTTCCAGGTACCTTCATTAGGACAATCTACCTACTCTTCCTATCTGTTTACCTGCTCTGAATACTTTTGTCTGTGCTCTGCACAATTGGAGACCAGTACTTCACAGCCTGGCTAGATTACCTCAGGCAAAGAAGACACTATCCTTGAGCAGCAAATTAAGTAAGCAGTGCAATGCATCTCCTTTCCTATGTAGTGAAGGATAAAATGGGATGTAGTTGTGAGGACTTTATTTCCTTTTGTATGTAATAAGCTTTGGCCTCTTCAACGGAGAGCTGCATGGTTGTGTGATTTTCTATACTGATTGTAACTGAACAGAATTAAAAAATAATGTTGTGTAGGCCTAAAGGCTGTCTCCTGTGCTTTATTCCCTGAGAGATCAGCAATGTTGTAGCAATGGGTAAGATACTAGAGAGCTTCACACTCAGAATTAATGGTGAAAAAGACTCCTACAGCTCTGTTTGTAAGACTATGAATTTCATTCAAGGGAGTTGGAAAAAGGAAAGCAGAGGAATATGTGCTATATGAGATGCTGTATGATAAGATGGTATGTGATTTCCCTGCTTCTTCTCTTCTGAGTCTGGGGTAAGTACAGGGAACATGAACTAGAAGCTTAGCCCCAGGGTTTTAGTTAACTTCACTTCCTTTGGTTTTGCTCCAGCTGTGGCTTACTTCTCATTTGCCTTCCCTTGAAAGAGGTCCCTACCGGGACCTGAGGAGTCTGAAAAGCGTCTGTGTGAGACTATTGGAGGCAGAAATCAGTGGACCTTTGTATGTCAGGGTCTCCAGCCAGCCAGGCCTGGACAAAGTCTGAAAAGATTTAATTGCATAAAGAAAACACAAAACATACCCTCCAGAGCAGTGGAGGTTATTGGGACACAAATTACAATGTCCTTCATTTAGAGCATTTGCCTCTGCCACCAGGGTATTGATTACTCATCACTTTGTCAAGAAGTGGTTGCTTTCACAGTTGTGTAAGCCAATGCCAAAGATCCCCGTGCCTCGTTATTCCCAAAACGATTATAAAGTGGAACTTGATACCTACCATTGTTACTATGATGGTAGCCAAATGACTAGTTTATTATGTTTCACATAGACTTCACACTTGGCTGTTTCCTGACACTATATTATGTTATAGAGCAGCCAACCGAAAACCACCCCTGTGTTGAGGTTTGCTGGGATGCTACAAACACAGGAGAGATGGAACAGCTGATCTGTTACGCCTGTTTATTACTTGAATGTCAAGTGTCTCACCATTTGCTCTTTCATTTTTTTTTGTAGGATCCATGAATGTTTTAATATTAAATCGTGGACTGTACATCACATATGAGACCTATCTATTTATATATTTTTATCATGCCTGTTGTTGGGAAACCCATGCCTCTTGACTGAAAAAAAAAAACCCCTGAATTGTTAAGGCTTGTGAATACTATTGGGATGCATATAAAGGTTTCTTTGCCTTGTTCTCATGAGTTGTTTTTGTAGCTGAACTGTTGGTTTTCATCAAGTAAGAATTTTAATTTCTGTGAGGTACACTTACCTAGTACTTTATTTCACACTATGACAAATGTGAGATTAGGATGTGTTACACGACAAACAATTACTTTTCATCCCCTGTGTATTTCCATATATCTTTAATAAATACTACGCATATGCAAAGATATGTTCAAATATTATTACTGTCCCCAAAAGCTGCTACTTTGTCTGTATTATTCATTCAGTATTGCATTCAGAAGTGAAACATTCTGGCTAGAAATGCTTTTATTGAAGAAATTCACTCATCACTTTTTTTCAACACTCATTTATTTTTTTTTTTTTTAAATGACAGGGTGATACTACTTTGCAGACAACTTGAGGCTGTTGGTTCAAATCCAAATCTGGAGCTGATTCATTCATAGATCATCCTGATCTGAACTGGAATATTTTTTCCCTGAAATTCTTAACTTGCTTTTGCATAAGGTTGTTGTCAGGGTTTTTTAACATACTGTTGCTAATTTTATTACTAGAAAGAAACAAGTAAAGTAGATTCAAAAAGGATGATTACTCTTGAGAAAATCATTTATCTAGACACCAAATTCAAAGGGGTACATTAACTACATAAAAACAGTATGTTGGAATAAGTCCAGGTCTGAGGTAACCAGCATTTGTTTCAAGAAAAGATCTTTCTACATTGTTAACTCATTAAATGACCTCTGTGGGGACAACTGTCATCTTTCAGGCTCATGAATGAATATATCTGTTATGATATAAATATCGAGTCTTCTATAAGCAATGCATTTGGTACACACATACATATATTATCTTTCACATACAGTGAAAAATACATGGAGAACAGAGAAGAGTTTCTTGCAGAAATACAGGCTATATAAAGGGAGTGGGTCACTTTTGGTGAACGCACTGCTCTCAGATGATGACTTCTCATCCAGCACTATTTTGCATGTAGGAGAGGAGTGTTTTTTTCACCAGTTTCTGCATTATTGTTAGCTACTTCCTTTAAAGCCATACTAAAAAGTAATATGGTTGATATAATTTTTGTGTGGTGTTATTTTAATTTTAAAGATAGGAATTCAGACATTTTTGGAATATGAATATACATGCCTCCTACATGCTCACCTTCACTCTT
The DNA here is from genome assembly GCF_015220075.1 of Falco rusticolus. NCBI lineage: Eukaryota > Metazoa > Chordata > Aves > Falconiformes > Falconidae > Falco > Falco rusticolus. The sequence goes on from NC_051189.1 coordinate 77,553,823, forward strand.
TTTGAAATTAGTGGCTTCAAAATCCACTTGATGCTGAGCTAGCAAGAAGCCTGGTGCTGCTAATCCATACTCCACATTTTCCTCCTTCCACCCCCTCAGCTGGCATTGCCCATGGCTGAAAAATGTCATAGAAATGTAAGGGAAAGCTTGAACTAGGAACAAATAATGTTGTTATTTAAAAAAAAAAAAAAAAAAAAAAAAAGAAAGAAAGAAAAAAAAAGTTTTAAAAGTCTGATAGGACTCAGATCCAGGTTTCCTAGCTGTAGTTTATCTTAGGCAAGAGAAGAAACATGTAGGTTTTTTTCAAAAAAGCCTTTTAATCTTTATTTCCTCCTCATTACATGGCAGTGTTGGTTCTTATGAATCTAATCTCAGCTTTTCCCATCTAATGAACCAATTTGCCTGCTCTTTTCCAGATTCTAATTCAGTTTTCTTTCTTTTTTTTTTTTTCTTCAAGCTTCTTCGCATACAGTAATCACTGGCAAGAAAATCTCCATAAAATATGGCCATATGAAGTGGTCTGAGCTGTGCCTTTTGAGCATTTTTATTGGCAGAATCACAAAAAGTTTAACCTTCTTGTCTGCTTGTCCTTTATCTCCTCTGTTATTTTACTTAAGCTTGACTCATCAGCCTTTCGTGTGGGAATTTTTTCTACTGTGGCCTAAGAATCATATCCAGAATTTCCTATACATTTGAAAATTCTCTCCTTTTCCTGTATGAGACACTTCGTAATTCTTAATTCAAATCATTCTTAAATGCATGTCTTTCTCCTGAGGGTCAGAAATGGTCAGTCACTGTAAGCAGGTCAACAGCACTGTGTAAACTAATAAAACATAATAATGTGAGATGAATTGATAGGATCTGGAGAAGCTTCAGGGTCAGTGTCTTCTAAATGCAATTTCTTAAATTTAAATTATTTCCCTTCAAAGAACCTGTGCAATAAACACGAGGAATTGCAGAATATTCTTCCATTTGTATTCCTGTGAACAAGTGAGTGTGGATGCCCACATTAATTTTAGAAAAGACTTCCACTTGCTTACTTCATAACAGAGGAATTTTGAGTGGTTAGAGGGACTTACCTTTACTTTTCAGGGGCAGGGAAGAAGGCAATGAATCTCATGACCTCAGAAAGATAGTCTCTCAAAAGTGCTTCAACATGGAAGTTACAGCAATTGTTTGACACATGATTTGCTTCTTATCATGAATTCTGATTTAAGGTTGACCTGTTGGAGCACTGTCCTTACTTGCATGAATATGTAGAACATGGGAAGAGCACAGTACTGCATAAGTCCTGAGAGGAGTTCTTGGATATTTGAGCACTTCAAGTCAAATATTTTGTTCAGTTGACCTACTAGAAATTTAGGAGCTTAATTTTAGGTGCTGAAGTCAGAAATCATGATTTTAAATTGTGCCTACATTAGGAGGAGGGAAGGAGTAGGCTTAGGAAAATCTGATACGAATTTGAAATATTTTTGCTCCTAAAACTAAGGAGGCAAAATGATATTGAAATTTAATTTGGTCTGTTTCTCTGCCTAAGGCATACTTTTTCATACCCACATTATTTCTGACAAATGTGAAAGTTTTAAAAGACCTCCTAAGATATGGTCACCACAGTTTTCAATCAATATTCTATTATTTTAAACTAAAGACTTAAACTTCAGCACTTGAAAGTGTTATATAGTTCCAGATCTAAATCCTTCCCAATTCAGATGTTTTACTGTTTGTGACACTGATCATCTTGGACTGTCTAAAATATGTGCTAGAAAGAAGCTATTTCCATCTGCGTCAAATGTTGAGTCATGACTAGTCATGCATGTCAGTCTTAATACAGTACACATTTATTTTTAAAAAAACAACAACTTGAAAGCTACAGCCATTTCCCCATAATTTTTCCTTCTGTAGGATAAGTAACTCCATTTCTTTTGTTTTCTCCTCCTTTTATACTCTTCCAGTTGTTTGCCTTGTTCTGTTCTTCAGTAGACCTTCTCCAGCCCTTCTGCATCTGACAGTGCTTCTCAGGCCACCCTGAGGCTGAGCAGAAGGAATCAAGCACTTTACAGGTCTGGCTGCCTCTTCTCCTTCCTATATGTGTCAATGGAAGTTGTTAAAAAGAACCAAATACAACTGAGCTGTACTGTATTATTTGTTCTTGTTAACACCTTATTCATGACAGTTATTGACACATCCCAGGATTGGGAAATACCACTTCACACTGATTCAATGTAAGAAAAGTTGTGCAGTATGTGATTCCATATAATAAATTTCAGTTATGTTATCAATTTTGTCAAGTGAATTATGACAAATTCAGTGTTATGTAGGAGGTTTCCAGGTTTAAGCATCTTCATAAGTCAGCATCTGATCAATAGCAGTAACTAATGGCCCCTAATTCTCTGCTGGTGACAAGCACAGCTGGTCATGGTTGGAAGGCATGTGTTAGATATTGATGTTTAAGATGGAGTTTTACCACTTCAGATTGTAATACAGAGTAATTACTATTGCCTTTAGTGTGTCAGGATGGTACATCTATTTCAGGAAAATATAAGGTCAGCTCTTTGGTGTCAAACTTTCCTCGGAGTCTGTAAATATCAAGTAAATAGGAAAATAAATCTAATGGGAATAGGTTTAGAAAAGATAATGTACCCTTCCTGGGGACCAGTAAATTTCTTGTTATAGCAGGTAATTTTGTGAATTTTGGTTGAGCGTTGAACTGCAAATAGATCCAACCTAAGCTTTATAAAAGCCATTTTGCATTTCGTCTCATTATTTTCTTGGTCAGGACATCTGGAACATTTGTCTTTATCATATAGTTGGTCTTTGCTTTAAAAAAAATATTTCTGCGTTTAGGCTGAACCTAATCACCCATTTCTCTATTAAAGAATATTGGGAAATAAGAAAATAAATGCAACTTCTTTTGTTTCAGAATACCAGAGGAGGACATTTACATTTTTTGACTGCCATTGAATGTCATGAAAAACTCACTGGAGAACCAATGCATAGAATTGTCCCATGATCTTGATTTAATCCCATACGAGTTGTTGATAATGTGATGGGGGTTTATTTAAGTAGTCATGTGTATGGTGTAGCCATTATAATTGGAAGTTTTAAAAATGGCTTTCAGGAGGGTGCATATGTGCCACAGTATTTTGAGAGATTTCAGATCTTACAGAAAGGATTTTGCCTGATTGTCAAACAGAAGAACATCATTTCTTTGGTCCTTGCTAGGGGGACCCTCTTCTGTTCCAATCACCATTCTGACCACCCTGCTCTAAGGTACCTTTGAATCTTGGGTTTTATCAGCTAGAAAGTATGAGGTAAATGAAAATTTGCTGGATTCACTAAATGGAGTTATGAAAGTGTGTAGAAAGAGAGAAGTTTGCTGGTTCTGGCTGGGAAGGGGAATGTGCACTGGAAGGAACTTGTGTTTAAAATAAAATTGACTGAAAAATGTAGAAAGAATAAAAAAGGATTTGAATCAAATAGAAAACATCCACTGGGCACCAGATCCATCAATACCACATCGGGAAGTGGAAATAAGGAGCTACATTACTTCAAATATGGAAGAGAATTATATTTACACAAGATTTTCTTACAGTTCATATACGTTTTTATTATCATTTCCCTGAGAATAATGCTGATGCTCCTTAAAATATATAGTCCAATTAAATGTATAAATGTATAATGAATATATTAATTTTGTGGGAGTTTATGCGAGTTAGCAACAGAAACATCTCTTACGCTAAAAGAATGTGCAGCTTTTTAAAATGTGAAGTAACAGAGATAAAACATAAACCATTCTTTACCTTCAATATTAACCAGTTCTGAAATAAGATTTTTAAAGAAATATGATTGCCTATTTCCTTTTTCTTCACTGTTGCAGTGCAATTAAAAGGGCTGAAATGGCACTGAACCAGCAGCTTTAGAATATTTACCTCCCATTTTTAGACTTTGAGGAACCATTATTTCTGATTATCAGTTGAAATACATGAAGAACCTTCTCTTGGTTACATGCAAGTTTGTGACACTGTGGAAATTCACTATCACTGGCTATTGCCTCTTGGACGTTCTGGTAATTTTGGAAATGAACTGTTGCTAGACTGCTCTTTTATTTCACTCTCACCTTATAAATATTCTTTACATCAATGTTCATATCTGGCAATCAATACTCTTTGAAAATGTGCTTCTCAGGAGCTCTAAAGCTTTCCCATCCCACCATTTATGGCAAAAAAGAGGTCCCCCCACATATCTTTCTGCTATAGAATTGTACTTATTTGGAAAACATTTAAAATAATGTTAGAATGAGCTCAGTTTAGAATTACTGTACTAAATAAGCTCAATTAAAGTTTCACATGAATGTCCCTCTGTATTTTTATGCCCTGCTGTTGTTTTATCTCTGTGTGTACTGTTTATCATATAATCTGATTTACCACATGTTAAAAATTTTTTTTTAATTGCATTTATTCTCTTTTCCTACTGAACTTATACTAACTAGCTACAATGATCCCACTGGGCTCAAAATTTACAGCACCATAACTGATAGTATCATCACTGATTATCTCTCTGCTAACAATTGGTATTTCTCATTCTTGATAGTGTTTAAAAAAAAAATGAACAAAAAACCCCCTAAAAAAATTCAAAGCTTAGATAAAGCCAGTCTGCTTGACTGAGAATAAATCTTATTGGCACAAGAAGGTTTAAACACTCAGAACATTTAAAAAAAAATAAATAAAATATTCACCTGTCCTTTTTTTTTCCCCTTTCCCACTCCTTTGAAAAGTATGTTGATAAAAAATAGTTTCATGAAGTAGTTTATACCTTTTGTCAAAAGGGTAAACATTCAATTACGATCCAGGACAATACCTGATGATCTTAATGTATTTCATAGAAAGAGTCAGCACCATTCCCTTCGATAGGTGGTAGTTAATGTGGTCATGAACATCCATTCAAGTACATTATAGCTCCTTTTACTGCTCCCTGTTACTAGCATCCAGCTATCTAATTAATTTGATAATGTAAGACTTGACAGGTGGTTTTAATTTTCTGGGCCACTGAGAGGGAGACATGAGATTACAGGCAGGGAATACAAATATCACCAAGATATGTTTTGGTTGGTTTTCTTGCAAATAGGTAAGGCTATTTTACTGGCTTGGAACAAATAGGGGCAAAGGTTTTTAGGCTGTTTGTAAGGTCACATTGACTGATTAGTAGGACAAGAATGTGTTTTCAAAAGAGTAACTTTTCTCTGCACTTTTCCTGTCTTACAATTTTTGCTCTGAAAATATTTTTCCAAGGACAACTATCATGCTGGAGTACTCTGATACACTAGCAAGGATCTTGCAAGTTGAAGATCTTTGCTTTAATAGACATTTCTCTGAAAAGAGGTCTTAACTTTGCAAATGATACTTAAAATATACAACAATTACAGAAATGCCTAGTTTCTACAGAAAACACCTAGTTGAAAGAAATGTTAACACCTAGTTAAAAGAAATACTATTCTCTCTCCCATCCATGACAGTGTAATCATTTTTACCTGGATTTCCTTGAATGTCTTATGATGCTGGCATGAAAAACTGGATAGTTCTACCTGTTTTGCTCTCATTGCTATAACAGTGAATTGTCTTGCGGTTGTGGATGAATTTTAACTAAAATGTGTTTTTCCTACTTACTGATGGAAAATTGAGACAAGGAATAGATCAAGTGGCAGTCTCACAAAATGTAAATGTTGGGGGGGAAGAGAGGTAATTTTCAGTAAAAGGGTCCTAAAATCAGAAATCTTGATTACTGGTGTATTTCACTATTCTTTCCACAGTATAACCCTACTCTTGAGGCAGAACTAAAGAATGATAGATTTTACCCACTTTTATATTGCTCACAGGAACCCAGACACAAAATTACTTGATGAGCAAATGTGTCTGAAGCAGCCTTATCTGTATTCCAGTCTTCTGTACACAGGTAAAGTTCATGTGTGGTAAACTACATAGCTTCTGTCTAAAGTAAAAATAATTAGAAGGAAAACTCTACTTGTAGAAAGCAGCAGAGTATTAAAAAGAAGAAAAAAAAAAAAAAAAGACAGTTGCATTCATATAAAGGTTGAATTCATTGGTCTAGTCCAAGGTTTGAATTCATCAGTCTTGACCCCTGATTGCTTACTGGCTGTGCACAGTCGTTTGAGTATCCCAGCTTCATATAACCTTGGAAACTGTTGACCAGATCTAGCCTTCTGAGACAGGGAGGTGGCATCCTGGATGAAATTATTTCTTATGAAGACTTTAGTAAGTCAGGTGGAGGAGTGGGGCCTTGCTAAACACTGCCAAGAGAAAATGCAGTGGAGGTTCATTCTCAAAGCTGCAGATTTCTGTGTAGAGAAATAGGCTGAAAATTAAAGTATTTAGAGAATAAAGCATTTAGAGAATGCAAAAGCAGCTTTTCTGAGGAGTTTTTTAAGACATAGATCCTTTAGCCAAATGCTAGTGGACAGAGAGTTACACAATGTTGACCCCCTGAAGTCAATAAATAGCTGTACTAGGATCAAGACATCACCCTCCATGGGTGGCTGCAACATCTGTGCAAGGAAATGATGTTAAAAGACATTACAGAATCATTTAGAAACATAGAATCAATTAGGTTGAAAAAGGCCCTTAAGATCGTTGAGTCCAACTGTTAACCTAATACTGCCCAATCCACCACTAAACCATGTCCCTAAGTGACAAGTCTACACAGTTTTAAATACCCCCAGGGATGGTCACTCAGCCAGTTCCTTTCTCCAGACTAAACAACCCCAGTTCCCCCAGCTGCTCCTCATAGGACTTGTGCTCCAGACCCTTCACCAGCTTCATTGCTCTTCTCTGGACACACTCCAGCACCTCAATGTTTTTCTTGTAGTGGGAGGCCCAAAACTGAACACAAGAGGTGATCTCACCATTATGTCTGTTTTAATCTGGCTAAAGAGACAAGGAAAGCCTTTTTCTCAGTCACCTGCATTCAGTGCTATCAATGATAAAATACTGCTCCTGCGGTTTCATTTTTTATCTGACAGCATATTCAGTCTGGTATGACCATACTGAGCTAAGTTTCTTTTCCAAAGTAAAAATTCCTTGCTGCTTCCTTGTATGTTGGCTTTGCTTATGGGATAGCTCTACCAGTGTAATGCTTGTGAGCAGCACAGTGAGGTGCACAGTGAGCAACACAGCACACCCAGGGAAGGGTTAGGGTCAATACTCAGAGAGTTTGGCTATAAGATACAGGCAAAGAAAATTTGATCAAGGAAAAAGCCTACATCAAGAAATGAGTCAACAATCTCTTCAAGCTAGTCTTACATAATATTTATGTTTGGCTTTGTTACTTGGGCTATTCATTACCTCTGATTGTCTCATCTTTTTCTTACAGAATAGCAGCCACTGTAAATCTCGTTTATGTGTCTTTAGAAGCAATATCCTAGAAATTATCTCCTTGTACCATTCATAATTAAGTTCAGAGAGGTTTTAAGTCTGCAAAAGGTGCTGTTTACTAGGAATTTTTTTTTTTGTACACTGAAACTTATTTTAGTATAAGATGCTGATGTTCCTATACAGAGAAATATAGCTAAATTAATATCTAGCATTATTTTGGCAAATGAAAGAAAAATTTGCATTTTCACAAATGACTGGAGACAACACACTGGGACATAGATAACTGAAGAACTTTTCAAAGGTCTGAAAAACAAAGATGTTCAGGAGGGGTTTAGTTTCCTTTTTTGGGAAAAAAAATATGTGTTTGCATAAGGAAATAACAGTTCATAGAAACCAAACCTTTGTTCAGGTAAAACTGATTTAAGCACTTAGTTTAAAACAAGGCTATTCTGCAAATTCTAGAGTTGTTCCCAAGTCATTATTTCATTTAAAGTCTCTTTTCACTTTGGGATAGACAGTTTAAAAAAGATCTAGAAATTGAAACACTTCAGAATGAGCACTAGTAAATACTTGTATTACCCTGAATATTCTTCCCCTTGGAATTTTGGTTCATGGTCATTTTTGATGTTTCAGCTTTTTGTCACCTTCTATGGTAGGGAGAAAGAAAGCTTAAGCTCAGTGAGCTCAGGAAAAAACGTGTGTCTTTCAAATCATTGAATATATCTGTCTTTGTATCTAAAAAAGGATTTATTTGAAAATATAAATTTTGGAGAGCCTCAGTGGGTTTGTTGCTCTGTATTGTAAAAGTATTTCTTGCGGATAAAGCTGTGGAGGCTTTGTATGCTTGAAAATTGTATTCCATTTTGAGTGTCTAAAAATGAATTGAAGTATTGGCAGTCAGATTTGAAAATTGTATGCATACTGTGTAAATGGTAAACCTTTTTGGTTCTGAGATGCATAAAGCCAAGGGAATATAAAAGAATAAAGTGTAGTAGGCATTTAGTAAAACCTTATTGTGCCCCATCCATACAAATTCATGAGTTTTTCATAGACTAAAAGAAAAAAAAAAGTCTTTGTCAAAAATGTCATCAGCACATAAGGCCATAATCAACTTTTTACTATGCCCAGGCATGACGGAAGCACTACTTGTTTATTTATGACTTTACCCGTATTAGGATTCCACCACCACCACACACAAAATGGCAGAGGAACTCCAGAACTCATCTGTTATGTTGGAGAAAAGGTCCTGGTATCGTTATACACTTTGTTTAAATTGACCTGGTTCTGTTTGTCCTACTACCTGTTGCCCTAGGTGTTTTCTTTAGATATTAATCTAATATTAAATATTAATACAGAGCAAAATTGCAAACTGAAATACACATTTGGTCAGTGACTCTGCATATGCTGCCTCTTAATCATATTTGAAAGCATGTTCAGCATTTACCAGTTCTACTGTCAGCTTCATCTCCATTCTCATCTGCTTTCTTACCCCCTATGTTTTCTAAACAAATGATTTTCTGAAAGTAATTGATGACCGTCACCTTTTTCAAAGGTCCTGCCTGGCCTTGATGTACAGTCTTAGATATTTTGACTTACTGTCACCAGAGCTTGGACAAGATTTCAGTCACTGCTTATCAGCAGCATAACTCCATAATGTCAGATCTGAATTAATTCATTTAACAAAATGTTCTGCTTTATGTGAGCAGTTAAATGGCTGTCCTTGTAAGAATAAGGCTATATGGCTTTCTAACCCTGAGAATCCCAGAAGAACTTTGTTTCCTGAAAGACAGAGAGAAAACTTTTTCCACAGAGGAGATGATCAAGAATGACTGACCTGGACATAAGAAGGGAAGAAATGGCTTCAGAAATTTCAAGAGGCTATGGGGCTCTCCTTCAGTCTTGCTGGGGAAAATCAGCATTTCTTGGAGCTCTTCCTTTCTGAGCTACAGTGAGTAGCAGATAGAAAGACTACCGAGTGACATGCAAGATGAGTCACCTGTCTGAAGAAAAGGCTGAGTGGGTAAACCAGAGCAGTCATTTCTCTGCTGGCACAAGGTTGGATAGAAATAACAGTTGCCTGTCTCCTGTTGAGAGGCAGCAGTGAGGATACATGGAAAACGAAGGTAGTAAAGAACTTGGAAGTTAGGCCTACACCTGGCAAAAGAAGGCAATGCAGTTATTTGGTTGGGCCATCTGCTCTTGGACAAATAAAAAAAAGAATTCTTCAGAAACCAGCACTGGAAAATTGTTTGGCAAATACCACCTCAAGATTCTGGCTCCCCTAAGTCAACTAAAAGCAAAGGTTCTTAGGGAAAATTAGGTCATACACCTTTCCAGGACAGAAAACCAGTGTTTGTTTTATCTTTTAATATTTAGACTGCTACAAACTGTGAATATTAATGTTAAAAATAAATGTTTAAACAGCACCAACTATTACTTGACCACTCTGCCAAATAGTAGGTTTGGCACATAAACAGAATGTGGTTAATCAATATAATTGCTTGACATGAACATTAAATGGATTTCCATATCTCACAAATCTTATTACTAGACTGGCAAAAGATCTCTTTACAATACAGGGTTACCTTAAGTAAAAAACAAGAACGTCAAGACTGCAGTTAGGAGAGTGCATGGGGCACTAGAGAGTAAGACAAACTTACTGAAATTTGCAGTGTCTCCTATTCCGAAATGAAAGTGTGATATGTTAATATAAGTTAGGGTTAACTGGAAAAAATGCAGTTATAACAACCCTAGTGTTGGAAAAGATCAGTAATAAGTTCTGGTATTAACATAGCTCACGATTAATTTCTTGATGTATTCTCTGCTTGGGAGAAGTTCGTTTATTTCCATCCACAGACAATGGGGAAGAACTTCTGTAGGAATTTACTTGCCTAACCAAGAAGGAAAAGTAAGAGCAGAGGAGAGCTTTCATACCACCATTCCCTGTTGTTCCCCCAAACACTAAGGCAGTGCAGTTGCATGGTGTAGGGGAACGTAATCTGTGAGAAGCTTTCCTTCAGAGACACTAGGTTCCTCCGTTGCATTTACCACCATGTCTGTTCTCCATAGGTATGAAGAACTGCTCATCCCCCTACCCCCCACCTTCCCCACCCCCCTTAAAATTTTAGGAAAGAGAAGCTATGAAGAGAATTAACTAATAGGACCACATGTAAGCAGTGTGTTATTCCTGCTTCTGAAAACAAGGTATATGGTAAAGTGGCTGACATGCCTGGTGGTCTAAAGGTTTAATGGAGCCAGTAGGAGTCGGAGGAGTCCTGGAGTGAATATGGAAAGAGGAAAGGAGGGGACACCCATGTCATTGTTTCAGCTTTATAGTTGAGCTTTTTGAACTGATTTTTTTAATTTTGTTTTGAAAGTTTTCATTTTCTTCAGTTTTCTCCGAAGGGATTCAGTGCTTTTTATTCCTAGTTTTCTTGTTTTAAATGTTCTTTCACTCAATCTGCTTCATACGTTTCCCAGTCATAAACGTCCTCTATGGAAAGAATAAAAGCTTTTTTACGCTGTATTATCTCATGTTGCAAGAAGCACAGAGGTAATTTAGTCCCACCATTTCCTTCTTTTTGTCCTGCTTCCTGCTAAGGCCTCCCAATGCAGCAAGTGTGAATCTCTGATCATTCCAATTCTAGGGTCAATAAGAAGTGGTTCATTTAAAGGTGCATTTGCAGTTTGAACGTTGTCTACTTCTGCAATGAGTCATGTCCTCTGGTTTCAGGGGCAAGGAGGCAAATGCATGGTTTTCTTTTCTCTAAAGGAACAAATAAATTTTGCAGCTTGCTAATTGGGATGATTTTCACAATAAAGTGAGGTGGTGTCTGCTTTTACTGTATCAATAATATCTCCTTGGAAAAAATTAAAATGTCAGGAGGCTGACACATTGAGAGACTAGTATTCTTTCTCTAGCATGACTAAGGGTATCTTTCTCCTGTGGTTTTATGAACGTCACTCAGCAAATTTGCAAATTCAGACCTAACGCTCCTCAGTGGATTGTGCAATACATTGCAGCACATGTGTCTTGCTCAGAATAGTATAGAAGGCACTGTTAGTCTTGCAGGTACAAGGTGCTTGTTGTGGTTTCTTGTTTCACTGTTGTCAATTCTCATACACTGGAAGAAATCTGAAAGTAAATGAAAGGTCTGTCCTTCTCTGGAGACGTATGAGAAACTAGCTCATGGCAGTCTTTGTCCAGACATTACTTGCTGTGTGCCAATATTTCTGGACAACAAGATCATAATGTAGAGGTCAAATATGCTGAAGGAACAGCAAATCTGTGCTTCAAAAGCAGTCTTAAAGAAACATGAGGAACTCACTTTGGTATGAGGGTGGTGAGTCAATGGAACAGGCTGCTTGGAGAGTTATGGATGCCCATCCCTGAAAGTGTTCAAGGCCAGGTTCTCAGGGCTTTGAGCAACCTGGTCTAGTTGAAGGTGTTCCTGCTGATGATAAGGCAATTGGAACAGGATGATCTTTAAGGTGTTTTCCAACCCAAACCATACTATGATTCTATGATTAGCATGTCTCTAAGAATCACTGCATCATGTTCTAACAAATAAGGTATGGCTGAGCCAAGTAATCAACTTCTAGCCATTGATTCCTCTTATTCACTTTTTTCCTAGCATCTCTGACTCTCAGTGCCTATTTTTGGGTTAAAGGTAAGCCAGCAGCCTTGATTTGTAATGCGACATATATATATATATATGTGTGTGTATGTGATAGCTTAAAAGAGTATGTAAGATAAAGACTATTTCTTAGTTTTACACTGAGAAGCAGATGAACACTAGGGAAAAAAAAAAGATGAGGACTGCAAAAAGAAAGAAGAAATTAAAGAGAATTTCATGTTAAAATTTTGAGGCTATCTTGTGTCATCTAAAGCACAATTTCTATTGGTAAACAGATATAAGGAGAGAAAAAACCCGCAGGACTTTAAGATGTGAGTAGCACATATATTTAATGTCTATGTAAATACTATTGCTTGAGAAACCTGATCAATACTAATTATAATTTTTTATTTCTGTTTTTAATTAATTGATTAAAAAGTACATAAATAATTGCATTTTGAGATAAATATTTACTTAATATTGACATGGGAACCTGTCTCTCTACAAAACAAAGTTGTAAAATTAATACATACTACAATCCCATGCTTTTCACTAAACTTTTAGTTTATTTCACTTTTTTATGGAATGGTAGTTAATTAAACAGTCTTCAAAATGCCCCTAAAAGTCTAAAAATATTAAAAGGGGAATATTTTGTATGTTTATAGAGATAAATAATAGTAGATGATACCTTCAATTGAGTTCTTAAAAACAACATCCCAAGCTCTATTTAAAATGTCTTTTTTTCATAGATGACAATTCTATAACATCACATCCAATTAAAAAGAGCTGAATTACAAAGAAACAAACAATAAAAGAACAGTCTAATTGGGTTATAAATTTGCTTAAAGGCTGGTTAGTCTCCCCTTGCCCCATCCCCAATAATAAATTGGAAGGTGTGTTTTCAAAAAAACACACAATTACTTTCACAGTGATGTGTATATACAAAGAATCAACAAGAATAAAACTATTGAGTTCAGCTTCATCTGTTTCTTCATATGGATGTTAATAGATACATTATCACAGTGGCTCACCTAATCAACATAACATGAATATCTGGTTTTGCCTGATGACAATCAATTCCCGTCTTTTGTGAAACAATTACTCTGAGGATGTCAGGGCAACGGCATCTTTAATTTGAATTGTGTATATGTCGCTTAAGAACATAAAGCAAAATTGCAGTACATTATAGTGAAAGTTGTAAAATAAAACACTCTTATTAAAGCAGCCTCCTATCTTCAAGTAAACAACCCTAAAGTGATACAAAGCATAGGGGGAAGAGTGCTGCTTTACCTTCATTAGAAAACCTACCTCCAGTTTTTGCATGCCCAATAGAAAGGTTTGGGGATCTGTTTGTTCTCTTTCTGCCTTTCTTTTGGTGCATGTACTCAGAAAGTCTGAAGTTTTGAGTCAGGAAATATTTTCTGCTGTCTAGATTTCTCTGAGAAAGTCATAAATGGAGGTTTTCCTTTAGAATCAAGAAAGCCATGGCTGGTGGCTTTCATTGGTAGGTCTGGACAGTATTTTACAAAGGACATCAGGCTCGTTTTTCCCCAAGTGAAGCACAGAGGAGGTCACCAGGGAAGCCAGAGGCAGAAATAAAATTAAATTGAGGGTCCTGGGTCCTTGTACTGCCTTTTGCTCACTTGAACACTCAGGAACCATAGGATAAGTGCCTGCACTTAGATTTCTATTTGCTCTCAACCTGCATTGATTAACCACAGGTTTTACAAACTCCCTGTGTTGTGGAGTTAGCTGTTTTGTGACCTGGAATGGGGGATAGTTTATGTTGCAGGCATGGTGAGACAGCTCTGTGAGAACAGGAATAAAAGAGGCTGGAGAAGAAATGTCTTCTGTTAGACAGGTGGATATCAATGGAGCAACAAACCAGGTGCCAGACAGTGACTTCTTCAGGTCTGCAATAGAAGCAGCCAATGTGAAGTGAAATTCAGCTTTTCTGTCACTACCCAGATTTGTTGACTTGTAGAATAGCTCCAAGATACAATTCTCAGTGTAGAAATTTTAGCTAGATTTAGACTGAGCGGTTAGCAAACATAACTACCTCTCCTGTGATCTTCATTTCCTTGTTGCCCATAACCCCCTGCAATAAGCTGCAGCTCTCCTGAGGGAATCGAGGCAGGTGATGAAGGACAACTGCCTGCCATGGCCAGGCCTCCCACTGCAGGGAGCCATAGTGCCAGTGGAAGGCATGGCTGATGGCAAGCACTTGGAAGCACTCCAAGGCCCTGGAGTTTCTCAGGTCCTATTTCATGGTCATCCTTTGCATGGGGAGACAAATTCACCTGCAGTGCAGGATGCACCTGCTAGACCACATGTTTGCACACAACTTGTGAGTTCAGAGAGAAGCTGTAGCAGGGCAGGGACCAGAAACTGGGGTTTCTGTCTTGCATTTCTGTTTTTACGGCTTCTTATTTCTGCAGGGTGTACAGGCTATGCATCACGTGCTTCAACATGTGAGATTCTTCTGTCTCTGAAGTAGCATATCAAAGTTCATTTTTGGTTGCCTAAATACAGGCTTCCAGCACCATTTTAAATGGTCTGACATATCCCTCCTGACCTACAGCTGTTTTCCTTAAAGGGTACAGGTCTCTTGGAGGTTCTGGTTGATGACTGCAAGCCCTTTGTTGATGTCTTTAGGGCTTTAGGATGTTTTCAATGTCACTCAACATCCCTACCTAGACACCAGAACTGCCCTCTGTCTGAACTGCTGAGGCACCATTTGCTTATTTGGATTTTTTTCTTCCTGTAAAAAATATAATTATTTTTCAGTAAAGCCATACCATTCAGTTCAAGCATGGCATCCTGCTTCTGTGAAGCTTGTTATAACAGCATTGAACCAGTGTTCTCTACGCAATCACTCCCCCGTTGAGTACCACCTAGGTAAAACCTAAATGGTTTTGTGGGTGATAGTGCAAATCCATCCTAACTGAAATAAAGTAGAAACAGTTTCTAGTTTCACAGAGAGTGGCTATGAAGTTTGGAGGTTAATCCTGTCGAGGAATGAAGGCAGTGGGTTGATTAGGTATAGTATGGTCTGGCCTCTGGAGGAAGGAGAAACAGCATAGAGAGTAGAATCTGACTGACAGTAAAAGGCTTGTTGCAGTGTGATAGTTTGCTTGTGCTGCAACAACTGGCACCTCATGTGAGGCTAACACTCAGACTGCAACAACTGGCACCCAATGTAGCTGAGAAAAATGTGAGAACCTGCAATCCATAACAGACACTGAGGTGAGCCGTTGACTCAATATGGGTGTATTGCAATATTTGTTGCCCATCTTAACTCAGATTGCAGCTTTTGGTGCCCAATGTAGATGGGGACTAATTATTATGGGTGCAGAAGAAGAAGAAAATTCTATGTTAACAATGCTTATAGATATATTTTAAAAAAGAAGCATAAAATATAACAAGAAGGCAATAAGAACTTCACTAGGATGGTGCAGAGTAAATGATGTGCTAGTTACGCCAAAAAATGTCTCATGTGTTCAGACATGGCAAAGCACTGGAAAACTACTTTTTGAGGCTGCCTTGAGGGGGGATAAAATTGCAACAACATCGCTAACAACATGGAGATTAGTCTTAGACTTACTAGAACAATTAAAAGTGGACAGGGAGACAAATTCTATATTTGCAATGCTTATGGATATATTTGAAGAAAGAGGTGTAAAGTATGATAAAACAGCAATAAGAATTCTGCTAGTGTGGTGTAAAAAGTGTGATTTGCCAGTTACGGTGAAAAAGGTTTTCAGCATTCACACATTGCAAAGCGTTGGAAAGGTACTTGAGGCTGCCTCGAGGGGAGACAGAATTGCTACAGCCTCATTAGCAAAATGGAGATTGATCATAGATTTGCTAGAACAATCAGAAGTGGACAGAGAGACAAACCCTATATTAACAATGCTAATCAACCTACTGCCTTCATTCCTCTACAAATCCGATTCTTTGTTTGTAACATAAAATATCTACGAAGGTCAGTCAATTTCCTTTTATATTGGTTTCTTATTTTTGTAGACATGAGTACTGAAAAAAATCTGACCAAATTTGATTGCAAAGTTTATCTGTGGGTTATTTGACTTATTGCTGTGGTTTAATTCCAGTTGGCAGCTAAGTACCATTGCAGCGATTCACTCATACTCCCCCCGGCAGTGGGATCGGAAAGAGAACCAGAAAAAGGTATAACCCATGGATTGCAATAATAACAGTTTAATAGTTGAAATAAATTAAAATATACTAATAATAATTTCAGTGAAAAGGGAGATAACCAAAAAAAAGAAAATGAAGTAAAACTCAAGGCAAAAAAACAAAACAAAACAAAACAAAACAAAAAACCCAAGTGATGCACAATACAACTAATCACCACCTGCTGACTGATGCCTAGCCAGTCCCCAAGCAATGACCCCCACCCGAGCTAACTCCCCCCACTTTATACATTGAGTGTGATGTTGTATGGCATGAAATATCTCTTTGGTCAGTTTGAATCAGTTGTCCTGGCTGTGTCCCTGCCCAGTTTGTTGTGCCACTCCAGCTCTCTCACTGGCAGGGTCTGAGAACATGAAAAGTCTCTGATTTAGTAAAAACGTTACTTGGCAACAACTAAAACCATCAACGTGCTATCAACATTATTCTCATACTAAATCCAAAACACAGCACTACAGCAGAACTGGGAAGAAAATTAACCCTATCCTAGCTGAAACCAGGGTAGTTATGTAAGTTACTTGTTCTTTCTTAATTATGCTCTGAGGTTGGTTACTTAATTTACATGTCAATAAATTTATTGGTGGCAGAAACCTCTCCAATGGAAGACTGATCACTAGCAAGCGTTGTCTGGCTCACAGTGGACTCTAAATAATGTATACATCTGACTGTGCAGAAATAACCCCGTTACATGTAAATCAGCATCGTAGCAGGAGAAACAATCATTCTCCAAATGTTTGTACAAACAAAAAGGAAGCTCCAATTTGTAAAAGGAAAATGTAGCACTTCTGCAGTGACTACCTGACATTAACCACTGTGTGTTTTCTGCTTGCTTTGGATAAGTGCTACTTTTTTGTGGTTTGGGCTGCCTGTGAGCTTGTGGTTGAAGTTTTGGGTTGTGTTGTGGTTTTTTTTTTTTTTTTTTTCCTTTTCACTGACTATCTTGAATCATTTTTATTATCTTTTCCATGTTATGCTTCTGACTGGCTGGTTGTCTTCTAGCTATCTTATTTCAATTTTGAAAGCACCCTTGTATTTTTTGATGGGTATTAGACAAGTGTTATATCTAAGAAAAGCCACTGCAGTGCACTGTCTTTACATGTAACCATTCATTCTGTCTTACGCAATATCCCAGCATAAACTTTATTTCAGTAGACTTATTCTTGATTTATACTGGTGTAAGTGAGAAAAGAATGTGCAATACATCAGGGTCTAAACCCTCAAAATAAATACCTGGTCGGGGGGTGGGGGTGGGGGGTGGGGGGAAGCTGGAATTTTTGGAGGTGCTTGGATTGGTTTGCTTATTTCCTAGCTGAAATTCCGTAGGTTTTGTGCATATAGAGCTACACTGCATTTTCTGAATGTACATATACAAAGTTCTAAGGTGGATGTCTGGCCCTCTGGACTAAATGGCATTAACATTAACCAGAAATTCCCCATGAGGGCAGCCAGCACACAATTGTATATGCATGTGCACATGATGTTTATTAATACTAGCTTTGCTTTCAGACCAGAGTGTTAACTTTAACTAGCAGAATGCTCTAAGAAATTTTCAAGCTTTTTCTGGTGCCTATTTCTCTATACTTTTTTTTTGGATCATGCCTGGAAGAAATGGTTAGAGAAGAGTGAGACCTCTTTGGGAGCATCAGTTCCCTCCAGTAGTTGTGTGCAGGGGAAGCAACAGAGAAAAACCAGCAGCTGCTGCATGATGCTGAATACCTCTCAGGTGCAACTTGTGCTTGTCTGGGAAAGCAGCTCTCTTCCACTTATCCAATGCACAGAAAGATGAGTCAGCTTAAGACATCTGTGGCCTGACTAGGTTGAAACTGAGGTGTATCAATAATCTCAGCTAGGAGGTCCCAGATATTGCACTTTGCTGGAATTTAGTGCCCATAGGTCGTCAGAGGAATGCAAGTGTTCACCACCCAAGACAACTGTGTGAAAGTCAATTCCTCTGCTTTTCTGAAGACTGGAATAGTAAAGTAGTTTTCATGTAGTCCAGTCTGCTGTCAGAAAAGAAATGGCAGCTGCCTCTAGCAAGCCATTTGGCTGCAATACTTCACTTTCAGTGTGTTTTCTAATTAGGATACAGCAGTGAGGGTTAGATCATTGCCTGACCCATCTCTTTGGCCTTGGGCCGAATTCAAACATACAATATAAATATACCTAGAAAACTGAACTTTAAAGGCATAGATTTACTCAATAGATCTGTTTGCCAAAAAACGAGTAATCCGAAACAGATACTCTCAAAATAAATTGCCTTTTTCCCTCAAAACGATATGATTTCAATAAGATTACCAGAGTAAAAGGTTTCTACTGTTTGAAACATTAGTGTTGCAATGTTTGCTGTTGATTTGATGTACTCCTTTTTGATCCATTTCCCTCCAGCTTCAATATATACACAAGTACGTCAGGAATAATGTTTCCTGTGCTATTTCTTTGCATTGCATTTTTTTGCTTTGTATTGAAGTATTAAAAATGCATTGCATTTAAAATCAGTATCAGTTTTTAAATGGGTACCAAATCCTAGGAAAAAGCTTCAAATTATCTGTGGACTCCCCTCTCTCCATGAAAAATAAAGGTGAGGATTTGCAGTCTTTACCTTTGCAACTGCATTAGGGATTAGGATAATGAGCACTAGCATTGCAGACTGTAGAAATGTGTTTATTTTGACTAAAGAAACAGCACGGAAAAAAATAAATTAATCAGCAAAGGGAGTAACTTGTTGAAGTCATGCACTGGAAATTCCCACTCATCAAAAATGTTTGATATTTTTTTCTTAATATAATAGCAATTTCTTCTTTTCATTTAAGTATATAATAAAAAAGTGATTAGTTTGAGGCTTTACCTGTGTTATACTCAGAAACATCCAAGGACAGGATTTGGGCTACAGCTGAAAGGTCTTTTTCAGTCTAACTCTACTGGCTCTACTTACAGGTGTAAGTAATCTGCCTGGGAGCTATTCAGGCTGTACTTCTACAAACATCACAGCTGAGCTGGCAGGCATGTTACTGGAGGTATTGTCATTGCTGGAGTCATATCCCTTCCCTCTGCTTACTGCACTCACTTTATCCTGAGAGGAGACCAGAGGCTTCACTGCTCCCTTGTGTTGTGTTTCTTTCAGGAGACTCAGAGGCTGATGGTCTCATCTTTATTTTAGTTGTGGACTGACACAATTAACCAAGGGTACCCTTAAATAACTTCTGAAAAGGAAAGGAGACTTAACTTTTCTTTCTGCAGTTTTTATCTGTTCTAAAAATCCTGTTCACAAGGATTCCAGCACTGTTGCTTGACCTGAGTTCAGCTGTGTGAGAAGCCATTAGATCTCTGCCCTCCTCTCTGCTGAAAGCCTTCACCACTTGACAGCTTCTCAATAGGCAATCCCCCGTGGTGCTCAGTCATGGAGAAGTACCAAGAGTGAATGAGCAGATGAGCAACAGAAAGGAATGAAATAAACATGCTTTGGCTCCAGAAAGTATTTAGCTGAGCAGTATTTTTGTGAATAATAAGCTTTAGTATTGGTTAAATCAATATTTCCAGGAGGATTGTAATTTCTGTATTATTCAGGCATTTTATTTATTCTACAGAAAATAGCCCAAATGTTATCATAGAATTGTTGGGGTTGGAAGGGAACTTAAAGATCAGCTAGTCCAAACCCCCTGCCATGGGCAGGGACACCTTCCACTAGACCAGGTTGCTCAAAGCCCCATCCAGCCTGGCCTTGAGCACTTCCAGGGATGGGGCATCCAGAGCTTCTCCGGGAAACCTGTTCCAGTGTCTTGCCACGCTCACAGTAAACGTTTTCTTCCTAATATCTAATCTAAACCTACCCTCTTTCAGCTTAGCCCCCCTTCACCTTTCCTGTAGGCCCCCTTTAGGTCCTGGAAGGTTGCTATAAGGTCTCCTTGGAGTCTTCTCTTCTCCAGGCTGAACAACCCCAACTCTCCCAGCCTCTCTTCATAGAAGAGGTGTTCCAGCCCTCTGATTGTCTTTGTGGCCCTCCTCTGGACTCACTTCAACAGGTTCTCATGTTGGGGGCCCCAGACCGGAATGCAGCACTCCAGGTGGGGTCTCATGAGAGCCAAGCAGAGGTCAAGAATCACCTTCCTTGACCTGCTGGCCATGCTTCTTTTCATGCAGCCCAGGATTCAGTTGGCTTTCTGGGCTGCAAGCGCACATTGCCAGGCCATGCTGAGCTTCTCATCTGCCAACAAGACCAAGTCTTTCTCCTCAGGGCTGCTCTCAACCCATCCTTCATACAGCCTGTATTTTTGATTGGAATTCTTTCAACACACGTGCAGGATCTTGCACTTTGCCGTGTTGAACTTCATGAGATTTGTATGGGCCCACCTCTCAAGCCTGTCAGGGTCCCTCTGGATGGTATTCCTTACCTCCAGTGTGCTGACCACACCACAATCTTGGTGTTGATTGCAAACTTGCTGAGGGTGTACTTAATCCCACTGTTGTTGCCAACAAAGTGTTAAACAGCAATGGTCCAAATACCACCCCACGAGGAAATCCACTCATCACCAGTCTCCACCTGGACATTGAGCCGTTGACTGCAACTCTTTTTATATGACCATCCAGGCAATTCCTTGCCCACTGAGTAGTCCATCCATCAAATTGATGTCTCTCGAATTTAGAGACAAGGTTGTGCAGGTCAATGTTAAATGCTTTGCAGAAGTCCAGGTGGACGGGTGTCAACAGAAAACCAATAACGTTTTACTGTCACACTCATAGTGTCACATGTTCAAATAGATGCTAATAACAATTAATAAGTGTAGTAGACTTCTTTTAGAAGAAGATCTTTCTAGGTATCAGCCATATTAGCTGATTTGCTTTGTGAGAGCAGGGATGTGAAAAGGAAGCTTAACACTGTATGTTCTGCTGTTATTATTCTGTTCCTGATAGAAATGGGATAGAAAAGATCTTGACACTTATAAGTCCACCAGATTCCTCCTGAACTACAGCAAATAACAGGCCACATCAGAGCCCATTTAATGTTTCCATCCTCAGGGCACTGGAGTTCAGGAATCAACAGGTACAGGGATGGTTATGATACAAGGGAATTTCAATGCTGCTGTCCTTTTCCAGCCTATAACTGATGGAGAATAAAAGCAACTTTGTTAGCCCTGTGCCTCCGACATCACATTACAATGGTTCCTCCAGTAAAGAAATCTCTTAAAGATGATGAGGTTTTTTAGCACTGTCAGGGTGTCGTGGTGTTGGGGAGTAGGAAATGGATGGATTCTTTTTGTAACGTTTGGCCACTTTCCAACAAGTAAACAATATACATGTTGAACATGGACAAATGCTAAGGGCAGCCAAGAAACTGGCAAGAAACTAGCAGTGTAGGGTGGTTTTCATTTTTATTGTGGCATTTTAATGAAAGTCAGAAGGGATAAGACATTGTTGAAGCAGGAAAAGGAAGGGAAAGGCAAATGAGAAAAAGGGAATGTGCAGAGGGGGCTTGAGCCTGCCTTTTGATGCCATTAACTTTCATCAGACTTCATCACCACCCTGGGTGAGGGCTTTACAGTAAGCCAACGTTTACAATAAGCTAGGAATCACTTTGAGGAATGGGGAGAACCACAATCAGTTCAGTACAGCATGGGGACTAAGAACATCTGTAGGCTGATGCCTTCTTGCTTATAAAGGCAGGTACTACTGCTGTTCTCCCTGCACTGTGTGTGTTTGCTATGGCTGTAAAAATGTTCCACTGAGCGTGGAACTCAAAGGCAGAGAGAAAATGTGCTACAGATTTTGCCTTATTCATCAGCTGATTTTGCACATAATGGCTGGCAACTGCAGAGTGTGAATCATTCTCCAGTTATGGTCTTTAGCTAAGAAAAAATTGATACTTAAAGGATTTATTTGAAAATAACCTTTTCAAAGTAATGTTTGTTTATTTTTGAGTTGTCTTCAGGTCAGTGTCAGTCACTGAGAAGTTAAGAGCAAGACAGAAATCTAGGAAACCTAGAGCAGGTCTGGGGATCTCAAAGTGACAATGGAAGACCCTACAAGTAGACAATAAAGTGTCATCTTTGCCTCCTTCAGACACATTCTGCCCTTCCTACAAGTTCTTCAAGTCTTTTTGTTTCTATCAGTGGAGCAACCACAAGCATTTTGTTTTGGGTGGACCAGCTCCTTTGGTCAGCTTTTCAAGGAGGGCTGGGAAGGGCACTGACCTCTCCCTTACAGACTTTCTCACAGTCTAATGGGAAATGTTCATGAAAGACTGGAAGCATGGTAGAAAGGGGTATTCTTTTTCTTCCACTGAAGATAAGTAAGAAGGCAAGGAGTAGCAAGAACTTACTTAGTACGGTAGGCTCTTTGAAATGTATGTCTGTGTGACGCTGGCAAGAAAAGTCAGTCTCGTACATTTGTTAGATGGATCAGATGTAAGCATGTGTTTTATATATATAATATATGTAAATATTACTTAGGTAAACTCTCTTCTAGAAGTTTTTATTCTAGGAGTCATGAAATCAGTAAAGATTTTGACCTTCTCCAGACCATTATTACAACGATCACTGTATCATTATTTTTACTCAGAAATTAATTTACACTGTTAATCATGATTTATCTCCAGTTAAATACACTTGGCAGTTGCATATGTATGCACTCATATATTTTGAGATACTTTATCATTATGGTGCGGGTCTGGAGGTTTTGTCTGCAGGTTTGTTCATGACCTTTGTTGAGAGAGACTATGTTCTGCTTACTCAGCTAAAATTAGAAGTTTTAAAGCTAGATGTTAGGTGAGTATTAGTTCATCATTTTCAGACTGAGCAGATATAGTTGAGTCCAGGCCTGAACTTTAGCTTGTTCAATGTTTAATGTCTTAAAGATACCTTATTCCCAAAGGCTATCTTTTTGCATTTGAGTACACGTTCTAGTCACCCAGGTCCTACAGGGAGGAAAAAAAAAACCAACCATCAGCCTTAAATTGGAAGTTTTAGCAAAAGCTATATGCACCATTCATAGGTCTCCAATCCTCACCATGGCCTAGACCTCTTTCTGTATAATCCATTTAACTCTGGAAGCCAAAATTCACAAGGTAAAGCAAAACATTTTTAAAGCATTTGGAAGTATTTGAGTGTCATTAACTTTGCTTGATTTAGAAAACTTCACATTCTGCAGTTCAATATCTCAAAAATTCATTAACTGGTAATTAATTCAAGCTTTCTACTTTTGATAACCCACAGTGCTTGATATAATAAAACAAAGAAAGCACTGTTAATCATTGAAATGTCCTATAAATTGATACTGTTACATATTAAACATTTGACTCAGGAGAGCTAATTACTAAATGTCTGCTATAGCCTTTGGTTACTGAAATCCTCCCTATGTATTTGCATGAACTATTGATTTCACGTTTACAGAAAGCTTCTGTAGGCTTCCTATTTTCTGTATATATTTTTCTCAGAACCCCTGCCAGCACTGGCTGGAACAGGAGAATTCAGTCATGCAACATAATATTTAACTCAGTAAACCAACAACTGGCGAATACCCAATATGTGACTCTTGTTTTACTGCTAGGTTCAACAGAGGGTTCTCTTCATCAGAACAGGTGAGCAGGGCTGCCTGGTTAGCCTGGATGAGTGTTTCCTGTTTGCCACTGCTACTGGTTCCAGTACACAGTTGAGGACAAGGTGGTCAGTGCATAAACTACTCAATTTTGATAGAAATATTCATACTTACAGAAAACACACTTTATAAAACATTGATTGTGAAAAAGTATTTATCCCTAGATCTTTTCTGCTGCAAGATTTTGTGTGCATGCAGATTTTAAGTACTATGTAAATTAATGAAAAAAACATCTTATATTGGCTAAACGTACTTTCAATGATACAAACACCCTTAGTGTTTTTATCTTTTGAAAAGGAAAAAAAAACAAACCAACAAACCAACTTCTGTGGATGTTTTAAAAAGTATTTCCATCCAGAATACTCTTTTATAGTTGTCCTTCCCATACGTCAAAAACTTCCACTCTCAGATGTAATTACTTCTGTCTCTGCAAAAGCCTCACAGACTTTAATTTCTTTGCTTGGGTGCTCTCCAATGTTGTCTAAAGGGAAATATGAATTTTCTATGTGTTTATTAACATTCTTACAGGCTACTGTGAAATTGTAATAAATAAATAAATAAATAAATGGCAGTCTAGCTGTTGTTCATATATGCCACATGCAGGATGCCATACAGTCCCAGTGCATGCTGCTGTTTAATGAGAGCTGAAGGTAGCTCCTACCTTGAGGGAAGCTCTGCTCCAGGGCAAAACTAAAACATTGCTGTATATCCATGCTGAGAGCTCTGTTTACTTATTTTCCAATTCTAATAAGGAAGCAAACCCAATTAAGTGGAATAAGCCACACAATTACGCTACGGAAGATTTTAAACTGAATATCTTAAAAGGGGCTTAGGGAGCTGGGTGGCTAAGCTACCTTACCAGAACTACCATGGTTCTCAGCATATTGCATACATCACCCTATCTGTTTGACACAAATCTAGTCTCACAATTGACATATGCAAATGGCAGATCTATTTCCAAGGACACATTAGCTGTTTTACCTTAAATACACCACAGCAGAGAACTGGTGTGTAACAACTGTGGAAAAAGAATGAGTGGTTGTGTTGCTTGCTTCTGGAGTTATTAAGGCTGGATGACTTTAATTTCCAAAGTAGCTGCAGTTAGGTGCAAGTAAGTGCAATTCTCATATTTTGATCAAGACTGTAGGAGACTGTTCACTGCAGTGGCCTCAGCACTATTCATCACTATGACCTTAATTGTTGGATTGGGTGTTTGTTTTTTTTTTTTTTTATAAATAGGAACATTTTTGTTCATTATAATCTTGTTACGGGATAATCTATTTTGCAATTAAATCCACAGGAAACTAAAATTCTGTCCTTAGAAAACTTTCATGAGAACAAAACCATAATGTATTTAAAGATTATTTTTTAATGAAATCCCCCCCAAAATACTGTGAACAATTGTAGATGGCACATTTGTTTTTCTTCGCAATTTTTAATAGAACACATCTATTAACCAAGATAATGGTATTAAAGACAGTATCCTGTTTGATCAACATTTTTTCAATGTAGAGAAACAAAGGAGGAAAGTCCTAAGCAAAAAAGAAAGCAAAGGAAACCTTTGTGTAGTTAACATTTCCTTTAAAAACCCCACAACATTAAACAAAAAGACTTACAGTACCTGTAATTTTTGCCTTATTTCATTACAAAAATAGATACAAGTGAAATAAAGAGAGCAGAAATATAAATGAGATACTTTTTTTGTTTAAAGAAGATACAAGTGAAAGATGCAACTAAATTTTTAAACATTGGTAGCACTAGTTCTACACTTCATTAAATAGGTAATATTTAGTATTGAGACTTTCATGAAAAAAATCAGATTATTTTTTCCATACAACAGTAAATGAAACATTTATAATTTTGACTAACTCTAGTGTTAAAGAGAAAATCTATCTCTAGAAGTCAAAGTATAATGTATAATCTGTTGCGTGATACTTCAGTAAAAACCCAGATTTCTCTTGCAGCATAGTCCAGTTCAAAATTGGTAAATAGTGTCTGTTTTGAAGTTTTACTTCCTACTTTCATTGATATATTTTAATTATGTGAAGCTGTAAATTGGAGTTCACGTGGTGTTTGAAGCTAAATAAGATGTTCTGGTTTTCCCAACAAACAGGCATGCTATCTTTCAATGGAATGTTTGACTGGTGGCTAATGACAGGTTATTTTGTAATTATGCCAATACATTTCAGATGTAGATTTATTTTTGTTTTATGCAGTATAGATTAACACAGATAGCTGTTGGTCAGCCGACAGTCATCTTCAAATAAAAGTGCTTAAAATCCTGTGTGTCTCCACATGTCTTCACTCTTGCTCAGAAATATTCAAGAATTTCAAGACTCCACTTGCAATGCCTTTCAAAATCACAATTCCAAGACACCTGGGGTCAAAGCAATTACTTACCACTAATAACTGCAGTGACATACTAGTTTCCAATGTATAGATGCAACACCAACAGGGATATTTAATCTAGTGAGTCTACCTTCTTCATGCAGGAATCTGTGTTTTCAAAAGTCATCTTAGTACAATGAGTGAGTGTGAGAAGTGCAGCACTTCTGTTATTAATGCTTGATGAAAAGTTAGACTTTATATTTTCTAGGCTGCCTTTGCCATTGTCTTAAAGTAATTGCCATGCTCCAGTCTTTCTTTTGGCTGCATTCATTACCTTGGAACTAAGTCTAATTATGTTCTGTGGAATAAGTGTTTGTGTCCCTTTTGGTAAGCACCATAGCAGGTTCCCTGTGCCCCCCCCCCATTCATGGCATGTTAGGATAGGACTCCTCTAGCCGAGGCAGAAGTGCGGTGACTTCTGTCTTTGAGTGTAATACTTCTGAATATATTTCTAAAGCTATATCTACATATTGAAGCCTAGTTAGACACATCTCAATTTTTTGCTTGGACTTTGTTTTAGGGTGCCCTCATGCACACACCTCCCGCCTCCCTTTCTGTTCCTCTTACCAGCATGGTAACTAAAGCAAGACCTTGTATAGTCTGTTTTCATGGCCAGATCATGCTCTATGAAAGTGTAATTCAGGCTTCCACAAAACCTTAGTAAAACGTGTTGGGCAGTTTGTAGGAATTTGACATACATCTCTTGGGAAAAGCAGGAGAAGCCCTTTATTCAGACCTTTGCACATCCTTCCATCACTTGCACTTCCCTTAGCTGCATTCTGGGGCCTCGTGGAGGAGCTATAGGATAGCATGGGGAAATCGATGCTGGTTTGAATAGCTCTAGTGGTGGCTATTGCAGAATTTAATTGGGATGATAAAAACTGGCATATATACTTCAGGCACTGTTTCCCAGCTATGTAGAACTGAAAGGGTTTTTAACTTTTCTGGAAAAGAAAAACAAAAAGCCTGTGGACAAGCTAACATAGTTTAGAAAAGAGTAAACTTGGAATATTTGTTTCTTAGATCTTTTCTGGTATGCTTTATATTTTGCAGTCATCTCCCAGACTGCCATTTGATGTCCAGTGAATTATCAGTTTCATAGGCTAAAGATTAGGGTGTGCTTGTATAACTTATATAGTAACAATCAAAAATATCTATCAGTTCTTAATAATGTTTCAACTGTGCCCTTGTGGAAGAAATGGTAAGAAACAGGTAGCTGTTTTGGGGGATGAAGAGTTACTGAAGTAATTAGTCTAAGCTGTAAATATCTGTGTACTATCTGTGGTTAAACTTCTCTCTTTGAAAAATTCTAACTTCATGTGACTAACATAGACCTAAGACAGCCAGAATGAACTGTTTTTTTTTTAAAAAAAGTATATGAAAAAACCATCAGATCAATAAAAATGGACAAAATGCCAAACCGGAAGGAAACTCAAAGGAATCTCTAAGAAAACTGAAAAGGTTAATGAAATCTAGCCATATAATGCTGAGCTAGTTTCTGCGTTGCTTCATAGTTCTTGACTTCACTGGTGCATAGGGAGAATTTATCAGGTGCCTGAAAGGGTGAATGTTCTCTTTCTCCATTAACATTATGTAAGGTTGAAAGACTGGAAAAGTGGATAGGCCAGGGTGCGTGTCACTTGTGACATCTGCTTTGCTGCCAAGGCCAGTAAAATGTCGCTGAGCTAAAATATTTGTCTGTGTAATTTAATGTAGCCAGGAAAGAGTAAAAATCTGACCGCACAACAAATGAGCAGAAAACAAATCTATTGCATATAATTAGCTGTCATACCATTTTACTGAAGTCCTTCGAGGCTGTATTATAAGAATTAGTACCAGACATGTTAATTCAAATAGCTTTGTATTCCAATGCCTTGAGGGCTGGGGGAGATGGGGAGGGAAGTGCTGAAAGTAATAGGTCAGGTTGTTTCTTTACTGATGGCTAGGTTGAAATATTTATGTCAAGTACTTGCAGGGATGTATTTGTATCATTGCACCATTTGCCTTTTTGCAAGGCATTGGGGTAGGTATGTTTCCATCCTGACAAGATTCATGTTATTGTCAACACTTAAAGACCTTCCTTTCCCTTAAATTCTCCAGCAAACACAATTGGTTATAGAAAATAAAATTTATTCTTGAAGAAGGCTTTTGTTCCATGTTTTTCTATTACTATGACTAATTTTTGTCTCAAAGGGTTTTATTTTCTTGGTTTTATTTCATGTTTTTGGACCTTTTTTATTTCCTGTCATTAGGACAGTGCTAATACTAGGTCCTATACTAGAATCATCAAACTGAAATCCAAAGCTTGGATATCAAATGACATTAAATTAAAATTTATATTATATTAAATTTTATTAAATTATATTAAAATGATATTAAAAATAGTTCAGCTTCCACAAACGTTTTTGCCTTATTTGTGACCTTTCATATATGGTCATTCATATCCAAGCACAAATTCAGATAAAAGTTGTTTATTCATGCTGTGTGCAAAAGGGAGGAAAAATCCTGAGTGAAATTATTAATAAAGAAAAAAAGAGGTAAAACACTGAGTCAGTCATCTGATCAAGAAACTTATCACAAAACGAGGCTAAGGGTTTAGATACTAAGAATTAGCACGTTTGCTAATTGTTGCTAACCTCTGCAGTGTCAGGCAAATACGGAAGCATGTTTATTTTCACTAAAATAGATACAGAAGGAATTATGCAAATCTGTCTTTTTTTGAATTTGCATGATCAGTTATGTAATCAAATTGTTTTTTATAGAATATCTGAAGAGTTATAAAGGTAAGTTTTGTCATGTGTTACCTTATTTCTTAATTACATTTTCTGGATAACATTATATTCACATCAAGTACAAAACGCTAGGAGATATTTTAGTGCCTGCAACCTACATGCTTCTCTGGCTCCTGCTATTGCCTTCTGCTTCAAACTGCCTATGCAAACAAACCTACAGTCGTTCCCTCTGGGCCACTGCAAAACAGGCACACAGCCACAGTTAACCGCAATTAACTGCTTTCCTCAGAAATTCTTGGGCTGTGTTAGCCCCTTTGCCTGGCTATGGCTTTTTCATTTAAAAGTAGATTCTTTTAATTATGTAACAGAAGATCTGCTTTATGTATTGGGACATTATTCTTTTTAATGGAATCTAAACTCCAACACAAACAGAGCAGTCTGGACAGTATTTGTGACAAGATAATGTAAGAATCTATATAAATGGGAGAAAAACCTGCATAAAACTTATATAAATACATAAATTCAGCTTTCACGCTTTCAAATGTTTCACAGGTATTACCTAACAGTAAGAAAATAATAATAATAATAAAAAACCCAAAACTCCAAATGACAATAAAATGGTTTTTCCACAACTGATAATAAAAGTATTGATTTTATATCCCGTACAACTCTCAAAATTACATCTTTATATTTTCTAAGAAGCAGAATGATTACAGCTGTGTCTGAGATGCAGGCTATTGTGAAACTGAACGAGTTATATGTATTCTTTTCTGTGTTGTACTCAGAATTTATAGCCTCTGCTATTTGAAATTCACACCAGATTTCTGATTGAGGCTTCTCGTCCTAAAGATCCATAGGTCAACAGAAGTTCTGAAATGATTTTTTTGAACAATATCTAGAAAGCTTCATGGAAAAAAACCTGGTAATATCTGATGTCTGCACTTGTTTCATGTTTCTGAACCCTTTCTTGAGAATCAAAATTACCTTTAAATTTAATTTCTTCTTGATTTGTTCCTCTGATTGGCTGGACACAAGGCAAGACTCCTCTGTAAAACACCAGAGCAGAAGGTGTTTGGAAAGAGTTCAGGAATTTTATTGGGCAGCACCTTCTATCAGGCACTGAGACTTAGGAGCAAGCTCAACTACCATCAGCCTTCTTGACCATGCCTCCATTTTTTTTTTCATGGTTTTGCTTTATCCCTTGAATGACAGGCACGTTTCCTTATCTTTCTCTCCCTTCTTCTTACATACTCAAGGAGAACCTGTGAAGAGAATAAGATGTTTCCTTTCATCTCTGTAGGCTTCTTGAAATCATGTGGAAGCAAGATTTTTTTTCTATGGATGAGTGAATATATTTACTGTGGTTGCTGAATATCATTCTCGAGTAGTTATGCTTGATATGGTGTGTCCAGTAAGGGCAAATGAAATGCAATAATAAATAGTAAAAAAATAACCATGCTGGTTTGTAGTTGTAGCCTCTTTCTCACAGTTCTGGGCTGGATGTCTCAGTAGATGGATGATTCACTACATCCTGAAGCAGGTAATTGCTTTTTCCCAAAAGTGATGCACTCTTAGGAGTACCACTGGCTGCTTCTCTGAAAAAGGCTCAGAAAGGCAAACATCAGAGGAATGAGTAAAGGAGGCCTACTTTCCTTCTAGCAAAATTCTGAATTCACTTCATGAATTTTTATTCACTTGGTTGACATTAAGAGTTTCCTTGCCTTGTGTGTTCCTCAGTTTTTTTTTTTCTCTCATTGCTCACACCATGATGCAACTCTTCCCTTCCTTCTCCCTCATTCAGTCTCAGTGGACAATTAAATGTTTAGTGTAGCTTTGGGGAAAAATCTCTTATCTGGAAGCAAGAATCCTCATAATTTATAACAACTGTCAAAACTTCAGGCACAGTGGTTTTAAAAGTCTTTGCTGATAAAAGTTCCCACTTATTCTAAGGTCTGACCTGTGTGAGAGGTACAGTGCGTTTTTGAGCTTTGCTTCCATGCCTGAGGGGTACTGCAAATCAGAGACTTCTCCGTGCAGGAAGACATGATGACTTGTGCCGAGGGACTAGGACATCAGCTTGTGCCATTTATGGATAAACCTCAGCTTATTGTAAAATGTCAAACCTCATAAAACACCAGACAGAAAATATTTTAGCAAAGTCAAGTGACATGTTAAGAAACTGGATGCCTTTTTTGAAGCATTTTTTTCCTTTCTTGATAAGAACTTACTTTTGCAAATGACTTGGGACCATCATAAGAGGTTGGGTGGGGTGTGTACTGAGGTTTCTGTGGTCCAAGCCAGATGTGTTCATCTCATATTGCTGGGATGGTGGGAAGAGGATGAGGATGATGTCTTATTGCTTTACTCTCTTTGTAATTCCTTGCTATCCTGAGCCAGAGTCCACTGTAGTAGAATGACTGGATTGCTGCAGCCATAGATATTTAGGACTAGGAGGTGGAGAAGAAGATAGTCGCTATTGCATGGTACTTTGTAATGAATAAAGCTTAACGGCTGAAAAAAAAAATACTTTGTTTTCTAAAAGATATTTCTTCTTGCTGAACTTCCAGTGGGGGTGTGTTTCTAGTTTAATGATGGACTGTGCTTCAAGCCATCTGTCAGTGGACTTGAACAGATGTGCAGAGAATTCACTCAACTTTTATTGTTAAAACTGAAACTGTTTTTCTTGTATTCATACATTTCATATTGCATTGGCAGCCCCTAGGATTTCTGGAATTAGTGGACACCTTCACAGTTTTGGTGTGGTTCTAGTTACTGTTTCCCTAAGTAACCTGTACTAAGCAGTTTGTACTATTTTTAAGGTAATGCATTTTTCTGCTAGGGTCTTACAGATCTAATCTTAAAAATTTCCTTTTGATGTTGACATTGGAAAGATGTTATTGTACTGGTAGTCCTGATACAGTTGGCTCCTGTTTATGTTCCAATGCATGGTTAAATTGCACAGTTTTTAAATGTGGCTCTGTAAGGTAATTTTGGTCTTGACTCTGGCAGCCATTTGAAGTGAAAGATACATACAGTGAATTAGATACCAGACCTCAAAACACACACTTTGAAAGCTGCCTGACCTCTTTGTGTTTGGATGTAAATATCAAGGGTAAAAAACCTCAAAACCCCAAAAACCCCCAAACAAACAAACAAAAAACCCAAAACAACAACAACAAAAAACCCCAAACAAACAACCAAAACAATGTTGTGTCTCTCTTAAGAATGACTTGGGACTTCACCGAGACTCACAAGATAGCTATTAATTTCCCTGCTTATTTTATCAAACAAATGCAGGCACGTCTTTGGTTCATTTTTTTCTAAGAAAAACTCATGGTTAGAGAAGTCACCTGGAATATAGGAGGCAAATGGGCAAATGAAAAAAATCCCACATGTGCTTGATTTGACTTGAGGACTGGGTCATGTCTTCCACTATACTGTCCTAAATTCCAAGTAGTGGGGTATTTCACGCTTGGCATTCTCTCAGCCTCTGCTATGGAAGTCATTCCAGGTCACAAGAGAAAAATTGCATATTTATTTTAGAGTGAAAATAGAGCAGGTACTTTGGTAGAAAGATTATGTGGGAGACATTCAATAATGGAGGGAGAGCTTGGTTTCTGTTTTCTGTTTCAGTTAATTTAAAATCTTATTCTAGAAAACATAGTGAAGGCAACTGCTGAGATAGAGGAATGCATCTTGAGCTTCAGAACAGTCTACAGCCATGTGACTGGGCTTGAATGTTGGAGAAATAACTCTTCAGGAAAGAGAAAGATTTAAAAGTAACTCAGATGTGTGGAAAAGGCTTTAGCCAATAGAGCATTATGCCAAGGAACAACCCACACCAACCAAACTGAGCAGTGACACTTTGCTTAACTGGCACCTTTGATGTTAAAAATACTCTGTGCGTGCATAAAATATTTTGTTAATAAATATGTTAGTAGTTATTTAAATCATTTTGGTTTAGGGCAAAATTATTGATCTCAAGCTAGGAAATAGGGATAGAGCTGTGCTCCCTCTTTTTATTTCCCTTCTTCCTCCATTTCATTGAAAATAGTTTTGGCTGGACAAACAGCTGCACTGAGACCTTACTGGCAGAACGCACAGAGCAGCCTCATCCAGGCACACAAGTCGGCAGGAAAAGACAGGGTGAGTTCCAGACACTGAAGCTCTTATAAGTGTCAAACTCCTGACAAGTGATTTCAGCACCTTATCCTGCTGCATGTGAAGTGATGCTCTAATTTGCAATTGAATGAAAAAGTCCTCAAGTCATCCTTATCTCCTGAGTAATTGAAGAAAGGCTCTGCAGTGTAAAACCTCATTATGATTCTTCTGTGTCATTTTGCACCTTTGGAAAGGGATTTTTTATCATTACATCACTCTGGCATATTTTTATTAGCACTGAGCTGCAAAATATGAGATGCAACTTTACATTATGTGCTTGTATTTACAGATAAAATTGAAGATTAAAAAGAGAGTTCATATTGTATCTGTGCTAATTCTGCAGAGCCTCTCTGCCATTGATCTTTACATTTTATAATAGTTTCTTTCAAGCTCTGATGATAAAATAAAATGTAACCGTTCTTTGTGAGTGTTATTTGTTGCTGTCCATACCAGAGGAAGAGACGATTTTATAGTCATTTTACAAGTGGAGCTTAATCTAATGAAGTAATTAGAGTAAGTTAAGATAAAAATCTAAGACCAGAAACTTTGACATGGGAGACAGAATATTTTCTACTGTCTGATGTGCTTCTCTCCATTTACTGGAGCTGGAGAATGGTAATTTTTGGAGAACTTTCTGCCCTGTTAGAACTTGAAAGTAGAGCTGGAAGCCTTTCAAGAGAGGGATTTCTCTCTTTGGGGAGTTTAAAGAAGGGTCACTGGTCACTGGGTCTTTAATTTGTAGAAAGTAGATTAGGAACTAGCTGGCAGCTGTTTCTGCACCTGCAGTGAGCTAGATCCACTGATAGGCTATGGGTACTTTGTGCCATTTTGGCTAAGCGAGTGAGCATTTGTGATTGCTTTTTTTTTCTTTTCACAGAGTGTCTGAGAGAAAGTAAGACATGCCAGCATGTTCTCTGCATTATTTATGGTATCATTTTACAAGTTACTGTAGGGATATAGCACGCACAGAAATGAGACTTGCAAGGAATGAGGAGAAAGGTGAGAAAATATCAGGGCCAGGAGGGCTCTGAGGTCCTTCTTCTGTAACAAAGTTATAATGGTGATGCTCCACGGCCTGATGTACCTCAAGTCTCAACCCGTGGTTGGATGCATTGAAGGATGAATTTAAAGGAGAATGTGTTGGTAGTGGAAGCACAGGAGCCACTGTGTGCCGCTCTGGATCACGAGCTGCAGAAGAAGCAAAACAGATCCCAGGCTGAGTTCTGTAGCTTTGTGACAGAAAAGCATAAATTTACTCTAAGCTGTTTTGACCTCTTATTTTTTATCTTCTTCTAGAACTGGCTGTTGTTCTACCTCTGCACAAGATGTTTATGCTTGCCTCAGCCCTGAGACTGCTGAATCCTGCATATGTTCCAGGTGAGTCGTCTTTCCTTTTGATGGAGTTCTTCCTTGGGGATAAAACAACAGTAGATATTTACTTTAGTTTATAATAATGTTATATACAGAAATTAGAGTCCCTGCTTTATGCTGCTTTTAACAATCAACTGCGATCAATTCACAGCACATGGTATGTCTTCATGACCATAAGGCTGGTCATATTGCAGCTTCTCTGCATTGCTTAGGGAACTTGGTCTACAAGTCATCCCCTGTTCTGCAAGTTGATATGTAAGAGTTGTTTTGGTTGCTGTTGAGACTAGGATTTTCTTCTTTGCAGGAACTTCTTCCTGGGTGAGTGCATTATTTTCATGTCTGTGCTCCATTGGTCTATTTGCACTGGAACACAAAACAATGAAACAAAAGTTAAAAATGTTTCAAGGTAGTTATTGGTTTGGGTCTGATACATCTTCAGGGTTTTACATTTTTTGTTTTGAATTCATGACTGCTGTGAATTGGGCTGTGAGTGTGCAGCATCTCCAAAACATTGTTCAGCACACAGGGGAAGCATTCCAAAGGAACAGGAACTACTTTGTGACCCTAGTAATGTTTATAACCTCTGTGTTCCAGATGCTGTGAGGCATGGTAATAGGGTTTCTCAGTCCAGTGAGTGAGATCTCAGCTTAGGAACTTCTGCTTGGAAATACCCTGAGGCATGGCTAGTTCAGGATCCTCTCTATGGAAATGCATGTGTTTGTAAAATGCTTTATCTCTACACTAACTGGGGATTTGGCTTTACCTTATTTAGTGCTAGAAAATATTTTGCATCTGGGGATTTGATAACCTATCTGAGAACTGCACTTTCTGACTCGTTGTTTGAATTTCTATGAATTTTCTGTTCATGTTGTACAATCAGTTTTATTTCTGGGGATGAGCAGTTAGCTGTACCTTTAAATCTGCACATCATGCAGAATAAACCAAATAAAATTAATTTCTCAATTCTATATTGTTTGCTTGAGAGTAAGCAGTGTAATATTTGCCTTATGGGAATGATAGCTCTGTGCACAGCTGCCATAGGACATACTTTTTGGTAAACGTGTATGGCTGAAAAACGTGAAGTAAACATCAGTATATTGTTAACCATGGACATATAATTCTTCAGAATTAGTAGTTTCTGAAACATGAACAATGGGGTCTTTGGAAAACTATTGTGGTTTAACCCCAGCTGGCAACTAAACATCACCCAGCCACTCACTCACTGCTCCCAGTGGGATGGAGGGGAGGATTGGAAGAGTAAAAATGAGAAAACTCATGGGCTGAGGTAAAGACAGTTTAACAGGTAAAGCAGAAGCTGTTCATGCAAGCCATATAAAACAACGAATCAACAAATTCATTCACCACTTCCCATGGGCAGGCAGGTGTTCAGCCATCCCCAGGAAAGCCGGGCTCCATCACACCTAAGAGTGACTTGGGAAGACAAACACCATCACTCTGAATGTCCCTCCCTTCCTTCTTCCCCCAGCTTCAGGTGCTGTGCATGACACGTATGGTATGGAATATCCTTTTGGTCAGTCGGGGTCAAGTGTCCCAGCTGTGTCCCCTCCCAGCTTCCCGTGCCCCCCCAGCCTGCTTGCTGGTGGGTGGGTGAGGAGCAGAAAAGCCCTTGGCTCTGTGTGAGCTGCTCAGCAGTAACTAAGACATCCCTGAATTATCTACACTGTTTCCAGCACAAATCCCAAACACAGCCCCATACTAACTACGATGAAGAAAATTAACTCTACTCCAGCCAAAACCAGCATAAAACCAAATGGCTTATGCAATTGCACACTTAAGTTTGGAGAAAGTGCTGCACAAATATTTGTCTTGTTACTACAGGGCAGACATATATGCCAGCACCTTCAAATGATGGAAACAAGTCTTGTGAGGAATTGATTAAAAAAAGACCACTGTTGTAATGGCTTGTTCCTGTGATAAATGGGACAGGAGACAGACTCTCTCGCTGCTGCCACAGTGATAATGTCAGAAGAATGATAATCTGTGTTCAGATCAGCTCCTCTTGGGCAAGACCATGTTCTCCCAACTATCCTGTGCTGTATTTTCCACCTCACTCCAGGGTGATGTGAAGAAATGGTTATTCTGACCTGGGTTCACCCATTGCTGACAAAGGTAATAAAGCAGCTGAAGTTTATGTCTTGGTATTACTTTACCTTTGAACAGTCTTTGCCTCCTAGAGGCACTGTGATTGGGATTGAGTTTAAAGAAGATGGCCCAAGTTAATGAATGAAATTCAGGAATTTGGCCTAATTAAAAAGGTGTCCTCAATCTGGGTGCTCTAGATTATGCTTTGCTAGAGTATACATTTTACACATTATTCCCCAGGAGACTGTATCTCTCTGCAAGGCACCCAGTTATGTACCTTAGACTGAATGATCTGACCACCTCTGCAATTGTGTTATAAGGAAAGATGAGTATAAATGGAGACAGATACACCCTGTGTGGGTGAAAAAGATATTTATTTCTATTTTTTGAGCTCTTTATGCACCTTTTCATACTTTTCAGAGACTGTGAGCTGCCTCGTGTAATAATCGCTATGGTACTATAAATAGCAAGGAACTGCTGCCCCCCCCCCCCCCCCAGTTAAAGAATTGTTCTTGTTATTCCTGAAAAGTTGTGGTTTTGAAAAGTCTAAGGCCAGCAGCAGAGGTATAATACATAGATTTTGATATTTTTTTAAATTTTTATGAACTTTATTTCGGTCAGGGACAGTAATCGGTAAGCTGCAAAACTGGTGAAATAGCAATGCCTTGCTGTGCCTCCAGACTTGTGTTTGTATATGAGGAGCATTGATTTATACTGACAATTTCAACCCAGCTGCAGTTGGGTCAGGGAGTCCTCTTGTCACTCAGTAATGACTTTCTTATCACATTGGGCCAGAAGAGCCCTTGTCGGTATTTTCAGATGTCAATAGCCTCTGGTATGGTGGACCACCAGACAGCATTGCCTCCTCCGGGAGGCTCTGCTACCAGCTTGGATGTTCTGGAGTGTTTCTCATCAGAGCTGGTTGCAGCTGCCTAAATCTACAGGGGAGCTCTCATGAGACTCTGCTTTGGTTATAGACAGAGATCTTAGGGTCACCAATAGCCTCAATGCACTTCATTTCTTCCCTAGTGCTGCCATTTACAGATGTATTACTAAAATTTGGCCTTTGATGCTGCTGATAATAGGCAGCAATGTTCCTCTCGCTTGCTTTCCAACAGGAGCAGGATTGGCATGTTACAGATCTGTTCATTTGTGCTGTCAAAAACTAGGTCACTCAGAAGTAACAGGTCTGGCCAGTGGAAAGACTGGGGAAGGATCACGAGGGAGATCTTTTTCAGTATGATGCTCAGTATAGGGCAGTGTTATACAAAAGTATACATATTCGAGATATGATGTAAAAAAAATATATATTTTACTCTGTAATACTGTATTCAGAAACTTACTTCTATTTAATAAACTGCAATATTTAATGCACTTAGTTATATTTTTAGGGGCTTTTACAAGAGGCAATTGGACCTAGATTAGTGCTTCAGTGGCCTGTGCTGTTGCACACCTGCCTGGCTCGGCAGTGGAGCTGAGCAAGGCAGGCACCTCCCTGATGGCTGCTTGCCATCCACCAATTTCTGCACAGCACCAGATCTACTGTCGGGTCTACGGGAGAAATCCAGGCTGTTTTGTGTGTAGGATATGATGTTACAGAGAACACAGAGGGAAAAAAAAATTAATCTCAGTGAGTTTTAGCCCATGCCTGGGATTTTCCCTCTCAGGAAGACTGCTTGACCCTCACTTCCCATGTTGTTCATTCATTGGATGCTCATTTGGTTGAGCTCAAGGCCAGACTGTTAACAACATGGTTTTGCTGAACTGCTTGAGTGTTTGGCCAGTGTGTCCAAGTGCAGTAATTATTATAAAGTAGAATCATAGAACTATAATTTAGGCAGCCTGAGAAGAGAATAGGAGATTCTACTCTGGATTCACAGCTGGATTCACTTTTTTAGCTGTCAGTACAATTATGCATCATCAGATTTTCTGTATGGGTCAAGTAGTTTAGTAGCAGCTTGATACTCAGGTTGTGCTCACCTATTTACAATCAGTTGTCATGGCTCTTGTCAAGCTGAAGGAACAGAGATTTAGGCTTAGACACAGGAGTTCTTAGTTGTATTTTTGCTCTTGGCACTGCCTTGGAGACTGAATTTATGAAAGTAACCTCCTGTCTCTCTGATTTCCCTTCCTTCCCATCTTTATGTGGCTTGCAAGTTGTGACACGGGTTTTTACTCTTTGCAATGGCCATTTCTGAAGGGGAGAAGAGGTTCCCCTTTAATGAAGTCAAGGACCTCTGGATGTGACGGTGCGAGCTGCCATGGCTCAGGTAAAAGTCTTGTGGGGGGTGACAGGAATTGCCCCCTCCCAACACAAGGCTTGTGCCATGCCTCTTGCCACATGTCATGTGCACAGTGGTTAGTTTAATGGAGATCTGGTCCTGGATGCTCTTACCTTCTAGGTACTAAGGTAATGTAAATAAGAATCACAGGCTCTTTTCCTCTGAAAGCTTAAAAATGTGTTGCTTTAACACTGCAAAAGATTACAAGAGTGCCTATATCTTTATTCTTGTGGCTTTGGTGCATTGGACAAAGTTTTCTCCTGGGACTTGAAATGGCACTTAGAATAGGTTCTTTTAGGAAATTAGCTTTACGGGATTACTGTAACCATAATGCAGCTTTCAAGGCACACTGGTTGTATTTATTAGTTTGAATTATGTTTCATAATTTCTGTTTTCCTCTTGTGCATACATTTTTATCGTGTGCTTTGCTCTGTATTTAAAGTGTCTGGGATGCTTTCACAGACAGGTGCTACATAAATAAAGTGTAGTATTTTAATAATAAGCTGCAGCAGGACAGCCATTAGAAATGTCCGTATGTTCATATTGTCTTTTTAATCATTGGTATTGCCAGGATTTACTGTTTGGGGAGAAAGGTAAAGTGGAAAGGATCTTCCATGTGGGGAAGAAAAACGTTCCTCTCTCCCATATGCCCATTAAAGCAGTCTTTCTTGAAAGCATTAAAATAGATGCAATAGGTTATGTTTTAGGATTATGTCCAATCTTTCTCTTCCTATCTTTTGCAGCATTGTGGAAAGGGTAATGAGCAACAGTTAAATGTTTGGCTGATAGGGGAGGCTTCAGGACGCTGGTGAGACCAGTGATGGCAATACAGCCACGCAGGAAAACATGCAGCAAGCTATACTCAATATGTTCATCACGTGTGTACCAGCAGGAGGGTTTCCAATGTGCCTTGCATTAAATACCTAAACCAAACATTTCTGAAAGGTCAAAAATGTTTTGTAAGCTGATATTCTTCTGTTTCTTTGTTATTGCTGCAAACCTCTGTACTTCCAAAAGCAAGCTGGTCTTGAAAGAAAAAAAAAATACTTAAAAGATGACAAGAAAAAAACACAAAGTACTATTTCCAACTGGGAATACTAGCAGAAAAGCTAGAAATCTCTTGAGAAATATTGGGGTTTTTTTGTGATTTCCAGCTATAAATAGGAAGTTATGGTGATACAAAGCTGGAGGTGGAAGACTGCAGCAGCAGGCACGTTAGCCAGGACCTAAACTGTCCTGGGGTTGACTTGCTGCTCTGCAGTGCCTGGCAGTGCTGGCACACCTGCAGCCAGCCACTTCACTGCTGCTGTCTCTTTTTCTCTTTGGACCGGTGACTGTTTCTATGTGTGTATTTTTATGAATGCATGGTAGAAAGTGACCAAGATCTGAACTGATGTCTAAGCTTGACCAGAATTCAAATAACCCCTCTGATGTTTAACTGTTGTTAACTGTAACCATGAAGATGTTTTTTTCTGGAGATAAACTATGATTTATACTTTGAATTTCTGATTCTGTCTGGGTTCCTTTTTGACTTACACTGCTGTAAGTCAGACCAGATTCTGATAGTTTGTACATGATACTTCCCACCCGTGCCCGGCCTGCCCCGCCTGCCCCACCCCCCCACCCCCCCACCCCGCCCCCTGCCTTGTGAAAGTAGAAAACTAGATAGGGCTACCTAAATTTTATCAAAATCCACATAATTGTATATTGCATTTTGAAAACCAGACATTTTTTTACATGTAGTTTCTACAGTGTAGTAAAACATGCACATAACCATGCCTAAACACCAATTCTGTACTACAGGAGTATAGAATTTCCACTGGAGGTAGTATTTCCATGGAAACTATTTCCTTGCAGTTTTAATTGTAGGCTTCTTTTTTTTTTTTTTTTTTTTTTTTTTGTGGTTGTCTGAATTTGTTACACTAAATCTATACTATTTATTGTGTAAAGGATACATAAGGCATTTTGTTGTTGCAATCTGAGAAATCGGTTATAACCTCACCAAAGAACAGAATTTGTTTTGCTTGCTGGAAGATAGATTCCTGCTTGGAGATGCACAGCTAGTCTCTTGCAGAAGGAGGTCAGCCTGGCTGCCAGTTGTGGGGTCTGGCTGCCCACAAAGGAGGAAAATGCACTCATCTCTTAGTCCTGAGACCAGCAATGTCATATCATAGCTGTCTCCCAGCACTGGGACCTGTTTGCCTCAGCCGAGCTTACCCTAACATCTCAGGAACTTGGGAGAAAGGTGGGAAATGCATGGTCCTACGAGGAGTATGTCGTATGACTGTGACCTGTTCTCAGTACAATTTGCTCAAGCCTGAATGAAGGGTCAAATTTAGCATTTGAGTAGAACAGTCCTATATTACAAAGCCTGGTTTGTGAATATGGGGTTTTTGTAGTTGGTTAAAACATTAGGTTTATTTATGTTTTTTGATTTGTTTTCCTTAAGTTTAGAAAATATAGGGAGACTGAATATTTCTTATCATTATTATAAAACACATTCTTTTAGAGATATGAGATTTCTTTTAGTTCTACACCTTTGGCACTAATTGCTTGCATTGTATTTGTGCCTGCATGCATTTAAAACAAATAATGGTTTAACTGTAACTCTTGCTGTCCAGAGAAGCTGGATCTGATGTACCTCACTCCTGCAGCATCTTATTGTTGGCTGGAGAAGTTGTCCGAATGCAGAACCAAAAATGTTCATCGCTCTGAGTTTGCATTTGAGGTACAAGGTACAACTGGCAGACACAGGCAGATGGGAAATGCAAGTGGTGCTATTAAGATGATAGTCAGGACCCTCAGCACAGCAGAAGTTTAACCATTGTTGTGTTATGCAGGCATTGGGAAAGGCAGCGCTCTAAGGAGATTTGAAAAACACCAATAAAACAGATTGCAGATATTTCTGTGATGTTGAAAGGGGGAATAGAATGGAGCACAAAGGTGATTGTTTTAAAACTGAACAAGAGTTTGGTGGGGGCTGGCAGGAGTTCAGTATTGCCCAGCCATCCTATTCATTTTTGATGGTGCAAAATGGGAGAAATTTGTTATCCAAAGGACTGATTCCAATGCGCCCTCCTTCTGCAGCCTCGGGATGTTGTCTAAATTGTGCCACTTTGTAACAAATGTCTGTATGACATATAAACTGTCTTTCTGCCCAAAGGAGAGATACAAATATAGAGAAAAGGCAGTAAAAACAGGTTAAGAAAAGAAACATGTTGTATCTTTAAAATATTGGGGGGGGGGGGGGGGGGGGGAGGGAAGGGTAGTGGGTAAGCAGCAGAAATGGAAGGGAAAGTTGTTGTGACACACCTGTGATGTATGTTGCTAATTAAGCTTAATATATGTAATTTGTTTCCTGCACCTTCAAGTGCTTCCTTGACTGTGTTTTGTGGAAAACAGCAGTTCTGTAGCAATGCAGCATGTTATGGAAGCCTTGGAATCCAAATTTAGCAGTATTCCAGGCAATCTGTTATGAAACGTAACTATAGCAACTAAACCTTCACTACCAGATGATAACACAATCTTTGTTTTAAAAGAAACCAAAAAAACCCAGAAAACATCTCTTGTCCTTGGTCCCCTGCTACACATGCTACACAGCATATTATCTATTAGTTGGCTACCTGCACTATTAGATACGTAGATCTGTTTTAAAAACTGAACAAGGCAAAGAGGTGTAGTTACCTTAAAAAAAAAAAAAAAAAAAAAAAAAAGTTTTTTTTAAAAAAAAAGTTTGTGCCACTTTGTAGCAACTTTGTAGCACCAGCTTTATCTGTGTCACTGCAGCTGCTGTTCCGGTTGCAGTCACATATTATTTTTATTTCCCCGGTGCCACACGGTGGTGCTGCTGACTCCACATTGCTCAGAGGCCTGAGCTGCCTGACAGGAGTTGCAGATGCAGTATGCCTGCCAAAACTGATTTTGGGGAGAGGGCTAGCACGCAGTTCTGTAATGAAGGTGAATCATGCCATGCGATGGGGGATGTACTTTTATCCCAGGACTCGGCTACTCAGTCAGATGTGGGAAGAAAGAGAGCTGCATAATAGCAGCTGATAGGAATCCTCAGTATTGAGCATGTATGCACACATATACCCATATTCTACCTCTTTTACACTTGATTACTATGTGAATTTTGCATGCCAGCTTTGCTTTTGTAACTACTGTGCCTTCCCAGTTTCTCTGATCAATAGAAGACTGATGCAGGTTCACAGCTCAGTATCTTTCTGGGAGCAAGGACAGCATACTTTCCTCAAGGTCTATTATAAAAATGCAGGGAAGCAAGGCAGAGGGAGAGGAGATGCACCTTCTTCTCCATCTAAGGAGACACTGGTACAGAATCAGGAGCTGCCTTGGTGGCCCCAGGCAGGACCCCGAAACTGGAAGGCAGCCAGTGGTGGTGCTGGACTGGTGTCAATTGAAAGATCACTTTTTCTCATACTAAAAGCTCTGTATCTAAGTGGACATCCTTGTCTGTATCAAGCCTACAGCTCAGTGAAATTGACAGGAGTGATTTAATTGGCTTGTGTGTACTTTGAATCCGGTCCTGTGAACTGTAGCATTCTACCAGTTAAAGTTTAGCTGTATGCATTTAGGAATCCACTGCATCTCCCACTGAGAGTTTCTGACAGCCTTACTGAAACGTGTATCAGGCATTTAGATATTTATGGGAATCTTGCTTTTGAATTGTGGGAAGCAGTCTTTTTAAATAAACCTGATAAAAACAATTGAATGCATAACCTACAAGGATAATTACCTGTCTTCTGCTTTGATTATTTAGTAAATTTGTGGATTTGTAAACTGTACTGCACTGACATGTGATCTAAAAGAGGAACTCTAATAAAGTCCACATACATACTATAGTATGAACTTTTTAGGACTGGCAGTCATGTTGTTTATATAAACACTGTATCGTATAGCTTATTATTATTAGCATAACTTTTTAAAGATTTATCTTTTCTCTCTTTGCATGTATTTGGATAATGTACGTACTACGTGTAAATCTTCCATAAAGCCATAACCTGGCTATTGGAGAAGATGTCTATAACTTTAAAAATACCTTACATTGGTGTTCAATTTATGGATAAATCCAATAGCCTTGTGTGATGGAATCTGAGAAAGCGTGATTATTTTCTGACCAATTCTATTTCCACAATAGCTTGTTATCCATTTTGCATAGTCTCTATGAACAGCTAATGTTAAGCGGAGTTCTTTAGTATTGTTACATATAATTGTAAGCAATTCTCCAAATATGAGTAGGTAAAGGTTACAGATGGAAGCTGGTCTTGAGTGAAAACCAAGACATGACTAGACATCACCAGGAAGCACCTCTTTGTTATAGAAATGGACTAAGGGACAGGGGCAGCAGCATTAACCTTGCCCACCGCTGACCAGTGACCATTTTCCACTTCAAGTGCCACATTACATATCAAAGACAAATGCTGAAAATAATAAAATATCATTCACATGGAAACTACAGTTTGATATACTGAGTTAGTTCATTCTAAGCAGGA
Organism: Falco rusticolus; assembly: GCF_015220075.1. Classification (NCBI taxonomy): domain Eukaryota; kingdom Metazoa; phylum Chordata; class Aves; order Falconiformes; family Falconidae; genus Falco; species Falco rusticolus. Next base: position 77,598,170 of record NC_051189.1, read on the forward strand.
AGAAACAACCAGGGGTGTATTTGCGAGGAACAATGTCTTTTGTGAGTGGTGGGTACAGACAAAGGAAAAGATTCAACTGAAGTAAGATCAGCTGTGTAGGGAGCGAGTGCCTATAGGACAAGGCTGCTTATTCTCTAACAGGCTTGAAAATTATCCTGACAGTTAGCCTTGTTTCGTACCCTAATTAACTGAATGACCTATGCAGAAACTGATGATGCTGAAGTAGCAGGAAGATATTAATATATTTATTCAGTTATTTCATTGCGTCTTTTTCCATATGGAAATGCAAGCTGATTCTGTCAATACAAAGCCAACTACCGACACCATCACAGGCTGATGTTTTGCTGTTGATGATATTTTGTGAAATGCTGATTTGAATTTGTGCTCATTGGCAAGAAATCCTGAGTGGAATTTTTCCCCTGAGATGGAATGAAATGGAATTACCCAGACCAATCGAGAGACCTCTCTGTTGTCTATTCAATAATCATATAATCTTCATAGCAAACTCAGATCCTCACCCACTCAAATCCTAATGAATGCATTAAATTGTAAAAGCTTGTTGCCAAGGAGTCATGAAATGTATATAGTTTTTTTATATGTATAGACTGGTGGAGACTTGGTGGGTTTATTTCCCTTGTTTCTCTCCCCACAATGGATAAAACCCCTAATATTTTACTGATCCCAAACCAGGAGATACTGTGGAGGATCAAAATAAATTGTGAACAATGAATTAGTGCCCAAAAGATGGATTCCAGTAGTCGTTAAAAATGTATAACTACGTAAAAGCAGTGCAAGTTTACAAAAACATAGAACTGTGCCTGCCAGTGTGTCCTGATGCAATCAGGATTGTTTTCTGCACTGGCTTACAGCTGACTTTGAATGCCATTTCAAGATCTCAGTAAAAAATCTTACTCAGATCTTTGATGTCTTCCCCTCTTAGGCAAGAGCTACATATTTATGCACACCTGAGAGGACTCCTTAGAAGCACAGGGACCCACATTTGCTTTTTCTAACCTAGCAGCGTGTACCCTCAGCTCATCCTGGAGCACAGCTTGTGGCCTGTTTGCACATATCACTTTATGCTCAGCTCCTGCTGCCAAGGGAACAGCACAACAGAAAAGTTTGCTGATTTCACCACATCCTCTGGCAACAGACAGCTTGAACATTAAAACATATAGATTGTTTTGCTTACATGAAGATAAAGTATTGAAAACCAAAGGTTACAAATAAAACAATTTTAGTAGGTTTTTTTGTATGCCTTCTCAGTTGTTCTGACATATTTTACTGGGAATGCAGTTCTTGGGGTTAGCAGTGGGAGGTCTGGTCGTCCAGGTCTCTCACATATATTCTGTTCTCTGAGCACTGTATAACTTTTCTGTTTTCCTGCCTAGATATACTACACTCAGTTTCTCCTTGATTCACTGCAAATGGAGTATTGAAGGCTAGGAGAGAGGGAAGGTATAATGGTCACTGTCAGAAGGAGATATGTTGTCTTTGCTGGTTTTAACTTTCTGCTCTTTGCTCTCTTGATATACCTGCCTTGCTGGACATCTTTGTATTTGTAGTTATAATGATATTTTTCATGTCTAGATGGTCTTGCATACTTCCTTCAACTTTTTTTTTTTTTTTTTTTAAGTTTACAATATTAATATAATATATGCTGGAAACATCTATTCTCTATAACATCTGTGCAGCTGATGATCTCCCATACCATAGTAGTTTTCTAAAAAGATCACACAAAGGCATTTTAATGAACCTATTTAGAACAGATGGAGGATATTGACATATGATAGATCCATGTGAGTGAAAGCCACATGTCTTTTTCTAGTATTTATTCTTGGGGTTCGTGTTCTAAATCAGTATTTTTCCCTTAGTTCCCTTGCTGTCATTTTCTGGAAAGGGAATAGAATCAAAACATTAGATTGGATGATACTTGCAAAAATTGAGAAGTTTGTGTGTGTGTGTTTATGCATGTGATAATAGCTTTAAAAATGTAACGGTACAAGAAGGATTGGAATGCCTTCTGCATGCAATGAGGTATTGTCAGATAGTTTCTAGATGACTATATTTAACTAAGTTATGGCATAGCTGAGCTATTATGGGGGAGCACATCCCATCTCCCTTCCTGCATTTCTCAGAAAACATTCAGACAGGAGCACACAGAAAAGATAACTATAAATCCTCTGGTCAGCTTGAGCATCCAAAAGTTTACCCTGCCCTGTTGTCTAATGGAGATGTTTTCTGGATTCTGTATGTGACTTTGTGTCATATACAGTCGGCAAGTGGGAAACTTCAATTAAACTGTGGATGTAAATTTACGAAGTGATTCACTTGAATTAATTAACCAGAGCTATGAGTTCTGTGGGTAGAGGTTTCTTATAACACCTATGTATGTGAAGAATTCACCATTATATAAACCATCAGCCATAGGACATACACTGTGAGATGTTTCTTTAATGATCTAGAAAGTACGAATTACTCTGTTCGTTGTAGCAGCAGTAGTGTTAGCTTAGGAAGCCTGTTTTTCCACAAAAAATGTGTTCTGAAAGGAAGATAACCATGCATAACTAACCTCTGAGAAAAGTGTGGAAAATGAATGACTAAACTGGGTCTTTTGAATTCACACAATGTACTTAACTATCTCATTTGGGATCTCCAGGATTGTAATGTTTAGCCTTTGTGACTACTGTATGAATCAGGGAAGTGCAGCACCAAGGGAAGAAGATAATGCAATCTGTCCACAATACTAAGCAACCTAAGCTACAAGAACACATTTATTGTTTTCAGCCACAAGATTAGTGCATGTGCTCCTTGCAAAGCAGTTACGTATTGACAAAAACTTTAAAATCTGGTGGTTCTGTAGCAAGCTGAATATATTTTAAAGTATTTCATCCTCATACACACACATATTTATATTATTAAAATGTCTTTCTGTATGGCAAATTGGAAAAAGTCTATGTGGTTTTGTGTATATGTAACTATAAATATGGATGGTCAGGTCCATACAAATGGTCATTTAAATATTTTGGTCAGTGAAATATATTTTTGAATCCTCTGTGAAGAATACATGGAACTAATAGTTACATTTTAGGTTTGCATTGTCTTAAATGTATTCTTATCAGCTGGAGGAGTTTATTACTCTATAAGAAGGCTGTGCCTCCAGCTTTTGAGTATCTTGATAGCTTCAATTTGTGAAGGGATGTAATTCACAATCATATTGTCTTTTCTGGTATGAAGTTCAGCATTACTGTTTGGTGATGTGTAAACAAAGCTTCAAGCTTTATCTTCCATTAATGAAGTGAAATGAGTTAATATAAAGTGAGAAAGCCAGAAGACGCCAATATTAATTTTTTTTTTATTGCTTCTGGGGCTGGAACGAATGAAAATGTCCATTATCATCAATTTGTTTTGATTCCCTTACTTTCCCCAGTGACAATTATTTTTTAATCCAATAATTTGTTTGACATTGGAAATGTCTACCATTAGTACAAAAATAAATGAAAATGTGGTCAGGCTTAGGAGGTTATAAGCATAATGTGGGTATTTTGTTTCCAGAGAAAATATAAAGTCATCTAGTAAGAACAGAAGGTAGGTTAAGACGACTGTATTAGTATTTTGGTGGTTAAGGTTCCTGGTTTTAAAACAAACACTAATTTCTACAGGTTTAACGGTAAATATTTGTTACCATTCAATATTCATGGAAGTTTATAAGAATGCTTAAAATAAATTGAACCCACTAATAAGACTTAAGTCAGCCTTCAGCTTCTGCTGTGAGGATTTTGTCAAAAAGGTACATTCCGAGTTCCTTATTTATCCTTGCTACCAACCGCAGACCATGCCCAGCTCTTTTTTTCTCTTCAAGTTCAACAATGGCCTCAAGTGCCCCCTTGGGAGAAGCCTTTGCCAGCACTTTGTGATGGGCTAGTCTGACCAAAACCCAGGCAGCTGGGAGGAATTCACATGGTGGTGTGCTGCTGCTTGTTCATGTTGTTTATGCTTGTGAAATGGCTGCAGCGTAGTGTCCTGATCCTTTAGCAACAGAGCGTCTATTCCATCACACACAGTCTTAATTAACATCTGATGTAAAGGCTCATTGCAGTCCAGATGCTTGCAAATAACTGAGTTATGAAGCATTTTCACTGTGTCCATTTTAAGTGAAGTGAAATTGCTGCAGTTCAGTGTAGGAGGCTAAGTTTGTACTTTGTTAAGCCCTATCAGTCCAGGTATGGCTTTGCAGAGGAAAAAAAAATAATAAAAAAAAATATGAATTGCATCTTGTCTTCATTTTATTCAAAGCACAGGGGTTCTGACAGGAATAAGAGGAGGAAGGAACAATTAAATACAAATGTTCAGCTTTTGACTTAGCTTGAGTTATAGATTTTGTAAAATTGAATGTAAATAATTTGCTATGGCAAGAGTAAAAGTAGTATTATTCTGTGAGAATTTAAGAGAAAAAGATACATTTCAGAAAAGTTGTTTAATCTCCTTGCATGTGTCCCTCCCCTGATAGTACTGTAACCTTTAAGCCTTTTCACTGGCATCTATACTTTACAAATGAATCTTTTTGCTCATTCTTATTCTTGCAATGGTCAGCTCAGGTGTCAGTCTTTGGAGTCCCCAGCATGAAAACTGACCAGCTTCCTCCCCTGTCTCATTAATTCTCTTGTTGCTGGTATACAGAAGCATAATTATATTGTTTTTATTTTTATCAATAAATTATTATTTTCTGCTGTATACCTTCCATGCAGATTGGGCACCTTTGCAAAGAAAGGGAGGAATAGTGAGTGGAAAGTTCAAAAATATTTGAGGTGTATGCGATTGAAGTCAATGCCTTGCCTGATGGGAGAATTATATATTTAGGACAGAGTAGCTAATTTTATGTGAATGCAGGAGAATAAATGATCTGCTTATACTGGTGGTATCTTTCTGACAGGAACATATGTCATACCTAGTTTATAGAAACACACCTCCAACATATTTCACTCAAAGCTTGTTTGTGTCAGGTAGCAGCAGTGAAAAAGGCAGGCTTTGGAGGAGTATGTGAAGAGCTGCCTGCTAGGCTGAGAGTTTTTAGAGATGTAAAAGGCGACAGATATGGCACAAACATATGCAATTGAAAATAAACCAGTTTTACCTCATATGCAGACCCAAGCAGTGTAATTTCTTGGTATCACTGCTATATCTCACTTTCGTGAACCTGAAGGAGGTGGCAGACATAGTAATACACCAATTTTTTTTGCTCATAAGATTATGGGAACTTTGGTGACCCTCAAGCGAAGGGAGTGGAGACACTGCACCTTTGAAAGTTGAGGCCATGAAGAGTGCCTTGAGGTGAAAGTTTGGGGAAGGAGGGTTTGGAAATCTCTGTTCCTTTTTGCTTTCTTTAATGTAAAATCCATTTTCCTGAGATCCTTCAGCATGGGTATTGGTGAAGCAGAGTTGGGGGTGTTTCACAGTCAGATACTTGAGGCTGGGAGACAAAAGCAAGATAATAAAACAACCCACCCCCCCCCCACCCCCCCCCCCACCCCCCCAATACAGGTGAAATTTCTCAGATTACTTCACTTTGATGATTAACACAGCAGCTATCCGGAGCTCCCAGTGAACCTCCAAGTTCCAACAGTCTGCTTAACACTTCTCCAAATACCAGTTTTCATTTCTGAACTCTTCTTTGTGCTGCTAAACAAGCATGAGAAAACAAAATAATTTTCTTCTTGTTGTTCCTCATGAATTTCACTCCTCTTGGGTTTATTGACTCTTAGCATGTTCTCAATATTGCAGACTACAAACTCTAATTTGTCACCAAAATGTTTACAATAATTCCAGTACCAGAAAAGAACACTTTTTGGAAACAACTATTCAGGCTTTTCTACATCTATCTTTCCTTTGTGAAAAGATTTTGTCTTCAGATGAAAAGTCATTATGTTATTGTGCTAACACTCAAACTCTGTTTAGTCTAAAAAAACCCCATTGTATGCTAATCCTGGAAACCTGTTTTTTTCAACTTTTTTTTTCCCCCATTCAAAACCTTTGAATGATGCTATAATAAAAAACAGTTATTGTTGATTATTGCTTTTGTTAGCTATAATTTGAGTGTCAGAGTTGCATTAGAATAAGATTAAAGAGGTTCTTCCAAAGCAAGTGTGAAAACTAAACTTGTTCTTACTTAGTTGAAATATTGTCAGTCTGTTTTAAGCTAAGATGGACTACTGCTCCATTTCTTGGATTAAAAACTGTTATTGTATTATAAAACTGTAGATACCATCTACCTTAAACTTAAAACCTTAGAGAAAAGTGGAAAGATTTACTAGAATCCATCAGATCACCACAAAAAAAAAAAAAAAAAAAAGGAAGAGTTTCATACCCTAGGGAATATTTTAGAAGTTATAAAGACATGAAGAAGCTTCAGAATAAAGAACAACTTGCCCATTGTCTCCTATTGCTTAAGCAGTCACTATGGTTCTTTTAGTAAAAGTAGACATAGGCAAGATAACATGTATAAAAGTGAGTGTCTGCTACAGGTTTTTTTTAGGTGGTTTATATGCATACCCAAGTTGTAGGACTATTTGAAAAATCCATTTACAGGAATTATTTCCTTTTCATTTGGTGACAAAAAAAAAATGAAGTACAAATAAAGAAGAATGGACCATGCAGTATGGTAACAAATAGCCTGGTTTCCTGTTTGCTTCAGGTTTTTGTACCAATTCCACTAAATTGCTACATTGGGCTACCAAAATTAAGATGGCTAAAACCCCACAAAGGTTTCTTTTACATAGCTGATCAAGCTCAGACATAAGTAAATAAAATTTTATATGAGGCTGTAGAAGCAAAATTCTTAGAGAAACATTTTAAAAAGAATAAAATCATTCAGAATTTACCATTACTCAAATGTTTGTGGGTTTGTTTTTTTTTTTTTAATTAGAAAAGCCATCAAATTCACCTACTGCAAAGTGTCAGGAAATAAGTTACATAAAATTGGAAGTCAAGAAAAATATTTGCTTGAATATGCATTAGTATAGATCTAGAGTACTCCTTTGTTTGGGATGGGATTTCTCAGAGGACCAATCTTCCTGTAGATCTGGACACAGAGTAGACTTTGACTGAAAGTCTCAAAGGACCTGTACATGTTTTATGTTGATAGCCTAGTGAGGAATTCTGAACAAAAAGGCGTTTCCCTCTGTCCCTCTCACTGTGAAGGCAGCACATAGCATGCAGTCTCCCATTCAGTGGAACAGGGTAAAATTAACCATCAGGTCCCTAATAAAATAATATCATTAAATAGATTTGAATTGAAAAGAAAAACCAACCACAAAATACCACCTCCACCACCCCCCCAACAAAAACAACAAACTAAAATCCTGGGGTTTAAAACTGAAACAAAATGGAAACAATGTGTAACTGAATTGCACCACTAACAAATTGGTAGTAGAATATATGAAATTCTATTGATTATACTGTATTGGACTAGATGCTAGGCTGAAATAAATTACTACCAAGTATTTGCAACAGCTACAGATCTACACTGTCACCTCCGGGAAAGAAATTGTCAAAAGTTGCTAGGAAAGTGAGTCAAGAATGGGAGAAGAAATGAAGAGGAAAATTATAGATCTACAGCAGAGTAAATTATATCCTCCCCAGTGCAAATGATCTGAAACCAAAATGAAAATGAAAATTGACCTTGTCCCAGATCTATACACGTGGCTATACACCACTTGCAGACTCACCTGAGCTTTACAAACCATTTGCTTTTCTTTGCATTTCAACTACATCCCAGAGACACTGACATTCCCTCCCCCTCCATTCACAAAGTACATAGAGAAATGATAGATAGTACTTGCCCTGCTGATATTTTAGAAGAGCTTAGAAGCCTTCTTAATGGGATTCAAAACTCTTAATTCAAAAGACAAGAATTACAAAGACTGGCATGCACAAAAAGTTTCTATTAAAAAACAGGATGGAGAGAGTAAAATATTGAGAGCAATCAGCAGGTTCTCAACTAGAGTTAACCAGCCCATTAAAATAAGATAAAATCATGATCCAAACCATAACTCCTTCAGGACCTCAGCATTAACTCCTTATACTTTTAGGCAAAAAGGTTTCAGCTATAGCCTATGTACTCTACTGAGATTTCAGCACGATCTTTGATGTAGCTATGCTATTTCAGTGTGATCTATGAAGTAGAATCATTTGGCAGCAGTAATAAAAAAAGCAACCTGGCAAGAAGTCCCTATCTTCATCCTATCTGGTAGAGTCAGTGAACCTGAACAACAATGTAGACAGGTAGGATGTTTGTCAATTTGGTTTGTGTCTTACGTGAAAGTAATTCAGCTGAAAAATGTGTCCTGACAATTGGCCAATGGGACATGAGAATAAAATGATTTTTTGGTGAAGATATTCTGGCAAAATTAGTTGGCATAAATAGACCCCTCTTAAAAAGATCATTTCTGTTCATTTCCTATACTTTGTAATTGGCTATAACTTTCGACATAGATTAAATGTCCCAATTTGTACCCACAAGCACAACATCTAAGGAAGAAGATGGGGCTATTAACAGCTGTGTGCAGGTGCTTTGGTATCACATTCAAGCCTTCTGAGTGACTTTCCAGTAATAGCTCCTGTCAGCCCCCAGGGGAGAGGGGGCCACCAAAAACTGTGCAGAAGTGGCCGACAGTGCTTGGCACCGACTTTAAAATGCAGCATGCCATCCAATTTTCAAATGAACCCTGAAGGGTTAAGTGGTTTACTCAAATCTTTTCGAAAGTAGCATGCCTCTGTGAAGAATGCATGTAAAATAACAGGGAGACTTAGGGGGCACTTACTGCTTTCTGGGGAATTCTGGAAAACAGTATCACATGGTAAGAGAACTGTTCAGTACCTTGACAGACACCTGCTTCACGCAGTGTTTGTTTTCTACACAAAACAGTCCTCTTACAGAGTGTGACATACAATTCAGCTGGTTTATGCCAGACTTGCTCAAAGGTACAATTCTTTACATCTTTGTTTCCCAACCAAATATATCAGTAGCAATGAAAATGAACTTAATTACATTTCAATTATTGGAATAATTATATAGCTAATACATTAGTTATACTAAATAGGCTTTATGTCCTGTGCTGCAGCTTCCACTAGAGGCCAAGTTAAGTTCTATCATCATAAATTGCTAAGAACACACAGAGCAACATTTACCACAGTATCTTCTCTGAGTTTTAAATTAAATTTAAAAACATCTCCATTTTGAGAGCTGTTTCTAGTCCTATTGACTGGATAGAAATATTACAATAAAATAAAATTATAATAATAAAATAATAAAATATCTTGCTCATTCCAGCTCCTTACTCTCTCTTACTCAATGCTCACCTTTTCCATGCCGCTTTCCAGAAATTACCTTATATGCTGATTTCTTCACTAGGAGAATCTGCTGCTGTAGCTTAGGACATTGGTTTAGCAACAGCTATGAAAGGTCTCAGCTTTTAATCAGATGGGTTTGGAATTCACAATAGATGTGTGTTTAATATGAGAGAGAGAAAAATAGTCTCTGAACTAATGCAGTCAGGGTTTTTTTTTCTTTCTCTGTCAGCACCACACCAACACATGGATGCTTACAGGCATTCATGTAATATCCCTCATTATTCACACACACACACACCCCAATACAAAGCTCTCTTTTAATAATAAAACATTTATGAAATATTTCAGGAACTTCAACTATGGGAAATTGTTCACTGTAGGCCAATAATATCCTAGTTTATGGTTCAAGCAGTCAAAGAGAAGGTTTTAATCCAAAACTGGTGCATTTTGTATGTTCATAATCAGTTTGATACATAACTGACTACATAAGCATAACCATATAACTTTTTTTAATGTATGAAGTAGGGAGCACAGTTTAGCATTGTTGTAATTAAGTCCCTGCTGGTTTAATTGCCAGCCAGTTCTCTGTGGGGCATACTGGAGTTGTTTATAGCTGCTAATTCTATGTTAGAACAAAAGAAAAAAAAGGTAGGGGGCTGCAAAAAACATCCACTAGGAATACAGTTCATTGCCAAGTATCAGTACAGTAGAAAAGTCCTGATGTACCCTAAAATCATGTAACAAAGCTCTCTTCAGTGTGTAGATTCAAGTTAAACCTGACTGATGCACATTCAGATTTATGAATTCTTTAAAGGTCCAGTAAGTTGGAATTCATTTGCAATTTTAATAGTGTTATTTGAAAGTCATTCTCTAAAAAGGGGGAAAAAAAAAATGAAGAAAGAAGAGCTTTTCTGTTGAACAGACTCAGGCAATAAATTAAACCTCTTCTTGAAATAGCATAAGAGCTTACAAATAAATAGTGGTTATTATCAGGAACAAGAGCAACAGTAACAGGACAGCCACATTACTTTCCAGTGACAAATTAATTGACATTTAAAACTTGTTCAGAGCATAATATTATAACAGCACTAGATAGTTTAAAAATGAAGAAAGCCAAATTATTTCATTAGCAGACTGCAGTCTGCTGTACGTTTTCCCCTTGTTCCTTTTAGCTTCTTGATTGGAAAGACCACCTCTTGCTCAGAGTTGAATTTTTCAAGGTTTCACTTTAAATGACTTCACAGGAAATTATTCCAGAAAAACAGATGTGGTACCCGTTTACCTGTTATCTGTATAGTTTAAGATGGGCTAGAGATGAAGGTATTCCTACTATTTTCTGATTAAATTGGGGGGGGGGAGGAAGTGATAAGTAGCAGTTGTTAGGTGTGCTTTCAGTGGTGAGAGCACTGGAGGAGGGACACTGAACTGCAGGATTGTGCCAGTGACTTTCAGTCCACTGTTGTAGAAGACATTTCAACAATGTTCTCTTAGCTTACCCACTTTCCAAGAACGGTAACACTGTGTAACTATATCAATGCACCTTCTGCAGTGGCTGTGGGTTATTTTTGCATTACTCAGCACATGGAGCTTACCAGTGCCCTTTCAGTGGTTTGAATCAAGGTTCTCATAAGTTCTGTGACACTGCAACCACTTCACAGTAGGATTCATCACACTTTATCTATCTAATAAGTTTAATGTCTAATCTAGTTTATTTACTGCTATGGTAAACGGGAAATCTCTGTTATACCTACACTGCCGATACTAGACATTTACGCAGAGTAGGGTAACTACACTTACACTGGGGTGTGTGTGCCTCTTTCTCCCACTGTCTACAGAAAGAGCCTAGACAATTAGCTTAGACTAAACGTGTAATCTTTAAACTTCTTATGAAATTAATACCGTGCTCAGTTCAAATGAAATAGTGAAATCAGAAAAAAACAAGTGTTTTTTGTCAATTTATTTGGAATTTATTTTGTTTTGTGGTTGTAGGACACATTGATCACTGCAACCCCAGCTTTCTGTATCCCCAGAGGTGAAGGTATATGCCTGATCTGCCTAGAGAAAATCTCTTTACCTGGGTTACTCACAAGGTACGAGATCTGTCCAGAAGTTTTTGTGAGAATGCACTGCAGTCGTATGGAGAATGGAAACCTGAAATGTAATGATGAAGCAGGTTTTCCATAGGACAAGAACTCTTTAGCTCATGAATTTCCAAATTCCAAATGCTGAGAGCATTGTTAGCTCCAAGACCATAATTCACTGGTAAAAATTGTTTTTATCTGTGAGATAAAACTTAGGGATTTTTTTAGAACATCTGTCCCCTCTGACAGGACTTATGTAGCAGCTTTATACCTTTTACTTCCCTAATAATGTAACTCTTAACACCATCATATCTAGTAAGTCCAACCTGCCTTTTAGATTTAGTCTTTACTAATGTGTTGGCCCCTGTTTTCATTAACTTATATTAATTTTTAGTTCACTTCCTTCATTTTATTGTATTTAAGCCTTAAATCAATAAAAACCATAAAAGCTGTGTCATTTCAGATTGGAGAAGCTGTCAAATTTTACTAGCCTCTTTGAAGATATGCTCTAAAATATAAGCTATTATCACCATTACAGCTGTAAGAATTTTTATTTTTTATTTTTTTTTTATGGTGTGGTATGTTTATTTGGAGAATTACTATTAAAAAATCCAGTATGGTAACGTGGATTGACAAGCTTCATTTTGCAGTATTAAATTTAATTATATAAAATTAATTTGTCCCATTAAAACTCTAGGGATAACATAAAGTACTTTTAACTTTGATGTCTGCTGTAACTCTTGATGAAACATAAAAATTAACAGTTTATGTAGGCCTTTTATTTCTTTAAAGACATACTATAGCTTAAAAGAATTTTGTGAGCTATTTATGTAAGCAGGAACGATTCTTAGAATTGCAGAAAATAGCTCATTTTTGGATAAGAAGAAATTCAGTGAGATTTGCTTTAGAAATACGCTAACTAGTCCTTTTTTGATTAAAAGTCAATCAACAGCTATTGCAAAAAATAAATAAATAAAAAAAAAGAGTGTTAAGCAGTTTTTCAAACAAAACTCCTGACATCACTTGACATTCTTTCTGTTTTGCTGTTCAGGTATACTTGAACATTGGGAAAAATTAATGAGAAATTTATTCAGTCAGGAAATAGGAACAGCCACTTGGCAAATTGTTCACAGTCCCATAGCACAGAGGAGTGCCCCTTGCAGTACCCAAAGCTTTGGGGGAAATTTGCAGACAGTTCATTGGTCAAAAATGGGGGGCTTTCTGTGGAGGAATGGAGAATTAACAAGCACTTTAGTGTCTCTAGTGCACTCTAGGTTGGTCCTATTAAATCTCTTCATTAAATCACTTTTGAGAGAGTAGAGTTGGATTTTGGGTACAGAGCTTACATCTGCCTTTGAAGCAGAGCACTACACAAGTTACATAGTATTTTGAACAAAGATTGGAGTCAGGTTGCTCCTAGGAAGCAGAGAGGACAAGCCTGAACCTTGCTTAAGTCTTCCTCAAAGTTTGGGACTTCTGATGCCTGTATTTTACTTAAGAGCTGTCTGGATCAGCCAGGTACTAATGTAAATTCTTCCCAGGCAGAACAGGTAGAGCCAAATGACAAAGTGCACCTCCAAAGCAGAAAGCCCTCTGCATATCTGTTAGTTTTGCCATGGAGGCTACTATACCTGTTTAGATGACAGTCAAAATAGTAAACTACTGTCTCTGAGTATTTGCTCTGATAAAAATGCTGAGGTTATTTAATAACTTGAGAATGGTTCCCAAGAATTACAAAATATTTTTGTATTTAGCTTACCTCTAGGTGATTTGTTGGTCCCTCTCTGTCACAGCACTCTCCAGACTATCAAGCTGCAACAAAGTCTTTTACCATCTCATACCAGCGTACTCCTCATGCTAGTCCCTCTGCTGCCTTCTCATCTCACCTCATCTAGGATGTGTGTTCTCTCACTTCTTACTTTCTCTGTTTCTTCCTTGGCTGCTCTCTCTTCTCCGGCTCTCAACCCCTTAACAAAACCAGCCGCAGCTGCACCTTATCTACATCAGCCAACCCGCCGCCCCTGAAGCCAACCCACAGCTGTATACTATCGATGCTAATTAACCCAGCTTCATTCTTCTACACCTCTCTGAACAGTTAAAGACAGAAAGGCCTTTGGTGTCAAAAGCTGACAGGCAGGAGTACAGTGTGGTGGAAAGAGCTTTCCTAGTTCTGCTTGCTTTGTTTGTTCTCTCCAGCTTTGCTACTCAACCATCACTACTGTGAGTAAGACATTGAGTTATATACATAGGAAAAAAGTATTTCTAGGGTAGAATATTCTATTCCTTTCAACCAATTATGAGTAATAACCCTTGAAAATACCTGCTTGCACAGGAAACTTTCCTGTGATAAGCAACCATGCTACTCCAAGATTTGGTTGGATTACCAGTTCTTTTAAATTTAGCTTATTAAGAAGCAGATTGTTTCTTTTCTCCTCTGTGCTTTAAGTGCCCTTCTGCTAAAGGTTTACCTGCAGGAAATTCAGTTTATGTTTAATACTTTCTTGTAGAGAACAAGTTACTTACCATGTCTAGCTATGTCCCCTACACATTGCAGGATAAAACATTACTTTAAAAATTCTCTTAAAAAAAACAAGCAAAAAAACCCTCAACACCAAAAAAGATTAGATTTGGGAGATAGGAAATCCTTTCTAACCAGGTCTAACTATTCCTTCCAGTTACTTAGTGATCTATAGGGAGAGGGAAAAATCTGCTTGGCGTGCCCTGTGAAAACTGCACGTGTGGCCAGTGAGGTAAAGAAAAGCTTTGGGAGCTGTGACCGGCCTCCATTATCATTGCCCCAACCTAAGTGGTCTCACTGGCTTGTGCACATGTGCTGCTGCTTTTTTGAAATATTGTGATGCTGGCGACAACTTCATCTGTATTTGGGTATAGAATTTAGGCCTTCATGTAAGCAGTGCAAGCTAGATAAAGTGGCTGCTCCTCAGCAACACCTCTTCATAAACTGCTCATACATTCCTATCTATTCCCATTCGAGAACATTAGCAAAGTGGTATTGAGAGCATTAGCACACCAGCACATGGACATTGCAAATATCAGCAGGAACTGCGTGAGCTCTTTTGGCCTTTTGCTCTGTATTGTTTCAAGAATCCAGCCTTAATCAAGACAGGCCAGTAGGTAAGCTTTCTTGGGAGGGTCTCAAACTCTATTCTGGAGCAGCTAAGTGTGTCAGAGGTCTGGTTTATAACACTTGTCACTCTTCCTGGCTTTTGTTTTATTTTGAGTTTGCTTTGGTGGTTTGTTTTTTTTTTGGTTTTTTTTTTTTTAATTTAAGAAAATGGTGTTCAGGTATCAACAGTGCCACAGAGACAGTATTGATGGTTGTATATAAATGCCTGAGGTTTATTTGGTTGGCAGTTATGGTTCTGGATGTTATCCTTTGATAGATGACCCTACTCTCCAATCACAAAATATGCCAAGAGTATGACATACAGGAATCCTCAGCCTTGAATCTTACCACATTGTCAGATACAATCACCTTTCTTTCATACATAAGAAATTAATATTTTTGTAGTAAAATGCTGACCCCAGCAAATGGTGAATATAATCTCCATAATAATGATATTAATACTTCCAGGGAGGGAAAAGAAGGATAATAGATTATCAAATTAATTCTTATAGTTCAATCCTTGTTGAACAGATTGGATTTTTAACAGTAAAATGAGTTAATGACTGCTGATTACTATCTTAACTCTTTTTGATAAGGTAAGGCTGAATGAGAGCAGATTTGCTTACTCCTAAGATAAATATTCCAGGTTGTACTGAAGTAATAAAAAGAATGGATAGCTCTTTCTATTCACTTATCCATATAAAATATAACAAACTGTAAAAAAATAGTTCTGCACTAATACTGAGGCCTTTTAGAGCTGGGCAGTAATTTGCTGTAGAGAAATCAAGGTTGTCTTGAGACCCTGAAGGTGAAGCCCTCCAATCATGTGCACTGAGGTCTGATTTTTGTACTGAGCTGTGGTCAGTTGTGCAGCCATATGAATGCTCATGGGATTAAGTCGGTTCTTTCACAGTAAATTAAAAGTTTGCATGGTGGATGCAAACCAATATTTCTGAAGTAATAAAGGTGCAAAGGAAGCCTTTTTTCTTGGGACTTTGATGAAGTTGTCCTTGTTCTGTCCCCACAATTCAGCCTGTTTGCTTGTCCTTTGTCTCCAGCGTCCCCCAGGGTTGTCACTTTGTCACACATGTTTCTGCTGCTCCATTGCAGACCCTCAAATGAAACGCCCTAGAAGTCTTGCACCTTTGCAGACATCTGGAGAGGTGACCTGCTCATTAGCTTCCTCTGCCACGCAGCTGCTTCGCTGTACTAAAGGAGATTTTGTAAAGGTTGCATTTCTGAAACCTCTGGAAAAAAGAAAGCTTGTTACACACTTAGTTGAGGTGCCTGGAGTGCAGCACTGTTGTGGATGAAGCCTGTGAAAATGTAACCAAGGTAAGTTTAAATTACTATATGTATTATTACTTTTAATGTAAGAGCTGTGCATTATCTGAGGTGTGAGTTTGTACACACAGAAAAAGTGCATTTATTCAGATGCGCACATGGCAATGGAGGAGGGAGCAGCTCAGGTGCCTTTTGCAATGACGATGTGGCCCAAGGGAAGCAGTGTGTGGCCCTCCAGTAAAATGCTGTCTGTTGTACGTGTGTGCAGCAGCAAAAGGTGCAGAGCATGGAGTCATCACCTGCTGCTCTGCAAAAGCCCCCAGTCCCACAGGGAGAACCTGGGCAGATACTGCCTTGTTGCTTCATAGTTCAGTAACGTGGTTTTGCCTGGAGCCACACACTGGTGACCTGTAACTTCCTCCTTGTGGCACCCACTATGTTTGATTTTGTTGTTATTCACCTATTTTATTTGGAGTGGAGGAGGCTGGAGGACCTGTGTGGAAGGAGAGGTTGCTTGTTTCTTGGGGAGCAGAGAGAGAGACTGTGAAAGTCTCAGCAGAGAGACCTGCAGGTCAAGTGCAGAGCCTGAGAGTGCCAGGAGGTCCTGATGGCAGGAATGGCCTGAGGCCTGGGGGGATGAAGCAGAGCTTGCTACAGCTCAGGAAATATTAAAGATGCTAAAATGAAGAGTAGGACCAATGTCTTCAACAACAGTGATAAAAGGGGCAGTATAGCCACCTTTTGCATCTGTTCAGTCTTTCCTAATAACTTTGAAGTTTCTCTGCTTAAGAAGTTAACTCTTCTAGTTCATATTATCATAAACCCTGGGGTTTTTTAAAGCTTCAAAGTCTTTTGATCTTCTTTCAGGATCTCACTGATATGAGTTCCTGTCATTCTACTTTGTGACATGAACATAAGATTTCAGATGTGGTATTTGCAGCTAAGAATATTATCACCATTGGTAGCTGTATAACACCAGAAATTAATTATCATAAGATGTAGATAATTTGGGATAGAAATTTGTTCCCTGCATTGTTAATATTCATTGTATATTAGAAGTACACAGATGAGCAGGTCAGAGTTTTAAATCTGTTTTGTAAATCTCCAGCACAGGGAGAAAATGCAAATTAATAAGAACATATGGTTAAACTGCTAATCAGATTAAAGGATTTGGAAATATTGAAAAAATTTATTCATTTACTTCTGGAATCTTTATTATGAAATTACACATCTAAGTGAGATATGATTGATTGGCAGTGGGGAAAAAATTCACATGTAAGCTGAAAGACTGGCAAAGAGAACATACCCTACCTACCTTACAGGATCCTTGATGGTGGGAGGGTCATATTAACTATATTTCCAGGCTGAACAAAATGAGGTTGGAGATGGAATTTGAGGATCAAAACAACAGTTTCCCTGATCTCACCTAGAAGAATAGTGTACAAGTGGGAAGCTGAAAGCCCTGTCTCCAAAGCAATTAACATATTAAACATCTGAAAAAGCACTTAGCAACAGTTTGTTTACAAAACTATTAGAAATCCATGGAGCTGTGTCCTCTGTTTTTCTCCCCTTTGCATTACAATGAATATAAGAAAACCAGAAATATTTATAAAGCTTTTACTGGCAGAGTGCATGGCACGGTTTCTAAAGTACTTTCTAATATATGACCTGCCATTTAGAGTGATTGCTTTCCTGTATGTGAGTAGAAGAACTTTATAAAGGATAAAGGAAATAAAAATGTCTAACCTATATACTTGAGATAAAAGAAAAAAAAAAGCCCAATGTGTGTATGCACAGATAAGGCCATGAGTTCTCTTCTACTGTAGTTCTTCATATGCTTTTACGTAATCTCAGCCAGAATATTTCCCTCTGAGTTATAACTCTGTGAATTCTGATTAAGGATAACGTCCAGTAGCACATTTTCTAATGTGTGTGAATAAGAGAACAGTCAAATATGTATTATCCAAAGTCTAGGGGATCTTTCTTCTGAAGTTTGCTTTTTGACAACTGCTAAAAGAGTAGTTGCTGACAAAAATATTATAAAGGAATAAATATACCCTCTGTTTTTTACCTGGGGCTAGTGTATGAATATTCATAAAGGGATGGAAATAAGGAAAAGCACCTAGAAGCATGCAGAGCATACAGAAACAAAGCAGACCACGTCCTTTCCTACACTGTTGTGGTGACTGCAGGAGGAAGGAGCCATGTCCCTGTTCTGGTGCATGAGCTGCTGCTCACACACAAGGGAGCTGACACACACACTCATGTGAATAAGAGCAGGAGAGACACATTTCAAACTGTTACTCACTGCTGCAGAGGTTTTCATGCCCTGCCCTCAGGACTACATTCCGCCTTTCTTTATGTATGACTGAAAAGCTATGTACAGGCTATATTTGCTAAAAGGTGACCTTCATGGTATAAACAGGTAGAAAAAGCAAAAGAGATCCCCCTCTTTGAAGGGGAACTTGCCAGAAACACACAGGGCACAATTAAACGCAAGCAGACCAAAACATGGGGGACCTGGAAAGAACTGGGTTCAACCTTTCAGTCTTTTAGAGAGCTCATGTCAGTGACTTTGCTAAATTAATGCTGGCCCAGGGGAGCTCTACCTTTGTCTGGGGTGGTGGACCAGAAGGAGGGACAATGATTTTCCACTGCACTTTGACACAGAAAAATGTCTGGATCTGGGATCTCACATTATTTACAAAGATCTGCTGTTTATTCATCACCACTGTGGATCTGTCTAGAGTTTTGCTTCCTGAGCTGAAGAGACAAAGCTCTGGTCCTCCTGCCTTTTGGGACATTTAACTCACTGAGATGAAAATGTCACCAAGATGGAAAATGAAGCACTTAATAAAATTAACTCTCTTTATTTCTTTTCTGGAAAGTATTTAGCTCATTACAAATAGCTGCAGAAAGATTTTAGTGTAGATGCTTTGAGCAATATGGTTATTGCTTGCAATTTACTGTTTGTTAATTATTTTATCCAGAGTTCTCTAATTAAAAGCTTCTGTCCTTTTCTACCTCTAGTAACTCAGATAAAACAGATAACAATAAAATAAGTTTTAATGAAAAGTATAGAATCCAATAAGTCAAGTGTACTTTACCACTAAAACAATGTAATAAAGACTAGCTGAGATAAACATTCAATGTGTTATCATTATGGTATGCCCAGAAGGACCAAAAAGATGAAACACCACCATCTGTTTATAGCTGAATTTTCTATTATTAGAAAAAAAAAATAATTGTGGTGACCCCAAGGTCAGAATAAAAACAATGTAGAAAAGTTAAAGTTTGCTCCTTCTACTACTTCAGCCTTGGCTCTTTCAGAGCCTATAAAAGTGTTTCATACCTGTATCCTTTTGCAATGTAAACCTTACAGGATTGCAGTGATAATCTGCAGTATTGTAGAATGGAAAATCCCCATTCTGTCCCTTAAAATATACCAGTCAATTAAGTACTCTTGTAGGCCACCGAATCATAATGCACTCTCTCATTCTTTTCTCCCTCTATCCCTCCTTTTAATAAGAACCTATATAGGGATTCTCTCTAAAGGATCAAGATCTGGGATTTCTTTATGCTCAGCCTGTAATCTAGTTTGTGTGTATGTTTTCCTCTTGCTTTGTTTTCTGTATTTATGACTAATAATGAACCCATCAATTAGAGTGGTTTAGTCAGCACAGAATTCCAATAGCGTAAATGGAACTGGCAGGTACTCCTAATGTACAAACGTGGGAGTGATTATAGGATCAAAATCCAAAGCTTTGCACCATCCATGCCTGGTTAAAGCAGGCATACATTTTCATTCTTAATCTGAATATATTAACCTCCCTTTGAATCAAGGTCCAGCTGAGGTTCTAGTGGTAAATTCCAGGGAGATTACAGAACAAAAAATAATGGTGAGATTTATGCCTGTCTGAAAACATTTGCTGCCATCTGAGAGAACAACTGGAGAGTTGCCTTTTTGTCTTTTTCATTCATGTAGGTGTTTCAGAACTAGTGTAGTTATGTTCCATGTTGAACAGCATTTTTTTTTTTTTTCTGTGATTCGATCATATATTTGAGAGCTGGGTACATTCTGTGTTTTAGCCTCTTACTTACCATATTCTAAGCCTGGATTTATTTTTATATTTTTCAGAATGGGACCTGCCATGTAAATCACTCTAACAGGAATCTGTAATGTTTTTGAGTTTGGGTTTTTGTGGGTGTGGGTTTTTTTGTTTGGTTTTTTTTTTTGTTTGTTTGTTTGTTTGTTTGTTTTTGTTTTTTTCATGGTGAAACAGTACAGAAGCTCAGCCCAAAATCCAGAGTAAGTAATTGTACTGGGTCTGGCTGTTTACCAGTAGGATGGAGTTTACATTTTCATAGCAGCCCCTATGGTGCTGTATTTGGATTTGTGACTAAAGCAGCTGATAACACAAGTGTTTTGAGCAGTGCTTGCACAGCATTTTCTCTTTTCCCCACTCTTCCCACACAGCCATTAGGCTGTAGATAGGCAACAGGCAGGGAGGGGACACAGCCAGGACAGGTGACCCAAACTGACCATAGGGGTGTTCCATACCATATAATGTCGTGTCACACATAAAGGCTCAGGGAAAGGAAGAGGAAGGGAGGACATTTGTGGTGATGGCATTTGTCTTCCCAAGTAACTGTTCCATGTGATGAAGCCCTACTTCCTGGGAAGTGGCTGAACAGATGGCTATTCACTACTGCTAGTATGAAGTAGTAAATAAATACATTATTTTGCTTTGGTTGTGTGCACAGCTTTTGTTTTACCTGTTGAACTGGTTTTATCTCAGCCCACAAGTTTCCTCATTTGTACCCTCCTGATTCTCTATCCCAGCCCACTGTGGGGAAGTGAGTAAGTGGTTGGGTGGGTACCTAGTTGCTGGCCAGGATCAGCCTGCCACAGTAATATGCATAGCTTTGATAACAACCATTGGTGACACACTGAAACATTTCTAATAAAGTCAGTTAAAAAATAATTGCAAAATTTCCTTTCTCAAAATATCTTAAAATATTGAACTCAAAGAACAAAGACAATAGAGGATTTTGATCGTAAAGAACTGTCTAGGAGTTTTGGTAAGCCTAGATGCAGAACTACAGTCCAGCACCTGGCTTGCACTCATTTCTTCTGACCTTGCAGACATCTCTGTGATGTTCCCAAAAGGTCTCTGTGCCTAGGGTGGAATCTACTCCTACTTTGAGCAGCAGAGTTCAAACTATCATCTAAATCAGGATTCAGAAGTTAATTGCTCCTGCAGAGCTCTAGCAGGTGCCTGCTTTGGTGGGAAGATATAAAATAAATGAAAAGAAACCCCAAAACAGTAGTTGAATTAGTCCTTTTCAGACTATATTCTTCTTTGAAAAGCAAGAAGATGAGTGTAAAGCAAAGGAAGTGGTGATTTTAAATATGTGTTATCATGCAAATCCTAGAGCAGTTGTGCAGGAAGCGAGGTACCTCAATTCAAATACCACTTTTGCTTGAAGGAAGTTAAACCTATGTTTTTCACATTCCCAGAGAGCACTAGCTGAGCTATAATTTAGCCTAGATTGAGATGAGAGATTATAAAGTGGAGAACATTACTTTTCAGTGTTCAGGCAGTAATTTGCCTTTACCTTTTAGGGTCTCTTGCTAACATTGCAACTGCTTATCAGATCTCTTATTTATTTTCAGGCATGCTTGGTCTATACTTATTTCTGTTTTAAACATATTCTTGAATGAATATCCATTTTCCAGTGCCTGGATACTAAAGAATTGACTCCTTTTATGTGAAATGCTGTCCTGAGACGTACCTCACTGGAAAAGTTTGAGTGTGCTTAGAAGACAGTTGAAGACTTCAGCCCCGGTGCCTGACCCACCTGAGAGATTATTTGATGTGAGAACCTGTACATGTCTCTTTCATAGTTTGTTTTCAGATTCTTTCTAGTCTTTGCCTTGAAAACTGACATGAGTGACTTGCTTGATACATTCACATTTCATTTTTCTTGGGTTCAATATTCAGCTGCTTTAATTTCATGCTGGGGAGCTGCTCTTTATTGTGCAGCTTTCTCCCTTTCTCATGGCACACATCTACACTGATGTGCTGAATATCCTTTGAAGGACTGACAATGGTTTTTAAAACTCCATACTAGTGGTTTACGGTTCATAGTTTTCTGTCCTTGAGCATCCTTGTCAAACTTACCACAGACCAGCACTGTTGCAGTACACTTCAAAACGGGTTGACTTTGCTCAGGTCATGCTGATGCAAAATCTTCTGCCTGCCCCTGTCCTTTGAGCAAAGTTCCAGGCCCTCTTTCTCTCATTAAATGGTATGCATGCATCATCATTCATGCCAAATATTTTTAGGATTGGATAGAGGATTATCAACCCCTTGATGCTTACAGTGTGGCTGACTCACGATCAAGTCATTATGCCCACACTATGTAGATGAGGTCCAGTAGTCATGGAAAGTATTACATATAGCTGAGGCATTTGGTTGAAATTATGTGAGATAGTCTGAAGGCCTTTATTAATCTATGAACGCACTGAAATAAGATCACCTGCTGTACTGGTTTTACTGCTTTTGGAGTTTAGTCAGGGTATTTTGGAAATTGGCAAATATGCTTTGGTTGGTAAAGGCAGCTAGTCATCATTTCAGGTAGTTTTAAATTTCATATAACTTTAGATTAATTTTCTGTTTTCATTTTAATTGTGTGTTTTGGTCATAAAAATGAGGGAGAGGACAATTCCCATGCCAGGGAGAAAGCTTCGGTCATAGTCTTAATCAACTATAAAACTCAGATCTGTAGAGAAACAGTGAACAGTGAAGTATATTGTTCTGCTGTTTGCAGAACTACTTGTTTCACCTAAGCCAGTCAGGTTATGTTCTTTGATTGTTTGTGTGCAATGTTTGTTTTAGGTTTCCAAATGTTACATTCATTAAATTTAAGGTAAATGATAAATTAGGTTCATTGATGTTCAGAAAAGTTGTGTGTACAACTGGAATTTTCTGTGTATGTATTATGCTTGATTTTTTTTTATTAATTTCTTTTGTCCTAGTTTTTTTTTCTTTTTTTCTTTTTTTCTTTTTTTCTTTTTTTTTTTTTCTTTGTGTGTGTGTGTGATTCTGTGGTTATAAAGTGGCTTTAATTGATTGTGGTTTTACTATTTTCATATTCCACTTGCAATATATTCCCATTTCAATCTTGCCAGTATCCAGTCCTAGCAACACCCTTTACCACATCCATTTGCTGAGGGACTGGCCTTTGGTTTGCCATTATAATTGTTATTCCTCCCCTGCACCTGTTTTTCCCTAATTTTTTTAATATCTAATGTTTGCAGGAGCTTGAATCATACTGGGTAATCAAGGTTTTAAAAAAAAAATAGTGCAATATTCAAGCTTGATTTCTCTTTCCTGCCAATGTAAACACACCCTAAAAGAAACGTACAATATGCTACCATACTGTAAACACTCTATTAGAAGCTAAACTGTGCAACCTCTTGTGTACTACTGTGCAAAATTTGCGTATTCTGAAAACATCATGATGTTGCTAAACCATAGCTGACACCATCTGGTTTTAAAAAGCAAAGAGTAACTTTGGTAAGCTCATCTAGGCCTTCCAAGCTGTAAAGCTGAGGTCATTAATCTAGGAATTTCACTTGAGTTTTTCTGATAATTGGAAATACAGACTTCTGAAGCACTACAGCGTTTCTTCAGGGTTAATATAGAGGTGCAGTTTTGGACAGACTGTGAATTAATCCTCATCCAAAAAAAAGAGCCACCACCCTCACCCCCTGCCCAAGCAAATAAAGAACAAATAATAAAAAAACAACTCAGCTTTTATGTTTCCTTGCTATCTAGAAGGCCAGAGTTTGTTAATCTTTAAGTCATGTTTCTGTTAGTCCCAGGTTAGAAATTCATATAGCCTTTTTCCTAGTTGTGGAAACAGTTTCATACAGAATCACTTCAAATTGTAAAAATAATCATGACAGATTGAAGAATCCTTTATGTCCTCAAAACCGAACTTTCCAAGAATGGAGTTCTTGAGCATAAAAGATTAATGTTGGTTGTGGGATTATTATCCAGAGTAGCAATGTCTGTAACAGTAATTTTATAATTAAATTTAGCACCAGTTAGCACTCCTTCAGAGACTAACTATAAATCTCTATATAGACAGGGATTTATTATAATCAACTTAGAAATCCTTTAGTTTGTCTCTCAAATACTGTTGTCACATGCACAAATAATAAAATGACTATGGAGATTTTTTTAAACATTTATCTTTTTCCATTTTCATCCAAAATCACTCCAAATCAAGAAAATTATTGACAAGGGCAGGGCCAGAAGGGATGTACTGGAGGTGGAGAAAGGACAACCAATTCCCTAACAGTGAATCTCCATAAATATCTGTCTAGTGAAAAAAGCTTAAAGGAACAATTTCAAACGATACTTGACCTGACATTTAAAATATATAAGAGGAATCTCTTATTAAGCCTAAACTATTAGAAATAGTTGTTTGGTTTATTTTTTTGGTTTGTGTTTTGTTATGCTTAATTAGCAAATGCTATGGTTATGTTAAAGTGAGGAAATAAATGCACTATTCCCATTGAACTGTGATTTGAAGGACTTGAATTCCAGGTTCAGATCCTCCATTCATATCTAGCAGAAGGGAAATATAACACTAAACTTTTGGTAAAATGCTTTGTGATCAGATGATTAAAGGAGCAAGCCAACATTAAAATTAAACATTTCTTGCTGTGACAGGCTTGTTAACGTATATGACAGTAGCAAAGGGACTGGAGAGTGATGTAGAATAGAAACTGTTGTAAAGAAAAAACGTCTGAAACAGAAGACACACAAGAAAGACCCTTAAAAATGTCCCTGATGACTTACAAATCTTCCTGGTTGTTTTAATGCTTGTGTTGCAAATGTTGAGGGGGTCAGGAACTGTGGTGCTTGAGGAAAAGGTAAAGCCTTGTAGGCACCCCCTTGAGAGTCGTAGGATTTGTCTGGGTGTAAAAAGGCTGTGCTTCTGCCAGAGTCAGTGGGAGAGGGAATTCCCAGTGGGAAGGTGTTGTCTAACACCCAGGGAGCAAGCTGCTGTCCCATGCCCAGTGAGGGCAGCCGCTGTGTTCCTCCCGAGTCCTGTGTCTTGTTTGCTCTATAGGGATCTTGTGCCTGAGCAGTGTTCCCAACTATGCCAAGCAGATGACAAGTACATGTGAGGGTTATGCAGCAATTTGTGCTATGAAGAAAAGTTTGGGGGTTCTTCTGGGAAGGAAGTTGTAGAGTTTGTGTAACTGGAAAACTTTATTTAAAGTCTTTCCTGTTAAATATGAATAATTTCTCTAGTGCTTAGGAGTTCCTAATCAGGGAACCCAATGACAGCCAAGTAGCATCTTATACGTCTCTCTACTGAAGTGCCTATTACCTGCAAAAAAAAATCCAATGGAACAAACTCATTGCTGATGCAAAACCAACTGCCTATTTTTTCCCTTTGGAAGACTAAAAAGCAGGTGTTCAGAGTTTTCTTGCTCTCTACTATAAACTGAATAGTTTGGAACAGCAAACCCGGTTGCATTAGTGGTGACAGCTGTGACCAGGAAGAGAAAACTCTTCCTGGTAAATGCTCTTAGGATAGATGCTGGTGCATTAGTGTCAGGAAAGCTTGTGGTGTCAACAGCACAAGGAGCAAACGGATTATAACCTTACTCCTGAGATAATCTCTCAGGAAAGATGCAGCTGGAGAATTTATTAAAAAAAAAAAACACCAACACCAAAGCCTGTTTATCCCTTTCTGACTCCTAATGTCACTCTTGCTCCCAAATCCTTCTCTTCAACATATCTTTTATTCCTACTACATGGATTGGCAGAACAGAGAGGTTTTCTTGAACTGATTAAAATAAGATAAGAAGGATTTCTGGCTTCTTTTCACGCTGAGTGAAATCGGGATATTTTTTTCCCCTGGCTCAGAAGGCTTCAAAAAAACAACTAAACCTCCCATATTTACCCAAAGCAATCTTTTCCTTTACCCTTTCTGAGCCACAAAGCAGCGCTGTTGTTTGGCAGACTTTTCTGTTGCACCTTGAATAACATGTGTGACTTCTAAGAGAAAAATGAAGTAAAATTATACAAGCCAACACCACATCTAAATGATAAGTAGCATTGGAAACTTCTAACTCAGATAAATGCTTATAAAGGCCTCAATAAAAGTTAATGCTCCGGGTGTTTGATTCTGATGGAAAAAAATTGTAAAATGTCAGCCTTGTAATAAATGCACTAAAGGGTGAATGCCACATTTAAATAAATAAAACCTTATTTCTTAAAAGCAAGAATACTAAAATCCATGAGTATGTAATAAGAATATATTAACCTGATGGGCCTCATCTGCTCTTGCTTAGAGGATTGTGAAACAGGAGTAAATCTGAAGAACTGAAGAGAGTTACACACGCAAGAAACAATAAAGATTAAGCTAAATGACACGTAGGAGCCACAAGTTACTTGGACATCAGCATTTTAGTTTGGTTTTTTTTTTTTTTTTTTTTCCCCAGCTGTAAATGTCTCTGTATAAGACCATTTCTTTCCTTATTTTCTGGTGTGTTTAAACATGCAGAGGGACAGTTTTTCCATGTTTTTTGTATCACTGAAAACATTTAGGTTTTCAGTAAAGCTATAAGTTTTGCTAAGGTATGTGCAGTCAGCTCATGATGTAGAAAATACCACAGTACATGTTAAAAGTTTGTGTAGCTATTTTGTACAGCAGGATCAAAATCTGGTTTCAGAAATCATTTTTTTATTAACAGTTGTAAGGTTCATACATTTAGATTGATGCATAATCTAGCTGCATGACGATGATAGTATCACAAGTCTATTTTGAGACTATCTCAAGATTTTGACATTTGAGAATGTTCTCTGATCATCAGTTCACTACATGTCGCTTGTCATTAGTCAATCCAAATATCATACTGCTATGGTGTATTTGTTGTACAACCTCATTGACATGGAACAGTTTGACAGCAGATATTAATTTTTCTGGCTGTTCACTTAAAGCTGTTTTCTTTTCCCACTATTAATAGCATTTACTGCAAAATTTGAGGCATGAGGTTGTGGCAACAGAGATGTATTTCCCAGCCTCATAGAGGAAATTATACTTTTTTCCTCTTTGGTCAATGAAAATGCTGCTGCCAGCATTTGGTGAGCCTTGCTAACATAGGCAGGTGTCCAGCAGATGTCAGATGGTTGAGGTGTACAACTATGCTCCAAGGAAATATCCCCCTCCTGTTTCAAGTCTGGAGCGTTTCTCTTTCATTCGGATCCTCTGGAACCTGCTGAAAGACTTTTCATGCTCACTTACCTAGCTAACATGAAAGGCCTTCTGTGTGACTTCACCATTCCACATAGAGGAGGCCCTTTTCTTGTATTTTACAGTGAGGTCTGGAGTGGGTAAGAGACTTCCAGAGAAATTTATTTCTAGAATAAAGCCTGCTGCAGTTATTCTCAAACACCCTTTTTCTGTATGAGCCACCAGGTACGCTGTGTGTGAGATGCTTTTCCTTCCCCCTCACTCCTGGCTTTACCTTGTTCTACACCAAACCAATGAAACCTGAAACCTTGAGGGAGATAGTGTAGTAATGATTCTTTTGAGAAAAAACAGAGTGAAATTGTATGGAAAGCAAGCGAATGCGCTCACATAATACAATATGTGAACACACAGTAGCATGAAAGTTTTTGAAGTGTTTGTGTTTTACCAAATATTCAGGAATAAAGCAGTTATGTACAACAGAAAGCAGAGAAAAAGTGTGGCTCGTGAATTTTAGAGTTTGCATTTGGGTACCATCTTAGCTGCTTTTCCCTGAGTAGCAAGCACTTACTTACCTGGCCTGTGTGCTGTGTCAGGCATTTCTGCTTTTCTGAGTGAAAGAAACTTGGATACTTGAGAAATTGTTCTGCTGCCTGCTCTCCCCTCCTTCCTAAACTCCTAACCTGAGCTTTATGTTGTTGACTTTCAACCTGTTGATATGACACAGAAGCTCGTAAGGTGGAGAGGATTTATTGTTTTACAATGTGATTTGTCAATGTGTGATTTTTCTTTCTATCAGTAGGTTACTTTATTGAGATCATAAAATGAAAATCAGTTTTTTATTTCAACCTCCCGCTTGTTCCCCCTTAATTTATTGAAACAATTCTACAAAGAGTAAAAGAGATTAATTTCCAGTGTTTTTAAAGTAGGGGAGCAGTTCTAAGGATGAGAAAAAGTGTTTTACAATAGAGATGAAAGAAAAGTTGAGAAAATGGAAAATTGAATAACCTCACACTGTTTTATTGAATATGTTCAACTTTGATGAAGCACAAAGGCATTACTATGTATTTTAAGTTGGCAGTTAATAAATTTTGAGGGACATAAGAAAAGGCAAACTACAGTAGTTACTTTTCCTCTTTCTGATCTGTTGATGAGAGAAACATACAGTGCATGTCATTAAAAGCTGGACATGTAATTAAATAGACCATATTGTTTATCTGATATCTTAGGCTTGGAAATAACAGGAAAAGTGCAGCAAAAATAAATGCTTAATGGTGCTATTTTATGCCCAAATGAAGAGATTAAAGTGCAGCTAGAAATGCCAGCTAATTATGTGACCATTAAATAAGCAGTTAACTATGGAAATGTGCTATCATTTAGTCACCTTCTTTGTAATGTGAACGGTTCCCTTATTGGTCCTCTTTCTGATGTTTCTGTATTGACTTCTATTGGTAAGTGACATGTCAGTGATCTTAAAAGAAGAATGTAGGTGGAAACAATTTGGGTCCAAGGACTGCCATTTTACTGTGTTTGCATGATGCCTAATGTAACAAGGCAGTTATTTTGACTGGAGTTGCTGCTATAGACACTATTCAAAAGAGAGACCTACCCTTTTCAGTGTGTGTACACAATGTAAGTGACAGGAAGTACACTGGGGAGCCAAGCAAATCTTTCGATCTTCGGAAGTTAAATTACAGAGCTGTTCTGGTTACAAGGCAAAGTGTCAAAGGAAAACTCAGATGGCTAATAAAGTTGTTGTTAGAAAAACATTTCCAGTAGATTTTGAAATGGAAATATTTCTGAAAGCGTAGCCAGATGGAAAGAGCTGCATGATGCTGATGTCTGCAGGACCTGAAGGAGACAGATGGTCAGCAACTTAAAAGGTTGAATACTTTCAAAAATATATGGGACAGAAAGAAAGAGAATGAGAATCCAATGGACAAATAACCCTTGATGATCATAAGTCTCCAACTTATTTGAAGTGTGTGAGCCATCTGAAAGCACTTCCATTCAAACTGAAAGCTTTCATGAGGGGACCCAAGGCTCACTAGACACCAAAGATGAATTGGAATCTCAGCTGCTGCTCATAAAACTGTGCATTTTTAGATGAAGATGACAAGTTAAAACAGAATTTTAATGGGATCATACCTCAGAGACAGATGAAAACCTATTAACTGTAGATGGCCTGACCCTAGAGAAGGAAAATAGAATGGAATGAATGCACAAGACTCCATAGAGCTAATAAAAATACTGAAAAATGCCTGTGAGAAGCATCTGGACAGTCAAACATGAATATGAGTGTCATAAATACTAAATGGATGATCTCAAATACTGATAAGAATGGAAAATTAGGAGCATAGAAAAGATGAAGAAATAGCTGTAGTGAGTATGAGTTATGTGACTTTAATTAAAAACATGTAATGTACAGCACATAAATACATGTGCCTAGGAACAGAGTATATATGTGGCTTTTTATTTACTTGTGCAGATCTGTTAACTACAAGATCTCAGAAACAAGGGAGTATATACCAATGATAAAAAGGTAATTGGTAATTGAACCTAGGTCATGGAAATTGGGCTTGTATTTGGTATAAGTCACAGAAACTGAGGTCCATGGCACAATCAGAGTGAAAAAAATCTAAGGTGGCTGAAATGTTTTGAAAAGACCCTAAGTATTTTGTTTAAATCATTTATACGGATGACACCTATGGTCAGATTACTGAGATGGAAGACATTAGCTCTGTGAATAGTAGTGGAAACACAGCCAAACAAATAAGAACAATTTTGATTATAGACAGTCACCAGGAGTTTAACCAGCAACTTTGAAGGCCAAGTTATAATTGTAAAGATGGATCACAATTGCTAGACTAAGTTCTAAGTTGCCAAGTCACTGACCTTTGAAGTCCTTTTTGGCTGTTCTTGAAGAAACTGAAGTTGATATATAGACCATGAGGAGATGCTCACTGCAATCTTTGCTTCTACAGCAACTGAGATTCTGACAGATTCTTCCAGACTCAGAACCTGAAGAAGACATGTCACAAGGATTGAGAGAAGACTCTTGTGCTAATTTGATAATGATTTACAGTGCTCTTCCCCTGTCAATGCATTCCAGCTTGCAGAGTTCCAAACCAAAGCCCTTTCCATTGGGTTTGTCACCTGCAGTGAGCTCACATCAAGGTGTGTCATCAAAATTGCAGCAGGGATCACGCACAGGACAAGTAGTCAGCAGGAGAAGAAATTTAGGTTCAAGTAAAAGAGTTGTTTTCCTTGTGACCCTTAACATCTTTATCAGCTTGAGGACTCTAAGGACACAAGGAACATATATAAATTAGCTGTTCTCAGTGTAACTTCAATCATTGTTATTTAAACTATGATACCAGACTGAAGTGTTACTTGTGGAGTATCAGTCCCAATGAACCCATAACAGATGTACAAACTGTAAAAAGTATTAGATGATGATTTCTTCAGACAAAAGATATTTGTGCATCTTCCTCCTGTTTCCATTTGTTTGAGTGAGATGTTCGAACAGCTTTGTGAATCTGGGATTTATAACCATATGAAAAAGAACCCCAACAAATAAAAAGAAGATTGACATTTACTGGGAAAGCACATTGTGGTCCTGTACCCACCACTCAATCACTCTCAAAAAGCTGTAGGCAAAAGTTAAAAATAGTACAGAAAGGGAAGAAAAAAATATGCCATGATGAAAAAGAAATTGTAAGTTTAGAACTACTGCAGAGTATCTATACCTAGAACATCTCATCATTTGATAGGCCACTCAGTGAAGCATGCTCATATGAGATGTTGGCTCTTCTTTCATGATCAAAGCTCATAAACTAATTAATTTTTAAGGCAAAAAAATTGGGGAAAATTAAGATGATTAAGACTGATCTTTTCCATCTTATTCTGCAGAAATCACCACCTAACACCATCTATTAAGAACATCCTTACCCTGCACCACCACCCTTGCCAAATTCATATACAGCTTGTTTAGGCTGTTTTTTCTAACCTACAAGATTTATTTAAATGGCAGTGTAATATTGTGAATTTCAGTGTTAATTACAGCTTTCAAACCTCAATCTACCAACTTTGCCGGCATATTACTAACTACAATTTTTAACTTTCACCTTCAGTATTTAGAAAAATTGACACCTCATTCCCATTTATACTCATAGCAGTCCATCATGTATTTTGTTAGATAAGGATCTATAGTTTGTGTTTGTTATATACCTGACCCTTCTGTGGGCCCCTCATCTTCATACAAAACCACGATACATTAAACTTAGCAGCATTTTGTTTTTCTTCCTCAGGTTTTACCTTGCAGACTGAGTCACACTTCTAAATTTAAAAAAAAGTCACAAAACCTATTATCAAGGTTGTTTCCAAGGCAATTACACTGGTGCCAAAATTAATACCACTAACAAAATGGTAAATGGTTAAGTGGTAAATTCTGCAATAAATTTTGTCTTGATAGTTGTTAAGACTAATTCTCTTAATTCTCAAGCTGCTATCACTTTTGAATATGAACATCTATATTGCTAGTGTGTCCTTGTATTTATGTATATTTTTATTTGATATACATTAATTGTGGAGATTAACCAGAGAAAAGCTGGTCCATTGTCCCATGCTGGTTTTCATGTCCAGTTGAAGAATTATTTTTAAAAATTAAAACTGAATTATTCAAACACAAGTGTTTCCAAATTACCCTGTGTCATGCGAAAAGTGGGGATGGGGGGGGAAATCCTCTCAACCCCAGGTGCCTGACATGTCAGGAAAGCAGAGACAGTTGGGCCCAACCAGTCTGTCGGCATCCTGTTACAGGGACACTTCACCAAACAGTCCCACTGGATCAGAGGGCGATTCAACTGCCTTCTTCAGGGAAACACGCCAACAGCATCAGGGGACCCCTCAGTGGGTCTCCAAACTTTATTTGAATGTGTTACCTGCCACCAGCAACTGCTAGTGCCCACAAAGGACTCACATTAACAGTTTACAGCAGGGGTCCTCAAACTGTTTAACCAGGGGGGAGGCGCGGATGCAGTGGCAGGCAGCCACCTGCGGCTGCTTGGTTTCCCCCCCAACCCCCGGCGGGGGGGTCTGTAAATACCGGGGGCCGGATTGAGGACCCAGGGGGGGTGGGGGTGGGGGTGGGTGGGCGTGGGGCAGAGTCTGAGGACCCTGGTTTACAGGGATGTGGGAATACATGGTGCGTATCCCAGGCTGTGTGGTCTAACTGGAGCAAGCTGTCTCTGAATCTGTGGTGTTCATAATGACTGGTATAGGCAAAACATTAAGGTTCAGCTAATCAAAAAGGCACACAAATTCTGTTAATTATTTGACATATATTGAGAAAATACTCCATTTTCACCATCCAAAGCAGAGAGGGCTTCCTTCATACCATGACCATGGGAAGATTACAATGTTGTATTCTGAGTTCAACTCAGTCTCATAATCTGAAGGCCCTGAGTTCAAGCCTCACACAGGGCACTAATTGTTGCCACACAAACTATCAGGCTGCAGCAAGGCTTTACTGTTGGTCAGATTCTACTGTCTGTGCTGTATCTCCTTCCTCCAGATATCAGACCACACTACTCCTCAACCCAACCCCCTCTCACACTCCTCGGGGCTATTTAACCACTTAGCAGGACGGAGCTACAGCTGCACATCATCCATGTCAATCAACCCACTGCCTTCCAGGCAAGGCCACAGCTGCATGTTATCAATGCTGATCAACCCACGGCCTTCATTCCTCTACATTACCCGTCTATTATATTTAGCTTGCTTTGTGGTTACTGTTGTTCAGATTTTGACTGTCACATTCAAAATATCCTATTTCTCCACATCGAATTCACATCATCTCCACCTCGAGCAGCTTCATTTTACTATTTTATAATCCCACATAGTGAGTGCCATGAAAAATTGGGGGTGTTAGGTCAGCACATCACAAGAAGCTCACTCTCACTTGTCACCTTTTAAGTCCGTTGGCCAATTTTAACCAGAACTGGCAGAAGAGTCAAGGACATAGATAACCTTCACATGCTGTGGCTTAGAGAGGCACCCACTTAATAGGAAACAGAATCCTTATGGAAGATTGGTCCTGAGACACAAATCCACAGGAAAATGAGACTAGTTCTGCTGCTTGTAGAACTACTTGATAATTAGCAGAACATGTCAGAGACGGTATGCCTGAACTGAGTCAACTCAGTTCACCCATTCATGGCAATATCAGTGATTTGTTGTTGTCGATGAAGCCAGATGATGTGGTGGCCTTGTTCTGACACGTGAATAAGGATTGGAGTTGCTTTCTGTGAAACATGAGTACAATTGCACTTTTATGGTTGCAGATTTTTGTAGAAAGATTAGAAAATGAAGTCTTAAAATGTCCGGGAAAATTTGTGGGTTGTTTTTTTTTTGTGATTTTTTGTTGATAGTGGTTTTTAAATTCCTGTTAGAAAACTAAATAAGCATTGTGTTGACTTGATTTGTGGTATAGTTTTAACATGCTAAAAATGTCAGACCTTAATCTGCTGAAATAGCTTCCAGGTTTGACAACATTTTTTTTCCAAATAAAAAATTACAGAAAAAGTTTGAATATATATCTGCTCTATTGCATGACAATAATTCAGACATCAGAGCATATAAGTATTCTTTAAAAAAAACCATATTTTAAATATTCAGAAACTGAAACTGTTCTTGGAAAATATTACCAAAATATTACCACTTTTCTGATGAAATTAGCTTTTTGTTGTAAACAGATTATGAGAATGATTCAATTTTTCTTTTGTTCCTTTCCATTTTTGTCATAAAATAAAAATGACGACTGAAACATTTCAGTTCAGAGAACTATCCTTAGTTCTAGCTTGCAGAAAGGACATTATGTTATCAACTCATAGAAAAGTGGTTACACTATATTTCATCAATCCAAACTACCACTTTTTTTTTTTTTTTTTTTTTTTTTAATTCACTTTAGGGACTCAGTTTTGCTGTCTTGAAATGTCAATTTTCCTGTGTGGGGATGTTCCTATTCCTGCCACTGATTTCATTATTTTGTCACTGGGCTGTGGATGTGCTCCCTATTGATTCCTTACATGTATAGAACTAAAGAAAATACAGATTTTGAATTTTATCAAGTAAAATTTAGATACAGAGGTTAACTTTGATCCTTAATATGTAGAGTTGCATCGGTGTGGAGCAAAGTGGTTTTAGTCTTGCTTCATCAAAAGATGCTTAACTTCATTTCTCCTTTGAGTGGTAGGTTTTTCTTTTCAGCTTTCTTCGTGACAGAGACCAGATGACTGTTGGCACTTTTCATGTTTCCACTTTTTAGTTCTGTGCTCTTTTAGTAATTCCCCCTGTTCTTCTGTTTTTTGCTTTTCTTTGGTATTTGCTACTTCCTTAATTAATCCTTCCAGTTGAACTAGTTCCCTGCTAAAGTGCAAATACAAAATCATATTGTTTTCAAATTTGCAAATTTCTTTGTAGGAAAGGTAACTTTTATCTATTAGCACTTGCTCTTTGTGCAGTGCATCATTAAAATCAGAAACTGCAAAATGAGGCTGGCACATTGTTCATAAATATGTAGCTAAAAACTGCTTAGTCCCGAGGAGCTCAATTTTCTTGGTTTTGTGCTTTGTTGTACTGAGCATATATTTTCTCATTTGTATTTTCTTTGACCTTTTCTTGAATCTTCTTAACAACTATGTTGCTCTTCTTGATCATTCCTCAACCAACAGTGATAATTATGATTTTTCTCTGCCTCTTCTCCATTGATCAAGAGAAGTAGAGGCAAAAGACAGCTGCTAGTTTTACTCAGATGTTAAAATCATGGCTTACTTTGCAAGGATGGAAGGCAAAAACGCTGAAGGGGGGACAGTTTTTATTAGGAAAAAAAACCCTGATGTCTAAAATATTAGGCACCTGAAATAGTCTCCTGATCTACAGATCAGGAGTACGGACCACTTTTAATTTCCATTGTATGAGTGAAGCATCTAAGAAATCCTGCAATTTAGGCATTGTGTTTGAAAGCACAAGTTTGTCCTTTGGTTGATTTTAATTTTTTAAGGCATTATATTTTTACCTCCTCCCACGTGACTTTAAGGGTAAAAGGGCTGTTTTATGGCGTGTTTTCCAAGTTACCAGTGGACAAGCAAAGGTCTACATTAGTCATTTGCATTCTAAATTTAGGTAGTGGATTTAAATAAATCATATAATTTTTTAAAAAGGAAAAAAAATAACACAATATAACATTTTTATATCCTGAAAAGAAAGCAAAGTTGTTCACATTTTCAGTTTAGTTAGATTAAGTTTTGGTCCACTTCTTCTGTATTTTCATAATAATCAGTATTGGGATACATATATTCTTCTTTATTTTCACAACTATACTACAGATAAAATTTTTTGCTGTGACTTTCTTCTAATTACTTTGAATGCACTGTTTGAACCTCTGCTGTGGGTCAGAGACTAATGTAGAATGAATTTGCTAGTCATATGTTTCATTGCTACCACTTTTTATGTAATGTTGATCTACTTGTACATTGTAATAATTTATTGTAATATGGGTAGGAAATAACTATCTGTACTCACAGTTAACTGAGATTGCTATAACAAATATTTGATGGAGATGAAGTAATGACAAAGAATAATCTAGTACATAGGAACAGCTGGGTAATGGTTGATTTTCAGCATAAA
Organism: Falco rusticolus; assembly: GCF_015220075.1. Lineage (NCBI taxonomy): Eukaryota > Metazoa > Chordata > Aves > Falconiformes > Falconidae > Falco > Falco rusticolus. The sequence goes on from NC_051189.1 coordinate 77,633,981, forward strand.
CATAAACAAAGCCCAAGCTCACATAACTCTGAGGGTGTAGATGTGGTGCTGAGGGACATGGTTTAATGGTGGACTTGGCCATCCTGGGTTCATGGTTTAACTTAATGATCTTAAAGGTCTTTTCCAACCTAAACGATTCTGTGATTCTATGATTTATTAGATGATACTGTGTCATGCAGTACTGTGACCGTTAAAATTCTGTCTCCAAATTTGTTTTCTTACAGACTGCAATGGGAAGTTGGCTGTCCCTGCTTCAGAAGGGCTGAGATACTTTGTATTGACTCTGATGACAGCCTTCATGGAGCAGAGGAAAGAGATACTCACTTCTGTGCTTTCCCTTCTTTAAAAGTAGATAGCTTTTCCTATGACTTTTCAGATCTTCCTGGAAGAGAGGATTAATATGCTTGTAGCGGTAACAGCTCCATTTTTCCAAAGCTGCAAACATTAATCCCCATCAGAAAGGCTACCTTGGAGCCTACCCATGTACCTCTCTAATCTAACAGTGACATGTTTAGTACTAATAATGGTGCAAATGCTAAGTTGGTTGTGTTAATGTTTTTTTCCCCAGATATGCTCACTACATGGGATTAGAATGGTTCTCCTTTACCATCTGTGTAGCTTCACATACCATTTGTGAGCAGGCTGATTGCAAGCTCCATAAGCTATTTGGTTTCTTTAGTACTTTTCCAAGTATTGACAGAGTGTTGTCTTCCATAAATATCCATATAGTTATGATGACTTCTTTTCTTTGTCAGGGTCTATTGCTTTGCCTAAATTTTATTCCATGGCATTCAGCACACTTCTCCTGAGGACACCTTTTTCTCACCTCCAGTTACCAATTATTTTACTGCTTATGAGGGATCCAATTAGTTTTGAAAACTGTGAGAATGGCTCACCAGCTTCTTATCAATCATAGATGTACATGCTTTCTTCTTTTTTTTTGCTGATTAAACAGATCTCATTCATTTCATTGTTATTTGGAGTGTAGCATTACACTTCTATGATTTAGTGTCACTGTTGGGTTCCTTTGACTTAAAAACATAAACCACTTCACAGCTTGTGTCTGACTGTCCTCCTTTTCTGCTCATCTGTTCCCTGCACATACACAATTAGTATTCTTTGTCCCATTAACAAAGTTTTAGCTTTCTATTTCAACAATTAATCTTTCTTTTGATGGCTTACCTTTGGGAATTAAATAGTGGTCATCAACCACTTGGTGCCAACGAGTCCAGAAGAAGTTTGCTTTGTTCTGTGTCTGAGTACTGGCATTTCCAAGTGTGTCTTCGTGTTTGATCAGGAGACTGTGACACAGCTCTCTTCAAACTCAGCAATGGTCAGGCAACTGTACGTTTTAATAACAATATTGTGTCCTCAGCCTTTTTTTGAGTATTATCTTCACTAAAGTGTTTTGATCCTTAGTGAGTCTCCTCATAGAAAAAGCATCTAAGTTAAAAAAACCAACCAAACAACCAAACAAAAAACAAACAAACAAACAAAAAGCAAAAACCCCAGACAAACAATTTGTGTTCTATGTGCATGAATATACCCGGTGTTATTGCACTTGTTTTGCTGGAGTAACTACATAGTCTTAGGGAAAATTGTTCTTGCTCATGTGGTTCAGGAAAGAGTTGGAATCCATTCTTCAAAGAAAGAAGTGCCTGACAGAACTAGTAAGTGAGGTGATTTCTGTTACTTTTTTTTTTTTTTTTTCCATTTTTTCTCTTGAAACAAAGCTGGTTAGGCATAGTTTGTAAGTGTGTTTCTTGGTACATCAAGCAAAAACATTTTTCTCTGCACAATTAATAAGCCTTACATTAAGTTTATGTTCAGAGAAAAATTTCAATCAAGTTTATGTTCAGATCAATTAATTTCAAGCCTACATTTGGAGTGCCTGGCAAACAAAAACTTCTGAGAAAAAATACTGGAGAGTAAAATGGGTCTGGCAGCTACTTCCCTTCCATAAAAGCCCTAGGATAAGATTTGACAAAGAGGTTAACATACACCAAAACTTTGTGCAGCAGCTAGATGCAAGTGGGCAAATGCCTGAGGGAAGGCTGAAGTGCCAAGCAGGGAACTGCGGACGGTGATGTGATGTTAACTACAAGGGCACCATTGCCTTGTCTGCAAAGGATTTGGGAAGCCAGGCAGTGGAAAATGTAATTTCTACTGTAGCAAGGAAGGTATATGAAGGAAAACTGTTACCTCCACCAAAAACTACATTTCTGTTAGATTAGTCATACCTTTTGCCAGGGTGAGAGACATTTTAATCAACCTAGAAGGCAGAAGCAGAATAACATTAATTCCTGTGGAATTAATTGATACACTAATGATAAGTGTACCTCAGTGATGCTGTTGCATTTGGGAGCTCCTACATGCCCCTCTCTACATACTTTCTCCTTTCTCTCTCCACACAGGCATTTGCATGGTTTTACTGTCCCTTTAAGTGATATTTGCTTCTTTGGGAACAAAAGTTTTAATAGCTACTGCTAGAACAGAGCTAGAGTGGTTTACAGTTGTGACTCAACCCAGTATATTAACTGAACACTGAACAAAGCAATGTCAGCACTGATGAGATCAGTTGAGAGAACACCCATGTCTCACCATACCTTTCATATATTTTATGATATAATCAATGGAGAATTCCTTTTTTAGAAGATATGTGTTGTGCTCAAGAATGTCTTTTGTTCCCTGGTAGAAGCCTTTTGTCCTTAAGCTGCTGTGCTTTCTTGGTACATTCTTTACCCTTACATGGCGAGTTTCAAGTCTCTGCAGAGCCATACTGTTATCAGCATTAAGCATTACTTTCATTTTACTGTAAAAAATTGACACTGTGGAATTTCATAATTAGTCCCTTAATAATTTCCACATCACAAATGTGGGCATATTTTATTTCCTTTAGCAAAGTAGGCTTTTTCAACCTTCTGTGCTGCTACTAGGAATAATACAGCCCAAATTATGCAGAAAAACCAGAAGTAGAGAAAAAAACAGATGAAAACACCATGTTTAAGCATGCTTGAAACTTGGAGATGTGGAACACAGACTGGACAGTTGCAAGTGTCCTTTCCCTCAGTGGCCATTATTGCGCACCTCAGGCCTGATCCATGTGTGGTGAGTCAAAACCAGACTTCCTTTCCACCCCCTCCCCAGGTTTTGGATCAGCTTGCTCTACATGCAGGCCTGTATGCATATATACTAATTTTAATCTGTCACTCTTACGTTTGGAGGTCTAGACTACAAGTGTCTACATTGGGTCTGGCTGAACCCCACAGCAGCCCTCACAGTGCTGTGCTTGTACTGGTAGCTAGAAAGGTGGTGATAACACACCAGTGTTTTGGCTACTGCTCAGCAGGGCTCACACAGCACCAAGGCTGTCTCTCCGACCTTCCCCACCACCACCAGAAGGCTGGGGGTGGGCAAGATCTTGGGAGGGGACACAGCCAGGACAGCTGACCCAAAGTGACTAAAGGGATATTCCATACCATATGATGTCTGTCAGATACAAAAGGTAAGAAAGGAGGAAGGGGGGAACATTTGTTATTAATGGTGTTTGTCTTCCAAAGAAACCACTATGTGCACTGAAGCCCTGCTTCCTGGGAAGTGGTTGAACATCACCTGCTGATGGGAAGTAGAGAATAACATCTTTCATTTTCCTTCACTTTCAGGTGCATGATTTTTTTCTGTTGGTTCATTAAACTGTCTTTACCTTGACCCACAAGTTGGGGGTTTTTTTGGTGGTTTTTTGTTTGTTTGTTTTTTTATCTTATTCCCCACCCCAGACCCCCCCATTCTGCTGAGGAGAGGAATGATAGAGTAGCTTGGTGGGCACCTGGTATCAGCCAAGGTCAACCCACCACAGTGTCTTTCCCTTTT